>NC_060215.1:93682500-95107500 GCF_021130785.1 Homalodisca vitripennis
CCCAGATATACACACTTAGTACACAACACCATAAAAATACATAGCACATAACATTATGCTTCCTCAGACCATGTGGGAGTAGATATTTTTGGTGAGCGCTTAGAGTGATGGAGCACAATAACATATTAACTAATGATTAGTTTGTGTTAATGTATTATGTATATATAATTCTGACAGTGTGTGTAAATAAATCTTAAAACTGATGACACTACAGCCTGCTTAGTCTGGCAAAGTGTCTAAACCCAACACTATAGAAAACAGAAATATCTAAAAAATATCTATTACAGCATTGTCTTTACTATGAGAGTTGTTACTATATGTATTTAAGTAAAAATTCTTTTGATATTTGCATTGCAAGGCTAAATAGGTAACAGTTTGAATTTATACATACTTTAAACATGGTTACAGTGCTCTATTAGCCCTAATCAAACAATGACCAATGACTTACTGATTTTTTTACCATCAATATAATAATTACTCAAGAGTGTGAAACCATCCTGGATCATTGATTGAAAGTTGGCAAAATAAGATGTTCTTATATAATTTAGAGGTATATAAAGCATGAGCAACAGAAATTCACCATTAAAATTGTAAGAGCTGTCTGAACAGAATGGTTATGTTCCAGCAATACACCAGTGTTCCACAGACCCCACTACATACAGGACGACTGTTGAGAGAGGGTGAGGACTTGTGGCCTGAGGTGCAGGAAGAGATGACCCGCTCACTAGCTACCATGCGTGTTGACTATGACCAAGTGCACATCAAGGCACTCAACAATTCCAACAACCCTCTTTTGAACAAGCGACGGAAGAGGACTGTTAAGGGCACAATAGAAGCATCATCGTAACTTATTAAGTAAGTTGCGTTAACACATTTTGCGTCATAACCTTCTAATGATAACACACCAGCCAAAAGTGCTTATCATTAGACCAAAAGTGCCTTATGGACACTTCAAATACTTTTAAATTTAAGAAAACCAATGAAGAACAACTTTACAAGTTAGTGATGGCTTTTGAAAATAAATATTCTAGTGGAATCGATGAAATACTAATAAATGTATTTAAACATCTATCCTTAAACCTTAAACACATATTGTAAATTCAGCATTGATATCTGGGTTCTTCCCATGTAAATTAAGAATTGCTTAACCCATTGCGGATCAACGACGTGAGGGTGACGCGGAGCGAGGCGTGGACCAAAAGCACAATGACGTGACCCTCACGCGGATGACGTGGTAAGGATGACTCATTTGTTTTGAACGCTTATCGCTGTTATAAGTCTCGGAGATTATTTATAGTCCGTTTTCCTGGACTGGCTTCCTATCTTATCTCTGGTACCTGTCCACAAATACTCCCCTCGTTATCGGTCAATAACGTTTTTATTTGCGACAAATTGTTTGTCTGAGTCGTACAGTCGTGGCGTTCGATTTTCCTTTGCCTCGTGTGCGTGTACGTAAATAAAATGGGTGATAATTTACGATCATCTGAATTAGATAGACTATTATTAGAAAGTGGAAGTGATGAAAGTGATATCGATAGTGTTATTGAGGATGGAGACGATTCTATCACGCGTATAATTGTTTCCGTGACTATCACACCAAAATCCACTACTAAGACAAAGACAGTCTCAATATTTTGTAAATATTAGATTAGTTGTTTCTTGAATTGACAGTTTTATTAGAACATTTTTTTATTGTGTAAAACGTTTGATCCGTCCTACATCAAACAGCTACAACACGCAAAAAACGTTAGTAAAAATGTTATGTACCTGTATTTTTACATTTGTTCTAGTATAATATACTTGTCTAATATGATCTGTATAATGTTTATATAACATAAATAACAACATAAACAAACAAAAACATGTATAATTATATACGCTGGCCTAATTAGCGAGCGCGCTAAGCAGGCAGGTAGGCGTGCAAACACTGCGGGTGCTGCGTTGTAATACGGATTAATTCGTACTCTAAGGCCCGCGCGCGCGCCGTTTTCACGATCCGCAATGGGTTAAGTAATACTCATTTTCAAAAAAGGGAACTCTCATGACCCTTCTAGCTATAGATCTATTTCTTTATTACCAATTTTCTCAAAAATACTGGAAAAAGTTTTCTATAATCAATTAATAGACTATTTAGAAAGTAATAAATTTGGAACTTTGTCCCTTTTTCCAAAATGGTGGATATTGGGGGTAACCCCAAAATTTCATATGGCACACCCCATCACGCGATACCTCATTAGAAAGATCTTGTTAAAAGAAGACAAATGGTGAAAAACTAGAGATGTCTATCTTGTCCCATAACAAAAAGGTGCTTATTTTAAACGTTTGCATAGTACGCACTTTTATCTTCTTAACCATTTCATCAAGAAGACCTGAACTCTGCACATTTTTATAAATTATTGTATCCTTATAATATTACCTTGTATTTGTTAAAATTATTAAAAAAATTACATTGTTCGATTGAATTGCGTACTTTTAACACACTGAATACGGAGCCCGAGTACAGGTCGGGCTAGCACGCACGCCGTTGTATACGGAGCCCGACCTATACTTGGGCTCCCGCACTTAATTCAATACGTTTAGGTTTTCGGTAAAAAATCGGGTTTAGTTGTTTCAGACTATTTTCTATGTTATATTGTTTATATTTTTATACGTCTTTTTATAACAAGTAACAGTTTTGCAGCTGTAAAAATAGTATTTTCAACTATTGCACAACTGCTTAGTTACGTAACTGACTGACGATGCAGTGATGCGAGCATTGTTATTTATAAACAAAGTTCCACTGTTACTGAATAAAGTGATAAATGTTTGTTTAGTGATGGTTTAGTTTATTTTGATTGGTTTCTTAGTGATACAAGTTTTATTTTTCTTGATCATTGTGTAAAATGAGTAATCATTTAGACAAAATAACGATGCGCATGATACGTGATATGATGTCAGATTCTGAGCACGATTTGGAGGATAATCGTATTTTTAATGAAAATAAAAGATCATCTGCGATTCAGTTGAAGAATCTTGGGTCAAATTTATGATTCTGGATCGTAGAGTGAGTTTCTCAACGACAATGATCGTGATCCAGATTTTGAGGTTAGGCCTAATAATCAAGACGTGAATGATTCTGATTATGATTATGATAGGCCTTCCATTAGTACTAACATGAATATTTTCTTTATTTTATGTTAATTTTATTTTTTTTAACACATTTATAGAACATTAGGTGGTTTAACCCTGCAACTGGCTTTAAGCGATTATCGACGCATTAACTACAGTTTCAAAATGGCACTAAGCTATTTTCGATGCATTAACTATGTCGTAATATGATCTCTCACAGCAAGTCTATTTTTACTTTGTTAAAAGTAAAACATACGTAAATCTAAAGATAAAGATCCAAGGTTTCATATTATATCATAAAACGTTCTATAGTTACGTTAAATCTTTCATTATAAAATTCTAAACTTGGATGTTCACATTTCCGATTGCCATTTGTTTGCGTAATTTCCGAACACGCTAAAATTACCGTATGTTTGTAAAAATTTCCTATCGTGAGTTTACGTTCTACACGATCGTAAGTGTCGTCATTGAAAACAGTGTATTCTTGGCTTTCAGAAACATCTTTTCAATAGCCAGTAGGAAAATAAATGTTTATAAAATGAGCGTTTGAAAAGCTCGTGTTTTGTAAAATCCCAAAATGCCTAATGCGTCGAAAATAGCTTCATTAAATTTTTTATTTTTGTTACTTTATCGTTGTCTGGAAATAGTGAAAATAATATCAAAACAAAGAAGAAGTATTGCTCTAAGCAACAGTATCGTCAACGAAGACTATGAACTAGTATTTTATTTTTGTTCTGTTGCGCAATCACCGACTTAGCCAGTAGAGAAGAACAACGCATCGCTTGGTTGCCATGTTGATTTCTTTGTTGTTATTACGCCATTGCCGGTATTAGTGTATTGCTTGCTATTTATTTGGATATTTTGGGCTTTTCGTTATTTACTGTGTATAAATAAAAGTTTGTTTAGTTTTTTTTTTTTAATTAGTGAAGTGAAAAATGTAGAGGTTAGGTTAAGTTTTAGTGAATAGGTTGGATTTTTGTGAAACTGAAGATAAGCCTATATTCACGTAGGTTCAGTGTTTTATTATTTTGTAGAAAATTTAATTTTAATTAAAATTAAATTTTGATTTAAATTTTTGCAAAGGTATTTATTATAAAAGCATATTCATGTATTTTGGACAATAAAGTTTTTTTATTTTTTCTGAAGGTATTAGCGTTTTATTTCTATGACCATCGCTTGTTTTATTTTTTTAACAAAAAAGTAATAGAGATAAAAATACATTGTTGTACATTTTTGTAAACTTCAATAAACGTACTATCTTTATAAATAATTTTTGGATGAAAAGAAATTTGTTAGCTAAAAAAGTTAGGCATTTATTTCACAATTTTGACTTTTGAAAAATAAAAAAAAGTTTGTTGCCATATAAAAATATCTGATACAATGTAAACTTCTATAAATATCATATTTTTGTCTTCTACATATATTTATCTCTTAGAAACAAATATTTGTTCATCCAATAGATTCCAAAATCTCACAATGGTAGCCTATACATAATAGTGCTATACAAACTTTTTTCAGATTTTGTAGTTTTTATAGATATATTATTCAAAAGTATCAATAAACTTCTTTTACCTAATTATTATTTTGTAATTTGTAATTGAGGTATATAAGCAAACTTTTGTATAGTTTAGAATTATTCTAAAAAATTTCATATTACCTGAGAGGTAATACATTTTGAGAAAAATTTATTCTTTACTAATATTTTTACGTTAATCTGTAAATAAATAAAAATACATTAAATGATTCAATCTTTAATATTTTTTTGGGAAACTACATTTATTTCTAAAGACATTGCTGTTTTTAAAATGTTTTTATCTTAAAAAATAGATGAGCAGTGATTAAAATACAAAACCCTTACAAAATCACCAAAAAGTACCTGCCATTTTGGGAAAAATGATGGCCAGTTCCAGGGTTAAACAAGTTTATACAACATTGGGGGGTTGAAAAATAAAACATTTATTCAAAGTTACAATTTTTCAAATTTTATTTTTTTTAGATAATTTTGTTTATTTGTTCAAACAATTATTTTATCATAAAAAGGCACATTTTCTAAAACTCTGTGTTCTCCTCTTTAATTTGATATATAATATGTTAGGTTAAAACAATGTCTGGGTCATTCCATGCGAAATCAACCAATTCTACACTATGATTTGAACCTTGACCTCTCAGATTTGTATGATTTTTTGTTTATGTGTTCTACCTACAAGAAATAGTTAAAATCCAAAATTTCAAATTTTTTGGGCTTTTCGTTTTTGAGTTACAGGCATTTAAAAAGCAAAAAAAAATACAGTTTTCAGTCAATTTACGATTATTTAAAAATGACCTAGTTCCAAAACTATAGCACCTAGAGAGCTAAAATTTGTAGCATTCTCTTCCTCTTGAAATTCCCTTCAATTAGATGTATCACATGACTATGTTACATACATTTACAAATTTTCAAAAATATTCAAAAAACATTTTTTGAAATTCCTAAAATACGGTCCCTTGGATTTGATCAGGAAAAATATATGTATTGCCCATTATCATTGACTACATACATGCAAAGTTTCAGGATGGGGTGTAAATGGGTTCATATTTAAAACAATTTTTTCCTACTGGAATACCTGCCGGTTATGTGTGCGTGAGCTGCTTCTGGGCTACACATACTATTCTCGGGACATATGAAACTGATATGAACCTAAATTATTTAAATAGCATATCTTTTTAAGACTCTGTTTACTTGAACTTTTAAAGTTAAAACTTTAAAGTTATTTTGATAACTGCTAAAATCATTCCTTTAAAAAAATATTTTTAAAGGGTTTAAAACAAAAATAATAAAAAATATATATATAATGAAAATGTGTATATGCCTAACACCACTTACCTATTGTTTGTTTGTCTTCTTTTGCTCAAACATGAACCAATTTATTCTGTGACTGAAATACCTAGGTTATATCTTTTGCAGTTTTTCTTTATTTAAAAATAACAATATAATAGTTATGTAGGCCACACATTCATGTTATTACTAACTCCTGTATTTTTTAGAATTTTAAATATTTATGTAATGAAAGTATTTACATAGTACACGGTTACACTCTTTATTACTGATATGGAACACTACTTTACATTAATTCTTCTTAATCTTGTGAGATAAATTTCCATAGCTTTAGAAGAGCTCTTCATTTCTTCAGGTGTCAAAGAATATGTTCTTCCGGATGCTGTCGTTGGGTCCACTGTTTGCAAGAGCGTATTTCCTGGCACATCAAGTATATCTCTTGGCTGTGGATAAAAAAAAGAATGTGCTGGACCTTATGGGTGCAAACAATTAATTTTGTAAATGTCATTAGTTTTCTTTTCAATGCACCCAAGCCACCAAGAGTCATCATATGCCACAGTCACAAATCCGCCATGAATTTTTTCCAAATCAGTTGGGGTTATTAGCTTTACGGTTGTCACACATTCAAGGGATCCATCAAAGCTGAAATAGTAAGGCTTGACATTAATTTGATTTTCTGTATGGGGTTGAAACGAATGAAACTTTTGTGTGCCTGTGATTGCTTTTACTTCACTATATCGAGGCAGCAACAACAATTCTTCGGTCTCTTGGTAGTCCTCTATCGTGGAGTACTGAAAATCAATGCTTCTTATATTTGTCACAGCAAAATCATATAGTTGTTTAGGTGTGAGGATTTGTTGGTCATACGGTCTTTGTAAGCTGGCTTTAGCAGCTAGCCGCTTAACAGTTCCGCCAAGGCCGTCGCATGCACTCTTGCCATGGGATGTTGCGAAGAATTGCCACTCTGCCTCCACATTGAAATCTGCATTGTGTAAACACAAGTTGTAGAAGTTTTTCTTGTTCTTGTACTGTGCAGCGCTGCCGTCAGAAAAGTATGTGATCTTCTTGAGCGTAAAAGGCAATCTTTCTTTTAAGATTTCTAAGAGTTTTTTCTGAAAGACGTAGAAGGCTACTGTATTATGTTCTAAGCATTCTGAGATAAAAACATACTGTAAGTGTTTCAATTTTCCCTCCCATTTGTAATAAATGATAAAAGGGTGCAAGGTTGCTTGGGATGTGGTCCAATGGAAGGATTGTATTTCATCTTGTACAACAAACGAATAATTTTCAGCAAAATCACAATTTACTACCACGTGACCTTCAGTCAAATTTACTTTTATTTCACTGTAGTATTCTTTCTGTTGGTTGGCTATAAATGAATGAGTTTTGAGTTTCATAAGTTTTTCCAAAAAATCATCAATAAAATCATCCGTACTTTTGACTACAGTTTCCATCAAACACCTATCCACAGTTACCCACCTTTTAAAGGTGACTTCATCAATCATTTCATCATTAAATGTGGTAGTCAATAGTTCTTTTAATTTAGTAATACCAGGGCATTCTTTACACACATCCATGTAACAATGCTGAGAAGGTGGATTGCACATAATCTTGGCCAGGCAGGAATGATACGATTTTAGAGTAGTTTCATCATCAAATTTCAAATCTTGCATTTTTGCTCCATTCATCATCAGCTTAATGTTTTGGTGCAAGGTACATACACATACAGTGTGTGTCCCACTTTTCCCAGCCAAAATGCAGTTTTTGGGCTTTAAGTCACAAAATTTTGAGAAACCAATTTTGTTTTCTGGGAATTTTTCCTTGAACAACTGGTATATTTCATGCAAATTGGCCAAAAACCAATCTTTTTTGTATCTGGAGTTTTCCTTCTTTATTTCTGATTGTTACATAATCTTTTTTCCCTGGCATCAATCTGCTAACTTCATCAGAATTATAAAAATCTTTTACAGATTCAGCGGTAACTTCACCAAGAGTTCTTCCAGGTTTTGGGTTAGGGGTTGAAAGAATCCCCTTTTCTTGTACCAACTTTTTAGCTGTTCTAGCCATGTAGTTTGTAACTTCAAATTCTTTTTCAATTTTTTGACAACTCCAGCTTTTAGGTAAAATAGACAAAATTGTTATTTTTTCACTTCTTTTATTTGTACTGGCAAATTTTTCTTTAAGCTGTTGCAACATCTCTATTTCTGACTCTTCAATAAGCTCAACAACTTCCTGTTGGCTTGACTCTGGCAATAAGTTCTTTTCTAAGCTAACTTTAATTTTATCCAATTTCTTTTTTGTGTAGCTAGGTACATTAAACTTTTTCTTCTTAAGGGGTGACTCGCCGATTAGTTCCAGTGATTTATTTAAATAATCTAAAGAGGATTGTGGATCAGTAAAAGATTCATCCAAATTTGAAGTTCCAGTAGTTTGCAAAACCTCTTCATCTGTCTTGTAAGATGCATAAATCTTTTTCCGACATGTATCACAAATTTTCATGCCACTAATAATTCCTAAATCTAAAGAACACATCCAGTCTGTTACATTTCGTAGCGATTTTGCACACATTTTCTTATGTTTATCAGTTTTAAAAGGGTTACAACATTTTGTAGAAATAACTGCCCAGTTCTTTTGAGATGCCATTTTAGTTATAAAAAGTTCTTTTTTTTAAATGCAAGTTAATATTAATATATTTTTTTAACTAGAGAATTTTTAATTTAAAAAATGTTTTGCTAAATGTGTTTATTTTGCTGTGTATGTATAATTATTTATAAATATTTGTAGAGGTAAGTACCTGCTTCACATTATTATTTGCAATTTTAGTGGCACCAATAAAAAAAACACACACCCAAATCACTTGTAACTATATACACTAAGATAAGTTTTAAAACAGTATTAATGTACACTTTTATAACATTACTAAGACTGAACAAATAATAATATAAGATTAAAAATGTGCTGAGATGTTTACACAACCAAGACATTCAGGCAACTGGCTTATCTGGTGCACTGAAAAGCAAGTTGTAACATGGAAAACTACTGACTGACTGGGCACAGCAAATCAAGTTGTGACATGAAAACCACTGACTGGGCACTGCAAAGCAAGTTGTCATTTCAGGTTGCCACATGTTTCTCTATGAATGCATTCTTGGCATGTGGCTGGTTTTATACACAAATTCTTAATAATATATATTATTATAAACTATATATACAGGGGTGCTGAAAAGTCCCGGGACGGTCTAATAACTTTTGAACTAATTACAATATAAGAACCAAAATTTACATCAAGCTTTTGCTCATATAAAACTATTATTTTATGTATTTCACCATGATATCCTGCTTATGGGGGAAGGTAATCAGCTGGAGCAAACAAGACCAAAAAGACAACAATGAAATTGCCAGCTGACAGATACAGTTGTTTTATCAACTCAGTCACTTAGAAGTCTTCAAGCCCTAATTTTGCAAGTAGTTTCAGTAGTGCTAGTTTATTTTGCTATGGCGCTTTCCGAGAGAGAAAGAATAACTTTATTAATGATGCGCGGGTTTGGTGACCGTATTAGATCATGTGATGAGTTAAGGCATCTGTTTAATGATACTTTTCCCAGATAAGGAAGGAAATACCTTACCTGCTGATAAGGAATTTCCAGATAAACAATGCGATATCAGCGTTCTACAATCGATTGGGATATTGTCAGCAAACTGAAGGCAAACACTTTGAACATTTGTTATAACTGTTTTGGTAAGTGATTTGAAGTAAAAGAAGTAAAATAAAAGATTAAGTGTCTCAGTTTTCTCTAACAACCAGAATGTTTGCATTTGAAAAATTCTGTATTTTATAATCTTTGAGTGTCCGCCATTTTGTAATGCGTCAACTGTTTTACGTCAGATTTTCGCCAAAATGTTTCAATTAAAAAGAGCTTTAATTTGATGTACGACTCGACCTATGCTTCTATTTAAGAATTTTCACCAACCCCTAGCGGGACGTCCCCCATAAGCAGGATATCATGGTCAAATACATAAAATAATAGTTTTATATGAGCAAAAGCTTGATGTAAATTTTGGTTCTTACATTGTAATTAGTTCAAAAGTTATTAGACCGTCCCGGGACTTTTCAGCACCCCTGTATATATATATATATATATATATATATATATATACGACCTATATATATATTATAAGACCTTCATAATTTAGAAAAATTTCTTAAATCACAAAAAACGTCAGTATACTGAGTAAATTCGGTGTTATAGGCTTAGGGTTCAATGTGTTAAAAAACTAAAATACCTTGGGAGTCTAATAACGGTACGCTATATAGTTAGCCTGATCTTACTTGTTTTGGGAAAACCCCTGACTTAAGCCTTATCAGTTGCCCTGATGCCTGACTGCCTTTTGACATGTAGTTGTAACCCAGCAGTCCTTTAGTATGTGCAAGTCTTCTTCAAGTCAAGAATTGTTTCCATTGACAATGGAGCTAAGTGAATTTGAGCGTATTACTTTATTAATGAGGCGTGGTTTTGGCGATAGAATTAGATATTACGAAGAGGTAAAAAATTTGTTTAACGAAACCTTCCCAGATCGCAGCCCTGTATTAAAATCTGTCGTTTATAAAACGGTTCAATGTTTTGAAGAAACTGGCAGAGTTAATATCCAAACCTGGAAGGCCAAGGTCAGCTTTAAACTAGGACCTTTCATTGGATGTTTTACAATCTGTAGTGGAAGATCCTCATGTTTCAACAACTTCGATCTCTCAAACTGTTGGTATATCTAAAAGATTGGTCCTTAGAGTTTTGCATCAGAACCATTACAAAACCGTATAAAATTAATTTAGTCCAAGAACTGTCAGAAGATGACTTTGATCGTAGGGCAGAGTTTTGCGAACTTATGATGGCGAACATAGGCAACAACACGATTGGACTGAATAATATCGTTTTCTCTGACGAAGCGACTTTTATGTTAAACGGTAATGTCAATCAGCACAATTGTCGTTATTGGTCTAATATCAATCCTCACTGGATGAAGAAACAACACACACAACATCCAGAAAAGTTTAATGAATGGCTTGGGATCATAGGAGGTCAGTTCTTAGGACCATTTTACAATTAATGGAAATCTTAATGCTGATGGTTATCAAACGATGTTTGAAGAACAGATTGTTCCGGTGATTCACCAAGTTTTTGACAATCTCGATCAAGTTTGGTTTCAGCAAGATGGTGCACCTCCGCATTATGGATTATGGATTAAATGTCCGTGCTTATTTGAATGAAATATTTCCAAATCAATGGATTGGTAGAAGGGATGAAATCGAGTGGCCCGCAAGATCCCCTGACTTGTCACCTCTTGAATTTGATACAAAAATCATTTCTTTTTAATAAAATCTAACTTCTAAAAAACTAATTTAACATATCGGTAAAAAATAGAAATTAATGACAAAAACTTTTGGATGTTAGGTCTTCAAGTAACTTAAACAAATACAGTCTAAATAGTTTTCCACATTATGATATGCCTCTAAGTAAATATCAGGTAACGTTACGCTTCGAAGCAAATACCAGGCTAATGATACACTTTGAAGCAATTATGAAGCTAATAATACGCTTTGAAGCAAATATCAGGCTAATGATACACTTCAAAGCAAATACCAGGCTAATAATACACTTTGGAGCAAATATCTGGCTGGTCTCTGCAGAACCATCTAAGCATTGCAGTTTACCATTCAGCTGTGGTAGTTACTGGCAGTCTGCCTCTGTCCATCTATATCCGTACACAGTATCATGGGTCACCTGATGAAATGACACATAAAACTGGTTAATGAATTATTGCTACAGGCATTTCACTTTGCTTCCCTGCAGATGTAAATGAATTACCTTTACATATTCCTGTATATTCACGGCACTTGTATGGATTCCAATTTAAACAATAAAATATCACTATGAAGCAGTATATCGTATTTCATGTTTAGAGCAATTACAATGATATGAATATATCTTTATGCCATTTATGAAGGTTTATTATAATAGTGTGAAGTTTTTAAATAGGAAATTGGCATTTTATGAATGTTTATGTGCCTTATATTTAACACTATGTTTATCAATATTATTTTAATTTATGTATATTAATTAATTACATACCCTTTTTATTATTACATACTATGTTTTTATGCAATTACAGAGAAGTGCAGACAGCAGCATCCATCCCGGGTGGCAATTGTTCGTACAGCTATTCTAGAAAGTCTCGGATTTCGTCTCAGCTGGCATGCACTGATCTTGCTTAACAGCTGATCATATAAATTATGATGTTATTGTTTATACTTTTATAAACATATAGCAGAAGAGTCCTCTCAGGGTCATTACTCTTAGTTCTGGACTGGCACATTTATCTCTAGTGTTGTGGTTCTCTTCAACAGACACTCTGGCTTATATACTATTGAATTGTTATCTTGATTTTATTTATTGTTCAACTTTTGATTCTCTGTATCAATTTCACAACCCTTGCAGTAGTTGGTTTTTAGGAAGCATGGTGAAAATATTAATTATATCTCTATTATTAAGAGAGTTTGACAACATTGACTCACGTTTGAGCATTTACTTGACATTAAAAATTGTTACTGCTTGTTGATATTTGTAATAAATCAACGAATAATATTAACCATGAACATATACATTGTAGTTTGCTAGTTAAATAATTAAAAAAACTTCATAAAATATGTTTTTATGCCTATGTGCATTCATTCACATTTACTTTTAGTAGAATAATTTTATTGGCAGTGGTTCTTATTAATTGTTTGTAAAATATATTTGTTACATTACCACAGAGCATTTAGTTTAAAATCTGGAAGAATTAGAACAGCAATAAAAAACTGTTCTATGTTTACTTAGAAACAGTTATTAAAACCTATTTTAAATGTTATCTGTGGATAAGAAGCCAATGCACTTTTCTTTATTTTATTTTATTAGATCAAAAGCAATTAGGACATATTGTGTTAATCTCTTAAGATGTTGTGCAGTAAAATTTGAACAAATTGCTTTGTTAATAACTAGTGCTTTTAAATGAATTAGGAACATACAACTTGTTTAATCTCTACATAAGGATTTGTGTCATTTTTATTATCGTTTATTGTTATAAATTCTGCAAAGTCCTCATTAGCCTTTTATAAGCATGTACTATTGAAGAAAAATTCCACAAAAACAATTAGGATACAAACAAAGTTTTGTCATCAGCAGTTTAAAATATAAAGGAGGGAAGAGATGTCAAGTTCCTAAAATAAACAAGACTATAGGGTTGTTATCATATTACTCTTTTGAGAATGCCAATCAAGTTTGATCAAAGCTGATGATAAACATAACCAAACATATTAATATAGTTAGTTTCATGAATATCCAATTTTTAAAAGTATTTATTTCTCATCCTTTCTCTGAATAGTGAGACTATGGTTCATTAGTGTACTGTTATTTTGTATTATTGATTTTAGTTTGTTAGCAGACCTATTGGGAGATTAGTAGCTACTTTTCTTTAATCAATGAAACTTCATAGATTTACCTAGGCCAGTTACCTTAATCATTGGAAAAATCATAACAAGAGAAATATTTAATGCAAACTGAAATATGAAAGAATATGGGTTAATTGAAAAATAGATTTTTTCTTTCATTAAACATATCTCCCAGGCTTAATTTTACAATCCTCTTCCTTTATGTGAATTAGACAGAATTATATGAAATTTCTGAACAATTTAGGTAATAAGGAATATCATAGACAACAGTATTGTTAATATTATTCACTCGTAAATTTTCCATGCCTCCCTTGGTTCAGTTGTAGAGTTAATCCATGGAAAGATAGTTGTGTACTTGGGAGAATGTCCTTAGTTTCTCCTAGAGAAAGGATATATCCTTACAACAATCAATTCCCTTTCTGTAATTTCAAAGCATTTATCAACATTTTTCTTTTGACGCTTGAGTATCTTCCTTACAAAACAGCAACACAATTTAAAATTTTCACATTAGCTTAGTCTGTGATGGAGGGAGACTTTATGAATAATTAAATATCCATCTCATATTTTGTATTAACTCTCCCAAGAGCGTCATTAAAACAAAGTGCACTTAAATAAAAAAATGCCTCTGAATTAAATGATTTTTAAATTAATAAAGAATGTACATATACAATAATTTTGCTATTCAGATATTACAGCTGTAAGTATGAACATTGAGTCACTCCATAGATTTGAGTTATTTTAAATTAAGTTATTTGTGTAAAAACTACTGTGTCATTAGTAAATAATGTGTAAACTAATTATATTGTCTGACAAATGTTTATTGGTATTCAACATAGCTAAGTTTTTATCTAGATTAAAATCTTTTATTAAGTGCCTGTTAGTAAATTAAGTTTGCCATACAAATGTTTGTTTCAGGTTTATTATCAATGCACAAAAATAAACTAAGCAATTTTAAAGTTGTTAACAAACAATTTATAAACAAAGAATTGGTTAACAAAATATTTATAAAGACTCTTGGAAATGTTATTTATGAAATGTTTCATCTTGTTTACCAAGACAAATATCAATAAGAAATTGTTACATGTTGATTTTTTTTATCATTTACACTTTTTTCATTTTTTCTTTATACATCATTACTCTTAACAACACATGTAACTTTACATGTTATAAAATATTCATTTGAATACTCTTTTTTGTGTAAAAGTTATAATAACTTAAAGGCAACATTGCAATTGGATAAATAGTAATGCATTTATAGTTTTTTTTTTTTAAGTATTGCACTGTGATACCCATCCAACCTAGACAACTTAGATCAAGTTGAATTACGTTTTACTGCAGACAATTATTGAAATATTTTAGGGAATTAATACCAGATATCTAGTTTAGATTGAAAGGTTTTGGATAAGAAAGTCTAGAAAGATATATATATATATAAACGCATTAAATTAATTAAAACAATTTTCCTGCTGGGCTATATTTTTGTTAAGTTGTTTCAAACAGAAACTAATGAGATTGCTTGTCTTCACTTCCTTGTGAGCTAACGAGTACCCAGAACTGAATGTGTTTATATGCTTCCATATCTGCTAATTTTGATAATTAAGTCATTTTCAACATTAGTAAGTTCTCTGATGTAGGTACAATTTTTTATAGATCACGCGTAAATTAAATATGTCTTCAAAATGAAATAATTTTTGAAGTGTATTGTCTTATTTTAAATTATAAGATTTTAAAGTACAGTGAATTCCCCCATCCGGAGGCAAACCTGGGTACTTGTGGGTTTACCAGGATGGCTAATTCAATTTGAAATATATAAAAATGCAAAGAATTTTCGTATATAACACAGTTAGTGGGTCCTAGATCTGACTTTAGGAAGATGTCAAGCCGTTATAGCAATAAGAGCTGACATTTAAGGTTTTCCTTCCTTGGTAGATTTAAATAGTGCCAGATTTTCATTCTGGCTACAAGTCACTTTTTGAAAGTGGCATTCAATTGGTGTGTACCTGTTTTGTCTGTGGAAAATAAAGGCATCGTTGATTTCACATTTTTTATGTTCTGTTTTGTTTCCTTGCTTGAGTTTTACATTCAGAAATAATGAGATACTAAAAATGTCTAAATGTGTTTCTTTTATAATAATCAATCTCAAATTGATCATCTACCATAAGCCATTATAATCTATTATCAGGTTGTATATTGTTATTGTTTGATTATTTTCAGTTTGGTAATTTCATTTTCTTGTTCCTTCATTATCAACACATTTGTACAAGCAGGCTGTACAAAAATGTGAAATAGGGATAAAAAATAAAGATGATTAATGTACCCTCAGCTTGGGGGCCGTTATGGGTGGCCATGACCGTTTTCTTTGTCAGAACGTAGCATTATCAACACATCCAGCCCTCAGATTGGCGGGCCACATTAAGTGGCCCATTTTAATATGCAGTATTATATTCAATTCTTTTCCAGACATGTCTAATTGCCTATTTGGCATCTCTTTGCCAAATATGGAACTTATTAATAATTAACTAGCACATACCATAGCAAACATCATTTACAGTTATTTTTGTCCGAGTGTCAATACCACTATAGCTGCTTAAGTGTATCCTGTCAATTTATTCAAATATTAGTGAATTCGGTGGAGCCTAACTTAAAAATATGAAAACAAGCTTATATTCTGTTGACATTACAGACTTACTTGAGACTAATTGTATATTTATTTAGCAAAATTAGTAAAACAATAGCTTAAATTATAGACTATATGTTACTTTTATGAGAAAAGAATAAATAACCAACTGAAGAATTTTAACGTAAAGATATTATACAGTGTAAGTGTTTAAAAATTGCATTTAATCCCAGTCATTTAATGGGTTGAAGGTCAAAATCTGCCATTTAAATGCATGTCAGGTTAATTTCGTACATCAGTGTTCCCCAAACTTTTTGAAATCAAGACTCCCTTTACGTTTGTACTTATTTCCGTGGCATCTCACCCCCTCAGCTCATCTCAATAGAGTTGATGAAGAATAACAATAAAGTATTGTGACCTTATAATTCACATATTCACTATTATTTATTTTTAAAGAAGAACACTTTGATTATATTATTGTTAGACTTGGAATCGTACAAGTAAATATATAGAGGGAAATAAGAAAATGAAAAAGCGTTTAATATTCTTTAAATAATTTTATGATTGCTTCACAAAAATTACAGTTTAATTAGACAGATTAATTTACTCAAATTCATCACAGTTCGTAATATTCATTTTAAGTTTCACACAAGCCCATCAGACTTTGCCAAGTCTGTGTGAAGGGTGAGATATTTTCTTTTAATTAGTAAATCAAAATCTGGACTTATGTTCAAAACTGCAACACTCTTCTTTTTCAATTTTTAAATTTAGTCTGTATTTTGATTTGATGTCTGCCATGGCTGAGAAGCCTGCCTAACAAAGGTGGGGAGTAGCAAAGGGTGTCAACACAAACAACGCTTTTCTGGCAATTTGCGGGTTAACTTTTTTCGACGTTACACCAAAACTATAGCAATGAACTCGTTTTGAATGTAGTTTTTAATGAAGTATCTGTTGGAATTCAACCAGTTGTTCACTCTCTTTAACGTTTAGATGCATTTCTTTGTTAAATGGATTTGATACCCATATTATAGAGTTTGCATCGTTGATAGGTATATTCATCAAAATACACTCAGTTTGGAAAGATCTTTCTTAAAAAAACCTGTTTCAGGACAGAGAATCTAGTGCATTTACCTTTAGCCATGGCAGCATTCCACAAATCGAGTTTCTTTTAAAATCTTCCACTTTGTCTGACAGGTTTAAGATGTTTGTATTTTTTTCTTGCAATTACTTAGTATCTTCAACTTTGTAAACAATTCAATAAGAAAAGCTATCTTCGACGGAAAGTGTTTATGCATAAATTTACTGGCAACCGGTTAATATCCTTCTGGTAAACATATATTTTGTTTCTCAGCTCAAACACCCTAGAGAGGAGGTTATCAAGAGACAACGAACAAGAACTACTGTAGAATAAAACATGAGTGATCACATCCTATGTCTTTATACATTTGTTAAAAAGATCTTACTTTTTAGGAGTGTTTTTAATGTGGTAGATTTCACCAACAAACAATTTTAAGTATATCGTGCAGTTCCTTAATGAGATGTTCAGCAGCTAATGCTTCTCTATGGATCATGCAATGGATCCAAATTGCAATGGTCGCTTTCGCTCGAATGGAGCTTGAAATCCCATTTTCGACCCGTCATTGAACTGCCACTATCAGCAGACTATATGTTGTAAAAAATTTTTGGCAGTCAAAGTCATGCTTATTGGCTTGTCTGGGTGGAGTGATGTGTATCGTCAAGGCAACATTTTCCAAGAAATATTGGTGAGTCCGCCTGCGAGTAATCTCACCAAAACTTTATTCATGCAATGGCGTAGCCATCTCTTTTGTTTCTGCTTAATTGTCTTATCATAAAAGTAATTTATGGAGCTGTAGATTTATTAATGGTAATTAAATAATCCGATATGACAATATAAATGTAGTGTACCATGAAGGTAACAAATATATATTTTTAATTTTTCACACAATATGATATTTTCTCTTAATCACTGTTGCTCAACCACGGTACCCATGGCAGAATTTCGAGGTGCTCCAGGGTGCCGCAGCACACACTTAAAGAAAGCCTGGCGTATATGGCAACTACCCTTGACCTGCCAGCTGAGAGAACAACTTATCTATGATTTCACAGAGACCATTAAGAGGCAAATTTAGTGGCCTACTGAGGCCAAAGGGTTAAGGATTCAAGTTGAAATCAGATATTGTTGCTTGCCATGTATAAGATATTTGTGATGATGAGTGCTCATAGCAGCTGTAGTGACAAAAAAGTAAAGAAAACCTAAGTATTAAGTCTTTTACTAAATCAGTTTTCTGAAAAATCTGAGATTCCATGAAAAGTCTTGTTTTATTAAAAGCCTAAAATACTAATATCTCTTAAGTGATTAAATTTCAATGCTTTGTATACCTCACGTCTAAATAAATTGCAACTTTTAAATTATCATTTAAGTAAAACTTATAACTATTAGTTATAAGTATAGCATAACAGAAGACAAAAATATCCTCTAAAAAGGGCTTGAAACTTGCCTTTTTTTTGTATTATTTTATCCCCTTTCCCTCATTAGTGGCAACTCTCCCCATACTTGATCACTAGATACACTTATGCTTGTACTACATGTGTATTTATTTTAACAAGACCTTAGAACAACGAAAGATTTAATTATCTGTGTACATAGATCCTCATTTTCCGGATGACTAGAAGTTGGTATTGCACTAAATCTCAAACAAACATTATGTGGTATAAAAATATGAAAGTGTAGAAAAATCCTATTCACAGCAAATTTTCCTACCACAGTGAAGTGAATAATGAAAATTGTATGTAATATAATAGATTGAATTAGTCAAATACAATCTACTTTTGCTATGAAGAACTGTTTAACGATGGATTATTCATAATAAATATTTATGTTCAAACGAGATTCAATAAAATTTATATTGACCATTAATTTAGTGGATATCTTATTCCCTGGATATATTATACCTGCTCTGTTTAAAAGTCAAAATAACAATATATTTTATGATCTAATGGAATCCTCTGTTTTTAGGGTTCACATGTTTATTGTATTTTAAATTGTAATACAAATATTTACAGTATCACTGTTAATAAATAATGTGTGTTGTAAGTTGGGGAAATTTACCTTACTTCTTTTTTTTAATCAGCCATGTAAATTTTTGTCTAGCTTTCCTGTTTCATTAACTTCCATAATTTTTATCATCAAATAAATGTAATGTAAATAGTTTAATTATTTGCTCACATTGTTCAGTTCTTATTTGTTAACAATTAAACATAATTTACTTTAGTCAGTTTTTTCTATCACCTTTTCCATGTGTAACTTATAGTGAGATATATAAACTTCTAAATGTGTCATAAAACGGAGTTAACCAATAAATAAAAATTAATGTATATAAAAATTAAAAATAATTGTTATTGGTTTCGACCCTTTAAAATTGTTTTCTCAGATAATTTTTATTGCAAAAAACATCTGACAGAGTATTATTTCTACAATAGACAAATAGGTTAGTTGTCATCATTGAAAATACTCAAAATTAGGAAGTACAGCAACTGGGAAGTAACAGGATTTAACACGAAAGTGGCTAGGTTCCAGACAGTCTAGAGGGCTTGTTATTGTGCATATTTCATACTTGGTAACCAGCAAACATCTCTCTCATCACTGTTCTAGAGGAGGGAAGTGTTGAAATCCAGCCATGCAGGTAATTCAGAAACGAGTAAATGAGAGGACATAAACGTATTAAGGTTTTAGCCCAAGAGCTGTCATTTAAATTCACTTTAGAACTGTAGCAATTGCCACATACGAGGGGTTACTGTTTACCTATGCACATGAAAAATATTCTGAGATTTTGAACTCCGTTAATTGACGCTCCAACCTGAGGCAATGAAAAACCACAAATAATCCAAATTTTTACACGATCTCCGTTAATGTCAACAACTATTCGGTATGTAGACCGACATCAAGGTGGTACCACTGACGTGAGGCTATGAACAATTAGAATGTTATATTCGACCTATGTCATATTGCCATATTAAAGTGTGATTTAAACTATATAAATTGTGGGTTTTATTGCACTATGAGATAGAGATTGTAGTTTAGTGGCAACTCGTTGTGACGATATTCTGCCAACCGACAACAGGTTGTGGAATGTGTTAGTTCAGCAACTGTTGACGGCTGACCGTTGTTGCGCAACGTTCATTTAACGTTTTCCAGTTGCTGTTGCTTACGAAACATTATTGAAATAAATTTACTAAAAAATGGACCATTATTTAGTTATGGACTTTGTTACTATTATTAAGTATTCAAACTTCATCATTATAGCTGCTAAGTTATTATTTATTTTGAGATAGCTTTCATTAAGTACAAACTTTCAAGAATCAATCTAACCATACTCATCACATTTCTTTATGATTATAAACTTTTAAATGTGGTTTTATAATAATATGTTTGATTCATCGTTTATACAATTTTATCACTGAGAAGTAATTATACATATAAAATCTAAATTATATTGTTAATAAGGAAAAACTAAACAAACTATTGCAGTTTTTGTAATTGTATACATTTAATCATTACACAACTATAGATACACATAAAGATAGTCAAACTTAAATTGTTGTTGCGTTTTAAATATAATTAAACCTAAGGAATGCTTTATAAAACTTATAGAATATATAATACAAAGAAATAAAAAGTTTCTCTAAGTATTATTATATTAAAGTAACAAACACTAGGCTCTTTTTATAAAACGTGATTTATATACAAACCCTTAGTAGACTAAAAGTTCTTTTTGTTAAATGTATCCTCACAATAATGTTTGTTAATTTGCCCAACTGGGAATGTGACTGTAAAATAAAACTGTAAAATATGTGTTATTTAAATTGCTATTATGTATATGAAGAACACACAAATTGGATAATAATACATTAAAAATATAATTACAGATATGAAATAAATGTTTGGTTATAAAATAGATTGAAATAATGCTATAACTTATCATCATTTTGTAAGTGTCAAGTAAAAACATTGGACAGTGATATTTAACTATAAAAATATGTACCGTTGTGAAATATACAAACATACATATTTGATATTTAATTGATAACTGATAGTGACTAAAACAAATTCTAATACAAATGACGTACATAATTGCACAATGTATACTTACAAATATTTTTGTCACTATATAATCAAAATGCTCATTGTTATTCACAAAGAAATAAATTGTTTAAGCATATATTATCAAATTGTACAGTATAGCTTCATATCAGATTAATAGCAAGAAAATGAATTCCATAACAGTAGATTTTTAAACTTGCAGAACTTATAGATAACTAAATTGTATTATTTTTGTTTACTAAAGAGAATCCAGATATTCATTCAAAAACAGTAGTTTCTCTGCCCATGTTGAACTAAGTCTTGATAAACGTTCTGTTAAAAAAATTCAGGCTTTAGAAAAAAGTTATTCACATGGAACTAAAGTAGCCATGATGTTAAATCTTTATTTTTATCAACTTGCTCATCATCCCATAGACATGATTCTCTTTCCACTAATCCATCACATTTTTCTTCCATCCTAGATATGTGTCATCTAAGTACCGGTTCAATTTGACAATGGTAGCAGAGGTCTTCATACCTGAAACCAATTCAAGAATATTTCATTGTCATCCCAAATAACAACAATGTATTGACAAAGTCGTAGTTTAGTTAAATATGCATAAGAAACATACATTAAAATATAAACCCATAAATTTAAACGATGGCCTACAAGAGTACAGCTTATAAAATTATCTAGTACACAAGAAGCCACAGAGACAGAGCATAAATTACATGAAAATACAATCACTTGATACAGGAGTGACCTGTCTGTCTGAATCATTGTGTCCTTTTTTACACTAGTACTTGACATTGATAGAATTTTTTGTTTTTATTGATCTTATAATTTAATGTTTATTATAAAATAATTTTACTGAAATGTCTATGACACTAGTAGAAATCTCGAAGTCACCTATAAATGATGAAACAGATTTTTAAAATAATGACTTGGTGTTTGCAAGAGTAAAAATACATCATATTGATAAATTTACTAATAGAATAAAGTATACAGTGATACTTTTTTCAACAAATGAAACTGCAAAAATAAAAATAACTGATATGGGTCCTTATAATGAGTTTCATAAAAATAAGTATACACTGGAATCAGTAGCAAAGAGAAATAAGGGCAGTTACAAAATAGCTCTAAATGAAATTAAAAAAAATCGCATAGAAAAACCCTACTAAATTTAATAAAAAACCCTAAATTATTAAACAAAATACTACTGATATGCAAAAAGGGCCTTTACTCCAAGGTTTACTAAAGCTACCTAGAACAGTCTTATGTTCCTCAAATTCTGTATCTACTCAAACTGAGGAGACTGCTTTAAAAATACTTGTAACAAGTAATCTAATACTGATGATACGCTCTCAATTGCTCTATCAGTATCAAACAATTTATGCAGATGATACAACTGCACTTGTTAAATCTAAGAATGACGACGAATTGAAAGTTAAAATCAATGAAACCATAACTGAATAAAGGAATGGCTTGAAATAAATGGATTGAAACTATACCAAGAAAAACTAAATTGATAAAATGTTGCACTCCTCAATTAAGAAATCATTATTTAAGTCATTTACAATTTTAATATCAGAGATTTTCTATTAGTAAAAACACCAAAAGTTTTGGGGATAGAACTGAATTTGCATTTAAATTGGGCTAAGTGCATTGAAACTATTTTAAGAAAGTTAAACTCAGCATTCTTTCAAAGGCTTATTTTGAGACATACCATAGATTTAAAAACATGTTTAATCATATATTATACTTATTTTTATTCAATCCTGGGGGTTTTCAACAGATGTAGATAAAAAATTTTATATTCAGAAGAAATTTGAAGAATAATGACATTTTCACCTTGGAAGGCTTCTTGTAAGCCTATCTTTAATGACATAAAATTTTAACTGTACCAAGCCTAATAATTTTCAAAACGCTATTAACAGTGCAGTCCAATTACGATAACCTTTTTCATGAAAACCATAAACACAATCATAATAGTAGGTATAAAAATAATTTTTAATATTCCAGATCATCTGAAAATGGTGGAAAAGACCTTTGTACATGGGGAAAATTTGTTCAATAAATTACCTTAAAGGTTTAAGGAATTAATGTATTCAGGCGCATTCCGAGATAACATTAGGGAGTTGTTACTTTAAAAACCATATTATAATATAAGTAACTTTAAATGGAGTTTTTTTTTAATTTTAAGCACTGTATTACTATTTGTTAATGTTGATTTTTATATTTTTAAGTAGGTCTACAAGTTGACATAATTGCTTTCCTATGATAAGTTAATTAATACTCTGTTTTATTGTTGTGTGTTTTATTGCTGTTTTGCGTGTTTTATTATATCGTGTGTTTGGTTGTTTGGATTTACTCAAACAAGAGTAGTGTAGGTTATATTTGACAATGTCATCTGTTTTATAGTTGTACTATATTATTATGGAACGTTTGTGACAGTAAAGATTTATTTATTTAGTATTGGAAAATAAGTGTGTGACAGACGACTCAATTCAGTAAAATTATGCCACATTGTGTCACTGTTTTGAGGCTTGACAAAACAGCATGTTGTTCATGTTATGTTAATGAACACCATAATAACACATGCCATTAAATATGCCTTAAAGATAAAGATCACCTCTTAGAACCTTTGGAATTACATAACAAAACAAATATATTTTTTCCTATTCATGATGTTCAACACCAAATTAGTGACAGTGACCCAGACGACACACACAACCTATATAAAACAGAAGAAACTCATTGGAGCCTGATTATGTTTGATAGAACATTGCTTATGTTTCTATACTTTGATTCATGTGCCACTTATAATAGAATAGAATAGAATAGAATTTTCTTTATAACTTGAACATAGAAAACAGTTGTGCGTCATATAAATTATTTTAGTACAGGTTTGAACAATTGTAGTTTGTGATTAGTGTCTTTGTTGAAACTAGAGCTCTTCAGCGAATTTTTGAATAGTATACACAGTCAACCAGACGTCAAGTTTCCTCTTCAATTCCTTCCCTGTCATCTGTCTGTAGTTTTCTGGAAGCTGGTTAAATAGACGTGCCCCCAGAGACGTTGGTTTTTGTTCATATAGTGCTGTGCGATGTCTTACTGGTGGGATAATGAATTAGCTCCTTGTGTTGTGGTAGTGTAGTCAGGGTTCTCTAGGGAGTCCTAACTTGTCCACAAGAAGTATGAGTTCTTGTACATAGATTGCTGTGACAGTCTTGATTCTGAGGTGTTTGAACGCAGGCCTGCAACTGTCTCGATGATCCAGATTGGCTAAACATCTCACAGCTGATTTTTGGATTGTTAATACTCTTAAAATTTAAAGCTGATGATACACAACGACCCCATATCTCAGGTGGGTTTCCATAAGAGCATGATAGGCAATTTTTGCTGTCTCCTTGTTGCTTATGTTTTTTATTCTTTTCAACACATCTAAGGCAGTGTTCAATTTTTTGCAAAGGGTGTCGATGTGTGGATCCCAGGTGTGGAATCTATAGTTAGGCCAAGAAGCACTGTCTCCTCTTCATAGCTTAGGTCTGGGAATACAGGATACTGTTCTCCTCTTCTTCCAAAATTAATTTGTTTTGTTTTGGTAGGGTTTGCAGCTAGGTCATTTGAGAAACAGTAGTAAAATGTCATGTTTAGAGCTATGTATGCCTTTATCCTCTGGGGAGTCACTTTGAAGGGGTAGGGTTGTATCATCGGCATACATAACAACAGAGCTGTGATCTTTTATGTAGTCAGGGTAGTCGTTTGTTAGGAGTATGAACAGAACAGGACCAAGCACGGACCCCTGTGGAACACCTCTGGTTATTGAACGTGGGGCTGATCTAACTGTCTGTATTACTCCATTATTTATGTGGCTCAGCTCTACCAGTTGACTCCGCAGTTATTTACTGTGCCCCTTATTCCCAGCCTTTCTAGCTTGTCTAAGATGATTTTGTGCCCTATGCAGTCAAACCTTTGAGTAGTCAAGCAGTATAGCTGTCGTAAATTTATTGTCGTCAAGGTGATTGATAATAAATTCAATATGCTGCGGTCACTGCTGTGGTTGTGGATTTTCCTTTTATGAATCCATGCTGGCTTTTTGTTAAAATGTCAAATTTCATTAAGTGGGTCATCAGTCTTTTCAATACGATTTTTTCTATTATTTTAGAGAAGGTGGGAATTATTGAAATTGGCCGGTAATTTCCAGTTTGGGTTTTTTCAGCTTTGGGTACACCTTAGCTTCTTTCAGTACAGAGGGGAAACAGCCAGTTTGGAGAGACTTGTTTATTACAGCTGTTAGTGGTGTAAAGATAGCATCTACACAGTATTTTACTAATTTAGCTGATATTTCGTCAACACTGCAAGAGGTGTTATTCTTTAGTGAAGATATTACGTCTTTTACCTCTTTTTCATTACTTATATTGAAACTAAGGTTTTGGTGAACTGGAGTTTGTATTGCTATTACTGTTTTTGTGTTGGAGTTTAATTGTGTAACTTCTCTCAATGTGTTGTCTGCTATGCTAGCGAAGTAGGTGTTACATTCTTCAGCAATTTCTTCAGGCTTGATTATTTCTCTTCCTGCCGAAACCAGTTTCATTGGTTGAGTTTCTTTCATTCCTCTATTTGCTGCCCTTTCATGGTTTATTATTTGCCAAACTGTCTTAGATTTTTTTGTCAGATTGTAATATTTGTTGTGCTGTTGCTGATTGCCGAACCTCTTTCAATCTGAGATCATAAAGTTTCTTTTTCTCAACCATAATGATTTTATCATCTTACCAGCCAGTCAGTTAATATGTATGGAGGGCTTTGAGGTAGTCTTGTTTTAGTTGCATTACTATTAAGTCTGTACAATTATTCGGCCGCTTCTTCTTATTCTTTTCTTGTTTTCTTAAATGGACACGCATTGTTGAGTTCCATTGTCAAGATACTGAGGAAGGAGTTGTAAGAATCGTCAGCTGAATCTGCTACATAGACTCTTCTCCAGTCATGTTTTAGTAGATTAATTCTGAGCACCTCTAGTGACTGTGGAGTTATCTGTCTTTTCAATTTTGATTGGTTGATTGTTTGGTCTATTGCACTATTTAGTGTGCAAAACTGTCCTTTATGGTCGGACAAACCTGTCTCCAGAATGTCTACTATAATGTTGTCATGGGGTAGGTTAGTACAGATGCAATCTATGGAGGTAGATAATCTATGAGTCACTCTGGTAGCAGGTAATATCATGTGTGGCTAAAACCTCTTCAGTTTGTTGTTGTTTATATTTGGTTTTAAGCTGTTTATGTTTATATCTCATATAATTATGAGTCCTTTATTATGGGGGTAATGACCATCGATTAGCTGAGATAGTGTTTAAAGCTTCTTCCAGGTTTCCATGAGGAAGTCTATAAACTCCAATGATTGTCAGTTTTGTGGATCCTGTTTTAACTGTGACACTAGAAAGCTCGCAGATAAGTTCTTTACTGTTAACTTCAGCAATTACTGGTTCTAACTGTAAAGTAGCATCTTCCTTTAGGAATATAGCTACACCTCCATAAGCATGTTAAATTCTGCAGTAGTGTGAAACTAAACAATATCCTGGTAGTCCTGTAGCTTTTAATTCGGCCTCTTTTAGACCATGGTCGATGAGTATTAGTGTAATAGGGCTTTTTTCACTTAAGACTTGATCAAGACGGTCCCTTTTATTTTCAAGTTCCGTACGTTCTGATGTAGTAATGTAAATTTCTGCTGTGCCCTTTTTTATTTGAAAGAAACTGTAGTTATGGTTTCATCTTGCAGACAGTGAGGGTCGTTCGTTCTAAAAAAGAAGTCCGTCTCCATAAGTCTGTATCGTAGATCTTGATCTCTCTTTCAAACAACTCTTCATAGATTTCTTTTTCTCATAGCAGCTTAGCAGTGTGTGGAGGCCCTTTACTAAAACTAGATTTAGTGGTTGGTGTCAGGAGACATTGCGTAGTTTGTTAGTGCTGTTTGTCAATAACAAACTTGTTAGTCAGAGGAAGTTCAGTGTTTTTATCGCAGATTTGACCGACTTCTGCGGTCGAGTTACGGTGAGTCCTGGTATTGGTCAGATGAAGTTCAGTGTTTTTATTGCAGATTTGACTGACTTCTGCGATCGAGTTACGGTGAGTCCTGGTATTGGTCAGAGGAAGTTCAGTGTTTTTATTGCAAATTTGACTGACTTCTGCGGTCGAGTTACGGTGAGTCCTGGTATTCGTCAGAGGAAGGAAGTTTAGTGTTTTTTATCGCATATTTGGCTGAATTCTGCGGTCGAGTTACGGTGAGGTCCTGGTATTGGTCAGAGGAAGTTCAGTGTTTTTATTGCAGATTTGACTGACTTCTGCGATCGAGTTACGGTGAGTCCTGGTATTCGTCAGAGGAAGGAAGTTTAGTGTTTTTATCGCATATTTGGCTGAATTCTGCGGTCGAGTTACGGTGAGTCCTGGTATTGGTCTGATGAAGTTCAGTGTTTTTTATTGCAGATTTGACTGACTTCTGCGATCGAGTTACGGTGAGTCCTGGTATTGGTCAGAGGAAGTTCAGTGTTTTTATTGCAAATTTGACTGACTTCTGCGGTCGAGTTACGGTGAGTCCTGGTATTCGTCAGAGGAAGGAAGTTTAGTGTTTTTATCGCATATTTGGCTGAATTCTGCGGTCGAGTTACGGTGAGTCCTGGTATTGGTCAGAGGAAGTTCAGTGTTTTTATCGCAGATTTGGCTAACTTCTGTGGTCGAGTTGTCGTAAGATGTGGCATGGATACAAAGTTTTGTCTGAATATGTACAGTCAGCTGGTGCTCCAGTTGATCCTGGCGAATTTTAAGCTGAGCAAATTGGAGCAGGATGGATGAGGGATGACTTATACTGTTTGAGTCAGTAGAGAGGGTTTGTGTATTTGAGTCTCTAACTAAGGGTTTGTTAAGATTGACATTGCTAATATTTGATTTTTTGGCTGGTTGTAAATGAGTTGTAAATGGGTCTCTAAATAAGCCTTTTCTTTTTCATAATTATGAATAATCCGCTCTTTCTCAGTATCTTGATCTACGTACAACATTTCTAGTTCATTACGTAATTCCTTTTCTTTCAAGAGCTGCAGTTCAAGTTGCCTTATGGTATCACCCAAATATATGGTTCTGTCTATTAACTCTGTTTTTTCTTTCTCCAGTTCTTCTATTTGAGCTTCTAACTTTTGACTAAGCCGGTTGATTCAGTAATATGTTTTGCTAGTTCAGAGTTTTTAAAGTAATTTCAAACAGGTCCTGCTTAAGCTTACTATTTTCAGCAAGGAGAGCGGAGCCTACCTCTGCTGCCAAAGTAAGTGATGTTTCAAGGTCAGTGTCACAAATGTTTTCAATACCTTTGATATTATTCTCAACATATTCAACAGTGTCTAGTCTATGAGGGCTACAATCAATGACAATAGCACTGCTGTCTATGTTATCCTGCTGGTTACTTGAGGAACTGCAGTCTACTTAATCTATTGAGTGGTTATTGTCTATACAATTAAAAGCTTGCTCTGTCTCTGATAGAGCTTTGTTAAAAAGTTTATTCTTTAAATTGTCTGGTTGTGAGATGCCAAATCTATGAATATATTCAGAGTAGGAAAAAAGGCTAGATTCCTTCATTTCTAAAATTGTATTGTTGCAAAATAAATATCTTGAACTTTAATGGGTTATTTTCCTTTCTGATAACTTGAGAGATTTTAGATGGCCAGTGTCTATATCCTTTTATTTTTGCAAAAACCACATCTCCTGATTTAAAATTTGTATCTGTCATGGTGTTTGGTAAATTAATTAAATTTATTTGATACATTGGCAGTATCCAACTATGCAGTGTAATGCTTCCAGTAGAAAGGTCAGTGATGGAATTTGCACAGCTGGCAGTGTCAGCAGTCAGCAGTTCCTGTCGGCAGTAAACCACTTGCCATCAATATGTCTACTTTGTGCTGTCTTGATTATATTTTAGTCTTTAATATTTCTTTTAGGTGTTTCGTTAGTTTTGTTACATAAAGTTCTTAGATATTATACACTTCAGAAAGTATTAAGAGTGATGATAGCTTGATGAAATAGGCTTAAATTATTGCTTAAGTGTGTGTATGTGGCATATGATATGTGAGACCACTTATTACTTGTCTTTTCTTTCTTCAATTAAACAATTTCCTTATAAAAGTTTCTTAGTTTCAACTTACTTGTCTTAAGCTTGAGTGGTGAGTGAATTCAGTAAGTATATGTGTTGTTGTACCTACTAAAAATATCACTAAAATAGGGGAGCACTTTCACAGAGAATGTTATGGATAATCTTGGATAATCTTGCCCATGCACAGCTTGTTGCTAGAAAAGTTAATAAATATCTTGGATTTCAGACTGAAATTCCTCTTCAAGTTGTCAATGTTCACAAACAATACTGTTGATTGTGGCAATTACTTTATTTTATTTACAGACATCCTCTTACAGCTGGTAAACTCAGAGACTGAGTTCAGTTTGGGGGCAGTTGGCAATACACTGCCTTGCTCATTGAGATATGCAGACATTATAACAAAGAGAGCCCAATTAGCTTACTTATGGTACAACTACAAGTATCTACGTTTGAATTCTCATGTGGTATCAGAAATGATGTTCAAACCCTCATTGTTTAAATCTCAGTAGAATATTGAAGATGACATCAGTATGCAGTCAAATGAGTGTTTTGTTGCAATAAAAAACATAGAAATGTCAATAATAAAAACTTAATCAAGGAAAAACCTGTTAACATATCAAAGTTAAATAGATTTAATAAATTTACCATTACTGATCAGAGAAATCAAGCTGTAAATGTTGATTCTTTTGGAATAAAAACTAATTATAAAAGTAAATTAAAAAATTATACCAATGTTAAGATTGGCAGAAGTGGTAAGGAAATAGTCAAAATTGATTTTTACGCTGTCAGCCAGGGGAAGAGTGTACCTAAGCTTGTTGGTATGTTCAGTAATGGAAAAATCTATGTTGATGGATTGGTCAAGCCAGGTGCAGATATTCCATATGTCTGCAGTCAAGCTGGCAAGACACGTAAAAAACCCCTGGGTTTATTGGCTGGTGCAAACAATACCTTTGCTGATTCTTCACAAGTTATATTTAAAAAAACAGAAAGTGAATTAAAAGTCCTGAGTGACAACAGAACAGTATTCATCACAACGATTCTCCGAGGTATGATGTCAAACCTGACAATATGATGCATTATAACATAGCTCTGGCTAACAACTATATCAGAGAATTAATCATCAGAATGAACAATGTGAATATTATCGATCTCGAATCATTCCGAAAATTTCATTTCTTACGTAAAGGCCTACATCTGAATTATTGCGGAAAGAAGAAGTTTGCCTCTATGATCGTTTATGTTATCCTAAATTTAAATACACAACAAAATAACATTATAAGAGATACAGAATCCCAAATAAACTGCAATAACATACATATGTTGGTGTTAAAGAGGTGGGAGGAGAAACCTTGAGGTAGGAAGATTAAGCTTCGCGCCCACGGCCGTCACGACATTTTTCAGAGGGGGTGCGCGCACTGGATCGGGCGTTCTGCACTCTCCTCCATCCGCCTTCCGCCAAAACAGAAGAAGTTAACAGAAAAATATTGTTTTGTGGTGAATTTCACACTTTTTCCCGGATCTTGTGGAAGATGACCTCAAGTTTTTTGAGTACTTCAGTACGCCAAATTTTAAACACTATTACTGATGCTAGAAGCGGAATTATATAGAGAAAAAGACTAATTGTATCTATGCCTATCAACTTATAACTGATTATTGACGTCCTAATGTATTAAGAAAATTAAAACAAAAAACCTGGTAGTTTCATCGTAGCTCCAATTTCTTCCCAGACTTTTTCTCCTTTCACATTGTTAAAATATTCCGGGTGTCTCATATTGTATAGTTCTTCATATTTTTTAACAAGCACGCTCAGTGTACTCACATCCATCGTTGTTGCGGATTTCAACTGACCACAAGCACAACAGAGAGCAGACTGCGTAGAAGGCTGAAAATGCCGAACCGACCGTCCCGAAGTGTCCTACAGTTCGTAGCTACGGACTTTGTATCCTACATGCCGAAGGTGCGGAACGCCGTTGACGGCCGTGCCGACGCAGTGGACGCATGCTCATTTAATTCAATGTTTTTAACTTTTAAAAAATCCCGTACCGACCGTCCGTGCCGACCCAGTGGGCGCGCAGCTTTACACGGCAGCAGTGGGGCACTCAGATATCTTCTCTGGGGGGTAACCGAAAAATTTGGAAATATTAGGTCCTAAAATGGTAAAATGTAGTACTTCTGAGCTAATAACAAAAGATCAAACATCATGTCAGACTTTAAAGTAAAATGACTCTACTCGTACCAATAACCGGGGGTAGCTTATACAGGAATAATTAAAATCTACATTTATATAAAGTGTATTAAACTAAAAAAAATGTAATCATAACATACAAATATTGAACAAAATAGTTCAGTTTAAATCACAAATAAAGACCAAAGCTAAATCTTGATGTCTACTCTTGAATCAAAAAGTACAGATATCCGTGTTTAAATGTTTACCACGAACTAACTAATAGAGCTGCAATAACGGGAGTTATATTTAAATTTAACTTGTTTATTCTCCGTTTATGCATATCAAACTGTTTACTAACAATTTCCAGTTTTTATATCGATAACAACGAAAAATACCGGTTTTTGACGATTTTCAACCAAACTCGAACTTGGAACATTAAAACTTTTAACTTGGAACGTTAAAAGTTTCCGATTTATAAATTTTATAAATCGGAAACTTGTGATCCGATTAAGACCAAATGTTTATATAACATATACAAAACACGTGTACTGTAATTGTACTTGTGCTAAATAAATTTAAGAATAGTATGAAAAAAGTTGTTACTAAATTACCATCTTGACTTTTGTTTTGGCGGTGTGGTCCACAAAATTCGGCATTGGCCACATTATGGAGCTTAGTCATTATCTTGGGCGTGTAATTTTGTAAATCACTTAATAAAACGTTTAATTGTGAACACATATTAAATTGAGCAAGTTTTTTGTTAACTCACCGTAAGTGGTAACAGTTCTTTCTAACGCGCAATCGCCTGACTCTCCAGGGCGGTGTTGCCTCGTAGTGACAACGAATAATAACAAACTAACAAATTACAGAACTGCTCAGAGGTATAATAATAATAATAATTCTTTATTTGCAGTAATGGCAATGGCCAAAATTGTGTTGCAAACGTCATTTCATGATATTGATTAAAAATCCATAAACTAAGCCTATCTTAAGTTATCATAGGCACAATTCCACATTTTTATGTGTGAACCAATATATTTGTATTTTGCATGTTTTGGATATCAGAAAAGGAGAAATAAAATAATAATAATAAAATACTAATTTTCATCTCAGCGGCCCATCGTAAACTCATCAACAGAGTAAAATGCCTTTTACAACAAAAAGTATCTTAATCGAGATTTGAATTGTTTAGGTTTATTGATTCGTTTGATATCTTCATGGAACTTACTGATTACCTTGACGCCAACTTGAAACGGCAAGTGTTCGAACATAGTCGTTCTGAAGTATTCAGTTCTAAAGTTGTTCCTGCCTCTGGTCTCGTGCTGGTAGGTGTCCTTGCCCTGAACCAGTTCACATTTGAATCGGCAGTGTAGGTGACATCGAGAATATAGAGGATTGGTAAAGTCAACAACAATCCAAGCTCCCTAAAGGCAATTGTACATGAGTCTCTGTGTTTAATTTCGAAATTATTCTGACAGCTTTCTTTTGTGTTCTAAATACTCTATCAAATTTGTATATAGAACAGCTGCCCCATAGTCTCAAACCGTAGACCAGATGTTTATGTACTATGCCAAAGTAGGCTGTTTTCAGTACATCCAACGAACAGAATTTTGCTAGATTGCGTAAGACAGAAATGCCTGAGGCAACCTTCGAGCGAACTCTGTCGATGTGATCGCTCCAGGTCAGTTCCCGGTCCAGGTGCATCCTCAGAAACTTGGTGGATTCGGCTTCATCTATAATATATTCATCCGCCATCACAATTGGTCGGTATTCGTCTTCTTGTTGACGGAGACAAAATTTGATTACGTTAGTTTTGGCACAGTTGACACGACAATAACAACTGTCAAAGTCAAAGTCAAAGTCAAAATTTCTTTATTGCCATAATAACATAAAGTACATGCATTGGCTTGCGTCAAAGTAAATATAACTAAAAACTACTAACAATCTATGTATGGTACTCTATCTACCGTTAATATACTCTTCTATAGAGAATAAAAACAATTTTCAATTAGAAATGACTTGAGCTTTCTTTTAAAATAGTTTAGATCCAAGTTAGATTTAAGGTGATCAGGGAGAGCGTTAAAACAATGATATGGCACTGTAATAGGTGTGATGCTTATAGAAGGAAGTGGTATGATAAGGAATATTCAGTTTTTGTTTGTTTCGTAGGTTATATCCAGATTGAGGGACAAGAGATTGAAAAATACCATGGTTCTGCTTAAAAAACATCAAAGTGTAAAAAATGTAAACACAAGGAAATGTCAGAAACTTTAAGCTTTTTAAAAACAGATTTACAAGACTCTCTTTGACGAATGCCAGAAACAATTCGCATTGCCCTCTTCTGCAAGACAAAGATACAATGCGTATTGCATCTCTCGGAACCCCAGATGGTTACCGCATAAGAAAGGAAAGGAAAAATAAGTGCATAATATGTTGTAAGTAGAACATCAGTGTTTACAAAATGAGAAAGCCTACGCAGTACAAATATTCCAGAAACTTATCCTCTGCGCCACGTCGCTTATATGACAGGAAAAACTTAAATTTCTGTCAATAGATAAGCCCAAAAATTTAACGCTTTGTTCAGAAAAGACTTCTACATCATCAACCCAAACACTAAGGTCATCATTATGCTTTCTTGTGATAGCAAATTCAAGTAATGTGTTTTATTAGTGTTGATAACTAATCCATTTTCTTGGAACCATTGGACTATCCGGTTAGATTCTACAAAAGTTTTTGACCTCCATGATTTCACGACATTGGCTCTCTATCACAATTGATGTGTCGTCCGCAAACAAGCACAAGTGGGCATCTGAGATACATCTTCTAAGATCATTAATATATAAAAATAAACAAAAGAGGACCCAGAATGGAACCCTGGGGTACACCCGCCTTAACAGTTTGCACATCAGAATGCCAATGCTTTAAAGTGTTTCCATCTACAAAAGGCAATTCTACAACTTGTCGACGTTCTTTCAAGTAAGAAGAAAACCACTGCTTTGCGACACCACGTATACCAATGCTCTCAAGCTTCTTTAGTAGATGCTCATGAGGAAAACCATGTCGAATGCCTTTAGCAAATCGAAAAATACACCAGAAGCAGACTTGCCTCTATCCAGAGCCTTTGATGACTTTATCAATGAAAGTAAACATAGCATTGACAGTTGACCCCCCTTTGACAAATCCAAACTGGTTGCTGAACAAAATGTTATTTTGAATCAGAAAAGACCATAATCTACTTAAAGCTGCCTTTTCAAAAACCTTAGAGAACGTTGAAACAATGGAGATCGGCCTAAAGTTATCGAGATCATCAACTTTTTCCTCTTTTGTGCAATGGCTTTACGATAGCCAGTTTTAACACATCTGGAAAGATTCCACTTTCAAAAGAACAGTTAACGAGATGCACAACAGTGGTTCAGCAAGTGATTCCCAACATGACTTAAGCAGTTTAGATGACATGTTGTCATAGCCTGAGGAAGGCTTTGCTTTTAAAGATTTTATAATGTCTGACATTTCCTTCCTACAAACAGGAGTAAAAAAATAAAAAAGAATAGGTGTTATAGCAGGGAAGATAATCTGAAAAAACTCCCCCAGTAGAAGTGAAACCATTATGGGAAACATTTATAAAGAAATTATTAATAATATTTGAGACCAGCTTTGGATCACTCACAATCAACGCCCTCTTCATCCTTAATGGTTTGAGGAACGAAACATTGGTGCTTTTTCTTACCCCTATTTTCGTTCACTATATCCCATACAGTTTTTTGCTTTATTTGAAGAGAGTTCTGGATCTCCTCCAGCACTTTGGCTGATTTTGCAATTCTAATTTTAGACTTGTATATTGCCGTTTTAATGATAAATAATGCTGTCTTCTCACATCAGAAGAATCCAAATCTTTAGTCAAGTGATACCACTGGATGACCTCGTCACGAAGTTTCAGTTGATCAACACTTAGAGACACTTTACCTTTAGAGACATTCTTACGAATTCTAATTTTCTTCTCAGGAAATACTTTGATCAAAATAATACGATATGGAAGATCCAAAAATACGCATTTTATCGTCCATTTTATCTGCCTCATAGACCGTGGACCAAGTTTCTCTCATGAGTAAATACCTGAAAATACGGATATTATCCCTCCGAAAATGATCGCCTAAGTAAAAACCTGGGTGGTTAGTGTTCCCAGGAAGTGATAACTTAACAATTACCACCTGAGCAATGGTGATCAGACAATGCCGTGATTAAAACAGAGGCATTACAAGTGGCATCAGGAAGATCAGTGTAGACATGGTCTATCAAAGACTTTGAGTTTTTTAAATTCTCTAGTGTATGATGTGATTTTATTTCCCAACCCATGAGAGGTCATCATGTACAACAAGTTGTCAGCTTTTAATATCAGAAACAGATAAATCGACATTAAAATCACCTACAACAATTGTTTTAAAATACCCTCTGAACTCATCACTTTTGCAAGACAACCCGATAGACGTGCATAACAAATGTCGTGCTCCTGCATTGAGGAAGAAAATGGCTGTGGTTTATAAGCAGCGACAATAAGGAGGGTTTGATTGTTACCAAACTGAAACCTTGCTGCAGCAAGTTCACACTTACCCTCTAGACAGTAACGTGAGACATCTATGACCTCAGATTTTATAGAAGGTTTACTAAATATACAAACCCCTCCTTTTTGAAGAGATTTACGACAGAAAGCTGTGATGCCATTAAAACCCTGCAAAGATGTTACTTCAAACTGATAATCTCTTAAATGGTGTTCAGATAAACAAACAATATCTGGATCTTTCGGAATCAATAAATATTTGAAAACTGTCTATTTTTCCAGAGAGACCCTGCACGTTGTGATGAATTATCTTAAGAATTGCGATTTGATCGATTATTATCTACACAGTTTCCCGAGACATCGCCTCTAAAAAAGAACTATTGGCAGTGGGAGGCACAACAGAGGGTTTAGATTGGGCCCCGTCTTAGATAAAATAGTTTTATCACTGACCAAAAATACTTTCATTAATGTCCAAGTTTGCATCAAACAGTGAGAAAACCCCCTGAATCCGGTCACCAATTGCAGTAAAAAACACTCAAAAAACAACTTCCCCAGCTGGTAGTTCCCTGTTTTTTTAAGATGTCTTCCATCCTTTGCTAGATGATGCTTCTTCACCCAACAATTAGCCTCAACAAAAACAACATCAAAATTATTGCACATCCAGTTTTACTTGTTCATTAAAATCAAAGAGAGCTCTGTATGTTAAAATCAGATCTTATTAATAAGCTGTTTACAAAAACCCATGGTATTGGGGAAATGAGTTTTTGTGGTGAACAACAAGTCAGCCAGGTCGTGGAGAACCTCCCTCTTACCATGGCCGCGTTGTAACCCGCCCGTCCCCTATACCACATTCTGAGATATTCGTTCCAACATGGAAATATATTACTGAAAGATTATAGTTGGTATACTTCAATAGTTTCTCCTTTATATCTTTTATTTTACCACCATTTTATTTTACTGTAGCTGTAACAATTGACACGTATAATACCAACAGAGCTCCACAGCTCACACAATACTGTGACGACTGGTCACGTCGGATTTACTGCAAAATTACTTTTTGTACCGGTTACTCGTCTGTACAGAAAATTTAAGTCATCGCAAACAAAAAGTTTACTTTTACAGATACTTTTATGATACAGATACTTTACACTCTTACCGCAGTTTCTGGTACAAAGTACTCGGGCTAGTTTAGCAGTACCAGTGACTTGAAAATGTACCTGTACCATTTTATGAGTACTCTGTAACGTATGATTCTAAATCAATACGGGTGCATTACACGATTGCCGTCATCTCTCGTACATTACTATTACTCGGACTCTTAGCAGTAACAGTAATTGGAAATTTTAGCTGTACCATGTTATGAGGACTCTGTAACGTTTGAGTCTAAATCAGTACGAGTTCATTATGCACTTGGTTACTGGAGTACCGAGTATAGGCAGAAGCCAGTAGATATCAGTATTTAAAGCCAGTTGAAATGGTAAGAATTAACCTTATTTTCTTTGTGTGTAGTTGCTGCGTGATGGTTAAATTCAAATATTTGAGCTTTAAAAATAAATTATTACATGTGCAGTGCCGTGTATTTCGTAAATTAAATAGTTATAAAGTTCGAATTTACATATTTGACTGTGATTTATTTCTAAATTCTAACATAAATGTTATTTTTAGTCGAAAATAGGCGATTGATATTTTTGGAATAGAAGGCACTTGGGGGAGGGCAGGTCCCGTTAGTCCCCCGTCGGTGCGGCCCTGTACAGCAGGAGTCTCGTACTCTCAGCGGTAGCTACCATTTTTAAAGGTCTATAGTATTGGCATGAGGATTGGTTTATTCTTCTTTACAAATAATTAATATGCTTGGTGGTCGGAAGCTCATAACAGGGTGTTGGGAAGGAAGGTAAGTGCGTACTTCATAGCCATTTACATTTCCTAACTTTCCACCATTCGGACGTTTCCACACAAGAACCCATGCAAGGACCACTCAGGCACCGAAATGGAACCCCGAATAGTGGAATTTCTCGAACTACCAGCAGAGAATAACTCCACATTTACATTATTTCTGGTTTGTTTTCTTAAAGAATAGAATGATTTGTAAAGATGAAAAAACCACCTCAAAGCGAAATTAAGAGTCTGAACAATTGACAAAAATAATACTAACGGAGCTATGCTTGTGTTGACATTGCTCATGATTAGTATGCGTAGTAGAAGCGTGCTGGACCCAAAACCCAGAGGTCCGTGGTCGAGACCACTCTCTGCTACCAATATAAAACGATTAAGAGTGTTGTTATACTATTTTGGAAGTTTACTACGCCCTAACTAACTAAATTCAGAGGTACGTGGACCTTTTAAATAGGCTATGCACGATATTAAACCACATCACTCTGTCCACTAAATTGCGCAGCTCAAGTTCACCATACGGCGTCTGGAAGCCAAGAGAACGAAACTTAACAAGTAAGAACTAGAAAACGGAACTAATTAATAACCAGAATTACTGATAACACGAATAATTAATTTAAAAATGACGTTACCATCTAAAATTTGTAGGCGACACGACCAGCTGGAGATATAATTATTAAGAAGTCTCGGTACGGCTACTAGCCCGACCGCCGTTAAAACGAATTAAAAGTAGTAGATGCCACAAGTTTAGATTTTTAAAAAGCATATTATACATATAAAACGCTGAACCAGATCTTTGGCTCACCGGCCATTCAGTTAAGATTCAGTTAAGTTGTTTTCTGGGTGTTTAGCGACTCTTCTCCTGCCAGTTGATAAAAGAGATCCAACTTTTGTCTGTATGTAGCCTACGCACGATAAGTTTCGAACGAATTGACCTAAAGAATAGAAATTTGGTTTCAAACTCTATATCTACATCGCTATAGAAATTGGTAAAAATCAGTGCCGTGGAAGTTTGGGTTTCTGTATGTAAAATAATTATCTTTTGTTGCATTGGCCTTAGGGGTAACTATGTTAAAAATGAGAAAAATACCCAGATAAACTAATTATTAAATAATCAAGGTGTATTGTAAAGATTAATCATATAACAATTTACAGTTAAGACTTGATAGACATACAATGAAGTTATTTTCTTGGATTGGTTTCTTTCATAAAAAATCTCGAATATTCATCTTATTAAGCAATTCCAATGTTCATAACTGGTCAAATCAAAATCAGATCGAATCTTTTAATTGCTCGTAACAATTACACATTGTATGAAAACGTCAGAATTCTAAATTTTAAACTCGTATACCACATTACTATGCATAATTTTTCATGCATTCCAGTCTTATTCATCCTTCGCCAATCTCAACCCATTTCCAGCGCTGGAGTCGAATTGGGCGGTCTCCCAGTTAAACGCCAGAAACTCGTCAACGCTGTAGAATGAATTTGACACCAGAAAGCGCTTAAGACGAGCTTTTGATGTCTTGGGCGTTTGGGCGTTTTTTAATAGTACGAGTTAGGGAGCTGTTGCGTTCATTGGGATTACTTGGCTGGGCGGAGCATGGCTCTTATACATGGTAGTTCAACAGTTTTGATAAATTAACTTTTTTCGCTATCTATCAAACATTTTATCGTTTTAAACAAAAAATACGAATATAAGAGAAGAATTGCTTCACATAATAAACACCCGAATACATTATGCCTATGATTTTGTCCTTAAAAGATAGGGGATATCTTATGCCTCCTGACAACCAAGATAGTGTACTATTCATTTCCATAGGTTTACAAAGGTAACTGAACTCGGTTTGTCATTGTTTAGGTCTGTCTGTTTGTCCTTAACTTGCGAGTGAGTTAACTCCGAGGAGTTAAATGTGGTTTAAAGCTACCTCTATATGGAAATTGAAAACGGTAAATATCGATCCATCAGGAGTCGCTCCGCTCTCCCGGCCAGGATAATCGGTTGTCGGGTGAACGCTAAGCTTCTTACGCTAACCCGGTCTGACGTGCGTTTAACCTTGTAGTTTATTAGACCTGATATTTTGAAACTTAAGGGCACTGAATAACCTGGTTCTTGAAGAGCTTGCAATGTACACAACAGTACACTAGACTGAAAGCCTTATACACTAGAAGCGTCTAAGTATTGATGAGCTCGTGACATAATTGAGTTCTTGACATTCATAAATCCTTCTATAATGAACTAGATAGTAGAGGCATTAGAATTAAAAAAATCTATTGAAATTTACATAATGAATTATACAATGACTTAAGGAATTACTCATGAAATAGACCAATTTCCTGTGTGGAGAGAGGACTTCACATACGGAATTATTTTAGTTAACTTATTTTAAGCTTCACTGAAATAAGTAATATTTGTTTATAATTAAAAATAAACCGTTAGATTAAATCAGCACCGATACGCAACAGCCACTCCTGACCCTCCGTCTGTACAGTGCGTAGCGACGCTGTCACTCTCCGATTGTGTCAGCATCTCTGCAGCATCAGCACCGATACGCAACAGCCACTCCTGACCCTCCGTGTACAATCGCAACTTCTTCATTATTGAACATAAAAATTTTGAAAGCCACCTGAACCAGCTGCTATAAGCGCGGTTGGTGGCTATTATCAATGCTATTATATAATTTAGGAGTACGATTGGGCTCTCACGAGCTCCTCATGCGTCACCTGGATGGGGTGATCGCAAGCTGCGGAGAGAAAGAGTAGCCTTGACATAATCACAACACAGCGTTTTGAAGCTGTTACTCATGTTACTACGAATTTCCATTGTCTGAAGCCTTCTCTTTTAGTTAACGCAAGTGACTAAGAAATCTTAGAATCCAGCAGAATTTTGGTACTTATTACCAGGATGATGTATCCCCTAACCTAGGTCCACAGCTTGTAAGGCTAAAACCTTTTTTCAAGTCACATAAAAAAACTCAAAAGTATAAGGGATCTTGCAGAATCTTGATAGTGTGTACTTAAGTTGGGTCCAGCTTTCCGGATGTTTTGAATGCTTGTTTAATTTTTTTGACATTACCTGTTACAACTGCAAGTGCAGAGACATCATTTTCAAAACTGAAACTTATAAAAAACTATCTTCGCAGCACCATGTCTCAAGAGCGTCTGAGTTCTTTAGCAACCATCTCTATAGAACGCAGCAGAGCCAGGAACATCAATTTAGTTAAGCCAGCAAGATGTGAGTTGGTTTTGTAACTACAAAAAATGTATGTTCACGTTTTTACATGTACTGTACTTAAAAATATTAAGCCTGTCTAACTATCTTATTTGGATGTTACATTAGTAGAGATAATTATATAATACATGTTTATTTAATTTTTATTTTTATTCTAAACCCAATAAAATTGAATTGAAATTTAAATTTACTACCAATTTTTATTATAAATTTAAACTACTTATCATACAATGGATGAAACTTTTTAAATAATAGTAGACTATCAGCAATTATCATAACATTGTGTATGGTCAGTGGACAAAAACTACAATATTGCTGATGGTATGGCGACCAAACACGGTTGTTACGGCGATGGGGTGGGGAGTCAGTTACCGATTGATATCAGTGTTTGGGGGATGCCAAGGGTTGAGTCGCTTCATGGCGCCAAAATCCTCGCTACGCCACTGATTTTCTACTGTGACTTCATGGGTATAAAAACAAGTACGTTAAATATTATTTCGAATTATATAGCCTATTTATTTACTCGTCATAACAACAAGTAAATAAATTGGTATCTGAGCATGCATCTTAAGAATACTGTAAGTAAAAATACAAAATCTATCAATATGAGTACGCGCGCGCGCGCTCTGAAAATGCAGCGTACGGCATTGCCAGAATGTTGCCTATAAAAGTGCTTGTTGAAGAGCGACAACTACTGGACACAAACGACAATACTGATCCCCGAATAACTCTGGACGAAATAACAACGAAACAGCATTCAAAAATATGCTTTCAGGACATAGTTGCATCAAATTGCCTGTATCGATTTCAATATGAAATTTCTCCGGAATGCCCGACCTGCCTCGAATCTGTTGAAAATGCGGAACACGTGTTCTTTGTGTGCCCCCGGCACAATGCACCGTGGAATACGCTATAAACCGCTCTTGATCAAAACTTCGACCATATACTTCAGTGGGAATAATGCTCTCGTCGAAGGCAGCGTGGGATGTAACAAGCTCTTTCGCGACGGGCGTCCTGCGAGATCATCGTCGAATAGAGACAGTGAGAGATAAAAGTAATTAGAAGGAAGGAAGCAGATACTTTGAGACATGACGGAAGACCTCAACAGCTAACGCCTTCCCCTATGAAGTAGTGTCTAACGGCGGTTCCGCGGGAGAACCAGAGGTCAGAGAAGGAAGAAGAGTGTTCGGTCGATTTGGGATTATCCGAGTCCGACAAATCCTGAAGAACAACAACACACCAAGAACACGTAACAGTGTTGTCCTACCTCCAAAAACAAACAAAAAACACAGTGTTCACTTTTATTTGTATAATAAAGTTATTATCTCTAAAACTAGCCAAACTAAAGAAACCAAATTTGGCACATAGGATTGAATAGATAAAAGGAAAATGCTTAATAATAATTGTGTTATTTTCTTCGACGTTAACAAAATGGAATGAATCAAATAACAAATATACCAGTATAACTATACAAAATTACCTAGACACCAACTCCTTGAACAATTTTATTAGAACGCCAGCGCCACTCGTTTCAATGAAATCCGTCAATGTGAGCACGACCACTTTGAAACGGAGCGCCAAACATGTCACAGTTGAGAGGTATCAGTGGTTTGTTGTTCCTGACATGTGCAAACGTATCTCCAAAGTGACCGTGCTCGCTTATGCGATGATGAATTTCGTTAGAAAAAGTACCGTTGGAACTGTCATAAAAATTTCAAAATAGTTGGTATCTTGTACATTTGTTATGACCGCTGCAAAAAATGGTTAATATATACAGGGTGTTCACAAAAGGGCGTCACACACTTTTGTAGGCGATAGTATTTTACAATTTCAAACGAAAATGTCCTATAAAAATCATTGAAGAAATGTGTATTTTAGCCACTATACGCCATTTTGTATTTGATATAAACAATTAATAATACGAGTGGCAATAATAATATTTCTTAAATTAAGTTTCGTCTTGTTTATTAGTACCTATGTGCAAAATTTTGTATGTAGTTTTACTAGTTCTGGAGAGAAATATTTTTAAATAAAAAAATACTAAATGGCAACTAGCGGCTAAAATACACATTTATCAAACTATGTTAATAGGACATTTCTTGTTTGCAATTATGAGTACTGAGCCACATACGTTTGACACACAATTTTGTAAATTATTGTAATTAATAATAATAATAATAATATTTTATTGCCATACAAAATTTTTACATTCATCGACAAAGTCAAAGTACAGCCAGTAGCCAAGTCAAACTTAGTTTACTAATCAAAATGTTAGTGTATATAAACTAATTTACCATAAACTATTATCATAAACTATTACAAAATAAAAAATTACATAAAGTATTTTTGGTTAAAAACCAATACAAGGTACAGCAAAAAATTCTTCAATTGAATAAAAAGGATTGGCTAGAAGCCAACTATAGAGCCTATTACAAAAAACATTTCTTGAATATTTATTTACTAACTGAGACAACTTATTATAAATTTTCAATGATAAAACCTGGTGACTATTAACTGATTTATCTAGCCTACAGAAATTAATTGTAGTAAGCCTACTTGCCTTACTCCTCGTATTATAATTGTGACTGGCATACTTTATAGTACTAGGGTTGCGAAAGGTATACAAAACCAAGTCATACACAAACAAATTAATAATAGTTTGAATTTTTGACTTAATAAATAATGGTCTACAATGTTCTAAAAAATTGGCACCACAAATGATTCTGATAACTTTTTTTTGCAAAATTAATATTTCATTTATCCTGCTGCAGTTTCCGTAAAATATTAAACCGTACCTAAGAATTGACTGAAAGTAAGAAAAATACGCGGATCTAATATAATTTTGTTCAATACGGCTAGTAAGCCTTTTCATTAAGAAGATAACCCTAGACAATTTTGAGCTAATATAATCAATGTGAGGTCCCCAAGATAGATTTTTATCAATTTGTACTCCCAAAAACTTTACTTGATTAGAAAATTGATCAAAATTGGTATTAATATTAATATCAAAAGGTCTTAAAGTAAAAATTATGTTTTGGGTTTTTTCTTCATTCAAAAGAAAACCGTTTGCCTTAAACCAACCCGATGCCCTATCTAAAGCACTTTGTCCCAAGACATTAAGAGTATCAATATTTGAATTGATGTTAACAAATGTTGTATCGTCTGCATACAGGATTGTTTTACAATTTATAAAAGCTGGTAGGTCATTAATAGAAATTAAAAAGAGCAAAGGACCTAAAACCGATCCCTGAGGGACACCATATTTAACTGAAACCTCCTTTGACCAATCGCCATTTACTAAAACCTTCTGCTTACGCTCAAAAAGGTATGATCTAAAAAATTCCATCTGCAAATTAAGAACTCCATAGTATTTCAATTTGAACAATAATTCTGAGTGATTCACACAGTCAAAGGCTTTGCTCAAGTCACAAAGAGTAGCCCGAGCAAAACCCTTACTTTCAAACGCTAGTAGCACTTCATGCACCAGCTTATCTATGGCATCTACTGTGGACTTACCTTTTCTAAAACCAAACTGAGAAAGACTTAAAAGATTGTTTTTTTCAAAATAACTACTTAACTGATCAAAAACTAAAAGTTCAAATACTTTGGATATTACAGGAATAACTGAAATTGGCCTGTAGCTCTCAGGTTTTTCCTTTGATCCTTTTTTAAACACTGGACTAATCCTTGAAATTTTTAATTCATTAGGAAATATTCCTTCTGAGAGACAAAGGTTAAAGCAGCAGGATAACGGTATAGATAGGTTATAAATGATTTTCTTTAACAAATTATTAGACATTAGGTATACATCATTACAATCAGAGTTTTTTAAACGCTTAGTTGCTTCAATTACATCGAGTGGTGTTATAGTATTCCATGTGAATTGTACATTCGGGACAGGTATACCAGTGGATGCAAGCAACTGCTCAGAGCTAGTAGGAGGAAAGCCTATGCTGTTTTTAATGGTCTCAACCGAATTAAGGAAACAATTATTAAAAGTATCGGGGCATATTAATGAATTTTTAAGACTTACATTGCTATCACTATTATTGCTTTTAATAATATTCCATGCTGTTCTACACTTGTTACTACTCCCTTCCATGACACTTGTGTTATATTTAATTTTGGCTTCTTTAATGCTTTTTCTGTAATGGTGCTTTAAGTCATTGTATGTCTGTTTGATTGCATGGGAATTCCTGATGTTATTTTTTACTAAACTGTCTAAGAAAATTAATCTATTTTTCATGACAGCTAATTCATTATTGAACCAAATGTTATTACTTTTTTTATAATTATTGGTATTTACTTTTACTGGTTTAGAGAGATAGTTAATGTTATTTGTTAATATATTTAAAATTATGGAACAGACATTCTGAGCGTCAAAAACATTAGGGCTCATAATATTTTTCCAATCATAGCACCCCAATCTGTCTGCTAACTCGCATATTTTTTGTTTTGGCAAGATAATTTTAAAAAGAGGCATACTACACGATACGTTAGATTGATTAGGATTGATATTCATTTTAAGTGTAAGACCACAGTGGTCTGAAAACGGAAAATTAAAAATACTACAACTAAGATTATTATTTTTATGGGAATTTACAAGAATATTGTCTAAACAGTTATTTCCTCGGGTAGGCTGACTATTTAGGTGATAAAAGTTATACTGTCGCAAAAGATTAAGAAATTGCTTAGAAAAATTACTACCCTTAGTTACATCAAAATTGCAATTAAAATCACCCCCAATCACAGTTGTGTAATTAGACCATTTTATAAAGAATTGCAGTAATTCCTCAAAAGAATCAAGAAAGATATGTGGGTTACCTGATGGAGAGTGATAAACATTTACAACAATCAATTTCAGATTATCGATAAAGATAGCAGCCACCTCCAAATCCAACTCAGAACAAAATTGCTTTACGTCACATTTTCTTGCATTAAAATTTGCATGTGTAAAAATTAGAGAACCGCCTCTAATATGGTCAGTTCTACAGTATGCGCTTTTACAAAGATAACCATCAGGCAGAACTGAGAAAATTTCTTCTTCTTTAAGCCAGTGCTCAGATAAACCAATTACGTTTATATTGTTAGTTGTTAAAAAAGATTCTAAGATTAAATTTTTGTTGTTAAGCCCTTGGATGTTTAAAAATAAAAAATATAGTGTCATGTCCTCAGTCGTATTTGCCGATGGCAGTCCCTGTATTGCAGGCTTACTACTTTTGATTGGATTAAATACCCTGCTTACCTATGGTTAATGGCAGAGACATACTTGAATGATTAAGTTGGACAATATTATCTACACTACATTCTTCTACTTCTATTACACACTCATTTACACTGGACTGACTTTCAACACTGCACAGGACACTTGGACACTGGTATGAAGACTGTAGAGATGTTGGTTCACAGACGATGGGGCTGACAGGACAGGGAGTAGATGTGTTAGTGCCCGTCATCAGCACCCGCTCCCGTGAATCACCAGCTGGTAACTGAGATGCAATTAGGCTCTTCAGGGTCTCCACGAATTTATCATGCGCAAGTCCCCTCCATAGACTTCTTCTTGCCTGATGATCGTACGTGATAATTTTCACATTGGCCCCAGTTACTTTGTGAAATTTTATGATATTTGTAATGAAATGTTGTGGTTCAATAAGGTCACGGACACACCCCATCGCAGAGCAGATCAGAGTAGATAACCCACTGGATTTGAAATCGTTTTGAAGTTGATCAAAAGCCGCATCATAGTCAGCCAACGTGGGCTTGCCAAAGTATCTGCTTTTTGTTACTAAGCTGTAAATAGTAGGTCCATTTATAGGATTTTGCCTGGCCAAATTGTTGTATATGAGGTCAGAAATTTGCGGACGTCCAAATTTCTTCCTAAAATACTTTAGTATTAAACAATAAAAATAAGTACAAATGAAATATTATTCACTTTATATACGTTTGAATTTTCTACTTGTTCAAACTTGTAATCTACATTACTTTTAAATTGAATTATGCTTAAATTAATTTAATTTATGTTACGTTGTTAATGTGACTTGGAGCATGAAATAATGCAGTATATCCACGAAATGATGTCACAAATGATACACAGCACAAGAATGTGATTAACATAGGATTGAAGAGTACTTTAAACAGTTTTACGTCAGTGTATCTGAGCTCGACATGAGTACCATGAATTTCTCTATAGGCATCCGAGCGAACTTAATCTCCTCCCATACTCTTTGATCAGAATTTCTGATTCGATAGCAGCTCTTATTCGTTGCTTAAATTGTTCAATATGCGAACTTTATGACGATGCACATTTCCTTAAAAGTAAAAGCTTCATCACTAAAAACAATACGGTTTATGACATTTTTATCCACTCCATTTCAAAAAGAATAATTACAGCAAGTAATACCTCTTCAATTTGTCATCAGGCTTCAAACCATGCAATATTGAAGGTCTATAACTATTAAATGTAAATCCTTTCTTAAACACTTTGCGAACTGTAGACTTGGCGACATTCAACTCACGACCACGTTTCCTCACAGACTTTTTGGGCTTATTACAAAACTATTTTGGATGCGGTCGACGGTTTCATCTCCTATTTTTTGTCTAATTATCCGCGTTGTGTCCAAAAAGCTGGCTGTTTCCTTAAACTTCTTATCGTTCGATCGATGCTGCGTTTGTCAGAGAGATTTTCAGTAAACACTCGATACACGACGATACTCCCGTTGCATTGAAATCACAGAATTAAACTTTGCTAGCCACAAAATACACTAAAGTTTTATTTGGAAAGTTGCTATGATGATTACTTTTGAAAAAACGAGCGATCAATAATATAGCTGTAAGCAATTAAAAGTGTGAAATAGCTTTGTGGACACACTGTACGTACATTTCTTACCTCTTGACAGTTACCTCAGCAAGGCAGAACATACATAATACACGTTAACCAGCCGTGTTCTGTACTGGCCCTTCCACTACCAATACTCCTTGAGGTCTGTAATCTGTGCGGTATATTTAGTACTGAGTTTCCTACATTTACATTTCTTTCCTCTTGTCGGTTACCACAGCTAGGCAGAACATACATAATACATGGTGATCAGCCGTGTTCCACACTGGCCCTTCCTCCATCAATACTCCTAGACTTCTGTAATCTGTGCGGTATATTTAGTACTGAGTTTCCTACATTTACATTTCTTACCTCTTGTCAGTTACCACAGCTAGGCAGAACATACATAATACACAGTGACCAGCCGTGTTCCGTACTGGCCCTTCCACTATCAATACTCCTTGACTTCTGTAATCTGTGCGGTATATTTAGTACTGAGTTTCCTACATTTACATTTCTTACCTCTTGTCAGTTACCACAGCTAGGCAAGAATATACAGAATACATGGTGATCAGCCGTGTTCCACACTGGCCCTTCCTCCATCAATACTCCTAGACTTCTGTAATCTGTGCGGCATATTTAGTACTGAGTTTCCTACATTTACATTTCTTACCTCTTGTCAGTTACCACAGCTAGGCAGAATATACATAATACATGGTGATCAGCCGTGTTCCACACTGGCCCTTCCTCCATCAATACTCCTTGAGTTCTGTAATCTGTGCGGCATATTTAGTACTGAGTTTCCTACATTTACATTTCTTACCTCTTGTCAGTAGTTACCACAGCTAGGCAGAATATACATAATACATGGTGATCAGCCGTGTTCCACACTGGCCCTTCCTCCATCAATACTCCTAGACTTCTGTAATCTGTGCGGTATATTTAGTACTGAGTTTCTTAAATTTACATTTCTTACCTCTTGTCAGTTACCACAGCTAGGCAGAATATACAGAATACATGGTGATCAGCCGTGTTCCACACTGGCCCTTCCTCCATCAATACTCCTTGAGTTCTGTAATCTGTGCGGCATATTTAGTACTGAGTTTCCTACATTTACATTTCTTACCTCTTGTCAGTTACCACAGCTAGGCAGAATATACAGAATACATGGTGATCAGCCGTGTTCCACACTGGCCCTTCCTCCATCAATACTCCTAGACTTCTGTAATCTGTGCGGTATATTTAGTACTGAGTTTCTTACATTTACATTTCTTACCTCTTGTCAGTTACCACAGCTAGGCAGAATATACAGAATACATGGTGATCAGCCGTGTTCCACACTGGCCCTTCCTCCATCAATACTCCTTGAGTTCTGTAATCTGTGCGGCATATTTAGTACTGAGTTTCCTACATTTACATTTCTTACCTCTTGTCAGTTACCACAGCTAGGCAGAATATACAGAATACATGGTGATCAGCCGTGTTCCACACTGGCCCTTCCTCCATCAATACTCCTTGAGTTCTGTAATCTGTGCGGCATATTTAGTACTGAGTTTCCTACATTTACATTTCTTACCTCTTGTCAGTTACCACAGCTAGGCAGAATATACATAATACATGGTGATCAGCCGTGTTCCACACTGGCCCTTCCTCCATCAATACTCCTTGAGTTCTGTAATCTGTGCGGCATATTTAGTACTGAGTTTCCTACATTTACATTTCTTACCTCTTGACAATTAACTATTTTACACAACTTAAATATTAGAGGTGGAAAGAGCTTTATTTTTACTAACAGCAGAGCGTTATCCTTAAATTAACTATCACATAAAAATAATTTCTTTTTTTTGGATTTTTATGCCAATAACATTTTAATGTCTTAATCAGAAAGGGCTCCTCGGTTGTTTTTCACCTATGGGCAGCAATAACAAAAAACACCCTCGGTCAGGGCTGATCAGGCTTGAGTAGAGAATTAAAACCGACTTCCTCTTCCAGATTCTATCCGAAAATATCACTACATTAAAACTAGATTGGGTCTACACTTTGTAATTCGTTTAAAATTAAATGCAATCCGTAACAATAGTTTATACTTATCCCTTTATACGCTTTGAATTACTGTTAATTAGCACACAAAGAAACTTTTTGGCAAAAATAATTAATAACTTTGTAACATACTATAATTTATTGAGCGTGTGTTTTTAGCATCTTAATAATTTTAATGTATAATACCGGTCACCTCAATACAATTGCACTACTTTATAACGGTTTAAAAATGGTTCTACTATGAGATACAGTTAGTTTAATAACTAAACAAATTATAAAGTATCAATCTACATAACTGTGTTTATATTTAGAATAATGCAAAGCAAAAAATTATAACTTTCCTTCATTTATAATAATAGCCTACAATATATATTCTATATTTTTTCTAAGTTTATCAATAATAAATAATAATAATCATCCAATTTCAAATTCCAAGTACGCACAAACTTATAAATGATACAACAATAAGACAGAACAAACCAAAAGATACTTTATAATTATGTATTCACTACAGATAGTATTTTCTAAATTAGGCGTATAATATTTTAAAAATACATATTTGAGATACGTCGTGGTTTTGTTACAGAACCTATTCTGCTTTGTTGTTACATTCCTCATTAAGAAAAACACCACGGTTTGCTATCCTACAATTGGATCTCAAATCTCACTCCTAATATTTGGCAGCCAACTTAATAAGCTGCTTTGTGCGCTGTTAGTGGCCAGTTTTTATTGATACATTTGATATTCTTAATCTTTGGGAGTTATACCACTTGAAAAGTTTAACTTTTCAAAGCGAGGTTCCGGACCGAGGTTCGAGGACCGGATCATGCTCTCTTTCTTGCCAGTGAGTCTGCCTCCTCGTTTCCTGATTCGATGTGTTTTCACTAACTTATTTTAATTCGCAAATTATGTCATATATTTATAACACAATAAATAAAACTAAAATGAATTCGTCGTCTTTATGTTTATGAATTAATTAAGATCTACCATTGTTCTTTGTTGGTAAAGTAGTTAACTTACCACTTAATTTTTGAATTTATTTTTTTGTTATTTTTTATAAATACTAATCAGTGAAACCATTGGTTAGTAGAGTGAAACCCCGCCTACCGCATCAGAATACGACGATCTAGTCAGAAATGGCAGTGCATAATGTACTTCACAAATATGTACCTAAAACAACCCGTCATTTCTGATTGGATAAACCTTTTAAGATGAGGTTTGCGGCATTCACTTCTACTAAGTGAGCTCCTTCAAATGAGGTATCACTCGACCCATGCTTTCATTTAAGATTTCCATGTTTTCCTCTGTGGGCCGTCCCCCCATGGTTGGCATGTCATGGTAATAGCAAGGAAAAATAGTTTACATAGCCATATGATACTGTGCAAAGTTTATATATGTTATCTGCTATGGTTTGTAAAATATTAAGCCGTACCCAGACTTTTCAAACACCCTGTATATTTTTTTAAAGAAAAACGAATGCGATATTCAAATTTCTCATCCAAAATAGCTCCTGATTTGTAATTTTATTCTATTTTGCATAATAATCTCGAATAAATTAAAATGTTAATTTCTTAATTTTTAATTTACTGGCATATAATGAAAAGAAAACAAAAAAACAATATATCTCAAGGTGGACTTTGGTAAAAGTATGCATGTGCTTATTGTTGTTGTCGAATTTAATATCTTCTGAGAATTCGCCGCTGCTCGTTCCACTATTTCAGGCCTTATTTCAATGGACTATATTCACAAATTTCGGCCCAGTCGGCGACGCTCCTGCCATGTCCTCCGCCCTGGAGCGGTCGCTCCAGTCGCTTCTCTGTCGCTACGCCGCCGCTGATAAAAATATATTAGGTCAAAAAAACTTTAAAACATCAAAATATTTCACGGAAAATGCATATTTCTGTAGGAAGAGCACATAGCCTTATATTTAAACAGATACGATAAGATATATTAAATATTACAAATCGATGAAGTATATTATGTACTAAAGATTCATAATTTGAGAGACAATGGAATGAACCCATTCTAATAAAGGATAACTATATTAGAAGTTATATTCATCTGTTATAAAATTAGGCCATCCTTAAGAAAAAGTGTACTAATTAAAAGTGTACTATTAGTCCACTGGGAGGAATAGCCACACTGCATTTCGGCTCGTATATTTTAGTAATTTTAACCAGTATTTTTCAAAATTGCATTCTATTTTTCGTAGATAAGTGAATAGTGTGCGACTGGATGACATTTTTTAAAGTTTAAACAAAAGTAACTAACTTAACTATGGCTATAGTCATGAAAATAACCTTAACAGTTCATGTTTAGATCGCCTCAAAAGCTACGGTCTGGGAGTAAAGGCAGCCAGTCCCTCTATTAGCTGAAGATAAGCGCAAGACCGCTCGTTCCCTGTCTACATCGGAGTCGTCTGCTAGTCCCGAATCGTCTGCTATGTCAAAACAACAAAGATGCCAAATGAAGTGGAAGCCCGTGTAGACGCCTATCCGTCAGGAGATGCGTTTATCAAGAAGTTGGTTGACAGATTGTTGCCATGAAGCCATGAAGCCCATGATTGCAGAGGCCGTCCAGGCTTATATAGAAGAACTGGCTGCTATGCACCACATCACTGTCCTGGGCATGAACAAACTGCAGCGGAAGCACTTCACGAAGCACGGGATGCATCGCTACACTAGAGGCAAGTGGCGACTGGCCAGACTCATTGTGGAGGCTCTCGGCAGGTTGAGGACCTCGACTGCTGCTGCCAAGAAGGCTCCTGACACCCGCACTGCCGTCCCACCGTCGCCACCGCGCGAAAGACTTACTACAGCTGACTCAAGAGCCCCCGATGCCGACAATATTCTGTGACGACGCCGTGAAGGAAGATCGAAGAAATAGCCCTGTTATCCATTCTGCAGCTTCAAATTTAAAAGAACAAAGAATGAGTCTGCTTTTTTAGGAACCCCTCTTGAAGTCAGCGGACAAAATTGGCAAAAAAATCACCACCAAAAACGAACAAACACAAAAATTTACAAAAAACTTAATTGAAACTGCTGCACCAAAATGCTCAATTTGCAACAAAAAAATTGGAAGAAATTCAACTCATATGCGAGGATCTCAATACAGACCTTCTTGTTGTCACTGAAAACGGTTTCAACATTCATAACATCGCACTGTGTAAAATTCCAAATTACAAATTGGCTTCCGCATACTGTAGACCCTACTCCAAAGGAGGTGGGGTTGCTATTTTTATAAAACAAAATTTCACATTTGCCCTCTTTACGATTCAAGAATCAACCGAGAAAGATTTTGAAGCAGTCGGGATCAAAATTCAAACAGATAAATCAAAATTAGTAGTGATCGGAATATATAGGTCTCCCAGTGGAAACGAAGATACTTTTTCAAAATTTGAACAATTACTGACAGACCTGACTGATCAACGTCAGGAATATGTCGTGATGGGGGATTTCAACATTGACGCGTTGGACAACACACACCATTCCACAGTTCGATTAGTTAGGTCATTCGACCTGGAGTTGCTAGTCAAAACTCCGACGAGAGTGACGGCTACAACCCAATCGGCTATCGACAACATCATCACCAATCATGCAAGTGTCGCGGTATCTGTGGTAAACACAGCTAGCTATATCTGACAACTACGAGCAAGAAGATGTCGTCAGTGGAATGAAACTTGAAAGGGAGCCAAAAATTAATCAAACAGTAAGAGACACAAGGCCAGAAAACATCGCTCATCTCAACATTTCCCTGTCAACAGAAAAGTGAAATTTTATTCTCTCTTCTCAATCCGTAGAGCAGCAGTTCAAAACATTTAACCACGCGACGTCCTAAATTTCCATATTAACACATGCTGCCCTACAAAAACGATTAATATTCGTGAAAAACGTCAAAAAACAAATGGACCACAAAAGGTATTTTGGTTTCAAGAGAGAAAGTGAAATTTTTCTCCGAAATTAACTTGTACTTGTAATGAAAATTTCAAAACATTCTTAAAAAACATAAAAAAATGTACAGGAAAGTGATCCAAGCTGCGAAAGCATACAATGTCTCCAAATCTATTCTTTCTTCTAAAAATATTTCAAAAACACTTGGGACAACATTAACAATAAAACAAAACCTAAAAACCATATCAAAATTTAAAATGGGAATATACTAATTATGGAGGATGGAACTGAGGTTGCTAGTCAGTGTAACGAATTTTTCGCATCCGTTGCTGTTGGCCAAGGTCCTCGGCCATCTGAACCACAAATGTGTCCCTCGCGAAGACAGAGTCCAGCAGCCTCAATGTGGCTGACGCCGTCACTGAGGATGAGCTTCATCAAATTATTCAGCAGCTACCAGCCATAAAGTCAAACGATCTTAAATCTAATGCCCAAATGGCTCATCAAACAATGCTGCAAGCATTTGGTGAGGCCCCTTAACTAAATTGGTAAATTCTTCATTCCAAAAAGGAATTTTCCCCTCCCTTCTGAGTATTGCAAAAGTTGTTTCAATTTTCAAAAAAGAAGATCAATTTTGCAATCAAAAACTATCGGCCTTGTCTCAATTTTGTCAGTATTGAGCAACATTTTTGAAAAGCTTTTTCTCATAAGAATGCTTCACATTTTGGACAAATACAATCAGCTCTCTCAAATAAACAATTTGGATTCAGAAAGGGCAAATCGACGACAGACGCAATAGTGAGTCTTGTCGATATGATTGTAGAGGGAAAAATTGAATGTCGGACTGCGTTGACTATAGATAGCATGCTGCTCGACAGACTTGGGTCCCATGTCATCAGAGGCGTGCCCCTTAAATGGCTTAGCTTATTTCTAAGTCATAGATCCCAAGTTGTCCAAATATAAAAATCAATCGTTCAAAACCAATAGAACTGAGTTACGGTGTTCCCCAGGGATCAATTCTCAGTCCTGTGATTTTCCTGCTTTATGTCAACGACATAGGATTATCAGTTCTGCATGGAGGACTAGTGCAGTAAAGCTGATGATACTACTCTCTGTTCTAGTGCAATATCAAATGAAGTGTTGGAACAACAGGCCTTTGTTGACATCAATAACTGTGTATAATACTTCCAAAGCCTCAATCTCACAACAAACACCTCAAAAATCCAACGATTTAAAATTTTGCTTTGCGTGATGTAGGCAACCATTGTAGACCTGCCGTCTTGTTAGCTGATTCCACACTGAAAGAAGTCCTCTCTTCAAAAATTCCTAGGAATTAAACCTTGATCGAGGGTTGACTTGGAATGAGCACATCAATCATGTTTGCGCAAAAATTTCCTCAGGCATTTATGTCTTGAGATCCTTAGCGAAATACTGCCCAAGTCAGGTACTGGTAAAGGCGTTATTATGGCTTAATTTACCCCTATCTGTCCTACGGAGTGGTCCTGTGGGGAGCGTGTGCAAGCTCTCAGTTTCAGAGAGCATTCAAACTCCAAAAACAGCTATTCGAATAATCGCAAAATTAAAATTCAGAGAGTCGTGCAGGCAAGCTTTTAAGGAATTGCAGCTGTTAACTCTCCCGTGTCTATACATTTTGGAAACCACTTTGTTTTGTATGTATAAGTGTGCCTTAACCAGAGGCCGGGACATACATATGCATGAAACACGACGTAGAGAACTAACTACGAACTGCGAGACACAGAACAGTGGTTTTTGAGCACCTGCCCTAGCAGGCAGGTGTTAATCTTAGTAACAGACTGCCAAATTCAATAAAAATTCCCTAACGCCCAAGGCGTTCAAAAATGCGCCTTAAACACCTTTTGGTGTCACAAGCATTTGATAATGCAGATGAGTTTTTAGCATTTAACTGGGAGACCGCCCACCCAATTACACGACTGATTCTGCTGTTTTGTACCGTTTTACTGGCACATGAGGGGTTAGCTTTGAGATTTAAAACTTTTGTGAAGGTTCAAAATAAAAGAAAATCTTCTGAAATAAATAAATAAAGTTCAAACTAAAATAACACTTCTTAAAAATAATTACTGGAATTAAAATTAAAATAAAAACTTCTTGATGACGTTTCAGAACATGGCCTGACTGTCAACCCTGCAAAGGTGAAGTTTGCATGTAAGGAGATACAATTCCTAGGACAACCTGATAAGTAAGGACGAAATAAAAATAAGACCAGGACAGAACAAAAGCCATAACGGATTGTGAGCCACCGAAGAATGCAAAAGAAGTGAGTAGATTTATAGGAGCAGCACAGTAAGTTATTTCAGTAAGTTCATACCAGGGTATGCAAAAAATATGCTGCCTGCCTAAATGATTTAAGAAAAATGAATACCAAGTTTGTGCGGACTGAAGAGTGCCAAGCAAATTTTGAAAAATTAAAAGAATGTACTATAAACTAACCCACCAGTGTTTGCAATACCCAACTATAAAGAGCAATTTATAACTGTATTGTGATGTATCAGAGAAAGTAGCAGGTAGTTGTCTGATGCAAAATATAAGGGTGAAAATAAGCCTGTTGCTTATTTTTCAAAAAAGTTCAGTGAGACTGAGCGAAGAAATCTTACTGTTTATCAAAAGGAGGCCTTATGATGGTATGGTCAATAAATAAATTCCGAAGTTATTTAGAAATCAAAAAGTTCACTTTGGTCACGGATAAAACCGCTTTGGCGTGGGTGTTGTCCCATTTGAGAAAGCTTGGTAAGTTGTCAAGATGGGTTGCCACTATTTTAAGCCTACCATTCGAAATTAAACATGTGAAAGGTAAGGACAATGCTGTAGCTGACTATTTGTCAAGAGTGTTTGAGAGCAATAATGAGGAACTGTGTGAATTCGAGGAATTCCAATACTAAAGTGATAAAGTGAAAGAAAGTCAAAATGTAAATAGTCGAGTAAGTAAGGTAGTAATTAAGAAGAATGGTAAGAAATCTTACAAAAATGTTAACAATGAAGAGTGCTGTAATATAGATAACTTAAAAAACTTTCCATTAGTGTTTAATGAGATTCAAAATCACCAGAGTGAGGACCCAGATTGTAATATTAGATTAAGTATTAACAATAGTGATAACAATGAAAAGTTTTATTTAAGTAAGGGAGTTGTGATGTATAAGGCCAAGAACAATAGTAAAGGTAGAGTGTGTCACCTGCCCTATCAACTTGTGGACATGGTATTTGCTTATTACCATAATGCAAATGGACACTTTAAGACCACTAGAAAAATTAGTGAAATGTTCTACCAACCTAACTTAGCAAATGAAATTACAGACAGAGTACGAAAATGGTGTGTGTTGGAAGGAATAAATGTGAACTGTGTATTAAAGCAAAGCCTAGTAGAAAGTATTTTGGTAAGTTAGTGTCTAATGTAAGTGAGAAACCAATGGACAGACTTTATATTGATTATTTTGGTCCACTAGTAAGAAGCAAAATGAAGAACAACAATATTTTAATAATTATGGATGACCATAGCAAGTTTGTATGGTTGTATGCAGTAAAAGATGCCAAAGGTACATCTGTAATTAAAATCCTGGACAATATTGTGTTTAAAAACTTTGGATATTGTAAATATTTAGTTTCTGACAGTGTGAAATGTTTTAAAAGTGTGGAACTCAAGAAATATTTGTTTAATAGGGGTATAGTGCATCAATTTATTAAACCTTATGTGCCTAGGGCAAATAAATCAGAAAGACAATTAAGAACTTTGAAACAAATGCTACAAATTTATTTTTCTGAAAACCAACAAAAATGGGATACAGAGTTGACTAGTATTCAGCAAGCAATTAATTGTAGTGTGTCTGAAGAAACAAAAATGAGCCCACATCAGTTAATGTTTGGTTTTCAACCTAATAATGCTTTGAGTAATCAATGGTCATTAAATAAACTTGTGTGTGAAAATGATGTAAACGATGAAAGGTTTGAAGTAGCAATTAAAGATTTAAAAAGGTAAATTAAAGCGAATAAGAAGAGGAAACTATATAGTAATGGGAATGCAGAACATCCTTTTGCGGTTAATAAAGAAGTATTTATCGAAACGCATGAACAAAGCAAGAAGTGTGATAAATTCCAGAGTAAATTAGCCATGAACTACACCGGACCCTATAGGCTAATACACAAACTGAGTGAAGTAACCTATATAGCCCAAAGTGTGAAGAATCCAAAAATAATAAAAAAGGTCCATAATTCACAGTTGAAGTTAAAGAGGTAATGTATTGGTAACAAAAGGTTGTGATGTTGTGTTTTGTTTATTATTGATTATAGATACCCGGAAGCCTACCTAATAAATAAAAGAGGAAGATGATTTATTATGTATAATGAAGAAAGTATACAAATATTGGATTGCCAGGAAGTATAAAGAATCCAATAATGAAATACACTACAAATATGGGTGAGAAAGTATATGTTTAATGGAAATGTAAATAAAATTATAATATAATGTGGACTTTGTGTATAGTGAAAAATGAGTGATGTTAATTAAAAGTTACATAAACTAATTGCAATGTGTGCACTAATCAATTTCAGGTAAATAAAAGGAAATAAAAACCAATAATACAAGAAGATGTGATATTATTGGTGTACTTGGAAAAATGATGGAAGTAAGAGGAAACTGTTTTAAACTTAGATTTTAACCCTTTCAGGGCCAGGACCAAATATGAGATGTTGCAAAATTTTTTCACATATCATATCCCCTGTGACTAGTCAAAAGTGCCAGGCTAAAATTGGCGATTTTGCAGTCTCTAAGATTAAAATTTATAACTTTTCATAACAATTAGAGAATGACCTAAAAGTTGCACCAAATTACTCGTATAGATGTATACTATCAACAAGAAATATATAGATGTAGTTTTAAGTAATTTAAAATTTAAAAAAAATAGTGTTTTAATAGATTACATAATTTTTTTTTTATTTTTTTTTGTAAATAACTAAAAAAGGAAAAATAATTTTACCGTGTGTGGGAAGCTATTTTATTATATTGTACATTTAGAAAGGAAAAACCATACAAAATTTTGTGTTATTTCTCTCATAAATAAATTTTTTATGACACATTTTGTATAAATACGCATAATTGTACTTCGCAACAAGTGATAAAGCAACTGACTATTACACTGCAATAAACTTAAAATAAATATTCACATTATGGATTTACCGGTAAACAGATGATTGTAGGATCCATAAACAGTTTCAATACAGTTAAAACACTATTTACCAAGAAATATTTACACAATTTTATTTGAAATTTACTTACACTTTTTCTATTTACAAATATGCTACTTACAATCCCGTGAGATTGCAAATTGTCAGTCATTGTAACTACTGCACACAATAGCTAAGCACGTAACTACTAACACTACTAATATTTACAACCACAAAGTAAAATAATAAAGGAGAATCCAGCATACAATAGTACGATTACACTAAAGCATAAAGAATTAACAACAATAGATCGAGTCAGCTGATAATGTCACGTGACAATTACGAAATAAAAATGCATAGACCTCCAAAATAAAAATTATATTCATATTAATTATCTACAAATATACCAGGGAATAAAAAAACATAAAACTTTAATCATTTGACGTCGTATTTATTTAAGAAAACGACGAATATCAAGGCGGCAATATATTGCCGCCTGGCACTTTTCAGACACGATCTGTGGCGGCAATATATTGCCGCCTGGCCCGGAAAGGGTTAAAAGAATAGTAAAAGTGTCTTTTAGCATGTGAAGTGACTGTTTTGTAATAACAAATTCAGGATTATTGTAAAAATGTGTTGGATAATTGTTTGTAAAATAATATCTGTCCTTCAATAATGTATAAAATCTGGATAAAGCTTACCTAATTAATATCAACATGTCTTTACTTACAGTGAATATAAAAGATTGATATGTAATCCAAATAGGCACAAGACACAGCACACTCACTAGATGGTCAATGTCGCGGAAGAAGAACAAGTACTTGTATAATTACTTTATTCTAAAATGTAGTACACATACTTAATACTTTGTAATTAATGCTCTCTTCGAAGGAGTATAATATAGTTTAGAATCATCATGCACAACTGCAGTGCGTACTGCCGGAACGCAGCGGATGGACTGGCTAGAAGAATTCCTGTGCCACCAGGAAATCGAACAATGGGCCAGCTGTTGCGTCCAGAGATAGAGCCAGGAGCGTACCGAGCAGCGCACCCAGGAGCGTACCGAGCGGGGCACTCGGGGTGTCGGCGCCCTACTATGGTTCCACTCAGCATAATCTGGACCTTCGTTAGTTTTAAGATTGACAAAGATTGTATGTAAATAGTAAGGTGTGAATGTGTTTGTAGTTGAATGTGTTAAAAGTAACGAACAAGAAATTTTCTTTTAGTAGGACTCTTCCACGGTAATGCCAGTGTTGAGCGTGGGTGATGTACCGATTGTATTAAATAATAATTCTGGGGTAACTGGATTACCGGTGGAAGGAGTAGGCCCAGATGAATGATAAGGACTGTACAAAAGAGGCTGCTATCGGCGAGGCGCTCATCGCAGATGGCAGTGTTTGATAACGAAACTGAGAGGTGGGGTGAGGTAGACGTGCCGTACCTCCCGTCTCAGTTCATCGGAAGTTATTGTAACGAGTAGAGTTTGGAAAGTGCTTAGAGTAAATCTTTTTGCTAATCGTCATTGAACCTGCAGATGCTTTCAGCAGTTTTTTTTTTATTTTTAAATCTCTAACATTGAAGAATACTTTTAAAGTAAAGTAAAGAAAATTAGTAACAAATATAATTGAATGTTGAAGATAAATTAAAGTGAAGAATTGCCAGATCAGATTAGAGTGTGAATGTTTGAATTTTGAAAATTGAATAAAAGACAAGCTGTAAGAACTTTGTACATTTTTGGGAGTGAAGAATAAATATATTACAAGTTTGAATTTAAAAGTCATCAAGAAGTTTTTATTTTAATTTTAACTCAAGTAATTATTTTTAAGAAGAAGTGTTATTTTAGTTTGAACTTTATTTATTTCAGAAGATTTTCTTTTATTTTGAACCTTCACAAAAGTTTTAAATCTCAAAGCTAACCCCTCATGTGCCAGTAAAACGGTACATAAAAATTGCGCCAATCTGCTAACTAGTTTTAAACTGCTAACTAGTTTTAAAGTGCTAACTAGTTTTGAAGTGAAGAAAAACTAGAACTTTGATTTTTTTATTTATTTTTGTGAAGGACTGAACGTGTTCGATTTTCGTGTAAGAACACGACTGCAAAGACTTGTGGTGCACAATTTTACCTGCGTGTATTTTCCTGTAGGTATAACAAGAACAGGAAGTCAGTGCTACTAGTCCGCCATCTTGATTGTTTACAAAGTTTTGCAAACAATAAACATAACCTCAATTGACTCTTTGTATATTAAGTGAACTGTTATTTGAAGAGTTTTATTTTTATTTTAAGAAGTTTAGATTTAATTTTATATTTATACAACATTGAGTCTGTACATGTAGAGTGAATAAATAAGGAAGAGTTAATTTATGAGTTGAGGTTTAGAGGTATTGACAGTACTGATGGTAATGTAGCCGAACTTAGGAAGACCTTAAGGTCTGTGCTAAAGTTAAAAGTCAAAGGAAATTATGCTAATTAAAAAAAAATATTGTCGTTTCCAGCAGAAATTAGTCACATCTCTAATCAAGTAGATTTACTAAATATTAAGGAAAGCGAGTATGATGAAAGTACAAGTAAAGTTGAGTTGGTGCGTTGCAATGTCAAGGTTAACCACTACTCAACCAGAATAGACAATTTGTGTAAGATTTTCAAGGTTACTCCAGAAAGTAAAATTGTTTTGGAAACTTAAATAAACAAAGTAAAAGAAATTAAGAAACTTGTTAGTGAAGATAAGTTGACATCTGAGGATGTATTAGCAGTAAATGAAAGTTTGTTGGACTTGAGAGTAGAAGAGGAAGTCTTAAATGAGCAGTTAAACCAAACCCCTATAGATAAGTTTACTGTAGAGACTGTCCCTACACTGCAAGTAGCAAGTGGGATGTCTACTAGTTTTGCTAAACTGCAGAATCCAATTGAAAGATACCTAAAAGCGTTTAAACCGACTAACGGCTTAAATGTATTTGAGTTGATGGATTACCTTCGGGTTATGCAACAATTGGTATCTGAAACTCCACTAAATGATAATGAAGTATTAAATATTAGCATAGGGTATGCTAATAGGCCATGGTACCAAAAGTTACTGGAATACAACGTAAGTGGCAAGAGTATTGTTGAGATTCATAAAAGTCTAATGCATTTCTTTGTGCCTATGGGACAAAAGGAAAGCTTGAAGAGGGATCTTGTACATAGATCACAAAAACATAACGAAAGGTTAAGTAGTTATATTATTAGCATTAAGGAGAATGCAAAGCTTCTACAGTGTGACTACACCGAGAAGGAGATTGTTGATATCATAAAGGTTGGTATTGCTCCTAATGTAAGAGCAAGATTAGTATTTTGCGACAGTCCGAAAAACTTTGAGGACCTGGACCAGCTATGAATACACGAACAGAATGTATACTACGAAGAAAATAAGGTAAGAGAGACCAAACATAACCTCAAAACAGACGACAGCTGGAACCTAAACAAACCCAGGAGAGCAGACGACAGTCAGTATATAAACAAAGGGTTTGTAAACATAACCTCAAAGCTAACCTTAACCTCAAATGTCAACAATGGAACAAAGAAGTGTTTTGTATGTGGTAAAATGGATCACTATGCTAAGGATTGTTTTAAAAACAAGAAGGAAGTTGCTCCTAGATTTCAAATGAATAAAATGAGCCCTGAGAAGCCAAAAAACTTGTGAATCGGGGAGAGGAGCAAACTAATCGGATCTCTCCCCAGTTAAAGGTAAACAAAGTAGACACATTAAGAAGCAATAACTATTTAAGCACACTACCAGTAGTAAAGGTGAGTTTTGGCAAAAATAATATTAGTAAGGCACTTGTGGATTCTGGAAGCAGTCTAACCTTGATGAGTGAGAAGCACTATGAACAATTACTACATAAGAAGTTAGTAAATAAGTCTAAAGCCACCGAAATAAAATTTGCTAGTGCGGACAATTCAAATATTGAGTTGACATGTGAGTGTGAAATAGTCATAAAAATAGACGAGTACACTTGGAAGATGAAATTTGTAATTGCCAAGAACCTTGCATGGGATGTTATACTTGGAGCTGACTTTATGAAACAAACAGGTCTTGTGTTGGACTTGAACAAAGATAGCTGTTATTTTAATTTTAAGCCACAAAATAAGATAGAGCTATTTGAAAACGCCACTATACTCAATAGCAATGTAAATACAAAAATAAAAATTGGTTGCCATCAAGCTAGTGAAGGTGTGAAGAAATTATTAAAAGATTTTCCTGAAGTCTTCACGAAAAAAATAGGTAAGGCTATTTACTATGAAGTTACACTGGAGGTAAGTGATAAAGAACCAGTTAGAGGGAGACCCTATCTTATGTCACCACCTAAATTAAATTAGTTAAGAGGCATAATTAATGACCTGTTAAAGCAAGATATAATCAGGCCTAGTGAATCAAACTATGCTAGCCCTACATTTTTGGTAAATAAACCAGGCACTAATAAATCAAGAATGGTTGTAAACTATTCAAAGTTAAATGCAAAATTGAAGAGAGTTGAGTACCTGATAGGTGATGTGCAAGAAACATATCATTATTTGAAAGGTGCAAGTGTATACAGTACATTGGACCTAACAAATAGTTTTTACCAATTAAAAATTAGTGAGGAAAGTAAGCACTTGACAGGTTTTGTGACTCCATTTGCTTGCTATGAATTCCAAAGAGTTCCATATGGTTTGCACCTAGGTTCTGGTGTAATGAGCTCCTACTTTAATAAGGTACTTGATGGTATGAAGTACAAATATGTAATGAACTTTGTAGACGACCTAGTAATCTATAGTAAAAATATCGAAGAACATATGGTACATTTAAGAAACGTGGTACACAGAATTATTATTTAATACAATCGGTACAGTTTAAAGTAGTAAGTTTTGTGTGATATTGGCGAAGGATGAAAGGTGCATGATTGAAAAATTGTATGTGTGAATGAGAATTTTGTGGTATGAATGTAAGAAATTTTAGATTAAAATCAGTGACGTTTGCAATACAATGTACTATTGTCGCTGCAATAAAACTGATTTGATTTGAGGCTGCGCTCACGCTCGTCAATACCGAGCTCACGGATCTGCGCAAGGAGGTGGCATCGCTCAGGGAGAGAGTCAACAATATGGATGAGATGGAAGACCGAGTGGACGAGCTCGAACAGTACGGAAGAAGAACCAACCTGCGTATCATCGGTGTAGACGAGACTGTCGGCGAGAACACCGATGAAAAGGTGATGAAGCTGTGCCGCGAACAACTGGGCGTCAGCTTGCCACTGGAAGCCATCAGCAGGTTTCACCGAGTCAGGAAGAACGTGACGGCGGTCGACGGGAAGAAGCGGGCCCGCCCCATAATTGTCAGCTTTACCAGTTACCGAAATCGGCAGGGGGTATTCAGCGTGAAAAAACAGTTAAAGAACACTGGAGTGACGATCTGCGAGGACCTCACCAGGCGTCGACACCAGCTGTACCGCCAAGCTGTGGAATGACACGGGGAGAAGCGCACCTGGACGTCTGATGGAAGGATCCTGTGGATAACCGAGGATGGAAGAAAGGGTGTGGCAACGCGCATCGCAGACCTGGAGTAGCGAGACACATGAACACTGGAGAGTACTAAGATAAATTTATGTCGATTTGTATTTTCATTTTGGCACCGCCTTAAAACGAACTAATTAGTTTTAACAATAAAAGGCTTTATTTGGTAAAGTACCTAAGCTTGTTTTTTAATTTTTAAATAATTATATTGACTTTATGTTTTTATTCCGTGCTATATGTAAGAGAGGAAACATTTATATTGATTATGATAAAGCTAGCCAATAAATAAACTTTATTTTGTATAACATAGTTTATTACTACATATTTCAATAATGTTTAATGAAAATGATGTTTCAATAATGAAAGTCGGATCAGTTAAGTTATTGTTAATTTGTTAAATACTTTATTATGAGCTGTTAAAATACTGAGCGGCTAATATTTTATGTATGTATATGTATATATGTGTGTATGTGTTAGTATATCAAGTTTTGCTTATTTAATATTTAACAGAATGGTTTTGTTTAATATTTATATCGTTATCATTTAGCAGATAATTTTAAGCAATAAGCTGTTATGTTTATTTAGATTATTTGTCCGTTTAATAAATTACTTATTTTTATTTTATTCTGCAGCCGGAGGGCTGGTGGCTAAGGTTGGTAATGAAGTTGTGCCCGGCATATGGTCACATATATTATAGAATGTTTGTGTATTGTACGAATAGTATGTGCTTGCTATGTGTGTATGTGTGGCATTGTGTAGCCACGGTAATGAGAGTGTCCGCGTCCCCGTGGGGGCGCCGTGTCTGGGCGGCCGTGGGTCTAGGACAGCGGGCCCGCAGGACTCCGCTCACACTCCGCGACCGTTTTGTCCTCCCCCATCCACTACTCCTCCCCACACCCCTCCTAAGCACCCTATCACGCAACCCATCACCACGGCCCAACTCCTTATCAATAGTATGTCTCCCTATCACAAACAATTTAAAGCAGCTCATCTGAATGCTCAATCGCTTATATGTCATATTGACGAAGTTAAACCACTTTTTATGAATCAGATGTTTGATGTTATTACTATACCTGAGTCTTTGTTAAAGCCGAGTGTGCCTGACGGTGAGATAACACTTCCCGGTTATTTAATTTTCAGAAATGATAGATGGTCCAAACTTGGTGGGGTGTTTATCTATTTGTAAATGAAAATTTAGGGGTTAAGCACTTGTACTCTACACTGCAGGAATATTTGGCTAAACCGGAATTTATGTTTCTAGAGAATAATGTGTCTGTTTCGGAGGTACTTCTCTTAAGATTATGTTACCGTCCGCCTAAGGTTGGGATATGGATGACTTTGAGGATACTCTCTTGCGTCTTCTACCGGGCTATGGTCATGTCTTGACTATGGGTGACTTTAATACGGATCTTCTGAAACCTAACAATCACAATTCTATACAGCTCACTAGGATGTTTCAATCCTGCAACCTGACTATACTACCACTGAACGCAACGCACCACACTGACGAAACCGCCACATGGCTAGATCTTATGGTAGTCCAGGACCCGGAGGAATCATTGTTCCATGGGCAGCTTCCAATTCTGGCAATTTTCCATCATGATTTAATTTTCTGTGCCCTTTCATTAAAAGCGCCCAAACCTAAAGAAAAATATATAACTTACATATTATACAGAAATATGAATAAAATTGCATTTTTTGCAGATGTTGTTTATTCATACCCATAGCACTCCGTGCAGAATAAGGACTGTTGATGATGGTTGACTCTTTAAATTCTCTTATATTAAAGCTGTATTCTTTAAATTCTCTTATATTAAAGCTGTATGACAAACATGCCCCTCTTGTTACCAAGCGAATTAATAAGAAACGACCCGTTCTATGGATTACCGAGAATATTCTCGGCTTAATGGCCGAAAGAGAAGCCGTGTTTCGGAGGGTCAACTTAATGGTACGGTAACGCCATATTCATAACCAAGTTATACAAAAAATTACAAATTCCCGACTTCGATACATAATTGGTATGTTTTCAGACAGAAATCAATCCCCAGCTCTCTCAAAGGGCCCTGAGCGAATAGTTCATTTCCAAATATCAGATTTCTTGTCTAAAAATAATATTATTAATGTTTTTCAGTCTGGCTTTCGCCAAAACCATAGTACAAGAAACTGCACTTATGAAAATAACTTACGACGTTCGAGTAGCCATGTTCTATTCGATTTCAGCAAGGCCTTCAATACAATCATTCATAAAATTATATTTAAAAAGCTTAAAAATTTAGGTTTCTCTGAAAAAGCTTTAGCGTGGATAAAATCATATCTAATTGACAGAAAGCAGTTTGTGTGCAATGACAACGCAATCTGATTTCAGAACCTGCGGAGTTCCGCAAGGATCAATTCTTGGCTCACTACTTTTTATTGTGTAAATAAATGGCATTAACACTGTGTTTCGACATTGCGAATTTCACTGTTATGCTGATGACTTACAAATCTACTCACACTTTAAAATTATCAACATACTCCAGACTGTGAAGTGGATGAATGAAGACACACAACGAATTGTTCAATGGGCTTTAAAAATGGACTTAAGCTTAACCCGGAAAATCCCAACCAATGATTGTCTGTCATCAACGACTCGCCGACTCCATTGACCTACAAAATACACCGAAAATAACTGTAGACGGAAAACTTTTACCATAAGTTGAAAGAGTAAAAAGTCTAGGACTAATCATAAGCAACACACTGTTGTTCAGTTACAGAGAGTTCCTTTGAATCAGGGGGTCCCCCAGGGATCTATCCTTGGACCTGTACTGTTCTTAGTTTATGTGAACGACCTTAGACTATCAATTCAGAATGGAAAGATAGTCCAATATGCGGATGACACGACTCTTTGCGTCAGAGCAAAATCAAATACCGCTCTGGAAATAGAAACTTTTGTTGAACTAAATTCTTGTATTCAGTATTTCTCGGACTTAAATCTTAAAACAAATAATACAAAAACGAATTATATAAGTTTTTGTCTCCGTCACACAACAAGTTAACGAAATTTGACCCATTGTCATGGTAGAGGACACCCTTTTAGAGGAAGTGGAATCTACTCGATTTCTAGGAATATATCTCGATAGGGGATTAACTTGGACCGATCATGTTGAGCATGTATGTGCAAGGGTTGCTTCAGGCGTTTTTACCCTGAGGAATCTGGCACAGGTTTGCTATTTTAACGTTCTAAAGATGGCCTTTTTTGGCCTTTTATATCCTCATTTGACCTACGGCATACGCCTTTGGGGTGGATGTGCCAGGATCAGATTCAACAGAGTTTTCAGGCTTCAGAAAAAAGTCATCAGAATCATGTGCAAATTGAATCCTAGAGAATCGTGCCGCAATGCTTTCAGGGAGCATGGTTTTCTGACATTACCCTGCCTCTATATCTTGGATGTAGCTCTGTATTGCCGATTCCGATGTGAGTTAGTGCGTGGCAGGGACGTCCACAGGTATGATACTAGAGGTGGGGACAGCTACAGGATGCAACATTATAGAACACTGGCATCTGACAACTTCCTTCACAAGCTGGTGTCAGATTAATTAATAATCTCCCTGAGAGCATAAAAAATGCCAACTACCCAACCATGTATAAAGCTCGATTAAAGGACCTTTTAGTGTCTGAAGTGTTTTACTCTGTAGATGAGTTCATGTTACGCCGCTGGGACCACTAAATTTTCGTAACTTAGTACCGATACTGAAGCCATGTATGAATGAGAGGGAGAATGTAATTTAATGTATGTATGCAAGCAGTGAATGCATCTTAGAATAGCAAATTGCAGGATTTTTAGCTTTATTTATTGACGTTTGCAAATACAATTTAACATTGTTTGAAAGCAATAAAAATATGATTGATTGATTGACACTTGGATGGACCGTTGCAGTGGTGTACACCTGTAACAGGGTGTTCGCTGCTGTGCACACACTGAAACAAATGCAATGACTTCTACCATTTCACATTAAACTTCTGTTGATAAAATCACTTGTGCTTCCCTACTTTAACTACTACACTCTGTAATCAATGACTGTAGCCCTTAGCACTAAACTGCAAAGAGCACAACATCACTTAATTCGCTTTATGTTTGATTTACGTCGAAGGGATCGTGTTACGCCATATTTTATTGTCATCAATTCTAAAATTAGCTGATTCATTATCAATTCGAATTTTATCATTGTTGTACTCTATTATTAATACGGATCCAGCAAAATATTTATCTGAACACTTTCAGTTTTTTTCAGGTGAGGAGTGGCGCAATAAAAACTCGGTCTGGTGCATTAAGTCTCAGAATTCCAATACACAGAACCACAGCATATAACCGTTCCTTCACCGTTACCGCCTGCATAGTATGGAACTCCTTACCAGATCCTATCAAACAAATCGAGAGCCGGGAACGGTTTGTGGCGGAGCTGAGACGAAGATACCTGGACCGGATGATCGTGGCGGACGGCGGGGCTACTCTTTGAATCGTGACTGTGTGAATGGAAGAGTGAATAGAATATTGCGTTAGTAATTTTTAGTTAAGAAGCCTTATTTTGTACTATTAAGATTACATTTGTTAAAGAGGTAAATGTAAGAAAGGACCATATAGTCCTAATTTCGCCTTAATAAAGAAGTGTTTATATTCTATTTTATTGTAGTCTAATTTTACAATATAATTGTAAGAACAACTCACATTACACAAATGATTAAAATTAAAATGGTTAAATGAAAAATAATAATGTTCAAATCACTATCTCATAGAACATCCATTTTGGCTATGTAGCTGTTGCCTTCGTTTGATAACGCACAGTCACAACGTTTCGAGTGGCAAAAGATTTTAGCATTAGATGCAACCCAATCAATATCTTCTCATAGGCTAATAAATAATCAAAGGCGTTCAATAATCAGTGTAATGTTTCATGTTTCTAAGCAAACCCTGCTTTATTTAACCAAAAGGAAAAAAAATGTTCTAGAAAGCTGGCTAGACAGTTTCGCGCCAAAATTTTGTTTCATTGTTCCTTCGTCGCGGACAGTGAGTGCAGTTCTGTTTTATCTCGGACATCAAGAACGAAGTAAGTTATAATGAATACGATACAATTTACTCGTAATTAATATAAGTATTAGATAATTAAGTAGTATATTTGTTACTTATTATAATATACTATTACGTATCAGTATCTAATATTTTAAATAATTGATGTAGAATAGTATCTCGCGATACAGTAAGAAACGCCATCTTGTAGAGCCCTTTACTTAACCCTTGAACTGTCGTTCCTTTTATCCTGTAGTAACGGGCTATTTTTGAAATGGCCGTGGTGTTTGTTTGAGAATAATTCCACCCCCTCTAAACAATAGCCTGGCAGCCCTAGGATACTCTATGTGTACAGGAAATAACTGTATAATTTTCTCCCACTAGATTTCTGCTTGTATGCTGCCTCTTTCGGTAATTATCATATTAACGGCCGGAGCGGAAAAATACGAGTTTTGCGTTATTAACTTATTGGAATCGTCCTATAGAACAAAAAAATATAAGGTTTGATGGGGGGAAATGAGAAATAACGAAGTTCTAGAACATAAAAAAAGGAACAACTTTTCACGCGCGGAGTAATATTTCCATGTTGTACATCCACGTCAAGCGTCACGTGACCTTTTGTGACCATGATTCAACCTCGTGATGACGTCATCATGCGTCGCCATCTTCGCAGACGTAAATGAAAAATAATACTGAAATGACCAGAATTTTGATCCAAATGAACAATGTTCTTCCGGCAAATGCCGAAGCCCGCGCTGATGCCAATGAAAGAAAAACATCCCTCGAGATAGTACCTATCAGTAAAATATCAAATTCTAGAGGGGCTGATCAGAAATATAAATTGAAATGTAATGCAAAGGCAATTATGTAAAGTGAAAAAACTTAATAAATCATGAAAAACTCTAATATAAATATATAGATGGATACTAACAGAGAACACTTACCATTAGTGTGTTGGCGGATATAGCTGAGCAGCAGCAACAAAAAAGTGGATTTTTTAAATTGCAACATTTAAAACTTTTTTTACTACTTTTTCTAATTTTCCTATAGCAACGAAACAACAAAGTCTCCCAGTTTAAAAACAACACGCGACCCCACGACGAACAAATTCACTCATTATTAAAAATTTCATGTTCAGTTAAAAAGGAAATAATTTCGTTTCGGTTAAAACGTAAACTCTTCACATGCTCTACTAAACTCAGACACTCACAATTCACTAGGGTTGGTCGAACTAGTGGATGGTTGATTCATAATTGTAAAGCACTCACTCAATCCAACCTACTGAACAGTATATCTTCTGAAGTAGTGACTCATGCCCCAGAGAACTCAGATAACAGATACGTTATCAGGCTGCTATCAGTCCCGTTATCAGGCTGCTATCAGTCCCGGCCGCAGATAATATTCAAGTAAAGAGATTATCCAGACACAGCACACAAACTGAATATTAAAACATTAGAAACTTAACTACTTATGAATATACCACCTAAAATCATGTTATTTGTCATTTCCACCCCTAATACTATATATATTTTTTGTTCAGGAGGGTGAGCAGAATACGTTGATAACGTCAAATTCGTGATTTGCCGCCTTGGCCTTTAATCTTATAATATCCCCTCTTTCTTATCTACTTGAAATTTTTCTGATTGGCTTAACCCACTAATTATTATACATTATTTTGATATGAATAATCTGAATTTAATTATGTTTATACTATGGATCCCAAAACAAATTTCAAATGCTTAGGAGCATAGTCGTTAGTGTTTAATAAATTTCAAACCTCTTTTAAGGTAATGAGTAATTAAAAAATAAATATTTAATTGTATACATTTTAGATTGAATGAATACTAATATATATATATATATTTTATTTATTAGATTTGCCTTCATAACAGATTTATGTGTGACGAGAAGCTGTCCTGTAAGCTCCACCCCATGCTAAAATTCCCCCTCAATAATCGACTGCACCTATGCAAAATATGCCATTTGAACTTCTATAATTATTAAAATGTGAAAATCATTTCCCTTTATCTCTTATTAATATAATTGATGTGTGCTGTCCACATCAATCGATTGTCAAACATATCAATAAGATATTTATATTCGTTTACGCTGTCAATTATGTCACATGCAATCAGTTCCACGAGTAAGATTGTTGCATATATGGAGCTTAATATTATTAATCGGAGTCTCGCTGGAGTCTTGTGATGTTAAAGGCATACATTTTGTTTTAGTGACGTTCAATGTTAACAAATTTTGATTCTTCTTAACAAACCACTTCTTAATTCTTTACATATCTTGAGCTGCTTTTACGAAAACTGTGTCCCATGTTTTCGCTTGGAATAAAATTGTTGTATCAACAGAAAGAAGACACAAGTTACTAGAAATGCTGGTTTTTGAAATATTACTTTTTTTCTTGAGAGATTGTCCCCACACTTAGTCCTAGAAAGGACCTCTGTGCCTTTCTTACTTATATTTGTGTTCTCAGAATTCGTGGAGTTTTACAGAAACCAATCAGATTTGAAGGCTTCTGTTCTCTGATGTCCTTGGGGCTTAGCAGATATGCCCCTAGAAATCTTTTTAGAATTTCAGATATGGCAGGACAGTTTAGCCATTTATGTTCCGCTGATTCATTCACCTCTGTATAGAGTCTGCATTCGTCAGTTTGGCTAAGGCCCACCTTCATGAGGTGTTTTCTAAGGCTCCATGTCCTGTCAGCATCCCCATTACCATTATCCTCCTTACTCTGATCTAGGAGAGATGCCCACTCTTTATCATAAGGAAAGATAAACATTTTTGATTGTCTTAGTCCTGAGGCCCTATTTCAAATAAAGTATCTTGTCTTCTTTACCCAATCTTTTACAAGAGCTTTGTTATAAGAGAATGCTATGCCGCAACCCGGCTATGGCCCCACCATGAAGGACTCCGCTCCCTTTTTTTGCAAGGGTATCCACTTTTTCATTACCATGAATGCCCTCATAGCCCAGCACCCAACTGAGTGTTACTCTATTTTGCATTCTTGAAAAATAGAGACTGCTTTCGAATCGAACGAACAGGTATCAAGTGCCTTCAGTGCAGCCAGGAAAATATTACTTATTATATAGATTAAAAAATAATAATGGTCCAAGAGTACTCCCTTGTATTACACCGTAGTGACGGGTTTCAAGTCACTATTAACTCCATTAATCGTTGTGAACTGCTCTCTGTTTGTGAAGTATGTTTTGAACCAGTTAAATGATGTACACCAATCAAAAGCAGTTTCTGAACTAATTTTGTCCTGTCTACTGTGTCAAATGCTTTTGCTAGATATATAAATATAAATAAACATTGTTTAACTTCTCTTAAAGTCAAATAAACATCCTTCGTGACTGAGAACAGTGCATTAGCAACATTAGGTCTCCTGAACCCGAACTGGTGATGTCAAAATAGCTTACTTAGTCTTTCAATATAATGTGTTAGTTGATTCCTTACAATTTTCACTAACACACTACGTAAGCTAATTGGATGAAAATTCAAGTTTTCTGTAATATCGTTGCTCTTGAACAAAGTATTACTTTAGCAATATTGAAGGCCAACATTGGAGGAAACTCCAGAATGAATGCTATTGTTAATAATGTGTAGCAGAGGTTTACAAAACAACTGAAAATTTTCTTTAAGAAAGGAAGCGGAAATGCAACCCTACCCAGGAACTGAGCTTCCGCATAAGCCACTAACACAGTAGTACAAATCTTGTTTCATGACAGTTCTCATCGGAAAATAGAGTGTACATTAAAGTCATTATCGTTTACAATAAGTGAACCACTCAAATCAATTATGCTTGTCAAGTTATATCCAATCTGAGAGAAATAGTTATTGAACTCGTTGACCGCCTGTTTATTTACTTCATACCTCATCGCGTATTGTCTGTTACTTGTATACTGTTCCATTATTTTTATTAGGCCTGCAGGTCATTTTGTTGACGTTTTGCTAAAAAAAATTTAGTGTTATTGCAATTATTGTTAATTTTTGTCCTACAGTTGTTCTTCTTTGTAGTCCTTATTTTGTGTCTAGGAAGTCAAGAAATAAAATTTCAAGTCGGTATTTAATGGGGTTGTTTTCTCAAATGCTTACTCAATTTATGTCCCTTTTCCTGATTGACCATACTAAGCTGTCTGTAATCCAAGGGTTCAATTTCCATAGTCTTGGTTAACAAATATCAACTGGTTAGTTTACAAAGCATTATCCATTTAGTCTTTTAAAGTGGCTGGAAACAGATCAATGTGAGTGTTGAGATCAACTATGTCAGTAACAAGAGTCTAGTCACAAACCTTTATGTTATGTTGCAATTTATATTTGTCTAAGATGCAGTCAGTGGGTTTTAAACAGTTTGGACTAGGGTGAGGTCTGACAATATACATACTATAATAGTCTGTAATATTATTTGTTATAACAGCAGTTTTAATATGATCATAGTTATTCCACTTCACGAATATATGGCCTATACAAGTCTTACTATCCCTTACTCTACTCGGTTCCATAATGCCACACATAAAACCTCATACATCACGTCAAAGTGAAGTTCAGTTTTGTTATCAGTTTTAATTATGTTAGCAATGATGTCACTAATAAGAGTATAAGTTTTGCTATAATCAGTATTTGAGTATTATTGGTTTATTGTGTTAGTAAAGTTATCTGGGTCACTATCGTGTGAGTTCTGCACAAAGCGAATACATTACACTATTTGTTACTGTACGTAAAATCCAGACCTAGGTGGAGTACACACGATTTGTTCTTCCACATTTCGGGGCGTTTTTTTCCCTAACTCTTTGACTTAGTTTAGAAAACACTTCAAGATAGTAATATTGATTAATTGTTTGAACTTCAGGAATCCAGTGAAGGTAGACAATCCTATGTATATAAAAAAATATCATTGCTTTAAATTTTTATTTGCTCATTCGAGCTTTTTTGGCTCTCGGTGATGTTGGGCTCTTTCATTGCATGGATTGTTGCGTCATTTCTGGATAATAAATAAAAAAAACCAAGTTTCATTACATGTTATTATCGTTTCCAAATATTTGAGTCAGTTTCAATCGCGTACAATTGTCAGTACAAAAATTTTTGTGAGCGTCTTGTTGAAACGTTAAAATTTTCACACGTTAAAATTGTTATGTAAAATTGTATGTACTCATTCTTTATGAATACCTTCAGTTTCAATAATTGCACAAATACTTAATCAACAGTTAGATCAAACAAATTAGCCACTTTTTCAACATTTTTATCAGTTTTTGATGCTGAAGGGCGACCTGGTCATGAATCATCTTTAACGTCTTCTCTGCCATCTTTAAAATGCTAAAATCATTCAAAAACATGTGCCAGCAATGAACATTCTCTGCCATGCACTTCTTTCAGTAAATTATAAGTTCCAGTAACAGTTTTTTCAATTTTAAAGTAAAATTGCACGATAATTCATTGTTCTACTATTACACTAAATATTTATCCGGCAAAACAATAACATGAACGTTGACTCTGACAAAACGGTGTTGTTTACAGAAGCGATACAAGCTGCATACTAAAGAGAAAGGTTCACACTAAACAGCTGTTGACTAATGGTGGTTGACGCATGCCTCCTTAATCCGCAGCAGCGTATATTTTATTGTATTGGTACTACTTATATAGGTAATTAAGTGATTTACATCAGAACTGTTCAAAATGTATCTGTTATGCAATTAATTAAATATTCGTTCGACACACTTAGCATGTCCATTAGGTTATAAATATGAGACTACTTCACAAGAGATAACATTTAGATTAAACAGTAAGACTGGGCTAGTATGACACAACATGTGTGAGTAAATATACAAAAAATTCTCGTAAGATGCATAACATTTTAGTATCCTAAACCTGTAAATTAAACAATATAAATAGAGTCATTGCTTTTTCTAATAAAATAAATAAATAACAATTTGTTGTGTCCTTTAGTTTTATAATAAACTAAGACCAAGGCTGCAAAATTTAAGGTGTTTTATAACTAACATGCAAAATAAAAAATGGTAAATACTTTACAATATTTATTTTTTTTAATCCCATGCTTGTTTTGTAATAATAAAGTATAAATTTCTTTAATCAGTATATCGTATGTCAAAATTCAATGCAAAGAACAAAAGAAACATTTGACGTTTTATAAATATATGAGGATATATCTATATATATATATATATATATATATATATATATATATATATATATATTGCATTTCTCACATTATCATTAAGTATTATTCCTAACCATTTAAGTAATCCTGTAACTAACATGCAAAATAAAAATATGGTAAACTCTTTATAGTATTAATATGACAAAAATGTTGCCTATTTATAATAATAAGATATAGAATTAGTAAAATCAGTATATCATATGTCTATACTTAATTCAGTTAACAAAAACACATTTAACCTTTTTGCAGTATGAGTATGTCTTAGATTCCGGGCATTATCATAAAAATAGGATTCAAACTTTGATTAATTCATTCACAACAATTTTCCAATTATTTATACTATGCATAATGAATATGCCATACACACACATGCGCGCACATGCACACACATTTCTTCACAAAATTAACCATTAATTCAATAAGCCAAATTAACCATCATGCGTTATAAAAATTCTAAAATATTAAAAAAATAAGTGTTATACCTATATATTACAAAGTTGTAGTATGTGAAACTGGTCTGAGTAAAAGTAATAATAAATAGCAACTGCCAATATTATTAATAATTCAACTGACCACTTATTGATGTATATCATGTTTTAATGGCAATGATTATACAGATAAAATAATATAATCCAATGTGGTGACTAAATAATTTATAAATCTGTATTTTTAGTGTAACAAACATAGTTTTATATATATATATATATATATATATATATATATATATAAAGATTTGTTAAATTTTACATATTAGCATGATAAATTAATAAACAAACAAAACATGTATGATAAATATTATCAGCAACAACACATCTGGAGTTAAAACAAGCTTAATATTATCCTTGTCTTCTCTCTTTACTTGGAATACAGAACTGACACCAGGTCATCAGGTCCATTCACTCTCTTAGTACGGTCATCTGTGGTTGTTTTAATCCAGGCGCAGGCAAGCTGTTTCTCCTTGACCATTTCCTTGGCCTGACTTAAAAGTGTCTTGACACGCGCAGTCAGAGGCTCGTTAACAAATACTGGAGCTGGTTGGAAGCAGGAGCTGAGATGCACGGTGTTCAAGTTCCTCTTGATTTGGCAACTGCCAGCCAGGCCGCTCTGTTCGATCTATTCATGAAACGAACAACGATGCTTGGTGGAAGATCTTTTCTGTTGCTGGGAAGGCGATGAGCGATTCCCGACACCATGGTGTATAGATTGTATTGGCCAAGGAATTGAGCAAGAAGTAAATATAAATCCTCTTGGTCGGTCAGAGGGACACCAACAATCTCAAGGTGAATCAACCTGCATACTGTTGTATATCATGAACCTGATCTTTAACCCTGTTTAGTACTTCCGATAAGAGTTTCAGCTTTGATTTTCAGGACCTTACATTCTTCCAGCAATGCTACATTTTCTGCCCCTGTCATAAGAATTTTCGAAACTTTGGCCAAACCAGTGATTTTCTATTGAATAGTAGTGAATGTGGTATTAATCTTCTCATCAATGATATCGAGCTTTTCCTCTAGCTTCTCTGTTACATTGTCTTTCAGGTTAGATAAGGTTAGTAGATAATTTTTTCAATACCTAATATGTATTTGTAATCTGCATTGTTTGATCTATTATCACTTGATACAATATTTTAGAAATGATTGAATTTATTTGTGAAAACAGTGAAAAGTCCCTACTAAGATTGTATGATCTGTGACTGGGGAAGAGTACCTTTATCAGTCTGTTGATATCTTAATTAACCATGAATAACTGTACATCACCATTACACAAATAAAAAACTTATATCTATTACAACTGATTTGGCTATTATATAACAGTAGTCGATGTGAATGGACTGATACAATTATTCACTTTCTAATAATTTATAGTGGTCTGCATATTTTAAATGTTATGTAATTGGGGCTAAATTAGTTCATAATAATTAAATCAATTTATAAACTAACTATTTCTAACTAACTATTTTTTTTATTCAGATTAAATAATTAATTATTTTTTTATAATTATAATTTTAGAGAACCTATGGAGAATGAAAGTGATTGTAGAAGCATCAGTATTTAATAAGACAGAATCTAAATCAGAATAAGTTATTTTAAATGTTAGTGAGTATGTAGGCACCAAAAGCCTATAAGGTTGCAAGGGTGTGTATTGCCAGATTTACAATTGAGGTTTGAAAGAACCAGAAAAAAGCATTAATGTATACACATACATACAAACACGCACAACACACATGCACATACGTATAAACTTGAATATCATCCATAATAAGGTATTGTAATTAATTATACCTGCTAGTCTAACGCTTCATTTGTTGATTTTTATGTAATAATTGTGACAATATAAAATATCTAAGTGTAATGCAAATGCAAGAGTGCCTCCGCTGCATCTACTCTTGCGCCAATCAAAAACTCTCTCACCCTCCTTCCGGTGACACTGCTTCTCTCAGCCTCCAATATATGGATTGGGTAAATTTTATAGATTATATGTGAAACATAGAAAGAATTTGTCTTGTCAATGTTATTAATTAGTCTAGGAGTGAAGTATCCAAAACTAATTCGGTTTCACATTGAATACTCGTGATGAGATTCCAAGAATAAGTAATTTTTAGTATGCTTTATGTGTATTAGAAGATATTTAATAAACAAGTACCAGATACCAAGACCTGGAAACTCCCTGTGCAGTTTGTCACTTGGGCATCTACTACATTTGTTTATATCGTTTTAATAATCACCCTCTGAGTGGCCACCCACCAATGGCTCCAAGAGGGAGTTATTATTTTTTTCCCAGCCAGTCTCTAGACCATGGGCAATTTACATAATAAAACTAAATGTACATTGATTTTGCTGTTAAAAAGCAAGTGTGATTCATAATAGTATTGACCTTTAACAATTTTTTACAGTATAAATAGCTGCCACGTTTTAAATTTGTATATGTTTCCAAACTCTATATTGTTGTAAATATCTTGTTAGATTATATCAATGTGTTAAAACACCCATTCTAAATAAAAATATTTAAATAAGGTATAAAATATTTGTATAAATAAAACCTGTATTAAAGTTTACGTATTACTTATTGAACACTAAACATGCATTACAAATCATCAACAGTAAAGATTAAAATCCTTAACATTAAATATAAATGATCAAAACCTTATTGCTATTCAGTTAAGAACTCATTTTATAGTATAAAAATACTTCAATACTATAATATAAAACACAGCAAATAGCTTCCAGTTTTTTCTGAAAAAAAAAACTAGAGAATTTTCTGATGTAACCTCATTAGACAAGTCATGCAGGTATTCGTGCATATTTACATGTTTGGGTAATGTATAAATAAGTGCTTTTGGGTGTAATGGAATAATTATGTTTAGTGAAATGAAATTGTAATCATCTATGTTTATCTTGATATAAATGTAAATATAATATAACTCAAAAACCGAATTTGCAAGATACCTCATAGTGTAGTTACTTTTTTGAATAATTAAAAGTCTATTCCATTTCTACCAAATCATCCCATAATTTAATGCCATACATGCAGGCATTGTAATATACGCATAATATATTGTTAATAGCATTGTGGTCCACTTTTAAAGACAGGAAAGACGTCAGATAATACATTTTATTAAACTTATTCAATAAAGAAAAGTCATGCTATCTCAAAGTGAAACTTCCATCTATGTAAATCTTATGGAAGTTGTGGTTTGAAGAGGATTTATATGATTGTATCAACAAATTTACTTATAAAATGTATTATTTACAGAATAAATATAGATGAAAATTTCATCGATAACCAAAGTGTGATCATGGTAGCTGTGGGTGTTGGCGCCATGGTAGGAGCCGCAGGTTTCTATCTTTATCGACAGCTGTTTGGAGACAGCGGTCGTACGTTTCTACAACAGGATACTGGCGTACAAAATGCGTAAGTTTTAGAAATCAACAGAGAAGTGACTGCCTTAAAGTTTGTTTATTGTTAAAAGGTATATATCCTGAGGAAAAAATGCTTAAAAATATTCAGAGGACATCATATATATTCTATAGTTTGTCCAGAGGACCAGGGTGCTCGCCAACTGAAAGGTTCTCGTATGCACCTTCACAGCCCTAATGGTGGGATTGATAAATATGTCAAATTTATGCCTTATCTAGACTCATTTTCATTATTTTTTCATGGACATCACACATTTCATAAAATTATTTTGATACATTAATAGAAAGAAACTAGTTTCTGAAGGCTATGGTACCAGTTGATGATTTAAAACAGGCAGATAGTAGGCTATGGTTACACAGATTTGGCAATGGTCGATAATTCCTCAAATGTCATTACCCTATAGAGCATATATTGAAGTTCTCTGAAATATTTTCTTTAATTGAAGTAAAAGCCTGGGACTTGTTCACATAACTATGTAAGATCAAGAGTTATATTTCGATTTAGAACAATTGCACTTTGTTCTAAAGCACTTGTTGCATTAAAAACTAATTATTATTAGTCAATTAAAAAGTCAAAGAGATTATTTGACCCTTTCATATTATTAAGCAAAGAAAAAGTTTAAAGTTGAAGATAAAAGCAACTGTGGGATGTGAACCAACCCATCTAACAAAAAGTAAACATACCCATGCTTGAAAAACTGTAATAGAACCCAAGCAACAATGACAGAGGCTGTGAAGAGAAAGATCCACTCAATTAATTTATTCATGTCATTTCTCCCTCCCCCACGTCCTTTGTGTTTAGTGTACAGTTGCTCTATTATAGTGTTTGTTTGCTTTATGTTTTGTTTTTTCCTTGAGTGAACTTATTTTATAAATCAAAGATCTGTATCTTAATAGAAAAATATATGACAATTAAGGAACACTTGCATGTTTCAGAAGCAATCCCCCAGTTCAACACATATGCTTTTTCATGTGGCCTTTATCCCTACAACAGGTGTAAGCTTGATGCAACTAGTCCTATGTTTGTCTTATGTGGGATTTATCAGGCTCCCATTGCTTGCTTATCCCTCAATATTCAGGAAATATATAACTTTAGCCCCAGTGATTGCTATACATACTTTGGGTATTAATCTGTGCATTGTTCGTATTAAAAAAGGTTGTCCCTTTTTTAGAATTTACTTTGGAAAATCACTATGAACATAAGGTCTATCATATTCTACATATATCTTGTTGAGGTGTGGTTCTTTTATCAAGACATGTCAATTGCTGTTGTGTTTCATGAATTATTAATTATTTATACTATGAGCAGATTATCTTTTGTGTTATATTGATGTTATGATTAATGGAGTCATAACGTTAATTACAGGTCCAACCGACAATCCAGGAGGAGTAATCCCCACTGTTCTCAAGTGGCACTCAGCGTAACCACTGAGGCTGAAACAGATAAAGTTGACAACGTTCTGGAATTTTCACCAGAGAACGAAACGTAAGTTAAGTATCTATATTATAACCTTGTTTATCCAGACTTATTTATTTGGATCTTCAGGTTGTCCGGATCAGTTTTACAGAATAGAACGAGCCACATATTTTGAATAATAAACAATTTTTGTTGAATTAACAGTGTACTTGCATTTTTGTTAACACATGTTTTAAGTTCAGAATAATGCATGTAATATAATAGCAAATGAACAAGGTTTTACTTGACCTATGAGAGGTTGATAATAGGAAATTTGGAAAATGTAAGTGGTTGGTTTCAGTCAGACAATAGCATATATTGAGATAAACTTTGTATAAATTGTATTAGCAGCTTGTTTTGCAATGGTAAAAGAAGACAGTGAAAACTATTCTGGTAATGAAGTAGAAGATGTTATGATTAATTCTGATTCTATTACGCCCGCTAGATTGGATACTGATTTATTTTTGGTAACCCATTATCAGCAAAAGTGATTGCTTTAAAATGTCTGCATAAACTTACTTCCCGAGAGCAGGAATGATATTTGTTTTATTATGTACAGGGAAAAGTTGGCTATAACATATAATATTTATTTTAATGATAAATCCTGTTAATATTTTTATATACCAAAAAAATTTAATTTTTAAAAGTGTTGGAACACAAAATTTGTAATTATTTGATATTAATTTATTTTTATGTGCTTCTTTATTGTTCCTTATGTGCATAGGAACAAACATACCAAGTTTCAGAAAACTATATTTCTATAAAATCAAGTTTTAATTTTTTGTTATTTGGCATTTGTGTAATATTCCACTAAACTTGAAAAGGAGAGTAAAAATTTGGTACACTCCAAAAAATCCAAAAAGTAATATAAAAAGTCTGGTGATGTTTTTACATCGATATCACAATCCATTTGGAATATATCCTGGCGTATCAGGACTTAATTTACATCCGTATACTGAGGAAGCCTATTTTATAATGTATAAAATAAAAGTAAGGTGTAGAGGATGTAACTTGTAGTTCATAAGATACAGTCTAGCTATTTTCTAGATACTCTGCATGTCCTTTTAAAATATTTGGTAAATCTGTGGTATTGTTGGCTTACCTTGCGTGTTATCGGACAGTCTCCAAAAAGGTCAAATTTTCACTCAAGTTATAAAAATTTTCATAGAGCCTAATACTAGAATATTATGCTCTCAGAAAGCCATCAAACTTGCTATTTTTAATATAATCCTTTTTGGGTGACCTCTGGACTCCCAGCTTGACTGGAAGATACTGAATATCTCCAGATCCCTTTGTAGTGTTAAATTCCCTCATTTAGTCATCCTAGATACATCTATTATCTTGTTAAACTTGTATTAAAATTAATATGTGATCTGATTACGAATTTCTAATGAATTTCTGCATCACTATTTTTGACCCTGGTTTCAATCTTATCTAAATACATGTAATTTAATTTCTAGGTTGATCTGTTTTAAGAGTATGTTTATTTTACAGAATAAAAATACAATCAGTCACTAGTATCAACAGAATATAAATTCTTTTCCATATGTTGAGCTTCATCTTCACAAAATGCACTACTATTATAATAAATTGACAGAAAAAACTAAGCAGCTACAGTGACACTGACAGTTGAAAAAACAAATCTGAGCAATGTTTACTATAGTGTGTGCTGTAAACAGAGAAATATTAATTTAATTAGTTATTTGGGTGAAAGACTGTAGTAATTTCCAGTCGCAACTGGATAAGGATTAAATTTCATAACTGCACAATACAGTGGGCCACATGTATGGACTAATGAGCTAAACGGCAAAACAGCAAGAGCCACTAGGTGTGGTCCGCCAAGGTGAGAGACAGGACATGGTCATATCAATGACCTGACACAGAGAACCATGGCTAATCTTGTGGCTTGTGTTGCGATGTGAGAGGGCAATCATATTAATTTAATGCTGATCACAAAGGGTTAGGTTAATACACAGTAATAAAAACAACTAAAAATTTTACTTTTTGAATTCTAAATGAGATACTACTTGAAAGTAAAAAAGCACGAAATTAATAAAGGGAAACAGTGACATGATTGGATGTTTTATAGGTTGATCGGTTTTTGACCATAAACATCATTCAAGCTTGGGTGTACATAATTTCTGTGCTGTTATTAATATGTTTTGAGATGTAAATACAGGATTAGTATTCATATAGCTTAATATTCAGTCAAGAAATAGTATGAAACGAAGATATTGTGAATTAAAAGGAAGCTTTTAAATAAACAAGGTGGGAGTATGTCACACCACATGTTGTAAAAGGCTTTACTGAGATTACATGCAAAATTTCAAATCTACAGTTCATTTCATTCTGGAGATGTCCTGCAGACAGATAGAAAGCCATACAAAATGAAGTTGACACAGAAAAGGCACATCACAGAACTCATTCTTTAAGTTTCATTTAAAAATCAAAGTGTACATATGAATCTTTCTTGACATTTCATGCTACATGCTACATGATAAATTCACATTTTTCTTTTTAAATTAATTTTCATATTTGTGTTTAATTAATAAAAGTCTACACACCAATTCACTATAACTTGATGTCGTATTTGTTGGGATAGTTGGACTACATGTGTTAATGTAATATGTTTGATCTCTTATCAGTGTATTGAGTTTGTTTGTAAATTTATTTATTCTTCTATTTTCTCTTTGCCATCATGTTTACCTATAAATCCCATGGAGTGACATGCACCATTATATCGACCTCAATGTTCCTCATATAGAAATGTAACCTTATGTACAATTTTAAGTGTATAGGTTAGTTCGTTTTTGAGATACCTTTGGGACAGACAGACAGAAATGAAATTTTTCTAGCCCCACGAGTGATAGGCTTCACTTAAGTTCAGCCCAGTATTTGTGCTATATGTACATATTTACATCCTCCCTTACAGTATAAAGAAGATTCAAAATAATTAAATTAGTAGTTATTGAATTAATCTTTGTATTTAATGTGTATATTGAAACATTGACTTTGGATTGCTGACGTTCTGGTGGTTGTAACTGGCCACCATCATCTATAAGTGTGAGACTGTTGGTAATGTGAATTGGGTATTTATAAACCATAATATATACATTGTATCTATTATAGATTAGATTAGTCTATAATCTGTAGTTGTAATATGTAGTCTGTAATATTATCTCTTCATACATTTGTTTATCTGATTTCATATGTAGTTCTGTACATTTTGTTACTCTTCACAATACCTCATTCTAACTGAGTCATGTTTTGTGGTAGCTCTGAAGAGGAGACCAGCGATGCTGTGACTCTTGAATATATAGATTTGCTAATTTATGATGTCACCTCACATGAAGACAGCACTAAGGCATATGGCTTGCTTTTGGAATTGGTGAAGAAGGTAAATAAATACATTAGTAGACTGTAGATTCAGTTTAATCTTTAACACGTTCACTGCGGCAAACGCCATTTGGCGTTTTGTGATGCTATGACGAATGCGACGAACGAAGAAGGATGTTACTTCTCGACCGGTTTCAGCGTTATCTCTTGATTAGCCGGAACAACTAACCTTGATTAGCCTTGAGTACGGTCTGGGACATTATCCTGTGTGTGTCGTTTCCATGCAATACTTTTAATAGTTTTCCTAACTGAATAATAATAGGAACCGCGAGCCGCGAGATTCAAATAATTTGACAGTTAATGAAATTGATAGATATTACGATTCTGAATCTGGATCAGAGGCATACAGTAGTGGAGTAAGTTACAGGCCAAGTGATTCTGAGTCTGAAATTGAAGCAGATACTGTAAGTGGCGGCCCAGACGCGTCAACCGTGAGTAGCCACTCAAATCCCGATTCTTCCCAACCAAGCACCAGTCAAATTAGACACACAAATCTTTCTCAAATACCACTAGTTTGGGATGATAACCCAATAATGGAAACTTTTTTATTTATTCATCCAACTGGACTACGTGTTCCTACACCAGAATATATATATATATATATATATATATATATATATATATATATATATATATATATATATTTACAGTTTATTACTTTGGTTTTAGTAATAAATACGCATAAAACGCCAATTTGCGTTACATGCATATTGTATTTGTCAGTATGCTAATAGCGCCAATTGGCGTTATTTATTATTATTATATTTTATTGATGAATTAGTCATTGAATGTACAAAAGATACCCATTTAAATAGTTTTAAGCAGAAATAGAGCATAAGTTAGAAAAATTGACATGCCGCATTCACCTTAAGTCGTCATGTTTTTCAGCAGTGAATGTGTTAAGCATGTGATAACCCGTTATGATTTATAGCATAATACTACACTATTTCATTGGTGCTGAAACTGATATTTCAATATGTATATAAATAAAAAGCTCTGTTTCCCTGATTTCAAAGATAGACTATTCGTTTTGGTCTCATTCTATCCGTTAATCAGTTTGTCTCAAAATTTAACTAAGAAAGTGTATTTGTTCAATGAAATTTTTTTATATACATTTCTTTTTGTTATATATTTTGGTTTGTGACCCAAAATTATATGAAAATAATTTCTTTTAAATATTATATTTTAGTACTCATATGGTACTTACTATAAGTACGAGGCATCACTGGAAACCTGGCAATGATATGTCTCGTACTACAATAATTTGTTGTTATGATAATACATTTTAACAATTTTATGAAAAATACAAGAATAACAATATTTACACATTTTGTATAACGAATTGAAAAAGAAAATTGTTACTGTAATTAATTATAAAATAATGAATAATAATACATGTTTAACCCTTTGACTGGTGGGTTGTTTCTTAGTAAGAGTGCCCTAAAAAGTGAGTTTTTTAAATTTTCGGTTTTGTTTTTTAAGGTGATTTTGGTTTACTGCAGTAGATGTGTTATGAAAAAAACTCAATTAAACATTTTTGAAGTTTTTTTAAGTATTTTTTACACATAAATTATTCAAAAATTATGTACAAAAGTTATTATATTTACAAAATATGAGAATAAAATAAAACATTCAGCATTTTCTCATAAACATACTAAGGTACAAATTAGTAACAGTACACAAGTCTCCTCAGAAATCTTTGATGGTATGAAAGGCGCAAAACAGTCAGTCGCACAAAGTGGAACGTCCCAATCCCAGCACATCGTGTCTCGCCATTGCTGCTCGCTGACGCTGGTCTACCTGCACACATGGCATGCTCTCTTTGGCTTGTCCCTCTTATCTGTAGCAGGGATGGTGGCGGGAAAATGCCGAGCAGGAAGTCTCAGGGGAGCATCTTAGTCAAAAACACATCCAAAATCTTTTAGAAATAAATTATATTATGTTTTAGCCAAGAAATTTCAGAAGAAGCTTTTGTAACTGTGTTTTATTTCCAGTTTGGTGATGATGACGACATACTATGGAGACTAGCAAAAACATGCTATGGTTTGGCCATCCAATATGAACGTATGTCCAACAAGGAAGAGTACAAAGAAATGATATATAAAGGTCAGTCTTGAAAAATGTTTTTAGTTTGAACCATGGTTTGAATTAAAAATTCATAATCAGTAAAATTATTATTTTGTTTACTTATTTGTATTTGTGTTGTTTTAATATAATTAAGTTTAACTAAACATGATCATAGTTTATAATTAACTCTGTGTGTGTGTTTTTTATTTCACATAAAATTTTTAACAAATTATAAATGTTAGTTTACAATATTCTAGGTTGTTGTTTATGTTGTGTCTTGTTAAAATTTGATCCATGGTAGGAATATGGATTTAAGCAATTCCAAATCTATTTCATTTGATCATGTTGTCTTAAGTTAATTAATATTAATATGTTTTACAGGTGTTGAGTATGGCCAGAAGGCCATAGATATTAATGAGTGGAACGGTAATGCACACAAATGGTTTGCCGTGTGTGTGGGAATAAGAGGGCAATTACAAGGAGTTACAGGAAAACTAATGGACAGTCAATTATTCAAAATTCATCTAGATAAAGCTTTAACTATTAACCCTACAGATCCAACTCTTCATCATCTCCGAGGCAGATATCACCTTGAGGTAAATATTCCAAATTTTGTTGTAGCCACATTTTTTGGCCTAAATACGTTTTTCCACCTATGATCAAATGTGTTGTATCCGCAAATTAAAACTTACATGATTTTAAAAAGTGGCATCCAACATATTTAGGTTCTGTAGTTTCACCTGGTAGAGAACAGATTATGAAATGTGTTTTAGTTGTTTGTTTACACTTTATAATTTAAAGAATGCTTAAAATAAACAAATGGCCATAAGTATTTTTTATTTTTTACTTACTTTTTTACTATGCTTCTAAATTGTCTAAGACTAAATAGTAATAAAATGCAAATCATAAAATTTAAAACTTATCAAAATAAACAAACCGACTAGTGAGACTAACACTTACTTATCTAATTTATACCACTTAAATTCCTACCACAATTATCGTGCTGTTACTTACTAATGAACAGAAATTCAAGTGTTTTTCAAACTTCCACTTATCTTAATTACTCCTTCTAACTCTTAGCTTCATCTTCAATAGGTATTACCCAGTGGTTTTCATAATCTCCTAGGCACTTATAAACATAATAACAAGTAAAAAAAAAATAATTCACTATACATAACAACAACGATTCAAACTTAACAAGCAAGTATACCCACCATAGTAACACCTGTGTTAGATAGCAGCAGGACATTTGTTCTACAGTCCCAAAAAGTAATTCTTAAGACTTTGTTTAGTTTTATTATGATTTTCTGCATTAAAATATCATTAATATTATGTGTTCAACAAAGATGGAAACATGTATTCAGGCTAGTATAATTTTTCATTTTTTAAATTTTTTGTTGTTTATCGTATCTTTACAATACATACTGCATTTGTCTCAATTCAGAATTTGTCCTGAGTCGGTTTATAATGATCCTTAATGCTTTCCGGATGATTAATAGGTATTGCCCGTTCCATTTTATTCCATTAGCAGACGAAATCCGGGCACTGCCAAATCATGTACCGTACTATGTCATATTTTGTTGACGTTTGATGTAGCTTAAGTGGGGTCCACTGGCTTTGTGCTGCTACCTGTCAGAGATTGTTTATGTTGCAGCCATTTAGATGCAATACATTTATTGGTTTGTAACAAGCAACAAAAGTTCCCACCTAAGTGAGTTGTCTGCCGATGTAAACAAGCTAGTTTAGTCACTGTCAGTCAAATCAAATCAAATCAAATCAAAATTTCTTTATTCATTGGCACAACATTGTACACTGAATGGTGTCAATCAATAGCACTTATACATTTATACATCTAAAGTATTATTATTAAGTATATAATTTGACATGTTCTGTATTTAAAATTCTTTAAAAACTATAAAGAGCCTTGTCAATGAGAAAATATTTTAATTTTGATTTGAAAGTTGATAAAACATTTTCTGACTTTAAATATTGAAGGTAATTTTATTATAAAATATTGTGCCCATATATTGAGGTTTTTTTGCGGAAAAATTCTAAATGATGTGTGGGAATGGCAAGGTCATTTTGATGCCTGGTATTGTATTGGTGAAGTGTACCAAGCTGTGGCAAATTGGAAAATCTGAGCTTTACCGATAATATTGTTTCATAAATATACATACCATACACGGTCATTATACCTAATGAAATAAAATGTTCTTTTGACGATGTGCCTGGTTTAAGTTTAAAAATTGATCTTACTGCTCTCTTTTGGATTTTTAAAATTGAGTCTAAATTTCTAACTGTTGTGGCACCATATATTGAAATCCCAAACGAAATAACGGAATGAATATAAGAAAAATAGACTGTTCTTAGAGTTTTGACATCACAAAAATTTTCTTAATCTATTTAAAGCATAAATGCCTGAAGCTGCCCTTGCGAGAACACTTTCAATGTTGAGAGCTCCAGTCCAGGTTCTCGTCAATCGATAATCCTAAAAATTTTGAATTTGCTACTTGGAAAATATGGCTATCTTTATTTATTGTTACTGTTGGCTTGATTATTTTTTTCATTTGTTTGTGGTTAAATACTATAAAGTTTGTCTTATCAACATTCAAAAGTAATTTATTTGCTTCAAAAAATTGGGCCAAAAGTGATAAGTTAGTGCTGGATGACTCCTCCACTCCCTTTATTGAAGGTGCAGAAATTTTTAGGTTTGCGTCGTCGGCATAAAAACAAAGTTTTCCAGGTTGCCTGATTTTAGGTACATCATTGATATAAACAAATGAAAAGTAAAGGTCCCAGTATGGAACCTTGAGGAACCCCATGCTTCACATCTGAAATCGAGGATTTGTAAAGTTGTTTATACATTGTCCCTTTGTTTGTGGGGAGAAATATTCCAATTCGACAAATTGTTTTCTATTATTCAGATATGAATTTAACCATTCAAAAGCTTTACCTTCTACGCCAATTTGTTTTAATTTAGACAACAACAAAACATGAGAAATTGAATCAAAAGCTTTGCTCAGATCCATGAAAACTCCAATTACCTTTTCATGATTATCTATGGAGTCAATAACTGATTCAAGAAATTCTGTGGCTGCGGTTAAGACAGACTTTCCCTTTTGGAAACCATGTTGATTGCTGTTAATTATATTGTTTTTTTCCAAATAAATTTTAAATTGATTGTAAAAAGCACGTTCAAAGATTTTGGAGATTGATGGAAGCAAAGCAATGGGACGATAATTTTTCTACGTGGGTTCTGTTCCCTTTTTTTAAATAGAGGTTTAATCTTTGCAATTTTCAATTTTTTCTGGAAATATTCCTGAAATAAAAGAAGAATTTATTAAGTGAGTGATAGGTTTTATTAGCGATTTCCTGGCTTTCTTAATGAGAACAACAGGAATGTCGTCATATCCAGCACTAAGCTTGTTTTTTAGACTGATCATAATTTTCTCTATATCTTCTTCTGTGACTGGCTCTAGTCTAAATCTAGAAAAATTACAAATAGGTTGTTGTTGAACTGAAGGTCCTGTAGAGCTTGACAAATTAGGCAGTATAGATTTATCTACTAGATCTGAGAAATATCTGTTTATAAATTCGCTTAAGTTACCAGGGTCTGTACAAAGTTGATTTCTAACCTTAAGCTCTATATTTTTATTACTATTGTTGTTTACACCAACTTCCCTATTAATCATCCTCCAGACTGTGGCATTAACATTCACAGACTTTTCCAACTGACTATTAAGATATTGTTTCTTTTGATGCAGAATATTTGTCTTAAATAATTTGTTTCTTGATTTTACCTCACTATAAACAAGTGGGCTTTGAAGTTCTCTAGCTAGGCTACTTAATTCAATAATTTCTAGCTTTTCTAATCTGAGCTCATCTGTTAAACCACATATTTTTATTCAACTGTTTTCGACTTAAGGTTTTAGGAAAATGGAGGTTAAAGTAGAACAATAAAATACTATGAAAAACATCATATTTTGAAGTAACAGGAGCTAAATATAAGTCTGTCCATGATTCTTGTTGCAATGAATACAAAATGAATGTGTGTTTAAATCTGAAAACTTTCTAGTATACATTTGAATGGATTCATTGGGATGAAACAGTAATTTTACTTTTATGTTTAATAGGGGTATGTAATAATGCTAAGAAACTGCCCATCATGGTCTGAGAGTTGAGTATTAATTCCGATTAGTTTGATAAAATTCATATTAATGTTGGTTGAAAATGTTGTCTATAGTTGTGGCTGATGACTCCGTAATTCTAGTTGGAAATTTTACTAAAGAGCACATTCCCATTAGAAACTAACAAGTTGTTCAGTTTCAATGCACTGTTGGATTGTCCCATCATATCAATGTTTATATCCCCCGCTATTAAAATGTGCTTATATCTTTTGTCTACATGTTCCAATAAAACTTCAATACTTTTTAAAAATTCTGTTCATTTTTTTGTTATGGGATTTCTGTACAAGCCCACCACTAATAATTTAGACTGTTTTTCGAGAAAAATATTTTTATTTCAACCATGCAACATTCAAATATTTCATCCTTCAATAAATATCCAATGTCTGGAATTTTGATTTCTTTCCAAATCACACTTGTTTTGGATAAAATTACTACACCTCCTCCTCTGCAGCTTTCTCTTGCATAGCTAGAGTTTAAGACATAACCATTAATATTTAACCTTTGAAGCATCATCTTGGTCATTTTATGCTCAGTTAAAATTACTATATTAGGTTTATTTCACTCAACGTAATTTCTAAAGATTCTAAGGATGATTGTAATCCTCTAATATTTTGATGGAACAACCCAATTGTGCTATTGCTTACAAAGCTTCCAAAGTCACATGGCTTATCTTTAATGACAGTACATGGATTATTGTAAGTACTGTCTGAAACATAATTTAAATTGTAACTACTACCTAGGTGACGCTCCTGTGCACAGGAGGAAGACAGTTTTTTTGAGGTGTAGCATTCAAAGAGCAAACTGAGGCAGGTACTGCCTGATTTAATGATTCACCACAAACACCATTACTCTGCTTTAGCGCCTCAGAAAATGTGAGGTCCGCCCGGTGCCACAAACACATCACTAGCCCGATCCTGTGATTCTTGCTGATTCCTGGATAGCGTCACCAAACTCACTGGAGACCTCACTGCTGCTGGTTGATGTGACTCAAGATTGATGATTTCTGATGGGTGGTTAAGAGCTGGTAAGGTGGGAGCAGTCTTTGTTTTTCTCCTCAATAAGGTTCTTCAGTTCCCTGTTAAAATCTTCATGAGATAAACCATTCCTTAGTGATCGAAATGATTTTTGAAATATGAGACAATGGTAACAGTGGCTCCTGTGCATTGTTGAAATTTTATTACATTGTCTAGAAAGAGTGTCAAACTGACCCTATCACGTACGCAGCCCATTGGGGAGCATATCAAGTGCTTCAGATCCCTCCTTTTAAAATTTTTGTGACAGGTCAGAAAAAAGCAGTGTCATAGTCCTGTTTACTTGGTTTGCCATAATATTTATCCTTAGTTATAAGACTATACACTGTTGCACTGTTTGCATTATCTTGTAGAGCCAGATGGCGTGTTAGGCAATGTGATAGTTTAGGCTGGCAAAATTCCTGTTTGAAGACGACAGCCACACCAGCTGACATGTGACGAGGGTCATCCAAGTCCCCGGAAATGCTGTGTGCGAATCCGACAGTTTTGTCATATCGAAAGCGTTTAATAACATCTCTCATAGGTGTTTCAGTAACATTGATGGTATTACAATTTATTTGGGATTCTGTATTTGTTATACTATTGTTTGGTTGTGTATTTAATTTCAGAATATAGTCAACAATCATTGATGCAAGTTTCTTCTTTCCACTGTGATTTAAATGAATGCCTTTTCGGGAGAAGTGAAAATCTTTGAAAAGAGTCGAGATCGATAAGACTAAACGTTGTTCATTCTAAGAACTAGTTCCCTAATATAGTTGTTTGCCAGAGCTATGTTGTAATGTATCATATGGTCTGGCTGAACATCATATCTAGGAGGAATTGTTGTGATACAGACTGGTCTGTTCTTACTCAGGGCATTTAATTCGCATTCCATTTTATCAAAGATAACTTGTGTTGAATTTGCAGTTATATTGTTTGTACCAGCCAGCAAAAACAGGGGTCGAGTACGTGACTTGCCAGCCTGACTACAGACATATTGTATATCTGCACCAGGCTTGACCAACCCATCAACATGAATTTTTCCATTGCTAAACAGATCCGATAAGCTCAGGTATGCCCCTTCCCTGGCTGTCAGAGTAAAACTCGACTTTTGACTGTTTCCTTCACACTTCTGCAAACCTTAAGATTGATGGTTGTTTTTTGTTTTACCTTCATAATTAGTTTTAATACAAAAGGAATCGCCTTTAACAGCTAGATTTGTTTGCCTTGGATGGGTTTCATTTGCAAGTGCAGTGAATCTATTTGAAGTTGGGATAACAACATGTCAGTTTCTTTGTACTTTTGTTATTTTTGTTCTAATACCGTAGACTGATTGGCCTCATTGTGTGCTTCCGGGGTGCGCAAAAGGCCCTTGAGGCTTAAGTGCATGGCAATAGGCCGCCCCATAGAAGAAGAAGAAGGAATATTTCATCTGACGCCTCTCAGCATGCGCCAATTGCATGTATATTGGTATGCTTGTCCTTGGCACCTCAGTCCAGCCGTGAGAACGGGAACATCTCCCCAATGCCCATATTTTTATATTCAAATTTGAAATGTATGTTGCAATTGAAAATCCTGTTAGCTGTGAAGTGCGGTCTGTGATTAGTTTTTGTTGGCAAAACACTTAAAACCAATAGAAATTTATCAAGAACTGTATGAAGTGGATGGGAACAATGTAATGACTGAAAGTTGTCATAAAGTGGTGCATTTAGTTTAAAACAGGCAGAACAAAAGTTCATGATCAAGAAAAGTATGGACATCTGAGCATTGTGACTTGACGATCTGGTCACCAAAGTTGACGAAAAGATTTGTGAAAACCACCGCTTCTTAATAACTGAGCTTTATTTATGTTTTCCAGAAGTATGATGGTACTTTGTTGTTTGATCAAAATGTGCATTAAATTGGGAAATTATAATATAAAAAAGTTGTTAGTATTATATTATAAAATAAAAATATTATAACTAAAAGACCTGTCGTATACCTTGTTTTACTCTATATTACGACTGTTTATAACAAAGTCATGCATTAGTTTCTTTCTTCATAGTACAAATTTTAGTTAAAAAACTACAATGGTGTACTTTGACTGTAAATTTAATTACAACTAGATAGAAAAATTGACACTTTTAAATGAGTCTTGAAAGAGTTAAAATATTTTTCTGTTTTCCCCTTGACTGTCATGCCCATGTAAATGCAGGTGACCTTGCTTTTATGTTCTACAATTAAATAAAATGCAACTACTATGCCAGTGATATCACATTTCCAAACAGCTGATTGCTTACATAAAGCTTGACAGCTGTACAATGATACATATTGGCTTGTAGAAGTGTTTATTTGAAATGCTAAAACCCAAAGATGTGCTGCTTGATTGCTACTTAACTCTGATGACCAATTAGAGAATTATTACAAAAACATGGTTGTTTGAAACAGAACATTATTTTAGTCTTAATAGTGTATTTTCAAGTTCTATCACAAGTTTTGTATATTTTGACTGTGCTTCTGTCAGTATGGTAGTAACTAGTTTTAATAAAGGTGAGGACATTTTATCATTTTAAAATTTCTCTAATCACATAATTTTGACCTGTGAATGTTGAGTTTAGCTCCAGTTCACCTTCCTTTTAGTGCAGCATCTGAAATCTGCAACGCTGTCAAAGATGACTCCTGGAATCTGAGGTCATGTTTGTCTGAACAGATAAAAAAATAACAGTACACAAAAAATACTAGAATGTTTTAGACACAATCCCAAAACTAGGTGGAGCCACAGACTTTTCTATACATAACGTAGCTATGGTGGGAAGAGTTGATTCAATATGAATCTTGAGTTTACCTCCAGTTCACCTTCCTCGAAGTGCAGCTTCTGAACTGGAGTGCACTCTTATTTTGCACCCGATGCGACAACAAGAATACCTCTTCACCTAAATAACACTATATTTTGTAGTCTAGGTATCTCTAATGTCAAAACAATGTAAAGAGTCTGTTTTGAGCTTCTTCATTGCCAACTGTTTTTTTTTTTTTTTTTATCTCTTCAGACAAACAACGATTCTAATGTTGGATTTGAGCTATGACCTCTGGTTTGTCCAGTACCAAGCTTGGAAGAAACGACTGCCCTGAATTGTTTACAGTAGCTTTCAGATGTTTTCTGGTAAATTCACGCACTTAGTTACAATTATGGCAAAATTAAATTTTCTAGCATACCAGGAAGTTGGTTAGACTTTATATTGATTAAGACAGGGGGGTTAGAAGTAAGCTGTTTTTATACTTAAGCTTACTAATCAAAATCAGCAATCTTTATCAAATGAATAAGTTTATCAGGAGGTTTAATTCAACCAGTGAAGTTCCTGGAGGGGGGATAAAATTACCACGAGTTGAAAGAACAAAGGATTTTTCCTGAGGGAGTTGTGTCTGTTGAGAGCAAGTGGGTCTAAGTGTCAGGTGTTTGTCATGCAAAAGTGTTTATTCATTTTAAGGGTTGAGTTTACCAGGTGTTCAAGTTAACCGGGGATCCTTTACCTGAGGAATAAATTACCAGGAGTTAAATTATGCCAGAATTCTAAACACCAGTCTGAATTGCTACAAGAGTAAGTAGTTTAGGCGGATTGGTTGATTAAAGAGTTGAGTTTACCGGAGCTAAATAAAAGTAAGTTTTGCGAATTAATATGCCCTACCCTTATATCATAATGCTTTATCCATCATATCATGGTCAGGGGAATAAGTTCATGAGAGGATTTAAATTAAGAGAATGTTTGGTCAACCAAACTACAAATTTCTGTGTCCCTTCTAATGTTGTATGCTCCAAATTTTGATGAGGGGGTATGTTCCCAGAAGAGGTGTAAGCATAAACATCTGCATGGTGAAGAGGAATAAGAAGCTATCTATCTACCTATTAATGACGCTATCTACCTATCTATCTATCTATCTACCTACCTATTAATGACGCTTGAAGGATGTTAACTATCATTGATCTACATCTTGCCATTGTGGAAATAAAGAAAATGCTAAATGCATGGTTTCCTGGCCATGTTAATTGCCTCTCAGCCATCCGGTTTATAGTGCACCCTCTTCCACGTTTAACCTGTGTCTTTACAACACCATGAAATCCTCTTTACAATGCTAGCCTGTTCCAATCCAACTTCAGTATGCATAAGAAAATCAGGGGATCTTGAGCATTTGGTCTGTAACGCCGGACATTCAAATATGATATGCTCATCTGTTTCATCAGCCTTGCCACATTTTCTGCACAAGGTTTCCTGAAGATGAATACTTTTTCTTGGCTTTGGAATATCCAATGCCCTGTAATAAAACCAGTCATCATCATCTTGTAGATCTCTGATCTACTCATTCTAAGGGCATCTACTGCAATGTTCCTTGATGGCCCATTGAGGAGCACCCTCTTTGCTTGGGCGTTTCCATCAGTTCTTTCACAATGTTGTTAGATTTTTAAAACACCCACTTGCTAACCGATCTCCATTCCAAACAATAGGAAACCCCACACATTGGTTCAGGACCAATAAGAGGACAATTGGCTCCTAAGTTAGCGCAACCTGTGAATCCTATGTGTCCAGGCACTCGCCATTCTTTTTCATACTGATTCTGCTACAACTTTAATTTTGCATGATATGGATTTTTTTGAAAAGCAGTATTTAATTATGTCTTACACAAAAGAGTTGGGATATTTGGTGATGAATAAATAATAATGGTATGAAAGAATAAATGATGGTACATTGATTCCAGTTTTGTACTTGTATTTTAAAAAATGGCCTAGCAATAAACATTTGTAAATTCTAAAATTAATAATTAATACAAGTATACAAACTTAGAACAACCTTACAAAAGAAAGGCGTATGATGTTATATGGCATAAGTTTTATGCTCCATAACACTAGCAAACACTGCTTTACACACGTACAGAGCTAGACACACACTCAGTTGATAAATAATCCTCTGTACAATCCAAACTTAGCATCTAGTTGTTTTTACATGTTTCCTTTAAAAAGATTTTTGTTTTTTATTACCAAATTTACTTTTTAAATAACACATCTTCTTCCCTTTAAAATAATCAAACACAGATTATCCTTGGTATCTTGAAATCCAACTAGCAATAAAAAGACAAATAAAACTACTGAGTTTTTAACTGTGAATGTTCCAGATGTACAAGCTCTCTTCTGTCGAGCAGATGATAGCCACCACATTGTTTGGTGCTCCACCAGAGGTTTCTCTGAGGACTGCTCTCTCATCATTGTTTGAAGCAGAAAAACACAATAAGAAGGGATGGAAAGCAAATACATTACTGATTGCTAAGTGCTACCTGGAAATCCCTAATCTCCAAAAGGGTCTCGATTGGCTCAAAATAGCAAAGAAAATGCCAGTTCATAGTTCCCAGGTTTGTTTAACTTGTATTTTATTATAGTGGTACAGTAAGTACAGCATTTTTGCATACATTAGCACTTGCCTTAGCCAGACACCATTGATGTTTAGTAAATTTGTTATTACTACAATTATTTAGTAATATGAGTAATAATGTAATATCCAATTATTCTTAACATATGTAATTGTATCTGGTTAGTACAAGGATCATATTTTAAGCAATGACCTTTTTTTGTATTATTTATTTTTATTTTTTCATCTTGTCACATAACTCCATGTGCAGTAAATAATTAATTAAGTTATGATAGCTGACATGTCAATTTGTTAAAAAACCTAATCTAAATTAAAATGTAAATAAATAAATATAAATTGTATAGATATAGACATATACAATAAAAATTAAACATTAATAAACATTAATTAAGCATTAATATAAATAAAATATAACTTGTATAAATAATATATAGTAATAAGATTTAAACATAAAATATTAAACACTAAGCATTAAATATAAAAATAAACGGCAATCAGAACAAATCCCCAGCACAACATGAACAAAGGTACACAATTTAAACTATTATTAAAAACTTATTGCTTTTCAGTCAAGAATTCATTTACACTGCAGAAGCTCTTTTCCACCAAACAGCCCTTCACTATTTTCTTATAAACTTCCAAATAATTCTCTAATTTGAAATCATCGGGCAAATTATTATATAAACAAATTCCTCCATATTCAGGCAATTTCTCAAAGGCTTGTGTTTTGTGTAAAGGATAAAATAAGAGTACTATTGTGTCTGGTGGAATAATTATGTATATTTGAGAATGAATTGAAATTTGCTATGTTTTTTTGTCATAATAAGTATCTGCTATATATAAATTGATGGAAGAGTAAGCAGTTTTAAGCCTAAAACTGGGCTTGCATTATACATCATAATACGGTTTATTTTACTGATGATCTTTTTTGTAATAATGAAAAGCTTGTTTACTTTAACTGAATCATCCCAGAATTCAATGCCATATGTTAGGTAGGAATATACATATACATAATAAACTGTTAGCAATGTTTTTTATCTAATTTCGAAGACAGAAAATAAATCAGATAATATGCCTTACTAAGCTTATTCAATAATGAAAGAACATGCTGTCTCCAAGTAAGATTCCCATCAATGTGAACTCCTAAAAAAGTTGTAGTTTTTGTTACGTAAAATGTTGCATCAAGGAAGGAGATTTCAGATTTAGAACTATTGCTATAATTAGGATGAACAACTGTCTTGAGTTTTTTTCCTGTGTTGAGTAAAAGATCATTTGCTTTGAACCAATTATTCATTTATAAGAACTAAGCCTGTTCAGTGTGATTTTGTCATGATTAGAAATGAGATCAGGAGTATCATCAGCATATGTAGCTATACTAGAGTTTATTATATTTGCTGGCAAGTCATTGATGTAAATCAAAAACAAAATTAGCCCCAAGGCCTTAGGGTACACATAAACTAATTTTTTTATATTTCTTAGAAGAAATCCCGTTCTCAAGGATCACATTTTGTCTGCGGTCAGTGAGATATGATTCTAATCATCCCAATGCACTATCTTGGACACCGCAAAAATGCAATTTTTTTACAATATTCTTGTATGCCTTCAAAAGATCACAGAACACAGCAGCTGTAAACTGTGAACAATCAAAGAGACTTGCCACTCTAGAGACCATCTCATTAATAGCATTAAGGATCCCTCTTTCCTTTCAAAACCCAAATTGTGAAGGATGAAAACATTCATTCCCTTCTAGATGATTAGAGAGGTCTGTTAAGAACTACAGCTTCCAACACTTTAGATACTGCAGGAAGAAGATAGTTATCAAGTTGGGTTGAATCATCTTTTTTAAATTGGTTTTACATGACTGTATTTAAGAGCATAAGGAAAACACTAGTTTTGAGAGAGGAATTAAGTACATAAGCCAAAGGTTTCTTCAAGAAGCTGGCACATTCCTTCAGGAGAAACAATAGTGTAATAAGTATTTCATCCTAGCCCAAAGATTTTGTATGTTTTAGCTGGATTAGTGTCTCCAAAACATTTTGGCTAGTCACAGGTCCAAAAGTTGTCAGTGTATTACTAGACACCATATTCTGTTTTTGAAGAAAAAATAAGACTGTATAAAATTAGGGGACAGGTTAAGTTTACTGGATACATCCAAGAAAAATGAGTTAAATGCATAAGCAATTTCATTTTGATTACTATGTAATTTATTAGTATTTCAGTAATAGGAGTGTTTTTTAAAAGACCCTGTTTCTTGTTTTATAATATTATAAGGAGTTTTACTTTTATTTGCTTAGTTTCAGATTTTTAAACTATTTTAGTTAATTTTTGCAGTACTAACACACTTTTTATAAATGCATTTATAATTTGCAACATAAGCTTTGAAAATAGGATCGCTAGAGTTATTACAATGCATGTGCAGTTCTCTCTTCCTAATCGCTGACACTTGCAAACCAGCTGTTTAACCCACACTTTGTCAACTAATGACTCAATTTTTTTTAGGAAAAATAGAAAGTGATAAAAATAATGTTTAAGAATATGCATTAAAACCTTGTTGAGATCATTATTCATTCATTTCATTATTTTGAATATCATAGAGAGCGTGCCAGTCTCCATGTGAAAGATGTTTTCTTTGGAATGATTCCTTTCCTTGGGTATAAAGTTATATGTTGTGTTGTATGTTAGAGTTGTTTTATAATTTATAAGAACTAGAAGCAGAACAGTGATCAGAAAAACCTGTATCAAGAAATATTTATTATTTAGGCGTATTACTAATCAATTGTATTTAACAATTTACTGAATTTTACTCAAGAAACCACTGCCTCTTTATACATCTCAACATAAATTTCCAAAGAAGGATACATTTAAAAACAATTAATTGATAACATATATTTGTTTCAGGATGCAGAAGCTGATGAGGACATAGACATAGTTTTGGGGCTGTTTTTCTTAAATTAAAAAACAGTTAGTAGCAGTCGTGGGACTGCCGATAGAAGTGAAAACGGAACTATTAAGTTGAGGAGTAATTAACAATACGTTATAGTAGCAGTACATCTGTAATTGTAAATGTGACGCGTTTTTAAATTTTCCAATTTTAAAATCCACGAAAAAAATATTATCAAATAACTAGAAATTTATTTTACCACGCTAGTAAGATAAATCTTATACCGTAATTAATACTCATTTCATGATGAAGAGGTTAAATATTAAAAACATAATTAAAATGAATAATGCTAAATTTTAAATACAAATATTCGTACAATATTAAAAATGTTTAAAAATATATTCGTTGTTTTCATTATTCATTTATCTGTATAAAAAATATGTTGTAATTGCTCAATATTAATAGTTAGTTAAACATAGAATACAAGTGAGTAAACACCGAGTGAACAACAGTGAGTTGAACACCGTTGTAAATAATACAGTTATTGCTACGGATAAAGTATATAATTGCAATAACAATTAAACCCACAATATTTTTAAAAACTAATAAATTAGTTAAATTAACTTGGTTCTTTCGTAAAGGTATTATTATTGCACAATAAACTAACTTATTGAGTTAATACAGTATCAGTGAGCCAATGCGCCAACTACAGTTCCGGCAGAAAACGTTCACTCATCACTTCATACGCTACTACAGGCTAAACTAAACTTCCAATAAAAAAATGATAAATTACAAAAAAAATATTCATTCTATTTTCACACAACTGTCTCGCTGACAAATTTTGTTCTGACCAAAAAACAAAAAAAAATCCTCGCTTACTACTTTTTTCTTGTCATTGTAAACGCTATGTAAAATGTAAACAATAATCAAAAAATTTATTTCGAAATTTTTTTAATATTTAAAAATGTAACCATTAGAATTGCCAATATTAAGAGCTTTAATTTGACGCATCTTACAGAATTGTACGACATTGGCTTCACTTTTAAATCGCGAGAGGAAGCCGTAAAGGTCACTGATTTTCGCAGTCTGTTTTCATACTCCGCCGGGGACAGTTTTTAACACAGCGAGACTGACTTTTTCATGCAGGTTAGTAGTCCGCGGCCAAGTCTACGTTTAAAAAACACAGCGAGACTGACTTTTTCATGCAGGTTAGTATCATTAGCATGTCGGTGACGCGGAAACCGAGGATTTTACCCTCTATTATTCATTTATTCTGTATAAAAATATGTTGTAATTGCTCAATATTAATAGTTAGTTAAACATAGAATACAAAGTGAGTGAGTAAACACCGACGTGAACAACAGTGAGTTGAACACCGTTGTAAATAATACAGTTATTGCTACGGATAAAGTATATAATTGCAATAACAATTAAACCCACAATATTTTTAAAACTAATAAATTAGTTAAATTAACTTGGTTCTTTCGTAAAGGTATTATTATTGCACAATAAACTAACTTATTGAGTTAATACAGTATCAGTGAGCCAATGCGCCAACTACAGTTCCGGCAGAAACGTTCACTCATCACTTCATACGCTACTACAGGCTAAACTAAACTTCCACAATAAAAAATGATAAAATTACAAAAAAAATATTCATCTATTTTCACACAACTGTCTCGCTGACAAATTTTGTCTGACCAAAAAACAAAAAAAATCCTCGCTTACTACTTTTTTCTTGTCATTGTAAAACGCTATGTAAAAATGTAAACAATAATCAAAATTATTTCGAAATTTTTTTAATATTTAAAAATGTAACCAATAGATTGCCAATATTAAGAGCTTTAATTTGACGCATCTTACAGAATTGTACGACATTGGCTTCACTTTTAAATCGCGAGAGGAAGCCGTAAAGGTCACTGATTTTCGCAGTCTGTTTTCATACTCCGCCGGGACAGTTTTAACACAGCGAGACTGGACTTTTTCATGCAGGTTAGTAGTCCGCGGCCAAGTCTACGTTTAAAAAACACAGCGAGACTGACTTTTTCATGCAGGTTAGTATCATTAGCATGTCGGTGTGACGCGAACCGAGGATTTTACCCTCTACCAAAACGCTCAACGCGCCTAAAGAAGTTTTCACTTCAAAAAATCTTGTCTACTATCAGTTCCTGCCTTGTCTCCGTGACGTGCATGTCCATTGTCAATGTTCACCAGTATGTCATTAATACATAGTGTAATGATGTTGCGTACATGAAATGTTAACATGTGCGTGCACTATAAGCAGGGTGACATGGGTTCAGGTGAAAAGTATTAGTGACATTTCAGTGTATGGGGAAAGTTTCTAACTACAATATCTATTTTTTATTACATATTTCTTAGGTTTCACCACTTCTTGGTCCATTAGCATATTCGATTCCTGTTTCTGGGCGTGAAACCTTAAATTACTTGGTTGATGATGGTTTAGCATAAACTATTAATATTAAGAAAAATGTGCTACTTACAAACTGTAGTTAATTATAAAACCAATAGCAATAGATGATATTATTACTTGAACTCATAGTTTACTTATATTTAGCTAACAGTAACGATTAGCAGACACCTTATCATGTGCCTACTTAGTTATTTCATTCAGATCCGATTGGTGAGCTTTCTGGGCCAAATCGTGGTTCTTGTAACCTGATTCCAGGACTATATTATCGGCAAATTTCCAATTCTTACATCCTTTTATTATATCAAACATTGCATTTATTTAAACTACAAAAAGTAGTGGACCAAGATGACTTTTATTCCTGATTTTTAAATGCATCAACTAATTCTGTATGATCAATTGTATTGAAAGATGAGTTCCGAATCTATTTCTTCCAGAAAATGTTTCTTTGTAATTTTGCATGAAGGAATAGGTGGTCTAGATAGCCTTTAGACATATCTTGTCTTTGAATCTTGTAACCAAAACTTCACCCAATATGCACTAATATGATTCTGTGATGGTTTCTAGTACTGTACTATTTTGTTTGATTTACAGAAAAGTTACAAGTCCCCTCCTCCTTTTGTTTTTCTTAGCCTGTAATATTTTTCATAGTTTGGTATACTACACAAATTTATATCATTTTCTATACAAAAGATTTATTTCTTATGTTGAAACCGTGTAATGTTGGATGAAATAAAAATTCAACTGATAGTGTTCTAGAAGCATGTGTTTTGCTTGTTGTACGAATATCCAACAATAAGACATATTTCCTACTAAAATGTATATTACCAAACTACTGTATAAATATCACTACTTTAAATAAGTGCTACAATTAGTTAAGTTTTATATCATATGTTAATAAAACATATATACAAGATTTTGAGTAAAAAAAGGTATTTAAATTTTGTTAGATCCTAATTTGAAGTTTTATTTAGTGGTGCCTCTTATTTTACTCTCTTCAAAATAAGTACAACGTAAAAGTTTTCAGTAACTTTATATTCTACCTCTAAACCTCTAAATGTATTCAGAAACATTATTTAGTATGAGGGTCGTTCAATAATTAAAGACACAAACAGGTCTGGGGAGAAAACTGTTGGTAGGGTAATTTTGATACTTTTATAGCTTTAAGTTGGCATCACTGGCATAAGCCCTGATCAGCTGATTGATTAACATTGTTGTTTTTATAACTTGCAAAAATGCATTTAATTAAGTCCACTTGAAAATTCCACTTTAGTTGAACAACATTCTGTTATTCATTTTTTACTTGCTGAAGGTGAAAAACCAGTGAATATATACTCCAGAATGACTGAAGTGTATGGTGAAAACTGTTTGAATCGTGCAAATTTTTACAAGTGGATAGAACAGTTCAAAAATGGCCGAGACTCAGTGACTGACGAACGCTGTCCTGGCTGACCAGTTGAAGTTTCAACTCCCTCACTGGAATGTCGAATTGACGTAATTCGTGCTGACCAACTGAGTCACTGTGGAAATGATAGTTGAAAAAGTTCATGTGAGTATGTTCATAACATTATTAAAAACAAGTTGAAGTACCGCAAAACATGTGCAATATGGGTCCCAAAGAAGTTGACACGGCTACACAAGGAAACAAGATTGAGAGTGTGAACATAGCTACAGGAATGTTCTGAAAGAGAAGGTGAACACTTCCTCAACAGAATTTTAACAGCCAGAATCAAAAAGGCAAAGCACGGAGTGGAAGCGTACCAGCTCATCTGTCAGGAAAAAATTCAAAACTCAAGCATCAGCAGGAAAAGTCATGTTGACGGTGTTTTTGGGATGCTGAAGGTCCGGTTTTTTGTGGTTATCTTGAAGAGTGTACAATTAACAGCCAGTAATACTCAGATATCCTTTTGAAAAAAGTGACGCCAGCCATGAGAGAGAAATGTTGTGGATCTCAGAGGAGAGGTGTGATTTTCCAACAAGACAATGTATGTCCTCATACTGCTCAACTAACCCGAGAAACCATTAAAAAAATGGGCTGGGAAGTACTGCCTCGCCCCCCTTACAGTTAAGATGTAGCACCAAGTGATTTCCACTTGTTTGGTCCGCTAAAGGAAGAAATGCGTGGAAGGAGGTTCTAGGATAACAAGGGCGTCAAGAAGTTTGTGGGAAATTGGCTGATACACCAAGATAGAGTTCTTTGCAGCTGGTATAACATAGCTTATGGTCCATTGGAACAAGTGCATAAATGTTCAAGGAAATTATGTTGAAAAGTAGTAAAAGTGTTGTTTTGTAAAAATTAACTGTTTCCTCTCTAGATCTGTTTGTCTCTTTAATTATTGAATGACCCTCATAGTTATGAAACATGCTGTGTACGGAAACAATATATAGGGTGTTCACAAAGGGTGTTACAAACTTTTGTGAGTGATAGTACTCATCATTTCAAGCCAAAAAATTTCCTATAAATATAGATTGAGAAATGTGTTGTTTAGCCTCCAGCTACCATTTTGTATTTTTTATAAAAAAATATCTGTAAAACTATTTAAGCTAAAGAAACCTAATTTTGCACATAGGTTTGATTAACAAGAAAAAAATTCAAAAAAATAATTGTATTAATTTCTTTAATATTAACAAAATGATGTAAACTGCAAATTTTTAAATTCAAATAACAAAAATCACCAGTATAGTTATAACAAATTTACTAGACCCCAACTATTTGAGCAGTTTTATTAAAATTCCAATGGTACTTGTTTCAACGAAATCTGTTAATGCATAAGCTAGCATGACCACTTTGAAGGTACACTTGCACAAGCTGGAAGCGCCAAACATGTCACAGTCGAGAGGTATCAGTTGTTTGTTGCTCATGGCTTGTGCAAGCAACTGAATAAAATGGTGCACTGCCACATTCTACCAAATGAATATTTAGCGAATATGAGAGAGAAACAGCAGTGAACAGTATAAAGCAGAAAGCAAACTCAGCTGTTGAGCATGCTATATGTAAGCAATGAGATTTGGAAGTGTTGCACTGTTTATCTGTAAATGTTTTAGTGTTTTATTGATGGCAATAAAAATGATTAAACATGAAGAAGACTAACCCACTACATACATTTAAATTCACAGAAAAAATTCTTTAAGACATTTAAATACCTTATTGGTAGAAAGGATTATTAACATAGACACATCAAGTAGTAATCAGACGTCAGTACGTTGTGCCATTAAAGTGTGTATTACTAGACTAAACATAACTTTGGCAATGGTATTTCAAAAAAGCCACCAAACCCATATAAAACAAATATTATATTTCAAAACTTTGAAATTGAATGAAAGAAAATATCCGTTTGATAGGCAAAAAGTGTTGTCTAAAAACATATAATCAAAGTAGGAAAAAAAACCTGTAAAATAAAATTGTGTAAAATCAGGTACTTTATTAGATATTACATTAAATTATATTTTTTATTCAGCCTGTAATAAATTATGAAAGTTCCATAAACATACAAATTTATACTGATAAAAAGTTTTAAATTTAAAGTGAAGTGTTTGATAGTTGAAGGATGAGACATTGTGTTACAAATTAGTTATTTACCTGGCTAAACATAGACGGTATATAATAAATATCGAGTGTAAAGAAATTAGTATTATTTCCCAATACAGTGTTTGGCCAGATAACCTGCTGTTGCCTCCACATATAAAGTTCCCTTCTTTCTTACCTTGAAGTTCATTACAGCAACACAGTTTATTCCTTATACACAAGTTTTTAATTCCAGTAAGTCAACAGAAAGTAACAGGAAAAAGAGACATATTATATACAATTTAATACTTTTATTTCCAGTCTAACCACAGGAACAAAATAAATATAAAGCAGGTATTAGTAGTTAAACTTCAGCTTGCAATCTCGGTTCCTCCATTTCTTTGTGGAGATTCAACTCATAGACGACTAGCCCGTGGTCTACTTCTCTGGCCTCAGGTTCCACTGGTAATTCAAACAACAGTTTTGATTCAAGAATAAATCAACAGTTTATATTTCTGTTCATACAATGAACATTTACTGTAGAAATATAATATATAGTGCTAAAAAGAGTATCATAGTTACAGCCAACACGTGAGAGGTCACACAGGGGGCATTTTAAAAGTTCTGTAGTATTACAATGATTAATAATATCAGCAGCTTTGGAACTTGTCTAATCTCTCTCCTTTTTTCCTTCTCGTATATTTTTTCATAAGACCTTGTGATATGTTAGTGTTTTAGTCACTTAGTTTCCAAAATAATTAAAATTTTGCTGTCCCCAGCACCCAAATCAGTAATATTCCTTGATATAAACATTGACGTTTATAAATACTCACAATAATTTTATATTTAAATTTCAATGTTGTTCTTTCGTTAGACACATTTTCTTTGAAGTACAGGCCAATATCTTAGGTAAATTAATAAAAAAATACATCCGTCAATTTTCTCACTCGCAACCTCTCGCCTTGTCTAAATTTTACAGCAAGAAATACAGTACTTCATATTTGTTTTATACTGACACAGTTTTATTTGAAAGTAATTTTAAGTGGTATATTCTGAGGCACAGGTAGTCAAAGTGGTTACAAGACTTTTTGAGAAGATTTCGTATTAAAGGAAAATAAAAATAATAAAAAAGTAAGCGTGAGCACATTGCCTCCACGTGACCTCTCACGTCCAGGAAGGAGATGCAATCTCTCAGGCGTTAATAAAATTATTGGTGAAAGTATAAAATATGGAAGTAGGAAAAGATTTGAAATTTAACAATATTTCTTTTTAATATTTGCTTTTTAAGGTGAATTACGAATCATCATTTATTCTATGATATGTACACACTAATTTGAAGATGAAATTTAAAAAGCTATTCTTAATTTTACTTGGGTATTTTAAAACTCTGCAAATTTTAGAGAAAATATAAGATCAGTACGTCTAGAACCATATGTTTCAGAATATTTAATTCTCTTCTTTTTTTTGTTATTTATAACCATTATAAAAACACAAATATCAGAAATGTGATTTGTAAAAAATAACTTGTTCTTTTAAAAGGGAACTATCCATATCTATTAAAGAAAATAATTTAGGCTGTAGGTCACACATTATGACTATTTAATGTCTCTACACTATATACAGGATATATCAGTTTAAAATAAAACTTCTAATTTAGGACTATTAAAAGTACTTTCAGATTTAGAATTCATATGGAAGCCTCTTTTGAGACAGTTTGTACTGTCATATAGGCAGCAAATAGGATTAGAATAATAACATGAGTGTAATATGTATGTCTATTTTCTAGATTTGTAGAACACATGTACTAAATCTTGAGTTCAGTAATTATTCCAGTTATATAAAGGGTGTAAAAAGTCCTGCATGGGCTTGATAATTCCCGAACGATTACAGATAAAGCAATAAAATTTAGTACATCATTACTGCACCTATAAATCTATTTTTTGAAGTAACTACCATTTTTTATCACATCAGGGGGATGGCCCGCAAGGAGTCAGAAAGAAATCTTAAATCAGAGCATAGGTCAAGTAATACATCAACTTAAAGGTATATATTAGTAGAGTACAATGCTCCAAATTTCGCTTCAAAAGGTTTAAAAAATAATGTTGGTTTAAAGTTTGAAACATTTGCAATGTAGGTCCTGTTCCAGATGGTTAGTTCTTGTCTTGGCTCAAGTTGTGAAAGTTAAACTTAGTAAATGAATACTGGTCTTAAAAAATAGTTTTAAGTTAGTTTAGTGACTCTTCAAATCCAATGGAGAATGGTCCACAAGGAGTTCGGTAAAAAAATGTAACGTAAACGTAGCTCAAGATGTACATTGTTTTAAAGTGTACATCAAGTAAAGTGCGAAGTCCAACCTAAAAATAAGAACTTTCTATTATAATAACTAATACCAGGTTTTTCACTCTATCATTCATCTTTGCTAAACAACTCCTTCATAAAGATGTACAATCATCTTACATTAATATTTTTCCATAATTTTTAAAGAGTGGACCTTTTGAAGTTGGATTTGCAGCATTGTACTCTACTAATATAGACCTATAATTTGATGTACTACTCGCTTGATATATGCTCTCATTTAAGATTATCTTCTGACTCCTTGCGGGCCATCCCCCTGACATGACAAACAAAATTATAGTTACTTCAAAAAGAAGATTTATAGGTGCAGTAATGATGTACCAAGTGTTATTGCTTTACCTGTAATCATTCGGGAATTATAAAGCCTGTGCGGGACTTTAAAATACTCTACATATATATATGAAACAATGCAGGTGGAAAATAAAACAAAAATAGAGACCTTTTGAATACAGTGTCATTCAACTAAAAATAGGTTATTTTATGTACAGCATTAACCATCAGATAATGAAAAACCTGTGACAATGAATACATTTAAATCGCTCATTGGTTGAACGTTTCTACTCAAGTTTATAAGTGGGTGGTATTACTGTATCAGCATTAGTTTTACATGCTGGACCAAAGATGGCTCTCACCAGTTAGGCTGAATGTCTTAAGATTTTTTTTTAATGCTGTGTAAATGGAAAAATTGGATGCGGGTTATTTCTAATTGTCTGGACCAGTACAAAAATACTTCAATTTTAAAAGTTCAGTGTTGGATATCTTAAAAAATACATGCGTGTTATTTTATCTTAACAGTTGATATTCATTCAAGAATTAGAAGAGGTACTGTTCTATATACCTGGAGATTCGCTCCTCTTGAAAGCTCTTGGAATGAGATCTGGGTTCCGAAACCATGGCCAAGCTGCCACTTCACCACCTTCCACCTGTTATAAAAAACAACACTCATCATTACAATATGAATGGTTTTGTAGATCCTTGTGGCGTAATATTAATTGACTTTGAGCTGCAATGCATTTGGAAATATGTAAATGAACAAACTTGTATTATGGAAAGGGTTCTGCAGGAAGATTGTATATTTTGGGGTTGAATTATAGATTTGAAGGAATAACAATAGATGTTGTCAAAGACTAAGTATATTTTCAACATCAATGTAGAATAACAAATGTTTTGCTTTTTATTGTTCTTTAACCCTGGGGTAATAGTTAAAAATCCTATAGTGAAGTCCTGTGCACTACAGAATTGTTCAAACTGTCTTAAGAAATCATGTCTGAAATCGGATGTTGGGGGAAATTTGTTTTGTGTACTTGTTCGTTTATAAATGAATTTCTGTGTTGAGTGGCGATAAGAATACCCACATTTCTTCCAAAGCAGTTAGTTCAAAACATTTTTTTGTCTTGACGGTGTTCATTGGTGAGAAAGCGTTTTCATAGATATATATAAAACAGTATTTCACAGCAGGCAGACACACCTATTAGCATGCTAACATGCTGATAAAAATGTTCATATCATTAACAAACTTAATGATTACTCTACAGATGACTGAAATTTAGTAGCATACTGGATGTTGGTCACTGCTTTTGAATGTTAAAATACAATAGTATATATATATATATATATATATATATATATATATATATATATATATATATATATATATACAATATTTTTATATATATATATATATGCATATTTGTACACGTTAATTTAAATAATGTTTGAATTATAAAAATAGTTTTTTACATTTAAGAAGACCAAACATAAAGCCAACCCTGCACATGACCTTTTTAAAAATGATAATTATTTTTGAATGATTTACTCAGGATACCTTTGGGAATTCAAAAATTTAACATTTGGTTTATTGATGAGATTGAAGCTTACCAGTAATTTCTAATAAATAAAATGTTGTGTTGTATCTAAAAACAATAAAAGAGATGTTTTATAAAATATTTTGAAGTTCACAGTCATGTAGTATAATGGTTGCAGTTTTTCACAATTCCAATAACTTAATGTCACTATCTATAAAATTTAAGGTAATTTACCTCATTTAAACATTGCTTTAAAATAACTAGTCTTTTAGACCCTAGTTGTGGCCCAGTTAAAATGAACATGCTGTATGACACTGGTTTGAAAAGTCTGTGCATATTCAAAATGACAATCACTGGTGGCGAGTATTGAGGTTATATTTAGGAAGTAATATGTCGTGTAGGACCATCTATCAATTTTCAACCATTTTGGATTGTCGCTTACATTGATAAATTTCTTCATAATGGATAAACAAACATTTTGGATGTTGATAAAATATTACTTTCTGAAAGGTCGTCTCAAGTAAAAACTGAGAAACTTATTATAAATCTTTATTGTGGTGAATCTGTTGATGAGATTAGGGTGATTTACAAGTGGCTTTCAACTTTTTGTTCAATCCATGATCTGGTGATGGATGAAAGAAGAGTTACTAGTGAGATTTAGTTACTGTATATAGTTAAGGGGCATGTTTTCAATGTTGAGGTCAAATCCAATTACATTAATATATCAATAACAGTGAGTTGATTTCAATGACTTTAAAATTGAAAGTCTCACTTAATGTTCAGAAATTATGAAAAATTTGCTCTTCCTCATTTTATTTGATTCTAGAGGTTTTATGTATTAACACCTTTGTGAAAGGTAAATGAAGCATCAAAACTTACACCATTAGTGAGAGCATTGCGCTTGGTGAGGACTGAATTTTCTTCATCTCGCCGTCCTATCCGAGGAACTGACTTTGCTGCCTTAAGGAAAAAATCATTCCGCCTGCCGATCCTGGGAATGGATTTGGCTGCTTTCAGGAAGAAGTCATTACGTCTCCCAATCCTGGGGATATGTTTGGAGAGAGTAGGATTGAAGATGTCTGTTGAGTCACTAGCTGATTCGACGTCACTCCTTCGGCCAATCCTGGGAACAGACTTAGCCGCCTTCAGGAAGAAATCGTTCCTGCGGCCCACTCTAGGCACATTCTTGACAACATCACCCAAGTATGGCGGACCAGGTTCATAGAAGCTGTCATCAAAAGGGTCGAACTGATCATCAAACTGTGCAGCTGATACTCCTAGACCAGCACTCAGAATAGAGCTCACAACCATACATTCTGCAACAAGTTTCTTGATTTAAAATGCCACATTCTATTATTTGTTTCAACTAGTTATATATTCACTAAAGAATATTTACATATAAATTTAAAACCATGATTTTAGTTTAGACATGAAATGAATAAAGAATAAAGATGAAAAAAATAAATACTTTATACTTTTATCATCTCTGCAAACTTTTTACAAACTACAAAGTTTTATTTTTCCTGAACTTATTTTACTGAACAACTTTTGGTTGTATACAGTTTAGCAAGATATCTCTTTTTAAAGATACAACTTACATTTGGTTGTATTATTTACACAACTCCCTAGACATTTTGAAAGACAAATATCTAAATTGTACCCAGTAGTTTGTTTTAAGCTGAAACACATTTATGAGGTCTTAAAGTTCATCAATTTCCTGGGGAAAGATTCCCCAGCCCCTATTTTTGGAGGATATTTTATATTTCCTAAACCACTCAGTATGTCAGCCTCCCCTCTTCTCGAAATAAGATTCTATACACACCACTGCAATTAATTCAATCAAAGATTATACTCATGACACTGTTTTAGATTTCCCTACATTGAATCCAATAAAGTAATGGATCTTGAATTCATATACCCACTTAATAATATAACCCACCTAACATAAGTCCTTTGCAATACAATAGGGTTGCTCCTTTACCTGGAGCATTGCCACAGAAAAGTACAGCCCCACATTGTATAAAAATCATATTAATAAAAACAAATCATACAGTGTATGTTATTCACAACAATTTTAAATGAAACTTGTTAGCATAGCATTGTTGATTGTCACACAACAGATAAAGCAGGTAGATAGAGTGAAACACTCTCTGCAGAATTCCCTAGTACTGTATTAAAAATAAAAATGAATCGTAGCCACATGAAGAAGAAAAACAGGACTGGACGCTAGAAAGTATACTAAACGGCACTGGTGGGACTGCACCAGCACTAGAGCGAAGTACAAACTACCACAGAACACCTTCCAGTTGGATACACACATACATATCGGTTTCTAGAGTCCTGAAACAATTTATCGATAAATCATATCAATGAAATTGAAAACAAACATAAAGTCGCATATACAGATTTTTAGCTAAGTGGAGTAAACGCCCTACTGTGTAATGTTGTATGTAGTCGGCTATGTTTCTTAATAACATTGGCTTTGTCTATTTCATTTAACCTGATAGTTATTATTTTTAAAACTACTTAAGTTGCTTATTCAAGCCCCAAAGTATGAGTTTTTTCGAAGTATAAAAAGCTAAAGCACCACTTACATGTTACCCTTAGATGTTGATACATTTGTAAATTTATAATTTAGAACTAGGCTATATATAAAAAAGCACTCCCTCTTTCCGGATATCATGCTAGAAGACTAGTGCTAATTATTTAAACGTAGTAAACTATTTTATATGCTTAAAACTATTAACAAATCATGTTATTCCCCTTCGCAATATTGTTTTATGTACTGATAAATAAATTTATTCCACATTACTGAATATTAAATGAGTGATTATGAGTAACAGCATAATTAGCTCTTCTAAGCAGTTTGCCATAGTGAGTGACCCAAAACGATGGAACTTTATGACCCACAACTTCAACAATATAAAACTCCATCACATTCAGTACTTACCTACGATGATAAGTGTTGTGTGGGCCATTGCCAGGATTAGGATAACTTTTGTTCTGTAAACAGAAAATACAAACTTGAACATAATTAAAGATGTATTATTTTATAAGAGAAATAGGAAAAATATTATTGCGTGTGAATTCGGAGAGTAAAGTTCGACTGTCACTTTGAAAGATAAGTTTGGCTCTTGAGGTAAAACTGAGGAAAGCCATATCATTAGGGTGAAAACCTGTACTCCACAGGTACATTGCTTCCACTGGCTAATGGCATAGTGTAGCGGGTACAGCGGTTATCGCAAGATAACTGGATCAAGCAACGTCAGCGTGGCTGCTACTTGGGTGGGTGACCGCTGAGCGATCCTGTCCTTGCAAGCAGCCCGCATGCCCGGCCGTTTGTGATGGTTCGAAAGTCACCTTTAAGCCGTTGGTTAAGTGTTAGAGAGGGCTTCTTAGCCCTAACTTTCTCCTGGTAAAATAAGACATATTTTCTTTACATTACATAAAACAACTCCCCCATTATAGTTTTAACTCTTTCGATTAATGATAAATAATTGTATGGTGATAGATTAAGCAGCTCGTGCAGAGAACAGCCGCAGTAAACAATTTCTGTGAACAAGTGAGGAAGGGAACAGAAATCTTTCACTTGTACCAAGGAGAAAAGTAGAATTTTACTTATATTTTAGATGAAACAAAAACGACTTTAGCCTGCTTAGTAAAATATGGAGAAAAATTGTTTTCTCCAGAGACACTTTATTTTTATACAATTTTTTATTTACTTGCCGATAAAATAAATTAAGTACAATCAAATGTAGCTGTCGCTCTTTATCTTAAAAACAAAACAAAAAAGTATCATCAATACAACTACTTCAAATTATCTATTTAGTTACATGCGCTCTGAGAAAATATAACTGATCTAAAATAAATAGAATACGATATAGAAATTCTAAGAATGAAACGAAGATCTCAAGATTTCATACATACTTCCTTCAAACAAGGAAAAGATTTCATAGTAGTATTTTTACCGTAACACTGTAATTACGAAAACACATTTAAACTTTATAAGTGCAGCCTAGGCTCGTAAAAGTATCTAGGGGCACAACAAAACATAGTGTAATACTGTAACAACCAGACCTCTAAATTATCTAGTAATAAACCGCTCAATAGTTGACTAAGAACTATTAATGTTATTTTATATAGTCTGTTCGTAAATTACTGGAAACGAAAAGTCGCGACAATCAGCCTTTTGAAATAAAAAATAACACCTGGCGAAGAAAAATAAGCATTTTTACCTGTAGAAGTTTATATCATTAGAGCAAGTTTTTATGATGGATTAAATATATAGGTGTTCGTAAACGTATGTTACATCTCTGAAATGTATTCAAGAGACCTAAAAAACGTTTCTTCCAGTGAAAAATGTTCGAAAACGCTTCCTAAGGAAGTACAAGAATTCTGAAATTAGGTTAAAAAGTATTTGTTTCAACAACTTCATCTAAACCTAATTGATAAACTTATTAGAATATAATATATAGAATTATTAGCTATTCTACTTTATTTATAGTAATTCATCATTATTGTCATACTTATCTCTCCATACGCCCTTCCTAACCGTTCACAACTCAGCCAGAAGGCTTCCCATCTCTAACACAAATCTCTTGATACGGTTTGTCAAAGCAAAACTAATCGAAATGAACATCTTTTATTGTGTTAAATAGTATAATGCCAATTTTATATTTTAATTCCAACTGAAGATTCTACCATCAACATTAACTGCAACGCCTAGAACCATCCAGAGCGAGAATTCTGCGAAGGACGTTACCAAATCTAGTGTCCCACATAACAAATGTTTCAAGTTTTAAACAATGACTTTTAGTAGCGGAAAATCATATTTGTAGCATAACTAAGTGCTAAACTTCAGAAATAAAACATTTTTCGAAACCACGTTCATCGGAGGCAAATAGCGTTGGCCTTTAAAACACGTTCTCAAGAGTTGTTCATGCGTTTATAAACACTCTAATATTGTCTTATAGATCTAAACGTAGCAAAGTGTGTGTGCTGTCTCTAATTTCAGAGGGCTTAAATATTAATTAAACGAGTGAAGTACTTTTATAAAAATACATTTTTTAAATAACAGATTGTTCTAATTTTGAACTACAGCACCTATAGCGACTAAATATTTACTTCCCCCATTATTATTACAGTCTTAAATCACAACTCATTATTTTTCTAATTTGGAAATTTGTTGCCTATTCCAATTCGATCTCCCTATTATATACAGCCAGTTGATTATTTTCATAAAAAAATTATTACAATTCAATGTGAACCCAAAACAAATGAAATGAAAAAATGGTATTATGAAAAAAAAAACATTCTTTTGACTTTTTCTTTTCTTCCAGTCCAGAATAGTTTGTGTTTTGTAACTTATAGGGTGTCTACTTCCAAGCGAATTGATGTATTTCACTAAAATGTTGCATGTATGTATGACTCATAGTTCAAATCTCTAATTAAAAATATATTTAAAAACTCCACTATATGCAATTATTTAAATAGCCTAAATAAATGTACTGATGATAAATTTTGGAGTTAAAACTATTTTCTATCGTGGAAGTTCAAAAGAGCTCCGCCCAATGTACACTAATGAGCTGAGTGGACTCACCTGTGAGGAGGGTCTTCGAATATCGGCAAGCAGGAGGCGGGCCGCATTATATCTTCGGCTACCATGCTGAGGTGAATGACTGGCAATGCGGGTGCGGGCCCCGGCACCTGCCTTCTTGTCATAGTACTTGTCGCTGAGTCAATCAATCTTGTACCTGTGACGTGCTGATATTGGAGCGAGATACAGGTGATTGAAAGTTGTGTAGCTATGGACAAAGCGGTGTTCACGAAAACAGAAGTATGACTCAGATTACAAAAACCAACTTCCAAGAGTTTTTACTAAACCGACAAATGTAGTAGGATTTCAGTATTAGCCCTCTTATGTAAAACTTGGAGCTAGAACAGGCATCATCCGACTGTGCCCCCGATTTGAAGAGAGGGAAGTATCCTAACGATTGCACAGAGTGACATCTGTAGACATTGACAGTATTAGCCTATAGTTCTGAGAAAAGTAAGAGATAAGAGACCGAAAAAGAGTCGGGATGAATTTATAACTTCCTCAATCAGTAAGGTATCCTTATTTCTGTCATATCTAACAACAAATAAGGTATCACTAGTTAATGTCACTAACATCTGGCTACAGTATAAAATTGAACTCGCCGAATGGCTTCGTGTTTGTAGTCAAAACTGTCCCACACAAAAGCGGCCACACAACGTTGCAAGCAGACCGCCTACCACAGACATTGGTGGTGAATAGCAAGTCACCTTAGAGCCTTTGGTTTCCAAGTCCTGACTGGTAAAATAGTATATCCTTTTACTTGAACTTCTTCTCAGAGCTGGTGTCACATAGAGTAGACATTCTTTGTGTGCTTCTACAGGGTAACTGACTTTTTAGTTGTACAGGTAATTTATGTACCTATGAATTTCATTAAGATATCTGTATAGATTTAAAGATGAAGATATTTTAGCAGAATCAAAATAGCATTGTATCAACAGTAATATGTTTGTGCTATAAGTAATGGGCTACTTTCGTCTTAAGCACGGCGCCCACTGCGACCGGCCCGGCCCAGCCTTTTATACTCTGTCAAAATTTCGAAGCCAAAACATCGAATGATCTTAATGTGGCTCATAAAAAAAATGCTCGAAGCATATTGTGAGGCCTCTGACTGCATTGATAAATTCCTCATTTCAATTGGGAGTTTTTCCCTCACTCCTGAAGATGTCAAAAGTAACCCCTATCTTTAAAAAAGACGACCCTACACTCATGAATAACTATCGGCCTGTCTCTATTTTGCCTATTTTAAGCAAAATATTTGAAAAGTTGTTTTTAGTGCGAATGGTTCAATTTTTGAACAAACACAATCAGCTCTCAAATGACCAATTTGGCTTCAGAAAGGGCAAATCGACAATAGATGTAATTGTGGGTCTTGTCGATATGATTGTAGAGGGATTGGAAAGTCGAAATCACACTTTAAGTGTGTTTCTCGATTTATCTAAAGCTTTCGATTGTGTTGACCATATTACATTGCTTGACAGACTGGAATCTCATGGCATAGAACCCAAGTTGTCCACATTTCTAATCGTATTTCAAATTCTATGAATATGAGTTATGGAGTCCCTCAAGGATCCATTCTCAGTCCAATTAATTCTCTTCCTGCTTTATGGTAATGGCATAAAATCATCACTGCCACACGGGAAAATCGTGCAGTATGCTGATGATACGACTCTTTGTTTCAACGAATCTTCGAAATCAGATTTGGAACAAAACTCATTTGTTGGAATGAACAATTGTGTCCAACATTTTCATAGCCTCAATTTAAATACAAATTCATCTAAATCTAACGTTTTAAATTTCACTTTAAACCCAGTAGACTTTGAGTATGGACCTAGAGTTATGTTAGCGGATACAATACTAGAAGAAGTCTATTCCTCAAAATTCCTTGGAATTTACTTTGATCAAGGTTTGTGAATATTCCATCACATCGATCACGTTTACTCAAAATTAGCTTCAGGCATTTATGTTCTGAGGTCTCTCCAAATACTGCCCAAGTCAAGTTCTAATAACGGCGTATTATGGCTTGATTTATCCACACCTTACTTTCGGATTAGTACTGTGGGGTGCCTGTGTAACTAATCTTCAATAATGTTTAAGTTACAGAAGCGAGCGATCCGCACCATTGCAAAATTGAAGTTTAGAGAGTCGTGCAGGTTAACTTTCAAGAGGTTGCAACTGTTAACTCTGCCTAGCCTCTACATTTTAGAAACAACGTTGTATTGTATGTCTAAATGTGCCTTGACTACGGGCCGAGACATTCATTCGTACGGGACTAGAGGCAGACACAACTACCGAACTGGGAGACACAGAACGGTGGTTTATGAACGCTTGCCTTCACAGGCAGGGGTTCATTTTATTAATAGATTGCCTAATGAATTAATAAAAGCCTCTACGCTCAAGGCGTTAAAAACTCGTTTAAAACGCTGTTTAGTGTCAAATACATTTTACAATGTAAAAGAGTTTCTGGAATATGACTGGGACACCACACAATAACAAGACTGACTCTCGAACTAAGTGGGAATTATTGGTGATGGATGAATGTGGAATGAGTGATCAAATGTATGTCTGAATGAGAGCTTGATGTGGTATGTATGTCCAAATTTTAACATATTTTATCTCCGCAATAAAAAATTGACTATTGACTATAAAATGCATACTATCAAATAGACACCCGCCCACTGCGACTGGTCCGGGCTGGGCAGGACCGGGCCGGTCGCAGAGGGCGGGTGTCCATTTGATTGCGTGTATTTCGACTTAACAAAAAGGCCGGGCCGGTCGCAGTGGGCGCCGTGCTTTAGCATCTAGTAGGCTACATGACTCATGTAGACATAGATAAAAATGAACCTGTTAAGTATTAGGCATCTCTCTCTCTCTCTTATCATTTTCAAATTAAGATTAGATCAACATGTAACTGATTATTATAAGCAATTGGGTGTTATGATAGTAATAATTTACAACATAAAAATTGTGTAAGTTAAAAAGTTTGGATTAGAAGGTAATGTTGTTGTTTATATTAAGAATAATAATCTAGAATTATCAGTTGGAAGAAAAACTTTTATTGAAAATATAGTAACCACAACTCATGTATATTTGTAAATGTATTTTGTACCTGTTGTGATGGTAGATTGGTCTAAATCACAGCAGGAGAAATAAAGAAATGTTAAATCTCTCTCTCTCTCTCTTTAACAAACAGATGGCAACTGTTATCCTTAAGCACCCCCTGAAACCGCTCCCGACTACAAATACCTCTGATATGATCCGGGAGATTATTCCAGAGTCAACAAGCAGAGTCTGTGAATTATTTACTGTAAATAGAAATCTATGAACAGGAATAGACAACAAAAACCCTCCACGTTGAGTTTTCCAATTGCCTGTTTCAGAAATAAAAGAAACGTGTTCAGACGAATAAGAAGGGGATTAATCGCTAAACAAAATAGAATGTAACATGCTATGAATGTGGAACTGACGGAGTAGATTCAATTTTAGCAGATGTAACTGATTAATGAAGGGTGTTATATGGCCATATCGTTTAAGGTTGAAGATAAAGCGAACACAATAATTTTGAGCAAGTAATTTGTCCGAAAGCTCAACTGTCATATCATTTATTACTATGCTACAGTAATTGAAATGGCAGAAAATCAGGGTCTTCACTAGCATTACTTTGAAATTCAAGGGTAAATAAATAGCAAATTGCTTAAGACTATGAATACCAGCAAATACCCTGCCACAGGTCTGAGTAACAATATCGGCCCAACTAAGATTTTTGTAATATTCAGTCAAGATTTTTGACCTTGTCACTGTATGAAAGAGGATGACCGTTCAATATGAGTGTAGGAGAGTTGTTCAAGTCGATACTGCTCAGAAGTCTGGAAGTTCCAATAAGAATAGTTTGAGTCTTGCTTTTGTTAAGTTTCAGTACGTGTTTGAAGGCCCACGTTGCAATAGCGTCAATGTCAGCAACAACGTTTGGATAGTTTGAAATGGGAAAGTGACTGTAAATTTGCAAATCGTCGGCATACAGGTGAAAAAATGAGTGTTTGATCATAGCAGTTAAGTTGTCGTAAATTTTTAAAAAAAGAGGGCCAAGAACAGATTCTTGTGGCACCCCTCGATTTACAGGTTTCCAGTAGGAGACGATCTGACAGATACAGCCCAAATCACTCCACACAGCCATGAGGGAATCCGATTTTAGACAGTTTCAAAAGAAGCAATGGTGGTAAATGCAGTCGATAGCCTTAGAAAAATCAAAAAGCATTAAAATGGTAAGAAGCCTTTTGTCCATTGCCGAACGTATATCTTCAGTAATTTTTAAAAGAGCACTGGTAGTACTGTGATTAGAACAAAATCCTGATTGAAAGTTGGGCAAAGTTTTAATAGATTCGAGAAAGAAACATGCTGATGCACCACTCTTATAAGCCATTTAGATAAAGCTGATAGAATGCTAATGGTCTGAAATCTGCAGGGTCACCAGGACATGAACATTTTTGAAGTGGGCGAACAATAGCAGGTATCCCAACAGACAGAAATATTGAAGAAGAAAGAGATCTGTTAAAAATATTTGTAATTATAGGAACGACTACAGGAGGAATATATTTAAACAATTTCATAGGTATTTTATCGGCTCCAACTGCGTTATTTGAAATCATCAAGATCTCACTCGTAACATCAGTCTCAGTCACACCAACAAAAGAGAATTGATGCTGAGCATGATTAAGTGGAGCAACACTCAACTCATTGGTATAATCATGGGCACTGGATAGATCAATAGGGATATCCTCAAAGTAGTTGATGATTATATTTAGATCAATTGCGATGGGCTTATCAGAGTTAACTTTACCTATGACAAGCTCTTTCACCTTTTTCCATAAAGATTTTGTTGATTGTTGAACAGAAAATTATATATAGTAAAATCTTATTTTGGCATTGCGAACTTGTTGCTTGGCTCTGTTCCTTAGTCTTTTATATATTAGCCAATCAGCAGGTGACAGTACGTTTTGCTCTACGAAATACAGAATCTCTTTGAGCCTGCAAATTGCGTATAACATCTGTGATCCAGGAAGCTGGCCACCTAAACACCCCCTCCTCGTCACCAGTGGAGCGTGCCGGTCACAACGAGAAGACACCAAAGAGCTAAATTTATTAACCATAAGATCAACAGTAGGGGCTAGAATTACCTCATTCCAAAGTAAAACCCACGCATCATTGAGAAGAGCATCTGAATCAATATATTTGTAATTTCTGAAGGATACGAATTTGGGTCTCATCTTAGGAATAGATAGTCTGTAAACACAAAAGATGAGGTCATATCGAGAAAGGCCAGGGGCAGGGTATTGTCCATGATGCACAACGAGATTCATCAGTAACCGCCATAACATCCATTATGTGTCAGCAGTAGCTGTGTGGTGAGTGGTGTTTAGTGGAAGAATAGTTCAATTACAGGAACAGAAGAGGTTAGTCAAGTTGGTTTTGTCGTAGTGATCAGGTCCCAGTAAATTTCAGTTAAATTCCACCATTGATGGTAAGGAGCCATAAAATTGAAAAGTGAGTGTGCGAATTCCACATGAAAACCCAGGCCAGGTGCCCCGTAGCACACAGCCACTAGAATGTGTATTCCATTACAACTAATATTGATAATCATGTACTCAGGACGCCCTAACCTGGAGTTATCAGAAGAGTAAGGGACAGTTACAGGAAGATGAGATTTGACAATATGTCAGGTCAAAACAGTGTTTTTGCAGATGACATTGCTTTTTTTATTCAGAGAAAAATATTTATGATATCTGGGTGAATATAAATAAGGATTTATAACTATTAAGGTTATGGTGTTGTGTGAACAAAATGGTAATTAATGTTATGAAAACAAGATATGTAAATTTTCATTTAGTTAATAGTTTTGAATTTCCTACAGGGTTAACTTTGCACAATTTGAACTGTTTGTCGATAGATTGCAAATGTGAAGTGATAGAAAAAAATACTAGTTTTAAGTACTTGGGTATTACCTTAGACGAAAATTTAAATTGGCAAAATCACATTTCATTATTACAGAAGAAAATCAAATTTTCAATCAGAACTTTTTATTACTTGAAGAATTTCTGTGAACCCAGTCTATTACGAATTCTTTACTTTGCTCTAATTGACTCCAGGTTACAATATGGTGTGCAATGCTGGGGGGGGGGGAACATTTAAAAACTATTTGGAAAAACTCAGAGTATCCCAAAATCATATCATAAGAATAATACTCAACTGTCACAAAAGAGTTCCTACCCTTTGTTTTGTCATCTAGAAATATTACCCACTAACCATTTGTTTGTTTACAAAGTTTTAAAACTCTTTTATATTAGAAGTGGCAACACTGGTACAGAAAACCTGTCTTACCAAACAAGAAGTAATTTACAACGAATATTTAGATTACCTAAAGTCAACAAATCTAATTTTAAACACAGTCTTTTCAGTATATTGCTCCTAAGTATTTTAATCAGTTGCCACCTTATACTAAATCATGTTCCAACTCAAAATCTTTTTTAAATCAAATAAAATATTGGTTATTTTCTTATGATGATGTGTCTTTTCTAAATGCTACTCTTGTATAATTAATTATATCTATGTATATTCTAAATCTACTATCTGCTCGCTCAAGTTGTTTTTATATTTACTTTGGAATGAGTCTTATAATGTAAGGTTCAAGCATATAGACCTATATTGTTATTAAAGTAAGAAATTTGTAATTTTTCTTTTTTCATATAATGTAATATTATAATCTGTAGTTCCTCAATTTAGCACAGGCACCACGGAGCGTGAGTTTTTAATTTGTTGCTGGACTCAAATTAATTGTTTATATTGTAATTTTCTAAAATTAATTATCGTTGGCCACAATTACTGGATACTGTGGTCAACTTATATTCCTATGATTAAATTGTTTTTTGTATGTATACTTTTAAAGGAATAAATGTCATTATTTCATATATTTATATATATAATTCAATTAAGGATTATTTTAGTCCTTTACTGTTACTTGTTTATTTATTTTAATATAAGATATATTATTAATTTGCTTTAATAATATTTCATCCAACGCTAATAAAATGAGAGCCAGCCTTAAAAACCGGCAGTATTAGGGACTATGTTTTTTTGTACCGTGATATTTGTATCGGTTATTCAGAACAAAATTTATAACCTTTTTCAAACCTAATTCAAAAAGTATACATTTTACAAAAAAACTAAAAAGAGTTTGGATACAATATTGATCGTGTCTTTCAAATGAGACATCTCCAATAACGCTACAATTAAAATAAGAGCATGAAAATGCATGAGGTTTAATGTTCTTATGGGAATAAAATCAAAGTTGTTTCATTACAGCCAATTTTCTATGATACAAATTTTCTATAATTCAATGTAGTACTCGATTTGAGAAGGAATGCACCAAAACAACATTCTGGTACCTTTCTTTGAGAAAAATAATCAGTTTTGGTACCCAAGTGATAAGTTCCCCTGCACTTAAGAAATACATAACAGCACTGTTTTGAGATCTTTTATTTTCAGAAATGTTTGGGGATGTGCCCCCATGCCTTCCTTTCTTCTATTAAGAAGTTATTCCATACCCTCCCACCACTGGGAGGTTAGTACACCACTTCTAGTTCTAGAAACCGAGCACTGGTTCAATGGTACGCTAACTTTTATATATGTAGTACAGTTTTATATGTATAGGAAACTTACTAGAGGTCAAAGAATGCTATACGTAATCTCTCGTTCTTCTTGTCTGTAAGCCCCAGCGAGGTGGAAGCACGTTTGTTTTTCAGAAGACGTAATTTGAGAAATAATATTTGGTATAGTATTTATATCGTATTTGAGTTAGTTGCGATGAAAACTAATAAATTAATATAGATGGGCCAGGAAACCTTTGGTGAGTTATAGAAATAATTATGATAGCGAAATTTGGAGATTTTCGGAATTGATTATCTAGGATTGTGGACATACGGATGGGACTAAATTTTAAAAACTATATTAATATTGTATCATTAGGATGGGGCTCTACACTATTTCAAAGAAAACATTTAGTTCAATAAATACGTATTACTTGTTACATTGTTTCATTATCTCACCAATATATAGTATGTAAAGATGTCATCTCTGCTTTTATTACTACTAAAATAGTTTTGAAGTTACCCTAAATTATTAATTAATATCTCATACATGCTCAAACTCTGAATTTTTAATATTATGTGTAACAACATAGTTATGGTAGGATAGTGTGAAATTTGTGATTCTTAACACAGAAAGAATAGTTGAGGATGGAGATTCTTCGTCGTCTTCTTTTCAATCTCTTCAGAAGAACACAGCTTCAGATTCCAGGAGTGAAGTCTTGTAGCAGCATCAGATTCCAGACGCTGCATTGAGAGGAAAGTGAACTGGATATTAAATCAAACCTTCCCACCGTAGCTACGTTATGTGTAGGTGAGGGTCCTTGGGTACAGTACGTTGTCTCATATTTATTATTAAGCAAATGTAGTAAGCATTAGCTTGCACACAATATTCTACACCTTGAGTAAAAAATTAATATTTTTTAGCTAGCCAATATATTTGTTTTATCACAATATTCCATTTCGTAGGACATTTTTTAAATTTTTTTCAACTTAATTTATCACTTTTGTACCAATTAGCTTTGGAGTATTCTGTAAATTCTGTATAGGCAAATACACACTTGTAAAAATGATAAACTACATTTAAACTAAAATTATTATTTAACTGTTAGGCCTACTGCATTCAGCTTCATAATGTTGATTGTACGAATACATTTAACTTATTCACATACAGATTGATCTCAATTTGACAACAGTCTAGTGTAAAGCTAACTTAATGTTTCTACTTACTCACGCTTTTCTGTAAAATTATCTATAAGCAGTTCTTGTCGGACAATTGTTTTGGAAACTTTTTCCAATATTTTGTGAGTTTGTAGAAAAGTAATTGAGATGACAAGAAAAGTCAGTAATATAGTCCTCATGGCCAATAGTGTAAAAGAATGATAAACACACACTGATACTACTGTATAAGACTTTTAGGCCTATTCTCTCTACCTATCATGTTAGCACACAAGAGAAAGAAACCACTTTGCTCTTAAGTTATTGTTTGTGTAATGGCTAATCAATAATTGCAATGAAACTGTTATAATCACAGCATAATTTAATACAAACAATATACAAATACAAAGTGTATGATAAACACTAAAAAATTTTGAGTCTAGTTGTATCATATTATTCAAATTTATATATAATACATGTATGTAATTAATTTAATATAGACAATATAACAAATCACAGAATGTAAATAAAACTAAAAATTTTGACATACTGGCTTGTAGGCACTCATCTACTGTTCTTCGTCACTTTCGTCCTCTTCTAATATAACGTCTAATGCACTGGGAACAACAAACTTTTGATAACCTCTTCGTTTCTTCTTTAACTGAGGAAACCCTGTGGCAGGTGCTACTAGTCTATTACACATGTTTTTGAAGCAGTTGTAGATCTGAAGTGGTTGAAATCTTCTCCCCACTTTCCTTCTTTTTGGTTGAAGCACAATCTGTTTGAATTTGTCCTTGCTAGTATTTTTAATTCTACATTCTGATTTGATCATTTTTACACTAATTTAGTTTAAAATTTGCAAATTTAAGTATTCAAGATTCTGACACTTCACAAACCAATGCTAAAAAGGGAATGAATTCTTTCTGAAATTGATTATTTATTGATGGTCTCTGATGGTGAATTCTGATTGGTTGAAACACATCATTATTCCTAACCAGGTCTAAGGGCAGTACGGCGGAGAATTTGTTTCTGCAATTAATTTAGATGTTATAGCTAATAAGATATGAAAATGTCTTCTCAACATTGGATGTAAACCTAGAACTATATATAGGCTAATGTTATTGGTATTGTCATTACCACACTTGCATTTTATCACAGTTACCACTAATTATGCCTGGCCGACAAAACAATCTTAACAATTGATCTTTCTTCGCCGTTCGGACGATCTACCATGGCGATATTACAGATAGAAGTGAAATATTATAAGTTATATTTTATTAGTCATAATTGTATTCTTCGATAATTGTTTACTACATTTAAATGCGGTAAACAAGTTAACTAATATGCAATAATTTTTAAACATTTCATGGCATTAGTATTTGCTATACTGTTTTACAGTATTTATCTATACTGTTTTTATATATTTCCTAAAATTGAAGGTGGACATTTTTGGAAGAGCGTGACATCCAGCGAAAACCAACGTAATATTGAAGATTTCCGAACACAAAAGTAATAAGTTACTTTTGTTATACATTATTTAGATTATTATTATTGATATTATTATTATTATTTTATAAAATCACTAATTAAGAAAATTATATTTTTTAATGATTCCCTACAACCAATAACGTTAGAAACAAAACAGATAACATTTGTAATCACGTTTTACGTACCGGTACTTTGCTAAATATCTTCAAACTTCTCAAAAACGTGTATGACACGGAAAAGATATTATGCATTTGAATTTTAACATAAAATTCTACTTTCATACGCTCGTACACACACACACACAGAAAACTAAACGTACTGAAAGGCAAAGTTGATTAATTTTATTTTATTCTAGGGAAGATTGAGTTTCATCAAACAGGCAGGATTCTGTTTAAAAAAAGCATAAATAACGTTACTAATGTGAACTGCCTTACAGCTTATTTCTGTTCAAACCTGTCGTTGAGCAGTGCCCTTGCTAGCGAACGCGTGAGTGTGAGTGTGAGTGTGTGTGTGTGTGTGTGTGTGTGTGTGTGTGTGTGTGTGTGTGTGTGTGCGTGTTTCCTTCAAAGAGCACACTGGGTTCCACAGTTTTATATGTATAGTAAAATGTATTTTGACCCAGACTCCAAATAAGATTCTTTTTCATATTTTTCAGTTTAAGTTTGTTGTAGGAATGTTTGGCACCGATGTCATTTTAGTTGGCAGCTTCTAGCTCCACCACTGGCCGCCTTAGTTACTAGCTGTCAGCTGAGTAATAAACGACTTTATCTGTCTTAGGCTACAGTGGACCCCTGAGTGCCATTTAAGGTTGTGTTTTCCTCATTGTCTTTATTTGATTGTATTGGTTGTAATTTCGTTTTTGAAATTATTTAAACAGTTTTCTGGTACTTTTTGTATAGCTACAAAATGAGCTTAGCAGACAACCCAGTTATGAAACTGTTGGAGGATAACAGTAGTGATGAAAGTTACAATGACTTTCGAGGGAGTGATGACTGTGATGCTGACCCAAACTATGTCACCAAAATTTAATTAGAAGGATCAGATTTAAGCTCTGCAGACAAGGAGGAAATAGAATGAAAATGTTTAGTACATAGCCAATCAAAAGTATTATACAATATTATAAAACCAGTATTTTGAATTATATAGCTTATATCTTGATAGCCAATTTTTTTTATTTTGATAACCAAATAAATAAATCCTTTCTGAAGGATACCCTACCAATCACACCGCCTATTATAGTTTTTATTTTCAATTGTTCATTGGAGTCTTCTGTTTTTTCTGATATTTGGAAGCGCGCCCTGGTTCGCCCTTTGAAGAACACATCTAATCCTCAAACTCCTTCTGAACTACTCCCAATAAGCATTCTCTCGTGTCTCTCAAAATGTTTCGAAAGAGTAGTCCACCAACAGTTTTATTCTTATCTTAATAATTACAATATTCTAACCAAATTTCAATCTGCATTCAGATCTAATCACAGTACCACTACAGCCTTATTGAAGATTACTGGTGATATCCGATTGGCAATGGACAGGAGACTCGTGACAATTTTGATATTATTTGATTTCTCCAAGGCCTTCGACTGCGTATTCCACCCTCTCCTCCTTGTCAAATTAAAGAAGTATGGTTTCTCTGATGGTTGTGTTAATTGGGTCGAGTCTTACCTTACTGGACGTCAGCAATGTGTGAAGGAGGGGAATAAATTGTCTGACTGAAAACTTGTTTCACGGGGTGTCCCACAAGGCTCTGTACTTGGGCCTCTCTTATTCTCACTTTATATAAACAACGTCACTTCAGTTATAACACATTCAAATTTTCATCTTTATGCCGACGATTTGCAAATATACGTTCACTGTTTACCAAACGAACTATCTACTTTTGTGTCACTACTCAACTTGGATATTGAGGCCATTAACTTTTGGGCATTATAACAAGGATTCAAACTAAATTAAAACAAAACGCAAGCAATGGTAGTTAGTAACTCTAGAATGATAAACCGAATTAATCTTTATACCGCACCAAAACTTAAACTTAACAGTTGTGAACTAAATTACCAAAACAAACTGACAAATCTCGGACTCACTTCGAACAGAAATCTCAAAGGGACTGACAAAGTTACGATAATGTGCAGAAGTCTTTGCTGGCATCCACGGTTTGAAACGGTTTGCCCTTTACCTGCCATTCAATGTTAAGGTGATGCTCATTAATATTCTTATACTACCACATTTTGACTACTGTGATGTCGTGATGAGTGACATGACCGTTGAGCAATCGTACAGATTCCAGCGTGCTCAGAACTACTGTATAAGATTTATTTTTAATGTCAGACGTCATGTGTACGTTACGCAATATTCTCAGCAATTTGAATGACAATTCATGAAACCTCATCAACTACGTAAATTCCACAATCCTTATATTTTACATTTCATTATTAAAACCAAATATCCTGTTTATCTGCCCGACGATTTCCTTCACTGTTCAGGCTTGTCGCCTTTGGAACGCTCTCCCTGATGACACCAGATGTATTTAGGACCTCGCACGCTTCGGGGAGAGGGGTAGGGGCTTGCTGCTGGGGGGCCTGTGGGGGTGACGGGTGGTGCTGCTTGTTGGGGTCATGTGGTCAATCGATGTGTTAGAGTGATTGAATGTTTCTTGCTTCTTGCTCTTAATTTACCATAAAATGTATAAAGTTTTTCTTTTGTATTTTAAGTATTCATTTAAATGTATAGATTTTTAATTTAAGATAATTTAATTTTGTATAGGTTAAGCATTTTTGGGTTTTCTATTTAAAGAATAAGTTAATAATTTACCACAATTGTATTAAAATATTGTAAATTTTCTGTATACAATATGAGGTTGAGTGGTAGAGAGGGCCTAATAGCCCTAACTCCGTCTCTTTAATAAAGGCATTTTTCATTTCATTTCATTAAATATTATAAATTCCATTATGTACTAAATATGTATTTTTCTCTCTGAAGAAAGTACTTATATTGTCTAATAAGTATAGGCCTATAAATGCTGCTGATCACTCCACGATCTCAACTCACAGGCTACGCCATAAATAATTATACACAAACCATAAAGAAGTATTAGTTATAAATATTACAGTAAAACCACTCTACCATCAATCACCAGGAGGCTTATAAAGGGATAGTTAAAATGTTCTGCAACAAATACAGTTTATATGAAGTGTATTTAACCAACACGAAATTTAATAATAACACAATTTAATAATATTTAATTATTATAACAATATAAAAATTTAATAATATCGAACAAAGTAGTAAAGTTTAAATCACAAATCAAAACCAAATCTAAATCTTGATGTCTACTCTCGAGTCAAAAAGTATACATATACGAGTTTGAAAGTTGACCACACACTAAGTAAGATTAGAGCTGAAATAACGGGAGATATATTCAAATGTAGCTTCTTTATTTCTTGCTTTTCTGCATATAAAACTGTTTAGTAACAATAAATTATTGTTCAACCAAACTGCAAGTTTGAAAATTCATAGCTCATAACTTGTGATCCGATTTTGACCTAATTTTTATACAAGACAGATACGTTTAATGTATTTAAGTATTCCATTTTAGAATTTTACAGAACCATCTTAACTTTTATTCTTGACCGGGTGGTCCACAAAATTCGACATTAGTCACGTTATGGAGCTCTTAGTTATTGTCTTGAGCGTGTTTGTGAGCCACTATTTAAAACGTTTAATTTTTAACAGAGATTAAATATTGAATGAGAAGAGTTCAACCCACATTATAATACTAGTACATCTACAGGACATCTAATTACCTGTCATTACTGTCTGTATTGTTCATGGTAGCAATACTGTACAGGTAGTTGTTCATACGATGGATTCAGACACCCGTTTGCTTCAGTTCACTGACCAAATGTTCACAGTGAACACATCGCCCCGATTCAACCAGACCGCACGCGCTACCGTCTTCCCACGCACGGCCTCCGCACCCTCCGTTGCGAACTCTTGCGTGCAGTGCGATCTGCCGAGTCTGCCTGCGGCTGATCATCGGAGAACCGATAATAATAAACTCATTAGTAGCATGAAAACAGCAATAGAAGTATTGGAGACCGAAAATCGTAACTTAAAAATTGAATTCTAAACTTGTAAGTGCGCGGAGGTGAATGGACAACCAATGGATCTCTGTTAAGCCAAAAACACGTCAGTGCGGGTAGCTACAAATAACTAATTTCAGGTACTCTCATATCAAATTAAATTACTACATACTCCCCAACCGACTTAAAAAAACAATTCTAAAACTTGCAACACTAACAGAAAACTGAGCATAATCCCCAAGAAACCACATACATCCCGAACTTTCGTCCCCCGCTTTAAATATGTTAGTGTCAGAGGTAACAGCCATACACGCGACATAGCTGGGCTCGTACAAAAATTAACCGGCCCTATGACCTCGGTTAACGGCGTGTGCATGCCCGGCGCACGTCTTCTTGATGTTGTGAGCCTGGAGCAAACATCACCGGAGCCCGGCCCCTGCCGCGAGGTGCTGATCGTTGGCACCAACGACCTGGCAGTCGGCGAGCAGCGGAACATCTACCGCCATCTAGAGGGATACATCGTTGCATATCAATCCAAACCGGGGAATTCAAACCTCGTCCTCGCCACTCTGCCTCACCGCCACGACCTGCACATTGACAACCCCATTCATTATCAGACCGTGCTCGTGAATGCCTTTATTGAAGAACTGGCTGTCCGATACAACGTCCGGGTGCTGAACATTGATGGAATCGGCCGGAGGTTTTTCACGAGACACGGCCATCACCTTTCTATGCGGGGCAAGTGGCTACTGGCGGGGATGATAAAGGAAAGCCTTGCAGCGTTGAGTCCCTCCCCTCCTGCGACCGCGGGACCCACACCCACGCCACCACCTCGGAGAATCATCTCACCCACCAAACCTCCTGCAGTGCCCGTTGCTGCCCTCGCCCTGGGGGAGTCGGCTGCCAGACAACAGCATATCACATATGTGGAGGCCGTCAGTGGTCGCCAGTCCCAAATTATATAAATGTATCGTCTTTTTTAGGGATCCCGCCTGCAGTGGACCCATAAAATTGACGGTTGGTCCAAAAATACGACTGCTTCACCAAAATTGCCAATCGGCCACCAACAAAATGGATGAAATCCAACTGATGTGTCAAGATAAAAAAACAGATGTTCTTGTTGTGACCGAAAACGGTTTCAACAATGAAAATTCCAAATTACAAATTGGCTAACGTATTTTGTAGACACCACTCCAAAGGAGGAAACGTAGCAATATTTTTGAAAAATCAATTTTCATTTTCCATATTTACTATTCAGGAAACAGTCGAACAAGATTTCCATGCAGTTGGTATCAAACTTCAATCAGGCAATTCAAGTTTTTGTATCATTGGAATCTATAGGTCTCCCAGCGGAAACGAAGATATACTTTTTTCAAAATTAGAGTCTTTACATACCTGACCTAACAACGACAAGAATTCTTCCTGACGGGCGACTTCAACATTAACGCGATGGACAAAAAACATCAAACCACCAAAACATATATCAATTTGTTGACATCTTTTGGCCTTGAGTTGCTGATCACGACTCCCACGTGAGTAACTGTAACAACTCAGACAGCCATAGACAATGTAATTTCAAATCTACCAAACATCGCAGTGTCCATGGTTATCACAGCAATCTCTGACCACTATGGCCATGAGGTTATAATTAGTGAACAGTGAATTAAGAGGGAACCCAAAATTACCAAAACAATAAGAAACATAAGGCCTAAAAACATTGCTCAACATTTGCCCCTCCAAAGAAAAATGGAACTGTATAAATTTAACTCAATCCTTAGAATAGCAATTTAAAACGTTTGGCGATGTCCTGCTTTTTCATATATATATATATATATATATATATATATATATATATATATATATATATATATATATGCTGTCCTACAAAAACCATCAGAGTTTGTCCTAAAAAGGAGAGTGGATCACTAAAGGCATATTGGTTTTGAGAGAAAAACTCCGAAATGAACAAAAATACACTCAACGGAAATTTCAAATGATTTTTTTCAAAAATATAAAAAAAACCACGAAAAAGTGATCCAAACAGCGAAAACACATGATGTCTATAAATCAATAATTTCTTCAAAAAATGCCTCAAAAACTGCATGGAGCATCATCAACAATAAAGAAAATCATTGTAAAGAAATTAAAATTTAAATCGGGGATAAACTTGTGGGTGATGACAAGGAGGTGGCAAATGAGTTCAACAGATTCTTCGCGTCTGTAGCGTGCGAGCTAAATCCTCGACCATTACATCCTCAGATAAATCCCACTAAAAATTGAGTTTTGAGCAAAATCATTGAAAAAATATTTTTGACAAGAATGCTGCAGTATTTGAATAAGCACAACCAACTGTCAAATGAACAGTTTGGGTTCAGGAAAGGTAAATCAACTATACACGCTGTTGTGAGCCTGGTCGTCTTAGTTGTAGAGGGATTAGAAAATCGAAATAACACCCTAGGTGCGTTTCTCGACTTATCAAAGGCATTAGACTGTGTTGACCACAAAACTCTCATTGAAAACTAGAATCACATGGCATTCGAGGCGTGCCATACTTGTCGCTTAAATAATTTCTAAGTGACATAACTCAAGTTGTCCAAATCTCAAATCAACTTTCAAATCCAATCCAGTTGCGCTAGGGGTCCCGCAGGGATCAATTCTCAGTCCAATTCTGTTTCTCATATATTATGTTAATGACATTGGTTCATCACTACTGCATGGAGAAATCGTGCAGTATGCTGATGATACGACTCTCTGTTTCAGTGGAAAATCAAAATCGCTTTTGGAAGAACAGACTTTTGTTGAAATCAACAATTGCGTTCCAAAACGATGTTCATGCTTCTCATCACAAACATGACTGAAGCCGTAAAGTACAATGAGGTACAATGGTTTTGCAGAAGTACAGGCGTTGGAACACTGGAGTTGGTATACTCAGATGTGTACATTGATTGTTCAACAGATTTAGCGTAAGTGCTCTGTTCATCCCAGAAATTTGCAAACACAATCTTGTGCTTGTGTAATGGTGAGAAGGTACGTGGGCGTCCTTTAAAGATAGAACAATACTCTGATCCTCCACCGTTTCTACTTGAAGACTAATCTAGGACTGTTGCAGGAACCAGGTTTTTAATTCCTTGATACCTGTTTCTGTTAATGAAAATTGTTCCAACGAATTTCATTCAAGTTGTAACATTTGTTGTTAAAAGCATTAATAAACAGGACTTGCTTTTCATGCATGTTTGGAACTGTTTGAAGAGTATTGTTTGTGTGTCTAATTAATGTAATTTTGTGTGCATTTTTGAAATTTTTTTTATATTTTATGCACTATTGTTACTGTTAATCATTGTTCTAGTTTTACATAATTTGTTTTAATTGAATTTAGTCTCCCTGACAGTTGACGAGGAGTGCTCTTGGTTATAAGATATATCAATATTTTTGTGCATGTGGAATGTTTAATGTACAATTAATTGAAAATAGATTCTGCAGTAGTTTTTATTGAAATTACTATTACTTTAAAGCATTCAATCTGGCGCTCCTTTTAATTTATTCCAGAACTCATGGATTAGAAATTGGGGTAATATAATCAAATCTATTGTACGGGTGCTACAAAATTTAGGCTCGGTAGTTTTATGAATGTTATCTTTATTAGGATTGTTCAAAGGAAATATCCATCTATTGGGGTGGAGGGGGGAGGCGTACATGAACAGAGAATGTGCTGTGGATCTGGTATTACTTTTTTATTAATACGCAAAATAGATTTTTAACCTTGTAATTGTTTAGTTTTTAAGAATTGCTTGCAATATCGAGCAGTTTGCCTTAGACATTAAGTTTCACATTTTAGAAAATTGGTATCAATTCTTTAGTAAAACAGTGATAGCGAACTGACCTTTTCGTAATAGTTTGCTAAGGTTTGGTAATTCTTTAAAAAATGAATGAAATATTGTTTAAGATGTTTTGGAATTATTTCTGTAGATACCATCTTTTTTACCAGAGGCGTTGTAAATTTGAAGCATTAAAAAATGTTATGTGCAGAATATTTTGAGAAACGGTACATTAAAATACCCTAATTAAGTGTGGCTGAGACAGAGAGGTGTGCACCCCCCTTGGGAGTCTGTTGTCCCATACAAAATAATGTTAAATTTGAAATTTTAAGTGCAGTTTTTATGGAACTTCACAAGCTAGAGAGGTGAAATTCACAATTAAAATATATCTATCCCTTTATATTTCTATCGAGTACCAAACTCCAGTTAATTTACTCTTACAGACTTCACTCGTGGAATCCGGAGTTATGTTCGTCAACGAAGAAGCTCAAAACGAATTCTTTGCATCGTTTTGACATCAGAGCCATGCAGACTACAAATTATAGTATAAACTAGGTGCATAGGTATTCCCATTTGCCCATCAGGTGCACAGTCGAGTGGACTACGATGTCTTATACACGATGCCAAAGCACGATGGAGCAACCGAGTTTTTTTACACATAACGGTTGGTGGGAATGGTTGATTGAATGGGAATATTGAGTTTAGCTCCAGCTCATCTTCCTCTGCAGAGTCTTAAATCTGACACTGTCACAGACTTGACCCCTGGATTTTAGAGTCATTCGTCTGAAGACATCCAAAAAAGGTTGGCGGAGAAGAAGCTTAACTGAAGGTTTCATGTAGTAGTACAGTTCATTTTAAAACAATTTTTAGTTAATCATAATAATTGTTGACCATTCGGCTAGAAGATAAGTTTTTTAATGACCTTAGTCCGCTGAGTATTCTCAGACGATGATATCCCAGTTTATGAAAGCTGTGGTTCAATAGATGAAAACTCAAATAGGTGTAGAATAAAAGGTCGTAGAATTATTGATGTACAATATTTTTAAGTGAATTGAAAGAACTATCGAAACGTAGAACGAATTTTGGATGTAATGTTTTGAACCTGACTTTGAAAAAAGAAGTAGTACTCAGTCTGAAATCAGAATCATTTTTTAATGCGATATGTGTAATTAATAAAATACTATCTTGAGCGAATAAAACAATACAAAGATAATGGATTTAAACACATCAGTAGTCGCAGGATGAATTTGGACGGTGCATTCACTATTTGCGGAAGTTATCTGGTGCGATGGACATTCGTTGAATGAATAAGAAGACTTTCATTACATACGAGCAGATGTCCAGATAATGGGAGGATACAGCTCTTTGCAAAATACATGCCTATTTTATAGTGATTCAAAAAAATGCAGTACATCCATATAAAATGTTATAAGCGTCAATTTAACTTAAATTAATTCTATAAATAATTAGAAAGCAAATTTTAACTTGTTTTCTTATAAACAGATTTCAATGTCGATCAGACGTGATAAATTTTGACGACCATAGCCAATGATTTCAAGATTAATGGAAAGTGTTAAAAATTCAAAAAACAATTAAACCTTATTACATTTGTTTTAAATGAAGCCGCTTATCAGGTTTTATATCGTTATAGTTGATCACGTTAGACCAGGATTGTTAAATTTATGTATAGTCTATGTTTTTCCAGTAGCAAAACATTAGAATTGCATGACAAGAAATATGGGCAAAATTTAAAATAAAGTTAAGTTCATTCTTATCACGCGACGAATGAACATGTTTGTAGCAGAATTGTAATTGTGCTTAGAATAAAGTGACTTCCCTAGAGACATAAAAATGAAACTTTTTATCACTTCTAATGTGAAACACACATACAGTATAATATTCATTTTACATTTTTCGTGTGTTTTAAATTCTTTTTGTATTTTATACAAATATCCATTGTTATAATTTATTCTAAATGAGTCAAATAATGATCTTATACTAATGTATTCGTTTCATTTAGATGGGCATTGTTGGTTACCATACAAAGAAAGTACTTTAATTTGGGGCTAAAGAACAAATACTGTGTAACCTGCGCACGCGCATCGAAGAAGGGATATACTCGTATACCACCAGCTCATACATGTTTCAAGAACTGGACAGACAGCTGTAGTTGCATGGAATCAGTAGCAGTCGTCGAGGGATTCATGCGAAGTATAGAAATGTATGAAGTGAAGTATGCTAGACTTATTGGTGATGGTGGCAATAGCTTTTTCTGTAAAATCATTGAGAATTGGCCATACGTGGGCTTCACTGTGGTTAAAGTGGAATGTCGAATTACTTTACAACATTCAGGGAAATAGCAACACGTATTCACCAAATTTTGGCAGAGGAGCCAATTTTGCTATGATAAACGTTTTTCGTAGCAGGTTGACGAGTTGTAGGACTGCCGTAACCAAGGACACTAACCAAAACAAAAGCGGTGCAACGAGGAAAGATGAAAATTGTTTAAAAAATGTACACTCCTAAGAAAATACATAGTCAACGGACCAAGCCATATGAGTATTTGGCGAACTTTGGAAATTGTGAGCCGTGTTTTTTGGTACTGGAATGCCAAAAGAAGGCGAAATAAATCATGCACACAAGATGAGAAGAACTGAATTTTATTTCATAAGTCATGGAAGCAGTAGATGGTCTCATAAGTTATGCTCATCTCATTGAAGATGTCGACAGCAATACGGTGGAACACTATAATTCGTGTGTCACTACGTTCACTGGTGGGAAATGAACAAACCTTCTTTGTTTAAACATTGTAATTGACGATGGAAGGTTTGAAAGGGTAACAGGATTTCGGACATTTGCCATCGTTGTAGGTTATAAAAGTTATAACACAACGTTTCGAGGATTGGAATTTATCCTCTTCCTCAGGCGTGGGAGATGTTAGTACGAAAAATAACGGCAAATGTTCGAAATCCTGTTATCCTCTCGAACAAACCCTATTCAAAAGAATGCATATGAAATAAGATACCGCAACTGTAGTTGGACAAAACACTGGTATTTCATTCTAAATAATTCATAAAATGATGATAGCTGAAGTCCTGGTATGTATGCAAACAATACGAGTTGTACTGGACGTTATTGTAAGGGACAGACCAAACGACACAAAGCGTACTTTGTGAGGTCACTGCAGCTATCTGCGCCCACGTTATAAAATGGATTACAGGCCAGATGGTCAAAGGTATCTATTGATATTGAAGTGTATTTGATAAGGTTGAAAATCTATGTCAAAACTAGGAAAACATGAAGACGAAATTAAGGCAATGGAGCGAGCCACAGTGATGCAAAGAAGTGGATGTGAGTGGCTAGAAGAAGGAAGAATCAGGCTTACCGCTTCAAACTTTGGACTTGTAGTAATGAAACAACTGCTGTACACTGATGTTGATTGTTCATGAACAAAATATGGTCAATAGCACGAGCCTAGAACAATAGCTAATTTTGAAAAGTTAGCCAAGTGAAGGTTGAGAAATGTGGTTTGTGTATAGATAATAAATTTACTTTTCTTGCATCTTCGCCAGACGGACTGTTCGGAGATGAAGTCGTGGAGTTAAAAGAGTCTATTTTCAGTAAGGCACCTCTAGGTAGTTGAAGTTTTTGAACAAAGCAAAGGTATACTCGGGTCTTTCTGTAACCAAGTAGATAGTGTCTTGACATAAAGACATCACTCCCGTATTTATTACCAAGTCAACGAGTGCCCAGTCAAGGGTGGTTAAAATAATGTTATGTTGATTGTTGATAATGTTATTCTGTTTGTTCATGTTATTTTATATTAAGGTGTATATTAGAGTTTGCTAGTTGACGTTTACATGAAATGTGTATTTATTGAATAATGTGATTGTTATGTATTCTAACATATGGGTAACTGTTTTGTTTGATGTTTCATTTAATTATATCATATAAAATTTTGTGAATAGTAGGAATGTAAAAATAGATTATAATTATTCATATATTATATATTTATTATTATTTGAGAGAAATTACACAGTGTAGACACAATCTGGTTTTACTGAAGTCATTACCATCTGATAGCAACTCTACGATAAAGTTGGATTCCATTCTGGATTGGAAGCTGGATTTCAAGCCTGGCCAAACTCGACAGAGAGCATTTGTTATTGCTGCCTCGTGACATTTGAGACAACAGGACACGTGCGAAACGGGCCTTGTTCGATTACTCCACCGATCGTTGGCTTATGGCCCAAACATTAGTTTAGTTTTAAATAATAGAGTCGTTGGGTCAATGATCAGTAGTGTGATTGGACAGATTTATTTAATAAAGGAAAACATGACCTAAACAAGGCCCAATACACCTTTTTTACAATTTAAAAAGTAAATATACACTCAAGGTTCGTTTGGCCAAAATTTACTTATAAATACTAATCACTTATATAGTTTGTTGGGCCAATGACCCCATTTCTGTAACAAGGCAACTTTCAAAATACAAGTTCGATTACACCACTGTTAAAAACCCGTTTCATAAATAATAGAGGTTCGATTAGTCCACTGGTTCGTAGCCCAACGCCTCGATCAAATAATACATTGAATTTTAAAAGAAACGGGTCGATTACTCCACTGACCGTTTACTCCGATAAACGCGCTGTAGGTCCACGTCGTAAAACTGTCGGGACCATTTCTTACCTACTTCTTAGGGGATGGACAGTGGGTGCACGGTCCCGGCCTGGGACCCACTGTCCGACTCACGGGCTTCTTTTGACGAGGGGTAGACCAGGGATCGTCGTACTCACACTGCAGCACTTGAACGGATGTTTCGAGATCTATAGTGCAAGAGCTTGTTAACTTGAGTCAACTGTTCTGTGTAAACATTGTTTTATGGTAGCACAATCTTTTGTAAAATTAATTTAACCACTATATTTTTAATTTGTTTACATTTGCTCGTGAAAGCATAGAGTAAGCTTGATAATAACAACACCTCTCATTTCAAACTTTTCCGCAACCACGGTTGAGCAGAAGTAAGAAAAATATTTAGATAAAAGAACCAAAAGTTTTAGTAAAAGTCTACTTTTAACTGTACACTTTAGTAAATATTGAGTATGCAGTGCTTGGTGAGTACTGTAATGCAGATATCAAAGGAATTTACTATATAACTTTAGTTGGAAGTTTAACGACTGTTGTAAACCGCATAGTTTATTTAACTTTTGACAGAAGTAGGCTTCTCAGACCTTTGTATGTACCTTGATCGAGGAAACAAAGTAACATTATCTAGAGCACAAAATATATTAAATCTGGAATAAATTACGATTCCCGTAAGTATACACTGTATGACATATTTCCTTGATCATAGAAATAAGGAAATCTCAACATTGGCGTCGGACATATAGAGTTCACTCGAACTAGAAGTGTTCATATGAAAACCTACGAAATTTTGTGCAAAAACCGTGGGGAACTACTACTTTTAACATGAATTGTAATCGTGTATCTTTCAAAACCCTAACAGCACTTGTGTTTTCTTTTTTTATTAACTAAACTCCAAATTTTAAAGCGTTTGAAGGTTAACGTTTTATTTTAAAGGGAATAAACTAATAGAGTTTAAGAATTTATTTAAGAATTTGTTGCGTTCGAAGTCACTAGTAACTGCTAGTAATTAATCTCCTGTCGTTCCTTTCCTGTATCACTATTTGAAATATCGTTACACTTTGTCGCAGCGGGATATAGCGATGATTAGCAATTCAAGTTTGAGTTAAACTAGACAAATTCTTTATCCGTTTTTCATCGAAAAGATGTTTGCTACATTATATAAGTGGTATATGTACAATATCCACCGAACTTTCTGGCGCTTGTCATACGAGCCTGGCTCCATTGATGAGGCTATTGAGAAAATAAATTCCGATCTAGTGAACATCAACACTTGGGCGGTTAACAATGGCCTTAAACTCAATATAGGTAAGTGCATTGTCCTTCATCTTGCCCCACACAATCAGGTGCAGGCCCTTGGTCAGAGAGGAGTGAGAGTAAGGCTCAGTGGGGAGAGCCTGTCTGTCTCTGAGTCAGTCAAGACTCTCGGAGTTGTGCTTGACAGTGAGCTCACCTTTTCTGATCATGTCACTCATGCTATCCAGCGTGCCCTTGGTAGGCTGAGGGGTCTGTATAGATTTAGAAGTCGGCTGCCAGAATCCGCTAAGCTCCGGCTTATGAGTTCTCTTGTTCTATCTGTATTTTATTACTGCTATCCTGCATACGGCAACAGCATCTCTAGGGGAGACATAGATCGGATTCAAAGACTGCAAAACTCTGCAGTTAGATTCATTTTCAATTTGAGGCGCTTTGATCATGTGTCACCCTTCCGAGATGCTGTCAGTTTGTCCCCCATGGAAAATGTATGCAGGATCCTGACATGTGGCATGATCCACAAGGTGCTTGCGCTGGGTGAGCCGCGGTACCTGAGCGAGAAGCTCCAATTTCGGGAGGAGGTCTCTCAACGCAGTGTCCGCCATGGTGACCTGCTTCACTTTCCCAGAGTCAAGCATGGGTTTGGGTCAAGTCAAGTCACTGTGACTGTGGGGGTTATTCCCCCACTTCTCTCAAGGCTTCTGCCGCTGGGCTTTTGCCTTGTGTCAACAAGGGTCAAAGCCCTAGTAGCTTTCGCTACCTGTCAGTGTTGTAGTGTAATGTGTAGTGTAGTGTTGTTGTCTAGTCGTCCATTGGAAGACGGAGTTGGGGGACCTCCTGGTCAACGTAGATGACGGATGTGTTCCCACGGCGAGGATTCTGCTGCTTCTTGAAGAGTCGAAGTAAGTCCTTCCACGAAGCTTCTGATCGTAGGGACGTTGGCCGATGCTCTGATCACGGTGTTTCTTACAAACCAGGGCGACCCAGTGGCCCCGCCGGAGGCACCTACTCTGGACTGCGAGTAGTTTTCTCCGGGCGGACTTGCAGGTGAGGTGATACCATGCTGGAGCCGCGTAGGTTATCACTGGTCTGGTCAGAGCCGTGTAGAGCAGGACCTTCGTCCTGGCTGGCAAACTTCGTGGAGCGGAGCAGTGGGCCGATGCTAGGCAAAGCCCTTCCTTGCCAGTCCACAGATCCTCGTGACGTGGGGAGTGAAGGTCAGTCTGCTGTCCAGCAGGGCCGCATTTACAAATTCGGCGCCCCTAGGCCTACTGACCAAAGAGCGCCCCCCCCCCCCCCCAGAGGACTCTGATTACACTGACGTAGAAATCCAGTAAATTTCTTAATTACGTAATTTTGATGAACGATAATTACAATAGTATATTATATATATTTATATATATATATATATATATATATATATATATATATATATTATATATATATATACATATCCCCGGACCTAGTTGACCTTGGCCACCCGCCCCGCCGAGCGCCAACACCCACCCGCCGCCGCAACTTTTTTCTTTTGTGAACTTTAAAATTTATGCGCCCCCTAAAATTTTGCGCCCTAGGCCTGGGCCTAGTGGGCCTATAGGGAAATGCGGCACTGCTGTCCCAGGAGTACCCCCAGGTACTTGACCGTCGTCTTCCAAGGAATGTTGTCCCCGTTGAGAGTCAGTTGTCGGCCGTCCGCTTGCCTCCTTGACCTTGTGAAGTTTATCGCTTCACACTTGTCTACGTTGACCTTGATCCGCCATTTTTCACACCAGGGATCCAGTAGATCCAGCTGCCGCTGCATGTAGACTCTGGCCATCCTCAGGTTTGCAGATGTGGCCGTGAAGAGTGCATCATCGGCGTACAGCGACAGCTGCACTCTTGGAGCTACGGGGATGTCGTTTGTGTACCACAGGTACAGGATCGGGCCGAGCACTGACCCCTGTGGTAACACCGGAGGAGACTGGTCGAGTCGTGGAGGTGGATAGGGCAACGCAGACGGAGAAGGTCCGGTGGTGAAGGTAGTTGCGGATTAGCCGGAACATCCTGCCAGGCAGCGGGGACTCTGTGAGTTTGTACAGTAGGCCGTCGTGCCACACCTTGGACGAAGGCCTTGCTCACGTCTATCAGGACCGAAGTTGAATGGTGTTTTCCTCTCCACCGCTCCTGAGATGTAGTTTAGAACTCTGCGGAGTTGGAGGGTGGTCGAGTGTCCACTTCGGAAACCGAAACTGTTCAGTCCTAATAGACGTGAAAAAACTCCTCAGGGAACCTAGCCAGCATGATCCTCTCGAAGATCTTGGAGAGTACAGGCAGCAGGGAGATGGGCCTGTGGTTCTCCGGGAAAAGGGGGTCCTTGCCGGGCTTGGGAATCATAACTACCTTGGCATCCTTCCAGGTGGTCGGAAAGTGGGGCCAGGCGTATGCAGGAATTCATGATGCATGTGATAGTGACGATCACCCAAGCCGGCAAGTTTCTTCAAAGCTGGCGTTCCCAGGGAGTCTGGGCCAGGAGCCTTCTTTGGGCGGAGGCGACGGATGTGGTCGTTTATTTCTTGTGTAGTCACCAAGGGCAGCGGGTCATCCTCTTCAGGTTCGTAGTCCTCCAGGAAGTCTTCGATTCTTTCGCAAGTGACCTCGTCGTAGATGTCAGCGTGTGGGGAGAATTGATCTTCCATGGTGTCGGCGAAGGCCTCAGCTCTGTCTCTGGGGGAGTAAACGATACCACGTTGGCCGTGGAGAGGGCGGTTTACCTTCTTATCCCCTCGGAGAGCTTTGGAGACCTTCCAGATGCCGCCGACACCATCGTCAGCTTGGTGTTCCACGAAGTTGTCCCCACGCAGCTGCTCTGTGTTCCGCCAAGAGACGTGAGCATCTCCTGGCTTGGCGGTTGAAGACTTGCTTAGCGTGGGGACACCGTGTCAGCTGGTACTCCCTTCGCAGTCTACGACGTAGGCGTATCTCCTCTCTCAGGTTCTCAGGAAGAGGTGGAGTGAGATTCTTCTGTGAGAGAGGGGACGAGGAAATTTCTACAGCCTCCTGGAGGGTGATGGTCAGGTCCAGAAACCTGTTGGTCTAGCTGGTTCGGGCGATTCGGTGGGGTTGGTGGGGGCCGAGGTCTGTCGGCGAGGTGGTTTGCATATTTGTGCCAGTTGACCCTTGGTGGGGGCGCGTCGGAGGGTAGGCTGGCGCTCCATCGTCCGGGAGGTCAAAGACAACTGGCACGTGGTCTTGACGAGGAGGTCAGACACAGCAAACACCTCGACATTTCCATCTAGTTACCCAGCTAGACTAATATCAAGGATGTCCGGCGGATGTCCTTGGTGGTGGTAGTGAGTAGGCTCCTCAGGGGCCAGTACATGGACGTGGTGGCGGTTTTCCAGGAGACGTTTGAGGTCCCTGCCGGTGGAGTTTGTCTTCCGGCATCCCCAGTCCAGGTGTTTCGCATTGAGGTCCCCAGCGATGAGTGCAGGAAAGCCGGGTCGCAGCAGGCAGTCGAGGCAGTGCGGTTGGAGCAACCTCTTTGGCGGATTGTAGACGGAAGCTAATCTCTAGCTCCGTCCCTTTGTAGCTGACGGCAACCCGGGTGATTTCGGTCCCCGGGTAGTAACTGCAGCCAGTGTGGCGATGAGTCACCCCTCCGGTGGACTAAGACCGCCGAGCCTCCGCTGGGTCGGATGTCCTGCAGCTGTCTGTCAGTGCGATACACCTGGAAATTTGGGATGGTGAAGGAGTCCGTCTGTCTGAAATGGGTCTCCTGGAGGAGAGCGATGTCCACGGGAGGAGGAGCTTTTCTTACTTTGGCCCAAAGTTGTACAATGACCTCCCCCAGAACCTTAAACGGACTTCTGTTACTGTTTTTAAAAGTAAATTAAGAAAAATGATTGTACAGTAATTTATTTGTCTTGTTTGGGTGTTTTCTTTAGTCTATAGGTTTTAGTTTTTATTTTTATTTCCCAGTATATTAAATAGTGTAAGATATGACAAGAGTTGTTCTGTAAAGCAGTTGTTATACTGAGAAACGCTTGTAATAATGGCATTTTTATCTTATTTATTTTATTTTTAACTTACCCGTTGATGTGTTGGTGATAGTTTACAATTGTAAACAAATTATTCCCTATCCATGTTCACATCTTGGATAGAAATTATGTGTTTAAATTAAACGACCTCATCATACAAAACTGTATAGTTGCACATTTCTTGAAAGACAAGAGATTTTTAGAATAAACCTTCTCCAATAATCATTTAGAATTGGTTATTAAAAAATCGTGTTCATTAAAATTATTTGAAAATAAAGTTAGGAATCTTGTGAAGTGTCCATAAAGTGTGTGAAGTGTTGTATGCAATGATACAGAAGTAAGCTCTGCTCCAAATTAATTCATGATAAACCATAATTTACAGCAACGTTGAAAAAAATGCAGCGTTAATGGCGATATAGATTGTTAAGGAAGGAAGAAAGTTAGATTGTTCCGCCTTAACTTTCATTCCCATTATCCAAAATTTTGTTTTTTTTTTATTACAATTTTCGTTTATGTATGTTTTTTTAGAGGAACATGTTTTTCTTTTTTTGTGATTTATACATTTTAATACATCACATCCAATACTTCTGAAGTGTTTTACAGTGTTCTGTGCATTCGTGGATGTTTTTCTTAATTTAATATTCTTAGAACTACACTAATGTGTGTTAGTATAACTTACCCTCACCTGTCTTTTACGGTGACTTATGTTTGAAAGCGTTTGCAAACAACAAGAGAAAGTTTATGGCATTACTTCAAAACTGAAAATAAGATAATCATGAGCTTTCAGAAATCATGGGTTGTCTCATATGTTCTCTAGGTAGTGAAAGTTCTAATAGAGAGATGCATGACACTCATTATACAGGTATCGTCAGATTAACAAGGGTTTTAAACACAAGAACACATTCAAATCCAACAACAAGCAAAGCGATGGCGGTTTTAATGCAGAAGGGAATTGAAACACAGTGATTGGTGACTGGGGAAGAAAACAGACTCTGATAGAATAGGGACCTTATATATGTTAGAATAATCCCAACAAAACCTGTTAAGAAAGGCTATTTCACACATTTACGAATAGTGGATCGTGATCTTTTATTAATACTATTGGAAAATAATTAAACGTGCCCAAAATTTTAATTAGCAGTAGATATTTAACAGTGCAAAACGCCAATTGATAGAATAGTTACTGTATATTAAACGCAAAGTGATAACACAATAAATTGTGTTACGCTCGACCGTATAAGCAATCAAAATATACGTAGTTAAAATAATCGAGTGCGATGAAACTTTAATCCCTAAAAATATTACAGACACATCAAGGATTAGGATTTCTTAACTACACTCTGTGTATGGCGGATATACAGTCTGGGAGCGCAGGAAGCTCGCTATCTCGGCCCACCTGTGCCACACTTGTCCAGTCTAACAAGGACTCATAACTAGGCTATTTCTGAAAACATCACTTTCGAAACATCGACATTTTAAGATAAACGTTTAAAAATGCTATTTTTAAATAGCAGGTTGTATGTATAGCCATTAAAAAGGTTTGGTGAGGAAAAATAAATAGTTAGAAATACGTATTATACTGAGTGTATTATTTTTTTATTGTTCTGCTTAAATCTATGATATTATATAACCATACTTAAGAAACAACAAAAAGTTTACATAATACGAACTTAAATTCAAGTCTCTAGCATTCAAAATAAATTAAGAAGAAGATGAATGATTTATTTCAATGCGTAATAGGCTACAATATTAAACTATATACAACTATAGTAAAATAATACAAGAAACAATTTGTCATAATCCTAATCCTAATATTATTATAAATGCGAAAGTAAGTTTGTTTGTTACGCTTTCACGCTAAAACCATTCTATCTGTTATATTGAAATTTTACATGGACATTCTTAATGTTCCTATAAAAAACATAAGCCTATTCTTATTTTGAAAATCCTTTCGGATTACGCCCCGATGGTCTTTCAAAAGTTCTGTACTGTGGGCTCCAACACAGTGGCGTAGCGAAGGGGGGGGGTCCGGACCCCCCCCCCCCGAAATTTTAAGACATATTACAAAATAAAGCATGGAGCAGAAGAAAAAAAGGAGAGTTGTCATTTACTCTTGTCTACAAACATTAAATTGATTGATTTAACACGTTCACGACGACGTGACCCACCGGTGGGGTCACGACGGTCATTACAAATGGACGTCGTGACCCACCGGTGAGTCACGTAACAATGCGTTTCTATATGGCTGTAGATTTTATACAGTCAAAGAATTGGCCGTTTAATGTTAACCACGTCCACCAGGAAGATTGTGGGAACATGTAGGTATATCAGGAACACGTTTACTAACACAGTGATATTATAGGATTTAAAAATATAAACACTAGTATTTTTCATGTTGCCTATATGGACAAACGGTTTATTATAAAATGCAGCATGTGTAATATCAGAACATGGATTTAAAAAACGTTATTAACTTTGAAAAAACATAGTAAGATATATAACTATATGGCAAACAATGCAAGAGTGAGTAATATTTTTACAATTTACTTGTGCTTAGAGTTAAAACATAAGATACACATAGAAGGAGAATTAGGACAATCATTGCAAAATGTAGTGACTTTTCTTGCTTTCTTCCTCGCCTCACTAGTTCCAAGTCTGTCGGCCAGTTCACTATAACACGGCAGACATCTTTTGCGAGAAGTCCGGACAGGTCCTTCCTGCTGAGATAGTTTGTGGGTCAACAAAGGCCGCCTTCTTACTTCTCCATCTGGTGCACGCAGAGCCGGTGTTTGTATTCTGTTGGTCACTGGGCTAGCAAATCATTTTTACTTATAAGTGCTAACCGGAAGCCTAACATGTCCATATGGTCCTTTTTAGGTTTACCGTGGTTGTATACTACAAGTGAATTAACCACGCATGTGCCAAGAAGAAGCTCAAATGCTACTTTCATGTACCACCGAATGGTTTTTCTGAGAGGGTATAATACGACGACAGCTGGTCAGAAACATCAACTCCCTTTTTTGGCTCCATTGTATGCCAGCACTGCCGACGGCTTTAAAATAGGTTGTCCTTTGCTATTTTTTCTACCAGTGTCTTTTAAAATCCCTTGGTCTTCTGCACGGGTAGAAATCATGAGGACACGCCTTTTATCTTTCCAGAGTATAACTTTGACTCCCCTTTCGTTTTGAAGAGCAGATACTTCGCCTCTTTTGATATTTTTCTTGACGAGCTCTTTTGGATTATTGACCCTGTCTGCACGAAGGGTGCCACATAAGTATGTTCTTTTGTGGAGAAGAAATTCCTGCGAGAGGAACAGAATTATAGAAGTTGTCGGCAAATATAGAGCGGACCCTGAAGCAACAAATCAGAAGCTAACAGAAGTATTATTTTCTGGGCATGTCCTTCATTCCCTGTAATATCATTTGTACCTGCATAAATTTTACAATTGTACGTGTATGCTTCACCAGAACACAACTTGTACACTTTGATTCCATACTTGTGTGTCTTGTTGGGGTTGTATTGCCTAAAATGAAGGCGCCCACGCCAAGGCACCATTGTTTCGTCGATGACAATGTTTTCTCCTGGCTTCATAACTGATTGACAATTTTTGTTCAGCATATCAACAATTTTCTTAATTTTGGCAAGCCTTGGCTCTGTTTCTGCTACTTCCTCATTGTTAGAAAAATGGAGGCATTTGAGAATTGCCTCAAAACGGTCCCTTTTCATGGTTTTTTTAATTACTTCATTTTCAAAAAGTTTTATTCTTGGACCAATACAGTCTGAGTTGTGGAAGAGGGCATATTCCCATTATCAAAATGATTCCAAAAAACTTCATAATTTCTATCTCGTCACAGTCTAACAGTTTCTCATTAGAGATCGTCTTCTTACCTCATGACTTGATAAGTAATTACGAGCGTTCCTGTTGGTTTCAGTTACTATTAACTGTAAAAACCTCATCAGTAAAAAACTGCCTGTAAACTGTCATGGTATCGCTTCTATCAAAGTCATGCATCAAACCCTCTTCTCCAGTGAAAGGGAAATCCTCTCAGTTAATGTACAGTCACTCCAGTTATCACTACCAGTAGCTTCATCAACTGCAGGAGATGTAGTACGTGATGGTTCAAGGTTCGTTGGTATTAGGCCTGCCATTGTTTTGAATACCTACATCATTTGCATTATCCACAGTAGATTCATTAGATGCAGGAGATATAGTATGTGATTGGTCCAGTCGGTTATCATTAGCCTGACCATAGTTTTGAATAACTGGCACCTAAACTATTTACAGTGTTTTACACAATTACTTACAGAGGACAATAGTGCAGTTGTATTTATCGTTTCATCTTCGTCCTCCGTAAACTTCATCTTCTAATTCACTATTCACAGAATCCGATGGAACATACTCACTTCCAGAGTATTGAAGTTCACTAAGTTCTGAAATGTCAGAGAACAACGCGTCTTCTATATCACAGTCATCCATTTTTTACTAGTCACTTTGCACCTACAATGTTCACAAACGAAAATAAATGTAAACGATGTGAGACCACGAAGTACAACTGTGTAAGTGAAGTTAGAACAAATAAATTACATTGTAAACAAATGGAGCAAAACGATTGGAACAAATGGAGCAAAACGATTGGCTCACGTGTTATTTGGCGCCAAGCAGTCTGGCTGAGCACGAAAACGGAGCGCGGAACACCGTGGGCTATGAGAAACAGCTGAAATACAGCGTGACTCACCGGTGGGTCACGACGCGGCTTTGTAATACAGTATTTAGAATACGCGTCGTGACCCACCGGTGGGTCACGCAAAAAAATTTTGAAAATCATAATGTTTTGCAATAATATTTTTAGTTTTCGATGACGCATGGCCTTTTATATAGTCATAACAGGCCTCTTTGTGCGAAAATCTCAATTTCGTCCACAGGTCATACTATACCTAAAATGGCGTCGTCATATTAGAAACTGCAGTAAATATTGGTCGTCGTGAACGTGTTTAATTGATTAAAGTGACCTTTGTTAAAAATATAATTGCCCTTTCGTTTAAATCATAAAGTATCAAACGATACTTTTGGGCTCGGCCTTTCGGATAGTGTAGTGTAATCACGGTATTGCTATAGGGCGCGGTCACGTGACGTCGCAATGTAACCTAAATTGTAACACGGCGAACATTCGACCTCCAGCGCTCGTTGTGTCAACAACTCCTGCAACAACATGAGCGACATCTTCAATAAGATGGGACAGCGTGCTAAAGCCGGGGACACACGGTCCGGGTGAACGCCCGTCCGAGTTTTGTCCGGGCTCCGGATGATCCAGAAGTACATTGTGAAAGTTAGTGAAGAACACACGAAACCAGGACGGGCTTTTGCCCGTCCGATAGCAAAGACGCCCGGGTGTATTCTCAACTGATCATCCGAGACCCGGCCGGGCGTTCACCCGTCCGACAGGTGGCGGGGCATTGTGTCAAATAGGCGGGAAACACATGGTCCGGGCGAACACGTGCAGTCAGTCAGTTGTGACCGTCGTGGTATGCGCATAATGCAGTTCCTCATGTCGGTATCCTGTCTACGAAGCTGTGGTGATATCTTTTGGAGCACCTCATCGAAAGTGGAGACAGACATGCGAAAATAGTTGAAGAATTTTTCTTCATCTACTCTTAATTCTAAAAATAGAGTATTGAAGTGTCCTATAGTATGTTTCTCTTCTGCACTACAGGATGTATCCATACACTTCTATTACGTTTCTTTTTACGTCTGTGACGCAGTAAACAAATCACTGCTAATAGTTTACGTCTATCTTCGTCCATGATCAAGCCGAAAATGACGACAAGTGGAATAAAATCTCCCGGATGGGAGTTTGCTCGCAGGATACCCTTGCTGTTCCTGGACAGTGTTCCGGACTGGCCTACCCACGCCAAGAAGTTGGAGGAGTTGGCGCGGGACGGCCTGACGACAACATTCCGCGGTGCTCACTATCGCTTGAAAGTGACCACCGTGGAGGACTTCAGGGCAGTTCAGCGGTACCTATGTTCCAAGAAGCTGCCCTTCTACACTCACAACCTTGGGCGTGAAAGATCGCTTAAGGTTGTGATCAGCGGACTGCCCGACACCGATGATGTGGAGCTCTTCTTTGTCTTAACTGACGAGGGTTTCGCCGTCGACGAGGTTGCACGACTTCGGACAGCCAGGGGCCCACCAGGAGCTGGCTGATCACGCTGACCAGGGACAGTGAGCGAGAGAACCCTGACACAAAGAGGGCTTGCCAAATCTACAACGTGACAAGCCTGCTCCATGTCAGGATCTCAGTCACTATCTACAAGAAGCCGGTCGGCCCGCCGCAGTGCTACCGGTGCCAAGGTTTTGGCCACGGCTCCGGCAACTGCGGGAGGCCGAGAAAATGCGTCCGCTGCGGGGAAAATCATCTGAAGATGAACTGCCCCAATGGGAACTGGAGGGGATGACTGATTGCTAGCAGACACGTGTGCAAGTCGGCTCTAAAGTTTTTATAGTTTTAACTGGTATTTTTCTGACAGTTTTCTTGGAAAGTGGTGCCATTACACGCGTAAAGACACTAAGCATTTTTTTATCGAATCAGCGAAACTTTTTATAACGTGTGTAGTTAATAATTCGCTTATCAGTACAATATTTCATGTACCGATCGCCGCCGCAGCTCAGGTCTGGGTCTAAAGGTGAGCCTGTCCCATTATCTGGCGGAGCTGATAAGCAACGGTCCGAGCGCTCCTTATCTGTAACGTCTGACCCCGGCCGCTCTACAACATGAACAATGCCTGCCACCGGGACCGACAAGGCCGCCAGAGTTGACGCGACTGTCATCGCCGACCTCGTCGGCAAGCACCTTTCTTCTGGCGACGTCTTCGGCCAGCTCGTGACCCGCATCACCCACGAGCTGAAGGGTGTCGTCGAGGAGGCTGTGCGGGCGGCGCTGGCGTCCGTCGGCGATGAGGTGGCGAGGCTCCGGGAGCAGGTGGGAACCTTGACCCAGCGGCTAGAGGAGATGGACGACCGACTGCAGGAGCGCTGTGACGAGCTGGAGCAGTTCCAGCGACGCCAGAACCTCCGCATCTTCGGGGTGGAGGAGACGACGGGGGAGAACACCGACCTCATCGTGGTGGAGCTCTGCAGGGACAAGCTCGGTGTGGACCTGCCTGTCTCCGCCATCTGCAGGTCGCACCGAGTCGGCAGCCAGCCCAAGCCCGGGCCCGACGGTAGGAAGAGGCATCGGCCTATAATCGTCCGCTTCATAAGTTACCAAGACCGGCGGACGATATACAACACGAAGAAGAAGCTGAAGGGCACGGGCATCACGGTGCGGGAGGACCTGACGGCGCGGCGACTGGAGGTGCTGAAGAGGGTGACGGCGCAGCACGGGGTCCGCAACACCTGGACCCAGGACGGCAGGGTGCTGTGGCTGGGCAGGGACGGCAGCAAGGGAGTGGCGACCCGGCTTTCCGACCTCCAACCAGCTTCTAACTGATTAAGTACATATTTTTTTTACCATTTTCAGTTCCTCAATTATACTTCCTAATTAAGCTTTTATTTATTTTCTTTTACACTGTACATGAATATTTATTTTCTAATGAATTTCTACAAAATTATTATTATTTTGTTTTAAGAATTTTAATTGGCTATAGAATTATAACTTTACTATTAATTTATTCTTTTCAAAATTATTATTAGAATTATTATAGCACTAAACAAGATTTGAATTCACTACCATTTTATTTATTTTTCTCTCCACTTACATTTTTAATACTGATTATTATTATTACAATAAGAGCCTGCAAGCTTGCATGCATGTTTAAATTTATTGTGAATAATATTAGAGTAGTAATAATTGCAATTAATTTTAAGTTTATATTAAATGATAAAGTATTATTTTTTCTTTGTTATGGTATGCGTGTGTGTGTAAATGTCCTGACCGCAATGTCACTGTCGCGTGTACCGCCGGCCGCTCGCCGCCTGCAGTATCGTCGCGCCCCTGCTCGCCGCCGTGCACGGCTCTGACAGCCCCGCCCCGAGCGGGCGCGCCTCTTCGCCGTCCCTGCCCGCGCTTCTCTGCCGTTCTCTCGCTCCCTACAACAACTTCCTCAAGGCAGCACACGTTAACGCACAATCACTGTTTAGTCATATTGACGAATTTCGTTCCATTTTTGAGCCATTACATACCGACATTATCTTGGTCTCTGAGACTTGGCTAAAACCAACCACAAGCGATAAGAGCATTAATTTAGCTGACTACAATATTTTCAGGAACGACCGTCTACACAAACGTGGTGGTGGAGTCGCAGTTTATGTCAAGTCTCAGTTTCCTACTTCCATCTTATTCTCATCTGATACATCTAGAGAGGGACGGCCTGAATTTATGTTTATGGATGTCAGTGTCAATGGGACGCATGTTTTAGTCGGTGCATGTTACAGGGCCCCCAATACCGGCCATATTGCCGAATTTGAACACACACTCATCGATCTTATGGCTCGTTACAGTCATGTCATTGTCATGGGCGATCTGAACTCCGATTTGTTAGGGCCTACCACATATGAAAAAACCTTTTTGACCACAATGTTTCAGTCATGTAACATGTCTCTGCTACCACTTCAGGCCACTCATCACACTGCTACAACCGATACGTGGCTTGACATCATGGCTGTTTCTGACCCGACCCACGTTGCACACCATGGACAATTTCCTGCCCCTGGACTTTCAAAGCGATCTCATTTTTTGTGCCTATAAACTCCATACCCCCAAAAATAAGCCCAATATTATCAAATATCGCAGATACAGGGACATAGATCATGCTTCACTTCTCACAGATGCTGCTGCTTTACCCTGGCATGAAGTAACCACTGCCAATAATGTAGACGAAATGGTTATCAAATTTAATGCTTTACTTACTAATTTATTTGATAAACATGCCCCAATCATAACTAAAAGAGTAACCAAAGCCCCCTCTCCATGGATGAATGATTTCATAAGAAATTTGCAAAAGCAAAGGGATTCCGCCTTCAGAAAAGCTAAACGTTCTAAATCCACTCAAGATTGGGAGGCATATAAACGTCTTAGAAATCACACGCAGCAGCAAATCCGTAACGCCAAAGTTAGATTTTACCACACAACACTTTCAGAGCCTCAGTCCACTAAATCACTGTGGAGTAAAATTAAAGACCTTGGTGTGGGTAAATCCAATATCAGTCCACCTGTTCCGTTTGACCTCAATATTATAAATGATTACTTTATTAATATCCCTGTTAATATATCTGCAGCTAGCGATTATTTTGCTGAGCTGGAGGCTGCTCCTCGGGAAGCTGCTGGCCGCCAGTTTTCTTTCACACCTGTGAGTGAGGCTGATGTGCTTGCTGCTTTCACGAGGATGACCAGCAACGCAGTTGGGGCTGACAACATACCTTTGCGCTTTCTGAAAGATACATTGCCAATCACCCTTCCTGTTTTAGTAGTCATTTTCAATTATTCTTTAAATTCCTCTGTTTTTCCCTTAACCTGGAAGCATGCTCTAGTTCGTCCGTTGAGAAAAGTGTCTAATCCGCAATCCCCTTCTGACCTACGTCCAATCAGTATTCTCCCTTGTCTCTCCAAATGCCTTGAAAGAGTGGTACATCAACAAATTTCATCTTATCTGAATACCTATAACATCTTATCTAAATACCAGTCTGGATTCAGGCCTAATCACAGCACCACCACAACCCTAATTAAAATCACCGATGATATCAGATTGGCAATGGACAAGAGACTAATCACCATTTTACTGCTTTTTGACTTTTCCAAAGCCTTCGACTGTGTTTATTACCCCCTTCTCCTCATCAAATTGAAGAAGTATGGTTTCTCCGATGAGTGTGTTAACTGGGTCAAATCGTATCTTACTGGGCGACGGCAATGTGTCAAAGAAAGGGAAAAAATATCTGAATGGAAAACCGTAACACGGGGTGTTCCACAGGGCTCTGTTCTTGGACCCCTATTGTTCTCAATTTATATTAATGACGTCACATCTATTATAAGGCACTCTAAGTTTCATCTTTATGCCGATGATTTACAAATTTACGTACACTGTTCGCCTGATGAATTGAGCACATTTATGGTTCTACTCAATCAAGACATTGAATCAATTGCTTGTTGGGCAAATAAACATGGGCTGAAATTAAATGAAGACAAAACGCAGGCAATGGTATTGGGAAACCCAAGATTGATCGACCGTTTGGACTTCAACGTTGCATCAAAAACTTGAACTCAATAACCACGTACTAAATTTTCAAAACAAATTAAAAAATCTTGGTCTTACTATGAGCTCAAGTCTTAAGTGGAATGACCAGGTTACGATAACGTGTAATAGAGTATTTGCTGGCATTCACAGTTTAAAGCGTTTTGCTTTATATCTACCATTCAGTGTCAAGGTTATGCTGGTTAAAACTCTCATACTGCCACACTTCAACTACTGTGACGCTGTGATCAGTGACATGACTGTTGAGCTTTCGGACAGGCTTCAACGTGCTCAAAACTATTGTATCAGATTTATTTTCAATCTCAGACGTTATGAGCATGTGACTCCATTTTTCAAACAGCTATCGCTTCTGAAACTTCAACAACTTCGCCAACTTCACATTCTTTCAACTCTACATTCAGTTATCAGAAACAAGTTACCTGTTTACCTGTCCGAAAATTTCAAATTTATTTCCGATATAAGTGAGCGACCTACGAGAAGGGGATCCTCGTTACTCTCAATTCCTGTTCATCGATCGAACTTCTTCAGTAGGTCGTTCACTGTTCAGGCATGTCGCCTCTGGAACTCTCTTCCTGATGATATCCGTATTATAGAAGGTCGAGCTCGTTTTGGGGCGGGGGTCAGGGACTTGTTGCTGGGCGGTCTGTAGGGGTGACGGGTGGCGGTGCTCGTGGCGTGCTTGTGGTCAGGCTGTGTGTTTGAGAGAATGAATGTAGCAATAACAAAAAATTATTTAAAAATTAAATTGTTAATTTAAGTTTTAATTTATCTTTGTTTGCAAATTTTCTACATATTCAGCTGATAAATTTGATTTTCAATTATTACATAGTAGTATATATTTTGGTTAAATTTAAATTTAAAATGGAATTTGTTATAGTTTTAAGGTCATTAAATGTAAATATGTATATATATATCTGTATATTATGTGAGGTTGAGTGGTAGAGAGGGCTAAAGAGCCCTAACTCCGCCTCTTGAATAAAGGCATATTTCATTTCATTTTTCCCCGATAATTATATACTTGTCTACAGTGTAATGATACAAAAAATCGTCATTATAACTCATTCATAAATACCTCAATCAGTGAAATCCAAAATAGCCGAACTTCTAATCAATAGACTTTTTCCGGTGCATTTTCCGACCGTTAGTTTGATCTGTACCCGAGCGAAATCCAAAAATTGCCCTCCTTTTGTAAAGGATTTTCGGCCGTTAGTGGCCCAATGTCCCCGAAGGGGTATTTCATTTTCTCCACAGAATATAGTTGTGTCAATTATACGCTTGAGTGAAGCTGTTTTGTTCTTTTTCTTTCTTATCCAGTGAATCCAACATCAATTTGGTGCCTTCTACTTGGCCAGAATCAAACTTCGTAAAGTTTCTGTAGCTATACAAGAAAATTTGTGGTACTAGAGTTGCTGTGAGAGTTGAATTGGCCTATTACATCTTTCCACTTTCTATAAGGCGTAGTTACTAAAGCCCATATTTTTGGTATTTACCTTTTACCAGTGAACTCATTGGCAAATAACACACAAAACGCCCCCTGGATCCCCCGGTTTCGGACCCCCTCCCCGAACGAAATTTCTAGACCGAACATAATCTAGTCAAATCAATTGCTAATCAGTGGTTTTATTATATATCGATATCCATTTGTTGACTTACTTTTACCAGTGATTTATTGCATCTGATGACATTAATATTCAATTTCTTGTATATTTATATAATTGAAGCATGTATACCACTTTAAATATAAACTTTCAAGCTTTTCAACAGCAGTAGGAATTGTTTACAGCGTTTATATCTTTAGATTACGAAATTCTGTAAACGGAAAATGTAAACAAAATACATACTTAGTCCTAATAACGTGGCGAATAGGACTGCTGGTTGGAATAATATTTTAGAAGTTTAAAGAGAAATGTGTGACCACAGTTTTGGTAAAATTTTTAGAGACAGAAAAATGGATATTCCAAGGCCAAAAGAAAAACTTAAAAATAAAAATATGGACGGTTTTAGTAGACTATACATGAAAGATACAAGTTACTAAATGATATCTCCTTACATAATAAATAATTACTCTCCGGAGCTTCATTCGTATACATACTATAAAGTTATTACAGTTTATTGTTAAGCCTTTTTTATTTTGGTATTATGACGAAATTGCCTATATTTTAAAAATACTGCCTGCAATTTCTAGTGGAGTGACTAAAACTTTTCTAACAGTTTATACGTGTAGTTTAGTAGTGTTATGAGTAAATTTTTGAAGTTTGGACATTAAACAAGGAGTTGTATTCAAATATTTTAAGCTATTCCTATTTCCATTGCTGTATTTTGATGAAAGAATTTCACTATATAATCCTATAAATTATACTGCCATCACCCATTTTTACCCAACTCTGCCTTCAAAGGAGTGGAAATTTTTTTCAATTGTTAGACCCGCCATTGCTTACATATAGCATATAGGCATACTATGTGGCGTCTATATCAAACTTACCCTTTTGTATACCTCATAATTTTCATAACTAAACGGTCGGCACTCAGTAGTTGATATCACACATACAGCATACATATCATTCCTATGAAATAGAAGTGTTATAATTTTCATATAAGTCGTTACTGATAGCCAAAGAAAAATGTTCAGAAAAATGTCCTTCCATACTTTTGAGAATATAAGTATCGGCCGTAAGCAAACGAATGAACGGACCTCGACGTTCATCCGTTTATCACGTGGGTGTAAAATAGTAAATAGTCATATAGTTTCCCCTGTTTTAACTGAAAACCATTAAAGCTTTTCTTCAAAATCACTCCTTGATTAAATTACTACATATTTTTTTATACTTCAAATGATTACAAGCACAAACTTTTTCTCTAAAACCGATTCGTGTTAAAATTTACAATACATTCCATCTAATTGAAATTAAAATATGACGCCCCCATTATTATCTGATCTTGACAAAATTTGGCATTAAAGATTATATTATATTGAAAGGAACTTTAGATTTGTATGGTATTAAAATCAATTTAATCCCAGTTTTACTTTTAACGTTTCACAAAAAGATTCCACACGTTTAGACAAAATGTGTAGATTTTTATAGGCTTTTAAATAGTTGAAAATTGATTTTGACATACAGTTAGACTTAAGAACCCTAATAAACCCGATTTAATCTTGACATTATAAAATGTTATTTTAATCTTACGCATTTAAGAAATTTTACGCAACAAGTAGGCCTATTTAGTGATTAGAAACAGTGAAGTACAGTGTGTATTTTAGTTTTAACAGTATATGTAGCTATGCATTTGAATTTATTTTTTTTATTCATATTCTAAATTAATGTTAATTCAAAATTCGATCCTGACTACAGCTTAGGAAAAGCTTCATCTTGTCCTCTTTTTATTTCCATTCATAAATGTCTAGATTTCGCCTTAAATATCATAAAAATAAATATAATGTTAACATTTTTTATTGTTATATATTTTTTTTAAATACACAATTATTATTTAGTATTAACACACAAAATATGTGTGCAACATGTAACTAGTATGCAAAGCTTTTATTCCAAAGGTTAATAAATTCTGATTTAATAATCTTACTATTTAAGTAGGTACTGGGCATTATATTTAGATGTTTTTTTGCAAGCAAAACTTCTTCTCTTTTAAACACCCATCTGATCAGGTGCAGAATATGCCCTTCTACAGGGATCCAATAATTTTTATCTTACCATTCAGATAACACTCATGTAAGAATATCTCTGAAGACAATGCAATAGCGATAAAAAGTCAATAGTATACCCAAACGTCCCGAATCTCACCTCACCACACTAGGTCAGGATCTTCATTGGCTACAACCCATGTCCAGTATCACTTCTTACCTGTAGCTCAAAATGATAGCAGCACTCCACTCACAACTAGGGAATATATCAAAGGAATGTCACTGGAAAAAACTGAATCTAGTAGTATCCCTGACACACAGTTAAAATTTAGTTTTTTATTGGATAATCATATTAAGTGATGAAACTCACTTTACTACTCACTAATTAATAGTAAATTCTATCTCCCAGGAGTAAGGGATTTCCAATAAATATGCAAGTCTAGTTTAATAAATTCGTTTAATCATACAAAAAATAAAATTTACTTAATAAAAATCACCAGTTATTAAATATATTTTATTACCCCTGTTTTAAATTTTTTTTAACTTGACCATTTTAGATTAATCAGAATATCATAATTTCAATAATTACAACAAAAGATTAATAAGTTGAAAAAAGACAAATTAGTTTGAAAAAATTATATGAAATCATTGACTCTATTATGGAATTAAAAATAATAAAATACAAAAATAAAATTTTAAAATTATTTTTACCATATAGTAATCATAATATAAGAATGAATGGATGATATATTTTTTGTTTAAGAATTATTTTATATTAAAATATCAATGGTATTTTCCATGTATTCTGTTGGATGTTTAAGACATGTGTTGTAACATCTTTAAAATAATTGTAAATATTCTAGTTTTCTATTAAAATTTGCTGTAAAAAGACAGGAATTTCTACAGCTACTGTACTCAAAAAGGAGGTACATAAGAAACAAAGGCTGGTATTGAATTTAATACAAGAAACTGTTTTGTTTAAATTAAACTGTACTTGGTGTATATAAGTGGTTCTGTTCACTTTAGAACTTTATATAGTGTCACTAGGTAGTTTTTTCAGTTGTGTTAACAAATGAACATTATATGCACATTGAAGCATTTTACAATGTTAATTTTTCTTCCTTGTCTGGACCAAAGATACAATATAAGGTAGTGCTACAGTCCAATACTTCCCTTTGACACTTTCATGTAAATTATACAATTGTAATATGAATTTTAAAAATCCATAGAATTTTAAGCAGTAAAGCACTATTAGGCTTATTACTTTTATAAAATAAATTTGCTATTAGTGATATTGCTCACTTTAACATTTCATGTTGTTACTGAACTGTTTCTTTTTCAGGTAGTGTTTAAAAATAAACCATGTATGCATATCTAATGGAGCATTTATTAATGATAATTTTTCTTAGCTGCCTATACTAACGATATACCGTAATATGTAAAATTGCTCACATTTAAAGTCCAATTATCTTATTAGGACTGTTGTACACTGAATTTAATACATTCGTAAACTTAAAAAAAATTTAACACAAATAAACGTCTTAATTTCATAAACTTACCATGCATTTATACTGCTCACTTCAGTATTTAATTTAGTCACAGAACAGTTTCAGATATTTTTTACAAATAAACAATGAACTCAACGCAAATTTTGGAAACGTTGATGAATTATATTTTTAATACTAGGCTAACAAAAGATACCATATGTTATATTGCTCCACATTTTACTGTAGAATATCTCTCTTGGACAATTTTAATATACACATACAGTTTTACATAGAATAAGCAACATTCACAGTTTCTTTAAAAGGTAAATACTGTTAGACTTCTTACTATTATAAACTTAAATTAAACCATGAATTGATACTGATGTCTCTGACCAGTTTCCGATAGTGTTCAGAAATAAATAATAAATGTACAACACCTGTTAAAGCATTTATGAATAACAGTTTTCTTACTTGTCTCTGTACTGTACACTCAGTTTATATGTATTGGACAACACATACAAACAAACAAAAAAAAACTTTGTAAAAAAAAACACTTTTTGTATGTGTTGTCTTTTAACATATTTTAAAGAAAAAAAAATTATGTTAGAAACTATATAAGGGTTTATTCTTGTGGAGGCCAGAATAAGTTCATGTCCCGCCAGATACCTTGAAACAGATCGTCATAAGAATCATCAAACAATATGCCATTGCTATATAACATATTTCAAGACTGGAGGCACTCTCCTACAAAAGACCAGAAATATTTATGTATTGTGTAGACTATGGTATTTAGATCCAATGCAAAAGCAGTGGCGCATCAAGAAATGTACTCTGAAGGGTGCCTTGAAAACAGTAGAGTAGAGGGTATAAAAAACTATATCAGCGAGTGTGGGGTCCAGCCACCCCTGGGGAAAGGTTTGAAACATTAGGTCCTAAAATTAATATTCTATAGTACTTCTCAACTAATAAGAGGAGGTAAAATATCAGCTCAGAGCATAAAGTTTTCAATAAAACCTCTCTACCACCAACCACCAGGAAGCTTATATAGGAATAATCTTTTACTACAAGTACAGTTTAATATGAAGTATATAAGACTAAAACAAAATTGAATCATAAAATTAACAAGATACTTAACAAAATAGTTCAGTATAATCACTAAACAAGAGCAAAGCTGCATCTTATGACTTCGGATCAAAAAGTATAGATACCCGAATTTGAGGGATGAGTGAACCGTGAATCTATGATAAAAAATACTGGGATATGAATCTACATATAAGTACTTTTATAGAGGATATATTTACTAAGAATATAATAACACATTTTTGAGACATAAAATTAGGAATTTTGTGTTTTTACTGCTGCTGAGCCGTTGACGTCCACTGCAAACAAAACTAGAATAGGCATTCTCAGTGTTTCATCAGGTGCAGAATTAAAATGGAGCTAAATTCAAAATTCACATTTCTAACTTTTTGCAATGTGAATACGACGATTTAGAGGCTTGCGTGTTAAAAATAATGCATTTTATCAGTTCAATATAATTGTAACAATATAGTAATACCGTACACCACCGTGTTGTGTAACGGACTGAGGTTGCATGCAAAATTTTACTTATTTTATTTACCTGCTGGCCGATACAATGACAGACAGTCGCACAGAACAGACATTTTTATATACCCACAGTAGGCAACATATAAACTGTGTTGGCGTACTGAGTAATGGCTACCCAATCATGTCTATATCAAAATAATGTTTTGTTGAAAAATGTAAAGTTTACAGCAAAAAATGTTTTCGAGATAACTTACCACAACCACTCACGTTAAATTAGAACCACCAAAGTACCAACAAGAACCACGTTTAAAGTCATTTAAATAAAAACAAATCTGATTTATTCTGTAATTGATACTACATCATACAATGGTGTAGTGCAGTGAGTACAGAGGTTTATCACAACGTCGACGTGGCTGCTGCTTGGATGGATGACCCGCTGAGCGATTCACTAGCCGACGCGATAGTCGTATCATATGATTTGTATTCAATGTGTAAATTCTCTTGTAATTTCGATTTGACGGTATCAAATGTTCAAATTATTAACTTTATTAGCAAAGCTCGAATTGATAGGAGATACGTATTAAATCATATAGACACAATTGTAAAAGTATATGCCTACTCATTTTATTTGTTTACATTTAATGGTTTGTGATTCATGTAAAAGGTAGAATAGCTTATATAGCAATTATTTTGTTATTACTCCAATAAACGTCCGGTAAGGTGAATCTACAGGACATTTTGGTTGTCACAATTTGGGTACAAATTACATATTAGGTTCATTGACAATTTATTATCATTAATGATACTACTCGTAATTCAAAGTGGTAAATCATTTTATTTATTAATTTGGGTATTTAAGTACACCGAGGTGAAATAGTAATTGGGTTTATACTGACACTGCCTAAAGAAGTCACGTGCCTTAGTATGGCCATGGATCTCGATTGTAGGACTGTAGGTCCACGCCTAGTTTGACGGGGGTGGCTGACATCACTTTTCTGCAGGGTATGACAGTTAGTCCACGCCGACACCTGCGGACTAACTGTCCTACTTTTCAAAACTGACCTGGCCGTGCATTAGTTTTTCTACCTGCACTTATTCTTTATTCTGGTCAGTGATGCTTCCACTACATTCACACAGCGTACTGCTAAAGCAGTAAATATTAACAGTTTACTCAAGCTATCACATATGAGGTGGATTACTAATAGGGATTATATCTTAACGAATTCCATATAGCATTATATTACTTTCTAATTAATTTGGCATTGTCCTAATGAATCATAAATATCTACAGTAAGTTTGTATTAGTTATTCCTTATATTGGACCATCGTTTGTATAATTTTGTATACTCGTATACCAGTAGACACGTTACTCGTAGTACACGTTAATTGCAATGGGTGGTTTATTGTTTTATTAACATTTTTAATAGTTAAAAATAAACATTTAGTTCATATCTAATATATCATTTTTAAAGTTGGCTCTTGGCCACTATTTAATCCAAACAGTAAACAAAACATCTGCCTACACAGACATACTAACTTACAAAATAGTGACCTTATGCCGCTAACGATACGTTGTAAATATCACTCAAACAGGAATTCGATGAACGGCTAAAAAATTTGTCTAGTTTCATTCAGACTTCCAATTGCTATTCATCGCTATATCTCGCTGCGAAAAAAATTAACGTTATTTCAAATAATGATCCCGGAACGACAGGAGATAACATGTTTAATTACTAGCAGTCATAAGGACCTCGAACGCTCCAAATTCTTAAATTTATTCTTAAACCCTTTTAGTTTTATCCCCCTTTAAAATAAACCGTTAACCGTTAAAAGTTTTAAAATTTGGTGTTTAGTTAGTAAAAAAGCCATAGTTAATATTGCTTTGTTTTCTCGAACAAGGTACATACAAACTTCTGAGAAGCCAGTAGGACAAAAGTATCTGTAAAAAGTCAAATAAACTATGCGTTTTATAACTATATAAAAGTTATATAGTACATTACTTTGATGTCTGCATGCAGTTAGTACTCATCATGCATACTCAATATTTACTAAAGTGTACAGTTAAAAGTAGACTTTTAATAAAACTTTTAGTTTATTTATCTAAATATTTGTCTTACTTGTGCTCAACATTGGTCGCAAAAAAGTTTGAAATAAGAAGTGTTGTTATAATCAAGCTTACTCTATGCTTTCACGACTAAATGTAAGGTAATTTATGATTGTGCTACTATAAAACAATGTTTACACAGAACAATTGACTAAAGTTAACAGGCTCTTATACTATTATATAAATGTCTTGTTCTCTTTACCTGATTTTTCTGTGCATTCTTACGATATTTTAATCGTTGTTCTCCTAGTCGGAGCGAAAACGTATCCAATAAAGCAAAGACCACTATAATCGTTACAGACATTCTTAAGTTAGAAATGGCGTAACTAACCTGACTTTATTTTATGTATATAATTTTGTTTCATTCTTTTTGCAGCTGTCTTATGTAGTTTACTGAAAACTATTTAGCAGTCCATCCAGTGTACTGAAAACTATCTCGAAACATCCATTCAAGTGGTGCAATGTGAATACGACGATCCCTTGTCAACCCCTCGTCAAAAGAAACCCGTGAGTCGGACAGTGGGTCCGAGGCCGGGACCGTGGACCCACTGTCCACCCCTTAAGAAGACGTGTGTCCACCTGTTCCCCGACATTAATATTTTTATGTTAAAGTTATATCATATTTTTGTACCATTTTTGTACCTTTTTGTAATACCAATAAATAATTTTGTACCGCAATAGTTTATTAATAAAGTACTACAGTAGAGTCCCGTTAATCCGACCTAATTGGGACCGAGCCCTATTCGGATTATGTGATTGTTCGGATTAGCCAGAATTACAGAAAAATACGGTTTTAAACTTGAGATGGGTCTATTTTGTTATAAAAATTATCAATATTGTTTATTAAAACATGTTTTCTGACTGTTACATTGTATTTCTTGACAAATAAACGTGTTTGCGAATACTAAGCACATTTACCGTATTTAGTGTGAGAGTTCTATTGTTAAGCAATGTGAGCGTACTGGATATTGTACGGGTCCACGCGTTCAATAGTTGTACGAAACTACGCGTAATCCAATAGACTCTCTTCAATGCGACAGAAGACAATAACTGAATTTATGTCTTTTAACAATTAATATTGTATTTAATAATAATATCAGTACTGTACGTCCAATTTTTGTTTGATTTCACTTCTTAATACAGTAATTTAACTCATACTTAACCTATAACTTTCAATTTGAAACTGTATTTAACTTCATTATTATTTATGTACTGTACCGTACACAATCTGTCTTAATAAAATACTGTACAGTATGTCTATTTAATTAAAGTTTTCTTTGTTTATGTACGAAATGATGCACCCATTTTCATTTTTTATGTAATTAGTTCCTATAACTGTTCATTATCGTTATAAATAATTCCTCCTGGACCTGTTCGGATTAACCGACGTTCGGATTACACGTGTTCGGATTAGCGGGACTCCACTGTATGTATAAACCGGGGAACAGGTGGACACTTGCACCCGACATCAATATTTATATGTTAAAGTTATATCATATTTTTGTACCATTTTTGTACCTTTTTTGTAATACCAATAAATAATTTTGTACCACAATACTTTATTAATAAAGTACTATGTATAAACCGGGGAACAGGTGGACACTTGCACCCGACATCAACATTTTTATGTTAAAGTTACATTATATTTTTCTACAATTTTTGTGCCATTTTGTGATACCAATAATTATGTATCACACTCGTTTATTAATAAAACGCAATATATAACCGGGGAACGGGTAGACACTTGTACCCGACATCAATATTTTTTGTTAAAGTTACATCATATTTCTCTACCATTTTTACCGTTTTGTAATACCTATTAATAATTATGTACCACGCTCGTAACCTATGAATCACTCAACCACGGTCACTCAAATAAAAAGTAACGGATGTTTACCAAATTCTATTTTAAAACTGTTAGGGCACCATCATATAGGCCTACTATCATAGATGTTTTCACAAAGAAGACATCCTTCTTCGATTTTGAAAAGTACGTGCGAAACCGCGTGTAAATGGTAGTATATATTATTTATTTACTTTATTATTATTATACTTTAATAAATTATAAGTAACTTATATTAAACAGTTGAATTGATCATCAACCCCTTTATTTCTATGATACGTCAGGAATGTCGTAGTCATTTAGTGTTGGGAATCTTCTTTCAAGAAATAGCATGTAGATTTCAAAATTGTAAAAATATTAACCTAAATTAATATCAATGATGGAAAATATCAGTTTTGCAGACCCGCTATGTGAGTCATCAGCACAGTGTAGGCCATTAGTACCAGGTAGGCCGGGCTGCACGTGTGAGGGTGGGCAAGGGCCGCCTTTTCAGGTGCCGAGGTTTGTTTTGTTATCTTGGGGGCTTTTGAAGGCAGCGGAAAAACCACAGGACCTAGTAAAAGCATTTTATCCAATTCAAATAGGAACTGAGCTATGAAAAGATCACTCGCCGGCCGCGTTAAAACTTTATAAGCAAAAATAAGCTTCGAAAGCTAATATTATACTTGTAAGTAGTTTGCCAATTGACTTACACAATTTTAGCTTTGTACATCAATGTGGTAGATAGTCAAGTTTTACAAAATTAGTAAGCTAAACAATTACTAAATTATACAGTATACTAGGCCTATTGTACAAGGACAGTTCCAATAAATTTATTAATAATTGTTGACTTAAATGATGTTTAAAAATATTAAACATTTTAATTTTTTAAAGGAAAGACCAACTTGTAGACGAAAGATAGTACCAGAAAAGTTTAAAAATTTTCTTTTTAATCAGTAGGTTTTATGTATAGCCATTAAGAAAATGTATGTGAGGACAACTAAATAGAATAGAATAGAATTTATTTATTTATTTTCCTAAAGTGTTTACAATCCACCACAATTACAATAGCCTGATACAAACTTAACAAAAACAGAGGTCAAAACATTAATTTAAAATTAGTGTTAAACTTAATAAAGCAATTAAACAGTGAAATATCAAAAACTATCATAAATAAAAACAGAAAAAACTATATGCAAGTTTAAATGCAATACACTAATAAATGCATATACGTATAATACATATCCGATATAGATTTACTTAAAAAAGAAAAAACATAGGGCCTCAAAGTCAACGCCTGCGTTGAGAGGGTCCTTCTGCAATATTAAACATTTTTTGTTGTAAACCAGCATATAATGGCGTTCAAGTCTGAATTCATGACTTGCTCTATTTCAACCCACCTATTTTTACGTAACAAAAAGCTGTCGCGTCCGCAGAAAATGATAATTTTCCATTTCAATTTGAATTACAAAGATCATTCTTGTAAATTAAAAAAAAGAATTGCTCCTAAAACTGACCCTAGGTGTACTCCACTATTGATGTAACCAATTTCACTAAACATGTTACCCTCGGTTTCGCACTCAATTTCCTGCTGAATAACAGAGATGCCATGAGCATATACTATTAAAATGCGTACTCAACTCTCCTGTGATGGTTACTGGAAAATGTTCCATTTTGATCCAAGAGGTGGGTGAAACAGCTTTTATTTCACCGTCTAGAAAATATCTAAAACTAATATTTTATTATATTTAAATGTAAACCGACGTTTCAGCCTAATTGTAGAACTTCATATGAAAATGATAATAGCTGTCAATTTTTAATTCACTTTAGATTGCGTTTCGTAAATATTTTAACTATTTTCATTCACCCAATTCTTCAATATTTTGGGCAATGGTTTTAGCTTCTCTTTTGTTCTAAACCATTCTTGGACTGCAGCGAATGTTATAAAAACATAATTAGTCAAATGGGTCCAGCCGATCTCGTGATTAACGCTTACCTACACATTTAGCTATCCATTTTCATATAGTAGTAGATATATCCCTAGTAAAATCTAAAAAGCAACATAGAACTTGCTCTATACTTCATAAAAAGGAGGTAATGGAGATATGTAATATATCGATATCCACACACTTCAACACAACTGTGTGAATTATTGCAAAGCCAAATCCAACCAAGGCCCAAGACGGCCGACGCGACGTGCCGCTGGACAAAGGCACCCATTAACGAAAATACGAAAATAATCATCAATATTAGTTTAAGTTTAAAGACATTAATTTATGCAACTAACATTGGATGTAGTGCATGTTATTGTGAGTAAAACATCTTAATAATTAGTGAAACTAAGGAGTAGGAGGGGCAAAAAAGATTTAACAGACGGGGTTTTAAACAGCGTATTTAGTAATATTTACCTATAAGTTTTAAATTGTATTAGTAATATTTACCTATAAGTTACAAATTTTAGTTAGGGATATTAATCTATAAGTTTCAAACTATATTTATAACTATTTAAACATATTTAATTAAAACATATATTATTTGTTATATATTATTTATTATATTATAATAATATATAAATATGGATATATATATATATATATATATATATATATATATATATATATATATATACAGGGTGTATATTATGTCTGGAAACACCCAAATATATCCTTTAATAATTTAAATATAAATTTGAAACCTCTTACAATCGTGATAGAGATTGGGCATCTACTTTTTGGAACAATGTTTTGTTATGTCACACCAACGGGGGGACGTCCCTGCCGAGGGTAATCGTGAATATTCTTAATGGAAGCCTATACCTTGTGATACATAATTTTAAAGGTAATAGCTTACTGAATTGAATGCCACAAACCGAATCTCAAAGGAATTATTCTATCAGAAAATAGAGCATTTTTTAGTATTGAAAATTTACTGATGTTCAACAATGTAATTTTAACATGGTTCTTGCCACAAAATGTGTTACACTAACTTTTTTAGCATTTTTTTTAAATGTTCAATTAAATAAAACAAAAATTTCATTTTAAGCTGGTTTCTATTAGCACAAATTTGCCAGTTTTTATTACAGTACAATTATGGAAATACTTATGTTATTGATTTCTTATTACAAATAAAAAATAAATGTATGCTGTTAGAAAAGTCTTACAACAAACGTTTTACCTGCATTTGGTGTCAAAGCAATTGTTCGAACTGTATTCCTTCTACGATTTGACAATGAGCCAATCTTGTGTAAAATGATTCGACAGAGTTGCCTAACATTTCTTCAGTTATCCAAAGCAATCTCCTCTATAATCCTGTTTCTTAGGTCTTCCAAATTATGAGGCTTTCTTCTATAAACATTGGATTTTTTAAATGACCCCATAGGAAATAATCGATTGGTGACAAATCCGGAGATCTTGGAGGCCATTCGATTTCTCCTCTTCGGCCAATCCATTTATGAGGAAACCTTAAATCCAAATACTCTCTTACCTGTCTCCCATAATGGGGTGGAGCACCATCCTGCTGAAACCATACATTATCAAAGTATTCTCCTGATGCAATTTTGAATAGCTGGGATTATTTCATTTTGGAGCATATTGTAGTAAAGTTCGGCATTTAAATTTCCATTGATGAAAAAGGGTCCAAACAATTTTTGTTACCTAAAATTCCACACCATACGTTCAGGTTTTGTGGTTGCTGTGAATGGGGACTCAGTAATTCCAATGTGGGTTTTCACTAGCCCAGGTAACGGCAATTGTGCCTGTTAACATTGCCATTTAGGAAAAAAGTTGCCTCATCAGAAAATAGTATGTTTGTCAGAAAATCTCTATTGTCATCACATTTGCGCATCACAAGTTCACAAAACTCAACTCTTCTTGTCGTAATCATTCCTCACTTAACTGTTGGACTAAATGAACTTTAAATGGTTTGTATTTATTAATTTTCAAAATCTTACTCACAGACATAGGTGCATATCATGTTGCTGTGCAGCTTTTCTGAGCGATGTAATGTGGGTCTTCAATAAATGTTTGCAAAACATCTAGTGCATGTTCTTCATCTGTTGCAGATTGTATCCTACCCGACTTTGGCCGATTACGTACACTCCCCTGTCATTTCAAAACGCTCAATAGTTTTTGATATTGTTGAAACACTTATGGGATTTCCTTTCTGGGAAAGTGTCATTAAACAAATTACAAACTTCCCGATAAGATCTATGACGATCGCCATATCCTCGCATCATCAACAGAGTAATTCGTTCTCTTTCAGACACAATTCCATTAAAATGTCAAATAAAAACTGAACTACTGTAATTAGATAACTTGTTGACAGCAATGCTTCAGAGACACTGATTAACTCGACAGGAATGATATGACCCTTTGTCCATTTGTAATTCCCAAGCTTAGACCTGTCTAGTGAAAGCTCCATGCTCAACAAACTGAAACCTGTAGACCAGATGATTTAATAACACAATAATGTTTCTCATAGGCTAGTGACCTTTGTCTCTTTAAACCTTCCTGCTGACTGGAAAACACCAAGTACAGATTCATAAGTAATCAGAGAAAGTGACTCATAAGTTTTATTCATTGTAAATAAAAAAACTGGTAAATTTGTACTAATGAAACCAGCTTAAAAATAAATTGTTTATTTTATTTTAATTGAACATTTAAAAAATGCTAAAAGATTAGTGTAACACATTTTGTGGCAAGAACCATGTTAAAAATTACATTGTTGAACATCAGTAAATTTTCAATACTAAAAATGCTCTATTTTCTGATAGAATAATTCCTTTGAGATTCGGTTTGTGGCATTCAATTCAGTAAGCTATTACCTTTAAAAATTATTGTATCACAAGGTATAGGCTTCCATTAAGAATATTCACGATACCCTCGGCAGGGACGTCCCCCGTTGGTGTGACATAACAAAACATTGTTCCAAAAAGTAGATGCCCAATCTCTATCACGATTGTAAGAGGTTTCAAATTTATATTTAAATTATTAAAGGATATATTTGGGCGTTTCCAGACATAATATACACCCTGTATATAGACAAAAATACCCTTCGCAGTTTGAGCTCACCTGTATTAGTCTTATATATTATTTGTGCATTTATTGCCCCAACATTGAGTAGTCAACCAAACACAGTTTAACGGCCATCTATTGCTAATTCTCGTTACACTATACTCGCTTTTTAGCCTGTCAACAACATCCACCCCACCTTTTGTCATATTATAATGGTGGGTTTTGCAGCATCTTCAGTGTCTCATCATCGTTATGCATTGTCGATTCAAGAAGAACATTCTTCTTGGTTTTCTTATTTCGTAAGTAGGATACAATGGTAGACCTATTTGGTGGTTTTCCAAACGCAAACATTGAGCTGCACCTTTGCCTGTCCTTTATGGCCAAGAGTTCTTGAGGTAGTTCCGGCTTATTCTTTCGAATAGTACCAACGACAGTAATTCTGTGATTAGTGTAAAGGTCATTCAATAATGGGACACTCGTGAAATAGTTGTCCATAGTTACGTTTATCCCACTGTTATCAATGGGTTTTATCATCCTTAGAACCACACTTGTAGCATCGTTAGATGTAGCAAAGGAACCTGGGGGTTGCTTTCCACCATAGAGTTCCATGTTAGAGGTAAAAAATGTTTTTGCGTCTACAAGTGCGTAGATTTTAAGGCCATATCTCGCCGGCTTATTCGGTATATACTGCCGAAATTTACACCGGCCTGAAAACCTTCCAACATTTCATCGAGAGTTACTAATTCTCCCACATTATAACTTAGTTTACACAAACTTATAAACCGTTGAAAGACCTCACGTATTGGAGCTGCATTGTCAACTTCCTTTCTTTGAGATCGTGTAAGTTTGTCGTAAAATATAATAGCCTGTAATAACCGTCTCTTGGATATAGTTGCTGCATAGATCTCAGGTTCCGTTCCATCATTGGACCAAAGTTCATAAGTGTTCAAGTGGTTAGCTTTTTCACTCCTATAAGATGTAAGAGCCCAATAAATGCTTGAAATTCTACTAAAAGTGGGTCTCTGGCTACTTCAATGTTCCCACTGACATGGAAGTCTGCTTTGGTTCGCCCACTTCAGAAGTGTTCCTCTCCACTGAATCCTTCACAATGCAGGCCAATAAGTATACTCCCTGCTTTATCAAAGTGTTTGGAGCGGATTGTTCATCAGCAGTTTTCAATATATCTAGAAAGTAATAACATTTTATCAAATTTTCAATCTGGTTTTCGCTCCAACCACAGCACTACTACTGCACTTCTAAAAATAGTTGATGATATACGCCTTGGAATTGATAAGAGTCAGGTAACCATTTTAACCCTTTTCGACTTTTCAAAGGCTTTTGACTGTGTTTATTATCCCCTTCTCCTCATCAAACTTAGGAAGGATGGTTTCTCTGATGGTAGTGTCAAGTGGGTTGAGTCTTACCTTTCGGCACGGCGCCAGTGTGTCAGATCAGGTGAGAAGCAGTCGAGATGGAGACCAGTCACTCGTGGAGTTCCACAGGGTTCAGTCCTTGGGCCACTTCTATTTTCACTGTACATCGATGACATTACTACTCAAATTACCCATTCCAGTTTTCACTTATATGCAGATGACTTACAAATATACCGCCACTTTTCCTTAACAGAAATGCAAACTTGTGTGACTCTCATGAATTCCGATATTGACGCTGTTACTCACTGGACTTGGAAACATGGACTAAAATTAAACGTAGACAAAACTCAGTGTATTATGATAGGTCATCCAAAGCTTGTTCGTAAAATTGACTTTACTACGGCTCCCAAATTAAAACTAAATGATCAAGAGCTAGAATACTCTGAGAAAGTTAAAAAGCTAGGACTTATTATTGACAAACACTTGAAATGGACTGAACAGGCTTCTTTGACATGTAATAGGGTCTTTGCCGGTGTTCACTGCCTTAAGCGGCTGGCTTCATATCTACCACAGCAAGTTAAAATAATGCTGATAAAGACTCTTGTACTGCCTCACTTCAACTACTGTGACATAGTCATTAATGACATGACTGTGGAGCTTTCAAATAGACTCCAGCGTGCTCAGAACTTTTGCATTAGGTTCATTTTCAATCTCAGACGTGATGATCACGTAACGCCCTACTTCAATCAATTATCTATCTTAAAATTACAGGACCTTCGAGACTATCACTCACTTATTCTGTTGCACGCTCTTTTAAATACAAATTGTCCTAGTTATCTTTCAAACAACTTTCGATTTATGTCTGAAATAAGTGAACGAAGTACAAGGAGGGGTACATCCTTATTATCTATGCCAATTCATCGAACAACTACCTTTAGCAAATCGTTTACAGTTTCTGCCTGTCGATTGTGGAATGCTTTACCCGTGAACATCAGAGCCATCGATAAGCGCGCTCGCTTTGGGGCGGAGGTCAGGGCCTTGATGCTGGGGGCTCAGGGGGTGTAGCGGTTGGCGGCTTTGGTGTGCGGTACTTAGGGCAATTACATGCAAGTTGAATGAATGCGAGTGTGTGTCTAGCGATATTATTGTAATTTGTATATAGTTACACTAATTATTGATGATTGTTTTTATTTTAAGATTCATTTAATATGTAGTGTAAATAAATGGACTAAGTTTTAGTTATAAATGTATATATATGTTAGTTTAATTTTTATGAGGTTAAGTGGTAGAGAGGACTTTATAGTCCTAACTTCGCCTCTAATAAAGTCATTTTTCATTTCATTTCAAAAATCAGTGTCGTTGCAGCCTAGCGCTCTTGTGTAATTTGGACGCATTTCTTGTAACTGCTGGTTTGTATAACGTGCAATGTCTGATATCATGTCGTTAGGGAAAAATATCTTCTAACAATCAACTGGGTGGTTCAATTCTCTAAATGACCGATTAACAGAAGGGAGTTTCTTTAAAATATTTTGTCTTGCCCTTTTCCGTTATTTGTAGCTTGTGAACATCCCAGTTAGTAACTCCGTCTTTATATGTGTAAAGTGCAGAAACCGCTCAATGGGCTGTTTAGAACCTTTCTGTGTAGAAGGTCCTGGTTGCACAGTGTTTACATCTACAGAAATTGATTGTACAATATTTATTTGTTCATCAACGGTGTCATAACAAGGGCTATCGTCATCAGACTGTTCTGTGTGCACGTTATCAATGTCATGTTCACTCTCATTATCGGTATCTGATAAATGTCCTTGAAAAGACATATCACCCTCACTTACATCATGTTCTTCAAGCCAGCGCCGAATTTCGTAGTCATTTGTTCTCTCCATCACTAAACATATGAGAAATGGAGCTTACGAGTGAAAATCCATTAACAAAAACCCCAACACAACCAAACACTAAAACCACATTCAATAATAAAACTAGAATGGAATGTCCGTGATCACTCGCGCCGTTAGGGTCGACTTAACACACACTGACGGGGTCGCTCGCATAGTTAGGGCCAAACTAACAAAAGCGTGGGCCCAGACATTCCTCACACTTGCCACTCCCCTCCCTCATTATAGATTCTTGAAAAAAGGGGAAAGCTGCCGAATATACTCTAGATAGCATATTTATAACCTGAGGCCCATACAACGAACATTAAAATATTTCTTTAACAACAACTAAAAATGTTAGGTTCAACCTAATAGCGCGAGTTCCCGCGGTTTAATGTCGGGTGCAAGTGTTTACCTATTCCCCGGTTATACAGTATATTGTATTTTATTAATAAATGAGTGTGGTACATAATTATTAGTTGGTGTTACAAAACGGTACAAAAATGGTAGAAAAATATGATGTAACTTTAACTTAAAAATGTTGATGTCGGGTGCAAGTGTCCACCTGTTCCCCGGTTTATACATAGTACTTTATTAATAAACTATTGTGGTACAAAATTATTTATTGGTATTACAAAAAGGTACAAAAATGGTACAAAAATATGATATAACTTTAACATAAAAATATTAATGTCGGGGAACAGGGGGACACACGTCTTAAGAAGTAGGTAAGAAATGCTTCCAGCAGTTTTATGACGTGGACCTACATCCGTTTGCCATGGTGCTCAGCGTTCATTTCTGTCAATCTTAGCTATGACTTCGAGCCTTTCGACCAGCCACTTTTCGAATACGAAAAAAAAATGATATTCCCACTAAAAGCCCACTATAACCGGCCTATCGACAACCGCCCAAATTGTTTTTTTATTTGCTTTGTGCTAATAGCGTGTGACAACCAGCTAAGGTACAAGTCACATTAACAAACTCTTCAGATTTTCCTACCTGTTAACCCAAATTTAAAATAACTCTGTACTATACCTGATTTTTACTACACAACAATTTGTAAAACATCTATGTTTTGTGCAGGTGTAGGCCTGTACAGAATATCATAAACCTTCCAATATTAGTAAACAATAGAATCATAACGAAGGCAATAAACCCTAGGTTCAATTAAAAAAATTACCGTGCGGTAAGTGTAGAACATACTCAACGAAATTTTTTAAAAGCGATAGCCTACAGTAAGTTTATACGCGTGGGAAAGGAAACGAACTTCCGGTGTTGGGCGCTCCCGTTGAAGCCTCCTTAGAATATTTGGTAGACTATACAGGTTAAAACGGTATCCATTAAAATTGGCAACTCAGAGTAACAACTCAAGTCATCAGTTATGCAAATTGTGTGATTTGGAAAATATTGCATACACAATTAGTTTCCATCAAACGCAATCAAATCGGTTACAATTTTAGTCTGAATAGAAATATGTTTAGCGATGAATTTTTAGAAGTTCTAAAAAAGGAACCGGGCCAAAGGAACTTGGGTGACAAAGTGCTCAAAACTCTTCCAGCCCGCACGGTACTAGACAAGAAAACACGTCTCACTAAACCTGCCGATCAAACATTTAAATGCAATTTTCAAATTTATTCAATGTTATACAAAGATAAATTGAGAAGCTTAAATTACTAAGTAAAAAGGTAAACATGATACATTAATAACGATATAGATATTTGCCTGTCTAGGCCCTCTTTCCTCCTTATAACTTAGAGAGGTTGTAAAACAATAACGTGTAATTTGATTTAAAATATTTTTTATAATTAATCCACCCTTTTCTATTATACTTTGTTAGTTGAGTACAATGTCAAGGGTGAAATGGAACGAATCAAATTTGATAGAGAACGTTTCATCGTTATCTACCTGTGAGATCTGTGGACTGTGTGAAGTCAGCTGTAGGCTACCCGGAAACTGCCTTAGGTCTTGTGTTGTTTTTATACTACTCTCCATCTAGCAGATTTCTGTACTATTTTATAGATGGATATTTTTTATCATTTTAATAGGTTTTTTTGGTTATGTGTACTTAATTGTAAAAACATTCCATTGAAAGTGTCAGCAAGTAGTTTCGTCATTTGAAAGTAGCCAGATAATTTTAAAATGTTCATATACACACTAGTCATAGTTTATAAGAAATTTGTATCTTTGATTCTTTATTTTAATCTACCTATATACAACATTATACATTGAAATAAAGGTACTTTACCCGAGGAATAAATTACATTATGTTAACAATTCATGTACATTTATTTAATTCTCGTTTAGAAGTTCATCGTTAATTTTAAAATTAAAACACTTTTAACTTTATACATAAAATTGTATAAACAGTTATGATAGATTAGTTTATATTAGCAATAAAATAGACACTTTTAGATAACAATCTGATTTATGGAGTACGATAAATTCAAACAATAGAAGTATTCGGCGAGGACTTCCTTGAGCCTGGCAGGCTCACGGCTCGAACCGAGGGGCGAGGGAGTGTTGGTTTATTGCACCCTCGTCACATTTGAGATAATGGGTCATTGACAGGTGCAACATGCTATGGAGGACCTCCCGTATCCGGTTCTGACACATTATACTCGTGGGGGTTCACAGCACCTAATCTAATAGCACCTAATCTCACAGTACCTAAAATTTAACCGTCTAATCGTGGGGGTTAACAGCACCTAATCTAATAGCACCTAATCTCACAGCACCTAAAATTTAACCGTCTAATAGCACCGATTCTCATAGCACCTAATATTATAGTACCTAATCTCACAGCACCTAAGGAAATGCCCGAGAGTTGCACGGCACCTAAAGATCGTGCTGGAGTGTTATAGCACCTAATATCACACCACCTAAAAGGGAGTGGTGGGGATCGCCGGAGGGGTAGGCCGCCACCACTGTCCGTGGCCAGTGGGCGACCGTCCGTTGAGTCGCGTGGGTAGGGGAGAGCTCTGATTTGGTTATTGACACGTGCTGTGCGGGTTGCATTAACGCGCTCGCTGGAAGAATTGAAGGCGGTGGACGTTTCATTTTGGATTTATATATGTTATTGCTACCGGATCCCGGCGACCTCTCTCACACACACTAAACATCTCGCTTAAAACGTCTACCAAAATTAAAATATACCCCTTTATTACATCTGAAAATGTTTGAACGGCTTAGGTAGTTTTAATCTATATATTATAGCGAAAGTGAGATATTTTAGATATGTTTATTGATTGTGATAATCAAAAATATGAAAAAAACACAGTTTTCTTTTAAATTTAAGCTTTCTCCAATTTAACTCCTCCTAATTCAAAAATAATTACAGTTAAAAATATAATATATCATTTGTTGTATGTCTCTTAAAGAACGACATACTGATAATTCAGAGTTCTAAGTTAATAATTAAAGGCGTAACAAGTTTTTTGGGAAACTCATTAGACTTGTATTTATTTATAAATCACGCAATGCTTATTTACTAATAGTCTTTACTTATGAGTGAGGGTGCAGAACAAGCGAGGTACACAGTAACTGTGCCGGAACCTTACTACATTATGGCTTAATGAAACACACATACCAACTTGCCCCGTGTGCCAAAATCACAAGATATAAAATCGACAGTTTTATTGTCACACAAACCACAACAGGAAAATGTTTTAAATTAGGCTTGTATGATTCTGGTAAATATATTGATTTAAGGAATGGCAATTAAATTATCCATTTACCCAAAACAAACATGTAATTAAACTTATATTTGTAAATTCACTAACAGATAATTTGAGGGAAATTAATATTCCTCAAAGCGAAGCGGCCGAATACCTTCCATAATCCTATCACCATCGTCTTTGTTATCGGTGTTATATTTTCACTGTTTACCTCATGTTCACTGACACAGTCTTCCGACGAATTTCTGTCCCTCAGTCAAAATATTAGTAGTCTCTCTACAGCCTCCCCCAGCAATCATTCATTGGTTCAAGCGTTATCAATAACTATTTTTGTATTCTCTACAACTTTCATCCAACAATCAGGCGTAGTCTTTTCCAAAGCTTCTTTACAAATTTTGTGATAGAATTAATAGTGAACGATTATTTTTGCGATATGTAAATTAATTTAAGCCCATATTAGTTCAATCGCGTGGAGCTTGACTGTCACTAGAAGTTCAACTTTTTCATGTCTGAACTAAAGTGACTCCTTTCTAGTAAACCATCCTGTAATTTCTGCCTTATATCTTTTGCTCATAGGTGCTTTAAATATTTATTTTGAATTATACAGTGTATTATACATAGCAATAACTACATCTTTCATTAATATAATCCACCCATAGGGGTAGAAATGGACTTGGAATTCTTAGAAGACCTTCCCTATGTCCTATGTACATAAAATGTGGCACACACATGCCTCATAACTTTCACAGAAAATCAATAGCGTCTTTATGAAGATTAACCACCATAGCGACTGAAATATAAAATTGCAAACCCTAGAAAAAGTATATTATTATTTTTCATCTTCCCGCTATCCGAAAAAAGTTTAAATTTCACACACACACACACACACACACACACACACACACACACACACACACACACACACACACACACACACACACACACACACACACACACACAACACACACACAGTTCTCGTCATATAAATTGATTATACAACGTATGTTAAAGAAGATAAACCTAGATTACTCGTTTTCATGGAAGTAGTACCCGCTATAAAAACTACGTTTTGCTTTGTAAACTTCCCTTCCTTACTTCCTTGTAAACTTCCTTTGTAAACTCGGGGAGCCCATTGTCTTGATAATGTTTTTAGTCTGCCTAGATCAGGTTATTTCATGCAACATCTTTATTTTTCTTTCTCGGATCGTAATGGGCTTATTTTAAATATTCAAAAGAATACTTTGTCTGAAACATCTAAAACCTTGCTAAATCCAAAAGTACAAGTGACACATTTTATTTTAATTTTTCCAGAATCCTCTATTGATGATCTGACAAACCATTTGTTTTCACATGATTGGAATGTCGTACTTAGTAATGGAAGAGTATTCTCTACCCAAAAACTCGTTCATGCATATTTCTCCATTTCAGTTCATAAATAAACATTTTACTCTACAGTGGAAAACAACGTTCCACAGTTAGTGAGATTAAAGGTCGAAATCAAAATTATTGGTATAGTGGGGAACTGGACCAAATGAAAGAAATTTTTGATTTTGGAGAAATCGACAAAACTTTCTACTAGTGACAGGCTTCGTGTTAACTATTTAAATCTCTAGAAATGTTATAAAAAGTCCGTAGAAGATGCGAACTCACAATGTCGCAAAAATATAAAATAGCAGTAACCAATATAAGGCCTGGGGAGAGGTTTTTAACGCCAATATAAGGCGTTTTCGGTGCAGATAAACGAAAATACAAACATTTAGCATCTCAATCGACATTATCAATAAATATCACTCCAGGTAACTTAAACCATTTGTTTTATCAATTCGGTTAACACCAAATAAAGGGTAGTATCACAAAGCCTCATGTTAATAGAATGAACTTAATAAGAAATTACTATATTTTGAAAGAAAAACATTTATCTTTGTAGAAGTCTCAATTGATGAGGTCATTAAAGCTGTCAAAAGAGTTAAAAACTCAGAAAGCAAAGACATTTATAACAAATCTAACAATGTATTTTAACGAATTTACCATACGTTTTTGAACCCATTAACTATATGTTTATCTGCCCGATTCTTAAGAAAGGGTCTAGGAGTTTCCCTGAGAGCTATTGCCCAGTATAAATTTTACCTGTCCTGTAATAATAGAAACTGTTTTACATGATAAACCTTTTGCGTATCTGGAAAATAACATCAATCTAAATTTATTACAATAGAAGAGGTAAATACACCATTGATGCAGTTTATTCACTAATTAAGGAGGTCCTAAACACTTTTGAGATTAAAGCCTTTGCTCAGGTAACATATTTTGACTTGAGCAGGGCCTTAAAACTTAACTATTACGGTATTAATGGGAATCCGGCTTTAAAGAGTTCTTTAAAGACTATTTATCTAACCGCAGGCGAAAAGTTTGTTTCTATAAATGGAAATCGGTCCAAAAATTTGGTGATCGGGATTGTTGTACCTAAGGGTCAGTCCCAGGCGCGGCTCCAGGGGGGGGGCCACGGGGCTTTTGCCCCCCCCCCGAGAATCAGGCTCGGATGGCAAAAATTAGGCATTTTACGAGAGACTTAGGACCTAGAACAGAGAGCGCCAAAGCGCGTGGCGGTCGGGCGGTCGCGCGGTGTGCGGCCAGCGCGCGCGCGCGCTTGGGGGCTAGCTGGCTTGGCTTGACACGAGACACCTCTCTGTTGGTGCCGCGGCCGTCGCGTCGCGCCCGCCTCCAAGAAGACGCCGCCCTCCCCCTGCCCCTCTGCCCCTAATTAACCACCTCTTAGTTATTTTGACTACCCTCCCTGTGAGCAACGCAACCCCAGAAAGGTCATTTTCAGGATTGAGGCGTCTTAAGACGTGGCTAAGAAGCACAATGCGCCAAGACCGCTTAACTGGATTGGCCCTCATGCTTACGCACAGAGATGTTAATGTAGATATTGAAAAAAGTAATAGATAGATTTGCTAAGACGAGAGGTGGTAAGCATCGGCTAGAATTTGCTTTGGATTAATTAAGCTTGACAGTGTAGTAGTAGAAATTGGAAATTCGATATGTTATGTTTTTAGAATTGTTCATGAATAAAATACTCTTATTGCACTGTACCATTAATGTGCCCTCATTTTTCTTCGTGTAAACACTTCCCCATTCCCTGTTTCTCATTTCACGATTTTTTTGGGTTTTATTGCCCCTGTAAGTAGGCAACCTGCACGGTTTGCCCCCCCCCCCCGAGAAGTCATTCTGGAGCCGCGCCTGGTCAGTCCTGGGCCCTAGTATGTTTTTATTACTGAAAAATATTTTAAATCTGCATACTATGCCTATTTTTAATCAATAACAAGGTATGGCCTAATATTATTGGGTAATAGCGCTAAAATTAATGAAATCATTATCCTGAAAAACAAAGCTATCAGAATAATAACAAAATCACAACCACTAGAACACTGTGAACCACTTTTTATTAGGCTTTGGTGTAAACTTTTATAAATTTGTATATTTTTGACTCAGTATTGTATATTACAAAAAACATGTCATCATTAATTTTGACTAGCAACTTGCATAATTATAATAGCAGAAATAAATATAATATTGTTATTGAGCATTGCAGATTAAACAAAAAACAAAATAGGCATGTTATAATTACTCAGAAGACAAATTGCAATATTTGTTGACGAGGCACTCCTGCTGCGTGCCTCGTAACTGTGCAGTGTGCCTGATTCAAAGGCCTACATGTGGTCTTTCCTTGTGCCTTGTGCCAGTGCACTGAGTGCTGAGACACACTGCATGGTTGCCAGGTTCTCCAATGCCCGTTATGTAGGCAAGTGAGCCAGGCAATAATTAGAGTTTATTTCTGATATTATAATTTTTTATATACAATAAAAAACCGAGATTGAAAGCCTATTTTTGTTCTATATTATAAAATTTTATTTCTTTCCTACGTAATACATCCTGTATAAATAGATTACAATGAAATGGATATGTTATTAATAGTATCATATGGAACATTTTAAGAAGTACTGAGATTGCGTCCTAAACAATTAATAACTTTGATCCTCAAAAATCAGGAAGATTAATTTTAACAACAATCAGTCTACAAGTAGACTGCGGCAAACTTCTTACGACGCAGTGGGAGGACTGAGAGTAGTCGATCTCACTCAAGATATAACAGCAACAAAAGTGTTAATATACGTTTTGATGTTGTCGTCTTGCACTGTATGTCATGTTATATGGGTCTTCTGAAGCCTTACTGTATACTTGTTCTCAGTTTTTTCAAGTAATGTTCTAATAGTCCTCATCCTCTTTTTAAGATTCACGACTTATTTAACATGGTCTCATACATTCATTTTTAATCTATGAATGTTCAGCTTTGACAATGTAATTTAAACATTAATTTAAATTTGTTATGCAATCATTACTAAGAGAGATATTCGCGCCAATACACCAAAATTCAGAGAAGTTTATCAAAGAGGCAGAAACATGTGTTTACATTTAGATTTGAGTAAATATTGAATTATTGTAAAGTGCTTAATCAGTAATGTAATGTAGATTGCAAATACGACGTTATTTAATTTTAAATTTAGATTGCGCCAATGATCAATAATCCATCTAATACAATAGAAATGATATTTATACGCTGTTATAACAACTACCTTATTGTATAAAGCTGTGAATAACGTAATCTAATCTGGTTAGTTCCTTTAACATTGTGTATGGCCTTTTGACTGTAGTTATTGAAAAGCAAATGGAGATAATATTGCCCTAATACTTGAAGCATATACCCCTAATACATATTATTAGCGATCGGTTAAAAATATCAAAATCACTTAATCATCAAAATTTAACCTAAGTTAGATTCCGAAACCAACATATGAGACCATTGTTTTGGTTAGCGCAACAGCATAAATCAATTGTGGAACTATAAATAGATTAGACCGGGGGTGAATTTAAACGACCAGAACAGACCCATATTGACCGCAGCAATTTTTGAGTTGTACGATACACTTTCGTCATTGGGATAAAAAGGCTAACTCTTATTGTTACTGAAGCCATCGAAGAACGTCAATAAATTAACATGGAATGTGGGAGGGAAATACTAATCTTGTAAAAACTGTTTCGCTTTACGACTTCAGGATCCCAAATCTCTGTTCTTTAAACTTAAATCTAAATTGGATCAGGAGATTGGAATAGCTTTGAGTGACTATCGATTATCTCTAGACTGTTTATTATGTTATAGAAAAAGAATACATAGATATATTGTCCAGTTTTTCAACAGAAAATTGCGTGCGAAGCCGCGGGTAACTGCTAGCAAATATATATATATATATATATATATATATATATTATATATATATATATATATATATAAGTATATATATATATATTTAAGTATATATATAAAAATTTTTTGCTGTCTACGTATCTACTGATCAAGCACCGTTCTAAAATTTAATTTGTATTAAAATGTTTCTGTCTGTTTTACGAACAAGAACTGAGTGTCAACAACTTTTAAATACTCAGTTAAAATTCGATTATGAAACAATATTAGAATAGTTTTCAAATTGTATAATATTCCAGGCAACTATTTTGATCCACCTCTTCTTAGAAAATCTCTTAACATTTCAACGGATTACTAAAAATTTGTCGAAATAAGAATATGTTGTGATTCATTTTTATGTGTAATATGTAGGTCTTATTTGTAATCGTACTATGGATATTATTTCATATAAGCCCATAAGCCAGATTGAAAGAATTTAGACATCTTCACCTTTTTAAAATGTATACTCATGCCATTGATAGACAACAATATGCACTTTTTAATAGAATATTAAAATAATATTCTTAAATCAATTTTTCAAGTTCAAGTTAAAGTTCAATCTTCTTTATTATCTAAAAATCCATAATACAAATAAAATTTACCTCCAAGTGCACCTTAAGCCGCGCACTTCAGTTGAATCATAATTACAATTATCTTAGTGTTCATTGTCCAATTCATATTTCCATAACATTGTCTTCACTTAAACTAAATTCATAAACTAGCCAAAAGCAGTGTAAATCTAATAAATGGTATACCACGAGATTATTATAATATTACTTAGAATAAAGCAGCATTAACAATATGTACAACAAATGTAATTATAAGCATTACAAATTTATAAGCAATAATAAATAGAAAAAAAATTGTATGGGCTCCTTAAATTCACCCATTTGTTTCTTAAAAGTAATATCATATTTTTCAAATTGAGCCTTAACGGTATCCTCCATTTTGACAAAACTTCTTCTTACAATTTGGCCAAAATGTCCTTAGTAATTGTTTATTTTTGCTATTTACTCTTACCTGAGCAGCAGTTCTTACACTTCCATGATTCACGACGTACTTGTCCCATGCGATTCCATGTGCTTTCTAAAAATATCAGCACAAACGAAGTGTAGATTTGTTTTACATTGAGAACAAACAGGCACTCACATCAGGCAGAAGATCGTCGCAAACGGCACAATCACTCATCTTGATAACACGGAGAACACCATTGAGTTTTAAATATTAAAAACTAATATAATCCATTTTTGTACAGTTTGATTTTTTTACTATAAAAAGCTCAGGTTAGTTTCGTTATTTTATGGAATGAATTATAGAAATTGCAGTTTGACTTATAAGGTTATATAGTAATTATAAAATAAAATATATTTTTTAATGCCACTTTATAATTTTAAAGAACCGCCTATTTATTAACGCTTTATGAAGAATCGAAAGGCTTTATTGAAATGGTTTGTTGTGCGTCCGTCTGTGCGATAACTCTTATTATAAAGGCCCTAGTGACTTCAAACTTGGTACATATGCTCTTATTGGTCTAAATTGCGCCAGACGTGTGATTGTGGCGCAAACTCTCAGACAATTGAGCACATTGTAAACGACTGCCCTTTGCGATTGTTTTCTGGTGGCCTGGCTGGTCTGAGTGGTTTAGAGGATGGGTCTCTAAACTGGCTCAGTAATTTGGATTTAGCTTTGTGATTTTAATATTATTTTTAATTTATGACTCAAGAACTTTGTTCTTACGTACTTTTTAATAATTGTAATTTTTAATTTATTTATTTATGGATAGCTGCCTTTGTCCCCCATACGATATATATATATATATATATATATATATATATATATATATATATTGGTCTAAATATTGATTTTAAGATAAAGAAGAATTGTCTGTGCGCTACCACTTATGTTACACTCTGTCGAGTCTTTCAATGCTTCTAACATCGTTCGGGTTATTTTAAGTAATCTCGTATTTGGTTCACAAAAACATCATATATGTATAGTACTTGTATTCATTATAACACTTCTCTAGCAGTTTGGCATGAAATAGCTAGAATTTTCGGCTGAAAGTATAAAACTCGTGAGTCAAATTTCACTGTTACAGAACATTGGGAGGTTAAAAAGCTAAACTATAGTTCTTCTAATGGTTGAAATTCCCTATGGATGTTACATTTTAATCCAAATAAATTTGCTTTTTATGTAAGTCATGATACTTACGTGTATAAAATATTTACTTTGTCTGACGTAGGGAAATTGCAGAATAAGTGATGAATGATTTAAGGCTTTGCCTATTTTTATATAGATTTGAATGCAAATTATTACCGGTTTTCAGTGCACGGAATATACGATTTGAACACATTTAATTCCAATGACGATAAAAACTTATATAAAAATGTAAAACACAATGAAATTAGATGAACAAATAATTTACGTTATTGGATTATGTGCAAGATTTTCGGTTTGGCCTAAACATTCATTCAAATTCAAGGTAAATAATTTTTGGTGCCATTATTAGTTGTAATCAACAACCACCGCACGCCATGCGCACGGACCCTTCTCTTGTGCGAGGAGACATTTTTGTCTATCTCGTGTCGCCTCGCCTTGTGCTGTCGACTGCTCGCCCTGCTGTAAGAGGACAGTAATGGCGGGTCGTCGGGAGCGGGGTGAGGGGCAAGGTTGGATTCTCCTCCATCCCCTCTGTCCCCACCAAGGCCCCTTTGGAACAAAGCGAGAGGTGCTGTGACACTGAAACTTGAAACAGTCTCACGGCACCTAAACGAACCGTGGATCGTTGCACAGTACCTAACCTTATAGCGCCTAATATCACAGCACCTAAATGACGACTTTTTTTCTGTAGGTGGTATGAGATTAGGTGCTAAAAGATTAGGTGCTATGAAGCCGCACCCGTCTAATAGCACCGATTCTCATAGCACCTAATATTATAGTACCTAATCTCACAGCACCTAAGGAAATGCCCGAGAGTCGCACGGCACCTAAAGATCGTGCTGGAGTTTTATAGCACCTAATATCACACCACCTAAAAGGGAGTGGTGGGGATCGTCGGAGGGGTAGGCCGCCACCACTGTCCGTGGCCAGTGGGCGACACGAGCTCCTCCAGTTTGTTTTCAATAGGGTGATCGTGACAGGCGGAGAGAAAAAGTGGGGATGGAGGGGCCCCTCCTGCCAACTAGAGATAGCCCGCGTATTAGAATAGTGGAATAAGCAGTCCGCGCGTTCTCGCTCTGTACTCCTCTGAATTTAATAGAGCCTGGTGGTGTAATATGTATATGTATGTATATGTATAAATGTAATATATATATTACATTTTCAAAGCTGGATGCTTCAGGATGCAGCGCAATTAAATTTATTTCATTGAACCGTGATTTTACAACGTAATTAATGGCAGGCAATTACTCTTGTCTACATACAAATAAACCAATACAACGGAGTATCGAAATACCAAAAAAGACGTAAGGAAGTCTAATGTAACAAAGTAACTTCGTTACATTCAGTGGCGTAGCTATAAAACATTCGAGGGTGGATTAAACATCCAGGAGGATTAAAAAGAGCCCTACTTAGCATAGTAGTTAAAGAATTTATCTTCAGGGTCTCCAAACACAAAATCAACAATTATGTTGAGTTTTTTAATTGCATCTTTCGTATTAAAATGTAAACCAATAAAATTGTTTCGTAACATTATATTTGGTTCATTGCATTTTCCAACTGCCTTAATCAAATAAATATAATTTGTAGGTTACATTACTATTAGTTAGAAATTATTCGATAATTTCCATGTACTATAGATCAGATCAGCATTATAATCGCGTACGCCAGACGACACAAAATGACACTTATCAGGCTTGGTCGAAGTTGCATGCACAATTTCAAGTCTATAGCTTATTTCTCATTCTCTATATATCCAACAAACAGACAGAGAAATATATTGCTATTGCTATAAGTTAAAACTTGATCGTAATAATTTGAGGTTATTAAAATATGAATACTTAACAAAGTGTTTCAAATACTAAAGTTCTCAAAAGAAAATACGATAAAATATCAAAGGACATGCCACAGAAAGGAGATATGAGTCAACCAATACTGCAACCCTGCACCTGGCGTAGAAACGCTGGCTTGACTTATCACTAGTTTATCATATATATATATATATATATATATATATATATATATATATATATATATATATATATATATATATATATATATATTTAAACTAAATAATTTGAAGTGTTTCTCATTAAATGTAATGTTAATCTACGGCCAATAACTTCCAAAGGTAAGTTGAAGAAATTGATTTTGTAATGGGTACTGTAAAGATGAAATTGCTTTCAGATTAAAACGTATAAATACCAGAGTTTTAAATAACCACAGAGTAACCACTAGAGTTACAATAACAGGAACCACATTTTCATTTAGCTGGTTTATTTTGTAGTTTAGGCATATAGCTGGATGGACATATAGGCTTAAATGGCTATAGCCAATTTCAGCAAATTTCAGGGAGCGAAAACATTTTACAGAGAAATGTATATCATGTTTGTGGAATAGTTGATTTTAGTAAAAAATTATGGAATGATATTAATAATCTATAGACAAATTTTGAATCTACAAAAATTACTAACAAAATTATCTTAAATTTAGTCCAAATAGAGGGGTGTTGGGGCTTGTAACACCCACAGTGGTAAAAACATTCGGGGCAAATTTCAACTTGAATGTGTTAAGCTGAAATCATATTCGTTGTCGACGCAAGCTCTTAGTTCAATTTCGTGTTTATTTGATTTTATATTTTATCTACAGCAGCTGACAGACAGACAACACAATAAATTCAATAAATTGTATAAATTTGTATAATTGTATCATAAATCTGTACAGTAATATAATATAATTAGGATAATTTTGTATTTATTAATTATGTCACGTGCTATGTTAGGTATTTAAGTCAGGTAGTTGTCATTGATTTTGTCATATTTCTATAATTATGTTTTTGGTTAAGTAATTATTAATTTATTTACTACAAATTAAGGACTCCACATTATAATATGTTGCTTTTGTCCTATTAATTTGAATATATTCCAATATCACAAAAAGATAACTGGATATGGTTATAATTTATATTTATGGCATTTTATGTATACTGAATTAGCTTTAGACTTTGAAAATTATATAATGTGTTTTTTATTCAAATTTGTTTTATTAAAGCTTAGTTTAAATGGGTAGATTTATCGTATTTGAATTTATTTGTTAATTTCATTTGCTTGAGTGTTGTTTTCTTTTGTTTTTCTAAGAAAGTTGGAGCCTCTACACAGGCAGTTCCTTGCCTTTTGAGGTCCTATTTTGTTTTCTTGAATTTTGTTTATTGATGTACCCTAGCTGTATTAAAATAAAAAAAGACATGTTCATATTTCTTTAATAAAAAGTAACATTGTTTTATTTTTATTCTCATGTAAATTGTGTCTACAACTAAGGAGCAATGTTTGTGTTTGTGCTTAAGGTATAAATGATGTTTATATAATTTTACTATTGTACATATTTTCAAGAAAATAAATAATTTTTCTATTCTATTCTAGATTATGACATTTTATTCGTTGTGCACCATCTCACATTTTGTAAAGTATCTTTGGAGTTATAAAGAAAGTTCAATATTAATATAATTAATTCGATATAATTTCTATGTTTTGCAGATATGTTCGGATATAAAACGACTCATTAATTCGGATATAAAACGACTCATTAATTCGGATATAAAACGACTCATTAATTCGGATATAAAACGACTCATTAATTCGTAAGATAATAGAAATCAGAACCGTTCCGAACTGAGGTCGCTATCAGCCGCATGTACAGGGTTTGTCAGGAATGTTCGGGATTTATCGGTACTGCTCGGCTCTGCCCCCACTCTTTCTCTCCGCCTGTCACGATCACCCCATTGAAAACAAACTGGAGGAGCTCGTGTGGGCGACCGTCCGTTGAGTCGCGTGGTTAGGGGAGAGCTCTGAGTTGGTTATTGACACCTGCTGTGCGGGTTGCATTAACGCGCTCGCCTGAAGAATTGAAGGCGGTGGACGTTTCGTTTAGGAATTTATATTATGACATATTATGTTATTTTTACAGAATCCCGGCGACCTCTCTCACACACACTAAACATCTCACTTAAAACGTCTACCACATTAAAATATACCCCTTTATTACATCTGAAAAAGTTTGATGGCTTAGGTAGTATTAATCTATACATTATAGCGAAAGTGAGATATTTTAGATATGTTTATTGATTGTGATAATCAAAAATATGAAGAAAAACACAGTTTTCTTTTAAATTTAAGCTTTCTCCAATTTAACTCCTCCTAATTCAAAAATAATTACAGTTAAAAATATAATATATAATTAGTTGTATGTCTCTTAAAGAACGACATACTGATAATTCAGAGTTCTAAGTTAATAATTAAAGGCGTAACAAGTTTTTTGGGAAACTCATTAGACTTGTATTTATTTATAAATCACGCAATGCTTATTACTAATAGTCTTTACTTATGAGTGAGGGTGCAGAACAAGCGAGGTACACAGTAACTGTGCCGGAACCTTACTACATTATGGCTTAATGAAACACACATACCAACTTGCCCCGTGTGCCAAAATCACAAGATAAAATATCGACAGTTTTATTTTCACACAAACCACAACAGGAAAATGTTTAAATTAGGCTTGTATGATTCTGGTAAATATATTAATTTAAGGAAAGGCAATTAAATTATCCATTTACCCAAAACAAACATTTAATTAAACTTATATTTGTAAATTCAATAACAGATAATTTGAGGGAAATTAATATTCCTCAAAGCGAAGCGGCCAAATACCTTCCATAATCCTATCACCATCGTCTTTGTTATCGGTGTTATATTTTCACTGTTTACCTCATGTTCACTGACACAGTCTTCCGACGAATTTCTGTCCCTCAGTCAAAATATTAGTAGTCTCTCTACAGCCTCCCCCAGCAATCATTCATTGGTTCAAGCGTTATCTATAACTATTTTTGTATTCTCTACAACTTTCATCCAACAATCAGGCGTAGTCTTTTCCAAAGCATCTTTACAAATTTTGTGATAGAATTAATAGTGAACGACTTATTATTTTTGCGATATTTAAATTAATTTAAGCCCATATTAGTTCAATCGCGTGGAGCTTGACTGTCACTAGAAGTTCAACTTTTTCATGTCTGAACTAAAGTGACTCCTTTCTAGTAAACCATCCTGTAATTTCTGCCTTATATCTTTTGCTCATAGGTGCTGTAAATATTTATTTTGAATTATACAGTGTATTATACATAGCAATAACTACATCTTTCATTAATATAATCCACCCATAGGGGTAGAAATGGACTTGGAATTCTTAGAAGACCTTCCCTATGTCCTATGTACATAAAATGTGGCACACACATGCCTCATAACTTTCACAGAAAATCAATAGCGTCTTTATGAAGATTAACTACCATAGCGACTGAAATATAAAATTGCAAACCCTAGAAAAAGTATATTATTATTTTTCATCTTCCCGCTATCCGAAAAAAGTTTAAATTTCACACACACACACACACACACACACACACACACACACACACACACACACACACACACACACACACACACACACACACACACACACACACACACACACACACACACACACACACACACACACACACACCACACACACACACACACACACACACACACACACACACACACACACACACACACACACACACACACACACACACACACACACACACACACACACACACACACACACACACACACACACACACACACACACACACACGAGTTCTCGTCATATAAATTGATTATACAACGTATGTTAAAGAAGATAAACCTAGATTACTCGTTTTCATGGAAGTAGTACCCGCTATAAAAAACTACGTTTTGCTTTGTAAACTTCCCTTCCTTACTTTCTTGTAAACTTCCTTTGTAAACTCGGGGAGCCCATTGTCTTGATAATGTTTTTTAGTCTGCCTAGATCAGGTTATTTCATGCAACATCTTTATTTTTCTTTCTCGGATCGTAATGGGCTTATTTTAAATATTCAAAAGAATACTTTGTCTGAAACATCTAAAACCTTGCTAAATCCAAAAGTACAAGTGACACATTTTATTTTAATTTTTCCAGAATCCTCTATTGATGATCTGACAAACCATTTGTTTTCACATGATTGGAATGTCGTACTTAGTAATGGAAGAGTATTCTCTACCCAAAAACTCGTTCATGCATATTTCTCCATTTCAGTTCATAAATAAACATTTTACTCTACAGTGAAAAAACAACGTTCCACAGTTAGTGAGATTAAAGGTCGAAATCAAAATTATTGGTATAGTGGGGAACTCGACCAAATGAAAGAAATTTTTTGTTTTTGGAGAAATCGACAAAACTTTCTACTAGTGACAGGCTTCGTGTTAACTATTTAAATCTCTAGAAATGTTATAAAAAGTCCGTAGAAGATGCGAACTCACAATGTCGCAAAAATATAAAATAGCAGTAACCAATATAAGGCCTGGGGAGAGGTTTTTAACGCCAATACAAGGCGTTTTCGGTGCAGATAAACGAAAATACAAACATTTTAGCATCTCAATCGACATTATCAATAAATATCACTCTAGGTAACTTAAACCATTTGTTTTATCAATTCGGTTAACACCAAATAAAGGGTAGTATCAAAAAGCCTCATCTTAATAGAATGAACTTAATAAGAAATTACCATATTTTGAAAGAAAAACATTTATCTTTGTAGAAGTCTCAATTGATGAGGTCATTAAAGCTGTCAAAAGAGTTAAAAACTCAGAAAGCAAAGACATTTATAACAAATCTAACAATATATTTTAAAGAATTTACCATACGTTTTTGAACCCATTAACTATATGTATATCTGCCCGATTCTTAAGAAAGGGTCTAGGAGTTTCTCTGAGAGCTATTGCCCAGTATAAATTTTACCTGTCCTGTAATAATAGAAACTGTTTTGCATGATGAACCTTTTGCGTATCTGGAAAATAATATCAATCTAAATTTATTACAATAGAAGAGGTAAATACACCATTGATGTAGTTTATTCACTAATTAAGGAGGTCCTAAACACTTTTGAGATTAAACCCTTTGCTCAGGTAACATATTTTGACTTGAGCAGGGCCTTAAAACTGAACTATTACGGTATTAATGGGAATCCGGGTTTAAATAGTTCTTTAAAGACTATTTATCTAACCGCAGGCGAAAAGTTTGTTTCTATTAATGGAAATCGGTCCAACAATTTGGTGATCGGGATTGTTGTACCTAAGGGTCAGTCCTGGGCCCTATTATGTTTTTATTATATATAAATTAATTTCCTACCGTTGTTAGGTTAAAATCTCTTTTGTATGCTAACGACACAACTCTTTAGAATATCCATACAAACTTTAAGTTCTTGTCATTGAATCAGTTGAGAAAGCCTCAGTGTGGTTTAGATCAAATGGATCTTTACTAAATGAAGTCAAAACTCAAAACATTTTGTTTACTTTACGACAAACCCTTACAATTGACACACCAAATTATTTCTTTTCTTGTGCTAAATTTCTAGGAATATTTTGGTAGAGTAATTTTTTTACTTAGACGTATTATAAATTGTGTTACTGAAAAATATTTTAAATCTGCATACTATGCCTATTTTTAATCAATAACAAGGTATGGCCTAATATTATTGGGTAATAGCGCTAAAATTAATGAAATCATTATCCTGAAAAACAGAGCTATCAGAATAATAACAAAATCACAACCACTAGAACACTGTGAACCACTTTTTATTAAGCTTTGGTGGAAACTTTTATAAATTTATATATTTTTGACTCAGTATTGTATATTACAAAAAAACATGTCATCATTAATTTTGACTAGCAACTTGCATAATTATAATAGCAGAAATGAATATAATATTGTTATTGAGCATTGCAGATTAAAAAAAAAAACAAAATAGGCAAGTTATAATTACTTAGAAGACAAATTGCAATATTTGTTGTATTTTTCACGAGGCACTCCTGCTGCGTGCCTCGTAACTGTGCAGTGTGCCTGATTCAAAGGTCTACACATGTGGTATTTCCTTGTGCCTTGTGCCAGTGCACTGAGTGCTGAGACACACTGCATGGTTGCCGGGTTAATCTCCAATGCCCGTTATGTAGGCAAGTGAGCCAGGCAATAATTAGAGTTTATTTCTGATAATTCTAATTTTTTATATACAATAAAAAACCGAGATTGAAAGCCTATTTTTGTTCTATATTATAAAATTTTATTTCTTTCCTATGCAATACATCCTGTATAAATAGATTACAATGAAATGGATATGTTATTAATAGTATCATATGGAACATTTTAAGAGGTATTGAGATTGCGTCCTAAACAATTAATAACTTTGATCCTCAAAAATCAGGAAGATTAATTTTAACAACAATCAGTCTACAAGTAGACTGCGGCAAACTTCTTACGACGCAGTGGGAGGACTGAGAGTAGTCGATCTCACTCAGTATATACCAGCAACAAAAGTGTTAATATACGTTTTGATGTTGTCTTGCACTGCATGTCATGTTATATGAGTCTTCTGAAGCCTTACTGTATACTTGTTCTCAGTTTTTTCAAGTAATGTTCTAATAGTCCTCATCCTCTTTTTAAGATTCACGATTTGTTTAACATGGTCTCATACATTCATTTTTAATCTATGAATGTTCAGCTTTGACAATGTAATTTAAACATTAATTTAAATTTGTTATGCAATCATTACTAAGAGAGATATTCGCGCCAATACACCAAAATTCAGAGATAGCAGGCTGATTAATAATTTTTATAAAGACTCATAACAAGTTGTTATTTTCTTTGAACAGCCAAAACAAGACACGCTTTTATAAGTGCGTTACTGGCGCAATCTGTAATAAGATATATATCCCACTAATATTATAAATGCGAAAGTTTGAATGTTTGGATATTTGGATGTTTGTATGTTTGGATGTTAAGATGTTTGTCCTCGAATCACGCTGAAACTGCTATACGGATTGTGCTGAAATTTGGAACCGGTATAGCTTTTGGTCTGAATGAACACTTAGAGTAGCTGTTAACACTATCAGCTGAAGTTTATCAAAGAGGCAGAAACATGTGTTTACATTTAGATTTGAGTAAATATTGAATTATTGTCAAGTGCTTAATCAGTAGTGTAATGTAGATTGCAAATACGAAGTTATTTAATTTTAAATTTAGATTGCGCCAATGATCAATAATCCATCTAATACAATAGAAATGCTATTTTATACGTTGTTATAACAACTACCTTATTGTATAAAGCTGTGAATGTTTGCACATAACGTAATATAATCTGGTTAGTTCCTTTAACATTGTGTATGGCCTTTTTACTGTAGTTATTGAAAAGCAAATGGAGATAATATTGCCCTAATACTTGAAGCATATATCCCTAATACATATTTAGCGATCGGTAAAAATATGAAAATCACTTAATCATCAAAATTTAACCTAAGTTAGATTCCGAAACCAACATATGAGACCATTGTTTTGGTTAGTGCAACAGCATAAATCAATTGTGGAACTATAAATAGATTAGACCGGGGGTGAATTTAAACGACCAGAACAGACCCATATTGACCGCAGCAATTTTTGAGTTGTACGATATACTTTCGTCATTGGGATGAAAAGGCAAACTCTTATTGTTACTGAAGCCATCGAAGAACGTCAATAAATTAGCATGGAATGTGGGAGGGAAATACTAATCTTATAAAAACTGTTTCACTTTACGACTTCAGGATCCCAAATCTCTGTTCTTTAAACTTAAATCTAAATTGGATCAGGAGATTGGAATAGCTTTGAGTGACTATCGATTATCTCTAGACTGTTTATTATGTTATAGAAAAAGAATACATAGATATATTGTCCAGTTTTTCAACAGAAAATTGCGTGCGAAGCCGCGGGTAACTGCTAGTATATATATATATATATATATATATATATATATATATATATATATATATATATACAAGTATATATATATATATGTATAAGTATATATATATATTTAAGTATATATATAAAAAAAATTTTGCTGTCTACGTATCTACTGATCAACCACCGTTCTGAAATTTAATTTGTATTAAAATGTTTCTGCCTGTTTTACGAACACGAACTGAGTGTCAACAACTTTTAAATACTCAGTTAAAATTCGATTATGAAACAATATTAGAATAGTTTTCAAATTGTAAAATATTCCAGGCAACAATTTTGATCCACCTCTTATAAAATTTCTGAAGTTTCAACGGATTAGGGCGTACTAAAAATTTGTCGAAATAAGAATATGTTGTGATTCATGTTGTGATGTGTAATATGTAGGTCTTATTTGTAATCGTACTATGGATATTATTTCATATAAGCCCATAAGCCAGATTGAAAGAATTTAGACATCTTCACCTTTTTAAAATGTATACTCATGCCATTGATAGACAACAATATGCACTTTTTAATAGAATATTAAAATAATATTCTTAAATCAATTTTTCAAGTTCAAGTTAAAGTTCAATTTTCTTTATTATCTAAAAATACATAATATAAATAAAATTTACCTCCCAGTGCACCTCAAGCCGCGCGTGCGGGAGTTCAGTTGAATCATAATTACAATTATCTTAGTGTTCATTGTTCAATTCATATTTCCATAACATTGTCTTCACTTAAACTAAATTCATAAACTAGCCAAAAGCAGTGTAAATCTAATAAATGGTATACCACGAGATTATTATAATATTACTTAGAATAAAGCAGCATTAACAATATGTACAAAAAAATGTAATTATAAGCATTACAAATTTATAAGCAATAATAAATAGAAAAAAAATTGTATGGGCTCCTTAAATTCACCCATTTGTTTCTTAAAAGTAATATCATATTTTTCAAATTGAGCCTTAACGGTATCCTCCATTTTGACAAAACTTCTTCTTGCAATTTGGCCAAAATGTCCTTAGTAATTGTTTATTTTTGCTGTTTACTCTTACCTGAGCAGCAGTTCTTACACTTCCATGATTCACGACGTACTTGTCCCATGCGATTCCATGTGCTTTCTAAAATATCAGCACACACGAAGTGTAGATTTGTTTTACATTGAGAACAAACAGGCACTCACATCAGGCAGAAGATCGTCGCAAACGGCACAATCACTCATCTTGATAACACGGAGAACACCATTGAGTTAAATATTAAAAACTAATATAATCCATTTTTGTACAGTTTGATTTTTTTACTATAAAAAGCTCAGGTTAGTTTCGTTATTTTATGGAATGAATTATAGAAATTGCAGTTTGACTTATAAGTTTATATAGTAATTATAAAATAAATATATATTTTAATGCAATGTAAAGAACCGCCTATTTATTAACGCTTTATGAAGAATCGAAAGGCCTTATTGAAATGGTTTGTTGTGCGTCCGTCTGTGTGATAACTCTTATTATAAAGGCCCTAGTGACTTCAAACTTGGTACATATGCTCTTATTGGTCTAAATAAGAACTCTATTGATTTTAAGATAAAGAAGAATCGTCTGTGCGCTACCACTTATGTTACACTCTGTCGAGTCTTTCAATGCTTCTAACATCGTTCGGGTTATTTTAAGTAATCTCGTATTTGGTTCACAAAAACATCATATATGTATAGTGCTTGTATTCATTATAACACTTATCTAGCAGTTTGGCATGAAATAGCTAGAGTTTTCGGCTGAAAGTATAAAATTCGTGAGTCAAATTTCACTGTTATAGAACAATGGGAGGTTAAAAAGCTAAACTATAGTTCTTCTAATGGTTGATATTCCCTATGGATGTTACGTTTTAATCCAAATAAATTTGCTTTTTATGTAAGTCATGATACTTACGTGTATAAAATATTTACTTTGTCTGACGTAGGGAAATTGCAGAATAAGTGATGAATGATTTAAGGCTTTGCCTATTTTTATATAGATTTGAATGCAAATTATTACCGGTTTTCAGTGCACGGAATATACGATTTGAACACATTTAATTCCAATGACGATAAAAACTTATATAAAAATGTAAAACACAATGAAATTAGATGAACAAATAATTTACATTATTGGATTATGTGCAAGATTTGTGGTTTGGTCTAAACATTCATTCAAATTCAAGGTAAATAATTTTTGGTGCCATTATTAGTTGTAATCAACAACCGCCGCACGCCATGCGCACGGACCCTTCTCTTGTGCGAGGAGACAATTGTCTATCTCGTGTCGCCTCGCCTTGTGCTGTCGACTGCTCGCCCTGCTGTAGAGGACAGTAATGGCGGGTCGTCGGGAGCGGGGTGAGGGGCAAGGTTGGATTCTCCTCCATCCCCTCTGTCCCCACCAAGGCCCCTTTGGAACAAAGCGAGAGGTGCTGTGACACTGAAACTTGAAACAGTCTCACGGTACCTAAACGAACTGTGGATCGTTGCACAGTACCTAACCTTATAGCGCCTAATATCACAGCACCTAAATGACGACTTTTTTTCTGTAGGTGGTATGAGATTAGGTGCTAAAAGATTAGGTGCTATGAAGCCGCACCATTATACTGTCTGTAGCTTTCGTCTCCCACAAACAATTACTAAATAAATTCCTGGAAATCATGAGCATTGTTGTACATTTGTTTTCATTGAAACACTGAAGCAATTCACTATTTTGTTTGTGTTATGGAATTATTCAACAAAATTGCGTAGTTTGTTCTATTATGGTGGCGTAGCAGTTGTGGAATATCTGACATGGTTGAGGAAGAAATTAACACGCGTTATCGATCGGTAAATAACTATCGTAATAATGGATGAACGTTAAAAAATATAAATCGACGAAAATAAATCTATTTTGTAGTTTGGAGTTTATCATATTATCCTAATAGTTATAACATGAGTCTAACAGTTTCCAATAGATAGTCCTCTTGGTTAGTTTTAGAAAACTATTCGTATTACGGGAAACAACCTCAGATCCGTCAGAAGAGACATGGTATAGGCACATTTGTTATTCTTACATTTAAATTCTTACCAATGCCCATGTCTGATCACGAAGGCCTTTTATTTAGCAGTTTGTCAGAAGAAAAAAAAACTTAAAAAGTTTAATGAAAATCATTAGTAAGAAATCACTACAAAAACATTAACACGCTATTTTTATTGAAACAGGTGTAGAAAAACAGTTATTTAAATAAATTTGTATATATACTTTTAGTAATCATTCCAACAATGCTCCTTTAAAAAGAAAAATTATATTTCACAAAATACGAGTAAAACATGCAATTTTAAACAGTGCCATAATTTATTTTTTTATTACCAAGCCGAGCTTTTATAATTGTGTTCTAGTTAAATTTTATCTTATTATATTAGATATTCGTGACTTAAGAATTGCCCTGGAAGTCTTGTTTTATTCTAGGATTAACTATGAGATTACGTAGGAAGTACATAAAAAGCCACATCAGTATCAATGTTTACAGAAATAATTTCTTATCATTACTGCCGTCATACATTAATTACTACAGTTTGTTCACTTTAACACAACTGTTATTGGAAGGGCTGATTGAATCAAAAGGGAATTTTAATAGTTTAGCTCTACTTCACCTTCCACTTTGTGTAGCGTTTAAAATCTGACATTCTGTCACAGCCTTGACTACTGGAATCTGGAGTCCACGTCCGTATAAAAGGATTCGACAAAGATCAATACAGCAGAGTACATTAGGAATATGATTTCGATATACTTGAATTTGCCAGCTTCAATAGGGTCCTGACATAATAGCCTAGGCCAACCAATTAGCCTAGACAGTCGGTAACGAAGAAGCTCAAAACGCAATCTCGGCAACAGAGACACATACACTACAAAAGAGTGTCTGTCTCGTTTACCCAGCAACAATACACACAAGAAGAGGCATTCTCAATGTTTCATCAGCTGCACAATTAAAATGGAGCAAAATTCAAAATGCACATTTATCGCTTTGTTTTAGAGGCTTGCGTGTTAAAAATAAATGCTTTTTACTAATACAATATAATATAAACAAATTAGCAACACCACGTGTTGAATAACAGACTGAGTTTGCATTCAACATTTCAAATCTATAACACATTTTATTTTCGATATACCTGCAGGCAGATAGAATGATAAACAGTCGCACAGAAGAGACATTTTTATATACCCCCGGTAGATAAAATAAAAATTGTGTTGGCGTACAGAGTGATAACAACCCAACCTTGTCTATATCAAAATGAAGTTAACAGAAGAAATCTTTCTCGAGATAACTTACCACATTATAGTCTCATCTTAAATTATGTTTTATAGCAGTTTTCCAGTAATGAAAGTTCCGGTGAGCTAAATTGGGGTACTGCAACTCGAGAGTTCTCTGATATTAAATATTGTCACCTACTTTTAACATTGACTTTCCACTCTGGTAATTTTTTCATTTTACCATATGAATAAAAATTTTCCATGTAAAAAAGTCTTTATTGGACTAGGTTTGTTCTCAAATTGATTTATTCTGCCATATTTTCATTGCCACAATGGTTGCCTATAATACCAATAAAAATATAATAGCTAATGCTAGGCCATATCCCATGGAATGACATTCACCATTATCGAACAGTGTTATCAGCCAAATTCAATGGTTGACCTCATTCTTGTTTATGTAGAAATGAAGTTTCAATTAAGTCTAATTATGAAATATGTTTCGAAATGATACACATGATCTTATCACATGATACATTCACGTTCTTTTCATTTTATTGCGTTTCATATTAGTGTTTAAATAATAAAAGTCTACACATCTAGTCACCACTCACCTTAAAATGGTGTGGGATGTGTTGGAATAATTAGTCTACATGTGTTAATACGTCATACAAGTTGTTACCCGCGGGTAAAAAAATCAAAGTCCGAAGCCAACTTTATCAAAACACTTATGATGTAATATAATGGTCCTCTATAATGTGTTTCAAACGTAAGTAGTCATATGATCAGGTTCATATAATTTCAGTGTTTATGGTTAGACGATCAGAGGTACAAAATCTTATATCATGTTTGGTTGGTATAGGAGCATTCATTTCTCGTTCAAATTCAACATATTTCCGATACCACAACTGAATTTACCTCGTTGCTCTCATCAAGAAATTATTTACACTGGTCTCCGAAAACAGCTTTGCTTAAAAAACCGCTTATTTCCAGCTATTGTGATCTACTTCCGATCTAATGTATTTTTAGTGCCATAGATGAGTTTTCATCGTTGTCCTGACGAGGGAAATATATTTACCTACTTAGACTGAGAAGCCTACTTCGATCAAAACTCTCTCTGGTTCCGAGCATTTCAACTGACTTCGAGTCTATTTTAGTTACGGTTCCGTAGTTGAATTTGCCTTATTTACCCGATTAACAAAATGTCGACGAAAAAAATATATATACAGTCCTAAGGGACTGAGAACAGGAGTTTAGTGTCAGCTAAATTTGATTATGAAACATAAATACAGGTAAAATAGTGCTTAAATTAAATAAACATATTGGTGTGCTGCCTTAGTATAATGTTTACACAGAAAGGTTGATTACATTTGACAGGCTCATTCAATCAAAATTACGAAACTTTAAAGACCAAGAATTGGAACTTTCACTATTTTTAAGTCCACTTAGTGGAGCCCGGAAGGTTTAACGAAATAAGAATAGGCCCATATTCGTTCCAGGAACCGTAGGAATGTCTATGTAAAGTTTCAGTACAATCGGTTGAGTAGTTTACACGTGAAAACAAAGAAACAAAGGCACTGTCGCATATATAATATTATTAGGACGTTAAAATCTATAATGGGTAAATTGAGTTTGTTTACAAATATATTTATTGTGCTATGTTATCAATATCACAATGGTTACCCATAAGACTAATGTAATATATGCTAAATGTCACCCAAATCTCATGGTGTGACGTTTACCACAATCGAACGCAGTGTTCCTCATATGGTACTGAAGCTTCATGCATAAACAAACGTCTATATGTTAGTTAGTTTCTGATATATCGTGCGGAAAAAAAACAGTTTTAAATGAAAGTTTTCCAGCCCCACGACTGATAGGCTTCCCACTAAGTCAATTGTCATTATTTTAACTTCATGATCGGGGCAAGGTAGTTTACTGAGCTAAAGGGGCCCGACTGGTTAACATCCCAGCTGCTGTTTATTGTTTGGCTGATTATATATAATACACATATAGTAGGTTCTTTCTTTACTGCCATTATCAGAGCTAATATTAATATAAAATATATAAGATTTATAATTTTTATTACTTGATAAATAACATTGTAGTAATAGCGTTTTAATAGTAAATAATCAACACTGGTTTATGCATAATACGTAACAGACCAGTTATCTTAATTGGTTATGAGAACTAATTAAATAGCTCCTGAATATAATTTCATAATGAAATGACAGTTGTTGTTTGCAAAATGTTAAATTTTAATTTCCTGTTGTACTTAATAAAACACAACATAGTGAATACAGGAAAATGTTATATAATTTTATTTTAGCATTGGAACATATGATACGTCAAAAATATATATTTTATTTGTGTTTGCTAAACTTAATACTTTTAAAACATTTGTTGAGTGTCTGGCTGGCATTATTGAGAATTTGATTTTTGATATAGTAAAATAATACAACATTTTGTTATGAATGTTATTATTTACGGTGATTTAATTGGGCATACATAGTACAGATCAATAAACATTCCAAATGTATACTTATATTTATCAATTAATGTTAGGTTGAATAAAGTTTAGTTATTAAAATATTGTTTTCTATTTATTCTATGATTTGTATGGAAAATCATATTTTGAAACTATAAGTTAGATACACAATTGCAAATATACATAAAATAAAGATAAATATTTAAAGCTTGAATTCAAACTAATTCTTTTTAGGCTGCTTTACATAACAATCCACATGAATTATTAAATTTGCGCTGAGGCTGGAACGCCTTCAGAATTGCCCCTGCAACATAGCAACATGACGGTCGCCGGCGACTTGCTCTGGCACAGACTGTACTTCTGGACTTTGTGACACTGGACTTACTGACACTGCTGTATTTTAATAACATTAAAGACTTAATGAAGTCGTATTTGATATAAAATTTGTTTAGAGGACCTGGACTTTATGAAATCTGGACTTAACGAAACAGCCAGTATTAAAATGGCAAAATACAAGGTCCTGGACTTAATGAAAACTGGACTTACTGAAGCTGTTTATACGTCTTTGACGTGAAATAAAAAGAAGGTCAGTTCGGATGTTTACGTTGCGAGCGAACTGACGCTGTGCTTTGTTTACTCTGTTTTATCTTATTTTATCCATTAAATTATTTTATCCACAATAGTGTTATAATTGTGAAATACTACTTCATTGGTATTCCAAATCATTGCATTACTTGATTTTTAATTTCTCTTTTTCGTGTGTATTATATTTTACTAAGTTACAAACTACGTCTAATAAGAACACCAACTTCACCTTTTTTTATAGTTTTATTACTGAATAAACAATTATTTAGGTAAAAAAGGTGAAGTATTTATGTTAATAATAGTAAGTGTATTACTTTTTCTCTTGAGCGTTTCAAACATTACATGTAGGGCAAAATTTGGCACGGACAACGTATTTTATTTTTTTATCCACACTTCTTTTTTGTTGTGTAAAAATAAAATAAAATATATGGAATTTGTTTAGTTTTAGTTGCTCTTTCCAATGGTAACATTATAAAAATAATATAAAATTGTTTACATAATAACATTGTATACCAAAGTGAAAACAAAAAAATTATTATAAAATTTACATTTTAATTTTTTTTATAACAATCCAAATATGTACAAATGTATTTTTTGTATTTATTTCTGTTTATTGGTTATTTATCTTCAATACAAAAAAAGTAACAAGATATGACCTTAAATAAGGAAATAGTAAGGAATTTACTAAAACTCTGCATTTATGCACTAAAATGTTTAGCACTCTTGGGTTTGGCAATGCGCCAGACCCCTTAGCACTAAAAGAGTTCTTACCAGTAACCCACACACGGTGCACATAGTTGAGGAACACCGCGAGATTTTGGAGGACGCCCGCCTGCTGCGCGAAGTTCACAACATGGTCGTACCCTGCCTCGATCATGTTCGCTGGAAGTAGAGGCAAGGCCTGGCACATCTTGTATACTCTTCTTGCAGCAGGGTTTTGGCGTAGCAGCTGTACGTGGCCCAGAGTCCGCGCTTTCTTGTTCATGCTTTGTTAGAACATGCATAATATCGTATTACTTTGTTTTCTGAATTGAACGTCAACAAAAGTAAAATATCTGTATATTTGTGAAATAAAAGTAATTTTTCATTAACTTACTTATTACCTACTTTTATCAGTAAAATTATCCCCGGCATTCTTCACATTTGATGAGTTAATGGAACACAACGTTATTTAAATAACTAAAACGAAACTTTATATAAATACTTTATAAATCTTAACGTTTTTCTTCGGTTATTTTAATATCTCCAAGGTTTTATTCATTTATATTTATTTTTTTTATATTTTTATAGTAATGTATTAGCAAAGAACACGTCTTGTTTAAATTTTGTGTGTTCAATATTGATCTTGATTAACACATCTTACTGTTGACATACATCAATAAAATGTTTATTATCGTTATTGTTTTATGTACAGTCATTGACAAATTATTTAATAAACAGTGGCCATAAATATTTATACATACATATTATTATACAACTAGAAATACTTACATTTGCCGAGTGAAACCAACATCCGGCCACTCGGCTTTCTGGCCATGTTCTTCTTAAGGCACGCGTCACCGCCTTCTCAAAGTCACATATGAAGACTGTGGAGTGCCAGTCGGACAGAACATCCCGCAAGTAGGCGAACACTCTACTGTAGAGAAGCTCTGTCTTCCTGCCCATCAGCACACTCGCCACCGGAAAAGCCTGTTATAAATCAAATGCCATATTATGTCTATTACTTATTTGATATATTATATTAAGATTAGATTATTGCAATAGATGACTAGTACACCCGTTTCATATAACTTTTCATGGTCGAAAAACTGCACATTTCCCTAGAAAATATGATACTGTTTTAGTCACTTTTTACATATGTCACTTTGTCTGACATTTTAGATGACTACTACATTTTACTTTTACTTTGTTTTACTTTATAGTCATTAACAAAAACATAAACCTAACATAACCATATAAACTATATAAATATGCCACCTTAAGGCCTATTAAATTGTACAATGTAATATGTACATTAATGTTCACTTTTAATATAATGAAAGAAAAAATTGATAACACTTCTTCAAAACTAGTAAATTAAAGGAATACAACATGTTTACAAATTACACAATTATGTTTGAAAAATTCAATAGGCTGGACACGCAAATACAATGTTTTAGTTATATAGGAAATCAAATAAGACCATTCCAACCCATGAACGTCCCCGGGGGATGCAGAGTAACTCGAAATTTTACAAATAGTGGAAGTGGTCCCATTAATATTTTTTGCGGTAACTGATAAATAAATATTGTTATTGCAGGAAAAATTAAGAATAATGAGAATACGATAACTTACATGGTCGAAATAAACAGCACTGATAGTAAGGAGCTGGCAGCTTGGAGGAGTGCTCGGCACCACCTTAAATGTGCCGTCCAAGTGGATGTGAGTGCCATCGGCCGAGAGCCTTGCAGACAGGTTCTCGGAGATGAAGATTACGGCAACATCGCCGTTGTCGTCGACAACTGTTGCCCTGTAGAAATTTTCACCCCGATGACTCTGACCGTACCTAGGGTTCTGCGCCAGCGCTTCCCCATACTCTTGTAGAGTACTCGGTACTGGCCCATTAGCAGCTCGCCTGGCACGCTCATCGCTTTGGACAGCACATGATACGGCAGTTCAGCTGCGACGTCAATATCAAACCCTAAAATAAATTAAGGGTGTGCATTATTTAACAGTAGTTAAAAATATGCCGTGTATTCTATGTTGAATGCACACTGAAGGGATCTTGCAAACTATGAGATATAGTAAAGATGAAATGGACAAAGTTGTGCGTAATAACAAAACCACCAAATTTAAGTGGTCAAGTTGATTATTGGTTGCGTCGTTCACACGCTGTGCTAAAAAACTATATTTGGTCAAAATTGTGTAACTGTCACAACTGTCTTATTAGTAGCTTTATTGAAAAGTTTTTCACAGGAAATCTGTATAAAATGTCTTCTAGCTATCTAAAATTATAATTAAAATGAGATTAATTTATTTTATGAGAAGCAAGCAGGAGGTGTAGGGTTGCAGTATATGTTATTAATGCAACGACCCATTTTTTTACCTAAAAAAAGAAAGTATATTTTTTAATGATATCAATAATATAATGTGTTATATACTTTACTCTTGGGTTTGATCGAGTAACTCATAAAAAACCCGTTATTATACGGTTGTGTAAAGGTAATTTTTATTCTACTATTCTGATAGTTAAATAAGGATGGCTGATATTCCACTGGACGCATTGATGGATTCAACTGTTTATTTAAACATAGAAATGATCAGACAAGGTCAGTCTAAAAGTGACTGTTTCTGACATTTATGTAATTTTGTATTAACCAAATAGCATGTTGGTTTCAAATTGTATCATCATTTAGAATGTTATATAAAATAAAAATAATTAAACAATCTAATTATGGGTGATTAATTCCAAAATAAAAATATCAAAAACAGATTTTTATTAATTATTCGATACATACCTTGAGGGAATATATCATATACGGTATCTTTGAAATTAGTAAAAAATGAATATCTTTTTATTCATTAAAAATTGGTTTAAAAATATTTACTCGAACCCTATATCTTATGCTTGTTTTTCTTCGAAAACTTGTTCTTACAATTGTTAATAACTAGACGATATTTCATGCAGATTTCATGTGAGCAACGTTTTAATATAGCTAATAAGAGAGCTGTGACAGTTATAACGTGTTGACCAAACATAGTTTTGTGAACGACGAAACCAATAATCAACTTACCACGTTAATTTGTTGGTCTTGTTATTACGCACAACTTTGTCTATTTAAAACTTGCTGTTTCTCTTGTAGTTTCTAAGAACCCTTCAGTGCGCAATGAATGTAGAACAGACTGTATAAATTTGTTCCATTACTTATAATCTTAAAAAAATCCATAAATCGACTAAATATATTGCTTTTTATACTTTTAGATTACCTAAAGACCCCGTGGGCAGTAAATAATCAGTTTTATTCCTAAACCAATTTTGAACATAAGGACAAATCATCTGTATTCATTTAGTTTCAGGCTAAATCTAACATTTAGTTTCTGTATACTTAAATTATTGCTATTTATGTGTAAATTACTTGTAACCATTACTTTTTTGTTACTAAATGAGATCAAATGTTGAGTATTAAGTCTTCACTAAATCTGCATGCAAAGTTTCAAGAAAATAGCTCATTTCCTTCTCGAGATGTTCTGCGGACAAACTGACAATCAGACCGAAAAAATGTTATTGAGATGAAATCTAATATAGTTTACTTTTCGTCGGACTCAATCGAACTTATTAATTCTTATATAAAACTGAAGCTGCATACAAAATTTGATGTATACAGGTCTACTCGTTTTCGAGATATGCGGACAGACGGACAAATAAACATACAGACTGATAGAAATGAAAAGTTTCCGGTCCACTCGCAAATGCTCAGTAAAGTTAAAACTCAATCTATATTTGATAACTGTTTTAACAATATAGACATATATATTGATTACTTACCTCTTACTTTCCTCTCTCTGAAGTCTGAATCTGCCTAAACGGCGTTGATGTCGTCTCGCATCTTCTCAGAATTGATGTCCTGAGAGTATTCACATCAAGCCAATTAGGCTGAGGAGGGTGGCTGTGAGGACGAGACGTCACCAAAGAGGAAGCAAGCCTGGCTTCGGGCTGGCGAGGCATATTGCCTCTTCCTGGGCACAACTTCGATACCGCACATCGGAGGTAGAACTTATTTCTGTCCGTAGAATTGTTGTAATAAAAATGACCGTCCCCTATGTGATAGACTGTTGCCTTGAACTTGAGCCCTAAAACCTCGGAAATCATTGCCATTGTTAGCGGACGAAGTAACTTACACGGAAACTGAAGAGCGAATGACGGTAGAAGGGATGGTTGTTAATAGCAAGTATCGGACGATGTATTTCTGGTGTAAGATATTTCCAGTGGCATAGTGGACTTTGCCTTGTTGTCTATATAAATAAACTATATACGTATATAGCTCTCTGAACTTTATTTCGATCGAAAAGTTTTATATAAATTCACCGAGGGTAGCAATTACTCGACCGTTATAGCTGAAACATTTTAAATTTAATCTGTATGCACGACTGCCGTTGTGTAATTGACTAGTCGTAACGAAGTCTTATATTCTATATTCAGCTATAAATATAAATGTTTGCCTATCATCACGTTTGTCTGTAGATAGATTCTTCATTTTCTGCCAGAGTTTAGTCAAATCTTGCACTACAATTTTATACTATAATTATAGCTCCGTTTCATTGAAATATAACAACAAAGGGAATAATCACTTATACAATACTCATTGAGACTCATTGTTCATGAATTTGCCAGTGATTTTATTCACAAAGACAAAACTCACACGAAAGTCAACTGCTTGGCTTTCGGCATGACAGGATATTCAGAATTGGGATATGCGGGAGAACCCTTTGTTCCTCATTTAGCTATAATCGGTTAATAACGCGATTAACCGAGTGTTTATCTATCGGTTATAAGAACATCAGATAGTGATTTAACTCATCTCGGAACCTCATACTGTTTGCAATGAATACCTGCACTGTCTCATGACATGTGCTCGTTCTGCGCTCCGACTCCAGTCGGTTTTTATCATGATTACAGTAAGCTGTTGACAAAGCCTATCACCGTAGAGTCTTGGTCGGTGCCAAGAAAATCTGGTTTGGATGTCTCATAAGATTTCCAAATAAGATTTTCATTTGAAAACAAATTATTTTAGGTATTTCACTACATAAATCAAAATTGAGACTTTTATTAAGTTGTATATAAATTTTAATCAACATTGATTCATACTAATTTTAATCTCTAAATAATATTCTCTGTGCTATTGCGGTTTGTAATAACCAAAAACATAGAGGAAAAGCGGTTTCTGTTTAAACTTTAAGCTTTCTCCGTATCAACACATCACTATCCAAAAAGTAAAGACAGTAAAAATAATTCTTATTCAGTATTTGTTGCATGTCTCTTGAAGAACGACAAACAACAAATTGAGAGTTTTACGTTAATAATTAAATGCGTAATTAGTTCTTTTAACACCTATAAAATCAGTTATTCATTAGGTATTACTTTCAGAAATAACTTTGAAAACACTGCAATATACTATATCTATTGGGTGTGAATACTGATTTTGATTTATACTAATTAGACTTGTGTTTATATAGAAATCAGGCAATATTTATAATTGACAGTCTACTTGTGAGTGAGGGTGCAGGTCAAGCGAGGTATAGTCACAAAACTGAATTCTAAACACGCTGTACCCGGCCCGCCACTGTGTTACATTATGTCATAATAATGCAGCGTACCTGCATTACACCTCCTTTGTGTTAAAAAAACAAAAACAAAAACAAAAACAAAAACAAACAAATATTGACAAATTTGTTTTCACATGAACCAAACAGCGATATGTATAAAATATAATTTTTAGTTCAAGAAAAAGTTGGTTGTTCAGAAATTGAACAGCTATAGATTTTAAGAATCAAACATTTAAAACTACGTATGTGTTTCTAATCTTGGTTATAAAATAAATTATTGTCCTGGAATTGTATTTATTACTGGTTTCTTTCGTGACGAGCAATAAAATATTTCGTAAAATATACAACTGTATGAATAATAATATACTTATTATTCATATTTCATATTCATATTCACTAATTTATTATCATTGGTAAATTATATATTACTTACTGTTAATTATTTCATTTTTACAGTACAGGTACTAAGGGTCCGATTTATTTGGTGTTTGGATATTTATTATTTATTAGTAAATCACACAGATCTCAACTACTAATGCATATCGTGGAAAACTTTAAAATAACAAAAACTACATTATGTAATTTGTAAAGATATTCCTAGAGCGTTAAGTGTGCAGCTGGGCGGATGTGCAGCTGGGCGGATGTGCAGTGTCGCCTATGTTCTAATTTTATGTGAAACGGATAGTTAGTTATCTAGTGCAAGAAAGCCACACATATTATAAAATTTAACCTTATGTTTCAGGGTAGCAGTCAGACAGCTCTTATTGAAATCGTTCTAAACTGAATGTGGAAATGTAGAACGCTATGTTTTAGCAATATGTTTAGTAGTAAATTGTTTAATAGTTTAATAATTACGGCTTAACAAATACGTTCAATACATTATTAGGTGAAATATACCTTTTCCTGAACTAAGCCTGAGTCACTGTTGTTGATATTTGTAAGTAATATTTATATCACCGTCAGCCAACGAGATAAACGAGAACACAAGTCACAGTTTTCAACAAAATAATCCGTCTTCATAACAGTTTCACAACCTATTCTGTTATTAGGGCCTCTCCTTAACAGATTAAAGAAAATTACGTTGTGTACTTATAAAATTCAAATTGGCTCTCGACATCAAGACTATACATTATGGTTAAGTTAAATGACGGATAGTGGCCTAATTTTAGCTCCTAATATATATTTTGCTAAAACTCTTATTAACAGCTTAGAAAAATTTAATGTTCATAGCTCAATTCGCTATCAAAATATCACCATGAGTTATTTCAAGTTATTGGTTTTGATAAAGCTCAGCCAAATCCTATAGAGAAATATGACTTATCTTAGAACTCTATATTGTCTCTATAGAAACAAACAGATACAACAGAAAATATTCCGGCTTCCTCAGATTATTCTCAAACCTTTTAATAAAAAGGTTTGAGAAAACGTAACGAAAGTCTTGTGTGCTATTGCGTTTTGTATTTACACATTGATTTATTCTCCGATTTTCTCGTTATTATCATGGTTAACATTAAGACAAATGTAACATTCGCAAACGCTTAGCCAAATTTCATGAAGTGACATGCAACATCATTGAACTCGATTTTGTCTACAATGCAGAAATAAATATCCATGCTAAATCTATAGGTTTATTTAAAATTGTTTCAGTTTTTAGAGTGACAGGTTTCTAAATGCTTTGAGTCAAAGATGACAACTATAAACGGTACAATTCGTTATATTTGTATTGCACCATCCATGAAAAAATCAAGGTTCAATGTTTTAAATGTTGTCGGGTGCTTTTCATACTGACTCCTGAAAACGCAACACAAATCCAAAAAGTAAAGACAGTAAATAAACAGACAGCTCGTGATCTGTGTTTATCTTGATAAACTAGTGAATTTTTGCAAGAAGGAAAAACACATAATAGCTTTGAATACATTATTTAAAAAAAAAATAGATAACTGTAAAAGATATATCTTATGACTGGGTTCTTATAATTTTATAAATACTTTAAAATCCTAAACCTTGCAATACATTGAAAATCATATAAAGCTAATTAATTTTACAGTTAGGTTTTGTACATATAAAAAGATTAAAGGAATTGGGTTGTTGGAAACTCGTAGAACGCAAAATAAATTATTAAAAGAGCTAGTTATATCGAGTATTATTAAAGGGAGTATTAAGGAGTATTAAAGAGCTAGTTATATCGAGCCGATACACCCAACAAAACAGAACATACGTTGGTACCGGAAGACGAATAGATAAGGATTAGTGTAATGCGGAGGAGGGCAACCTGGCGACTTGGTTCGTGGGATCATCACATCAGGCGACACCACCGAGCGCTAGTGTAGAAACAGATAATTAGGGCTCCATAGCTACAACGTGGATAAAATTGTATTATTGGGCCAAAAACAAAATTTCATCAATATACAGATTCTACTCCTATTATTAAATTCGTAGATTTTTAAGTTCGAACCACGCTCCGCCAGGCCCAAAGCTTCCTCCCAGTTGCTCCCCTCAAACAACAAAGCCGTGTCGTCGGCATAAAAGAAAACCCGGTTCCCGACGAAATTGACTTTATCTAGGTTATTTACAAAAGTGAGAAACAGGAGATGACCCCACATACTTTCCTGCAAAACCCCATAATCAGTTTTTATTTTAGAACTATTCTGGTAAAATATCCTAACTGGATAGCGATCAGTTAGGTGCTTTGCAACCATTTCAGAGCCGTTTTTTTTTTAAATTTTTAATCAATGAAGCTGTAACATTATCAATGCCGGGAGGCAAGCCGTCCTTCATACCCGTAACAACACGGCCTTAACAAAACTTTGTTTCCTTTTTAATTTAATTTAATACGTCTTTGCCGGATGTTATTGTACTGACAGAAGTTTGATACACGATTGTGAAATAAATTTGTTTTAAATTAGTGGGTATAACCAGTATTCAAACTGTAATGACAGCTACAGATCAGGTGGAGTGATTGTTTATGTGAGTGAGCGATATGAGACCAGACGATCAGGCGTTAATATGAAATCAGCCGACGCGCTCAAGGTCACTGTTGACATTGAGTCTGTTGGGCTTTCTGTTGCGTTCGTAGCGAGGCTGCATTCGCATTCCATTGCGTCTTTCTTGAACGAATGAAATATATTATTGTCTGAATCCAAAGATCGGAATTTAGTTGTTACCGGGGATATGAATTTATGCTATGGTCACGCTCGTCGACAAGTATTTAGCGATTATGTCAAGTAATGGCCTTGATCAACTGATTGACTCACCCACAGATGAAATAACTGTTTATATCATATATCTTTAGAACTAGAGATCAATGTAGCTTTTAATGGCATGTTTTAACTTCTTTCAGACAAGACCACTTACTCATAATGCGGTAGTTTGTAATATGTTATATCCTAATATGTCACTTTGTCTTCTGAATTTAAAAATAAATTAGAGGCGGCCACACAGTGGGAAATATAAGCGTTCACTCAATTAGGTTACTAATGTTGAACCATGTAACTATGCCTTTTCCTAAATTAGAAGTTTACAAAAGTATTTATACATATATAGATCCTAGGCTCTATAACACATTATCTTTCGCAGTGTCTTCCTCGAAAACATTGGGCACGCTCATACGCAAGCTGACATGCTGGGGGTTTTTACAATTGTTGACATAGAGGAACTCATATATTAGAAACTTTGTTTGACTGTTAATAAATTAATGTATTTGCTGAATCTTTTGTTTAATTTATATGTACTTGGTTACACATTAACAAAACTGACAAAAAAAAACACGTTAACTTACAAAAAACTGACATTTGAAATATTGAGCGTCAAAATAAACCGTCATTTTAATATTGAATAACGAAAGAAAAGAGGTATTGTATTTGTTTGACTGGTATTTTCGTGCATTCTAAGAATCGAATGGTTTCTTCTTATGTTTTATCTACTTTCAATAACACCTTCTTATTATTATTGGTCACTTGATTTCTTAAATGGAACGTTAAATTATCATAGTGCAATCCTACAAAGAGACAAAATAATTCATAAATCTTTGTCCTTTATTTTTACAGAACATAGGACGCTGTATAAAATGTAGGTAGACTTCAATGTTACCAATATGTAATAAAAAAGAAGTATCTTTCTTAGATGAGAAAATAAACAAAGAACTGAAGAAATCTTGTTCATACGTCTAGAAACCTTTATTCTTGAACCGGTCTAGCCCTGTAGAGGCAACTACAAACATTGCTAAAACTATAACAGTACAGTTTCCTGCTCTCCTGATACTCCGGTCTGATCAATCTAATCGCGATAGCTGGGTTGGCAGAGATGGGGACGGTTTTGGGACTTGTGATTGATTGATTTACTAAGGATACTTTTATTTATTAATGTGAGTAATTAATTTTTTTCAATATCTAGAAGTTTTATATCATAATAATACTGGAAATGACACAGTAACACGTCTAAATAGTCTTTCGATGGAGCAAGCACTAGTAGTAAATAAACTATTTCTGAAGTAAATAAACTCGATTGGTTGTTTACCTTCACAACCATTGTTTTCAAATTAAAGGGATAGGGCGTAAAGTATTTGTTCTGCTAGCTAGACGCTTGCCACTGCTCAAACTAGCACACAACATGCGTACAATTGAATCGCAATATGGCATAGTAAGTATGTAGAAGAATTAAACAACCGTCAAAAAGCAGAAGGTTTGAAAGTTACAAACAAACTTTCATACAGTCTAAGTATGTATTTTATAGAAGCCGAATAATAAACGTAAAATTAGCAGTAAAAGCGCTGAGTGAAACCAAAAAAACTAGGTTTTTTACTAAGCAAAAACTATCCACCATTTGTTGGTTGTCAACCAACAATCAGTTTTATTAAGTCAAAGATCGATTTTTGACTACTTCATGCAATTAAATTAGTTCGATTTTTGTATAATCTTTTTATTATAAACATTGCCATAAGCCTACAACAATTAATACGAATCACCTTTATTACCATGTCAGAAGTTTGCTGGACAAATAATTAATGAATATCAATACAAGAATTTGACTTAGAAGATATTCGTGAGGTGAATCTCATTTAAAGTAAGTAGGCTATACTAAGTGTACTATTGTACAAAGTTGTATGCAACTCTTCTGATGTGTTTGTGTTAAATATAGTTAATACACATTAGTACTTTTATTAGCCAAATTGGAAATAATGACCTAAATTACAATACTTGTGGCTCTCATATGGTTCTTATATTATTATAATGATAATTATGTGTGACTCAATATAATAGATTCCGCCAAACTGAGAACAGAAATCGAGAGTCCAGTGTCAGTGCCGCGCCAGTTCCCCTCATTTGTAAAAACAAGTACAGTAAAGATATCTTATTCTACCAGATGGAGGGCTAAGAAGCCCTCTCTAACACTTAACCTGGGGACCAACGGCTTAAAGGTGACTTACGAACCACCACCAATGGTCGGGTCGGGCAGGCGGGCTGCTTGCAAGGACTGGATCTCTCAGTGGTCACCCATTTTAATTAAGCAGCAGCCACGCTCGACGTTGCTTGATCCAGTTATCTTGCGATAACCGTTGTACCCGCAACACAGCGCCATTGGCAGTAGTTTGGATACACGATTGTGAAATAAGTTTGTTTTAATTAGTGGGTATAACCAGTATTCAAACTGTAATGATAACTTGAATACTTATTTGTAATCGCTTATAAACGGTGCAAAATGACTTCCTATAAAAAACGTTTAAAATACAGATTAAAATTGTACTTTAATCCACTACCTTTGCCGCAGGAAGTGTTTTCCTGGCCCAATAATAAAAAAGTTCCTAGCTTACTCCTTTTTTATGTTTTTAACGGTGTTCAAAATTAGTTAGATTATAAGTTTTAATTCACTAAAATAAATTACAATAAATATGTAATTGTTAAAAATCCACCCAATTAGAAGCACCAACTTATTCAGTTAATGACTATAGAAATTAGAAATGTTATGTTCAGAAATAAATATATCGGCGCAGGTTTATTTAACATATGTTTGTTTAAAACAGTGCGGCTCATTCAAACTGCCCGCCTCAATAGATCGCCAGTTATTTATGATGGAATCGGTCGGTGATCGCCAAGGTTCTGCTACCTGAACCTCTATCCATCTCTGCGCGCCTGATACTCAGTTACCGTGAAACATTGAAACGCTGCCTTATCTTGCTTGCCTCATCTTGGCTCAATTTCTTCTATTGGTTAGTAAATGTTCATAACTCTGTTCTTGAATGGCTATATTTTTGTTATGGACGGAGTTGTGCTGGTTGTCCCTTGTGTAGCTTGGGTGGACCCCCAAGTTACCAAAAACCGAAAGTACCTGGTACAGGTTACTGTTTCAGGTATTTTTTAAGGCGCAGATAGATACTTTACACGTTTAACGCCGTTCTTGGCAAAATGTATTCGGACTCGTTTAGCAGTAACAGTGTGTATTATACACATAACGTAGCTATGGTAGGAAGGGTTGATTCAAATTAAAATGTTTTGTATAGCTACTATTCACCTTTCCTTTATTGCAGCGTCTGGTATCTAACGCTGTCTCAGACTTGACTCCTAGAATCTGGAGTCATGTTCGTCTGAAGAGATCTACAAAAGGTCGGCAACGAAGAAGCTCAAACGAACCTTTATTCGACATCTGTTTTGACATTAAGAAAACGGGAAAAACTGAATAAATAGGTGAAGTTCCAGACTCAATTGTGCACTTAATTATGCACTTGAGACAATGAGACTGCCAATGTTACTGAAAGTATCAGGTACAGTTAGAAGCCACAAGAAATAGCTAGAACTAACGGGTTTTTCGTAGTTGCGGGGTGACGGTAATGTTAAAATATTTAAAGTTTTGGATAGAATTGAATTATTATACGTGCAGCGTCGTGTATTTCGTAAATTGACATATAGTTTGAATTTATATATTTGATTACGATTGAACTCAAAGATCCAAAATAAATGTTATTTTTAGTCGAAACTAGACTACTACCGATCGATTATATATATATATATATAAAAAAATATAAAACAACGCTTTTTGGGGCAGACCCCCTTCGTCCCCCCCATCGATGCTCCCCTGATCAGTGGAGTAATCGACCGTTCCTGTGCAAAACTACCGATGAGCCGTGTCCTTTTCTGAAAACACAATATACTGTCCTTAGCTTTTATCTCCTCCTCCCGTACGTATACCCAATAATCGCCGCAACTATGGAGCGGGTGGGTGGACAACGAAATCTTTGCTGGACAGAGCGCTCTGTTGATTGGCGTTCAGTGTTAAATATGTAAAGTAAGAAGGATAATAATATAGTGAGGGTAAAATTCCTTGTTTGATCCTATGTGTATTAATTTTCAGCTATTCAATTAATTTGAAACGATTTCGGTGTACGTAGACACAATGTGTAACTTTAAAATAAAAGTAAAATTTAGCTACAATCCTTGTTTACACATGCGAAGGCTACAATTTACTTTCTCTTCTGCCAACGAACCGATAAGTATTTTTATAACAATAGATCTGTAACCTGTGTAGTTTTCCTTTCTCAACTAAAAAGGAGCCCCAAGTCCATGAGTATTTTAATACTACAATTTTATGATAAACAAAATTGAAAATAAAATAGTATTAAGCTATATTAGATCTTTTGTTTCTAAAATGTTCTCTTATTTCGTGACAGGCTTGAGCACCTTCATTCCAACAAACAGCGATGATTGCAAACCTTCTTTGTACGGTACGGGCAAAACACCAAGCCTCGCCGATATTAAAGGTGAAAATTTCTCCATCGAGCAACTGCCGTGCCTCATTTTGGTGCCTCCAAAATCCGCCATATTTTCAGCAACCCGTTCTGCTTCGATGACCTGTATATATATAAACTTATACAAATTTAATAAATGTAAACAAAAGTCATTTGACAGGTATTTGGTATTCCGATCATATGTTAGTTTGGTTATTTAAACGCATATGTGACAGATACGGCCAAATACAATATATAAGTAGATATAAATATGAGGGTCCCAGGACACTTTTGAGACAGTCCATAATTCAACATAAGATCTTCTTTAATGTACCATAAATGAATCTGAGAAATCAAACGGGAAATCACGAATGGAAATAACCGAATCTATAGCTGTTTGCTTCTACTTTCTTAAAAGCTGTTTTATGAAAAATCAAGAAATCTAAAATTTTACTGGATTTCTCTAATATCGTTCTTAATCGCGTCATATGATACAAATTTCTCAGAAACAACAACATAACAAATCGTATTCGTAACAGCATTTTGAAAATCCATATTGATAATTATATCGTTCATTGAACCAGAAATATTTGTCAAACTCTTCGTTGTATCAATGACATAAATGGGTCTATTTGCTATACATTCTTTGGGATTGTAATACATTTTCATATTTTTGTAGTAAACTTTCTTAAAATCTTGATATATCTGATACATAATTATGAAAAGACCTCCGGAAATGTTTAAATTTTGTAATTCATCTGGATAATAAGAACCATTCAATTTTACTCTGATATTTTTTAATTCAAACTATCCAACTTTGAAGGATTTTTTTCTTGATTATTTTTTTCTATCTGTTTGAAAACCAACAATAATGAACTTGGGATTGAAAATATTTCTATAAATATTTGTGATATCGAATGAATAAGTTGTTCCGGAAATACCTTTTTGCTCAATACATTGCCAATCTAGAAAATTAAACATAGTGTTTTGAGATTTTGTAATTTCATCAATCAACATAATTTTACTCGTAGTTTTATAATCAATCATCGGCACTCTAATGAAAAACTCTTTAATTGTAATTTTTTCCATCAATTGGCATATCATTTCCAGTTTTTGTTTTTAATACCGCATCATCATCTTCAGCTCTTATGAAACTAATGTAAAATCCACCTTTGTAGATTGGAAAGTTTATGTTTTCAAAGAAACCTAAGCCGAAATGTGCTAAATCACTGACCGCTTCAAATTGTCCAAATTTAAAAGTTGATTCAAAACTATTTGAAAATACATCACTTTTGGAATAAGATATGGTTCCTTTTAATAGTACTTAATTGACCACAATTTTCAATTTCCTCTATCAATTTATTGTCTTTTCTTACTTCAATTTTAGAGAATAAAAACGGCACGAAATTATCAATCTATCTGACATCATTTGTTCCAAGATATGCTTGACCATCTTGTTTTGTTAACCCTAGAACTGGCAATGGTGTCACTCTGTACTGGCGGCTCTATTTTAACAGCCTCGCAGACGTTTCTTATAATGTATCACATTCCATAACTGTTAGTCCAAATATAAATTATTATATGTCAATGTATTCACAACTATATGGAGAGCATTATAATAACAATATCTTATTATTTCCATGGAAAATTATTTTTATTTTTTTTACAAAATGTAAGAAAAATGTTTTTTGGAAATTTTTGTTGTAAATATTCCGTTGTGTAACTGCTTAGCAATAAGCTTTACATCAAAACCGTAAATGTATAACTTATTCGAAATTTTGTCTTGATTCCAAAAATATATAATTATTGTAACTTTTACGTCAAAACGTATGTGTTACAGGGCTTTGTATTAAAAAAACCCCTATTTACTTATTTCCAAAAATGCGTACATTTCTAGGGTTAAAGTTCCAGAAATATAAAACTGGCAGTTAGACGAGCAAAAATCATCTCCAAAATCAATATTAAACTCAGTTCTTTTATTCGGTTCATTCAATTGTTGTTTACTAATTGGATAGAAATTTTTAAACTCTGCCCTCTCAATATCGCCTGAATACTTTTTGTAGTCCGTCATTTATTAAGAAAAAAATTCAAATCTTTTTACGAAATTTTAAACATCACGTATAGGAAAGATATTTTTTCATTGATTTAATGTTCGTTTTTATAAGAAAGGATATAAATTTTAGTCAGTTATTAATGATTTACTTCGTCGTATTTGGGATTTTCTGCTTTAAATTTTGCAATTTCGGCCACATATTTCAATAAAATTTGCACAGGATAGTAACCACTATCTATAATATTGTTCCAATCAACTGAATCTTTCAATTCTTCCAAAAATCCTGTGCTCAAATGTTGATAAAGGCAAATAACAGATATATGTTCTTTCAATTAATAATTTATATTTTCTCTATTGAATTCTGAGGACAAATTTTGATATTTTGCAATGTTATACCAATTTAACTTATTATTGTACAATCGCATCATATCTTCGGATAGTTCATATTTTTGAGAAATATCATCCCAATGTTCTTTTTTCAAATCTATTTCGTGTTGCATTATAAAAAGATCGAAAGCACTGTAATGTTCCGCCATCTCTATTTATAAGGAAAAAATTTCAAATCAAGGTTTTATAAATTGGCTCTTTTTAGTGTTACATTCAGCACATTTTCCAGAAATTCTCTTAACTCCATTGATGTTTGCATAATATTATATTATATCATTTGTTAGAGTTTTTGCCTTACACCTCACACAATATATGAGTATCATTTATAAAAGAAAAATTTATCATGATTAAACCCCTGCGAGAGTACCTACTTCATCAATACTTTTATCAAATTCTTCCTGGAACTTATTAATTCGTTTTTCTAATTTTTGAAATTTATCAGCATATGAATCACTTTGTATTGAACAAGTTTATGAGCAATATTCTTAAAAGTTTTTGTTGCATCTAAACTAAACTTATTAGTTTTCTTCTAGTTTATCATGATGATATTGATGAGTAGCACGTATTATATTAAACATTTCGCCATTTATTTCAAAGTTTTTATGAATATCATCTTGAAATTTATGAAAATCGTGCTCAATTCTTATAACTTTTTCATTAATTTCGTAACAATTTTCTATAGATCTTTTATTTATTTTTTCAAGTTTTTCATAGACTTCTGTTGTAAAATCTTTAACATGTTGTTTATGATTCTCATAATTTTGGTTTAGTTCATCAAACATTTTAATATGATCATCTAATTGTTCTTTTACGATAACATCAAAGGGATAAATTCCCCTACTAACGCTGCTAAGTCTTTTTCCTTTAAAATCTAAAGCATTTTTAACATTCGGATCATTTAAATCAACAATATTGATAATTTTAGAGGTTTTAACATTTGTTCTTTAACAATAACATCATGTTTGTCAACACAAGGTTTTACTCCAACAATTCTTTTTTTATTAGCTAAACTAACATAATTCTTTTCAACTTTGACCGTAATCAGTAATTTTATCAGCTTTTTCGATATGAGACATTAAATTGGTAAATATTTTTCTGCACCATTTTCAAATTCTTTTTTCAATTTTTTTATTTTATCAGCATCTTCATTTGAACTCATGAAATTTGCAATTTTGTTATCATATTCAGCTTTAAAATCTTCAATCTTAACAGCAAACATATCTGAATCTGGAAGGTTTTGCAATAAACTTTCTAACTTGTTATCAAACTCATTTCTCAAACTATCAAAATTCAAACTATTAACTTTATTTCGAATAATTACATCTACATTTTGAATACTTTCTGTTTTAATTTGTGTTCCAAATACATAAAAAATATTTTGTGAATCCATATTATTATTAAGTAATAATTTGTTAACAACTTCTTTAAAATCTTTACCATTAGGCAATTCATTCAAAACAAAAACACATAAATGACCACAAATTGGGGGATCTTTATAGTCTTGAATCTGAGAATCACTATAATAAAAGTTTGATTTTTTCAAATATTGGATCAATTCTGTCGGTGGTTTGTCCTAAATTCTTCCATACGAATCAAAATAATATGCATTCTTATCATTTTTATAATAGCAAATCCAATGCGTTCCACTTCCCATAATCGAGTCTAAATTCACAATTCCACATTCAAATTTCTTAACTTTTTCAGGTAATGTATCACGCATGAAAATTCCTCTAAAATGTTTTTTTGCAGATTTCTTCCAATTCCCCGAATGTTAATGTTTTGATTTCAATTTTTTTTAAATGTTTGATTTCACGTAATTCAAAGTTTTTTCATCTCATCCAGATCCTGTGACATCTTCTAACTCTTTATCTAACCAATTTAAAATGTTTCGAACAATATGAATCACGTCTTTTTTAACAATTGGAGCAGAGCTTTTCTAACATATGGAACAACATTTACTGGAATATTTTCTCAAAAGTCTAATAAATCTTTCAAAAGTCCACCATTTTAAGCTCTTTTAACTGGTTATAAGAAAATTCTATTCTGATTCCTTTATTCAAATAAAATCACCAGTAAGAATTATTTTTTTCACCAATTATAGTATTAGGGTTTGTTCAAGAAATTATTGAGCCAAATCAGGTATATTTAGGAAATAGAGCGTCAACATTTAGACCATTTGATGTAATTGAAGTACATTGTAATCTCTTTGAACCTAGTTTCGAAATTCATACCGAACATCTACATAAAGAATTGGAAATATTGTACACTTTTTTCCCAAATGTTGCTTATGGATTAAAAATAAGTGAAAAAACCGAATGAAATCGATTATATTCCGATTAGAAAAAATATTAAAAGAATTCAAAAAATCGTTTTGCCTATACAAGAATAATGTGAGTAAAACAACAATTTATTTAAAATTGTCGATTGTCGAAAGAATCTTATTAAATGTCGATAATGATGATAAAATATCATATTTTGAATTAAACAACAAAGGAGCTATAAATAGTTTTTATTAATCTCAAAAATAACTTTCATTCTCTCATTTAGAGTTCTGTTATATCTCTTTACAATACTTGATTTCTCTTCGTTTTCAGTATGATAAATCTTAATGTTGTATTTCCTCAAAACATCATTAAATTCTTTATTTTTGAACTCTAAACCATTATCTGTATGAAGTAGATTTGGAGGTTTATGATTGATCTTTATTGCATCTTTTACTATATCTTCGAAGCTTTTGAAACATCCTTGCCGTTTTTTTCTTTTAACCGCTCTTGACCAAGCATATTTTGAGAAAGTTCAATAACGTATAACATGTACTTAAATCCATCATTTTGATCCGAATCATTAGTCATTATAACTAGTTCTGCTGCCCATAAATCATCAATTCCAAGAGTTATAATTTTTATCTTTTTAAATTTCTTTCGTACTGGCGCATGAATTTCTTTAGCTTCAATCTCTATCTCCTCTTTATTCTTCAATTCTTTCTTAACAGGTTTTTCATTTGGATTCTTTATAAAACTTACTTTTATTTGTCTTACATTTTGCAGCAATTCATATACAATCCATTTTGAGTTTGAACAATATTAGAATCCATATTTTTAGTTTTTTTCTTACATTTGTGACAGTAAATTAAATCATCTTCCATTTAAACGTCAAGTTTCCAAGTTTATGTAATTCATCCCAGATATATCAGATTTTGCTTCATTTTTATAGCCATACGGTACTGTTTTCGATCTTATTTTCTAGGACAATTCTCTTATCATCTTTCGAGCTCAGTGCTAGTTTGTTTATAGCTTTTTATTACAGTATGTTTATAGCTTTTTATTACAGTAATTTCCCTAAATTCTTCTTTATCTCCGAACAAACATCTCTTTAAATTATCGATATTTATTGTTTTATTTACAACGCTTCTCTTAATACTTTACACCTAACTGGACTTTTGTCTAGATATTTGTACGAATACATTTTCGATCTCAATCCACAAAATTCTTCTAATATTTCGCCATTTAGCTCGTCTTGGAGTTTTCCTATGATTTTCTTTGTTTTTGCTAGTGAAACATTCATGATCTTTTGGATAATCACTCGTATCAAAACTCATCTATATTTTCTTTAATAATCTTATAAGGATCTCGTTTCATTTCTAGAAAATATGATTTGTATGCTTTAAGGTCTTCTTTCTTTAAACTATTAGCTAATTTTTCAATAGATGACGCCATGAATCTGAAACGTTATCCGAAAAAGAGAATTTTATAAATTTTCTTGGTTTATCACCTTTGAATTCATATCCATATCCTGAATTTTACTGAATAATTTATATATCGTTCATTAGTGTTTGTGATCAAATCAACATTTCCATATTGTTTAGCCAAGTTTTTTATGTACAAATAAGTATCGTAATTTGACATATTGTGACAGAAAAACTGGAATATTCTGGGGGAATTTCAAATTTAAATTGCAAGATTAATGAGCTGCTCCTCTACATTTTTCTGTTTAAATGACCGTGATCTCTTACTTTTAATCTTTTTTCATCATCGAAACCTTCTGTTTCACAAATATGGCATATGTTAGAATATTGATATGACATTTTTTGTTCATCAGTTAATTTCATAGGCTTCATGTTCTTTGAATTATATTTATTAGCTATTTAGTTCGATAATTTATTGAGTTCTTCAAATAAGTTTGAAGGAAACATTAGGCAAACCTTCTTCATGTTTGGCTCTATAACATATCGGTTTGTACATGCGATTGGCTACATTCTACACTAAATATAGAGTAAAAACCATAAGGAATGTGTTTCTGAATCTTGTCAGAAGTTTGCTGGACAAATAATTAATGAATATCAATACAAGAATTTGACTTAGAAGATATTCATGAGGTGAATCTATTTAAAGTAAGTAGGCTATACTAAGTGTACTATTGTGTACAAAGTTGTATGCAACTCTTCTGATGTGTTTGTGTTAAATATAGTTAATACACATTAGTACTTTTATTAGCCAAATTGGAAATAATGACCTAATTTACAATACTTGTGGCTCTCATATGGTTCTTATATTATTATAATGATAATTATGTGTGACTCAATATAATAGATTCCGCCAAACTGAGAACAGAAATCGAGAGTCCAGTGTCAGTGCCGCGCCAGTTCCCTCATTTGTAAAAAAAAGTACAGTAAAGATATCTTATTCTACCAGATGGAGGGCTAAGAAGCCCTCTCTAACACTTAACCTGGGGACCAACGGCTTAAAGGTGACTTACGAACCACCACCAATGGTCGGGTCGGGCAGGCGGGCTGCTTGCAAGGACTGGATCTCTCAGTGGTCACCCATTTAATTAAGCAGCAGCAGCACGCTCGACGTTGCTTGATCCAGTTATCTTGCGATAACCGTTGTACCCGCAACACAGCGCCATTGGCAGTAGTTTGGATACACGATTGTGAAATAAGTTTGTTTTAATTAGTGGGTATAACCAGTATTCAAACTGTAATGATAACTTGAATACTTATTTGTAATCGCTTATAATACGGTGCAAAATGACTTCCTATAAAAAACGTTTAAAATACAGATTAAAATTGTACTTTAATCCACTACCTTTGCCGCAGGAAGTGTTTTCCTGGCCCAATAATAAAAAAGTTCTACCTTACTCCTTTTTTATGTTTTTAACGGTGTTCAAAATTAGTTAGATTATAAGTTTTAATTCACTAAAAATAAATTACAATAAATATGTAATTGTTAAAAAAATCCACCCAATTAGAAGCACCAACTTATTCAGTTAATGACTATAGAAATTAGAAATGTTATGTTCAGAAATAAAATATATCGGCGCAGGTTTATTTAACATATGTTTGTTTAAAACAGTGCGGCTCATTCAAAAACTGCCCGCCTCAATAGATCGCCAGTTATTTATGATGGAATCGGTCGGTGATCGCCAAGGTTCTGCTACCTGAACCTCTATCCATCTCTGCGCGCCTGATACTCAGTTACCGTGAAACATTTGAAACGCTTGCCTTATCTTGCTTGCCTCATCTTGGCTCAATTTCTTCTATTGGTTAGTAAAATGTTCATAACTCTGTTCTTGAATGGCTATATTTTTTGTTATGGACGGAGTTGTGCTGGTTGTCCCTTGTGTAGCTTGGGTGGACCCCCAAGTTACCAAAAACCGAAAGTACCTGGTACAGGTTACTGTTTCAGGTATTTTTAAGGCGCAGATACTTTACACGTTTAACGCCGTTCTTGGCAAAATGTATTCGGACTCGTTTAGCAGTAACAGTGTGTATTATACACATATAACGTAGCTATGGTAGGAAGGGTTGATTCAATTAAAATGTTTTGTATAGCTACTATTCACCTTTCCTTTATTGCTGCGTGTTCTGGTATCTAACGCTGTCTCAGACTTGACTCCTAGAATCTGGAGTCATGTTCGTCTGAAGAGATCTACAAAAGGTCGGCAACGAAGAAGCTCAAACGAACCTTTATTCGACATCTGTTTTGACATTAAGAAAAACGGGAAAAACTGAATAAATAGGCGAAGTTCCAGACTCAATTGTGCACTTAATTATGCACTTGAGACAATGAGACTGCCAATGTTACTGAAAAGTATCAGGTACAGTTAGAAGCCACAAGAAATAGCTAGAACTAACGGGTTTTTCGTAGTTGCGGGGTGACGGTAATGTTAAAATATTTAAAGTTTTGGATAGAATTGAATTTATTATACGTGCAGCGTCGTGTATTTCGTAAATTGACATATAGTTTGAATTTATATATTTGATTACGATTGAACTCAAAGATCCAAAATAAATGTTATTTTTAGTCGAAACTAGACTACTACCGATCGATTATATATATATAAAAAATATAAAACAACGCTTTTGGGGCAGACCCCCTTCGTCCCCCCCATCGATGCTCCCCTGATCAGTGGAGTAATCGACCGTTCCTGTGCAAAACTACCGATGAGCGTTGTCCTTTTCTGAAAACACAATATACTGTCCTTAGCTTTTATCTCCTCTCCGTACGTATTACCCAATAATCGCCGCAAAACTATGGAGCGTGGGTGGACAACGAAATCTTTGCTGGACAGAGAGCGCTCTGTTGTGGCGTGTTTATTGTTAAATATGTTAAAGTAAGGATAGGATAATAATATAGTGAGGGTAAAATTCCTTGTTTGATCCTATGTGAATTTTCAGCTATTCAATTAATTTGAAACGATTTCGGTTGGTATTTCGGTGTAACAGACACAATGTGTAACTTTAAAATAAAAAGTAAAATTTAGCTACAATCCTTGTTTACACATGCGAAGGCTACAATTTACTTTCTCTTCTGCCAACGAACCGATAAGTATTTTTATAACAATAGATCTGTAACCTGTGTAGTTTTCCCTTTCTCAACTAAAAAGGAGCCCCAAGTCCATGAGTATTTTAATACTACATTTTTATGATAAACATAATTGAAAATAAAATAGTATTAAGCTATATTAGATCTTTTGTTTCTTAAAATGTTCTCTTATTTCGTGACAGGCTTGAGCACCTTCATTCCAACAAACAGCGATGATTGCAAAACCTTCTTTGTACTGTACGGGCAAAACACCAAGCCTCGCCGATATTAAAGGTGAAAATTTCTCCATCGAGCAACTGCCGTGCCTCATTTTGGTGCCTCCAAAAATCCGCCATATTTTCAGCAACCCGTTCTGCTTCGATGACCTGTATATATATAAAACTTATACAAATTTAATAAATGTAAACAAAAGTCATTTGACAGGTATTTGGTATTCCGATCATATGTTAGTTTGGTTATTTAAACGCATATGTGACAGATACGGGCCAAATACAATATATAAGTAGATATAAATATGAGGGTCCCAGGACACTTTTGGAGACAGTCCATAATTCAACATAAGATCTTCTTTAATGTACCATAAATGAATCTGAGAAAATCAAACGGGAAAATCACGAATGGAAATAACCGAATCTATAGCTGTTTGCTTCTACTTTCTTAAAAGCTGTTTTATGAAAAATCAAGAAATCTAAAAATTTTACTGGATTTCTCTAATATCGTTCTTAATCGCGTCATATGATACAAATTTCTCAGAGAAACAACAACGTAACAAATCGTATTCGTAACAGCATTTTGAAAATCCATATTGATAATTATATCGTTCATTGAACCAGAAAATTATTTGTCAAACTCTTCGTTGTATCAATGACATAAATGGGTCTATTTGCTATACATTCTTTGGGATTGTAATACATTTTCATATTTTTGTAGTAAACTTTCTTAAAATCTTGATATATCTGATACATAATTATGAAAAGACCTCCGGAAATGTTTAAATTTTGTAATTCATCTGGATAATAAGAACCATTCAATTTTACTTGATATTTTTTAATTCAAAACTATTCAACTTTGAAGGATTTTTTTTTTCTTGATTATTTTTTTCTATCTGTTTGAAAACCAACAATAATGAACTTGGGATTGAAAATTATTTCTATCAATATTTGTGATATCGAATGAATAAGTTGTTCCGGAAATACCTTTTTGCTCAATACATTGCCAATCTAGAAAATTAAACATAGTGTTTTGAGATTTTGTAATTTTCATCAATCAACATAATTTTACTCGTAGTAGTTTTATAATCAATCATCGGCACTCTAATGAAAAACTCTTTAATTGTAATTTTTTCCATCAATTGGCATATCATTTCCAGTTTTTTGTTTTTAATACCGCATCATCATGTTCAGCTCTTATGAAAACTAATGTAAAATCCACCTTTGTAGATTGGAAAGTTTATGTTTTCAAAGAAACCTAAGCCGAAATGTGCTAAATCACTGACCGCTTCAAAATTGTCCAAATTTAAAAGTTGATTCAAACCTATTTGGAAATACATCACTATTTGGAATAAGATATGGTTCCTTTTAATAGTACTTAATTGACCACAATTTTCAATTTCCTTCTATCAATTTATTGTCTTTTCTTACTTCAATTTTAGAGAATAAAAAACGGCACGAAATTATCAATCTATCTGACATCATTTGTTCCAAGATATGCTTGACCATCTTGTTTTGTTAACCCTAGAACTGGCAATGGTGTCACTCTGTACTGGCGGCTCTATTTTAACAGCCTCGCAGACGTTTCTTATAATGTATCACATTCCATAACTGTTACTCCAAATATAAATTATTATATGTCAATGTATTCACAACTATATGGAGAGCATTATAATAAACAATATCTTATTATTTCCATGGAAAATTATTTTTATTTTTTTTTACAAAATGTAAGAAAAAATGTTTTTTGGAAATAATTTAATTTTTTTAATTTTGCAATTTCGGCACATATTTCAATAAAATTTGCACAGGATAGTAACCACTATCTATAAATATTGTTCCAATCAACTGAATCTTTCAATTCTTCCAAAAATCCTGTGCTCAAATGTTGATAAAGGCAAATAACAGATATATGTTCTTTCAATTAATAATTTATATTTTCTCTATTGAATTCTGAGGACAAATTTTGATATTTTGCAATGTTATACCAATTTAACTTATTATTGTACAATCGCATCATATCTTCGGATAGTTCATATTTTTTGAGAAATATCATCCCAATGTTCTTTTTTCAAATCTATTTCGTGTTGCATTATAAAAAGATCGAAAGCACTGTAATGTTCCGCCATCTCTATTTATAAGGAAAAAATTTCAAATCAAGGTTTTATAAATTGGCTCTTTTTAGTGTTACATTCAGCACATTTTCCAGAAATTCTCTTAACGCCATTGATGTTTGCATCATAATATTATATTATATCATTTGTTAGAGTTTTTGCCTTACACCTCACACAATATATGAGTATCATTTATAAAAGAAAAATTTATCATGATTAAACCCCTGCGAGAGTACTACTTCTTCATCAATACTTTTATCAAATTCTTCCTGGAACTTATTAATTCGTTTTTCTAATTTTTGAAATTTATCAGCATATGAATCACTTTGTGTTGAACAAGTTTATGAGCAATATTCTTAAAAGTTTTTGTTGCATCTAAACTAAACTTATTAGTTTTCTTCTAGTTTATCATGATGATATTGATGAGTAGCACGTATTATATTAAACATTTCGCCATTTATTTCAAAGTTTTTATGAATATCATCTTGAAATTTATGAAAATCGTGCTCAATTCTTATAACTTTTTCATTAATTTTCGTAACAATTTTCTATAGATCTTTTATTTATTTTTTTCAAGTTTTTCATAGACTTCTGTTGTAAAATCTTTAACATGTTGTTTATGATTCTCATAATTTTGGTTTAGTTCATCAAACATTTTAATATGATCATCTAATTGTTCTTTTACGATAACATCAAAGGGATTAAATTCCCCTACTAACGCTGCTAAGTCTTTTTTCCTTTAAAATCTAAAGCATTTTTTAAACTTCGGATCATTTAAATCAACAATACTGATAATTTTAGAGGTTTTAACATTTGTTCTTTAACAATAACATCATGTTTATTCAACACAAGGTTTTACTCCAACAATTCTTTTTTTATTAGCTAAACTAACATAATTCTTTTCAACTTTGACCGTAATCAGTAATTTTATCAGCTTTTTCGATATGAGACATTAAATTGGTAAATATTTTTCTGCACCATTTTCAAATTCTTTTTTCAATTTTTTATTTTATCAGCATCTTCATTTGAACTCATGAAAATTTGCAATTTTGTTATCATATTCAGCTTTAAAATCTTCAATCTTAACAGCAAACATATCTGAATCTGGAAGGTTTTGCAATAAACTTTCTAACTTGTTATCAACTCATTTCTCAAAACTATCAAAATTCAAACTATTAACTTTATTTCGAATAATTACATCTACATTTTGAATACTTTCTGTTTTAATTTGTGTTCCAAATACATAAAAAAATATTTTGTGAATCCATATTTATTAAGTAATAATTTGTTAACAACTTCTTTAAAATCTTTACCATTAGGCAATTCATTCAAAACAAAAAAACATAAATGACCACAAATTGGGGGATCTTTTATAGTCTTGAATCTGAGAATCACTATAATAAAAGTTTGATTTTTTCAAATATTGGATCAATTTTGTCCTAAATTCTTTCCATACGAATCAAAATAATATGCATTCTTATCATTTTTATAATAGCAAATCCAATGCGTTCCACTTCCCATAATCGAGTCTAAATTCACAGTTCCACATTCAAATTTCTTAACTTTTTCAGGTAATGTATCACGCATGAAAATTCCTCTAAAATGTTTTTTTGCAGATTTCTTCCAATTCCCCGAATGTTAATGTTTTGATTTCAATTTTTTTTTAATGTTTGATTTCACGTAATTCAAAGTTTTTTTTCATCTCATCCAGATCCTGTGACATCTTCTAACTCTTTATCTAACCAATTTAAAATGTTTCGAACAATATGAATCACGTCTTTTTTAACAATTGGAGCAGAGCTTTTCTAACATATGGAACAACATTTACTGGAATATTTTCTCAAAAGTCTAATAAATCTTTCAAAAGTCCACCATTTTAAGCTCTTTTAACTGGTTATAAGAAAATTCTATTCTGATTCCTTTATTCAAATAAAATCACCAGTAAGAATTATTTTTTTCACCAATTATAGTATTAGGGTTTGTTCAAGAAATTATTGAGCCAAATCAGGTATATTTAGGAAATAGAGCGTCAACATTTAGACCATTTGATGTAATTGAAGTACATTGTAATCTCTTTGAACCTAGTTTCGAAATTCATACCGAACATCTACATAAAGAATTGGAAATATTGTACACTTTTTTCCCAAATGTTGCTTATGGATTAAAAATAAGTGAAAAACCGAATGAAATCGATTATATTCCGATTAGAAAAAATATTAAAAGAATTCAAAAAATCGTTTTGCCTATACAAGAATAATGTGAGTAAAACAACAATTTATTTAAAATTGTCGATTGTCGAAAGAATCTTATTAAATGTCGATAATGATGATAAAATATCATATTTTGAATTAAACAACAAAGGAGCTATAAATAGTTTTTATTAATCTCAAAAATAACTTTCATTCTCTCATTTAGAGTTCTGTTATATCTCTTTACAATACTTGATTTCTCTTCGTTTTCAGTATGATAAATCTTAATGTTGTATTTCCTCAAAACATCATTAAATTCTTTATTTTTGAACTCTAAACCATTATCTGTATGAAGTAGATTTGGAGGTTTATGATTGATCTTTATTGCATCTTTTACTATATCTTCGAAGCTTTTGAAACATCCTTGCCGTTTTTTTCTTTTAACCGCTCTTGACCAAGCATATTTTGAGAAAGTTCAATAACGTATAACATGTACTTAAATCCATCATTTTGATCCGAATCATTAGTCATTATAACTAATTCTGCTGCCCATAAATCATCAATTCCAAGAGTTATAATTTTTATCTTTTTAAATTTCTTTCGTACTGGCGCATGAATTTCTTTAGCTTCAATCTCTATCTCCTCTTTATTCTTCAATTCTTTCTTAACAGGTTTTTCATTTGGATTCTTTATAAACTTACTTTTATTTGTCTTACATTTTGCAGCAATTCTATACAATCCATTTTGAGTTTGAACAATATTAGAATCCATATTTTTAGTTTTTTTCTTACATTTGTGACAGTAAATTAAATCATCTTCCATTTAAACGTCAAAGTTTCCAAGTTTATGTAATTCATCCCATATATCAGATTTTGCTTCATTTTTTATAGCCATACGGTACTGTTTCGATCTTATTTTCTAGGACAATTCTCTTATCATCTTTCGAGCTCAGTGCTAGTTTGTTTATAGCTTTTTTATTACAGTATGTTTATAGCTTTTTATTACAGTAATTTCCCTAAATTCTTCTTTATCTCCGAACAAACATCTCTTTAAATTATCGATATTTATTGTTTTATTTACAACGCTTCTCTTAATACCTTTACACCTAACTGGACTTTTGTCTAGATATTTTGTACGAATACATTTTCGATCTCAATCCACAAAATTCTTCTAATATTTCGCCATTTAGCTCGTCTTGGAGTTTTCCTATGATTTTCTTGTTTTTGCTAGTGAAACATTCATGATCTTTTGGATAATCACTCGTATCAAACTCATCTATATTTTCTTTAATAATCTTATAAGGATCTCGTTTCATTTCTAGAAAATATGATTTGTATGCTTTAAGTCTTCTTTCTTTAAACTTTTAGCTAATTTTTCAATAGATGACGCCATGAATCTGAACGTATCCGAAAAAGAGAATTTTATAAATTTTCTTGGTTTATCACCTTTGAATTCATATCCATATCCTGAATTTACTGAATAATTTATATATCGTTCATTAGTGTTTGTGATCAAATCAACATTTCCATATTGTTTAGCCAAGTTTTTTATGTACAAATAAGTATCGTAATTTGACATATTGTGACAGAAAACTGGAATATTCTGGGGGAATTTCAAATTTAAATTGCAAGATTAATGAGCTGCTCCTCTACATTTTTCTGTTAAATGACCGTGATCTCTTACTTTTAATCTTTTTTCATCATCGAAACCTTCTGTTTCACAAATATGGCATATGTTAGAATATTGATATGACATTTTTTGTTCATCAGTTAATTTCATAGGCTTCATGTTCTTTGAATTATATTTATTAGCTATTTAGTTCGATAATTTATTGAGTTCTTCAAATAATTTTTAAGACCTCCGGAAATGTTTAAATTTTGTAATTCATCTGGATAATAAGAACCATTCAATTTTACTCTGATATTTTTTAATTCAAACTATTCAACTTTGAAGGATTTTTTTCTTGATTATTTTTTTCTATCTGTTTGAAAACCAACAATAATGAACTTGGGATTGAAAATATTTCTATCAATATTTGTGATATCGAATGAATAAGTTGTTCCGGAAATACCTTTTTGCTCAATACATTGCCAATCTAGAAAATTAAACATAGTGTTTTGAGATTTTGTAATTTCATCAATCAACATAATTTTACTCGTAGTTTTATAATCAATCATCGGCACTCTAATGAAAAACTCTTTAATTGTAATTTTTTCCATCAATTGGCATATCATTTCCAGTTTTTGTTTTTAATACCGCATCATCATGTTCAGCTCTTATGAAACTAATGTAAAATCCACCTTTGTAGATTGGAAAGTTTATGTTTTCAAAGAAACCTAAGCCGAAATGTGCTAAATCACTGACCGCTTCAAATTGTCCAAATTTAAAAGTTGATTCAAACCTATTTGAAAATACATCACTTTTGGAATAAGATATGGTTCCTTTTAATAGTACTTAATTGACCACAATTTTCAATTTCCTCTATCAATTTATTGTCTTTTCTTACTTCAATTTTAGAGAATAAAAACGGCACGAAATTATCAATCTATCTGACATCATTTGTTCCAAGATATGCTTGACCATCTTGTTTTGTTAACCCTAGAACTGGCAATGGTGTCACTCTGTACTGGCGGCTCTATTTTAACAGCCTCGCAGACGTTTCTTATAATGTATCACATTCCATAACTGTTAGTCCAAATATAAATTATTATATGTCAATGTATTCACAACTATATGGAGAGCATTATAATAACAATATCTTATTATTTCCATGGAAAATTATTTTTATTTTTTTTACAAAATGTAAGAAAAATGTTTTTTGGAAATAATTTAATTTTTTTAATTTTGCAATTTCGGCCACATATTTCAATAAAATTTGCACAGGATAGTAACCACTATCTATAATATTGTTCCAATCAACTGAATCTTTCAATTCTTCCAAAAATCCTGTGCTCAAATGTTGATAAAGGCAAATAACAGATATATGTTCTTTCAATTAATAATTTATATTTTCTCTATTGAATTCTGAGGACAAATTTTGATATTTTGCAATGTTATACCAATTTAACTTATTATTGTACAATCGCATCATATCTTCGGATAGTTCATATTTTTGAGAAATATCATCCCAATGTTCTTTTTTCAAATCTATTTCGTGTTGCATTATAAAAAGATCGAAAGCACTGTAATGTTCCGCCATCTCTATTTATAAGGAAAAAATTTCAAATCAAGGTTTTATAAATTGGCTCTTTTTAGTGTTACATTCAGCACATTTTCCAGAAATTCTCTTAACTCCATTGATGTTTGCATAATATTATATTATATCATTTGTTAGAGTTTTTGCCTTACACCTCACACAATATATGAGTATCATTTATAAAAGAAAAATTTATCATGATTAAACCCCTGCGAGAGTACCTACTTCATCAATACTTTTATCAAATTCTTCCTGGAACTTATTAATTCGTTTTCTAATTTTTTGAAATTTATCAGCATATGAATCACTTTGTGTTGAACAAGTTTATGAGCAATATTCTTAAAAGTTTTTGTTGCATCTAAACTAAACTTATTAGTTTTCTTCTAGTTTATCATGATGATATTGATGAGTAGCACGTATTATATTAAACATTTCGCCATTTATTTCAAAGTTTTTTATGAATATCATCTTGAAATTTATGAAAATCGTGCTCAATTCTTATAACTTTTTCATTAATTTCGTAACAATTTTCTATAGATCTTTTATTTATTTTTTCAAGTTTTTCATAGACTTCTGTTGTAAAATCTTTAACATGTTGTTTATGATTCTCATAATTTTGGTTTAGTTCATCAAACATTTTAATATGATCATCTAATTGTTCTTTTACGATAACATCAAAGGGATAAATTCCCCTACTAACGCTGCTAAGTCTTTTTCCTTTAAAATCTAAAGCATTTTTAACATTCGGATCATTTAAATCAACAATACTGATAATTTTAGAGGTTTTAACATTTGTTCTTTAACAATAACATCATGTTTATCAACACAAGGTTTTACTCCAACAATTCTTTTTTTATTAGCTAAACTAACATAATTCTTTTCAACTTTGACCGTAATCAGTAATTTTATCAGCTTTTTCGATATGAGACATTAAATTGGTAAATATTTTTCTGCACCATTTTCAAATTCTTTTTTCAATTTTTTTATTTTATCAGCATCTTCATTTGAACTCATGAAATTTGCAATTTTGTTATCATATTCAGCTTTAAAATCTTCAATCTTAACAGCAAACATATCTGAATCTGGAAGGTTTTGCAATAAACTTTCTAACTTGTTATCAAACTCATTTCTCAAACTATCAAAATTCAAACTATTAACTTTATTTCGAATAATTACATCTACATTTTGAATACTTTCTGTTTTAATTTGTGTTCCAAATACATAAAAAATATTTTGTGAATCCATATTTATTAAGTAATAATTTGTTAACAACTTCTTTAAAATCTTTACCATTAGGCAATTCATTCAAAACAAAAACACATAAATGACCACAAATTGGGGGATCTTTATAGTCTTGAATCTGAGAATCACTATAATAAAAGTTTGATTTTTTCAAATATTGGATCAATCGGGTTTGTCCTAAATTCTTCCATACGAATCAAAATAATATGCATTCTTATCATTTTTATAATAGCAAATCCAATGCGTTCCACTTCCCATAATCGAGTCTAAATTCACAATTCCACATTCAAATTTCTTAACTTTTTCAGGTAATGTATCACGCATGAAAATTCCTCTAAAATGTTTTTTTGCAGATTTCTTCCAATTCCCCGAATGTTAATGTTTTGATTTCAATTTTTTTTAAATGTTTGATTTCACGTAATTCAAAGTTTTTTCATCTCATCCAGATCCTGTGACATCTTCTAACTCTTTATCTAACCAATTTAAAATGTTTCGAACAATATGAATCACGTCTTTTTTAACAATTGGAGCAGAGCTTTTCTAACATATGGAACAACATTTACTGGAATATTTTCTCAAAAATCTAATAAATCTTTCAAAAGTCCACCATTTTAAGCTCTTTTAACTGGTTATAAGAAAATTCTATTCTGATTCCTTTATTCAAATAAAATCACCAGTAAGAATTATTTTTTTTCACCAATTATAGTATTAGGGTTTGTTCAAGAAATTATTGAGCCAAATCAGGTATATTTAGGAAATAGAGCGTCAACATTTAGACCATTTGATGTAATTGAAGTACATTGTAATCTCTTTGAACCTAGTTTCGAAATTCATACCGAACATCTACATAAAGAATTGGAAATATTGTACACGTTTTTCCCAAATGTTGCTTATGGATTAAAAATAAGTGAAAAACCGAATGAAATCGATTATATTCCGATTAGAAAAAATATTAAAAGAATTCAAAAAATCGTTTTGCCTATACAAGAATAATGTGAGTAAAACAACAATTTATTTAAAATTGTCGATTGTCGAAAGAATCTTATTAAATGTCGATAATGATGATAAAATATCATATTTTGAATTAAACAACAAAGGAGCTATAAATAGTTTTTATTAATCTCAAAAATAACTTTCATTCTCTCATTTAGATTTCTGTTATATCTCTTTACAATACTTGATTTCTCTTCGTTTTCAGTATGATAAATCGTAATGTTGTATTTCCTCAAAACATCATTAAATTCTTTATTTTTGAACTCTAAACCATTATCTGTATGAAGTAGATTTGGAGGTTTATGATTGATCTTTATTGCATCTTTTACTATATCTTCGAAGCTTTTGAAAACATCCTTGCCGTTTTTTTCTTTTAACCGCTCTTGACCAAGCATATTTTGAGAAAGTTCAATAACGTTTAACATGTACTTAAATCCATCATTTTGATCCGAATCATTAGTCATTATAACTAATTCTGCTGCCCATAAATCATCAATTCCAAGAGTTATAATTTTTATCTTTTTAAATTTCTTTCATACTGGCGCATGAATTTCTTTAGCTTCAATCTCTATCTCCTCTTTATTCTTCAATTCTTTCTTAACAGGTTTTTCATTTGGTTTCTTTATAAACTTACTTTTATTTGTCTTACATTTTGCAGCAATTCTATACAATCCATTTTGAGTTTGAACAATATTAGAATCCATATTTTTAGTTTTTTTCTTACATTTGTGACAGTAAATTAAATCATCTTCCATTTAAACGTCAAAGTTTCCAAGTTTATGTAATTCATCCCATATATCAGATTTTGCTTCATTTTTATAGCCATACGGTACTGTTTCGATCTTATTTTCTAGGACAATTCTCTTATCATCTTTCGAGCTCAGTGCTAGTTTGTTTATAGCTTTTTATTACAGTATGTTTATAGCTTTTTATTACAGTAATTTCCCTAAATTCTTCTTTATCTCCGAACAAACATCTCTTTAAATTATCGATATTTATTGTTTTATTTACAACGCTTCTCAATACCTTTACACCTAACTGGACTTTTGTCTAGATATTTGTACGAATACATTTTCGATCTCAATCCACAAAATTCTTCTAATATTTCGCCATTTAGCTCGTCTTGGAGTTTTCCTATGATTTTCTTGTTTTTGCTAGTGAAACATTCATGATCTTTTGGATAATCACTCGTATCAAACTCATCTATATTTTCATTAATAATCTTATAAGGATCTCGTTTCATTTCTAGAAAATTTGATTTGTATGCTTTAAGTCTTCTTTCTTTAAACTTTTAGCTAATTTTTCAATAGATGACGCCATGAATCTGAACGTATCCGAAAAAGAGAATTTTATAAATTTTCTTGGTTTTATCACCTTTGAATTCATATCCATATCCTGAATTTACTGAATAATTTATATATCGTTCATTAGTGTTTGTGATCAAATCAACATTTCCATATTGTTTAGCCAAGTTTTTTATGTACAAATAAGTATCGTAATTTGACATATTGTGACAGAAAACTGGAATATTTTGGGGGAATTTCAAATTTAAATTGCAAGATTAATGAGCTGCTCCTCTACATTTTTCTGTTAAATGACCGTGATCTCTTACTTTTAATCTTTTTTCATCATCGAAACCTTCTGTTTCACAAATATGGCATATGTTAGAATATTGATATGACATTTTTTGTTCATCAGTTAATTTCATAGGCTTCATGTTCTTTGAATTATATTTATTAGCTATTTAGTTCGATAATTTATTGAGTTCTTCAAATAATTTTGTAGGAACATTAGGCAAACCTTCTTCATGTTTGGCTCTATAACATATCGGTTTGTACATGCGATTGGCTACATTCTACACTAAATATAGAGTAAAACCATAAGGAATGTGTTTCTGAATCTTGGTTGTGGTCGATCTTTGTGGATTGTTCTTGCATGTAGGAATTTTCTCTAATATACTCTTAAAATCTATTTAAATAACTTACGGATGATTAAACTTCTTTTGATAATTAGTAAATGATGTTATTTGACCAGGAAACGGCATAACTGGTTTGCAAACCTCATGATTCTTACAAATTTCTAAATGATCTGTTAAATCTCCTAATGGGAGATTTTCAGATTTTCAAATTTTCGGATTTTCTACAAATGTGTATAAATGACTTAAAACATCTTCTACAAAGAAATTTTTTATTTTTACATTTAGATAACTGAGAGAAAACGAGCTTATTTAAATCAGTTATAAAATCATAATGAGATTTGTCATCTTGTTTAACATACAATAAATCGATTTCTAACTCCGCATCATGAACTTCGGAAATTTGCAACGGAACAATGTTGAGTTTTTCGTCGGATTTATGGACATTTTCGGGTATTTATACTTGGAATTGTAGCTTCGTTTCTCAAATATTTGTATATCTTTTAAATACATTGGATAGTCGAATTCAGAAAATATTTCATTTACAAATTTCTCGTATTGTTTTACACGTTCAGGATGAAATTTTGATTTTTCAATAGCACATCTGATTGAGTAAATAAAGCAAAAATAATCTTTATTTTTAAAGTTTATGCAAGCATTTTTTACCTTTTGGTAAATCGATATATGATCCTGCGTTCACCATTTCGTGTTTGTTAAGGCTCAAAATCAATTGTTTACAACTTTTAAATGTCCAACCCGAACCCCTATTTAGATGATTTGTCTGTTCTCGATGTGTATTAATTTATTGAATTGCTTAGTAATGCAGTTGTTTACGTTAAAGATTTCGTCAGCTTTTATAGTAAAATACATAGGACATGTTTGTGTTTCACCGTTCACTAAAGTTCGTTCGTATTCACATTCTAGAGATAAAAAAAACCTTTCATATTTTTAAAAATTTTCGTGAAATTTTTCGATTAAACCTTTAATTTCGGCCTCATAATTGATAGATATTTGTAAATTGGCATGACATTATCGTTCAAATTTGTTAAAATGTATTGCTTAAATAGACCATGTATAGAGGATGAAACTTCAACATCAATGATATTTTCAGGTTTTTCGTTAAGAGTTTCGCCTATTTCTTCGATAATTTCAGACTTAGTTTTATCGTTTGTTTCATTGAATAGTTTTTCAGCGATTGAATGAATTTTTTCATTATTAAATAGATCTAAATTTTTCTTTTCAACTTTGAAATTTCTCTTTAATTCTCGTAATTTTTCTATGTTATACATGTTTTGGTGATCATCGATTTGATTCTCTTTAGCCCAATTCCTTAAATAATTTAGCTCCTTTTCATAAATATCTTTATTTTTGAGATGATTTTTTGATTTGTATTTTCTTGTATAATGATGTTCAAAAACTTCTTTTTTACAGTATGGACATGTTATTTTACTTCGCGCCATTAGTTCTATTTATAAAGGAAAAAATTTGTATTAGTGATTTTCTAAATTCCAGTTTTATAGTGAATTTTGTGAAATTTCATTCAAATGATCAACTTTTAAGCTAAAACTTCGCAATAATTAGAGATAATTCGGTAGATTTTTCTGGATTTTTTCAAAACTGTAGTACTAGAACGTATGTACATTAAAAAACCGTGATTTTGGTCCCCCAAAACACGGTTTTTATTGTGTTTTGAGGCCAAAATCACGGACTTTTAATGTACAAACGTTCTAGTACTACAGTTTTTTGAAAAATCTACTGAATTATCTCTAATTATTGTGAACGTTTAGCTTAAAAGTTGCTAATGTTTCTTAAATAAAAAGATATTTTACTAAATAGACAAACTTTTCAAATTCTTAGTTGAGAAATTTTTCATTTATAGAAACTAAAGCTACTAAAGGAATTAAATGAGGTTGGTGATTTAAAGTTCAAAGAATGTAAGAAATTAATGGAATTAGAAGAAAATAAGAAACATAGAATTTTGAAATTGGAGAAAATTAAAGATAAAATTCGGGTTTACAATAATTGCAGAATTGGAAGATTGTAAAGTACACTTACCGAACAGATTTTTGAATGTTTCGGACGAAAAAAAAGATTAAAGAATTGAATAAAAATGATAAATTACACTTGATTATTACTGGAAAGAATACAATAAAAGATAAAGAATGTGTTACAATAAACTTTGTAGAATAAAGATTTTTCGTTTATTCGTAGCAGATTCAACAACATTTCCAATAGATTGATTCGAAGCAGATTTGACTGTTTCCAATAGACAGCTTAAGAAAGTAGAAGCAAACATCTATAGATTCGGTTATTTTTCATTCGTGATTTAATGTTAGATTCCTCAGACTCATTTATGGTACATTGAACAAGATCTTATGTTGAATTACGGACTGTCCCAAAAGTGTCCTGGGACCCTCATATATATATATATATATACATATATATATATATATATATATATATATATATATATATATATATATATATAAATATATAAGAAACCCTCTAGAAGACTTCTCTGGAGGGTTTCCAGAACACTGGAGAGTTGGGGGTATGAAACCTTCCTCCAGGAGGTCCGGGGACTCTCGCCTGGGGGAATTTTGAAATACTGGTCGTTAAATCATTAAATATTGTACTACCGTAAGTAATAAATGAGGTCAAAGGTCAAGTCAGAGGGTATAAACTGTTTTTTGTTCTATTATGGTATAAAGAGTGTATAAATATATTTACAGTAAAACCACTCTGACACTAATCACCAGGAGAAGCTTATACAGGGATAGTTAGAATCTTCTGTAACAAATACAGTTTATTTAACTTCAACAAAATTTATTCATAACATTAAAACAATATGGTACAAAATATTTAAGTTACACAAATCAAGACCAAAGCTAAATCTTGATGTCTACTCTTGATAAAAAAGGTATAGATTACCGAATTTTAAAGTTAACCATAAACTAACTAATTAAGTTACAATAACGGCAGTTATATTAAAATTTAGCTTTTTTATTTCTGCGTTTCAACATATCAAACTGTTAACTGACAATAACTTAAAGTGTTTCTAACGATAACTACGAAAAATATAGATTTTTGGAAATTTTAACAAAACTCAAACTTTGGAAAACTTCGGAAACTTGTGATCCGATTAAGACCAAATGTTTATACAAGATAGATACACGTGTACTGTAATTGTAATTGTGCCATGTAAGAATAGTATGAAACAGTTTTTATTAATTTAATATCTTAACATTTATTCTTTGCCGTGTGGTCCACAAAATCCGGCATTGGTCACACCGAGTAATATTTTAAAGCACTAATTAAAACGTGTAATTTATCACATATTAAATTGAGCAAGTTTTGTTCATTCAACATAACCAGTAACTGTTCGTTTTAATTAACGCGCAATCGTGAGCTTGGTATAAAATCTACAATAAATAGTAAAAACCAACATCATTTTCGTGGTTGGTTGGTGCGTGAAGGTAAAATTCAAATATTTAGTGCTTAAACGAAATTGAATTATTATGTGCAGAGCCGTGTATTCGTAAATTTAAATAGTCACAAGGTTTGAATTTATATATTTGATTGTGATTTATTTCAAGGTACCAACATAAATATTTTTAGTCGAAAACAGAATATTTAGGCGATCGATCATTTTGAAATAAAATGATAAATTATTGAGGAACAGGTCTCGATTGTTCTCCCCTTCAAAAACTTTTTCGGTACTCAATTTTTTTTATTTCTGTAAAATAATGTAATGTTCTAAATTATGTTTCTGAGTAGATGTTTTCGTAAATAGTTTTTTATATTAGCGTGGAAATATTACGAGGGCATCGTAGCAAATGTAGACTACCAGTTATTCTATTCAACTAGTTATTCTTTACTAACATAATTACTGTTATATCTAGAGTATTCATGTAAATTTGTTGTATGTACTTAATTAACTTCAAGAATATAATCATAAGAGTCATCACCAATTGGTTCAAAACTATTATTTTTTCACTCTTCTATTGTATATGTTTTTGGATACATCGAATTTCACCATATGGTAAACTTTGAAAAAGTCCCAACCATAAAAGGTTTTCTCATCAAAATATAACTTCTAATACTCAGGTTTTGTTTCATCGAAATCTTTGAAATATTTGTTATTCGCTTTGGATTATTACTAAATACATTGATAAATCCACCTCTAATTCGTTTTTCAATCATCAAATAAATATCATAATCATATATCAGTTGTAACTTAATTTTTGTCAATTTTAACATTGCATCCCAAGTTGGAGCAGTCAGATAGTATACAGGATCTAATTTATAACAATTAAAGCAAATTGATCTAAAATTTTCAAAAATATCTACAAATAATATGCATGTTGAATATTGTATAAATCGGAGTAATTTCTTATATTTTCACTGTAAAATTTTCCATATGTAAATAATTTTGATGTCCAACCTCTCTTAGATATCATTTTATCTGTTGAAATTTAATTAATTTAAACATTTAATTTTTAATTGTTATGTATGATCAAGTTTATCAATATTGTATTTAGACCCATAAGAATATATCTCTTTACCTGATAAAGTTTTTAAAAATTTCTTCTTCATCATTGGTTGCCTAAATAAAATTTTCAACTTTTCAAACTTTTACCATTTTGTATAAAATTATTAGTGTGTTTTAAGTCTTCACGTTTTAAAGTTTTGGCAAGTTTTTAAATAGATGTTTAATCCATAGATCTTTACGAATGTACGAAAATAGTTTGATAAATTTTCTTGGTTTATTGTAATTTATGTAGATTGCCAGCAGTGCTTAAGCAGTCCGTTTTCAATTTATATTCACAAATTCTACCGGTATAAGTGATCTTCTGGACTTAGTTTGGGTACTCCAGTACTGAATGAATGCGAGCTGAATGAATAACTTGTTTGAGTCGTAATAAAGACCTGGCTCCCAGAAAGACGATCTTTTCGCTTTCAATTGTGAGTACCAAATTGAATCCATCCGTACAATTTAGTAAGCTAATAATTTGAGGCACTTAATTATATGAATATATGTATAATGTACAGACTATCATGTTTCTTTGACTAGTAGTATGTGATCACTTCTTATTATGATATTTAAAAAGTATATAATATTACAATGATGTTGTTAGTCGAACAGACAGGATCTGGTACATAATGTTTAATAGTGGGGAAATCACAAGTATAGAGAATTTCACATCCTTACAAATGGTGACGATGCGTGGCGGTGTTGTAGGCGTTCTTGTACGGCCTCAGTTATTCAGTTAGTTTAGTTAGTTATTGATGATGAACGTTCCAGGGACAATCATTCAGGTAGGCATTCCAAGACTTTCCTAAATGGTAGCATCCCTATACAACGGAATTGTTGATCAGACAGCGTATCTTCTCTTACGTCGATGACACTTTCACCTCTCATGTCCCAAATGATGACTAAAGTAACACTGGAGGAGAGATCGACGCAGACACAGGGTGAGGGCCTTAAGTCTAAGTATGAACTGCTAAACAGAATTGCTGAACTCACATACCCTCAATCTGCTTTGATAGATAGAATTCAGCAACTTCAATTAGAGCTAGTGTACAAGGAAGGCGGAGGATTGTGTACAGGCTCTACTAAGGCAGTAACACCCGCCGCTGTGCGCTGTAACACCCAATATCAACATGGGATAACCAATGTCTGGGATACCAGACATGCAAACTGACTCGGTTACTATAGCCCTGAACTCTACTGAGTGCAAGCAATGTGTTGGAAAAGAACAACGTCTGAGGGTTTGTGAGGGCGCTAATTTTAATACCCAAATGGATTGTGCTGCAGTACAGAGTGTCACCTAAAACCCCACTCACCACCTACTCAAGCATCACATCACAAAGAACTTTTAAGGTTGTATGGAAGAGGAAAAAAGACAAGAAGACAGTCTTGTTTACAGAATGCTGAAGATAACAGATGGTATTACTTTAAAAAAAGATTTGATGCACTGAGTGAAGACCAGTAATTACACGACCACTGCATGAATGAATGATAAAGTGAGGCTGCACAAACGCAAGAGGAAGAGCAAGAAATAGGCTCATCGTCTCTTCCATCCAATGTTAGTCAGCCAAGGAACAATAGGGAATGCCTGCTTTAAAAACAAAGTCATCGACGAGCACTTTAAACGAATCTCATGATTGCTTAACAACAGAACATTCCAAGAAAACATTGCGTCTTTGGAGATAGTCGTGCTCGTAACATTTCTGATAATAATAATAATCTCTTTATTGCATTCTTTTAAACAATTTTTACATCGTATCGCAATCTTCAATAGTCAATTTACACGATTTCATCTACTCATTCACACAACTTCATACTCACAATTCATACAATCATTCAAGACACAATCGCATTGACGTCAGATTCAGCAAATATCCCTGCGGCTTATCATGAATTCATCAACAGAGTAGAAAGCCTTGGACCAAATGGAGTTTGAGACCTCTTTTAAATTAATTTTGGTTATTGGAAATTTTGATTTCTTCAGGGAGCCTGTTGATTAAATCTGACACCAACTTCTTGCGGTAGATGTTGCGCTAATGCCAATCTGTGTTGATGAGTTCGAAAGTTGTCCCTGCTCTAGTTTCATATTGATGAACGCTCCTGCCACGAATCAAGGTGCACCTTGATCTGCAAGTACATGATTACTTCATAAATATAGAGGCAGGGTAAAGTCAGCAATCTCAACTCAAATTTTCAATGATAGCTTTTTTCTGGAGTCTAAAAAGACGCGCTCCATTTTGTTTTTGCACAACTTCCCCAAAGTGAAATCTCCACGCACTGATGTCGATCCTTAAGGTAAGAACCGATCCATAAGTGCGGGAGACCTTTGAATGCGACATTTCTCCAACTGGTGCAACAGTGTCTCGTGGTGCACACAGTCAAAGGCTTTGGACAGATCGAGAAATATGCTAAGCACATGTTCTCGCCTATCCAAACCATCGCATTGTCCAAAAGGTTGTTCACAGCGTCAATTGTGGATCTTTTTTTTCTAAATCCAAATTGCTCTTGATTCAGAATTTTGAATTTTTCCAGAAAGTTTTCAAGCCTTTCGTAGAAAATTTTTTCAAAACTTTTGCTGAAAACAAGAAGAATTGAGATTGTGGACGATAATTGCTTGTGAGACAAGGATCGTTCCTTTTTGAAAAATTTTGGCGATTTTGGCCGTCTTTTAAAAGAGATGGGAACCTTACAGTCTCCCATGAAAAATTGATCAATTTTGTAAGAGGACTCAAAATATGCTTGAAGCAGCGTTTGAGTAGCCACACTGACATCCCATTGGCATCACTGGTCTTTTTTGATTTCAGCTTCTGTATGAAAGGTGCTACTTCCTCCTCACACACAGGAGCCAAAGCCATGGACGCAATAGGTACCCCAGTCTCTCCTCCGTGAGACTGAGGATTCTTAAATGGCGAATTCGTAAAAGCAACGGTTGAAAAGTATTTATTAAACTCATTTGCCACTTTAAATTTATCTTCAACAATTTCATTATAACTTGGATTGCAATAGATTTGGAACACTTGTTGTAACCTCCATCTCGAGAAAAGTTATTAATTATTTTCCAAGCCATTTTGAAACAGTTTTCACAGATACCCAAGTCTCTATTGATGGATGTCATAGGCATTTGCAGCTCTTATGACCTTCTTATACATTCCCAGATACCTTCTAAAAAACATTTTTTTAACCATTATTTTGAGTATTAGTGAAAACTTTATAGAAGAATTGGAGCCTTTCTCGAGATACGAGAATTCCTTTAGTTATCTATGAACTTTGCAGCTTTTTACTGTTTTTTTGTTTTCCTGAGCGGGCATGCGACATCCAGATAGTGACTGAAGGTATCACTAAATGACTGATACATGTCATCGACATTTCCACAACCGCTCAAAAAACGTCCAAGACTCAGTTTTTACAAATCTATTCAGGTGGCAAGTAATTGCCCTAGTAATTTTAAATTTTGGATTTTGATTTTCTACTTTGCATCCATGAATCACGACCTCCTGCGCAAAGTGATCAGAGATCGCAGAACTCTGTTGTATTAGGAATGTCGCTGATCACATTGTCGGTGGTAGTACGCGTCGTGGCTGAAAACATTAATGTTGAAATCGCAAATTATTACAAACTTCGTTGATTTAGAAGAGAGACCAATCAGAAGGTGTTCCAAGCTCTCGAAAAAATAATCTGGGGGATCTATACAACCCAATGATAGTTATTCTTTCGGAAGAGTTGGACAAGATTGTGATCCCTTCAGCTTCATAATTCATGTCCGAACTGTTTTTAATCTTGAAATCTTCGAATTTTGAGGAATTGTTCATAAAAATCGTCATAAAAAAATGTTTAGCCAATTCAAAATTTTGAATCTTTAAAAAGATGTCTCGAATCGGATTTGAAACCGTGTTCTGAGACTATAAATACATCGGGTTTAAGCTCTTCACACATGATCTCTAGCTCTTCACCTTGTTGGTTGCAATTTAGGTGTTTCGGTGAATCAATTTTATTGTTTCAGATGCCAATTTTAAATTTTGAATTTGTTTAATGCTGATTTTGAGTTTTGCTGTGTTTTGGAGCTGGATATAAGTCATTCATAGGTCGGCTTCGCACCTGTCTGACCAGAACAGTTTTTTTTTTTTTTAATAGGAGAGCCTTCTTTTGGACAGTCTCTGTCAGGTGTAGTTGACACTGATACTTTACAGAAAAGAGTGCCTCATGAACTTTTTGTTTTTGCTCATTCTAATGCACCTTTTAATTATATTTTATATAATGCGGAGAGCATGATACAGAATTTCACCAAGAATGATTTTATAATTATTGTAGTTGGTATGAATGATTTATCGCACCGCGGCTGAGCTGCTGTACCTTGCCGGGCGGACTGTTACAGTTTTGAAGGGTAACCAACACACTAATACAGCCATTGTTTCTTTGCCATATCGATATGATCTGTCTCCAAAATGTTACATCAACAAGTTAGTTGACCAAGTTAGCTGACAAACGATGTCATTTGTTAAACATGTTGTTTAACATGGATATCGAAGTTTATGGAGGAGGATATCGAAGTTATCGATATTAGTGAGTTGTGAAGGAAATATTTCAAACTTCATGGCCTAGATCTAAATGACTTGGGCAAATATGCTTTGTGGGAGTTGATTGCACGGCATGTTTCCTCACCATCGAGTGTATCGGGAGCGGATTGGACATTGCCACCCGAGAGGTTTTCCACCCACTACTGAGAGTCCGTCTGTACGGGAGGGTGACACGGTGATGATGTCTCTTGCGTCTCACCCTCTGAATCCACTATCTGTTTCCTCCTCTGCACTCCCACGACTCTCTATTTCAAAGGAAAATCAAACACATAACTTGCAGACCAGCATTCAGAAATTTGAAACTGTTGATATTACCCTGCCTCTACATTGTATAGACGTCTCTGATTTTCAGATCAAAATGCAATCACATTAGAGGTAGTGATATACACTCATATGAGACTAGAGGAAGTGACAACTAACGAACTGGGAGACACAGGACGATAGTACATGAGCGTTTGCCTTCTCAGGCAGAAGCTCAGTTTGTCAATAAACTGCCAAATTTGATAAAAAGTGCCTCAATGCTTAAGGCATTTAAAACTTGTCTTAAAACCGCATTGCTTTTAGAAGCTTTTTACAGTACAGACGAATTCATGGCACATGTTTGGGTAACCACACGATTGGTGGGTAACTGACGCTGGTGCTAGAGTGGGAAATTCAAATGAATGAGCAGTAGGATGGATGGAACAAATTGTACGTATGAAAGTAACCTAGATGTCATGTATGAATCCAAAATTTTAGTCTATTTTCTATTTATTCTCGACAATTGCTATAACATGTACATGTTCTAAAGCAATAAAATTATCATTATTATTATTACTCATCGATAGCGACGGTGGGTAGTGGCGCCCAGGAGAAAAGATGTGCCATGCCGATTCCTGTACGAGTTCAAGCTCGTATAAGACAGTCATTAGAAATATATACCATTATATAAAGGATATGCGAATCCAATACTGTACATTTACAAAATGTAAATACTGTTTCAGGAGGTGTGGAATTTCTGGGTAAAAATATTCTAATTATGAAAATAAACGTGCAATACTTGCATCAAAATACAAAGAAATCTACGTGTTATTGGCTGAAAAAATCCTTATATTATCGTATTTACTGAATATTGGCTGAAAATAAAAGAAATTTACACCATAACTTTCAGTGGTTACAATCTTGTTTGCAACTTCAGTCGGAACGTTCGAAAATCTGGAAGAGTTGTTATAATTCAGTAAATAAGCTCGGAAATAATCGCTCTATCTCACCTGGAAAAAGAAATGTATTTTGAAATTTGTGGAGCAAAATTTACATTAACACAAACTTTATATATCTTTAATCGCAACACAGCGATCCTCTAACAGAAACAAAAACAATTTTACTGAAAGAAAAACTACATAATGTTACAGAAACTAAATAAAAGACATAATCTAATGATCTTTGGTGACTTTATTATTGATTATCTTGACAACAACTCCGTGGTTATCCAGAAAATTAAAGATATTTTGCCTTGTTTCGGCCTGAGACAGTTAAGAGCTCTCCCATTCGGGAGGACCTTGTTACCGGCAGGCAGTCGTTACTTGACTGGGTGGTGACTAGCATGCCGGACAGACGCTGGCGCTGTTGGAGTTTGTCCTGTTCCTGCCAAGTGATGATTGTCCAATCCTCCCCTTAAATTAACCGCTCAAATCCTCAGTGTTTGAAATAACGTCTCATATAGAGTCGAGCAGTGATGTTGATAATGAATTCTCTTTTGAAAAAATGTTTGATGCATTTTTGCAAACATTCAGCCACAGTTTTGATGCTGCTTGTCTGAAAAGAACAACAAAAGTAACAAGCAATAAAATAAGGTCCATAAAGCTGACAATATTGCATTCAGCTTTTGGAGCGTCACTGCTAAAGAATCAGAGATTAACAGACATGTTGTTTTAAAACGCAGATATACCAGTTTTTTAATAGTTTAAATATACATCTGAACCTAAAAACCCCGTTTTGTATGGAATTGTCTAGGTGGGTTAAATCAAATTCACCTAACACTCAAATTAACAATACAGTTGTACAGCGAAGTGAATGTGTTAAATATCTGCGAGTACATACAGATGATGACCTCAGTTGGCGTACTTGGCATCTTCATCTGTATTCTTAATGTACCAACTTGCCAAGTACTACAGTAAGTTCCTGCTTAAACTTATTTACTATTCTCTTGTTGAGTGACGCCTAACATACTATATAGTCTATATATATATATATATATATATATATATATATATATATATATATATATATATATGTGTGTGTGTGTATATATATGTATATATATTATAATGCATATTTGCGATAAGATATTGCGTTTGCATACCTTTTCACTAATTCTGTAATAAATAAATGAGTGTCACATCTAGACATATTATGGCAAATGAGAGGGATATTGTTATGGAATTTCAGATTTGTATTACAAACATTATGCGCAGCACCTTAACATCTTCGGTTAAATGACAATGATATTTAACTGCATTAAATGTATCATCTTTAAAATCATTTGGAGTAATACCTATTATACCTAATATTACCTATTATATTATCTATATATTAATACCTAATATTTTTCCTGTATCTTGATATGAAATCGCAATTATAACCACGATTTAAATATTGATATAAAATGTCTTCTTCAGTTAATTTCATAGACTTTTTGTTTCTATAGTTGAATATTGTTGCTATATATTTCAACAATATCTTGAGTTCTCCGAATAATTTTGTAGGAACATTCAACAAATCTTCTTTATTTTTAGCTCTATAACATTTAGGATTGTTGTTACATTTTACACTAAATAATGCAAATTCGTAAGGAATGTGTTTCTGAATTTTGGCGGTTGTTCATTTTACAGGATTGTTTTTAGAAGTTGCAATTTCCGCATTATAAAGATAGATATCCCACTTTAAAGAGCCGTTTTTCCAGGCCCTGAAATCGGACATGTAGCCTACACCGTTTTTACAAGCATCAACGAAATAACCCAAATATCTATGCACATTCCCATCACATACATCTCCAACTATTTCATTACCAGTGATAATTGAAATCTAACGAAGCAATAAGAACGGGGAAAATCACTGACGAATAATAACGGATATTAGCAAGTGAATAATTAACTATGAGTGAAGAATTGGTTAACCAAAAGCCATAGTAAGGAATAACTGAGCATTTCATTCCACTACGGATGTTTCCCACATTTTTTATTTATTTAACATTTATTTATAAGTTTATTTGCATTAAAGTTGTATATTGTTTGCCATTTCAGAATCAAATCTAAAATTTGTACACTTTCACTACAAAGTCAAAATCACTCAAGATTTATTTCCAAACTCTGCAAGACACCTTCACTAATCCTCATTCGCTTCTTGGCATTATGTATTATCATCATTATTTATCTTTAAATACATGATATTCCAGAAAGATGAGGTAGATTTCCTCACTACTCACGATAAAATATGAGTTAATGGGTTTGGGTTCACAAAATTCGAATCCAGAAAACGCCACTGTCTCAAGTAACCATTGATTCGCACAATTTCTCTCCCTACCTGTTTGAAAAGTTTAATACAAAAGTACTGAACAACTGAGTTATGTATTAGGTTATTAACTGAGGAAGAGATCGGATTGCAGATCTCCAAATGTATCACTAAACTACGGAAATGTCCGGAATAATCCTGTTTCCTTCACAATCCTTCCATCGTCAGAAACGCTTTACACGAAGAATTTATACAGGATTTGTATGCTTTCAGAGGAGACCCTCCTCCCACGAAATAACCGATTTCGAGTTATCGCCGGTAGGTTCATGCTGTGAATAGCGTTACTGATGCGAAACGGGGATCGAGACTAGCGAGTTTACAATATACCGTAGTTCAACCTCGCGCTCAGTTTCGCTTATTCTCATTTTCACTTTCACTATTAAATTAAAAAATTGTAATAACACATATGTAAATACCTGTTGTTAAATAACTACTTTACGATTTTCTCAGAAATTTGGATGAATCTGTAATTTAAAGTGTACCTGTTTAACCCTAGTATTGGCCAAAACTAATTTCTAACGAGTTTAATATATTGTTGAAGTGGCAAAAATCAACAGTCAACGTTTATGCATCATGCGAGTTAGGGTCTTGTTACATATAGTATTAAGTAATGTTGGCCACCAGTAACGTTTTACACATTTAATTCAAAAGCACATAAAACCAAAAATCTGTATATGATGAATACAAATTTGTACAAAATTGCCCGCAGTATTACTAGTGTGCGGGTGGATGTTTTATTCGACTAAATTATACAATACATTTTTTTCAAAACGAGTTTTACTCTGTACTCAGAAGTAAGGAATTTGTTATTCAATATTTACACTCTGAATTGGTTAAAATACAAGGAGCACTGGATAGATTTCGCAAGGATACATAACTTATGTTTTGATTTATTCATATAAATTTACTGAATTACTAATAGAAATAGAGAGACGGTTACCTGAGGGTTATATCCCTCTTGCACCTGTGCACATAAATATGGTACAGCTGCCTTATACGCTTCGCAAAGAATTTACCATTTCTTGTAAGGGAGGCATAAGAACCAATCGATTAATATATGTTTGGTCTTATACAAAAATGTAACCATTGAATGGTGAGACAATTGACAAGTATGTCATTATTAGCGTTGTGGCTCCATAACTAGCAATCTCGAGTGACAGGCAGCGTTACACAACCCTTACTGAGGAACACTTGAAGAGCTGTACTTCCGGAAGCCTAGCTGTCTCTGATACAGTGTTCCCTATTAAGCTACATCCCGAGGATAGCTGTGAAGCTTCACTGTTCCATGAGAATGGAGAAAGTCTATCAGACAACTGTAAATCCAATGTATTAACTGGACACATTCCAACAAACGTTTACCGTGTGCAGAGTGGTGATTATTGGGTGTACTCTACATCAGAGGAACTGACTCTTGGGTGCATAGTGGCGGGGTTTTCATATCCCAATACATGAACCAAGTCAGTGCATCCCCGACGTACAATTACAGCCACTTTCACCATCTAGTGCTGGACTTCCGTGCACAAGCAACTGGGAACTAACTGATCCACTTATTGTCATCTAACAATTTGCGATCAGGCTGAGCTGAACTGAGTGGCTTATTTTCTATTATCTTATACCCACTCATTTTCGTTTCAGTCTACTCTCAGCTTTCGGAAAAATCTTTTTACAAAAGTCTAACTTCTACTATTCTTTTCAACAACTGATTTATTTTCTCTGTCTTTATAAGCTAAGGTGGAACAGCATATGCCGAGGGAGATTGGGCCACTGCTTGGGGCGACCGCTACTCGTGGGAAAATAATGAGTACAATGAATGAAAAAAAAACAAAAGATCAAACCAAACCACAGAACTCTAGCGGCTCTCAAAAAGTAAATAACATTCCAAGAAGAACAGAAGGACTAGTAATGAGTGTAAAAAACCACTGGTATAATGAACAAACAGAACAGACAATGAGACATGCAGACTTCCTGGTAAAAGTCCTAGATCCCTCGACTCAGTATGAGTCGACACTTGTGAAGAGGATGCCATACCGAAAGACAACCACCAAAGGTTAGAGGCTAGCCCCAGAAGTCTAGTTCTCTAAACTGGATGGCGCAGCCAGGAAAAGAATGACACGGTTTCGTAGATGCGGGTATCCCCCAAATGAAGCAAGGGAACTGGCCTTAAACCAATCTCGGATGAGCAACATCTGCAGCTCAAAAGACAAAGAGGGGGTAAATCAGAAAGACATCACTCTGATGGCTCCACCCCGGAAGCTTATCAAAGGAAGAACAAAAGAAATGATGAAGGACAACAGGGGTCACGAAAGGAGCAATCTGCACTTCCCAATAAAACATCCTAGAAACAAATTACAGAAGGAATAAGCGTGTAAATATATTTTACTCCAACAGAACTTCATCCTGAAAGAAGAGGAGGGTCAAATGCTCCAAGCTACTACGGTATAAACAGGTGACAAAAGGTCCTAATTATCACCTATGAAAACCTAGAAACTGCGGAAGGGCTGAAAGGTAAGAAATATACCTTAAAGCCTTGGTAGGGAAACAGTCTGAGGATAGTGCCAGATGCAGAAATTCCTCGTGCAAGAATCACGACTGCCTTCTTCCCAAATAGCACAAACGACTCCATCGAAAAGATCATGACGTTCTTAAAAACACAAACCAAAGAGTTAATGGTTGTGGGATAGAACATGTTGTCCAGGAGTGAAGGTTAGTCAGTGCTGCTTACCTGGCTATTGTCTGTGCCACAGCAAACAAGCTTGAGAATGACGATCCTTGGTCTAGCTAAAATTTTGGGAAAATTCAGCTAAAACTGAGAAAGAAAACTCATGGGAACACTGAAGGCCTCAAAAAGGAGAGTGTGATCTCAGGAAAGCCTGAGACCGTCACCAAAGAACAGACCAGCGTGGAAAAGGTGGAAGTGGAAAGGACCCCAAAGGTATCAAATGACACAGGAGGCATCACTTTCGGACCATTGCCTCATTAGGTTCGACCTAGAGGGGGGGTGGAGACGAATGTAACCCACAGGGTTTCTAAATCCTAAAAATGAAATTTTCAAAAAGGGTATCCTTCATTTGCTAAATGTAATAATCCACATTCAGTATTGTGTACAAATCCCTCAAATCCTTCAAGAGAGTCAGAAAAACGTGTGTATAAAATGTCCAACGGTTTTGAAAGACAAATGTATTTCCCAACCTTTCGTAAATTTCAGTGACATTTTTCTACCATTAGTGAACGAAGAATCCATTCAAAAATTACTAATTGCAAACCAAATTTTTCTACATAATACTTTTATAATTTTATTAGTTTTTTTGGTCTTTACAGCTAGTTTTAATTTCATTCTAACTATTTTATCATATGTTTTTTTTTCTATTTTATACACTTGTTTCTCTGTAAACAATAACTGATAATGCCTTAACCAGTGAAAGCAATTTTAAAATAAATTTAAATTGTGGAAGAATAAAAAATGTCTTTTATATTAAAAGTTAGCGATAAAAATATTTCAAATGTCAAAAAATATGAGAGTTTGTTTTATTTCTTCCAGGCACCAATGCATACGCTGAAAAGAGCTTTTCCTTAATTAACAACTTTTGGCTTTCAGTAAAAAACTTCGATGTCTGTGTCAAAGCTCTATTACTCGTAATTATTCAAATGAACTTGTGGGAATCATACATTGAAATGATTGAGAAAATAAAGAAAACGCACTGCTTAACAAGTTGTCTTCTTCTAACAAGTACAAATAAAAGGTTCCTTACATAATTTTACATATTATTAAGAAATATATTTCAATTTATTTTTATTTATATTTACTGATTTCTTAAATTCATATTATATTTTGGATATGGTATTTAAACCATCTGGAGACCAGCGGCAATGACGTGTCTATACATAGTCTCGCCATCTGAACTTACACTTCCATCTCGTCCCCAGTCGATTAATATTTCGTTGTCCAATTTAACATTATGTAAACATATCCTGGGTTTCATGTCAGAAAGTATGGCCACCGTACCTCTGGGGTTTTTAATAAAGGCTAATGGCCGCCTTACTGGGAGTAACAAGGAGACTAAAACTGTTGTTGGAAACGCTCTATCCGGCCGGACTCTCGAGTCGAAATGAGGACTTTTATTATCTGGTGGGGGAGAAATACGGTCGAGAGGTTGCAGCATCCAAATAACAATCAAAAAGAATCTTTACATCAGAAAAAAATGGAGGACAGCACTTCTTGTGTTTGTGCGGAAAAGGCATAGAAATTCGACTTAACCTAATTCGTACAGATCTATTAGCCTAACCTCCATCATGGTGAAAGCTATGGGGAAAAAATAAATAGGCATATAGGGGATCAAATCTTACTGGTACACCCACCCAGTTTATTTTTAACATGCATATGCACTGGTAAGTCAACTGCCACCGCTCTCCAACCGGACACATTCAACGAAAAGGAAGCCTTAGTCAGCGTCTTTATGTATATTGAAGGATCTTTCTACCGAGTAGCATAATTAATCCTTGGAGGCAGCACTGGAACAGTTTGATGTTCATCCAGACGCTGTCAAGTGGATAGTAGCCCTCCTAAAAAGCCGATAAATAACAGCAAAGTTCGGGGATGAATGGGCCACAATCACAGCCCGGAAAGGATGCCCCAGGGAGGGAATCTGTCTCTCCTTTTATGGGCGATGGTAGTTGACGACCCTTTAAAAAAAAACAGAAAGAATAGGAATAAGTCTACAATGCTACGCTGACAACCTGTCTCTCATAGCCCAAAAAATAAATATAAAGGCACGCTGGAACACCTGACTCAAGAAGTCCTAAGCTTTATAACAAACTGGTGTCATGGGGAAGGTCTACGGATTAAGTCATCAAAAACAAGTATGATAACATTTACCAGGGAAAGAAAGTTCCTACTTGCACAACCTATTCTGGAAGGTATTAGAATAAAACATTCCGTGGTAGTCAGTATCTAGTAGTAGTTCTAGATAAAATGCTAACAACGTTGCTGCTATAGCAAATTCAGTAATATGTCTAACATTACCAATTTTTGTATTGCTATTGGTATGGAACACTACAGTTCCTCTTATTTTTTTTTATTGCAATTTAAAGTTTATTTAACATAATAATGTCTTTCTCTTGTGTTGTGAAGGGCTCCTTCCATCAGGGAACCGAACAGTTATTTCGAACGAGCAAAAACGCCCAGTGCACTGCAAATTCTGCTTATGCCCTTGTGTGGAAGGCCCTTGGTTTTGGTTTTTTTAAACGGCCATCGATACAATTCTCATCGCTGGTGACTTACATTACAGAACATTAAGGGATGAGAATCGTATGGGTGGAAATCGGTACTTTGTTTTGTATTTGTTTGTAAATGGTGGAAAATAAAGTATTATTATTATTACTTGTGCACTGATGAACTTCCAGGCGAATTCTTCATCCAGGGCCAATCCGTAGCTGTTGAAGAAAATGTATTTGTGCACGACGCCTTATATACTGTGACAGAGGAGGATGTAAGCGAAAGTGATATCTCTCTGCCAAAAGTTTTAGCAGATTTGTATAACTTATGATAAGCCAGTGGCGTAGCGAAGGGGGGGGTCCAGGGGGTCCAGGGGTCCGGACCCCCCCCGAAATTTTAAGACATTAAAAAAATGAAGCATGGAGCAGGAGAAAAAAGGAGAGTTATCATTACTCTTGTCTACAAACATTAAATTGATTGACTTAATTGATTAAAGTGACCTTTGTTAAAAATATAATTGTCCTTTCGTTTAAATTATAAAGTATCAAACGATACTTTTGGGCTCGGCCTTTCGGATAGTGTAGTGTAATCACGGTATTTCTATAGGGCGCGGTCACGGGACTTTCGCAAAGTAACCTGAACCGTAACACGGCGAACAGTTTAAAATTAGCGACCACTTCGTTCAAATTCGTCTTGGGGACGTAAAATGACCGCTTAGAATTAAGTTACGACGTTGATTTTAGGTGTCATTAAACTGTAGACGTGTATATAATTATCGAAAAAAATTAAAAATATCACTTTTGGTCGGAACTTCAACTAATTTAGACTTCAGTGATTGAGGTAAACGTGGTTAGGGACGACGATTTTTGTTATCATTAAACTGTACGCTGTACCTATATAATTATCGAGAAAAAAATCACTTGCGGTCGGTAAATACCGAAGAAAAGCTCTTTGTAGATTCAAGTTTTGAAGATTTTGGATTTCACTGGTTTTTGAGTGGTTGAGGTAAAAGTGGTACTTAGAATTACGTTAGGACGTTGATTTTAGGTGTTAATTCAACGCCGACTAATACATATATAATTATCGAGAAACAAAACAATAAAATCACTTCCGAACGGAAAATACCAAAGAAAAAGCTCTGTACAGATTCTAGTTTTGGGGCGATTTTTGATTTCACTGGTTGAGTGGTTGAGATAAAAGTGGTACTTAAGAATTATGTTAGTTACGTTGATTTTGGGTATCAATTGAACGCTGACTACTAACTATATAATTATCGAAGAAAAAATTGAAAAATTTACTTCCTGTCGGATAATACACCAGAAAAACTCTACTGATAAGAAGTTCCGACTACTTTGGATTTCACTGACTGAGGTATTATTTCATTTTCCGTAGTATAGTCCGATCGGAAGTGATTATTTTGTTTCTTTTTCTCGATAATTATATATTTATTAGTCAGCGTTGAATTAATACCTAAAATCAATGTTGTAACATATTTATAAGTACTACTTTTTTACCTCAACCACTCAACCAGTGAAATTCCAAAATCGTCAAAAAACTTGAATCTGTAGAGTTTTTCTTCGGTATTTACCAACCGGAAGTGATTTTTTTCTCATAGTTATATAGTTAGTCGAGTACTATATAATTAATTATAACAAAAAATGATAACAATGATAACAAAAAATCGTTGCCCTAACTCAATAAAAAAAACCACGTTTACCTCAATAACTGAAGTCCGAAGTAGTTGAAGTTCTAATCATTAGAGTTTTTTCATGTGTATTTTATTTTCGACCGAAAGTGATTTTTTTTATTTTTTCCGATAATTATGTACTCGTCTACAGTGTAATGTTACAAAAAAATCGTCATTATAACTAATTCATAAATACCTCAATAAGTGAAATCCAAAGCAGCCGAACTTTTAATCAGTAGAGTTTTCTGGTGCATTTTCCGACGGTTAGTTGGATCTGTACCCGAGCAACGCTAGAAAATTGCCCTCCTTTTCTAAAGGGGTTTTGGCCGTCAGTGGCCCAATGTCCCCGAAGGGGTATTTCATTTTCTCCACAGATTATAGTTGTGTTAATTTGTTCTTCTTCTTTCTTATCCAGTGAATGCAACATCACATTGGTGCCTTCTACTCGGCCAGAATCGAACTTCGTAAAGTTTCTGTAGCTATACAAGAAAATTTGTGGTACTAGAGTTGCTGTGAGAGTTGAATTTGCCTATTATATCTTTCCACTTTCTATAAGGCGTAGTTACTAAAGTCCATATTTTTTGGTATTTACCTTTTACCAGTGAACTCATTGGCAAATAACACACAAAAACGTCCATCCGGATCCCCGGTTTCGGACCCCCCCCGAACGACATTTCTGGCTACGCTACTGTGATAAGCCTATGTAACCCGTCTGGTGGTAAATGTTTGTCTGTCTATATGTATTTAGTAGATCTCGAGAACGACATGAGCTGTGAACTTGAAATTTTGCACAATTCATCTTCACTACGCTGAAATAATTTCGTTCAGATGAGGTACACGTACCTCCATGGGATTTGGCTAAGGGTCAGTGAAGTTTACTGCAGTACGATATTACTAGAGGAAACAAAGCTATGGACATGACATGTTTGCATTTTACTTTAATTTCACGTCAACAAGACATAGTTCATTACGGGCTACATTCCCCAACGGGAACTGGTTGACCGTTAGCACAGTATCAATAGTAAAGAGGGACAGAGTTCTATTTATTTTTACAGAACTACAACCTCCAAGAAAGAACCATGTGTGTCTTAAAACCCGGTGACATTATCCCCCCCCCCGGGATTTCCTGGTATGATCAGATAATATCCTGCGTAAATTAAACCCCCTGATCAAGGTTATAATCTGATTGATGAAGACTACTGACTTAAGAGATTAAGTACTCTACATAGAAATTTGACACATAAATTACTCTTAAAAGTTCTGAAAAGCTAGCCAGTGCAGCCTGATAAACGCCCTGAATGGCAAAATCTTCGTCGTGAAATGGCAATTTTTGGAGTTTTAAATTTATATGCGGCTACAATTTGTGTAATTCTTTCCGATTCCAGATTGAGCTTGTATTACTATGTAATCTAGTGACTCTTATACGGTTTCCTGTTTAGATATAACCTATCTGGTTGATAAATTTCTCCCAGAAAAGAACCTCGTAATCTGTTCACCCCCGATAACATTAATCCTTCCCTCCCGGGAATTTCCTGGTATGACCAAATAAACTCCTGAGTAAATTAAATCCCCTGATCAACTTAATAATCTGATAAACATTTCTAACTTGATTAAGTACTCTTAAGTTAATAAAACAGCTTGTCTCATAACTTCCTGTGGGGCTAAATCTCTGTCTAATCCACATCCTGGTATGTTAGAAACTTAAAACTTGCCACAGTTGTAGGTTAGACAATGAAATTTCCAGAAAATATCTGAAAGCTGAACAGTTTCCATTTTAATTACTCTAAAAGATTCACAATGGATGAGCACTGACCAGTGCACTATTTTATTTCAAGCTCTGTATCGAATAAACCCGAAAAACGCTCTGGAATTCAAACGTTTTCAATTTTCAAGTGTAGACTTTTACTTGAGGTCCTGGAGTATCTAAACCGTATGTTGCAACTGAAAAAATATTGTATACAGTTCGGAAATAACGTGATCTACAAAAAAGGTCCAATGACTTTTTGCTTTATCTCTATTGGTTAAGCCGCAAAACGCGCTTAAATGCACGTATTTTGTAGTTTTTATGCAAGAATTTTGTTTTAAGAGGCGGTAGCGGCCGAACCATTGGTTATAGCTTAAATATTAATTTTTTGATAACTAGGAAATGATAAGATCTACAAAAAAGGTCAAGTAGCTTTTTTCGTATATCCTTGCGTAAGTCCGAAAAAAAAACGCTCTCAATGGCTAAACCTTTGTCGTGAATTGGTAATTTTAGGGGGTTTTCAGTTTTATGCGACCACAATTTGTGGAGTTCGGTTCGGTCCAGTTCGGGATTGAGTTTCTATTACAACGTAAACGAGCGACTTTTATACGTTTTGGTGGGCAGATTTACTCAGTACACAGAGTCTAATCCACTTCCTGGTATGCTAGAAACTTTAAATGTTGCACAATTCTAGATTAGACCGTGTAATCACTAGAAATCACCGGAAAGTCAGCAATTTCATCATTGAAGTTACTCTAAAAATCAGAAGGGCTGACCAGTGCAGTCTTTCCTCCCAAGCTCCAAACCGAGAAAACCGGATGTCGTAGCTCAAACCCGAATCAGAAATCGGTCAGAATCGAAAATAAAATAAAATTTCCGAAAAGAAAGGACCAGTCACTTTTTCTCGTATTTCTAACGGTTTAAGCCACAAAATGCCCTTAAAGTCACAACTTTGAAATCTGGAAAATTCGACCGACAGATATTGCACCTCTGGGATTGGTTTTAAGGCTAATTCCCTAGCTTCTTTGAGAGATACTTACGTCTACGAAACAATGCTATTTTTTTATAAGTTCTTTCTTATATTCATATTTTGGTATAGAAACAATTCATACATTCTGTTCTTTTTGCCAATTTAAGAAGTTTTCAAGTTTTCTTTTTAAGTTTTTCTAGCCTTAATACATATATTAAGACTAGAAAAACTTTAAAAGAAAACTTAAAAACTATATATATACATATATATTTGTGTAAATTATTACGAAATTCTGTAGTCTTTAGTACACCAGTACACTATCAATATGTTGGAAAAACATTTCAAATTTGGATAGTTCAATCAAGTTAACACATTGCACAATATATTTCATAATTAATAAAATTATGCTGTATAGATTAAGTTATATACAGAGTGTAAATTAAGTCCTAATATGCCTGGGTATATTCTAAGTGTATTGAGATATGGATGTACAATATTCACCATACCTATTAAAATACTTTTGTGGACTTTTAGAAGTATAAAATAACTTTTCAAAGGTCACTTTAAATTTTCAAATTGCAACCCCTATCTTGTGACAAGTCATTTTAAAGGTCTATTTAATGGAAACACAATGGCATGAAAAAACATCTCTGTGAGGATCCTAGAAAAAGTTATGGGTAAACAACCCCTTACATCTAAGGGTGTAAATTAAGTCCTGATTCGCCTGGATTTATTGCAAACTGATTGAGATATCAATGTACAACCCTCACCAGACTTATTAAATCACTTTTTTTTAGGGTAAAAAAAATTTCACCCACCTTTGAAAAGGGGGATAGAAGGGGATAACTTTAAAATTTCAAATTGCAACCCCTTTCTTGTGACATGTCATTTTAAAGGTCTATTTAATGGAAACACATTGCATGAACAAAACATCTCTACAACGATCCTAGCAAAAGTTATGGGCAAATAATCCCTTACATTGTAATGCAATCTAGAAAGACACCTCTTTCCAAAACTATGCACACCTAAAACGTTAGATGCTACGTAAAGAAATAAACTGGACCCTCAATGTCTTACTAAAAGCTATCACATATGAATTGTGTTGATATGTGCAAGACATTAGCATTGTCCCTACAGATTATTATATTTTTACGTTATTTGCTCATAACTTTTGTTAGAAATGGTGTAGAGGTGTTTTCTTAGTGTCATTGTGTTTCTATTGAATATGACACCTTTGAAACTTTGAGAATTGAGACCTTTAATATGACATGTCACAAGATGACGTTGCAATTTGAAAATTTATAGTGACCCCCTTTGAAAAAAGGGGGAAAATATTTTTATTTTTCAAAAAGTTCATAAAAGTATTTTAATAGGTACCGTATGGTGAAAATTTTACATTGATATCTAAATCCGTTTGGGATATATCCTTGAGTATCCGGGCTTGACTATCTGGACTTAATTTACACTCTGTATATAACTTAATCCATTCAGCATAATTTAATTAATTATTACATATAGTGCAATGTGTTAACTTGGTTGAACTATTCAAGTTGAGCAATGTTTTTTGCAACATATTGATAATGTACAGATGTACTAAAGGCTACAGAATTTAGTAATAATTGCTTGTTCTATTTAATGTTAATAAATTATAAACATTGATAGCTTTCATTAAGGGATTGTTCTTTACCATTGTATTGTAAAGGTTTGGACATAATTATTGAAAGTTATATGTAAACTCGTTGATTTTACTATTATTTTCAAAAAAATGTATTCTAGTATCTGCATTTTCATTGTTAACTTGCTTATATTACCATGTGGAATAAACATATCAACTGTGGGTCTTTCCTAGACCTCTAGTGTACACTTATAGCCCAGTAAGCTGTATAATTGGTAAGGTTTTTTATCTATTTGAAGCCTACAATGATGTTATATGTGACATACAAGCAGGAATGTATGTATATTGCATGGGAAAATGGAAGGCACTGCTATGAGATTATCAATATTAGCATTGGACTAGGCTTAGGTGATTATTGAAGGTGGTAGTTACAGCAGTTTAAACTGTTTTTAATATGTATGTAAAGCACTTCAGAACTAAGTTTTTGTTTATGTACAAGATTTAAATGACTAATACTTTATTCACATTTATTATATAACATTAGATTTATCTTTTCATTGCATGCTTCAAATATAAGTAATTGTGGGTATATTATATTTTCTGATTCTACTGTTTTAGAAATAAGGCTAACACTGAGGTATTACTCCTATAAGGGTTAACCTATAATCAAGGTGAGCACCATACAGAAATGTCCCAAAACGTTTAATACTCATACTTGGCATTGAAAATTTAGAGAAGTCAGGAGGTTTTACCCAAATTTTTAAACATTGTTGGTTCAATCTCTTCAACCATCTTGTATACCATGGATAATTTTTAAAGTAACTTTTATTTTCTGAATCCAAGTAAAATTTTGCATCCATACACTTAGTTGGGACTTAAATATTTTAAAATTACATAACACTATGTAAATGTGATGTTAAATGACTATGTGGACTAACCCTGGACCTGGCAGCCACATCACTCTCTGGTGGCAGGTCAATTTTTATAGCATTTTGTATTAATTACAATTTAAATTATGTAATTGCCTCTCTTCACTGTTTTTCGTTCCGAGCGGAGTCAATGACTTATGGAATGGAAAAGATGGTTCTAAACCATTTATACTGTGTGCAATGGCTAGTCTGTGACAGCACAACAATACAGTCTGTGTGTCGGCGCTCAATGCTTAACGTACTCCCCCAACACAACAAGCACACTTAACAGGAAATAGCCTCTTTCTCTACAACCAATTTTTATTACATATCAAATACCTACACTATTCAGAAATGTTCTAGATTCTTTCACACTTATAATTTATTTAAAGCACAATTCTTGTCAGTTTTTTAAAAACCGTATCAGTGAATGGCTATTGCAATTAGGCGTATCAGAGGCGGAGATCATTATCACTGCCAGGTACGGGGGACCTACCTTCGACAGTGAAGTTGTTCCCTTTTTATTAACCAAACACGCAAACGCGCATGCAGGCACGCACATTCAGACACTCTCTCATCTCACTCCTCCTGGATTATTTAGTTTAGCCGCACTTTTAATATTTTTTATTTACTGCTTGAATAAAATAATCACTTACACAGTAAAATTCAAGAAACAATAGACTTTTTACTTTTATTCTTACTCTATATCTAACATATCCAGCGTATTATTTAAATTTTTTGTGTGCGGCTAAATACAACTAGGCCTACAAACAGGCAGATTGTCCATGTAGCCTTTCCAGTATTGTTATATTTATTGTTACATATATCTTACATTCTCTTCTTTATAATAAGCTGCTGTATATATATAATTATAGCTATTTCATCTAAGAAAAGATGGGTATATATATATATATATATGTATGTATATAAACTGCTGGAATAAACATTATTCATTCATTGACATTACGGCATCTGCCTATGTGCAAGTAACACATGTTGCACTGCACTACATGTGTAGAACCATAATCATCAGATGGGAATGTTTGTAGCTCAGTCTTCTTCTGAAGCAATTTGTTCAAGACAATTCATTGCTACATTAAGTTATTGATTTGTACAAGTTGTTGACTGTTCTTTATAATAAATTTAACAGAGCAGGTTTTTATAAATCTCATATTTATTAAAAAAGAGTTATTAACTGGACTTGCAATTTAAACTGTAATAAAAATATGCAGTCATAATGTATAATGTACATAGTTTATACAGATTTTTAAAATACTGCTGTATAACGACTTGGATTGTTGATCTTAATATTCCAGAGTATTAATATATAAATCATCAATAATACATCCAAGACGATATAAAATATTTTTTGATTAGTAAAGATCCTAGTGAATATTAAGTACAATGTATTACTAAAATTGTTAACTATTAAATATTATCTGGTTTGTCTAAAATAAAAATCACAGTTCTAAATGAAAAACAATGGATTTATTGTTAACTGGCAAATTAATAAGTTCAACGTTTCAGAATTTTTATCACTCTATTTTCCACAAAGAATTGACAACCTTTTAGTAAATTTAAAAATTCCTTTGGCAAGAAATAAAAATATTAATCAAATTATCAAACTAAAAAATCAGAGCTCTCTTCTAAAATAAAATAATAAAGTTTTAAAATAAAATGAAATACCACTTGGAAATAATAAAAATAAAAATGTTCACTTCTAAGTTCACTCAAAATACAAAATAAAATTTCAACTTCTCTTTACACTATTTGAAACCTTAACTTTCAAGTCTCTGCAATTCAGATTACAACTCTCTCTCTAACAATTATAAAGTTCAATTAATTTTCAATTAATAATTCACAATAAAAAGTTCCAGTTAAATATTAATAAATTACTACTTTTTCAAATCTCAATTAAAGTTATTAACAAAGTTCAATTTTAATTCACTTCTCTTGCAAGCATGAACCAAATGTAACTTGTATGATTCTATTATGCTCTATTTGTTCTTCGAGAATAAGTTATTCAGATTGCTCTGTAGTTTCTATGAATTTAATTTTTTCCTCAAAATCACTCGCGGAAAAAAAATTTAAGAAATACGGCGCACTGCAATTAACTTTACTCACGAAAATAACCAAAAGAAGGGCGAAAATTATGAGCGGGCGCTTAAATACTTCCCTTTCCAAGACATCATTGGAGCTCTCTCATTGGTCCAGCTGTATCAAACCAGGAGAACAATACTCACAATAAGACAAGTTCTAATCAATTCAAGGCAGTCAACCTGCCTTCCTAACAATTTAAAACTACCAGTGCTAACTTGCCAAAGGATTACATGTTCGATTTTACCCTGACATTTTCACAATCTAATCTAAAATTAAGTCCCAATATTTCGATCCCAAAATTTTTATTTAATTTAAGTTTTAATTAAAAAAAATAAATCAATGTAGCTTTAAAAACGCGACATTACTCCCCCTCCTTTACTTCTAAATACGGCCCTGAAGTTGATAAAAGAAATTTAACACCAATTAGCAATTTAAAAAAATGTTTTTAAAACGTACATCATTTAGTTACCCACCAATGTTTTTAGAACAGACAGAACAGTTAAACAAATAGAGATTGACCGTTATAAAAGGAATGTAGGTCAATAACTCGAGATAGCGAAGCCTATTCCCCTCACAATTCTAATTTTACTATCTACAACAGGTCAGTCTTTTCCAGTCCAAGGAATTTTGTCCCTTCCGGTCTCCTCCTGTCGACGTCTAGGTATGGACAGCAGCTCCCTCAGTCAGTGAGTGCTCGTCTTCACGGTCGTATGTATCATCCCTTAGATCCGTCGTGTAGTGTAGGTCACCATCCCCGTTGTTGGAACCGCCGGTGGGGCCGCGCGCGTGGTCCGCAGCGTGTGACCAGTGTTAGTGGGAGTGTCAGTGCTGTTCCGTTTCTCATCTCCACAGCATTTCACATATAAACAGAACATTCTCTCTTACAATGACCATAAGTCCCCTTTGTCACCATTTATGTCGGAATTTCAGAGCTTGTCTCGTTTCGTTTTCAAAAAATTTTAATTTTTATCCAACTCAAAGATTGCTCATTCTTTCCTTCATAAACTTTATTAAAATATTTAAGACCCTTTTTTTTAAATTACTAACACGTTATTTACATTGGATTACAAGGGGGGGGGGTTGACCTGAATTTCTTTCTCTCATTCATTCACTATAAAAAACAAATAACAACATGAAATTGGACACACAAGAAAGGAATGTTAGTACATCAATAATATAATGTCTTTATACTAATATCAGACAGTATAATGGTTGTAGACACTATTATTAAATACTACATTTCTTAATTTTAAAGTCCTGAGGCCATGTAAATTATCCTCTTCATGTAAACATTTATTTATATGTCATAAAAATCCCCTTTTTCTTTTAAAAACCTGAAAGAAAACACAAAACCTTGACTTGGCCTATGGTTACTCAATTATGACATTTTAATATGGGGATTTTTTTTTAATTTTATGCTGAAAGAAAAAATTGTCCAATTGTTCTTAACTGTCCAAGTGTTCCAATAAAATTTCACTTAAGCGGGTCTCAAATCTTGTAAATGCACTCTTTTTCAAAATTTTTAAGTCCTTGGTGTGCTGTATTATATAACTGTTCTCTGAGATAATAATCACAATCTTGTATGGTCCGTCAAATTTCCTATCCAATTTATTTCTGTGTCCAGGTATTTTACAAAACACTTCATCATTAATTTTTAAACTTTCGGTGGTTTTCTATTACAGGGCCTTAACTTCGAATTTTTAATAAACTGTTTATTTAAATTTTCCAACGCCTCCGCATATTTTTGACATTTTTCCTTTTGGCACTAAATTTTCAAAAATTGATTTCAAGTTCCACTTTAAATCCAACTCATTGTTAGGTTTAAAATTAAACATTAAAGAATATGCGCTATACCCAGTACTGTCATTCACACACGAGTTAACTGCTTGTTGAATTTAACTTAAATCAGAGTCCCAGTTCCTTTTGCAATCGCTATACAAGCAAGTCAAAATTGAATTTAAGTTTCTTAAATATCTTTCAGATTTGTTACCCTGGGGGGGTTGTACGGGATTGTAGTGATTTAATTTCACACCCCATTTGAAAAGATTTGCTCTTAACTCCTCGCTGGTGAAAGTAAGTAGCGTTGTCGCTCACAATAATTTCCGGCAAACCAAAGTTTTTTAAAAATATTACTCTCTAAAGCTTGCAACACCATACCTGAATTTACTTTCTTGAGAGGTACGATCCAATTGTACTTTGTGAAGTCGTCCCACCATGATTAAGATGTATTCATTCTGTCTTGAAGATCTAGGTAGAGGTCCAAATACATCCATGTAGATTTTCTGTAGTGGACGTGTCGAAATGTTTACATGCAGTTCACCACGGTCCCTCCAGTTAGTAGGTTTTACTGCTAAGACAAATAGAACACCTTTTTACATTGGACTTCACAAACTCATTCAGATTAGGATGGTAAAACACCGCTGTAATTGTTCCTTAATGTTTTATTAACTCCAAAATGCCCCCCACTTGGGCTATCATGATAATAAATCAAAGACCGCCTTAAACATAGATTCGGGGAGAACTATTTTAGGGGATTTAGATCTCGAATTTGTATAAAATAAAATTCTTTTTTCTACCCAAAACCCTTTGCGCTCATCATTACTACTAATGTTTTTTAACTGTTCTTGCAACAAATTTGTCCTTATTCTGTTCCAATTCTAAATCTTTGGGTAAGAAAGGATAGAAGTTATTTACATTACAAGTTACATTTACTACACTATTTGTACACACATTTACAGCAGAATTATTTTGACAGTTCTTTCAAACACCTCTCCATTAACCTCATCATTGTCATCAAACAGCCGTGACAAACAGTCTGCAGTCACATTATCACTCCCCTTAATGTGCTTTACAGTGAAAGGAATTGATAAAATTGTTTCTACCCATCTACCAAGTTTCCCTAGTTTAGTGTGGTTGCTCAATACCCAAGAAAGTGCGGAGTTATCAGTGTACAAGTTAAACTTCCTTACTTCGAGAAATTCCCTGAATTTTGTTTATTGAGCACACCACTGCCAGAGCCTCCTGTGGTAAGTACTTAGTTTCTCTTCACTTTCAGTAAATTTTCTCGAGTAATAAGCCACAGGTTTTAAGTTCTTATTGTTATCTTCTTGCAATAAGCAAGCTCCTATTGCCCTGTCACTCGCATCACACTGCAAGGTGAACTCTTTATTAAAGTCAGGAATAGCTAACACAGGGATTAGATATCTTATTCTTTAACTGTACAAACGATTTTTCACACTCTTCGGTCCACCGGAAGACTGCACATTTCTTCCTCATAGCGTTCAGAGGAGCCGCTATGTCCGCATAGTTTCAATAAATTTAGAAAAATTAGGACGTCATTCCTATAAACCACGCAATGTCCTTTTTGTTTTTAGGTCTCCTACACTGTTGAATATTTACAGTTCTTTCTGGGTCAATTTTCAATTTATTTTCACTCACAATGTGTCCCAGAAAATTTATTTCCTTGTAACAAAATTTAACTTTATTAAACATTTGCTGTCAGGTTATGGTTCCTCAAACAGCGTAAAACTTCCCTTAAGTGGGCATAATGTTCATTTTAAACCCTTAGAGTATACTATAATATCATCTAAGTATGTTTAAAACACATTTAAATTTTAAGTGCCCAAGCACTGAATTTAAATAAGCAGTTAAAACGCCACTGCCCACAAGAAGTCCAAATGGCAGTCTTTTAAATTTATAACTACCGAATGGCACAGATGAAAAGTTGTCAAATTTTGGCTTTCATCAGCTAATCTAATTTGATGATAAGCTTTTGATAAGTCTATGATGCTGAAATAGCGGTGACCACTTAAATGCGGGTAATAAAGAATGGAGATCCCCAATTGGAAATTTACAGCCTCAATCTTATTATTTAATTCCTTATAATTTATCACCAACCTTTCTTTTCCCGGTTCCTTTCCCACCAAAAAGGCCCGGACTGGAGTACTCACTTAGGCTTGGCTCGATAACATCATGTTCTTGTAGCTCACCGATGATTTCCTTCATTCTCACCATCTTCAGAGGGTTAAGTGGATAAGGCCGCAGTTTGACTATACCATCATCCTTTAATTGGATCTTGTACTCGAAATCAAGAGTTTTCCCCAGACGTTCAGAAAAAACTTCAGGAAACTCTTCAATGATTTCTAAAACTTGCTGTGTAGCTTCGGAACTCCCCTATCTTATAATTATGATTTATATTTAACACATTAGAACTAGTGTTTTGAAATTAAATGCACTGACTTGTTCAAGTTAAAATCGAATCTACACACATTGTTTTTTAAATCAATTAACAACCCAGTTGATTTAATGAAAATTAGCCCCTAAAATTCCACATTGTGATAAGTTATTAATTACTACTAGATTAACCTTCCAGGATAAGTTGTCAATTTTAATTTTAAGATTTAATTCTCCTAGTACATTTAATTTTTGGTTTCCAGCACTAACACATTGTACCTTAGATTCTAACAATTTGTTAACTAAATTCGCTTCCCTTAAATGATTATAAAGTTTCGCACTGATTAAACTTAGTGTACTTCCAGTGTCTAAAAAAAATTTCACATTAACTTTGTTTTCCTATATTTACTAGTACAACTTGGCAAGGTACTTTGGCTTTCCTCATGGCGTTTCTGCCATATGTGATTAATATGTCCGGATTTTTGTTGGGGACTATATTTAAAATCTTTTTGAGTGTCCAGTTTACGGGAAGGATTAGAATCTAAGCTACCTTTTTCTAAGCCCTCCCCTTTTACAAGTTTTTTGGAATATTGGAGAAACGGGGTGGCCTTTCAACAGGCAATTTAGGTTGATTACTAACCTCATTACCATGCCAAGTTCTACAGTCTCTAGCGTAATGTCCTATTTTCTTACATTTAAAACATAACAACTTGATTGTTATGGCCTAATTGAATGTGATTAGTTATAGGCCTACTTTCCCGGTTTGAGGTGCCTTGTTGAACCATCCTCAACTTATCCGCATACTCAATATTTTGGCACCTTATGCAGATTTCATCCACTCTTTGAGCGAAGTAAGATTTCCCATAAATATCATTTTATTGCGGGTGTTCTGGGTTTAAACCTGTTTTTTAATAATATCTACTACTTCCCTCTCTGACATTGATGTGCCTAATATCTAACCCATTCCTTAACATCCAGTATAAAACCACTCAGGCTTTCATTAAATTTTTTGGGGGCGATAGATCTTTTCAAATTTTAATTTCTCGCGATAACCAAGGGGCACAAAGGTAGTTAACAAAATTTTCATGAACAACACTGACGGGTTGTCCATACTCTTTCGCTTCCAAAATTTTTGCCAATAATGGACCATTGGCAATAAGACACGCAAATTTCCAAGATTTCTTGATCAGAACATTTTGTTTCGTTTTTTAATTTTTTAACAACTTTTAAAAACTCCAATAGTTCATTTACTTTTAAACCCGTCCGTTACCTTAAACATTCTAAGATACCTTTCAAGTGGGTTAGGTAACTTATTATATACAATTGAACGATTCTCAGGTACGAAAACATCATTACACATATTAACGGGTATTGGTCCTTTCGTAATATTTTCAAGTGCTACACTTTCATTTTCCGTCTCCAGGTTAGATTCTGATAGCCGGCGTTCTATTTCACTACATAATTGTTCATCCAATTCTACTGATTTCAATGACTCTTCCTGGGCTACTAAACCCTCAGACATTCTATCGATCTCTTTGATCAAGTTATCCGTTAATTTGAATAGACCTTTCAGGTTGTTCATTCGCCTTATCCAATGACCAATTTTAACCTGGCACCACAAAATTTCCAAATTATTAGAACCCTTTATTGCCTTTTCCACTCGAAGAACTAACACTTCATACATAGCAGCACACTGTTTATATTCCTCATTGCCACTTACTTTACTAGACAAATTTAGCTTATTGTATTGCCCAATAATGTTGAGACCTACTACCTGTCTCAATAACTTTCTAAGTTTATCTACAGTGCTATCAGTAATTGTTTCCACACCACGGAACCACAGTTCATAAATTAATTCGTCCTTACTTAAAAAGTCCACTTTGAGAGCCATTTTAGGTTAAATAAATTTAACTTAACTATCACAACTTAACTAGACAACACAAGTTCTTGCCAAAGTTTTCTAACAAAGTTTATAACAGTTTGTATAAGTTTATTAAAAATTCACTGATACTTTACAAGCAAGAGTGGCGCAGTCAATATAACGACTTGGAATGTTGATCTTAATATTCCAGAGTATTAATATATAAATCAATCAATAATACATCCAATTTTTATTTACTGCTTGAATAAAATAATCACTTACACAGTAAAATTCAAGAAACAATAGACTTTTTACTTTATTCTTACTCTATATCTAACATATCCAGCGTATTATTTAAATTTTTTGTGTGCGGCTAAATACAACTAGGCCTACAAACAGGCAGATTGTCCATGTAGCCTTTCCAGTATTGTTATATTTATTGTTACATATATCTTACATTCTCTTCTTTATAATAAGCTGCTGTATATATAATTATAGCTATTTCATCTAAGAAAAGATGTATATATATATATATATATGTAATGTATTATAAACTGCTGGAATAAACATTATTCATTCATTGACATTACGGCATCTGCCTATGTGCAAGTAACACATGTGCACTGCACTACATGTGTAGAACCATAATCATCAGATGGGAATGTTTGTAGCTCAGTCTTCTTCTGAAGCAATTTGTTCAAGACAATTCATTGCTACATTAAGTTATTGATTTGTACAAGTTGTTGACTGTTCTTTATAATAAATTTAACAGAGCAGGTTTTTATAAATCTCATATTTATTAAAAAAGAGGTTATTAACTGGACTTGCAATTTAAACTGTAATAAAAATATGCAGTCATAATGTATAATGTACATAGTTTTATACAGATTTTAAATACTGCTGTATAACGACTTGGATTGTTGATCTTAATATTCCAGAGTATTAATATATAAATCATCAATAATACATCCAAGACGATATAAAATATTTTTTGATTAGTAAAGATCCTAGTGAATATTAAGTACAATGTATTACTAAAATTGTTAACTATTAAATATTATCTGGTTTGTCTAAAATAAAAATCACAGTTCTAAATGAAAACAATGGATTTATTGTTAACTGGCAAATTAATAAGTTCAACGTTTCAGAATTTTTATCACTCTATTTTCCACAAAGAATTGACAAACCTTTTAGTAAATTTAAAAATTCCTTTGGCAAGAAATAAAAATATTAATCAAATTATCAAACTAAAAATCAGAGCTCTCTTCTAAAATAAAATAATAAAGTTTTAAAATAAAATGAAATACCACTTGGAAATAATTAAAATAAAAATGTTCACTTCTAAGTTCACTCAAAATACAAAATAAAATTTCAACTTCTCTTTACACTATTTGAACCTTAACTTTCAAGTCTCTGCAATTCAGATTACAACTCTCTCTCTAACAATTATAAAGTTCAATTAATTTTCAATTAATAATTCACAATAAAAAGTTCCAGTTAAATATTAATAAATTACTACTTTTTTCAAATCTCAATTAAAGTTATTAACAAAGTTCAATTTTAATTCACTTCTCTTGCAAGCATGAACCAAATGTAACTTGTATGATTCTATTATGCTCTATTGTTTCTTCGAGAATAAGTTATTCAGATTGCTCTGTAGTTTCTATGAATTTAATTTTTTCCTCAAAATCACTCGCGGAAAAAAAAATTTAAGAAATACGGCGCACTGCAATTAACTTTACTCACGAAAAATAACCAAAAGAGGGCGAAAATTATGAGCGGGGCGCTTAAATACTTCCCTTTCCAAGACATCCGTGGAGCTCTCTCATTGGTCCAGCTGTATCAAACCAGGAGAACAATACTCACAATAAGACAAGTTCTAATCAATTCAAGGCAGTCAACCTGCCTTCCTAACAATTTAAAACTACCAGTGCTAACTTGCCAAAGGATTACATTGTTCGATTTTACCCTGACATTTTACAATCTAATCTAAAATTAAGTCCCAATATTTCGATCCCAAAATTTTTATTTAATTTAAGTTTTAATTAAAAAAAAAATAAATCAATGTAGCTTTAAAAACGCTACATGCTGTTAGGTGAATCATATACTAGGCGATTTAGATTTTATTTAAATAATAATTATTATATTGAGCAAGTTGTGAACAAATTACCAGACAAACAGACACCATCAATGTCGTAATGAACTCGAAAGAACTATACCTTCTGAGCACTCTTCAACTTCACACTGCACGCATCAGCCCCACAAAAAAGCCTTTTCGGTAATACCCATTTCCATGTCAGTAATCCTAATTCTGGCATAAAAAAGTAAAACCAAAAGATGGAATCTGTTTAGCGTGTTCCTACAAGTTGCAAAGAGTCAGAGGACCAATCTCAACTATCAGATGGTAGAAATCAGTAAGAAATCTGACGAAACAGACGATTATGGTGACAAACCAACATCACTTACAGTGACACCACTTATTCATCAATACAAAGATGAATCATTCCACCCTACCCAGATAGTGACCAAATAAAACACTCCCTCGAGAAACTTCATGATGTAATAAAGACCTACAAAACCCTATTTGGAGAGAATGAACATATGACTCAGTTGTTAAGTGAACAGTATAAGAGAAGGAAATCTCCTCCTTTCACAGCACAAGTTCTAAAAGAGGGAGAAACTTTTGAGGAGTTTTTAAACATAACATGGACAATCTTAATGTTTAACCAGCCAGAACTCTTTCACACATATTAACCAAACTACCACAAAGGGAGCCAGCCAAACCCTGTCCAAAAAATTGAAAATAAAATAACTACTGATCTCTGTAAAATTGCTGAGTATTTCAACAAGTACTTCACAACCATAGTTGAAAAACCCTCAAAGAACACCAAATTAACACTCCCCCACCAAGACATCATCAACCAGAGACAGTGGTTAACAAACATAAACTAATCAAAACTAACCAAAACAAATTAAATACTATCATCGATTCACTTAAACCCAAAACATAAGCAGGTGACGATGAAGTCTCAGCCAAACTTATTAAATTTTGTAAAGCAGAACTGATTGAACCCATAGTGGACATAATAAACAAATGTTTAGATCAGGGCAAATTCCCAGCAGCCCTTAAAACATCAAAAGTTTATCCAAAATATAAAAATGGAGACACCGCAGAAATTAGCAGCTATAGGTCCATTTCACTCATACCAACCACCTCCAAAATTCTAGAGAAAATTGTCCTAAAAAGACTCCTTGAACATCTTGAAGCCAACAGTCTTCTAACTCCAAAGCAGCACGGGTTTCCCCATGAAAGATCAACCACCTCAGCCATTGTCCAACTTGTGGAGGCTATGATAAACCATCTTGAAAATGGATCTACAGCTACAACTATACTATTGGATCTAAGCCAGGCCTTTGACTGCTTAGGACACAGTCTCATAATAAATAAATTACAACGTCTTGGGATAACAGGCAAAGAGGCTAAATAGTTCAACAGTTATTTATATGGCGGAAAACAACTGGTTGAACTAACCTGCAAGAGCAAAAGCACAAAATTCAGTCAAATCTAATCCACTGGAAGTTAAAAGATGCGTACCTCAAGGCTCTGTGCTTGGACTAACCTTTTTATACTTTTGACAAACGACCTCCCTACCTTTCTGCTCAACTATTGTCAAACGGTTTTATATGCAGATGACACAGCCCTCATTCTTGGCAACAGAAACAAAGATCAGCTTGACATTCTCAGTTTTATTGCCTTTGAAATAACAAAACAATACGGTGGCATGAATGATCTGGCTCTAAATGAAAATAACACACAATTAATTTTTACTGCAGCTAAGAACAACCATGACCCAATCCCACAGCTTTCCGTTATTGACTCAACCAAATACCTCGGCTTAACCATCAATAATACTCTTTCATGGACACCCCATATAGATCAAGTCATTAAAAAACTAAGCAAAAACATATATATTATCAGATGATTGAAACAAATAAGTAATCCCCTAATGACAAAGATTGCTTACTTTGCCCTGTTTGAGTCGCACTTTAGATATGGCTTAGTGGCCTGGGGTGGAATAACGGCCTAGAACTTACAAAGAGTGTTAGTTGTACAGAAAAAAGCAATTAGGGCCCTCACCGGACTGAACTATGAAGTTCTTGGACTGGAGGAACAATACATGAGCACTGCCTTCATAAATAATTTGTTTTATCTTGTTTCTTTCTTTCTTGTTTTTGTAAACAAATGACTGCATGTTCACTTACTCTGTCCTAAATTTGTGCTATGATTTACAGTTTTGTAAAAAATATAACTCTATTGCTTTTCTCAAAGAAATTTTTAATAAAGGATTGACGATTGATATAGAGGCTTGGAGATAGAATGCCACTCAATCTTCAATCTGTAGATTAGGGAATTCAAATTGATAAAATTAAAAGTTAATTGAATTTAATTAATTGAATTTAATTAATTGATTAATTTTTGGTTGAATTGGTTGTTGTTGATTGTTGTTCAATTTAAACAATTAGTTCCAATATGCAATTTCTCTTGCTTTGTTATATTTGTCTTTTGAAAACTTTATTTTCCTATATTTTAATTCATCAAGACTTGTATCAGTAATTTATATAAATCCTACGACTTATATTAAAGAATTTAAAATCAATAAATTTTGATAAACTTTAATAAATTTTGAGTAAACTGGAGTTTAAACATGTAAACGAATTACAGTTAATGTACCCAAAGTTGTCTTGGGTATAAGCTATATTGTAATGCAATTGTGCACGTGATAAGACAACAAAAACACCTCTTCATCTAGATTTCACGGCTACTGGGTAAACCAGAGCTATTTTGTAATCTCGATGTCTCTGATTTTTAAAAGATGAAAAGAGTTTGTTTTGAACATCTTCGTCACTGAATCTTTTTAGATCTCTCCAATAGATATATACTCAAGATTCCAGGAGTCAAGTCTGTGACAGAGTGTCAGATTTCAGACGCTGCTCTAAGCAGAATGTAAAATGGAGCTACATTCAACATTCGCATATGAAACTATACTTGAACTATACATTTTTTGCAATAAATAAAAACATACATAATAGTACGATATTAGATTTTTGTTGTTTATAGTAGCTACCATAATGTAATACATTTTGTTGAGTTGTCAACACAAAATTTTCATGACATTATTTTGAAAACCAAAACTGAGTCGGTCCAGAGTCCAGCAGCACTTTCCCATGCCGTGGCTCTGACTACTCATATTGTAAGAAGTGTCCACTAACTTGACACTAGTACTTTAAACCAATAAATATGTTTAAAGCTGATTTTGAATAAGGCAGATCAAATAAAGAGATTTTGACAAAAACATTTAGTAAACAACTTCAATTAAGTTCCTACTTAATATTTTCCAGGTTATATGACCGGAGACAACTGGCATTTCAAAACTACATGTACTTCCTCATGGAACATGTACATTAGGGAGTGTCTTTCACCCAAAAATGTCATAAAAATACAAATTTGAACAATATTCTATATGTTCTGATATCTTGATTTATAAATATTTTACATAAAACATTAAAAATAGTAAATTTATTACAGTTGACAGTAATTTATTAGGGTTTCCATATATCAACATGTATGTATATAATTGCAACCTCTCTGTTTAAAATATAATTTGAGGCAGTAAGTTTTTAAAGCAACTCCCAATAATTTTAAAAAGTATGGAAATAGTGTTGTTAAGATTTATGATTGTTAAACCTATTTCTTTTAGAAATTAGAACTTGAAACATTTCAATATATCAAAGGGATGAAACTGCGATTCCCATCACAAACTATTTGTAGTTCAGAAAACAGAATAAAACTAACAAAATAAAAATTAAATGTTTTATTATTTCACGTCCCAAGCAATAAAATGAGTATGTATAAACAGGTCAAGTAAAGAGCAAACATTTGTAGTAAAATCAGTGGATCAGAGGGCCCCAGAACATCCTACTGGGCCTTTCCTGATCCTCGGAGAGGAAGAAGTCTCTGCCCAGCTTGACAAACTCTTTCAAGCTAAGCTGGCCATCACAGTTCTCGTCAATCACACTGAATGAAACTATTGCAGCCTGTAACAAATCACATTTAATTGTATTTACTGCTGTTATCATTTTGTCACAGTAATGCATTTAATAACATAATAAAAATTATTGCCCAAATCCACTCGAGCTTTCATACCTCCATGAATATTCTCTAAGCCCTTCCCTCTGTCCAAATGTTCTATGTGATGAGTGGTTCGAAAATAAATACATCCATCCATATTATCATCAGTCTTGGCAATGTGCTTTTTTACCACCAATCCTTACCACCAATTACTCAGGTCAGCTATAAAAATTGGAGAACCCGTTTCAATCCTCTACCCATCCCACTGAGAACATGTAAGTGGTTTCATACTGTGCAGGTGGGACTTGATGTCAATAATCAATTGAGAACAATGATTTCTATTTTTTTAGTGTTACAGTGTCTTAAATCTAGTATACATACCATTGAAACTTCAAACATAATAATATTTGGAAACCTGATTCCTCATAAAATTATTATTATAAGTAAAGTGTTAAAAAATGTAATAATAATTTGATTTGGCATAACATTTAAAAAAATATTTTACTTTGTTTTTTGATTGAACTTTCTTTACTATTAGCTTACTATAAAAACAAAAATAGTATTAACGTGTGACACAACATTTTTCAGTTTCTTATTTTATTTTCTATGAAAGTACAAAATTTTATGTTGATTGGTTGTAAAATAAGGATGAAAAACACAATTGCTTATTTCTGACAACACAACCGAATTTATGAGATGCAACAAGTGTTACGTCATGTGAAAAAGATCTAGATGACTTATACTACTTACTTTAGTAGGACATACTTTTGTGTAGAAAATCATGATTTTACGTTTTGTGACTCATAAACATTAAAACAAACAGCAGTTTATGGATAGCCTGCTCGACCTAAAAGGGTTAAACCTATACAGGGTGGCATAGTAACGTTTTATGATTCTGGTGCCATTGTAAAAGTACACAAGTAAAAATTATATGGTAACTAGCATAATTTCAAACAGGTGCAGATTTAAAATAGTTTGAGGACGTGTCGCAACTGAGGGTTAAGGGATACTCGAGTCTACGGAATAGGAGTCCGTGTCCCTTCCCTAAAAAATGTTAAAAATTACACATATTAAAACACATTTTTCACATTTTAGTCTTAAAAACAAAACAAAACAAAAACTATATTATAACCCCTGTATCCACCACTGAGTTCAAATGATTGTTTTAATGAAATTTGAATCTTTTAGATGGATAGGAGGCTTACAATAACTGGCACAGATATTTCAAAAAACAAAAAGAGCATAATAACTTGTTCTCCTGGGATCATTTTACTTTTTTGAAAACATCATATAGCAATTTTTGTAAATCTAGCTATATTTTAAAAAAACTATGCAAAAAGTCTTTCGATGTGGCGAATGTAATATTCTTTTTCATTCAAGCTAATTAGATCTCTTGTAGTATATGCGAATCTAACTCCAAAAAAGTCTTAAAACCTAATTTGGAACTCTGGGATAACACTGTATAATAAGTGAGCCATTTGTGAGAAACTATCTGCCAACATAAACAACATCTGTTCTGTTGTTGTTGTCTGCTCCAAAACATCTATGGAGTTGCCCAGATGTGACACTTTGATTTTTTGTTATACTCAGTGTAGATTCAGCTGGAAAATGTAAACCAGTCTGAAGTGTACCCTTTCTGGTTAAAATAAACTGTTAACTTAACTAGACGACTCTCAGTAAGTTATTTGCTATCAAATAAGTGTATAAAAATAACCTACAATTACAATTCAAGGCCAATTACATTTTAAAATGCTATTCTATAGAAATGTGTGAAAAAAGAAATCAAACCCGAACTAAGGATTGTGATTTCTTCCAAGTTAATGTTCTTGAGACATTATCCTACAGTGTTTAAACATGTTTTTGTATTGATTTCTCACTTTGGTTGATGAGTCCCAACCTAAAACTAACTGATTGGAGAGAGAAGATGTTGGAGAGAGAAATGTGTTGGAGAGAGAAAGAGGTTGGAGAGAAGGTCTCAGTTTGTTAATCCCTTCACGAGTATATGTATTTGCTAATTTTTTTATATCAACATAACTACACAAAAACATAGGTGTAGATTAGATACAATTTAGAATAAATTAGGAGAAAATACAACAGGACACAAAATGTTGTGGAGATTTTAATTTTAGGTGGTTAATGAATAGGTTAATTCATTAAAAGATGTGTGGTATCAGGCTAGAGGCTCGAGTGCTAAAATCACAGGAAATACATCACTTTATTCACCTAAATTGGTGTCACAATTTTATTGCCATATTCAATAGTACTGCTTGACTAATAAGAATCCAACTGTCATTCACTAACCAACACTATCCTGACAATAGGAGAACTCTTCTTGACATTTTAGCTACACAGAAATAGTATACTTACTTCATCTGTCAAGCCAAGGCATTTATAGAATAACTTGTACTCTTCCACAGAGATTAGTCCACTTTTGTCCTTGTCCAAAGCCTACAACATCCAATATGCATAAAGTTACAAGAATCATGCACATATAATAACTCTTAACATTATTAAAAGTTCGAAGAATGTACAAATTCTATAAACTTTATGACCAAATAACAACCAAACAATACCCTTCTGTTTAGATATTATGAAACATCAAATGAGAAAATTCTGACTTCCATTGAAGAGAGGACACTTTATACCAATGATATCTTCTTTTACTTTACATGAGCTTTTATCAAGTTTGTTTTTTAATAACCCCTTACCTATGCTGATATATAGTATATTCAATCATCCATACAAAATAATAAATTTTAATATGTTTTAAATCAAATAAATATAAAGAGCAAATTGCACTAAATATTACTAGGCACCTTATTAATATTTAGAAGGAACCATTAAATAGTGAACATTCTATTGGGTTACAAATAAAAAGTTCTAGACATTTAACAATATGTATGCAAAAGCAGCTAAGGTCTCCTAAACATATAGGAGAATGATAAGAGCTACAACAAGCAAAATACAACCAACCCCTAAATTTCATACAACTAATCTACTTTTAAATAAATAAAAATAATAGATACTGTCAAAATGTGAAAAATGGACATAACTAAAAAAATTTAAATGGAAGGATACATCATATTGAACATAATTTCCAAAGTCTTTGAAAAAGAAATGTTTTTACTTTGAAATCATGTGTATACCTCTATCGGGTTTTGAATGATAACTAATATATAATAAACTTTAGAAATATATAGTTTGAAATTAATTTCTATTCTAATTACATTCACAGAAACTTATTTTATGAATTTCTCTACCTTTAAAACTAAATATTTTGAATAAAGTCCAAATTGCCATACCTAAAAAAAATAACTGTGAAGTGATAAGTTATGTGGAACCTTATTTTTAAACATCTTTGGGAAGGGAGTACATTTCACATTTATCTATGTCTTAACAGGTTTTATGTTAGTGTTTCTAAACTTTATTCGTTTTTATAAATATTATAAATTTTCTAGTATGAGTATTTATGCTACAAACTATTACTAAGCACATTAGTATGTAACTGTTGGCTATAAAAGACATTCCTTTTTCAAAGATATTTGAAATGAGGTGCTATTTAATAATAATGATTTTGAGTTACGGCCATTGAAGGTTTTTTACAATATTTATTTTTAGGAATAGAGAAATTTTGTAAAATATTCTCTTGTGACTTGTTATTTTTGAGAAAATTTATTTAAAGTTACGTTTCTTCAAGGTTTATACAGTTTTATTTGTACTGTAAAACCATATATAACAAGGGATATTTTTTAAACCTGAAACTTTTTATATATTGTACTATTATTTGAAAACTTAATATTGATTGAAAAATTGCACTTAATTTTTTTTAATACCAGTATTTCAGTTCAACATCATAATTTTTCAATAAACTCCCTTTGACACTGAAGGAGAGACAACCATCAAATTATAATTAAATGTTTGATCATTTCGGTCTGAGTTCAGCAAGTAAATACTAATGAAATATGTTCTTATGTAGTTTTAATTTAAGTATTTAATTAATTTTTATTCTATTCAGTATCTTTTAATACCGGTATGTTCCCTTAGGATACTAAACAATATCATTGAAGTGTAACAGAGTCTTGTACTTTAGAGCCATCTTACTTTGAAGAGGTAAGGCAGGAAGTTGTGTACTTTCTTCCTCAGTTGCTTGTCATTCATGACATGATGCATATCCTCCAGGTACTGTTCGGTGGTGACTAAGTTGTAAGGGCCAATGCTGCCCCATCGCTCTTCCCACATAGTCTATTTAACAACATTTTAAACATGTAACTAGTATTAGATTACGAACAATTTCATTACAATTAATTAATATCGAATTCAACAGTACATGAATCGTAGAAACAGACTAAACACATTTCGTTAATCTTTTTGTATAATGCTATTAAAATGAGATGCACAGCATTTTTTATGTTCAAAAGTAAAAAGCTCCACATAGGAATAGAGTTTTTCACATTTAAACCCGTAATGTAAGAGAATTAACTACAATTCAGCTTACTTCAAGTTACTTCAGATTTGTAAGAAAATAGAGCAGAGAAAGAGTTACACCATTTGTTTACTTTTCTCTCATAAATATCAACTTTACTAAACATAGTAAACCAGTAACAGGTGCGGAAGTTTGTGTTGTTTCCCGCATGAAGTTCCAGTTCCACTGTTTCTTTTTGCACAAACTATTCTCAAACCGCCATATTGGTTAATTTTTTCTATTGTGTGTTTTGCTTTGTATTTATTGTATTGTGACTGTGTATATGTAACTGTAGTCCCATGGAGGAGGATATTAAACTCACTGAACACTTGTTTTCTGATGGAGAAGAATCCGATGCAGGTTTAGACAGTTATGATGATGAGATTTTTTAACATTGTCTGGGAATAGATATTATTGTTTGGGGTATATTATTTATACTATTTATTTATAGTCGTGCATTGAATTGTGATATGTATTATTTAGAAGTTATATCAGCAGTTGTAGTTTTTAATCTCAATTTAATTATAAGGTTGAAATTCCTTTTCTCTTTATCATAAATATGTTTACGAGCATCATAAAAATCTGCAGAATAAAATTAGACATTATTTTAACCCTGATATTATCAATTGCCTGCTTGGTTAATATGCCTTGCATGAGTTAAGTTTAGGAAATTGTATCCCTCTGGGACCTGATTCAGAGGTACTCTCCCAAAGACGATTGCCACTCATAAGATTAGGAAAAATGAATATGTCAGTTCACCTTATCCATCGCAACATAGCAGATAGAGACATGGCTTCATGTATGCTATTACAGGTTCAGATTGTACTTCTTTTTGTCCAGACTCTTAGTTTACTTTGGTGATAACATTAATTGTTTACAGACCAATAGTGTATCTGCTTCAGAAAACAGTTGTTCTCTGATTTCTAATCATCTTTAATTAGAAAGTTAGTTTTAAAGCTACATATTTCTCAAATGCAAATATTATTTAATCCTGGGATGGTTACAGTATCAAATTGGTAATTTATAAAAGCACAACAGTTATTTTTCATGATTTTTAAATCCATTATACATAAACCCTCCTATATCCAGCTTTTATTCCTTATGCCTCTTGTCATGGACAAGATAATAAAGTGATATATTTAAACCTCTGGTGACCGGCCGACTATATATAGTCGATCAATATATGTGAAAAAGACCAGCCGGCTATGTATAATCAATATGATGACATTATTTAAAATGACGTGTATATCGTGTTTTTTAATGTTTAAGGCCGTGATGTTGGTCTGTAAAGTTTCACTGATCATAATTTTATTCTTTGTACAAAAAAAGGTGTTATGGATAGCTAATGAATCTGTTTGTTTTCTTTGTTTGATGTTCACTCCCAGGTGGAAGAGCGTGGGTCGTCTGCTGACGTGCTTTGTAGAACAATTCATATAAACATTATTTTTTCTCACTTTGTGTACTTATGCTGTATAATACATATAAAAATCTTCTCATGGTAAAATTATTTCAAATTTTTTAAATAAGAAATTTGTAAAAACAAAAATAAATTTTTTTAAATTTGTATATGTCACCTACTAAAGTTATTGTACAGTTATTCTAAATTTTTCTTATAGAGAGATCTATTCCAAACATTTGATATAAAAATTGTTATAATATTTTTAATGGAACTTAAGAAATAGATTTTTAAACCTCACAAAATCACTATTTTACCCTGAGGTTTTTAGACAAACTCGGTTCATAAATGTACAACATTTTTCCCCATCATGAATATTTTGGTCTGATCTTTAAATGGTTAAATGACTACCAGTTTTATTTCAAAAATTTTATAATTTAGTTGCATGTCAGACCTATATTTAGTTTTATAACTAAATCTTAAAAATACAAAATTGTTAAAACAGTATAGAAAGTATGGTACGGTACCTGAATTAATTTTAACATTATTCATAAAATGCTAATATATTTACTAAGGTACTATCACATGAATATTTAATATTATAGCAGCAAATATATAAAATATACTTACTATTTTTATATCCTGTCCCTAAAAATATTTTTATGTTTTTGTCAGGAAAAGAAGAAATTTAATCTTTAACTCTTATTATTAGTATATGTTGTAAAACAATGGTGTAACTAAGAGAGATATGAGGGTAGTAGAACCTCCCTCAAAAGCCCAAAAATTTACAAAATATACATATAACAGCAACCTAATCTGCTTGAAATACAGCCAACACTTAAATGTTTTTTCTTTTCATTGGGTATTTCTAATTTATTTAAATTTAGATTTATTCAGATTTATTCTACCCTCTGGTGAGATGTATTCTTCAATTAATTAGATTCTACCCCTCCCCTAAAGCTAAGTCCAGGTGCCACACCTTATAAATAATACAAATTTGTGCTATGATTGTATGTACAAATGCATTTTTTGAGAGTAAACATAAGAGGAGACATTATTATTATTATTTCAAAACGCTGAATAATGCATTATACAGGTGAAAAACAAGCCTTCCTTTATCTGTATCAATGTGACATTACAAACAATCATTTTAGTCTCTATGTGTAATTGATCAAGGGTTAATTAATTAATATTTGTGCTAAGATGGAGAGTAGATATTGCATACCTAATGCTGGGTGGAGTCTTAACAAAATCATTACAACTGATTCATCAAAATTTACTTAACATGTCAGTCAGAGTCCGAAGCTTTAGTTATACAGTACCTTTATTACATTGTAGAACTCCTTTTGATGTTGTGGTGAGAGATGACCCAGATCTACAAAACGGTCTACTAGTATTTGCAGGTCATCGAATGAGATCACTCCATCTTTGTTGATATCCAGCAGTCCATGGAAAGTTCTCATCTTCCGCCTCCAAAACTCACTGGAACCCTGGACATCATACATCAATTGAGGACAAAATCAGTGAATAAAAACTAATAGTAATACAAGTATATATATATATATATATATATATATATATATATATATATATATATATAAAATTAATATTTAAAGTTTTAAACAATAATTAAAGAACATTTTATGAGGGACTTGGTGAAAACAATGCAGAAAAGTAAACACAATTTTTATGTACTTCATTAATATATTATGCAATCAATAGTCTTTTGAATATCAAGAATATTAGTCACAAAAATTTGTTCTACAATATTTGGTTATTTTTAAGATCATGGATAAAAGTGTGTTTCAGACCATCTGAGGGTTTGGTGAGCCAAAATTAATAAAATAAACAAATCAAAATTAAAATCATTTGTAATAATAAATTATTACTGATCCCCAGACTGATCATGGAGAGTGAATATAATTATTGTCTGTGTAGAATGAACATAATTAATGTCTATTGTCTAAAACGCAGGACTCTGCTAGCTATATTAAGTCTCTTGCCACTTCTACTAGTGTGCCAACTGATACACTAGTGGTCATTTTGGACCTATTGCCCTTTAATATCCAACTCAAAGTGGAGGCTAATAAGGTCTCTAACAGATTTATGACTGCCAGATTTTGAAGAGGCATTCAAAATTTTGTCCAGGGTGAGGCATTTTAGAATGTGTTGGCCACTACACTATTCCAGCTAAAGACCTGTGCTATCTCTGCCTGTGCTTCACTAGGACATCCATATTTTCTCTGATAAACAAGCAGATTTACTGGCTCTTGATTCCACCCAGATCACATCAGAGTTAGTCTGAGATTGTTTCCAAACTTCGTTGGTGCTCGGTTTTCTAAACAACATTCAGTTGCACTAGATGTTTTGTACCAGCATCGTGGAATCACAGGTAATGAGACAGCTGACCTCTTGACTAAAAAAGCTCAGACCACATTTGAAGGTCCTGAACCAATCTTCAAGATTAGCCGTTCCGAGGCACAGTAAAAAAAATGGGCTCATGATGAACACAGTCATATGTGGTAGTGTAATCTAGCTGTAAACTCTGTAAGAAACATCCTGGAAGCCCCAATACTAAGCCAGCCAGGTCCTAGTGTGGCTTGAGCAGAGATAACCTAAGGAGTGTAATTATTCCCTTACTGGACATGGCCACTTTAGGAGTCATTTGACGTAGATAGCGTTCTATAAAAATGATCCCTTATGTCGTCTTTGCAGCCAGGAAACTGAAACTGATGAGCAAATCCTCTTTGACCATGTAGCACTGACATCTAAGAATAGGAGCTCAATCTGTGGAGGATGTCAAACCAACCAAACTAGGAGCCACTATATTAAGCTCGTGGAAGAAACCAACTTAGTACTAACTATCTAGGAATTTAGGAATGGGTTGGTACAATGAGGTGTACCTCAGCCTAAGAGCTACCCATATTTACATTCATTTATATGCGAGGCTCTTGCTGACCCTGGATATTAATTTGAATTAATAAAACAATAATGAAAACTTACATTCAAATATAAAGAGAATGCTATAATTTCCATATGCATTGAGATGCATTACTGGGTAATAATCTGAACAGGTCATGTGTTTAATACTCCTAATACTACATGTAAATTTTATAATTTACAAAATATAATGAATTTACTATGTTAAATTGTGCTGCAAAACTTAAGAGTAAAACGTTGTAAGATTTGTGTTAGAAAAGCACTTAATAAAAGGTATATTTTGTATGACAAAAATATTAATATTTAGGAAAATTTAATGTTATGTATGATTTGTATCTACCTTGTCTCTGAATTATTGTTAATATGATTCAGAATACCAGAAGTACCTTCAATGAGGTCCTTAAATTTATACTCATTCTTATTTTTTGTTCCATACAGTATTTGAAATAATTATTCAATAGGTTATTCAATTATTAATAATAAAGTACCAATCCAAAACAATTAGTAAACAATACAACATGTAAATAATGATTAATTTTTAAATACCACAAGAACTAAAGAAAAAATTTGAAATACCAATATGACTCAAATATTTCACTTTGTTTCATAATTAGCAATGTTGAATAAATAAAAAATGGTGTATTACAAAGAAATAAAAAACTAAGAGAAGCCAAATTGTAACTTGCTTTTGTTGTTTCCATATATACCTGTAGAGACTTGACATAGGGACTGTTTGAAGCACCATATACCCTTTAACCCTTAATCTGATGGAATGTGAATGTGACACACATAAAATGCATTATATTCTTGCTTTAAATTTTGTTCAATATTTGTCCTCTTGTTTGTAGGACTGAACTACAAATAAAATGTACATTTTTATAATTTGAAAATAGGTAATAGCACTGAAAAATTATTTATAAACCACCAATAGGACTTGTAAATCATAAAATTGAACAAATGAGTAGTGTAATAAACTGTAAGGTGTAGTTCTTTACAAGAAAAAGTTATATCACTTTGATCTGCAAAAAATCAAACCAAAAAATAATGTAAATGGAAAACCTTAAGAGGACACAATAAAATCTATGATCAAAGCAAATAAAACAATAAATTAAATTTACATTAATTGATAAGTTATGGTTAACCATTAAACTATATACAAATTGAATTCAGATTGATGGTGGTAATTAAAATATTCTCTCCATATTAATTGGGCCAAATTCAATGTGTGAAAAGCACCTGTAATGTAATGCAAATTGTGCTTTTCTACAAATTAAATTTCAGATAATCTATTGACCCTTTATTAAAATACTAAAAAATATATTTTATATACTGATTTATCCCACAGCCAACACCCCATCCATGAAAGCTTGCCTCCCCCTTAATTTTTCTTATTCACTGTTTTGTCCAATACCATACACTTCTATGATTCAATTTTTATTTATAGAGTCAAGATTATTATTGTACTAACCCTTTCTTTTTTGTACGATTCATTATCTAAATCTGAATCTGAATCTGAATCAGATTCGGATTGATTTTCAAGTTGAGTTTCTCGTTTTCCAGCAGCAGACTTACTGTACAACCTCTGTTCCTGCAACACAAAGAGAAAAGAATTTCAGAATAAACCAAGAATGATACTACAGAGATCACAGAGATTCCTCTCCAATATGACAATTTGACAGAGTTAGGTTAGTTTACAATCATAGAATAAGGAAAGTTTTTGTATAAAATTAATTTGACATAATTGAGAATATATATAATATCTAAAAACAGAACCACCAAGGGCAGGTGAGGTGCAGTTTATCACAGGCCATGAGCGGGTTTACTAATGGCCAATTACTAAATTTTGATATAAAATTTAGCAATAACATGTGAGATTGAGATATATCTAAAACAACCTTTGCACGCTAAAATAAAGTCGGAATGCAGTCTGAACAGAATCTCCTTATTATTGTATTTAATGATCAATAATGAAGGACTGTTTATATGAAAATGGAAATGGAAAACAGAGCAGTATACTATAATGCAATGAAGTACAATAGGAGCAGTAATAGTATAAACGTTTTACAAAGTTGTTAACGAAAAACAAAATGTGCTTCTGATAAAAAAATTGAATGTTACAGTATAATTGATCAGGTGTAGGTTTTACCCCAAAAATATAAGTATATGAGTGTGACGAGCACCTCCACTTGTAGAAATCTGGAAGTGAGAGTCAATCTGTGTTGTATGAACACAACCTAATTCTTAGTGAAATCAATAAAAGAAATTACCTCTCAGAAAGGAATCTATGTCAGCTGTTTGGTGAAGGTCAAAGTCGGAGGGTAGTAAAAGGGTTACAAATACCAAACTATAATTATTTTTACAGATCATATTTTTTCACATTAGCAAATTTATAACAAACTGTCCGACACGTAAAAATATTATATCAGCCAACGAGATAAGGAGACTGAAAATTTGTGAATACAACAACTTATAAGAGAGTTATTATTTCAGGCACTTGTTTTATTATAAAAAATCAGTACAAGAATGTGATTCTGTGATATAACAATCAAGTGCAATAGTTTGATCAAAACTGGGGTTTAAGACAATTTTAGAATGAATGTTAGTATGGTAGAAAGAGAGTGTAAGAATATAGTTCCGTGATAAAAAACATGTGTAAGATACCATGACCCTGAATAAAGCAAATCAGTGTGATTTTAGAATAGCGTAAGAATGTGAGGCTCATAAAAAACAAGCTTAGGAATGATGAGAATTTCTGCTGATTATGAATAAATAAGCGTAACAGTGTTACAATGATCTTGACCTTAAAAATAATGAGCCTTTGACCTTGTAAAAACAAATGTAACAGTGTAAAGTATACCTTAACCTTGAAAAACTAAATATAAACTTGTGACGACATTTTCAAAATATGTCTACTAGAGTGTGGACTGAAAGCGTGTGAGAACATTGTGAGGTGTGAAATTGACCTCAAAAACGTGAGCTTAGCAGTGTGAAGCGTGAGTTTCAAAAAGTTAGCGTAATGATGCAAATTAAAAGTGAACTTAAGACACTAATACTACTCCTGCAACCACACTTACTACAGGCAAACACTATCTACTTAAATGATCTTGAAAAAAGTGAGTATAAGAGTGTGAACTTGAAAAGCAAACATTAGGTGGGATAAATACTTAAAAGTAATTCCTCCTAACTCCCTTAGTCTTTGAACCCCACCATCCCCACTACAACTCCAGCAAACATGTTGAACTGCAGCAAACTACAGGTTAACAAATCACTGATTTGTTTCTGATAACAAATCATGCCCTTACTATTGGGATGATCTATAGGAAACATATAATTAAATTAAAGCTAACATTCCTTTGCCAAGTTTGTATTGATATAAAATACTTAAAAGAAAATATTGAGAACTTTTAAGATTAATCAATCAACATATTATTATTAAAATGTATATAATATAAAGACTCATATTAAAAACTGTATGTATGCAAAATTATTAAACATTTGTTAATATTTTTGTTAATCACATTAACAATACTTCTTGTTCAGCTTACAGATCCTGTTTCAGCAAACAGCATACATCAACATCTAAAGCATTTATAGAATACTACTCACCAACCATTGGGACGCTTTGAGGAAGTTACCTAGAGATATACGGGTTGTGTGACATCTTGCATTGACCTAGAAAGAGGAAGCCACATATTACTAGACAAATCCAGAAGAGAAAATTATACAAGGAATCCAGGTGTTTTTTCAGGCCCCTAGACAAGATTCTAAAAATTTGATTATTTACACATTTATAAAAATTACACAAACTAACAAATCATCAGATTTTTCTGAGTTGATTTTCTTGAAGTTTCAAGCTTCTAGAACCTTTTTATCAAGAGTTAAAGGTATGTCATCGCACTGATGGACAGACAGATAATAGTACAATTTTAAGAAGGTCACATCATGTTCTTCATGTAAAATAATCAGAACAGTGAGGTTCAGGGCCGTATATTTTGAAGGGGGCTGAGACACTGGTTTGTTTTACTAGGTATAAAATAAACTCCAAAAACAGGGGCTCAGGAATCTTTTCCAGGAAAATATTGAGTTTTAAGACCTCATAAATGTGTTCTAGGTGCAATGACCCCCAAATTTTGAGAGAAATATTATATATTTCTCAAAATTTGGGGGTCATGAACCCCCAAGCCCCTTTTTATATGTGCCACGGTGAGGTTGAATTCTCTTGATTTGGCACTATCCTTTCCAGATTGTTCTTCGGTCACGCGGCGTCGACCTCTCCATTATGTTTCAATCATTTTTCACGGATTGCCGTATTGCCTACAGAGGGTGCGAAGGTACATATACACTTTTAATTTGTTACCTAGTATTTAAGATTTATAATTTTTTTTATTGCCATAAAATGTGTAATGTATGGCAGCTGACAATATTATTGTTTTGTTTCTGTTGTAGGGTTGAAGTTGTGCCATCATGGCTGGTAACATGACCATGTATCAGCAAAAGTATATTTTAAACATACTGCAAGAAAGAAAACTGAAAGAGTGTGAGAGAAGAGTTTGTTTGTCCCACCCCCACTAGTTAGATTAAGTATATTTTATAGACTAAAAGATAAGTTTATCCTTTCTGAATCTATCTGTGATGTTTCAAGCCTAATCAACTAATCATATTCACTACTTCAGGCATGTATAAGGGGGGGATCAGGGGGTTTAAGCTCCCTCAACCCGAAATTTTGAAAGACAAACATCTAAATTACACCCAATAGTTTGTTTTGAGCTAGAACACATTTATGAGGCCTTAAAGCTCAACAATTTCCTGGGAGAAGATCTTGAGCTCCTGATTTCAGAGGTTATTTTAAACTTTCTAAACAACACAATGTGCCAGCCCCTCTCCCAAATAATTAGTGGGGTTAGGCTTAAAAAGTATCAGCTACAGGGAGAATGTTCACGACTAAACTGTCTATGTGAGATTTTGAGAGATATTTAAAATAATGTCCAACAAAAATCATTATTATCATCTAATATTTTGTCTTCAAACAACATCGAAATATTTCTAACACAATTGAAATCTTAAGATATTTAGGCCTCACTGTGGAGAACCATCTTCAATTAACATATTTTAATCCAAAACCATCTTCAATCAACATATTTTAATCCAAAACCATCTTCAAACTCGATGTAGCATTTGTCCGCTGAAGATGGTTCTCGGAAGCGGGCCAAGAATATATTTGCTAGCAATATTTGGACACGTTTTTCATGAATATTTCATACATATGAATATCTATAACTCAACATATAGACAAGTTAGTCATGAAACTTTTGTTACTGTAAAACGTATGCTAGACTCTAAAACAGGTTTATAAAACCCGGACATCATCAACAATCTGCCTCCTCTTCCCTGGATTAGCTGCAGGGTTCAGATAACGAAGTAATGACCTCATTAGTGTAAATATGCTGATGAGGAATTAGATAGGTGCGTAATGATCTATAGACTCTAGACTAAATGGAGACTGATAACGTATCAGTAGCTGACCAAATAGGATAAACATATGTTTGCTGAGGAGACTAAAACGTGCCATATTCACGTTTTAGCCTCTGCTACGTGTGTACATGTTCGGGAATCTCTGACTCAAAGTGACTTAAAAGTCGTCTTTTCCGTTCTTCTCTCTTTTACTCCCTCTATCTCCACCTCCCTCGCCAAAAAAAACGAGTTTAAATTCCGTGTAACCATGGATCGAGTGTGATCAGTAAAGTGGTGCAAATCTTATAATTTCCATAACCTTAACGGAAATGGCGAATATTTAAAAACTTGAATAGCTAGTTATTTAAAGTATTATTATTTGAAAATAAAGTGCGTAATTATTTTGCCATTATAAACCAATGGGGGAGTGGGTGGGTCAGTCACTGATTGAGCCCACAAACCTTATATTTAGCTCATGTCTTTTGTAGAAATTTAGCACACATCAGAGAAGTGTGCTCACAAAATCGCCGTTTACAAACGAAGGACTAGTGAGAGCTCTGATTATGTATACGAATCAAGGATGTGAGGCTATTACGCATCAGCCACGAAGCAGTCAATAGAAATGTTGATACGCTCACCATACACTTGACACACTCGCGTCAAACTCGACTATCTAAATCAACTCTCACAACACACAACAATATGCGTGCATGTTTACATGCACGTATATAGATAAAGACGCGCCTCTAAGCACATACACGATAACGCATGATATGTTTACCGAGTCGATCGTTATCGGTCAATACGTGTTTTAAACAGCTGCTCCGAATATTGTCCGCTTCTTATAGTATTCATAATCCTATGTAAAATTACATATAATAATAATATACTGAAAATTTATACACACCGCTAAGGTATTTTGTATAAGGTCTTGATGTAAATTTCAATGTATTGCCTTTGGATTCTGCTTAGAGTAATAGATATTAACTTCTGGTACGCGTGTCACAACGCTCTGACATGATTGTTTTATTTAGACCTAGATTGTAGTTACGTTATAGATTGATTATCCACCTGACGAAGAGAACAGGTTGCAGATCTCGAAACTCTGTGTTACTGGCTGATGATAAAAAATCATGTTTCCTTCACAATCCTTCCACCCGTTAAAACAAACTTTAAATAACTAATGTTTAATTCCAATCATATTAATGGCCCATATTCATAATTACTGAATAACAATCGAAATTTACAATCTCCATAGTGTAATGATCGAAACAGACTTCTATTATTAAAGTACTTCAAAGCATAGTTTATTCTTGTATGCACTCGATCTGCAATATATTTGATCTCGAGTTAGAAATGATCAGCAACTTACTGTATCGTATTTGTAGAAAACAACAATTTTACTAGGTTTACTGCAGTTAGTTGTGATTGAATTTGTATTCACTGCGGTGGGATGCTCCCATTACGACCATGCTAGGTACGTCAGTGGACGCGTACGGCACGTGTCTGTACGGGCGGCCTTGACCCGTTTCTGAACCCGCAGCCCCAGGATCGAGGTGAGGTTAAGTAAATACTACGCAGATCGAGACAAATAAACGTGCCAGACGTGCCAGATACCCCGTACGCTGTACTAAGAGCCGCGCGACCTTGCCCCTAATGTAAAGACAGTCCACACCATTCGACTGGTGGGTGTCTTGAGAGGGGTGGGGGAGGTCGTTGAACTACTATCTGGACCCGGGGTCACGCTGCCACGCTGCTGGACATTCGTATTCGATTACAAAATAACACAACAGTGGGGGCACGGTAGAAAGACGCGCGCGCACGCACTGGCGCGAACCTCACAATGCCAAGACGACGGACTATGAACTGAACTGAATTCGTACTTTATTTGGATAGTAAAAACCTTAACGAAACTAAAATTGTAAGTAATAAAATCAAGTGTACCCCACTCGGAAACAACCCCCACCCTACACATTTAAACGGTTCTATTAAACAATTAGGTTCTATTCCCTTAGTTTATGAACAATCAAATACTGTTGCAAAATGCTACAACAACGTATGCGAACAGGGAAGAGATGCGCTTGTCAGAGATTAGCCTATGTTATTGTTTACCTGTGTTATACGAGTATTAGGTAAAATATATTTATTGAACCCAAAACACATATTTGCTTAACTAAGAATTTGGTAGTTTTGCGAAATAAATCGTCATGCATCATATCACACCATTTTGGAGCATGCATCAACTAAAATAAATCGGCTGCGATCAAAAAGACGTCAATACATAAATAAATACTTCAGTTTGAACTGAAAATGATGGTTGGCTGTTAGCTTTAGTTTAGGCACTCTGTATTCCCGCTGGACAACATGGACCATAATTGTTCTGTGCCAACAGATTGAAGGGACCATACCAATACAAGAACAATCTGTGGTAGAACGATTTCCTCTCGTTTCACGTCAAACGGCGGGTTTCAGTAGGCCTACATACATTACCAATGACACTCTTTAACAGTAAAAAATTGTTCATGAGTAACTACGTTACAAGAAACCAACTCGGGCCAATCACAAACTTTCACAAGATTGGTTTCAAATGACGTTTATATAAAAACAATTGGGGTTCTACTTGTTACATCAAGTATTCGTTAAAACCACAATCACCCAACCAGCAACTTTGGTTACTAACAGAACAGAAATCGTAATGGAGACAAAGTTTATTTTACAATGGCAACTAATTGTTAGCTTAAAACAGTACATCCATCATTGACGTTAACATCAATCTAGGAACGTCTCTTACGTCATAGTTTAACTCCAACACAATGAGGCACCACCTACACCAATAGCGTAGTGAATGGTTTATGGGGGTTATTCCCTCTCACCATATTCCATTGATATATGAATCTCAAAGTACACTCGAAAAGAACATTCGGTAGTCATCAATCGGTGTCGGGATTCCTGAGTGGTCTAAGGTAAAATAAATCACTCTATAGAAGTCAATCGGTTGTCAAAAAGCAAATTTGTAAAAGTGCGGGGGCGTGGGACATTGCGCCACGCCACGCTGCGCCGCCCCTGCGCGTAGCGCCGTGTCAATTGTTCTATTGTATTTGTAGGTACAAGTAGTTCGAGCCTTGATTATGAAACCCTTAGGAGTTCTTTTGGAACAAGGGTTTGAGCAATAACGGTACAGGGTTTGGACGTACGTATTTAGCTGCAGCCGGGTAGAAGTCACGTAATTTATTGTATAAATAAAGCAATTTATTAATACAAATTTTTGGAAATTAATATTTTATCGGAATCTCCGTATTGTCCTACGTAGTCCCGGCTTAGTTCGGTTAATCGGACTTCTTCTGTAGTCAATATAACTAATTGACTTTTGCTTAGCTATAGGCACAATGTGAATTTCCTTGTGGATAAAAATATTTTATTGTATTGCAATTAAAAGCAACTGCTAAGGAAGCTAGAAACAAAGATTTAAAAAATACTACTTAAATTTAAAATTGATAAAAAAGTACCCTTTCAATCTGTCAGAAAACACACACCCACACACTAAAGTACCAGTAACTATTGTTTTCCAACACATTTATACAAATTGGTTAATAGTATAAAGGAAGCGAGATAGAACATATGTTCGTATGCACTTTTTTGCTTTCTTTTGTGCCTAATATCATTTCGTAAACTCACGAAATGACACACACTTCCGCTAACCCCCTCTTTTGTGCCTACTACCATTTCCTAAACTCACGAAACGACACACACTTCCGCTAACTCTAACTCCCTCTTTTGAAATCCCTGGCTCTTTTGACGCCTGACCTACATAGCAGCTGAACTGGTTACTTTTTTATACTGGTCTTGGCATTCGCTGTGGAACAAAAGAAACAATGTCCCAAGCAGTTCATCTTGCCTGCTACATAATTAGAAGTGTTTTGTATTAATCATGCACGAATTGTAAATTCATAAACCGTACACAAAGTTCATCGACTGCTTAATTCTGATGTTAGTGGTAAACTTCTTGAATAAATGCAGCATGGTCGATTATATTCCTTAATAATTTGCCGGTAATATTCTAAAGTAGATTGAAATTAACAAAGTGTGTGTATGCGTTGTACAACCAAATGCTTATTTCATTCTCCGGACTAGAACATAATTAAAGAACAGAATATTTTACAATCTTTAAGTTACACATACAATCTTTTACCTTTTGGATCAACGTATCGAATGGCTTCCCCCCCCCCCCATAAATACAGCATTTTTGTGTTTTAAAATGTATAATGATTGAATTACTAACAATAGAGCACGACTAAGTATAGAATTTACATGTAAGAATTGTTATAACTATAATAAAACGATTCTTAAACCATTTATAGAAGAAACCAATCTTACTGGTATCGAAAGTGAACAAACTCGCCCTAAGAAAGCGACGAAGTAAACAGTGATCACGTAGCAGAACTTCGGAACAGGAGTGCTACGAGTGAACAGGTAAACATTATTGCATACGCTATTGTTTTTTGTGCAGTGGCATTTTAATAATGTTATTAAGTCTGGCCTACATTTCCTATTCGCCAAAGGTGAATAAACTAATTAAAGATATACTACTATCACAAACAAATTTGATTTGGGATACCTGCAATGTTATTCGCACACAAATGACCACTACCACTTAAACTTAATTAGTATACAAAACATCGAAATTAGTGAGTTATATGGTCAAATTAAGTAATTTAACTCGTTTGAAGCTAATAGATTTCAATTAAAGTAACAATTAATAGTCATTAATTGACTGGCATGATGGTCTAACTGATATGGCAACTTATACTCCTTAGCATTTAAAATGAACAACCGAATAACGGTGTGAGGCACCCGAGAGATTACACTCTTGGAGAAATCAAGCCCTATCTGAAGTAGAAAAGTACAAAGACCGTAAATGTAAAAGGTTTGGATAAGTTCGTTTCTGAGACGAAATGACGAAGGTACGTATATTTTTCCATGATTATATCTAAGTCAAGAATTAATTTACAGTGGATTATGAAAATAATACTAAAACTTTCACCAATCCCTCACTAAATTTCTAATTATGCTGTATTTGTAAATTGCACACATGTCGAATAAACAAATTTTATATTTTTAAACCAATTTATGGTAATTATTCTAAGTTCAAAAAAAATTTCGTGGAAATAATTAAGTAGACGGTACCTGCTCCAGACAAACAATTCCTGTTGAGTTAGCCTTTGGAAGAGAGCGCGTCACCACACGAGCTCCAAAACGTAGCAATGACAGAGCCATGATCTTACACTAACACTCATCTAAGTCCGTCAGTCACTCAAAACAACATGTCCTGTCTCACGTACACTATGACCTGAGCAGTGGTCACGTCACAACTTGTTTACTAACAACTGAACAACTGGCGAGGCGTCAGGCGGCGCGGTAGGCAACAGGTTGTCTCCTATTCTCCCCTCGACTGAACTAGGAACCAGAACCAGCCCGCCATTGGCAGTGGGCACCCCTCTGCGCATGCGCAGACGATCGACGAGCATCTGAGCTAGAACTAGACAACTAGAAAGTGTCGGAGATTGGGAGATTAATAAACTGTAAATCAGAAAACGGTCGACGGGACGCAACCTGCAATCCCAGCATTGTAAACACCAGCACTCGGTTAGACACGTTATTATCATGTACTTGTACGATTCAAATACTATCATTTTACTTTTTCTTTTTAATTTAGGAACTTAACTATCCATTTTCATTTTTAGACTAGAGTTAAAACTAAATTATTAGTTTGTCACTCTACAGTTCAAAACCTATAGGTAGGCCTAATACATATTTTTGGATTCTATATAGGTGATAATAATAATAGTCAATGACGTTAACTGAATTGATAAATAAAACTTGATAAATCAAAATACGAATTGTAGAACATTTAAATGTATAATTCCATACCCTAATCAAAAAATTTTGAAGTCGAGTAATTCTCTTAACCTCCACAGAGTACGCAAAACCAAAATTAAATAATAACCTTGATTCTTAATAGACAGTAATAATTAAGTTGATAACCAAGAGTAATGGGGAGGGTTTAATTATAAAGAAACAGGGGTCTCGGGAGTACGGGAGTACTTACTCCCCAGGAGGGAATGGAGCCCTAGGGTTCTCTTTCCCGAGCAAATATGAAAACTTAGGCCTCAGAGTACAGTTTTCGACATAAAATGTTGGAATCTTATTTGTGGGATTACAAAACCTACGTAATTTCATAGGATCTTTTTAAAATTTAGAATTCCAAAATTTAGGGATATGCCCACTAATTCAGTTTGTGATAAAGCATTAATCCTATGTTAAATTTCTAACGTTTTTAAAGCTTTATGGTCTTGGTCAGCATCTACATTTTGGTCAGTTTAAAACTAATTTAGTTTGTAATAAATACAAATATTAGTTATTTTTACGGTTTCCCAATACTTTTATTGGGTCTTAAACGGATTTTTCAGCATTTTAGCAATACATAATATTATTTTGGAGACAATGCAGGTCCTGCGTGATTCTCTTGAGATTTAAGAATTCAAAACCTGAGATCGTCAAGATTTAGATATGTTTAAAATGAAGTAAAAGCGTTTTCAAAACCTCCAGTTTCAAATCGTAAAGTTCATATTTTAAACAAATTAAATATGTAGCTGTTTCAAAACGTAAAATTTAAAAATTTCAAGTACAGTATCTTCAACTGCTGATTATTATTTCACTCCTATCCAAATTATAATTTAGCACAACACATCGTATTTCAGAACGTTAAGTTTCAAAACGTAAAGTACAGTACGTTCGATTGCTGATTATTATTTCACTCCTATCCAAATTATAATTTAGCACAACACATCGTATTTCAGAACGTTAAGTTTCAAAACGTAAAGTACAGTACGTTCGATTGCTGATTATTATTTCACTCCTATCCAAATTATAATTTAGCACAACACATCGTATTTCAGAACGTTAAGTTTCAAAACGTAAAGTACAGTACGTTCGATTGCTGATTATTATTTCACTCCTATCCAAATTATAATTTAGCACAACACATCGTATTTCAGAACGTTAAGTTTCAAAACGTAAAGTACAGTACGTTCGATTGCTGATTATTATTTCACTCCTATCCAAATTATAATTTAGCACAACACATCGTATTTCAGAACGTTAAGTTTCAAAACGTAAAGTACAGTACGTTCGATTGCTGAATATTATTTCACTCCTATTCGAATTAGAATCTACCACACAACAAATCTTATTTACAACGTGATTGAGATTACTTATACCTGGCTTGTTCAGAACGTCGAGTTTCAAAACGTAAAGTACAGTACGTTCGATTGCTGAATATTATTTCACTCCTATTCGAATTAGAATCTACCACAACAAATCTTATTTACAACGTGATTGAGATTACTTATACCTGGCTTGTTCAGAACGTCAAGTTTCAAAACGTAAAGTATTATAATAAAACAATGTGCCAGTTCAAAACGTAATGATTCGATAAAGAATGTCGAGATGTAGTTTCGTTTAAATGAAGTAAAGGCGTTTTCAAAACCTTGTTTCAAATCGTTACTAATTCAATATGTACCTGTTTCAAAATGTGAAGTTTAAACACTTCAAGTACAGTCTGTTAAATTGGTGATTATTATTTCACTCCTATGCGAATTACAACCTACAACAAAAATTCGTATTTACAACGTGATTGAGATTACTTATATTATTTGGCCTGTTTCAGAACGTAAAGTATAGTCCGTTTAATTGCTGATTATTATTATTTCACTCCTATTCTAATTAGAATGTACCACAACAAATCGTATATACAACGTGATTACAGTCCGTTCAATTAATGATCAGTATTTTACTCCTATCCGAATTATAATTTAGCACAACAAATCGTATTTACAATGTGATTACAGTCCGTTCAATTGATGATCAGTATTTTACTCCTATCCGAATTATAATTTAGCACAACAAATCGTATTTACAATGTGATTACAGTCCGTTCAATTGATGATCAGTATTTTACTCCTATCCGAATTATAATTTAGCACAACAAATCGTATTTACAATGTGATTGATATTAGGCTATTTACATTTGGCCTGTTCAGAACGTCAAGTTTCAAAACATAAAGTATTATATTAAAACAATGTGCCAGTTCAAAGCGTATTTATAAGAGAGATTTATAATGTCAAGATTTAGTTTTGTTTAAAATGAAGTAAAGACGTTTTCATCATTAATTCAATACGTACCTGTTTCAAAACGTCAAGTTTAAAAACTTCAATTACAGTCTGTTCAATTGGTGATTATTATTTCACTCCTATCCTAATTAGAATGTACCACAACAAATCATATTTACAACGTTATTGAGATTTCTTATACTTGGCCTGTTTCAGAACGATAAGTTCAAAAAGTAAAGTACAGGCAACCTTAAAACGGACTGCGTGGTGCATCGAGCATATTGCAGGCACTATTCAGCTGTCCAGGAAGACTGCACTCTTAGTTGTTGTGTTTAGGGTAGGTTAGAAAATTACTTAGAAATATAAACATAACTAATTTAAGTACCTAAATTATATTTTAGTTCAAACTAAATCATTTTCTGAAAGTAATACCAAAGTGTTAATTGGAATAAAAATGTGTCTCTTGATATGATGCTATTAGTAGAAATGTTTGACAATTTGTATAACTTAGTTTCTCTTATTAATTATATATTCTTAACAAAACCAAAGTTTTTATAAATAAAAACATCCTTCTGGCTCAGTCGAAATAAAAGTAGATTTCAGATAAGACCGTCATCTCGAAGACTCGTACTGAAGATTCGTTATTAGTTTAGATATTTAATTTGAACAACATTGATGGGACAATAACTATCCATTTTGGCATGTTAATATAGTCGTAACACTTTCAAATGTTTAGAAATTCCATAATCTGTAGCTATAATTAATCCAAAATTATGTTTGTTTCTTTAAAAAATAAACTGTCAACGAACATATTCATATATAACGGTTCAATTGTATACTTCTATTAATTTAAATGGCCACCCTATCGAAACCTTAAAAGTTATAGAAAATAAGAAGGATTAAATGTTTCTTCGAATAACTTGACAGTTTTATTAAAAGTGACAATTTTGATTTATATTTTGAAATACCCGAAGTACAAATTTTGCCCAAATGCGAATAACCGCCATCTTGAAACGTTTTATTGGTTAAGACTAGCTGTAACAAATACGCACGCTATCTAAAACTCTTACGAGATGTAGAAAGCATGTAAAAACAAACATAATTGCAAATTATCTGGGAATTCTAAAACAATTGTTTGCCCAATAATGTATAATAATTTACATAGCCATTCCTTTTCAAGCTTTAAATTGGCGCTATCTTGAAACCTGTAAAATATTGGAAAAAGGGAAGGAATATAAGTTCTTTATAATTACTTGGTATATCTTTGAAATATATTATTTTGGAATTAGTTGAGAAAAAAATGTAGGAGGAATTTGAACGGCCACATTCTTAAACGTTTTCATTGGGTTCTAATGAACAAACTCCTCCATCTATGTGCAAGTACTAAATTTGTATTACATTTAGTATGGATATTTAAAAAAATTACGGCAGTTATCGTGTTGACAAGCTCGCATTATATTGCATAATTCCATACATATATACATGCATATGTATACACATACATTTTCGGATTATGGCACTTTTGAATTCTGTGGGTTATGATCGGAGAAAATCCAAAATGTCTCTTGGAAATTCCGTCATTAAGACGATTTCAATAGGCAGATTTCTATGAAATCTATTTAAAACGTGTCACTTCCTGAAGCTATTTATTTATGTACGTATATACATGTTTACATCATTAAAAAAATTCCTACTATACCTGTGATTTTACGCGAAGTGATTAAAAATGTTCTCCTTTTTCTGTATTCTGGAAAGTTATCTTAAGGTTATGAATTTAACATTTTAAATCTTTTCTAAACCCAAAATCTATTGCACAAGCTTAAATAGCAGTGTGTGAATGGCTGAAGTCAGTTATTGATATATTGATGCAGACTACATTGATGCAGTCTTCACACATTTGATACAAAACTCCGAGATATATTATTGGATAGCTTCGATGACTTCAGTAACTAATACTTTAACTAATAGAATTTATGCCAGTGAGGAATCCAAAAATCTGAGTAATCAGCTAACTTAGTGAAAGATGTAATATTATGGAGCGCTGTGGTAATTTTGATCGGAATAATAAATATTTTAGATACCGTACTTATTATTTCAGTGTCCATACAAAATTTTACCACAATTCTAATTATTTTTAACAAATTTAAATTGTGTATGACAAAAACACAAACACCACGTACGTATATAATATTTACGATTAGTTCAGTTCCTTCAATCGGCACACATGTGACTATAAGACCCACCGTATTGGCCGCTGCCCTTGTACCCTCAGTATTCGTCGTTTTAAAAGGTGAACAAACCTGATACAATGTAGAGTATCCCATTTTTTTAACCTCTGTTAGTTACTACCGGATCAAAATTATTATAGATACCGAAGTTTAAAAGTTAGTCACAAACTAACCAATACAGCTACAACTATAAGAGCAGACATTAAAATGTATTTTACGTGTTCTGCGTTGAGACACGTAAAATAAATAATATACAAACAATAACTTTCAGTTTATATGTCGATTACAACGGAAAATAGTTGCAGCTGTACTGTTTTGTGTCTAAAATTACAGTATTGTACAGTATGATTAAAATTGTTATTAATTCATAATCTTAACTTTTATTCTTGATCGGACAGTTCAAAAAATTCAGTATTGTTCCCGTTATGGAGCTCTTAAATTAATTATCTTGGGCGTGTAATTTTGTCATCCAGTATTTAAAACGTTTCATTTTAACACCAATTTAACTGAGCAGGGTTTGTTAATTTTCTGCTCCCGGCGCCTGTTCGCTTGAACACGCAAACCGCCAGGCTGCCCAGCGTAATGTTGCCGGTTACCTCGGTTCCAACTTTTCCCCTTCAGCTGCTGTACACGTGATACCGCCCACATTGTGATATAAAAAATTGAAAAACCTTACATACACACATGCATAAGACACAGAATAAACTAGTGTAATTAAATGATGTCCAGAATTGTCTGAATTCCACCACAATGTGCAAAAAGTGTTAGACGATACTACTTAGACAATCAATCACATTAACAACATTTTCCATATAACTCTATAGTACTCAAAAACAGTACACTTGTACGTTTTTCGTTGTTATAGACATGAAAACTGGAAGTTTTAGTTTGTAAATTATTTGCTTTATCAACAAAACGCATAATAAGGAATTACGTTTCTTAGAGTAAAATTATATAATACTACTGTCATTTTCATTTAGTACACTACTAAATCGCGAAATACTTGGAATTTTCCGAAATAGTAATATAATAAAAGGATCCATCCTTACATCCAATAAAGTTCTACTTCATAGTATGTTGTTCTATATACTCATAGTAAAAGGTTAAATTGGGGTAAATCTGCGTGTTTTAATATCCCTTTTGGCTGAGTCGGAAGAAAGATAGAATTTACATGCAGCCATTATCTATAACTTTCAAACTGAAGATATATTGATATGTTTATTCATTTGCACAATATTAATATGGCAATAGCTCTCAATAGTGGTATATTAATAATATCGTAACACTTTGAAACATTTAGAAAGTTCATAATCTTGAAACCTTACAAAACAAAAAATGTTAGAACCATACACGTTTATTTGTAAAAACGTGGACTAGTTTTGGTTACAATTAATCTAAAATATATATTTATAAACATACGAGTATTTACTTAAATCCGATCATAACCATAACCGTAATTCGGATACACACGATGTTATATCATTGTCTCGCGAATTCGATGATCAAATTTCCAAAAAAGTGTATAGAAACATTGTTATGTGCAATTTTGCAATTATATTTTTTTATTAATTTTTTAACTACATAAACTGAAATACAAATTTTGTTCACTGAATTCCATTCATACGAATATATTCTTCCAAATACTATTTTTTTGAGAAATTATCTAGTTTGGGTAGGTTAGAAGGACTGTTTTTTTTTATTTATTTATTTAAAACACGTTCATTACGACGGTGTTTCGAACTTTTTTATTTGCCGTCGAATTTTTCAATAATTATGGCCAAATCCGTAATCGGGGTTTTTATTTTAAACATGTAAGCATAACAAGAAAAGTATGTAGGCAGCAGTGAAATATCGCGATGTACCCGATGGGGTGGTACACGTCGTCGTCGTGAACGTGTTAATTGTCAATGATCGGAGCGGTGCCTGGTAACATGTGTTGAAACTACTCAGGAAACTCGCAAGACTATTATATTATATGCATCACAATATATATTCATAATAGTTATAAAAAGAGGCTTTTAATAACAGAGCTGTTATAATTATGCTTAACAAACCGTATTGTAGAATATTTATGAGAGTAGAAATGTAAACGAAAATGATATTGTACATATCTGCTTTGAAAAGAAGGGGAGCAATTGAGGTATGATCACAAATGTGTGGATGACGTGTAAGAGCCTGTGAACCGGGTTCTGGCCATACCTCACCCCTGGCTCGAGTGACAGGTGATCTACGAGTATACCGTATTACAGTCATCAGGGGTATATGACCGCTAGAAATTCTTTTGATAACCACGGAGATTGTTTGTTTACATGGTGTAATTTGAAAACTTAGCGCTTTTATATAAATATGGGTAGAAAAAAGTAAATACGACACAAAGTAAGTGGACAAGAATAGACAGACATTGGACTTGAACATATCGGCCTTGGCTAAAGTGATGAGTTCAGGAAGCAGCGGGGAAATGGCTGTTTAGATCAAAATATAATGGTGCTTAGAAGCTCTTACTTTAATGATCTATATTTACTTATTTCACATCACATAACACAATACTTTTGAACTAAAATTAAACTTTCGCCCGTTATACCATAGTTTAACATACCCTACATGGAAATTTCACATTAATAGAGAACCTCCTTGTAGTATGTAATATATTAAAGCTTACAAAATTACCATATTATTGATAGCGTATTACGTATCAATAAGCACATGTGTATATTTAACAGAAAAATTGTAGTTTCTTGCGGTGCTTTTGAATTCAGCTTTTAATTGTGAGCTTATGATATATATATTGAGTTTCTTGTGATGATAGTAGACCTTATCTTTCTGCCTATTTAGTGATTTATATATTGAATATTTGGTCTAAATATTTGTTTTGTTAAAACAATAACACTTGAAGAATAACGGTTGTAAATAATTTATCTACAACTTTATGTTTGCTATAAAAGTTGTAACAGAGTATATAAAAAATATGGTACGCTGTTTAACTGCACGCTATGGCACCTGCTATATTCTTGAGATCTCACGCATTTTCCTTTTTTTCTCCTCAAGATTTGAAGTATTTCGTGAGATATTGTTAGATTTTATTCATTGGACAGTGACAGTATTATGTTAGTTCTATTACGATGGATGTCTATGTGTCACAATGCTAGCTCTAGGATATATCCTATCAAATTTCGTAAAGTTGAAACCAGTTTTTAAGTAATTAACGATTCTGAAAATTACCTTATTATATACCGTTACTTTTGTTATGGTATGTACATTAAGTTATTAGTTTTGTGAGTTTTAATCAGTTACCTATTTTTTACACTGACATTCAAGCGTAATATCTACTGCAACAAATCCTAATCAACAGTTCTTATAGGAGGCTTGTAATTTGAAACCAAATTAATACATTTAACTGTAAATATAGTAATATTTATGCACTTTAAAACAAAGACTGAAATACAGCTGCAGAAGCCTCCGCAGTACTGTATAGTATTAATTCTTCTGAACAAAACAAGTAAATAAATTACAAATTAACGATTTTAGTATATTTTGCACATAAATTCCAAACAACGCACTGAAAATAACTAAATAATTGCGATATGTTTAGAAGTATTTTTTGAAAAGCTAATAAATTTTATAGAGAAACCCAACAGTCTCAGTATTGACCAATTCGATTTCAGAAAGGGCAGATTGATTGTTGGCGCTGTAGTAAAAACTGATGGCTTTAGAGGGATAGATGATCGGAGCGTTCTAAATCAATCGACTGTTTTGATCACAAAACACTGTTTCAAGAGATTCGAGGACTTCAACGTTCCCAATATTTTTTAGTGACAGATCTCAAATCGTACACATTTCAAACCAGTGTTCAAAATCAGCTATGTTACTATATAGAGTCCCTTAGGCATTAATTGTCAGCCCAACTTTTTTGTCGACGACATTGGATCGTCACCACAGATCGGGAAACTTGAAGTACGCAGACGACAAGACTCTGTGTCAATAAAAAGTCAAATCTGCTGGAGCAGCGTATCTTTGAGGATTTGAATTCTTGTGCTTAGTAATTTAGCCAGATGAATCTAGAAACAACAATTCAAAAACAACTTTATCAACTTTTCCCTGCGCTGTTTGGTGTCTTTCACTTTGGTGCAGTAGTCATGGTGAATGATATTATGGTCGAGAAAGTCTATTTGTACAAATAAATTCCTAGTAATAGGCCTTGATCAAGGTTTGACATGTTGGGGAAAGTTTTGAGGAAGTTGGCTAAATACTGCCCTCCTCAGATATTGATTATAGAATACTGTCTATTATAGGCTGACTTACCCATATTTGTCTTACGGAATGACATTGAGGGGCGCCGGCGCAGGAACTGAAGTTCTTACAGAGCATTACCGTTCAAAAGACAATTCGAGTAATTGCTAATTTGGGACACAGGCACTCATGCAATTTAACGTTCAGCAAGGTGCAACAGTTGACTTTACCTTTATCTCTATGCTTTACAGACAACACTTGCGGGTATATATAAATGTGGCGTGAGTGCATGAATGTGAAACTAAAGGGACATTACCGTATTGGCGGGAGATAATTTCGTCAACATATCATTCGAAACAGAAGGAGAACTGTAATGGGAATCAATTGTATTGCGAATGAGAAAGGATGAATGGTTGTTTCTTGGTACTTTTGAATGTGATATTGTGAATAAAAGGCTAAATTTTAACTTTCGAAGGTGGCCATTCATTATATTATGTGTAATTGCAATAAATAATTCGATTGATTTGAAAGAATTTGTTTACGTAAAAGTCCTAATCTGTTACAAAACAACAATCTGTTTTAACATCAAGTAAGTTTGCATTAATATATTTATTTATTCCATGTTAATATACATTTATAAGTATAACACTAAAAAATTGTAGCGGTATATTAATTTTAAATAACAGAATAACAAATACGGCGCACTTATATGTTTTACTGAAGCTAATACTATGGGAGCCAAGAGGCAATTTGCACTGTATAAGCACTTAAGAGTTTTTATTAAAGCAATAGAAATTTTCTCCTAATACAGAAATTTACCTAGTTTATTGGAGGTCAAAATGGGATTATATCGAAAGGTTTAAAATTATAAAACGATGATGTACTTCTCAGATAAAATTTGTATATCTTGATACACAAAACCGACCATTACACATAATTACTACTTAAATGAACGTCACACAACTGGACAAAGAGACTGTAAATCGCCACTAAGATTCTGTATACGGTCAGCTGACACTGATTTAACATTATTTATTTACGTTTGTGACGGTTGGTTTTAATTGTGTCACGCTAAGAAAATATCCACTTAGATCTTCACAAAAACTAGCGTGGCTGACCATAGATTCCGTCTTAGAGAAAAGCTCTCTATCGCCACCAAGAAAAACAAAATTGTGTGCTTATACAATTAAAATTGGATCTCGGCTCCGAGGCATATGAAAGGTTACAAATAGATTCCGTCTTAGAGAAAAGCTCTCTATCGCCACCAAGAAAAACAAAATTGTGTGCTTATACAATTAAAATTGGATCTCGGCTCCGAGGCATATGAAAGGTTACAAATAGATTCCGTCTTAGAGAAAAGCTCTCTATCGCCACCAAGAAAAACAAAATTGTGTGCTTATACAATTAAAATTGGATCTCGGCTCCGAGGCATATGAAAGGTTACAAATAGATTCCGTCTTAGAGAAAAGCTCTCTATCGCCACCAAGAAAAACAAAATTGTGTGCTTATACAATTAAAATTGGATCTCGGCTCCGAGGCATATGAAAGGTTACAAATAGATTCCGTCTTAGAGAAAAGCTCTCTATCGCCACCAAGAAAAACAAAATTGTGTGCTTATACAATTAAAATTGGATCTCGGCTCCGAGGCATATGAAAGGTTACAAATAGATTCCGTCTTAGAGAAAAGCTCTCTATCGCCACCAAGAAAAACAAAATTGTGTGCTTATACAATTAAAATTGGATCTCGGCTCCGAGGCATATGAAAGGTTACAAATAGATTCCGTCTTAGAGAAAAGCTCTCTATCGCCACCAAGAAAAACAAAATTGTGTGCTTATACAATTAAAATTGGATCTCGGCTCCGAGGCATATGAAAGGTTACAAATAGATTCCGTCTTAGAGAAAAGCTCTCTATCGCCACCAAGAAAAACAAAATTGTGTGCTTATACAATTAAAAATTGGATCTCGGCTCCGAGGCATATGAAAGGTTACAAATAGATTCCGTCTTAGAGAAAAGCTCTCTATCGCCACCAAGAAAAACAAAATTGTGTGCTTATACAATTAAAATTGGATCTCGGCTCCGAGGCATATGAAAGGTTACAAATAGACTCCGTCTTAGAGAAAAGCTCTCTATCGCCACCAAGAAAAACAAAATTGTGTGCTTATACAATTAAAATTGGATCTCGGCTCCGAGGCATATGAAAGGTTACAAAATAAGTAATTTCAGCTTTACGAAAATGGGTTGGTGGGTTTCGTCAACTATAAGTAAAATTAAAAAGTCTGTAGAATAAACATTTTTCAAACCCTCGATTCGAATTTCTGCACTGTTGTGTAGATGGATATGTTATAATTGTTGTTGGGTTGTTGTAATCTGTGCTTAATTTTAAACCTCTTCATTAAAGCCGTCAGCGAGTACTTTTGTCGTTTTGAAGTGACCTGCTAATTTCAAGTGTTTTCATACTTTTCGGTCATACTTGCACGAAATTTGTAATTTGGTTCATGATCATAATCTACTTTTGTATAACATTATACATTAGAATAAAGGTACTTTGTTTATATCTATTGTTTTATTTTATTTATTGTTTATATCTATATATTTATTTAGGTATATGTTTATATCTTTGTTTATATCTTTATTCTAATAAACTGTGCACGATGAATAAATTACATTATTTTAACAGTTAAAATAAATGTATTTAATTTTTCTGTTAGAAGTTTCTTATCAATGTGCTAATTAAAAATACTTTTAAGTTTATACATGAATATGTATAAATAATTCTTATACATTAGTGTAATTAAATAGTATATAGCCGAAATTTCAAGAAAATAGAGAGTATAGAAAAACTATCGAGGATTTTTAGATCGTTGCCTTTTGGGTAGAAACTCAACGAGGACATCCTTGAGTCTGACCGAGGGGCGAGGGAATGTTGGTTTAATGGACCCTCGTCACATTTGGGACAACAGGACATTGACAGATGCAACATGATAGTGAAGACCTTCCGATACTAAATCATGGTATAATTTTCTTAATGAAATTCCGACATGGCCAGACCAGAGACAAGGACATTTCCGTATCATGTTCATACAATATGCTGTCTCCTATACGAAGTTCCAATATTCGCCGAATCGGTCAACAACGATATATCGCTGGGTGGAGCGCCCCAAATCCTATGGAGTGACATGCGCCATCATCGAGCTCAATGTTTATGGTATGTATGTATGTATGTATGTATGTATGTATGTATGTATACACACACACACACACACACACACACACAAAAGGGTGTCACAAACTTAAATTTATAATTCTAAGTTCTAAATCTAAAAATTTCTAAGTCAACAAGTCTTTTGAGTAATGGGGAGGATTTAAGTATAAAGAAACAGCGGTCTCGAGAGTACGGAGTACTTACTCCCCAGGAGGGAAGGTAGCCCTAGGGTTCTCTTTCCCGAACAATTATGAAAACTTAGGTCTCCGAGTACAGTTTTCGGTATAAAATGTTGGAATCTTATTTGTTGCATTACAAACCCTAAGTGGTTTCATAGGATCTTGTTAGAATTTAGAATTTCAAAATTTAGGGATATGCTCCCTAATTCGGTTTGTAATAAACCATTAATCCTATGTTAAATTTCTAACGTTTTTAAAGTTTTAGAAGCAACTACATTTTGGTCAGTTGAAAACTAATTTAGTTTGTAATAAATACAAATATTAGTTATTTTTGCGGTTTCCCAATACTTTTACTAGGTCTTAAACGGATTTTTCAGCATTTTAGCAATACGTAATACTATTTTGGAGACAATGCAGATTCTACGCGATTCTCCTGAGATTTGAGATTCAGAGCCTGGAATCGTTGAACTAACCACTATTATCTAATTGTTTTAAGAAAATAAAAATCCTGTGTTACGACTTCTGAGTTTATTCAAATATAGGGCGTCTAGGAATTATTTTGTTCACGATCAATCTAGTTTTTTACAAGAAATTATAAATTCATCCACAAAGTCTTGAATAAGTACAACTTCAAAACACCATTTTAAACGAGTTACGTAAAATGAGAATAATATCAATACTACGTATATCCCCAGAAATGTTTATAATTTAGTATACCCACGTCTGAAAACGTTGTTTCTTTAGCCTCAAAATATTAATAGGAGTGCGTTCAAAACGTCGTTTTATAACGTAAAGTATTATATGAAAACAATGTGCCAGTTAAAAGCGTAAAGATTCATAATGTCAAGATTTAGTTTTGTTTAAATAGAAGTAAAAGCGTTTTCCAAACCTAAAGTTGTTATTTGAAACAAATTAAATGTGTAGCTGTTTCAAAATGTCAAATTACAAAACATCAAGTACAGTCTGTTCAATTTGCTGATTTTTATTTCACTTCTCTCCAAATTATAATCTAGCACAACAAATCGTATATACAACGTGATTGAGATTATGTTTGGCCCGTTCACAAAATGGAAAGTTTCAAAACGTAAAGTATACTCCGTTCAATTACTGATTATTGTACTGAATTTGTATTGAATTTTCGTACAAATTCTTAGACCACAATGTGAGGTACAAAGGCAAGAAAAAGTTCCATTAGTTAATGTATAATAACTGTTTTTTGCGAAGACATAAATTTTGAATCCAAACAAAACAATCTAATTAATGTGTCAAAATTAAAATTCTATCTGATTGCGGGTTTTAGAGGAATAACAGTGTAAAGCTAATATAGTAAACCCAATATAACCTGTATTTTTGCCATTCAAACTGTGATAAAAACGCTTTCTCATAAAACAATAATTTATTATTGATTTAAGTAAAAATTGATTGACATCCACGTAAAACTAGCATGTCCATTATGGCTCGCCCGTTGCGGTATCAACCACTGGATTCGCAGAAATCTTTACGTTTGTGTTGACATATTCTCAAACATTGATCAAATCTGATATTCATTAGAATAAGTCACTTTAACTGTCCTCATTGCATCAGGCCCTTAACCTCATGGGTTCAAATATGAATACTATTAATCACCATAACATTCGTCGCTGTAAGCAAACGTTTTCAAATTTCAATCCATACCTTAAACCTAGGTATCCAACAGTTACGAAGAATATTTTGTTCACGTTGGTGATATCGCAGCTTTACACAGTTCTCGTGATTGATTATAAAAGCATGAAAAAGCCGCCTTGAGAGTACCTATGTTACTCACGTGGGACCCTAATACAGGTTTTAAGTTGTAACACTTCTCAATGTGATGAAAATGTACATTAAAATTACATCGGTCATCGATTATAATGAAAATGTAACACTAGGAAATATATTATTGAATATTGTTATAATGTACACTGAGATATCGAAAGTTGATTCAAGCGGATACGTGTCACACTGTATATGAGGGTGATTGAATATGGTGCTGAGGACGTTTATTTTTATGGTTGTAATATTTCAAAAATCAGTAAATCTATTGATACACTAATGAAATCTACCTATTTAAATCATTAACAATCAGAAGCTGACTTGTGGTTGTGTTACATGTAGATAATATGGAAATCTGATCAGCTGCTCAGCTCCATGCACATGTAACTTTAAGCTGAACAGCTTACAAAAGTTAGAGAAATTGAAAGTAGAAAGTACAATTTTTGTAAGCTGCTTACTTTAAAGTTCAAATCAAATCAAAATGCCTTTAATTTCTAGCATTTCTTATATATAAGTTTTTCAGAACAACTACTATCATAACTTCTTACACTAAATTACTAAATTATTTTAACACAATTGGAAATTTAATGTATTAACACGTTTACCTTGACTTTAAAGGCATTGTATGACAATGTTTTGAAGTCATTGGGGAGCTCATTGTAAAGTTTGGGGCCGAAGTATGAAAAACTCTTCCTCTCCAATTCTAAGCTTGCCTTAAGAAAGTGAAGCTTCCCACCATGGGGAGACCTGCGCAGAGACACCTCGTCACGGGAAGAGATCCTCTCGTAAAGGTAGTCGGCTCGTGGATAGTAAAAACACTATGTGTCAGGTAGCAAGTTAACATCCTGCATACAGTGTCTACGTGCAGCATATTAACTGTTTGCCGGTACGGAGATACATCGTAGAACTTTCTCAAGCAAAAAATAAAACGAATGACTGAGTTTTGAAGAATTTGGATATGATAAGTGCCCTTTCCTATAAATACTATTGCCACATGCAGGAAAGCAATAATAAAATGCTGAAAGTATCAGTGACTGCAATAAATGAATTTTAGCGGTCTCTGGAAGCAAACTTCTAAACCTGTACAGACCTCCCAGTATCCCCAACACACGCTGGGAGGCATGTGTTACATGTTCAGTGAAGCTGAGTCCACGGTCGAGTCTGCACTAGATCGTATGGTGCAGTGTGCTAAACTGTGCACTTGTCTGAGTTGAGTTTTAGATGATTAATTCTGACCAATTTACTATGTTCTTCAGGTCGTCATTAATCTGACCGAAAGCTAATATGACCATGTGGCTTGACTCATATAACTAGAGCAACTGTGAATCATCTGTATACAAATAAGGTTTACAGTTTTCCACAGAGCTAGGGAAGGTGCCTGTGTACAGTGTATACAGGACATGCCACGCAGCTTTGCAAGGGGCGTGGAAGCCTCACTTCCAAGTGTGATACTCTACAGTCAAGGTATGATGCTATCCATGAAATCCATCACCACCAAATCCATAATAATGCATCTTTGCAAATAGCATACTGAGATTAAGAGTTGTCAAGCATTGTAAGGGAGTTATATTTTCCCTTGTCTTTAGGATAAATAATGCCACTAAACAAATTTTTCAAGGCAGAACATGTACTATGAGTATTTCTGATTCCAGATTGCAGTTTTGGGAGTAATTTATGTTTATTCATGTGACCTGTTATTTGTTGAATTACTTTTTTTATAGAGTCTTGGACATTGCTGATAGTATGTATATGGGTCTTAACTAGTCCAAACTAGTTGGATTATTACTTTACGTATTGGACGAACAATGCTTTTCTTCCAAGCTTGTGGAAATATCCAGTTAGTCAGTGACTCATTCATCAGATAAGTTATGGCTTCAAGGGTAAATGGACACAGTTTTATCATTCATAAATCATTTGATCACTTCCCACTGTCTTTGTCTTAATCGTATTCATTAATTGTTTTGCTGTTTCTTTAGTGACAGCATTGAATACAAAATCACAATTCAATGATTCAGCATTGTATTGTATTTTCTTGTTTTATTTGTCATAAAATTACTCAAGATTTTACTACTTGATCTATGATGAATCTGAAAAAAACTTTATAACAGATCATCTTTGGTTCTAGCTTGTCCTACTTCAGAATCAAATCACAATAAATTAACTTGTGGCCGTAATTGCCTCTACTCTGTGATCTGTTATTCTGAATGCATCAATACGCCGGTCTTCTTGACCTCAGCCGACTTGCCTACTATATGTGGTCTATCAAAGTGGACGAGGTTGCTGTCACTCTTGTTGTTTCTTCGATCAATTGAATTGTATTAATCTCACGCAAGAGTCGGCGAAGTTAATTCGACTGACTAGATGTTTTTGACATAAGATCAATATTAGTGTAACCTAAACAGATCATAGAATCGACTTCGACTGACAGATCAACAAACAGGGAGTGAAACAAAGAAGCAAGGCGGGTGTACCTGACATCGGGTGGTCTGTAAGCCACAAACGAAAAAGTCTCCGCCTCTTCACCCTCTGTGCAACACATAGTGCTTCGACACCAGAGGCCAGTATTTCAGCTAAGGCGTGTTGCTGGTACATTATCCCTTGCATTATGTACAGTGCAACACTTCTACCTTTTCCTACATAATCTTCAGTTAAATTCGAACCGGCAAGGAGATTACAGCGAAACATGCTGTAATCTGGTATGCTGCAGTAGTTCGAGAGGGTACCAGGCTGAAGCCATGTCTCAGTTACTCCAAAGACATCAAAATCATGCACCAGAGCACACATGTCTGCGAGCCCAGTGTTAAGTGAACGGATGTTTAAGTGACTGAGTTGCGCCCATCTCCCCCCTCCGACTACTTTTTCGGCGTCGGGACCACGTGTTCACAACAGCCAGAGCCGCGTCCAGCAACAACCCCAGCGCCGATATCTAAGCCAGAAGCGGGAGAAAGCGCAGAGAAAGATATACAGGCCTCATCCCGGTCATAGGTGGGAGATACTTGCAATGCTTCCTGAGACACCAACACAGTAGAAATTATGTATACAAATAATTGCCCGAGACGAAAAACACTTCGGTGGTTAAAATAAACTCCATCCCGGACGGGGGCCCTACCTATACAACAGTTAGCTTCCACAAACGTAACACCATAATATTACATATAAGATCCAGCTGAGTTACAATCATAGAGAGCCCGATAGACAATGTCTTGCCTAATTAATACACTGTTGAGAATTACTTTGGAATTTGGAAACTGTGTCCAGGCCGTAAAAGGAGGTCCGCAAGCTTCCCATGCACACCATTGTACCCCGGGCCTCCCTGATAGCAGTACATGAGATTATTACACACAACATGGAAGTAAATAATGGCCAAGCTTATATCTAAATATCATAACAGTCTACTGTTAATATCTAAAATTTTCCCTTCGGGACAACATTCCACATAAGTTCCTTTTTCCATGTATTTCTTGGTAGAATATTTTAAGTGTGAATCATCAATCAGAAGTACTTGCACATGAGCTTTGTAATGTTGAGGAGCTATGGGGGACGATCCTGAGTCTGCTTGTTGTGGCTGTAGGATAGTATAGAAGACAGAAACAGTGGTCTGAATTGGAAATGCCGTAACTTGGGACCGCTTATTCGTGGTTCGCACAGGTTCTTGATGGGCGCCAGTACTCGCAGTCAGCTCCGTTAGTAAATCATTGGCAGTTGACGACTTCCACTGCCTTGATCTGGATCTCAACTCCCCCTCAGCCATTTGACATCAGCTTCCAGCACTTCTATCGAGATTTAACAGGTACTGACGATCGGCAGCCAGTTGAACTATTCTTTCCTCGCATTTTCTTTCTCTCTTCGTGTTCTCAATATCAATATTAATGTCTAGTATTGCCTTACGCCTGACCCACATATTCTCCGCCTTACACTCTTCAAGTTCAGTTTTAAGGCTCCCCATATTGGTGTCAAGTTGTTTCTCCAGCTCACAGCAGGCTACAAACTTGTCCCGGAAGCTTATACTTAGGTCCATGTAACGGGTTTCAGCTAAAAAGAGTCTATGTGGAAGAGTCATCACCTCCATTTTAGCTCATCATTTATTTTGCACAAGCTGTTCACTTTATCCATCACATTACTAATAGCTTCTCGACAGAGTCCTCACCAAATGTGGCGATGGCTGAAAGAAGGTCAGTATAAAAGACAGAGGTGAACTCAATTACCTTTTGATCAATATGCATAAACTATCTGTCATGCCTAGCAATTTCGTGTAAGTTGGATTTACCTAGGTTTAAGATATGGATTGAAATTTGAAAACGTTTCCTTACAACGACGAATGTAATGGTGATTGATACTATTCATGTTTGAACTCGCGAGGTTAAGGGCCTGGTGCAATGTGGACAGTGAGAGTGACTTATTCTAATGAATATCAGATTTTATCAATGTTTGAGAATATGTCAACACAAAAGTAAAGATTTCTGCGAATCCAGTGATTGATACAACAACGGGCGAGCCATAATGTACATGTTAGTTTTACATAAATTCCAAATTTTTATTTCAATCATTATAATAAATTACCTTTTTGACAGGAATTGTTTTTATCACAGTTTGAATGGCAAAAATACAAGTTTTATTATTTTTACTATGTATCAGCTTACACTTTTATTCCTGTAAAACCCGTAATCAGATCGAATTTTAATTTTAACACATTAACAAGATTGTTTTTTTTAGTCATTTTATATCTTATCGAAGAACTGTTATTATGCATTGGCTAATGGAACTTTTCCTTGTCTTTGTGGTCATTGTGGTCCAATTCCGAGTATTGCCGACTTTTCATACATCTCACAGGCAATTAGCAATGAAACATGTAAAAACAAACGTGAACAGTCTTATTTCAACCTCGACTTTATAGTGAAGAAATTATTAGTAATAAAGCATAGTAGAAAACGGAGGGATATTAAATACATAATCGACGGTAATACAAATTTTGACTATTTCAATGTTCTGGATTTTGATTTTTAATCTTACCATATTTTAGTAATGAATTTACTATTTTAAGTTCCAGCTTATCTTTAGTTATAAATGTATACATATATATGTTAGTTTAATTTTTATGAGGTTAAGTGGTAGAGAGGACTTTATAGTCCTAACTTCGCCTCTAATAAAGTCATTTATCATTTCATTTCATCTTTGTTTTGGTTGAAAAATATTTGTTAAATTTGGAGAAATGCAAAGTTTTGCGAAGGCTCTAAAGTCACGAATGTAATGTGATAATGCTCATTTTAATCAATTGCTTTATAGAATTGCTTCTTTTGTTATCTTTTTTTATTTTTTGCTTGATATTAAAAGTTAAAAGACTATCTAAAAAACAAACTTGCAAATTATTTGGCACTGTTTTGATAGCGATTAGTACTGTTTAGATATCTGTAAAATTACAAATTCAGTATTGCGTTTGGCTGTAGATGGATATTCAAAGGTATTGTTTAAATTTGTATTACATTGAATGTATTTCTAAATAGCGATTAATTCTGCCATTCAATTGGAATAATTGAATATATTCAATGAGAACTGAGAAATCTTGTAGGGTTATATAGAAGGCAGCGCCTAACCATTTTTTTTAGTTTAGATTCGTCTCACTTCTCACTTCTGTCGTCCGTGTCATTTGTGGGTAAAAGTACCTTAACTGAAGGTTATGTTTATTTTACTTTTAACACATTTGGTAAAACAAATTGGTTTAAACAATTACTTTAACATTCTGTAGATTCTTGATGTCAATGTTCTTGTTTCATGTGACTGAGTTAAAGATAGTCAAATTTTTACTATTCTCAAGAAATAAAGGTTAATTAAAATCCTATTGGTTATGTTCAGAATTATTAGATAAGCTAGGGTTCATGGGGGTAGTTCTTTTTAACGCCTTCAGAAATTAAGGTTTATTTTTATTTTAAAGTATTTTATAGCACTATTTATTTAGTTTAGATACCTTACACATAATAAGCTGGTTGATGATTTTATGTCATAATCTTGTCTGGACCTTTCTGTTATTAGACTTAAATTTAATTGTAGGCCTACATATTTATAATTATTCCTGCTTCTGGCTAAGTCTGCATGCAAGAGCAATTCTTAATACTTAATTTCCGATTAATCAATTATTCTCAAATCTTATTCCGAACCATGTCCCAATAAGAAAACAAACCAAATCTATTTTAGATACTTTTGTAAATTTCAAATATAAATTATAGGCACAAATTATTTCCTACAGCTGACTTAGCGATTACAACTATCTTAATACAATTGATAAAATATGTTGGTTATATCATACTTCGTTGAAGAATTTATTTCCAAGTAATATTATGTTAAATATATCTTGATATGAAAAAAATCAATGTAATTGAGATGATGTTTTAACCATCCTGATCGAGGTATTACCACTGGGAACAGCTCTCTAGCTGAGTATAGCGAGTGAGCGTATAGTGACATTCGCATTACATAGTGTAGTGGCGGAAGGAATGGATAACCTTGATTCTTATTGAATATTATTATGTTGTCCCTAGAAGCGTCTGTCAATTTTAGTTGAAGAATTACAGTATATATTATAAATATAACTAGGTTTTAAAAACTTGCAAATATATTTCCTGCACAGGAATAATACCAAAAAAACCCCAAACTTTAATCTTTATAGGAAACTTTTTGAAAATAAGCATAATCATACGCAGGAGCTAAATTCTTACTGGACATGGCTGATTCATTTGTCAGCTCAGTATTCTTTAGTTCCTGTTTGTCCTCTTTGTAGCTCTCCTGTATGGTACTACCGAACATGTCAGTATCCCTCTCCACTCCTAATAATAATGATTCCTCTACAGCTCAAATTTAAATTTGCATAGCAGTGCTTCATAGCTGAAGTCATGGATTTTAATCTTTAAAGAGTTTGCGTTTCTCATTTAATTCATTAACAAATTTTTTTATACTCTTTAAAAACTTATCTTTTGTCTTGTATTTAAAAAATTAGAAACTGAATTTAATATATTTAATTAATCTTAATTGTTCTATTAACTAATTGATATTCTGTAATTAACCTATTTAAGAGCATATTTGAATACGTTTAGTGTACAAATAAACCTATTTCTCACTTTTTACAAGTTGTGGCTAGAAAATAACCGGATAAGTATTGGGAGACCCACAGAACGGATGCAATAGCTGAATATCATAGGACGGGTCATGTGACTCAATCTCCTACTCCTTCTCCGAGTTCGTCTGGCTTCTGTACTTATTCCAACTGTAGCTCTCGTTATAAGCATTTAATATTTTGTCTCTGCATCGGAAAAATGTTGAGTATCCAGAAAGAACTGTGTGTGAACATCAAATTTCTTTTCAAACTTGGGAAATTTACAAGTGAAATATTTGTAATGTTACAACAAGTGTATGGTGATTACTGTTTATCACAGACACAAGTGTTTGAGTGGTTTAAACGATTTAAAAGTGGCAAACGTATTCAAGGTCATGATGATTGTATTTTTTTATCCTAAAGGGATTGTGCACATTGATTCGGTACAAGAGGGGGAAGCAGTGAATCACAATTACTATATTAGCATCTTGACTACCCTACGTGAGCATGTACGAATAAAACGGGACGATTTGTAAAAAATAAGTCATGGATCCTCCTCCAGGACAATGCTCCAGCTCTCAAAGCTTTGTCATTGAAGAAGTTTTTGGCAAAACACAACATTTCCGTCTTAGATCATGTACCCTACTCACCAACTGGCCTCCACCAAAAAGCTACGGAAGTCATGAACAGGGTTATGGAGCGATGTAGAGATCAAGGAGAGGAGCACATTGATGGGGATAATATCAAACTGTACATATCTGTAAGTAAAATTTGTTTTCAGACTCAGTCTGATTTATTATATGTCAAATTGAAGGACAACAGACACCTATGCAATGAAGCTGCAGGATTAATAGTAAAGATATGATAAGCACTTGTTACTCTATTCAGAAATGTTTCTAGATTCTTTCACACTTATAATTTTTGCAATACTGTACATAACACTTGTCAGTTTTTAAAAACCGTAACAGTGAGAGTCTATTGCAATTAGGTATATCAGAGGCAGAGATCATAATCACTGCCGGGTACAGGGGACCTGACCCTTGACCGTCACATTGTCACTGTTATAAACCTAACATACACATACACAAACACACTCTCATTTCACTCCTCCTTAAATAGATTTAGTTTAGCCACACTTTACCAATTTTATTTAATTTGTTTTGCCAACGCTTGAATAAAAAAAAATTGCTTATACATTAAAATTCAAGAAGTAATATATCCCTTTATCTCTTTTGCTTTATTTTTACTCTATATCTAACATTTCCAGCATAATATTTAAATGTTATGTTGGCAGCTAGATGCAACTGGGCATATGCACAGGCAGATTGCCCATGTAGGCTTTCCAGTATTGTTATATTTATTGTACTATTTGTTACATTTACTTTACATTTTCTTCTATATATAATTATAACTTTTTCATCTAAGAAAAGATTGTATATATGTATTTATAAACTGCTGGAATAAACATTATTCATTTCATTTTTCAGCCACACATTGTATAGAAACTAAGATAACCACTCTAGAATATATAGGAATAACTTTACTTTCTTTTACCATTATATAAACAGCGTAGAATATATAAATAGACAATTCAAACATTGTAATTAAATAAATAAGGTGTAAAAGATCTGTATAAATTATTTATTACGAATTGCAATTTTAACAGTAAACATCATTTTTTGTGTAATTAATCATTAAGGAAGTGAGATGAAGAAGTGGTAACAATAAAAAATAGAGAGCATACTTAAAGTAGTTATCATTGCCTTAAAAACTTTCATATTTTGATACTTCTGATTCCAAGACATCTCTTATGCCTTCAAAATGAAGTTTCCGGTCAGTCACAACAAAAATTTGAGTCAATTATTAAAAAAATAATAAAAACAGAACAATAATCTATCAGATATAGTGTACATGTTCACGGAACTGTTATCACATTGCCAGAAATACCTGAAATTCAACATCAAAGTTTGTTTATAGTAGTTTCATATGTCATCAACAGGTTCCAGCACTAGGAAATCTAGAATTTTAGTTTTGTCCAATTGTACTGGACTGGAGGGTTGAGCGGTCGACTTGTATGTAGTCAAATACCTGCAGAATGAGAAAATGGTGCTGTCCAGTAGAACTGGACAGCAGAGTTTTTGGGCCATCTTTATTTTTAAAAACAGAGCACAAAGGGTTAAGCTGCAACTTATCCTATGGCTCCTTGAAAATCCCTGTTGCAGTGTCACATTTGATCGTTAAAAATGTTTTTGAGGACAACACAGTTTTTTGTATGTTTGCTGTATATTACTAACAACAGTTCTGTGTGATAAAAATTCACTTCAAATACTATTAATTACTATAAAATTATGAACATTTTTACAGTTAAATTTTACAAAATGTTTAGGCATAATCTTCTTTTATAATATTGTAACAATTCCCATGGTCTTGTAATCAACTTAATTTAAACCTCTCAAAACAGTTCTAAAGCCCCCCCTCTCGCAATTGTGGTCAACACATGCCCACAATCTTTAGTCTAACTTGGAGGAAAAATTAAATCTAGTTATAAGCAGATATTTTTGTTTAGCCCCACTGTCTGGAATCTCCTTTGCCTGCACTTCAAGTGACATCATGTGCAGAGTGAAATGAGCACACTTATTACTTTTTCCACCGTGATTAATAGAATGTTCCTGCCTCTCCCTACAAACAAGGTTTGTTTCACAAAGCAATCAGTTAGCGGTCTGTTAGAACAAGGTAAGTATATAGAATGCTTTATAAAATGGAGGTGGATTGGAAATCAATACACCGTATTCTATGGCTAGTCTCTGAACATAGGTATAGATTCTATTAAGAGATTTTCATTACTTTATGACAAACATCGTAAATAAACTAAATTTATTCTCATGGAACACAAGATTACTTAAACTGAATTGTCAGATTTTATACAAACAATACTAAAAAATAATTTATATAGTTCTAATTCATGAAATCTGGGAAACAGGAAATCATCAAAGATAGGCCTCACAATTATAACATTGAGAAGGTTAGGCATATTTGCTATGTGTTTGTGCTGAGTTTCTTCCACAAAGTATCCATGTGCCATGTGGTTCTTCTGCCAGTTAAGTGCAATATCAGTAGTTATTTCAAGATGTCTTGTTGCTCATACAGCCTGAAAGTCTGGAAAACCTGAGACTTCTTGTTTCCTACTTCCAAAGATAACATGAGTGGTCTGATTCATTGAATACCATCATTATTCTGGCAACATTCAATGGAAAAGATATACATGAGTTTATTTCCAGGCATTCCACAGATGTATGCACTGTCAGCAACATAATGGTGTGACAGAAAGGTTTAACAAACTGAGAGATTATTTATAAGTATTATGAAAAGGACCAGTTCAAAGACCGAACCTTGAGGCACCTCCTAGTTACTGGTAAGGGGCTACATCTAACTTTAGTTTCAAAACCATTCACTATGTGACCAATCTCCACAAGCTGCTCACATGCACCAAGGTAACTCCTTAATAACCTCAATGGATTTTTCCTGGAAACCCAGGAGAAACTTATCAAATATGAAGCTCTGGCTCAAACAGTTTAATGCCTTACTTAGGTTTATAAACGTTCAAATGATATTTATACATTAATCCATGTTGTCTGTCCACTGTATGTTTCACTACAGCAATTTGGGTTGACTTTTTGAATGAAAGAAACTATGTTGGCTCTTTGTCAAATGTTGCTGTTTAAGTGCTCAAAAATTCTGATGAAAACAGTTTCTCAATAATTTTTAACAAAATTAAATAAACGAAATAGTATAATATTTTACTCTGTTTTTGTGTCCCTTCATATGCAGTGGGATGATTGTAGCAATTTTTTATTTCTGGGGAAACTCTTCTTTTTTCAGTGACAAATTTATGACGTAAAAGTAAAAAAGTAAAGAATGTCTTATTTTACCAGGCGAAGTTAGGGCTAAGAAGCCCTCTCTAACACTTTACCTGGTACCAACATAAGAAACAGTTCATTCTGAAAAACGTCTTCAATCCTTCATGATAGCTCTTGGGGAGTAGTTGGCTTCAATATTAGAAGTGGAGACCGGACGAATAGATGTCTTATGCCTCAAAAGAGATGGACTAGGACTAGAAGTTGTTGAAGGGTTAGACTTTTAACATCTTTTCTATAATTTTTCCAGAAATCTTGAGATGTTACGGATATGGTTGCCAATTTATGGTATTCTAAATGGGTTTAGATTTGCTTGTAGATTTATTAATGTGCTGCACAAGTGTGCATGATTGATTTCAGTTTGCTGTCATATGCTTTTTTCTGTTCACCAGCACTTCTTTGTCTTCCTCTTTCCCGCTCAAGATATACTTTCCTTCAGCCTAAAGAAACTGTTGTTTGAGTATCCCACTTCTGCATCACAGAGGGGTATTTTGTTGATGTTATTGTTTTTTCTGAATTTTTTTAGGGGAGAAGCATTATTGAGGGCAGTTGCTATGACCCAAAGAAAACTGTTGTATGCTTGGTTGGCCTCATCCGATTTGAATACTGAGTCCCAATTTTCCTCCACTACACAATTCTTCATATTGTTAAGGCTACAAATGTTCAGGTGTCATCTTAATGATTTTGTTGAAGTCTTCCTACTAGTTCTTAAATTTAATTTGCATAATGTAGAGCATTCATTGTGGAGCATGTGTTCTGCGTGATTACATTTGTTGGCAGTGGAATCCTCGTCATGTCGTATACAAGCAAAAGCTCATCCACCTTTAGGTGTTTACTTCAAAGAATCAATGTAGATATAACCAACTGTTACCTATGTACTGTTTTGTAGTGTGTGTGTCTCTAACACATTGCTGATGACCTGAAGGGCCTGCTTTGTCACTACATTGCTGTTGGGCGGCTTATATATTCCTAATATTTATACATTAACCTTTTTAGTAAGTCGAACTGTCACTGCAGACACTTTACAAGTCAAAGGATGGTGTATTGTTCAATATCTAGTTAGTTAATGTCACTATCTAGTGTCTTGTGTTTAAAAATAACCACTCCATCCTTCAGAAATACCAAAGAACTACCTATTATTATATTAATACATGTTTTGCTAAATGTACATTTTTTTGTGCCTCATTATGGCCTTTTGATTCCAACATGAAATATTTACTACATATGTCTATAGAGTTTCTACCATAATTCACTGCATGAAAGTGTAAACTTTAGACACACAGCTTGATATAGCATTTAAATTTGAGCTAACTTACTAATCAATATAGAGCAGGCAGGAATGCATTTCCTTGCTTGGATTCTGTTGTCAAATTAGCATTTCTACCAGATCAGGCCAATAACCAGTTGTTGTGTTGTGTTTAAGGAGAAATCAATTATCATAGTCAGAGGTCTTTTTTCAGTAATTATGTCTGTTATTAAAATGAAAAATTGTGGTTTTATGGATATTCTACCATGTGTTCTTACACCAAAAATGATGTATCAGCAAACATTAATGATTCTTTATTGGGCCAACATCCTACTGAGACAGTGGAAATTAAATCTGTAGACTCTGTTGTTGAGCTCGAGGACACAATTCACTACCATGTGAATTACCCTTCTCCATACTTTAAAACCACCTAGGATTCCACCTCACAATCTTCAGTTGGAAGTTGGTACTCCAATATTGCTTCTGTGTAATCTGATACCTTCCAAACTTTGCAATGCACATGGCTGTAGGTTAAAGCTTTACATAGCGACGTTATTGAAGCAACCATCTCCATTGGTTGTGGTGGGAGAGAACAGTTTTTCTACCTAAAATCCCCTTGATTCAATGCAACTACCACTTGCAGTTTAAACTGCTGCAGGGTCCTATTATATGTTTTGCCACGACAGTTAAAAAGCGTAAGGTCAATCTTTAAACATGACGAAGTGGATTTAAGGAATTACTTACTATTCCTTCTGTGGTCAGTTCTATGTTGCCTTTTCACAGGTGAGCTTTCCTTACAGATGGTTAAAATAGTCTTTTGAGCCTTACAGATAAACAAAAACATTGTTTATCAGGAACTTTTATGAAAGTCTGTTTTTTTGTAAAGCAGTTTCCTATTGGAAGTTTCATGTTCCTGCTGGTGTAAGTAAAAGAATGATTTTATCTTCTCATTCAAACAAAAATTATTGTCTATCACACTCAATGTCCGTGTATAAATGTCCATATATAGACTTCTACTATACCTGTATAAAATCTAATGTTCATATACACATTCTAAAATATAAAAAGTGGCAAAACTTACACTTGTACCATACCAAAATGTTCACAAAGAATCTATCTTTATAAAGTTGTAAAATAAACCTAATATAGTATGAACTGAAGGTACATGTGCTAGGATAAGAATAATGCAAAAATTGAGTGTGAGAGACAATAATGTTTGTTTGAATAATTTACTCTCTCCAGATATGAGCTTGTTGTCCCACCCCAAACTGCCAGACCATACCTTAGATGGGATTGAAAAAGTGCAAAATATGCAATTTTGGCTATTTTAATCCCACTTATTTGTTTTGTCCGCCTGATGACATATGTTCTGAGCTGAAGTTTTTACACAGTTGGTCAATATGAGTTCGCCAGGTCAGGTTCTATCACTATTTTGAGATACTTTGTGTTTTCTTCTTTCCTCAATTCAGGTAGTCCAGCCTCTATTTCCTTTTTAAAAATGCTACAAATCATCTGGAAAGTTTTTTCTTGTTCAACACATGGTCATTTGAGTAGCACTATTGTTTCGTCATATTAAAGGCTATGTAGGCGTTGACATAATTATTCATTTGATTTTTTTTGCGACTGTAATAAAAGTTTATCTGCAAACATAACAGTCTGGCAGATATCTTTAAATCGGTCTAGTAGGTTGTTTGTTAGCAGCAGGAATAGGGCAGGGCCCAGCACTGATCCTTGAGGCACACCTCTCTGCATTGGGGTTTGAGTTCATCGAGTGTTCTTCAGAGTATTATTAGAAGCATTTAACTTCCACCATTTCTTGTCTGTTGCTTAAATAGCTGTCAAACCAGGTTAGTGCTGAATGCTCCCTCCAGGAGCATTCAATTTACCAAGTAAGCAGTCATGATTTAGGCAGTCAAGCCTTGCTGAAGTCTAAGTATCGGCTAGTTACCATATAGCCCTCTACCAGTTTGTCAATTATATTTTCAATCAGCTGTATTAGTGCTGTAGTAGCTGATCTACCTTTCAAAAAGCTGTGTTCAAAAATTTGTTAGTATAGTTTTGTGCTAGGTGTAATAGTAGTTTGGTTAAGGCAATTGTTTCTATTATTTTTGAGAACGTGGTTAGTAGCGGAAGGATTTGAGCTACTTCAGTAATAATTCCATTTTACTCCAGATTGATACATACCCAGTCTATTAGTGTTGGTGAGGTTGAGGTTGTTCTTGTTGCCGGAAGTTTATGTCTGATAATGTTGTAGCATGCTATTATGTCTGAGATCTTATTACTATCATTATTTTCTTGCAGGATATCTACATTTATATCTCCCATTATCACTATTGGTTTCTCTGTGATTAGGCCATCATTAATCATACTTAAGAGATTCAATGCAGCATCAAGGTTAGCACTATGTGGTTGGCAAACTCCTAGTACTAAAAGTGACTCTTTTTCCTTTGAATTTCAAATAGTACTGATACAAAAAGTTCTGAGTCGGGCTGCTTTAAAAAAAATAATCTAACACATTTTTCCATATCATTTTTAGCTAATGCAGCTACATCTCCCTTTACATGGTGTTGTCATGTTGTGTGGTAATGAGTAAATCAGGGGTTTCTTTATTTTAATAGTGGTGTTTTGTGTAGTGTGGTCAGTTAACATTTTACTGACCAATGATTATGTTTGCTTTGGGCCTAATTAGAACACTTTCTTGAGTTGTGAAAGAGTTAGATTTTATCTTGATATTTATTATGATTAAGAATCAGAGTGGTGAATGTCGGCATGTATTAAGATCTGTTTCCTAGATTTTTGTGGGAATGGTGAGGTACAGGACAGTGCGAGTTGGAAGTGTTTCCTCCCTGTGGGATCTCCTGCTTCAGAGTTTTCAAAAGAGATGGGGTCTGTGATGATAGAAGCTGAGGCAGTGTATCAAGAGAAAGGGAGGTTACTGGAGTGTTGATGTAAGAGGCATCTGTGTGGTCATGTTTTTTATTATGATTTGGAGGTAAAGTTCAATGTTTTCAGTAAACACTCTTGCACACTTTGATTTTGCAGCTTTGCTGTTGCATGCATAGGTGGTTCTTAGTTTTTTCCTAGGATGTCTGATTGAAATCTGATTTAGCACACAAAGTATATTTTCTTAAATTAGATTTTGCTACTCTTTTTTTACTGTTGTCGCACTTGTGTATACACTACAATATAAAATATGTCACACTTTCTCGCCTTGTTGCACAGCCACATGATTTGTCAAGCATAGCAATATGACTCAAGTCGCTTTGTGTGTACCGGCTCTAGGGATGCAATATTTTGCTTTTGCTGCAGGCTTTTTTCTCATGAAACCATATCTTTGTCTGGAACATGAGGATTTAGTGATTGGCAAAACATATTAAGTTATGTCAGCATGATAACTCACCAGCTCATGTAAAGTATTTTCAGTCATGGCAGGAACTTTCTCAAATATTGCATTTCAGTAAATCCATAAGTAATGAAAATCAGAGATTAATTAAAGCGGAAATTGACCATTGGTGCAAATTTTTGAAATATTCTCTAATTATAGTTCAATATATGAACACTCAAGGACTCGCCTTTCTTGATAGAAATTACACAGTATTAAAAGAAAATAATAATGGGAAATTCTAAAATCTGGTTGAACACTTATCTTAAATTTTATTTTGTATAGGCCAAGCACTAAAGGATAGTAAACTGCTCAAGAAACTTACATAAATTTTTTTAATCCAAAATGAGTATCAGCATATGTATGGAAGTCATTCCCTAAATTTAGTTTTCAATGATGCTCTCTCATGTCCAATAGCTGTTAAATTTTCAGCACCTTTCAAGAGATCTTTAAATTTTTTCAATATGTACATACAGGTAGATCATTTTCATGTACAATGTTACAAATCTGACAGTGAAACCTTTTAGTGACACCTAACGGAAAAGTATAATTGATGGTATCTAACATCTGAAGTTATTATTTATGAATATTTACGTTTGTATTTATGTTGACATACAGGGATGCTCCGAAATAGAAGCTTACCCGTACAAGACCTTATTTCGTCGTCCCTATGAGTATATCAGTCCACAGGCTTCACTAAAGTTGCATGCAAATTGTCAAGTCTAAAGCTCATTTCATTCTCGAAATATCAATGGAGTTGTAAGCTTTGCTAATGCTCTGTAAAATCTCATGAAGGGATATGCATTATCATTGAACTTTATCTTGTTCATATACAAATAAACCAATGCAACGGAGTATTGAAGGACCCAACAAAATGTTATGAAATCCTACCAACCAATCTAACAAAGTACCTCATTACATGTATTTCTATGTCACAAGTCAAAGTGTTAAATGACTGTACTCAGTTTACAAGTTTTTTTTTTATTCTACTACTGTCTCATTGTCATCATGATTACTCTTAAGACCAATGTAAAAATGGTAGCTAACACTCAGCCAAATCCCATGGAGTGACATGCATAGTCATCAAACTAGATGTTTCCTGTATATAAAAATGATGCATCTTGCAATGATGCATAAAATATAAAGTCTGTAGTTCGATTTTTTTTAGCTGTTCTGCGGAAGACCATTTTTGATTGAGAGACGGAAAAAGAAATTTGCCAGCCCATTGTGTGATAGCAAAATCTGAAGTGAATGACTCAAGATATCGTGGTAAATGTTAGAATTCTCTAACATTAAGCCAAATCATATGAAGGAACTCAGCCAAATCATATGTAGGGACTAAGTCAAATAAAACGAAGGGACACTTCCCATTACCAAACGACGTGTCTTTATAGGATGTATCCTAAAGTTTTATAGGACGTTTTTTGCTTATCTTTAAAACCATTGTTATAACTGTGTTCATGTTGATGTTCTGAATTTAAGTGACTAAAATTCATGGAGAGTTTCAAGTCCATAACTCAATTAGGTTTAAACATAGCTTGTGGACAGACAGACAGAAAAGAAATATTTCTAGATCCCTTCACTAACGCTCAGCTTATCAGTGACAGTCTGCTCTGGGAATACTCTTGAATTGGGTTCTAACGAAATTCCCAAGCTTAACAATAGCAAGTTATATCAACCAATTAGGTAAATAATGCCAGAGTAAAATAGATGTCTAATTTAATCTCTAGGGAATTCTATGGCAATAGCAAACATGTTTTTAATGAAAAGAAACAGGGTTCTGAATGAGTAAATGTAAAAGCACCACTTGTAATAATTACTGCACAAGTTAAGCTTCCAAGTACGAGCTTTACCTCCATGCAGCATTAGCAGTGCCATTGAACTGGAGTTTGAATCCGCCTTAGGGTCGATGGAAGGAAGTAACTTATAGAAACATATTACTTCTAAATCGGTATAAAAATGTTAGTTCTTACAACTAAAAATGCATAAATTATTAAATTTTATTTCATGCTAAAGTTATAAGTAGAATTATACTCTTTTCAAAATATTGTATTATTAAGGACTCAGCAGAAGCCTTCTTAAAATCGTGTCGTTGTCCCTCAGCCTGTGCAATAACTCTTGATAGAAAGGCTCTAGAGACTTGAAACTTGGTGCATAGGTTCCTCTTCATTTAAAGAAGAACGATACAAATTTTAGGATCAAAACATGAAAAGGCAGTCCGTCCGTCTATGTGATAACTCTTTTGTTACATTATGTTGTGTATTACGATAATCTGTTGTATCAATCTTTTTAACTGATTAGGGAGGACTTCCACCGCCCCATGGATATGCTGTTGTAATTATACAGCTATATATGGTTTTATTTTCTTTTTGGGATTTTAAATTCTCTCTTCTTAGGGTAAAGCTTTGCTTATTAGTAAATTTTATATTTCATCCTTATAACAAGACTTTTTCACATGCTTTATATTAACAAGAAGCTTATTATAAAAATAGTTCCTATATAACATAGCGAACTTTCAGATAATATTAATTTGTGCACGGGAACCTTCAGCTTATCTTTAAAACAAGTGTTATAACTGTATTCATGGTGATCTATATGTTCTGAATTTCAGTGACTATGAATAAAAATTAAAACACTAAGTATACAGTGATGGTATGATTAAAATTTCTAAATTCCTAAAAAAATTACAATATGTTTTTTTATTTAAAAACAACATGGTTCATACATATTTTATGGATTTTGAGTCCATATTTTGCTAATGAGTAGAAATAAGAATAATAAGTCTAGTCTTAAGATTAACCAACTCCCTCTAATTGTACATTTGATACCAAGCTGAGCTTAGTTTTTTGTTTAAAATATAACATATGGTCTTCAGAATAAATTTTGGTCTATAACTAGCCCTATACATTTACTAGACTACAGCAGCCTAAGATGTGTTCTTGAAATCTAATGTGAACTTTACAATAGATTTGTGAAATATATTCAGTCCTTATTTTGAACTGTCTGAAATTTAAAAATTTGAGCCTTGTCACTATTTAATGCAAGACCATTAATATATAAACCACGTTTCTAAATCTACAAGAGAATTGACAATTTATAATTTTATATCTTGCCCTCGATTACATTTTAATAATTATATTGTGTCATCCGCATGCTGCAATTCCAGATCATTCTTAGCATTATATGGCAGAACATTTATAAAAATAATGAACAACAAAGGGCTTAAAATTGACCCTTGTGGGATACTGCTACTTATATTTGTACATGATGATATATTTTAAAAACAATTATGGTTGAGCATTGTTCTTTACTTTCTCTTAACAAGGAATGACCGAAAGCATGCTAATGAGTTACATGAAATGCCGCAAAATTTTAGTTTTTTCATGTTTTTCAAGTAATAAGTGATTTACACTGTCAAAGGCCAGTGAAGTCACAGAAAATACCAGCGGTATCCTGTGACCTATCACCCACCAGCTCATCACAGTTAAATCTATGTGTCCAGCCGTCTCCTCGTGCTGCCCGCACAACTTACATGCAGGGTCTCCATCAGTTCGGGTGTGACGACCTCTGTGACATCGCTTGGGTTCATTTTCTCTAGTCTGAACTTCATGCTATTCGTGTACAAGTCAGGCAACGTTATCTTTGAGTAGCAGTCCATTACTGCACTTTTTAGTTTGTAAGATTTTTTTTAATGTGTTAAGTTTTTTAGACCTGAAGAAGAGGATAAATTTCAGTCCTCGATGACAATTGTCCGAAATCCTACTATCCTTTCTTTCTATACTATCACTTCAAAAGCAGGTTGATTAGAGGCAGAGACTTTTATGGATATGACACAAGACATTGCGATAAGCCCAAAGTAGCTCAGTATAGGCTGGCTTGTGATGAGCATTTTCTGCCACAGGTGGGCTCTCAGATGGAATCAAGAACGAAAATAATATGGGAAATTCAAAGGCTGCCTCAGACGTTTTATGGTGTCAATGGCTTTTATAGATGAGCCGCTTTGAAGGTAACCTATTAAGTGAACAGTGTCTTAGTAGAGGGAGTGAGAGAGATGTGTTACCACTCGTAGGGTATGTGTTACAAACTGACGGTTAAACTTAATTATGGGATGGAATACATATTGGAATTGACACTTTATTTGGAAGACGGAAAAAAATATAACATGGACACAAGTGCTTCTCATAGACACAGAACAACATTGACTTATTCAAACTGTGTACTGAACAGAGTTATATAACAGATGTTTTACAAACCCAGTAATAATAACAACAGCTGTTAACAATAAACATTTGTAAAAAATACTTCTTTATTAAACTAACATATTAAATAGATACAATGTACTATTCTTAACATAAATAATAATATTTGTTATTCCATAACAACGAGAATAACTAAACATAGCATGATGCTCCAAAACACCAACGCAGGGAAGTAAAGCACTCGGTTCTCACTTGTGTTTTGTAAGGAAATAGATCAAGCAGTGAAAGAGAGGGTGGCGGTAGGCGTGGTCGAGCTCTTCCTCCCTCCCTCTGTGCAAAAAAAATCTTCACGCAGATCGCTTTCAAAGCGGCTCATCTAAAACAGTGTGGACAAATTTATAGAGTACTACACCAATTTCTCATTAAATGCAGAGGCTGACATTTCAATAAGTTTTACATTTTTAAAGTATACTTTTTGTTTAGTATTGATGGATGTTGTACAATTGTTTTACATTATCCTGGCAATACAGAAATTTTATATTATCATTAATTCAGTAATCCAGCATTAAAAAACTAATATGCTGATAATAAGACTTCTCTATTTTTCTTCTATTTTTTTTTTTAATAAGGAAATCGGCACAGGGATTGGACATTTCCTCGTAAATAGAACTGAATGCATGCGTTCAATATTTCACTGAAATTAATATAAAAACAAACCAGTTCAAATAAAAAATCATAAACCTTTATGTGTGTCAACATTTTTCTGGGAATGCTTTTTCCATGACTACGCTGGAGACCATGTTGATAATCTTTGTGCTAAACTCACCTCAGACATCTATGCCCTTCGTAACGTAGCTAAGTTCTGTTCCCTGAGAGGATTAAAAAAAGTCCTTTTATGACCATCTGAATTTTGCAAATGAAATGAGACTTAACAAGAGTTGTTTTATATGAAGGATTACTAACTACATTAAAAACTATTTCATAAGTCCAGTATTCATTTACTATATGTAACTATCACAACTTGAGCCATGACAAGAATATTAAACCATCTAGAACAGGACCTATATTGTAAATGTTTCAAACTTTAAACCACCGTAATTTTTTAAAGAGTGAACCCTTTGAGGTCGGATTTGCGGCATTGTACTCTATTAATAAAGACCTCTAATTTGATTAAATACTCGACCTATGCTCTTATTTAAGATTCTCTTCTGACTCCTTGCATCCCTTTGACATCACAAAAATGGTAGTTACTTCAAAAAGTAGATTTATAGGTGGAGTAATGATGTACCAAGTTGTACTAGTATACATACTGGGTGTCTTAAAAGTCCCAACCCCTCCTATTAACTTTCTTATGAATAAAGAAGGAGTGATTTACCATGGGGGATGTTTATTTAACCAAGTATGAACATTTTTGACTCCCTCAGTCAAAATTTTAAATAGAAACCCCTAGCAAGTGACACCTCATTTTAAAGGTATTATAAAAAGAAGAAGAATGGCACAAACTAGAGGTCTATAATGTTTATCAAATTTGGTGGCCAATTAAAATTTGAATTGTTTTATAAAACCCCTACAGTTTGAGTTACATTTAAAGTTATTGTAAGGCAAATAAAACATTCTCTCACTAGTTATTTTGAGAACTTTTGACACGAAATCATAAAACAATTTATTACAATAAACAACAAACATGGTTAATATAGCATTTATTACGTATTTTTGTCTGACCAAAACCCATTAGGAAATCCTGGGAATACCAATAGTTGGTTTTGCCATGTCATCTCTTATTGGTTACCAGTTAGTGTGCGAGACACATTCAGTCCTGTTACTGTGTCAAAGTGGACTAAATGTGTCTCACTTATACTATGCTGAATGAGTTTTAATTTTATACTATAAGTCACTTGTTATACTTATATAAAACAAGGTACATACATTTGGTTTGGAAATGAATTTCACAAATGCTGAAGTGAGAGTTTCATATGCTTATGGTTTTGGGAGGTTGGGAGAACTTTACAGGTGCTGCTCTCTTATATACACAGAGTGATATTCTGACCATGAGCATCTCACACAGAAAATATTCTAGCAGTTTGGGTAAGAGAAACTGATCGAGTGCAACCTCATCACAATAAATCCAAACAAATTAAAAGACCAGTTACGAGTTAGAAGGGTTCTGAGATCATAGCAGCTGATTTACAAAATCCTCATGACTCAATCCGCCAAATTTTTTTCTGACTGGGCTAAGTCCTGCATTTATTTTCAGGATACTGAATGTTCATAAAATGCACCCTTGTAGGATGTCCCTGCATCAGGAACTATCGGAGAGAGATTACCTGTATTGGATGAACTTTTGCCTATAGGTAAAGGGAAATCCTCACTGGATGGGTTGACAATCAAAGGTACTGGACCTGGAGACCATGTGGCATGGTATAATCAGAAATGTCATTGTTGATCCTCATTTGTTTGAAGGTACATTAACTGGAGCAGTGTACAATGATTTCCTAATAAATACGCTTCCAGAACTGCTCATGGAATTGCCTAGAAATTCAAAGTTTAACCATGTCAAGCCAGATTATTGGCTCCTATACTGATGTTACATTCAAACTAACATGACATCTGGCCGCTTTTAACCAAATACTTTTGGTTATGGTGGGCAGAAACATACAGGCAATAAGTTCTGAAACCTATTTTTTACTGTATTGAGTAGTAATTCAATAAATACATGTTAAATAAGGATCATATGAAACAGAATATTTTGTGATAATTACAGGTACCTGACAATAGGGCCAAGGAAGCAATTAGTATAAATGCTTTTGGAACAGTTGAATAGGTTCTGGAATTCTATCCATTCTCCATGAAGCAATAACCATTCTTTTAATTTTATAGATGTGTTCCTGTGCCCTTCTATATGGGGTATCCATAACATTATTGTAAAAACTTCACCTGATGATTGATTTGTCATATACAGTGTGTTCATAAGTATGGAAAATATGAAATATCTTAATAATGACTTAGAATTACCTATTAATTTGGCCAGTTTTGAGTTTTTGCAGCCATCTTTTATTTAGGTTTACTAATTCAAATGTAAATGGGATCAATTTAAATTATTTTTTATGCTGAGTTCAAAGGTCAAAGCCATTGTTCAATATCTCAAGTATATTTTTAATACAACTTTCAAATAATTAAGCTTAACAATTTTTATCATTTAGATTTGAGTTATCACGGCTCATAGCTTCTGAAACATGAAACTTATTATCAATGTATTAGTAAGTACCTCAATAAAATCAATGAACTCTTAATTGGGTTATTGGTTGACCCAATAATAGAATTGATGATGCATTAAAATATGCGCTACAATTAGATGTTTAGTATGAATCTGGGATAACAGGAACTCACTTATCAATGTTTCTGATAGGACAAATTAAATTTAACTTCCAAGAAAAATCATCTACTTCCTGAAGTTTCTTAAAAAGTTTTTTTTCCATTGTTGAACCACAATATGCTGTTTTTTTTTTATTTACAAACAACAATTAAACTGCATAATTGTTGATTTCAAATTTGTGCAATTCCTTTAGAGTTTTTTTAAATGGCTTTATTATGTACAAAAACTTGAGATTTAACAACATTTAAATTATATCTAACTAAAGGAGAAATTAAATATATATTATTGTTAAAAAATTAATTAATTGAATTAAAACACTCATTGGTTTGAAAATAATGAATACGAGCATGTTGAGTTAGCTCCAGTTCATCGAGAGGTTGTTGTAGGTCTGTATTTTAGAATCTGACGTTGTCACAGATTTGACTCCTAGAATGTGATCGTGTTCATTTGAAGAGACCCAAAAAAGGCGAAGAAGAAGTTCAAATGGAACTCTAAATCATTTCAACATCAGAGACACTTAGACTACAAAATATGATGTAATTTATGTGTAAAGGTATTCTCATCGTCTCATCAGGTGCACAATTGGAATTAACTCAATGTTCATTTTCAATCAGCCTTTCTCACCCTACATTAATAAGGAATACCTTTACATTTCCATAGTTTTCGTACTTTATTTAAGCATTTCTATAAAAAATGCAAGTTTGATATTACAGAAGAAACTTTGTTTAATAACTCAACTCTGGATAGTAGAAATTATACATTTAAATGTTGCATTTTGTACAATTTTTAATGTATTGAGACATTGAACAACAGTTTTTACCATTGTACTCAGAATAAAAATTGTGAATGATATGTCACGTAACCCTATTTGTATTTAAAATATTAAAAGTAAATCCAAGATGGCTGTTAAAGCTAAAGACTGGTGACACTAAAAGTAACTATTTACAGTAAATTCAGTCATTATTCAGATTATTTATCTATTCAGTATTTTATGGACACACTGTTTAGCCATATATTTGCTTTCTATTAGACTTCCAATATATTATATTACAGATGAAAGAATTATTGTATATTTATAGTAGCTTGAGTTATCAAATTCAAATATGGTGCATATTAAGGGATTATGAAGATGGTTTTTAAGTCACATAAAGATATCACTTCCTGTTTAAAAATAGTACCCATTTTAAAACATTGATGTTAAATAAAAAGTAACATGACAGAAAATATTTTAGAACTATAAAAATGACCCTATAAAAGACTAAAACTTTAATACCTCTTTTGTTACGAGTCAGAATAAAAACAAATGAAAAATAGATTTTTGCTGTAGAAATAAACATGATCCATTAGTAAACGTTTCTCAAATTTGTACACAATATCAGTAAAATATGTTCCTTTATTATTTTAAGTTGGAAGGGGAGACTTAATCCCACTTATCCCATGCAAGATCTTATTTCCAGACTCCCCCACTACCAAATTGCACCTCTCTATTTAATCCTTCTATTTTATCACTTTCCATTATAATTATTCCTCTTATCTTCCTACTGTACATTTTTTATTTTTTAATAAGTATCTGTTCCGTAGAAACCACACCTCCAAACTGTCTAACAGCTGTACATAGTTTAATACAAGTATTTGTTATAAGTGAAAAGTATTGGAAGTTTTTTCCCCTCTTAGGACAAGAAGCTAAGAAACCTCTACTACACTCAGTTCTAAAAGGACCTTTTGTCGAAATCCATGAAGAAGTATTGCAGGTATTATATTCCCAGTCTTATCACCTTAGAGGAAGGGGAGTCAAGTTCTGTACCAACCTCTACAGTCAAAGCAGGTAGGGTTAACACACCCTTAAGTCTAGTTTAGCAACTTAACACTTAGTGAGCATCCAACTCCAATCGTTATCCTTCATAGTAGACTAGACCTACGATTACCCTTGCACCCTCAATGTTTTGACATGTGAGGTTGGTTAGTGATGTGCAGTTCCTGGATATCCATAGGCTTGCTGTATCCAGTGTATGTTCAACTGTGAGGTATAAACTAGCCAGGAGTGAACCCTACTGGAGGTAGTGGGAGGATAAATTCCCATGATTTATTCAGGATTTAATTTAATGGGAGTCAAAACAATCAACAATTCAACATTTTTTATGGGTAAGTTGACATTTACTGTTATTGAATGTTACGTGTTGAATATACAGCTTGGGCAGTGTGGACCATCACTACTAGAAATAGTAAAATAATTTTAGTACTCCAAAACTTGTGCAGAACAAAACCGTCAAGTACCCAGAAATACTTTTTACTTTAATGTGAAAAGTGTGGGGGCTTATACTCGTTTATAATTTTCATAAGATTTGTAGCAATGGTACATGAAATATTAATGTAGAGTAGCAGTTTTTTTAATTTTCAAGAAAGCATCGATATCTCAGAAACTAAGTAACTTTTACTACGGTCATGTTTGGTTGTTGGACTAGTCATTAGCTAACCTATGACCCCTTTAAATATTATTGATTTGTGGGAAACTCTACATATCTTAAGCAAAATAATACAATTTAGGTTTGTAAATTTCATTCATCATAAACAATAACATCATATTCCATTGAATTCCATTATGTACCTTTCCAGTTATTTAACAAATGTTTTAAATCTGTTTACATCAACAAAACGCGTTACCCTTTTCACTACAAACCCTTTAAAGTGGATAAATGATGTTTAATAAATGGCATCAGCTGTGTTAACTTTGCATTATTGATATTGGCCAACGTTATATGTTATAAAAATATATAACAAAACGTTTCTAGGATTGAAATATATCCTCTTCATCAGGTGGGAGTCTCTCGAGTGCGTGCAACGTGCGTTTGTGAGGTGCGCTGGTTCTGTTCATTTTTGTAACATATAACAATGGCAAATGTCCGTAATCCTGATATCCTTTCGAATCATCCACCGTCGATAGGAAACTTTAAAACGTTAATTTTATTCTAAAACACATGGTAACTGCCGACACTATGTCTTTTTCCGTAGATTACACAACTCTATGAAAAGCTTCATTACTTAATATTCGAAAAGAGAAGCGCCGCCGCCGCACGGGGAGAAGAAAACCTCCAATGCAAATCGAGGAGAAGGAAATATGAGCGGATGACGTAATACTATAAATTCAAAAGAACTTTTCACCTACATGTAATGGGGAAACCCCACGAGAGATTTTTTATTTTGGAAAATGTAACTATTTCGCTGATTTACGAGGCTTGTCTTATTGACCCAGGTTATCAACAAATATATGTTTGTCATCTGGTAGTGACTGGGTTTGTTGTTACACTAAAAAGGGTTGCACACAAGGAAAACTATTATAATAAAAAATTGTCAATTATATTGTATTATTAGCTACGTACTTTTGTTTTTAGAAATCGTAAATATGTACACCATCCTTTACATATATTTTGTCATTATTTTTGCTTTATTATCCGATAAAACATTGCAACAAAAATCAAATTCCAAAATAGTATTATTGAGTCTATTGTGATAACAGCTTCACTAAAAGTATTTATAGTTTTAATTAAGCTAAGCCTAATGAATCATTTTGAGACAATATTAATGTACAGACCTAATTTTTTAAACTAATTCTAAGGCCCACAGTACAAGGATATAATAAATAACTGGTTTCTCTTTCATTAAATACTTGGTTATTATACTTAGTACTATACAGACTATTGTGACTAATCATACTACTACGATGTTCTGTTATATCAGAATCAAACGAGAAAGGTTTAATAGACATAATAAAATCAACACGTAGTTTAAATTATATTGCAATTAAATAGAACTGAATCATTTAATACTATACGAATAATCAAGAATCAAGATGCCAAATTAAAACCGACTAAATGTACTAAGTCACAACTGTACACATTTGAAGGGATTTTCGTGCTATTTTGTTGGCAACAGACTAGCTATGTTCTGCCTGGCAACAGCTACATTGAACAACGACTGTCCTGTGTTAAGTGGTCTTTGTGTAGATGTGTGCCTGGCTAGGCCTTGGTTAGACTGTCCCTTGTGTCAGTGAAGAGTTAGCAGATCTAGCATCTGCCGTAAGAGACACAGTTTTTATAACAATGTATTCAGACAGTTCATATTATTTCGTGTTTAGTGAAGTTAAAAGTTGACATTCCGTTTTGGTGAGTACGATTACAATAATTTATAAACTTGTTATTGTAATTCATATGTTCGAGATTGACACTTTCCAAATCAGCTGGTCCTGTACACTCAGTGTCAAGAGTTGTTCTCGCAATTTACTTATATGTTTGTATTGATTGAATTTTCTTTTTAAACTGTAGTTACAGATTTATTATCAATTAAAGCCATATAAAAATAATAACATCAAGCTATAAATTGATTTTAGAGGCTATATATGTGACTGTCAGACCAATACTTTCACAGTTTGACAGTTGACACTTTTATTCAACGTTTTAATGTCAAAACAGAAATATATGAATTTGATCTATTATGGATTGGTCATAGGTTTTATGGTAGCTAAAATCTCTGACTATTAATTTTACAAAACAAATATAAAACATGAAAAACATAAAGATTAAAAAATTGTATTTTATGATAACTGTTTAGTCTGTAGTACCCTCAAAACATGAATAGGCTATTTATGAAAATTATATTTCGCTGTAGTGATAGCATAATCTGTTACAATAAAAGTATATTTATTTTATAAATCAAGAAAATATATCACACCTGATTTAAAAATAAATAGGCTACTTCTGGTACTTGTGTAGTTCACTGACTGTTCCTTTAGTGGTGACACACACCAATAGCTGTTTAGTGGCTCGAAAAGAAGTTATCAGTATGGTACTGGATTATTGTATTCTTGATCTGCTAGGATAACTGAACAAGTTCAGGATGATTTATGTTTCTAGATATGTTCTTCAATGTAAATCCTTTCAAATTTTCATGTCAGCTATTAGTCTATTCTCTATTGTTATGCATTTTAATGTATCTTTCTGGTGGTATTGCTTTTTCTGCCAGACTAGCTTTTTATGTTTACTAATAAAACCAGTCCTATGTGTATTGTTCTAAATATGTTAAGGTCTACGCTTCATAAACTGTTGTCACAGCTGATATCTTGGTATTGTTTCTTTTATGCAGTCTGTACATTCTAGTCAGTTTTTTTTCTGCCATAGTTCATTTTAGGCTGTTATTATTTTATTGTTTTTTTATTTCATTATAAATAATGGGTGATTTGATCAGTGGCAATAAAGCGTTTCGTTAAAATTATCATAGGAATATAGGCCTAATATGAAAGAAGATTTTTAACTCTTCCAGTGTCACAAAGTTTTTTTGGTGACATTGCAAAAAAGGTCAATGTTTATGCCCTATATTGTATCAAGAAGATCCAGGTAAAATTTACTTTTTACAGACGCCCACATTAAAAGTTATAAATTTATTAATTTTTGGATTAAAATACTTAATTATTATAATTTTTTTTAATAGAAATATAGTTTAAACTAATTTAAATCTTATTTTATTGTGCATGCATTTTAAAATTATATGTCGGTAATCAAATTTGACTTACTTAAAAGTGTTCCTTTTTTATTTTGATGTAATAAATGCACAGTTAAAACATTCCTCACACAGTAGATGGTGTTATAGTTCCTACCCACATCTATTATGGTACATAGTTTCAAAAATTCAGTTAACTATCTTGAAAAATAAACTTTTTAGACTCAATTATATTATAGGCTTATCAAAAAACAGCGATATTGCAAACATTAGACTTTGTTGATTTTTTTCATAGGTGCTCGATTATATGGACGCTGGCTCTTCTTACACATCTCACTGACATCTGTAAAAACTGACTTTTGCATTGAGGGTTAAATGTCTAATTGTACCTCCTAACAATAACAAGTTTGCAACAATTTTAGAGGTTATTGTGTTGAGCTGTTGTGTTGCAATGACTGATCAATATCACCATTGGAAATTGAAATTCTAGCTCTTCGTATTGCGGCAAACAAAATTATGATAGCCTAAACTAATAGTTTTGTATAAAATATCATAATGTTTACAAGTTGGAGGACCATTTAGACAAACATTGATAAGATAACAGGATTTCGGACATTTGCCATCGTTATGGTTACAAAAATAAAACCAGGGTCAGGTGGGGGTGGTATTAGTAGATACAAAAATAAAAAAATAGAAAGAAGGGAAAGAAAAGTGTTCAAACACACACAAAAGCTGCTTGGAGTCTAGGTGTTTTCACTACAGAAAATTCAAGTCCCGAACACAAGTTACGAGTACGATAAACACAATCACACTGGTACCTGATGAAGAGGATAGATTTCAATCCTCAAAACGTTGTCTTATACCTTTTGTAACCATAACAATCGCAAATGTCCGAAATCCTGTTATCCTGTCAAACCTTCCATCTTCAACAACAAACTTTAACAAAAAATTGATAAGATATTTTTATTTTGCATTATTTACATTTTAACTATAATTTTACAAAATTGCCGATTGAATTATGTGCTCTAGAAGGCGAGAGCCAACCCTGCGAAGGTTCACTTCTGGCTGGTTTATACTTTCTAGTTCAACCTACATTAGATACAGCAAAAACTTATGTGTCATTCTGGGCAACCCTATGGAGAGGTCCAGGAGCGGGATATCACTAATCTAACCTCAAATGTCATCCGTGATATTTGGGTGCAAGCGTTGATTGATAGGTGTAGTCAACTGCTATTGGATGACTATTGGAGATAGTGGGGCTTCCCAACTTTTAAAGGCAGTTGCTAGCCTAGACATAAGGGCGTGCCATCTCTGCCCGATTTGCTTGGAGAGGCTGCCTCAGAGCTGGCCTCCCCTTCTTTCAAAAAGACATGACTTAGATTAGTGTCTAAAATCCTTCATCGTGGATCTCGACAGAAGGCAACCGCTACCCCAACCTTACCCGTCCTGTATATCCTGTGGCTCTGGTAACAGCGCAAAACTTAAGTGCAATGAGAGCTTTCTCAGCTTTTTGTTCTAAGAAAACAAAAAAAGACGAGAGCCAATTTGTACTTCATGAACACAAAACCTATTTTTGGTGAAATGAATACAGAAATTTTCTCTGATAAAGGATTTGACTCTATGTCTACACTAATTTTGGTGGGGTTGTAATTTAAGGGTAACAGTTAAAAATGTCAAATAATAAATTTTTCCACAAGTTATTTAAGTTTTAGTAATATTTAAATCGAACCACCAGAAACGTGAATCACAGTTCTATCAGGAATAACCAACAAGATAAAGAGACTGGAAATTTTTTAATTTTTCATTGAAGTTGTTTTGTTGCATCCTTGTAAGTTAAAAATAATACAGTTTTAATAACAGGTCCATATACAAAATCAACAACAAATATTGGTTGTATTTTTAAATCTGTAGGCATGATTAAACTGCCTCACATCTGTTTCAGAAAGGTCATGCAAAATTATGTGTGAGTTATAAACGACACTTCCGGTAGCCTACCTTTCAGTTCTTAGTTTTCCTTTTTTTATTATTTTTTTATTACATGCAGTAGCTTAGTGTATTTGTTTCATAGCATTCCAGATCATAAATCTCAGAAGGTTAAAAATAAAGATAAATACAGTAAAAAAACCAAACAAATCTAATTAGTTTTAAATACAAATTCGCCCAATCAGAACATTTATGAATATGATGTCAATTTGGCTAAAGAACTCTTCTAAAGTGTAGCCTACATTTTAAAAAAGTTGTCTTTCAGAGTTAGCTCTAATTCAAGTGTTCATTAGTAACAATCTTACCTCATGAAGTTTTCCAGATAATGACATGAAAGTGCAGTGTAACAAGTAAATTTGTGTTATTCTAGAAGGGCCAAGTGTTTATTTTATCTGTCTTTACTTTCCCTTTGTAACAACTCAACACTGCCAACTTTGCAATGAAATATGTATATAAAAGCATTGCAACATGCAAATTCTTCAGAAACATTACCTTTATTCTTAATGTGACATTTAAAAGTGTAGAACTTTTAGAATTAAATTTTACGTTTAGTTCATGATGAAGGTACTATTTACATAAAGTTTTATTTCGTCCAGGAAGTGTTAAATGATTTCTAAAAATCTTGGAGGGGTAGTTTTTTTGTTTTCGCAGTTTTGTTTAAAACTTGAAATGTCAATTGTTACCATACCCCTTTAAAATAAATCACTGATTTATAGCACTTTTGTTAACATAAGTGTCGTAGGAAATCTGCCATTAAACATATTACTATAATTTATAGTTATAGAATAGTTATAATCGTTATAATTTTTCAAACAAAATATTTTAGACACTTTGAATGCCAGATGACTTTACAAACTGAGAAGTACCACATCAAAATACACATTTGTAATGGTTTGGCAAATAGTAAAACCTTTAGAGTCAATGGCAATTAAAGCTGAAATGTAAATAATGCATCACACAGACAAACGTTTAAATAAGCTTTATTATTAATAGCTATTGTTAAATGTTAAAGTTTTTATTAGGTTAAACCTTTAGACTGCCTTGTTTTTAAACTAACTGATTTTTAAACAGATAGACAGACATACAAATAGAAGATAAATTCTACCAGATTCTTGAGTAATAGGTTTTGCTGGTGCTCAGCCAAATCCCATGAAGAGACATGCACCATCATTAAATTCCATGTTGTTTATGTAGAATTGATGTATCAATATTTAGTTTCAAGTCTGTAGCTTAGTCCTTTTTGATTTATTCCTCTGAAATATGGGCACCGAAATGCTCAGCTATAAATCCTATGTATGGGTATATATTCAACAACAGACTCTTGATCTTGCCGATAGAGTAATAAACCATCATGCAAAATTTCAGGCTTAATTAATTCTTGACATATACTGTGGACAGAAAAACAAACAGACAGGTAAAAATATTACATTAAATTTTATACTCATCACATAATGGGGTTGTTACTGCTAAAAAATTACCCCTCCTCAAAAAATGTGGGTTCGTAGTAGTTTAAGTAAGGGGGGTCGGCCCCAAATTGGGTTAAAAAATTCAAATTTTTTTTTTATTTTTGTTTTTAATTCCAAATTTCGTTAGCTTTAAGAACATACTTCACTTTTTAATTTCTGTCGATTATTAAACGCGTTATGAATATTTTTCAAAATGCATGTCTTCTCATTTTTTCGTCCCAGGAGAGCATGAGGCGTTCCTTTATTTGTTATAGTACTGTTATGCTGATAATCTATGACTCTAAGGCCCATACTCACCTACCAGTGTCTGTTATGGATGAAATAAAACCCATTTTCAGAGATTTGTCTAATGAAGAACTCCTTAGGAAATGCCTTCATGGTGGGACACAGAATTCTAGCGAATCGCTAAATAGTGTGATATGGTCGAGAGTACCGAAAACAACTTTTGTAATGAAAAGCACCTTAGAACTAGGTGTGCATGAGGCTGTGGCAACTTTTAACAGGGGCAACATAGTGAAGTGCCAAGTGTTGGAAAAGTTTGGTATTAATCCTGGCTCTAGATGTGTGCAAGAGATTAAACAGCAAGATCTACGCCGAATTCAAAAAGCTGAAAAAGCGCAACAAGAAATAGAGAAAAGGTGCAGAAAACAACTTTCTATTGCAAAGAAAAGGCTAGAGGATAGATATGAAGAGTTAGAGGACCCAGACAACCCCATTTATGGGGCAGGAATGCACTAGAGGTTGGCCTAATTTTAATTATCATATATTTTTTGCTTTAAACACGTTTTTCCGAAAATCTAGTTTTTTAACACAAAGGTACATTTATCTAAAAAACTATTGAAGATATCTGAACAATTTTTTAAATATTTTGTTTAATAGGTCTTCCTTTACATTGTGTATGAAGCAAATTCCTTATTTTTAAATCCTATATTTAAAAAAAAAAATATTTTATACAAAAAATTCCTGGAAAAAAAGTAGTTTGGAAAAAAAATTTGTAATATCCAAAATATATATATTTTTTGAACTTATCCATACAAACTATGCAAAAATGTCCAAAGTTTCTAGTAACACAAAAATGATGTACCTATCTTTTATACTTTTTGAGAAAAATGTACCTTAAGTAGAGGAATTTAACATGGGCTAGATAGGCCTGGCCGACCCCCCTTAAGTAAGTAAAAGATTTGTAACATTGACCCCATTGTGTGACACTGCATTTTAAAGGCCATGAGTAAGGTCTTGTTAAAGGTCTCATTTAATAAAAGAAGTGTAATGGTGAAAATTAGAAATTTCTAAATTGACTTTATCCAACACGTCCAATCAATGTTGAAGTTACCTTTGTTTATATAGTAATAAAGTACCCTAAGTAGAAGGTGGTGAGTATGTGTTAGCTTTGTTGAATATAGTAGTCAGAAATTGTTTTGCTTTGTTTTGCCTCATCAAGGTTTTAATTTGAGCACTCACTGGGTCAACCCGTTTAAAGTTTTGAGTTTCCTCAACCATTCCCTTGTACTCTGGCTTTAAATTTTAAAGAAGACTCTTCTCCTTAAAAGATTTCAGACAATTAATAGACAGTTCCAAACAAAAAATGCTGAACTGGAATGTACCAGCCAAATTGTGTGATCTAAGGACTAGATTGGTTTTAAGTGGTTCAAAGTAGTATGCATTAAAAATTATTGATTTTTTGAGTGTAGAGGTGTATTTAATAGCCACTTTAAATGATAATTCAGTTATACTTACATTAAGTTCAAGCATTAGTGTGTAGTTAGTTACTAAAACACATCATAAAGCTTCACAGCTCAACATACATGGATGGCATTATGACACAAAAAAAAATTTAAATGTGATCTTGTAATAATTGTTTTATGCAGTGGTAGGAATATGTTTTGGTAGTTATGGAGTTAAATTTATAAGATATTAAAGACACTTTTTATTTCTTAAAATTTGTATATTCAACCAATCAAAATTGGGTTGTGATTTACACAACAATATTATTAAAAATGTGTATACATCTATGTTTTGTATGTTTAGAAAAAATAATGCAATTTTGTTTACTAATTAAGTCATTAAAAATATTTCCAATAAGACTACTTGTAGAAAATGTTGCCCAATCATGGCAGGTTGCCATAAATTTTGTTCATTATGTAACTGTAGTGAGTTGTACAGAACTATCATAAATTAATACAAATAATTAAACCTTACTAATCTCAATAGAACAAAAATCACTGGAACGTAATCTGAATTCAAAAACACGTAGCAAAATTAATATCAATTTTCTTTTGTTTTATTTTACTGATAACGATGGTGCCATGTGAGTGTAAATAGTTTACCAGCTTGATATCCACTGTGAGTTCAGTATATATTAAGAGGGTTAACAGTTCATTGATAATAAAAGTAGCATACAGGAAATTTAACATCCCGGTTATGAGTCATGTATCCATCCATAGGATATTGATATATAATAAAATATACTTCACGTATCTCACAAAATAATATGTAATCTCGTAACGCTCCATAATTCATCAGGCGTAATAATTCATTTATTTTATAGTGTTGTTTTATCGTATATAAATCAGTAGCAGTGTTGGGTGTTATTTGAGGAATAAAGCGTATTTATTGGTAATGCATTTAAGTGCGTATTCGTTGTAAGGCGATCGTTCGTTAAAAGTTAAATAGCGTATATATGTACTGAGTTCGCTTCGCATCGAGTTGCACGTGCGTTTTTACGATGTTATGTCTCGTGTCCAGGATGTTTTTGCTTTTGTCACGATCGTTTGTTGGGTATACGCGAGTGCTGCGATTGTCCGCGTCCGTGCTATGTCAGTGTTTCTTTGTGAAAGGATCGTTTTCTTGGATATTTGTGAAGCGATTGTTTGTTGGATATTCGTATATGTTGCTAACGTCCGTGTTATGTGCAGTGTCTATTTGTGAAGCGATTGTTTGTTGGGTATTCGTATATGTTGCGAACGTCCGTGTTATGTGCAGTATCTATTTGTGAAGCCATCGTTTGTTGGGTATTCGTATAAGCTGCGATAGTCCGTGTTATGTGCAGTGTCTATTTGTGAACCGATTGTTTGTTGGATATTCGTATATGTTGCTAACGTCCGTGTTATGTGCAGTGTCTATTTGTGAAGCGATTGTTTGTTGGGTATTCGTATATGTTGCGAACGTCCGTGTTATGTGCAGTATCTATTTGTGAAGCCATCGTTTGTTGGGTATTCGTATAAGCTGCGATAGTCCGTGTTATGTGCAGTGTCTATTTGTGAACCGATTGTTTGTTGGATATTCGTTTGTGCTGCGATCGTCCGTGTTATGTGCAATGTCTATTTGTGAAGCCATCATTTGTTGGGTATTCGTTTGTGCTGCGAACGTCCGTGTTATGTGCAGTATCTATTTGTGAAGCCATCGTTTGTTGGGTATTCGTATAAGCTGCGATAGTCCGTGTTATGTGCAGTGTCTATTTGTGAACCGATTGTTTGTTGGATATTCGTTTGTGCTGCGATCGTCCGTTTTATGTGCAGTGTCTATTTGTGAAGCCATCGTTTGTTGGGTATTCGTATAAGCTGCGATCGTCCGTGTTATGTGCAGTGTCTATTTGTGAAGCCATCGTTTGTTGGGTATTCGTATAAGCTGCGATCGTCCGTGTTATGTGCAGTGTCTATTTGTGAAGCGATTGTTTGTTGGGTATTCGTATATGTTGCTAACGTCCGTGTTATGTGCAGTGTGTATTTGTGAAGCCATGATTTGTTGGGTATTCGTATGTGCTGCAATCGTCTGTGTTATGTGCAGTGTCTAATTGTTACGCGATCTTTCGTTCACCTTTTGCTTTGTAGAATTTGATTTATACATTTTAATATTTTAGTGTCTTAAGTCTTGGCCGTTATTATTAGACTCGTCTTTAGTCGTTAATTTGAATACTAGCATATCTCAAATACACAGACATTGGAGTATTGAAAAGAGAAGAATATTATAAGTTTGATAAATTAACAATGTTTGTTTTTTTGTGTGATTATGAACAGACCCGCCTCGATTATGGATACGATTCTTAAAATCGGCTATTTTATCGCAGTTTCTCACTACCGTTAAGAATCAGCGGGACTGCGAACCAAGAATATGAACCTGCTCGCCCCTATTGCATTGTAAGTTACCAATTTCAAATTAAATTGGGAAGTATTCATGAGTTTGAAGTTGCAGAACTGGTGGATGTTACACACTCATTAAAGCAGTTCAATAATTTATTGGTTATAAGTCTAAAAGAAGTGAAATATCATTTTACAAACCTATAATATATTTTTAAGTATGTATATACAAGGCTCTAAGTATCCTTAATAACTCTAAAAAGCTTGATGCAGCATTAAATGTTTTTGTTATACAACGAGAATTTAAAGTTTTCTCCCATTCTTAAAGAACAGATTTATATGTTTATGTTTGCCGAAATGTTCGTGAAGGTTATATTTATTTTATTGTCACAATAAAATATTCAGTCATGTGCAGTAGAATGATTGCAAGTGAACCATACTGACCCAGAACCCACATAATCCAAAATTAAAATATAATCATTTATAACTTTCACCAGTAATGATTGTTAGGGAATTAATATATGTTTCGTTGGCACGTGTAGAATTTTATATTCCAATGGAAGTTTTTGATGATTTTTTTTTATTAAAATATCAAGTAAAATTAAAAACAAAAATTGAGATATTTACAAGTTAAACCAAAATATATATTTTAAGATCTTACAAACCATTTTTGGAGTGACTACATTCATACTGGCTCTTCCGTATGGCCTCTTCCTCCATCTAAGAGTCCCACAAAATGTTCAAGATAGGTTTTCTGTAACAACAGAATACTTTTATTTTACTGCGCACATTTGAAAAACACAATATGTAATGTTAAATTCATATGAAACTAGAATTTTCTACAACTGTCTGGAAACTGTGGAGTTGTCTATTACGTAAAGAGAGAACGTCGTGGTCCGTATTTTGGCACATATTTTGAAGGACTGTTGTACAGAAATTGTGAATAGAATAATAATGAGTGATCACCATCAATAACTGATGAATTGAGAAATAACCATTTTGATTGAAGGAGGCAGGCTGGTTTGAATCAGCTGTGAATGGATACTTGCCGCCTGATGTTTACAAACACAGACTGATAAGGAAGCAGCTGACTGTCGTTATATAAGCACTTTGTAAATACACTGTAAATTGTCAGTGCTGGACGACAGATCGTTGCTGTTGGCATGGTAATGATTCATGGTGGAAAATGCCAAGTTTAAATGTACTGTGTAAGATTAGCAACACTATTTGTCGTCTTTGCATTTGATTAGAGACATTAAACTAGCATATACTGATATTGGGTACACTTGAATTGTGAAACCACGTTATAAAGAAGACGTTTGCGGCAACGGACGTCAAGATAACGTATTTTCCATCTCGTATTTTAATTTTAGCACATACCACTTACTATGAGTTATTGAGGTTGTCAGTCTTTGGAATTCGGAAAGAGCGTTCTGGTTTCCAGAATCCTAACCTCTGTATAACATTTATGGAAACTATACAAATATGTACAAGTACAGTTTAAATTGTTGAATTTTTATAATAACAAAGTATCTCATGGATAAGATGGTCTGAAATCGTGATTATATGTGTTCTCGGCTTTGTTTATCAGCATCTTTATATTGAGATTTCACTCCATACATCGTACAGTATGAAAAAAATGAAGATTACTCTACAGTAATTGTTATATTAGTAACATAGCAAGGTGACTATGTTGTATAGGGTGGTGTGGAGTTGTTACCAATTTGTAAAGGCCATACCAAAATTGATTTCATTCTAATGTATGCTCATGTATTTAAATGTTTGTATTTGTATTCGAGGTAAAAAATGAAGTAACCCCCGTTTTAAATCTCGAATAATGAAAATAAGAACAAAAGCTTTGAGTATGTTTCTCACGTAACTAAAATTTCCTTTTGAAATATTTTGTTATTATTCTTTTTTTTAATCCGTCCTTCCCCTCACAAAATACAATATTTATGCATTGGCGTCCTCCTCTCTTTAATAAAGCACAAATAAAAATGCTCATTAAATATCGGACTGTTATTTTAACTAAAATATGAAATTCTCAAATAAACACTCGGAGACTGCACGATAGAATATCTCCCACCTGTCACAAGCCAGAAGTAAACTTGTACTGCCGCCACCGGAAGCCCTGAAGCCTTCTCACTGGGTGGCATTATGCTTGCACAGACCTCTTTCTCTCCTTTGCGCTCTCTCTCTGTCTATGTCTATGTTGTAATTTATAATTGATTCAATATAAAATTGGAACGAAGATAATACCTACACACACACACACACATTCCGTGAACAATATCGTTAGCCACTTCCACGAACAAAACTTTTCAAGATGGTATTTCGTATGTGGGGTAAGTGTTATATTGACCTCTCCACTACATAAACAAAGAAGTGTTGGTAACTTTGGGTAATTTCAGATATCACAACCCGCAAAAACATATAACATATTTTTCTTTCCCTCTAATACATGGGTGAATACTACCGAAATAGTAAAAAAATTGTTTCCGATGTACTATATATATATATATATATATATATATATATATATATATATATATATGTATGTATATTATAATGTGGCAGACGTTTGAAATGATATGTTTAGCGTGCGAGAGAGGTCGCTGAGACCCGGTTCCGTCAGGGATCTTCTTAAAAAAACGAACTATAGCTGCAGTTCACTCTTCTTTTCACGCAAACCTTATTATGTGCTAGTTTATGAAAATTTTGTATTATAAAGTGATCAATTTACTATGTTTAAATTAGGTCAAATTCAAGACAAACTTCAACTTGTTGTATCCTCCATCTGGTATACGATTTTATATATATTTTATATTTATATATTTTAATACTTTAATGTATTTTTTAATTTTCTTACTTTGTTCCTTTTAGATGTTTTAATTAACAGTTTACTTAGTCTGACCATACTGGGCTTACAGTATCTTTAATTGGGCTTCAGTTTTTTAATTGCGGTGTACCATGAGTAGTCACAGTTCCAATGCTTGTTAAGTATACAACAATCGGAATAATATTATGTGTTAACTTTTACTGCCAGTCGTGAAAACAAACTTTATTGACTATCCTGACTTGCTCTTGGAATCAGTTTAGTCCAAATATTTAAACCCTCTGGCCACCTATAAATAGCCCTCAGTAAACAACTTTCTGTCGATAAAATGCCGTTATCTCTCATCGGTAGCCATTTACATCGTTTAGTAATTACATCCGGACACATTAGTCACTGCTTAGAGCCTGTTACGAAATTATACTCATCAAGTTAACGTAAAATTTGTCATAACGAGCTGAGCGAAGAAACACACGATTCTTAGGGTTACATTAATGCTTGTTTGTATTTTTCGTAAAGATCAATTCTGAACGTAAAAATATGTATATAAATATAAGAGGGATATTTTAGACGGTTGGGCCCAAGCAACAAAGGCAGCTAGATGGTTACACTACCCGCACTTAGACACCCACTTGAACGGCAAGGAATAATGCACTGTATTATATTTTTGAGTCAGGACAAGAGAGTGTTACTATCTTACTAACCGGTTACACTCTCTTGTACTGACTCAAAAATATAATAGAGTATGGTTATTAATATTTTACCAGCATAACGTTATTTATTTCTTTTAAAATAAATCTGAACATGGATTAACTACCATTATATTCTTTAGTTGCATATTGATTATATTATACAGCATATTGTTACGAGTAGTGCACATAGAGTGTGGACATTGTGGCAATTACTTTTTGTTTAGATTTATTTTTTATATAATATTAAATGGAAGTGTCAATACATTACGTAGAAAAAGGGTGTTAAATATTACTATTTATACATCGTAGTGGAATTAATTCATATTTATGTTATCGAAGGATGACACGGACTGACTCTGTCAGTGATTGAAGGGGTCGCTCAATCTTCTAGCCATCTTTGCGAGTAGTATCCTTCAATGAGCGCACGGGTACAATATTTGTACGTCACACAGGACATGAACGTGTAATAAAGAAGAAGCGCCTCGTCATAGCACTAACTGCTAATAAATTGTTTATCTGCGTGTCAGCAAAGAATGGAGGAATCTTCAACGTAGTGCTCAGTTCCCGGCCGATTAAATGGGTGAATGAACAGTTGGAAGAAGTGTATAGTGAATATATCGTAGGCTCTCGATTAAACGCACAATTCCAATGCCTAAGCATTATAAAATAAAATTGTAATATGCTAAATGCGTAGGTCAATACTAAACGTATACGATAAATGTTATAGTATAGTATATGATAATATTAGTAAAACGCAAATAAATGGGATTTGCACTATTTTGTTAAGAACGTACGCCTTTGTCAATTTTGTCACTTGTGCTCTATAAAATTCGAATACACAATAGATAATGATGTGTTTAGGAACTGATTGATAAAAAGTATTCATAATTATATTTGTAAAAGTAAAAAAAAATGTCTGCTTTTACCAGGAGAAGTTAGGGCTAAGAAGCCATCTCTAACACCTATATAACCTGGGGACCAACGACTTAAAGGTAACTTCTCCGAACCACTACCAACGGCCGGGCAGCCGGGCTGCTTGCAAGGACAGGATCGCTTAGCGGTCACCCATCTAAGTAACAGCCACGCTTGACTTTGCTTGATTCGGTTATCTCGCGATAACCGCCGTAACCACTACACTGCGCCATTGGCACGCAGCATTGGCACATTTGTCTCTACTTTTGTTGGATATAGAAATATTTGGTTTCTGAACACGGCTGTTAATAAATGGTCATATGGTAATAAGCTAACAACTCACCGATTTAAAGTTACGGGTTCGACTCCTAGTAACGTCAATAGATATTGTAAATTGAGTTCGGTTTTAAAATATGATCAGTATTGTCCCTTAGTAAAAATATCATTTGAGTTGGCAGGAAATATTATTTACTCATTAATTGTAATGAGCATCCTACAAAATGGTGTAAATGTCATAAATGTCATAAATGTTGTGTATGTTGATAGTTATCGAAAATTGCGTAACATTCAAAACACTCATCGCAACGTTTTATGATTTTGGATTTGAAACATTACATATATTTTACTCTTTTACTATTATGATATGCAAGCTTGGGGATAAACTATATACAAGGAATGAGACATGTTACCAGCACGACTTGAAGACAACATAAATGACTACTATGGATAATATATCTCGAGTGAAGACGCCTAAGTGTACAATCCGGTAACAGACAAGACCGTCGATGTGGTGTTACGCAAGCCACGTATAACAAACATACAATGAGCTATACTACTCCTACCAGAATAATTTAACTGACAGTAACATAAGTGGCCTCTATGATAGTACATTTGAAGGAAGACAATCTAAGTGGTCTCTGTGAATAATACCAGATTTCGAGGGAAGACGCCTAAGTGTTCTGACTGGTAACAGAAGACAGTCGATGCATCGTTACGCAAACCATGTATAACAAACATACAGTCAGCTATATTTATCCTGCCAGAATAATGTCATCGAATACAACCTAAGTGGCCACTGTGGATAATACCAGCTTTCGAGGGAAGACGCCTAAGTGTCCTGCCCGGTAACAGATAAGACAGTCGAAGAAGCGTTACGCAAGCCATATTTCTCCTGCAAGAATAATTTCACTGGAGACAACATAAGTGGTCAATATAGATAATATATTTGGAAGGAAGACGCCTAAGTATCCTGTCCGAAGTCCGTCGACGTAACGTTACACAAGCCCTGTATAACAAACATTTTAACGCTTCGTTGCACTAAAAGTAACCCAGTCCTAGCTTACTGCCGCACGAGTAAAAACAATAGCCTAGCGACGAGCGGCTAGCGTAACCACATGTGGCGTTTTGAACTCTTTTTCCAGGTCAAAGAATAAAATAAGTGGGTAATTTTATATCGACTGTAAACCTATCATGACAATCAATCCTGGATCGGGGAAATCAAAAAATCTCGGAGTGGATACGTGTTTGGATCTGTCATGGGGCATATTTAAATGTGTGTGGGAATTGTGTTCCCAAAACCGTCCAAGAAAAGAAATAGTATATTCCTCTGACATGGGTATTATTTTACGAATAACCTTAACCTTAATATTAAATATAATTTTCAAATTTATTGAATTTCTTGTTTTAGGGACTAAGAGACATAAATATTTTGACTTAAAACATTTTACTCTATTTGACTTTGACTGTAAATTTAGGGTTGGTAAGTTTGCATCAGTTACTTCCACCCTGCCCTCGACCGGGGGCGACTCAGCGACCAAGTAACACTATTCCTTAATCTCTAGAGTCGTTTTGGTAGGGCTCACTTCATGAATCAGCGATATATGTCAAATATGTCATATAGCGGTCGTTAATTTAAAGTTATACTTTTAAGTATTCGGTTAAACTCTCCATTCTCTATTCAATAAACATCGGTCTTTATGCAATGCCTGCTTGATTAATATACTGACATATAACATAACTTGTATGTTTTCAATGTTATCTTAGCTTCAATCAATGCCGCACATGGCGACAATCCATTTGCCCAATATATAACCCAATCAAAAAATGTATAATGTGTCGAAACTATGAGGCACAGAGTTTTGACCTGAAATGTATGTAAAGTTTTGCTACAAGTATCAACGTGGCATTATTGAATTTGATGTCTAGCATGACGGTAGTCCATCTATTAAATCTAACTCAGTCAAAGAATATGTTCTGTTTGAACAGTGAAACACAGAATCAACCTGAAATGCGGAAACTTTTGACATTAAATTACCAGAATTCAGCAGCGTCACTCAACCAAATAGGTTATTAACACTTCTTTATACGATATGTACTCATGTAAAATGTCTTGTGATTGTGGACGAGTTTTGTAAACTTGATATTACAAATTTTAAAGATCAAGTAAGATTCATATATAAGTGCCATCACGGAGATTTTAATAATAAATGTGGCGGCAGTGTAGTAGTGTTTCTTCGCTTATACGTCTTACGGAAGATATTTTTCTACTGGGTTCAAATTTTGCAGGTGGATCGTCATGCAGAATCTTACGTAGTTACGTAAAGCACTGAATGAAGTATCTTCGTTTAAAGTCACAATAAAAATTAACTTTTGGGTTTTGTTAGCTTCAATAGAAGGTCGGGGCAGTGAAATTTCTCTACCGGAGAACCAATTTGAGTTACTAAAAAATTGGAAAAGGAATCAGCCTAGAGTGTACACCCTTTTTATGTAATTAACGTACAATATGACTAGTGCTTTGTTTGTTGATCAGGCAATAGTTTTAGGTGTGAAGTGTGAGGACAGGGCACATGTTTGCACAATAGCACAGTTTAAACCTGTTTTCCTATTTTGATTTTGAGGCTGTCGGTATGGTACCAGTCAGAAGTGAAGTAATTAGGTGTATGTGCATGATAGCACTCTTATCTGAACTCGGGCTTAGCACACAGACAACATGATATAAAGTACATCGTTCTCTTCCATTATACCGTAAAAATCTTCTAAGGGTTGGACAGTCTGTCCTAACCAAGTTCTAAAATATTTACTAATAATTCAGTCAACATTTTACTGGTTTTTTTTAACACGTACCCATCATGGGAAGTTTGTTTACAAGTGATACATAAATCTGTACTGATGGCGTTTGAAACTCAGTTTCTTAAAACGTTTCTAATTATAGTGGGAATAAATGTCATGTTGGTAGAATTGATCAAATATCCTCTATTAATTGGCCAGTTGTAATAGGTTTTATGTCGCTAGTAATTAATGAAAGCTTACATTTCCCTATAAAACCTTTAGATGTTTATTTTCCAAAATTATCCTGGAACTCCTTCCATATCTGTGGCTTTTTATTAGACACCCGGCCCAACTTTAGAATGCGGTGATCACCTGTATCCTGTAGCATGTCTAATATTTTTTGTTATTTTTATTGTGTCATGCATAGATTGTTGTAGATTTATATGATTTAGGTGTTTTCATATAAGTTTAACGGCAATACTTTTAAATCGTTTTTGTATAACGGGGGAAACGAATTTCCAAATATTTACCAGATTCGGAATACTTTACTACCAGTTCACTTCCCAACCATTGTTTGTTGTGGATGAAACTGGTGGGGTTCAATAAATACCTAGATTATTATAAATCCATAAAGTTGTAACTATTAATTTTTCAATCTTGCGAATCATGTTACCACCTGTGTATACACTCACGCACTCTCATACACTCACATATGCACGCGCGCGCGCGCATGTATTCACGTCGTTTTATCACATATTACAATCACGTAACTAAAGCTGTAATAAAATTGCACTTCCAGATAACATTATTTTATCAACTGTATGAATTGAGACATAACTGTCGGTGATAATATTGAGACATTCGAGAACAAAGCAATTTATTCCACCAGTACTATTCGCCTACACTAGTTTATATGGACGGGAAACAGTATTTAATGGGTCACCAAGAACAAACTGGCCTAGCTGATTGGATTTGCTTTTGTTGTGTCCCTCCGTTAATTATCTTTCACGTTTGTGTCCTCCAACCCCCCCTCCCGTAGTAGTTGGAAGCTTTCTGCCCATGTGGATTTGAACTTGCAACGAGACTCTAGATATCTAGCTGGGTAAAATTATGTTTTAAAGTGCTTTTTATTTAATGTCTTAAATCTCCCAACTGCTCTCTCTCTCATGACACTCCATGACGGCCCGCCCCGCAATGCAGGCGTATGATGGGTGAAGATAGTTGTACAACATTGTGTAAAGTTTGTAGATTTTGTAGGTTATGATTTAAAACATATTTAGGTGTGTCCAGACATTTTTCTCAACCTGTATGTACATTTATTGTATATGACGGGTTAAGGTTTAGTGAGATACGATTGCGTCGAAAATTGATACTCCCCAACTACTCTCTAAATCCGTCAAGGAACATTAGATAGCTTAAGGGAATCCTTTTTTTCTGTGATATGTTTTTTACTGGAGCCTTTCATTGCGTCTCTTTTTTTAAATATTTTAATGTTCTGGTATATTAAAAAAACTCATTCCTTGTTGACAGACGTTGTTGCTTTTAAAAGCCTGCCTACACGATGTGTTTTATTGTCATATGACATTACTATTGTATAAATGTGTACGTTACAGAGTTTACCACGTGAAGTGGAGGTTCCTCCTCCGTACGATAATGACCAGTTTAGTAGTAAATAGTGTAGTTACTACTAGGAGTACTAAAACTATATTGTATACTACGGTTACGTTCATGTTGAAAGCAAACTATTTGGATTTATTGGGCATTAAGACGTTGGAGTCAAAGAATCTTGAGTTTTATCCCATAAGATTAATGTTACACTTCAACCATTAATTCAAATTACAAAATACATTTTGAAAGCTTTTTTGTTTTGTTTTTAGAACCGTGGGAGATTTCTCTAAAGTTACACGCTTACCTGTAAACTGAACGTGAATTGGATTAGAGTGAAACGGACCTTGAAAATTGTATGTTTAGAAAATGTCTGTATAACACCCAAAGCCTCTTTGACAATATTTTTAGAACGACTTTCAAAGGCTTGCTTTAACCAGTTGCTATGTAGATCAAGATTAGTATTGGTGATTCAAGAAACAAATTTGTTCGTGAAAACTATGGTTATGACAAATATGTGCACTCATAAAATCAAATAAATGCATACAACACACGAGCAAAGTTTTAGACGAAAATAAACTTGCCTCCTGTTCCCCAAATGACATCTTGGATACGCACATTGCACATTACACATCCGTAAGCTATTTCTCAATTATCTCTAGCAACAATGTGTGAACAATGTATTTTTGTAACTTTTCCTTCTCGCTCTGCAGATTTTAAAACAAACGTATGCAACACCGTAATCAATGGTATATTTTTAATTGTGCTATACAGACCGAATTTTTTTACCCACATATTGAAGATGACCATAACCTTATTTGCATGCCAAATGCTTGGTTTTATACGGTGATGATATATTTATTTCTTTTTCGTATCGTTATTTTTGTATAAAATCTTGTTCTTTGTTCTCAAACAGAGCTTAAATTTTCATTATATGAGTTATGTGGATTTCGCGGAGTTTGATTCAAAGGCTGCCTCGCCTTTGTGAATCAGCCTTTCGTCAAAGCTTACTCGCTGATCATTCCTTGAAGTTTACTACACCGGATACATTAACTAACCGATAGTATGACAATAGAAAGTAGTCGAGACAAAGATCTTGCGTCTTTGGCAAGAAAAGGGCAATTTCCTCCTTTTAGCCCCCCACATGCCAAACGACCGGCCAATATTCGGGAGGCTGTGCGGCACCCTACTACATAGTAGCTCCAGCGTGTTGAGTGCTTGGCTCACTGCCAAACACATTTACGTGTCTATGCAAATCTGCACATCAGCCTTCTGTATGTGCATTGGTAGCCTACATACGTTGTGGGTATTGTAATAGTAGTTCATATAACTATATACTACAGTTTACCTCCCGCGCTTTATTAAGTACAGTATAACTTGGCTAAACAAATAGGTTTTGTGTAACGTATAATATCACACACCTGTCTAAGTTCACTACCGAAGGTCTAATAACACTAATCTCCCCTTACTAAATATTTGGTTTATTTGAGTCGTTCGTCATTTAAATTCGTCTCGTTTTATATGAATGTGGTTCAAATACTTTGCTTCATATCTGATACGTAAATTTTTATCTTGTCTGTTAAATGTGTGTATTGTATTAAAAGACACGTGTACAAATCGATTTCAACCGTACAGATAAAACAATAAATAGTGTATCCCATTCCATACAGTGTTAACTGAAGCGCTGGTGTGCTAAGCAACAGTAAGTATTTTAAGACAAAACTGTACCACCTACTTACTTTTATTGTACAAACAAATTTTTTTAAATCAAGTTATTAATTTAATTGCAGTCATTTTATATATTAGTTTTCTACCACTAAGTGGGAAGTGGGAAAGTCATATTACGAAGATACAGAAAACAACGGGTGGTGTAAAAATGTTTGAGATGATTGTTGCTATTTTTAGTGGACATTTCAGTGTTATGCGTTAATCACAGTAATGATTCAAACTCTTAAAAAAATTATTACGAGCTTATGTAATCTAGTTTCTAGAAACAACGTAATCACTGTGGGCCACAAAAGTGAGACTCGTATATCATTGATAAACCATACTTGTATGCAATGGTACTAATCGAGATTGTCCTAATGTTTTTCAATTTAATAAAAACGAAATATTTGTTAACAGCAAAAGAAAACTAACAAAAATTGTTTTGCAGATAGTAAAAATGTAAAGAGGGAATATGTTCACAAATGTTATAAACATCGTTACGGTTATCAATATTTTGCTCAAAGCAAATCAGTAGTTTGAAACATGCCCAGAGCTTGTTGCATCATTAGGGTAACAGAAATTACCCTATTATACATCTTTAAATCATAATTTCTTCACTGGCAGTCCAACAATTTAAATCGTAAAAGTTCCAAGAGCAGAAATCGTTGAATAGAGATAATTTCTCTTTGAAACTTTTAATGATGAACTAAGTAAAAGTTTAAACTTGATTTCTTGTACGAAACGTTTTCTAGCCTTCTGTTAATGATTTTAATGATTGAATCCTATTTGATATCAAGTTCTATACTTTACTGAAACATGGCCAAGATATTGCTTCATATATCTAAAATTGTCATTTATTAATCCTAAACACTCAACGTTTAACCCGATTATTTTTCCCGAGAGAAGATCTACCTCGTGCCCTCAAAAGTTAGTTATTATTCAATAACCAATAAATCCCCAGTAGTGCACCCAAAAATCTATTTCCTTATAACCTCCCCTCGTAGCCATTTATTTCGTGGGTATACCAACGTCTCCAGACGACGGGCAAGATCAGAAAAATACTTCACGATCATGATGCTTAAAATTAATTCTTGATCAAACCGATACTTATGTATTCCTAAGGCCGAGATCATAATGCTAACCACTGAAATAGTGTGTAATAACATTTCACTTAACCGGAGGAAATGAGAATGCTTGATAATTCTGATTGAAACATGGGTTACTGATATCATGCGTCCATATGTGATGTAGCAACGTCCATGTCTGTTGCACAATGAAAGGATGGGAGCTGTAGCGTAGTAGATTGTGTAGCTCATTACATTGTGAAACGTGGGCTGTATGTATACGTGCAGCGTAACGGATTACGCTTTTGTTGCCGAACGACACGACTCGTTCTGGTGATAACATACATTTTCGTGATATGCTACAGTGTTTGATTATTAATAGCACACATGCAATTTTTTTCGTGAGTTCCTATAATTTCACTGTCCAGGAGTCCTCTTTTAGAATAGGCAACCGAGTGGAGAAACCCCGCACAATTATTACGTTTCGTATTTGAGACAAGGTACTTGCACAACTAACTACATTCGTGTTTTCATTCACTAATTAATTGTATATATTACTTGTATAGTCTAATCACGTGCATTGTTTTGTTTTGAATGGAAATCTTATCTTATAAGAATCCGAGTTTCATTTGTTCGGAATCGTGTGTAGTACATTTTGTAACGCAATGCCTATACATTAAACAAGCAGAACCTAAGTTTAGCAAATTAATGATAGCATTCCTATGACGAGAATTATTTTCTATTTTACTACATAGTACTGTCTGTATCAAAATGTATATCTACGTTGCTTGGAAGTCGGCTTTCAATAAGTATTTTTCGTTATTAGGTAAGCACAATGGTGATTTAAAATGGCATGTCGAGCTTCATTGCCAAATTATGTACGGGTCTTGTTAATATCTTAAATTTAAACCTGGAGAAACGTAAAGTGAACATATATGCGGAACGCGATTTTAAATTAATTCGTTAACAACTTAAAATACAGTATCTTATTATGATGAAGTAATTTCTTTTTCCTTTCTGTAGATTGTAACAAAACTGTTAATGGTTCTACCTCGTGATTGCGGTAAAAGTGTTGTTTGTATGACAATTTTTGGGAAAGTTAACGTTATGAACCATTTTGAATGACAATTTAACAAGTTTTGTAAACATAGTTGTTTGAGATTTTACAGTTGTACGCATATTTTGCTTGGCCGATTTCGAAATTATGGCGGTATTTCAAGATGCAGTAAATTGTATTGTGTCAGCTTTTAATGCCAGTTTTTTAATCACTTGGTAGGAATGACTTGCAGCCACAGACAGAGCGCGGTGTACTGGGGTATCACCGCCGCCGCCATATTGGGGCAGTAAGCACTTCCAGGCCTGCCTCACCTTACTGATACAGTGTCTTCTCTATTTATATTCTGTCCTGTCTGGGTCTTGCACACTCGGCTGGAGCCAACAGAGTAGGTTACATTTCGTCTCAAAGCATGTTCTTTCCACCGTGTGTGGACTCTCTACAAAATGTGTAAACGTGTATAATGCCAGAGTCGCTAACGCGATAAAAATGGCAAAGAATCGTGTCGAGATCAAAAATATAAAAAAATGAAACATTTTTCGGCACCTCGTTTGTTGAGATTGTTTTTAAGAATATAAAGAAATGCTTTATACTATTTAAACAAACGTAAATTAGATGTAAATTTACTTAAAATATGTTCCACGTGATCATTAAGATTGTGAATTTTACGTCTTATCTTAAGAGGACCGGGTAGGCCTATGCTACGATTGATAAATCTACAACAATTGCACGCTTTCTCAAAAAGTAATGATGCTAATGATTGAAATTTACCATATATTCTACTCGTATTAGTATACAAATTAATCCGTGTTGTGTTTTTTTTTCTTTTAAGTAAAATTATTATAAACTTGTTCAAAAAGGTTAACAAATACACCACTGTTTTCGCTTGGACCATCTGTAGAGGTAGCTGCTACCCACCCCCCACCCAACCACGTGAAGTGTTCCCAATCCGACAATCCCAGTTGTAGGCAGTTGGGACAAAATTACATAATTGACTCCTTCGTTGGGGTTTGGGTCTGCCCATAAAGACACTTCCCAATAAATGTGTCCTATGCTCTATAATTAATTTATCTATCTTGCTTCTATATATGAAGGATTTAATGTAACAAACCTATAGTACACCGTGTTAGGCTATACAGCACGAACTGAAACACTACTTCTGTCAATTAAACTTGTGTCCTCTTTTACTAAGGTCTATTGCTTACATTGTTATCTATGATTAATCAAAATGTCCAGAGAGAAACAATGTATAAGAAAGGAATTAAAAAATAAGACATTTTTCACTTGCAGGTTTTTTTAAAGAGAGAAACAGTTCTGGGAAATGTCAACACCTGTACAGTTAGTTAATAGACGAGGAATTTTGATGTAAAATACTTTTATCTATTAATTCAACTAAGAATATAAAATCCAGATTTGAATGACGTTTTGTATTGGTATTTCTAAGAAGTGTGAGAGTTCGCAAATACCCTAAATGTGTAGGTTACTTGTCTCTACCGTTTTACATCAATTCTGCATGGATAATTAATGATCGATAATGCATCGGGCTCGTCACAGCGAACGCCCGCGCGTCGCTAAAGTCGTCATTTCTGTAAAGACTATTGTCTCGTTCGTTTTTAAATGTTTGACTCTGTGTAGACGATGTAGGTACGGTGTGACTGCACAGTGCTCGCGGTAAATATAGGGCCTTATCGAACAGACTGAAGGAAGTGGGCCAGCGGCAAGGGAGAAGGTAGCGGAGCTGCAGGAGCGAAGTCTCCCTTTGACCACCCCCCGTCACGTGGCCCTATACAGGTCAAGGTCGCCCTCACATCGCCGCGCTCCGGATTGCAAGACATCAATTCCCTCAGCAAATTAGTCACTAAAACGTAGTCCTTGGGTAAGTGAACCAGCGCAGGGTGTATGCGTGACAGCGTATCTTGATTTACTCTATTTTAAAACTAAGCGAAACAATTATTTAGGACAGTACACAAAAAGTTAATATTTATGATTCAATACAAAGACGAAGCCAGCGAGGGGGTCCATGAAGTCCGGACTTCCACCAAATTTTCAATTTATCGATTACTTTTAGCAAACTATTATTATAGAAATAATTCAGTTTTACTGACATGTACTACTGAAAGATCGTTATCAACACTGAAACGGGTCAAGAACGTTTTAAGAAACAAAATGGGGAATGACTGCACTTGCCTTACTTTCTCTCCACTTTGGGAAAATATCAGTTTCTCCAAAGCAAGTACTAGATACGATGGCCCATAAGTCAAGAAGTATTATACTTTTCTAAAAGCTCTTTCACATAATACCATTTTTCAATGTGGATTTGCATACTGTGCACTGTGTTTTGTAGACAATAAAAGCACCTTTTTGTAATTACAGTACTACATATGTTAAATCATTTTAATTATTAATGCTACACAGCCTACTAAAACAGTGCCCCCTCAATTATGAATATCAATCTTTATATTCCCTATTCAAAAGACGTAAAAACCTTGTGCAAAATTCACAATTTTGCTTCTTAAATATGAAAGTTTCAAACATTTGAATGTTTCCGGGGGAGACCCCCTACATTTCGTTTTGACCCCCAATTTTTTTCCCCTGGCCACGTTCTTAGTTCAATACAATGAAAATAAACTACAAATCCACTCATGGAATTAGTGACTCGGCCTAATCGGGAAAAGCCCCGCGAGGTGGGCATACGTAAACGATGATCAAGTTGCAAGTTGTGTAGCATTTAGTATTGATAAGGCGGGTAAAGGGATCTGAAATCCCTTACGTGTACAGGATTTAACGGTAGGATCCATGTAATCAATACGAATATGTACTTGACTATTTTTAAATAGTCACAACAGAGGGTGACGATACATAGTAACGAACTGTGTTGTGGCATGTTTTGTCAGCTTATATAGCCATAAGGACTGTATGATCATATAATTTATTGGAAACTTCCAACATCTTTATACAAAAGGAAAAAAAAGAAAAAAAATAGCAGTAAATGCTTTACAGAAGTTTTAACGCAAAGAAAAGTTTGGGAACACATTCAAGAGAGGCAAAATTATGAAGTTTGGTGAAATGTATTATGTGTGCCACAAAGAATTGCGGAAATGGAGCAAATCGAAACGTTTACTTAAACTTGGAAGGAATGGAAATGTGATTAATCTGTTTTTTATTATTGAAATAGGAAGGAAAATTAGAGCTTGCAGATGTGAGTAGGAAGTTAAATAATTAAAACAAGCTGGTGGTACATGAATTGGTACAATCGGGTTTAATTAGAATTCTTTTAATTTTTGAGGATAGTTTTGGTAATAAAATTCTAACAAAGGCAGGAAAAATAGAAAATAATTGTATTATTCGACAAGGAGTGGTTGGAATTTGAAGCTGAATTTTGGAATATAATCAGGCTCTAGGAAACTGTAAATAGGATATGAACGTTTTACAGTATGTACATGGACCATGAGTGGACGGATTGACATGTTTTTCATTTATAAAAAGTTATGTCCTTATGTCGTACAACATTAAAATACATACCACTCCCTGATCATAACTCATTTACGTCATGTAAAAACTTCCCATTTTTATCTTAGACAGTTTTGTATTAGGGGCTGATTACAAAATTGCCTAATTTCTCGCTATGAATCCCTAATCCTTGTACAATTCCAATTCCTCAATCAAAATCTTGTTTCTGCTTTTTCTGTCGTCATGGAAGTTGCCCTAAGGGCTTTGAATATAAAATAAAAATATTTTTCATACCAAAAATCTACTGCATCATCTTAAATTTTCCCATGCGTATTGAAGGAAATCCTGCAACTTCACTAGGGTTTGGCAGGAAATGACGCAATACAAGTATGTGTCCTCCATCACGAACTGTAGTTCTTAAAACTGGCGACAAAATTCACGAGAAATGTTAACGCTACGTTCTACGAAAATTCTTTGTTCTTGACCGCCTGTTATCTACCGGTTACTGCCTATTGAAGTAACCGAGCCGTTTTGCGTTATAAACTGGCATCTTTTTCCGTGTGGGGAGGATGCCAGTATAATTCTTGAGATCTGAGCGCGATTTCTGTTCCTATGTCGGATTGTGTGTTATATGTCACATCTGAACATTGTTTACAGCTGTACGCTAAGTGAAATTCAGATTTACATTTTTTCCTTAAAATTATGTCTTCTCTGTTTTCATTTAATTGGAAAATTCATATATGTAAAGTAAGTTTTTATTTAAGTCCTCTAATAACTTCAGAAATCTTAATTCAAATTCAACCTGAATGAAAGAAATTTAAATTTTGTGGAGGTAATTGCTCGTTAGGGGGAATATGTACATTGTGTATTGTGTTACATTTCTATCCAGCACTGAGTTAATTATAGAGCACGAATACATAATGTAATGTAATGTTATACATAATACACATTTTAAATCGATTTAATAGGACACGCTCTGTGTTGCCTAACGATGCAAAATTAAATAACCAATTTCAGTTGGATAATACACATGGTAACAAATAAAATTTACCACCGTGTTTATTTGGTTAAGTGAATAACGTTCACAAAACATTCGTGTATAGACATTCTCACTATAGACTGAAGAGTATTAATTTACGAACTATATAAAAATATCTATAATTTAAAGTTATTTTCTCGAGCACGTAAATCTCCTTGTGTCTAAAGAGCATGGTTCTGTCATAGTAAGTGGGTAACGGGGTATCAGTAGACCCGTGCACAGGAACAGAAAACACCATTAACCGCCTAGTTTAGCTTTAGTACGTGTTATGGAGGGACATAAGGTAAATATCAGTGTGAGTTACGACACATCTACGGGCAGATAAGAATAATAGGCCTATTGTAGTAGACCTAGTTGCTCTACTATAGCACAGCATTATAGTACATTTATTCCAGTGTAATCTCTTATAGTTGGACATTAGAGCTTGTGAAATGTCAACAAGCATGATTTTATCGGGCTTTAAGCATAGAACGGGAATTGCTCATGTTGCACGTTAGTGAAGTGCATCCGTTAGGAATTTAATAATAAATTCCAGCTATCTAAAATACCCTCCTTTCTCCAGCTTAAATTTTGAAAGAGAAAGGTATAAATTACTTTAAAGATTAATTTTGTTATTTTTGTAGTTTGGTATTGATACTTTTCAATATGGCTCATCCTCTACTCAAATAGTGGTGGATGAAGGGCAATTATAAATCTAAAGTAAACTTTAGGGCGAATAGGCGAATGAATCCTCAAATTAAAAACGTCATGAGACAGAAGTAGCCATTCCAAGAAAACGAATTATTCACTTCGATATCCGAGTTAAAACGGTACACGTTATCTATCATCAGAAGAATTGTAAATGCGAGGAAGCAACATTACAACTCAATACCGTTATCGGAAATGCTTACCATGTCACTCATCAAATAAAAGATCCTGATGAGGACGAATCATTAATGCCTGGAAAATCTATTTCTAAGTGTAGACAATAAAATAGCTGAATTAGGGAAACAAAACAGCCGCCATTTTAGATAATGTGGTTGGAAATAGTTCTTGTTGGGTTTATCTAATATAGATCCTTCATTTGAGATATCTGATGATAATTCGAATCTCACGATGAGTTAATTATGCCTCGCTCCTATTGTGTAATGGTCTGTCATTTAAAACACATTCTTGTTGTATGTCGGCATTGTAGTTCTATATCTGTAGATCTTTAATTTGTGATGATTCGGTGGATCTGTCCATTTACTTGTTTTTTTTGGCTTTCCCTAATCCCCCGTATTTTGATGTGGAAACAAAGTAACTTTGACAACCTCAAAAACAAGTCAACGTGTTATAGTCAATAATTAACAATTTTCAGTTCTAAAAATAAAATTCACGTTAAAATGAAGCCAAGTGCTTTTATTACGGTCGTTTTCAATTTTATGGAGTTACGGTAATTTTGTTTTCTGTGATAATTTTAAGTAGAGATCTCACAGTCACTCTCTAATCATGTAGGTCTGTTATACATGAATCTTTTAACAGGTTGTTAAAACGTTTCGTAATATAACTTGTGTCAGTGAGGCATTTTTGTACACCTACATGTAGTTTGTACAAAACATGGTTATGTGTAAAGAATGGGATTTAGAACGGAATAGTACGCTACTCCCTGAAGGGCATTTGAAAATTTAAATTGGTTTAACAGTTAATGAAGAAGTACGGTGGGGCACCTGATGTTAAAACTACGAGTTACAGTACGGGTTTTGATATGTTACAATATTTGTGGAGAACTTCAATGAATGTACAGAACATACCTTTTAAGGTTTAGACTATTTGCTACGCATAAACTCGTTGCAATTTTTGTTAATATTTTAACCCTTTGAGTGCCAAGTATTTTTTGAGTGGGTATACTGAAAAGTGCCAGGTATTTTTCTAGTGGGTGTACCTAAAAGTGCCAGTCCCTTTTCAGACATTTTGCAAGGTTTTAGTAAAAAATTCACAGTTCGATTATTTAATAAGCTATTAACATGATTCTTTTTTTATTTTACTCTGAAAACTCTGTTTAATTAACATAAAATAACAAAGTTACCATAACACTAAATGTAGGAATACCAAAAATGGACATACCTAAAAGAATTCAAAAATATTTTTTAATTTCATTTTTCAACCAAATTATTATGACCAAAAAAATTCATATCCTTTTCTTAGTCCATATCACTGGAAAGTGTATGCAATTGTCTGTAAATCTTGAAAAATTTATATTATTATCTTCAATAATGAGTAAGTTATACAACTTTTAAGAAACTATTGTCACATTGTTTCTGGTAGCTATGGCAACCAAAACTGTTTATATGTGAGTTGATTTAATAAGCTATCAACATAATTCTTTTTTTATTTTTCTCTGAAATCTCTGTTTAATTAACATAAAATAACAAAGTTACCATAACACTAAATTTAGGAATACCAAAAATGAACTTACCTAAAAAAAATTCAAAAACATTTTTTAATTTAATTTTTCAACCAAATTATTATGACCAAAAAATTCATATCCTTTTCTTAGTCCATATCACTGGAAAGTGTACGCAATTGTCTGTAAATCTTGAAAAATTTATATTATTATATTCAATAATGAATAAGTTATACAACTTTTAAGAAACTATTGTCACATTGTTTCTGGTAGCTATGGCAACCAAAAATGTTTATATGTGAGTTTCATAATTTAAAGTTTGGCCGGAAGTGTACTATAACAATTTATTTTGAAAAGAACGATTCTTCACAAACATTTCAATATGATATTATTTGAAAATATTAAAGGTTACAATTTTTAGTAAATCCGGTAAAATCGGACGTCGGCACTTTTCGGCCAACTTTTGACGTCCGGTAAAATCGGACGTTGGCACTTTTCGGCCAACTTTTGTCGTCCGGTAAAATCGGACGTTGGCACTCAAAGGGTTAAAGCAACAGAATATTAGATTTGTGTCGTTATTTATTTATAAAATTTACCTGAATACTGACAGCGTTATCCACAAACGAGAACATTTTGAGCACATACTTACAAATTGTGTATAGCTAATATTTGTAACAAATTTTAGTGCTTGTATAAAGTTACTAACTTATAACTTGCCAACTAAATATATTTGATTTATTACACTTTTCCTCATTTTCCACATATGAATCCCAGTAGCTTTCTGGTCATACAAGCAGTAGAAAGCCTTTAATATGCACCGGGAGTTAGTGCGTATAACAAGCGTAAGCTACTTTAACAGAAGATGTGGAAAAGCCACGTGGTTTTCACGGATCGTGGCAAGCTCGGACGGAGGCTTGACCGCAGGAGAGGTCGGCCTATTAGTGCAGAGTTTGGCGAAGACCGAGACACGGGTTAGTCCTAGGCGACAAAGAATAGATGGCCTGAGTCCTTGGTGCGGCCTTCTGGTAGCCTTGTACCAGCGTTGCGCAGTTGCCAGCCCGACCTCACCGCACTATTACACTAGCCACTGTACTATTTCGGTAATACTGTACTATGTAGGGAAATCACTTCCCATTAGTCTTATGTCCATTCCCGGCATGTTCCATGCGGATGTAGGGTTATGGATTGTGCAGTTTTCCGAACGTTACCGGTTTGGAAGACTGAACAATGCTACAAACACAGCACCAGTGTTAATGATTCTTGAATGGTCGTACCGAAAGTATATTGCGTATAAAGGAATTCAAAATGCAATAAATTCTAACCTTGGTTTAAACTGAAGTCAAAGATCATCCTATGAAATAAAATTTTACCTTCCTGAACTGCGTGCACTGGTTCAGTTGTTACTGTTGTAGTTCGTCCTGGGTGTTTTTCTTCATTTGTTATTTCATTTATTCTTAAATGTTGATAGATTTGTACGTTGCCGTTTAAAGTAAAAATAGAAAGATTTACTTTGCCAGGTCCGTTTAACGTTAAAACATATTTTGTTGAAACATATTTTAGCATGCATTACACACACTCGTACTTTTGTTGGATTCTGAAATAAAACAAGAATGTCACACGAATACATCTCAAATTAATGATCCCAAAATATTTATACATGTAAAATCGAAACAGATATTAGCACGACAGTGTATTAGGCTACAGTTACTCGGAATTACGTCTTCTACAACGATACGAGCGCAGCGCCGTCACGTGAAGTCTAAGGGCGAGGCTGTTTCAATAACGTGTTCAGTGTGATAATACGTTTTAACACAATGGTTCACGAAAGTTGAAAGCCGGTTATCACCGTGGTGAAAGATTATCATATCTGTCAGTGCCTCTATCTCTGCTATTAGTTGATTTTCACGTTGCTGTCAAACTGATCAAACTCTTATTTATAGCAGGACCGCACAGTTAACCCAGTTTGGTGAACTCCATTATCACGTACTTCCCAAAACAAACAATGTCCCGAATATTTTACAGTTTTGTAAACCTTCCGTGCCTAATTCGGGAGTTTTGGAAATATAATATTTTGTAACTACTCTTTCATTTTTAATCACATTACTATTATTTTACTACAACTTATGCAATAGTGGCTGTAATTCAGTTTTTCCAACGTACGATATTGTAGTTAATTATTTTTTCTTCGCACTTATTTGTCAGGTATTCTGCTAGCGTGTAAGTACGCCAAATATTTTCTCGGTGCGTTCATTACGGAGTTCTAATACAATCTCGGTTTCAATAGCCATAATACGTTTGTGTGAGTCTTTCCTAGACAAAATGCTCTTCAGGATAAATCATTTGTGGTTATGGAAGGAACGTGATGTATTTTATGTGTTTCTTTCTACCTGATAATCCTAAAAGATCTTTAGTATAAAAACATATCAAAAAATCTGTACTCATGAGAAAATCTACACGTATCTCATACATGTCTTAAGTTTTATACGCGCTTGTGTTACCATATGTTCGTTACTTGTTGCTAAAAGCACAAATGTCTCGAGATCGGGGCAATATCCCATGGCCCGGGGCGCCTTGGGTCCGAGAAATATCCCGTTTTGTTTTTATAAATAAAGAAAATGTATTAAATTTTTTTTAAGTTTCCTCAGATTTTAATTTAACATAGTACATATTGTATACAACATAATTATTTATTTGGTTCCTTCTTTGTAATATATCTTATATAAATTTAATATCTCTAAGTTTATTGTAAGATTGAAAATGTCGAATCTGTTGCATCGTATTTATTTTACCGTTAGTGGTGTTTACAAAAGCCAGAACAAGCAATAGAATAGGTGACCAATATAGGTAACAAAATAGTTAACAGTTAGGAACACTGAAGCTGTTGCCCTATTTTGTTACACTCGTAATTAACATCCTTTGGGCCCAACGCATTTTTCTCCTCGGGTGCCTACAACCCCAGGAGCAGCCCTGAGGAAAAGCTATGTTTAGGCACTTGCATGGCGGTGTAAAAATGTAAATCAACTGAAGGGGGGGGGGGTTGCCTTCCTCATCGAGAGGCAGGATATGGACAAAGGCCCGTGACGAAATGTCGGACTAGCCTACCTGCCACAGTCGTGATGGTAATTAACCTGTAATCAGAGTGGTTGACTCAGGATTGTAGTGATAGTGGATAAGGGTATAGGCGGGTCAGACCGGCCTTCACCCAGATATAGTGTGCTGGAAACACGGGCAATGTGGCCAACGATTTCATTTGCCATCTGCCACACTCGGTGTAGTCGAGTCTAGTACTACTCCAGAGAGCTGTCAGATGGTCCTTGTAGTATGGAATCCATAAAACATTGCAAGAATATAGACGTATCAGTGGAATGGCATTGAACATCGTCACTATTGGCTTGGCTTGTCCATCACCAGCGAACCTCGTTGGTTACTGACATAGTTACAATTACGTTCCGCTGTACGTACAAGTCGTCTATTTTCGTCATATCTACTGTGATAAGGCAACATGAACTTTATGTTAAAATGTCACAGAAGTAGCCGCCTACCAATGTCTTAGAAGTTTGTTAAAATAAAGCGGATGCTCGAGCTAGAAAAACAAAATAAGTTTTCCTTTATCGGAATTGATTTGTGGATTGAACTGAAAATGGTAAGTTTCGAAAATAAGGAGTATACCTACAATTGTGTGTTTTATTTTAACGGTCACGTCAAAACTTGCGTGCTTTGAAAGTTAAAATCACTATAAAGTAAAATCTCCCACTTGAATAAAATGCAACCTTCACAGCAAAAACTATTTTGATCCTTTCTTTGACCACATCCTTAGCTGTAATTTTCGAAGGAAACCATATTATGAAACGTTTAGAGAAATGATGATTAATGCAATAATTAGGTCATGTCTTTATCTGGGCTTGCTACAAAAACTCGGAGTACCACAAATACCACAAGAATTGATATCCAAACAATATGTGCTCCAACACGCCACATGATGTGAAATTATTCCATTAATGGAAATGTTCATAATTGGGTCGGTAGAGGAGTGTTTGTTGCATATAACATTTATGAAAAATGATTCACCAGCTGTTGATACTCTGGGTAAGAGTATCAGATATTCAGGAGCTAAGGCACTGTTGAGAAACTCTTAAAAAGGCATTGCGAAATACTGATTTCCGGTTGATCCGCCCAAGTCTGACTTTGTGATCACATTGACTAAGCAGATAACAGGATCGATGGTACATGTAACATTTCAACACAATTACACGAGTACTAACCTCATTTTTAAGTTCGTTTAAATGATTTATTTCTTGATACATCTTGCCTGAACAGCCTATACTTGGAATCCGGTATTTGGAATTCCAAAAACTTCAGTTCTTGGTTTTATACATATAAATTTATTGTGATTTGAATTTTTATTCGTTTGATAAGCCGTTAAGTTGTTTATGTATTAATATGATGTCATATTAAAATAGCGTGTTCATTCGTTTACAAATTACATAATTTTCAATTTCCACTATTTTATAGTGTATTGCCTTTTTATATTTTCTCACATTAGTGTTGTTCTATTAAAGACCTACTAGGTAATTCCGATTCGCCCGTCCAAGGTTTCAGTTGGTATTGTTGATGTATGGTGTATGTTCCTCACTGTTTGCTGTGTCGTGGATTCTGACGGTTACCCTCTCGCAGGATGGATGAGCCCGAACTCGGAGCTCAGGTGGGCGTGCTGCCGCTAACCTAACGAGGACATGACCCACTGCGGACGACTGCTCAACTCACAATTGTAGGCTCTCAATTGGCTTACAGTCTCGCCGGGCCGTGTTCTGTCCGCAAATATCATCACTATACTCTGTTCGGAGAAACGTGAACATCACTATACTCTGTTCGGAGAAACGTGAACATCACTATACTCTGTTCGGAGAAACGTGAACATCACTATACTCTGTTGGGAGAAACGTGAACATCACTATACTCTGTACTGAGAACCGTGAATCTCACTTTACTCTGTCCGAAGAACCGCGAACATCACTACTCTGTCCGGAGAAACGCGAACATCACTATACGCTGTCCGGGGAAACGCGAACATCACTATACTCTGTCCGGAGAACCGTGGCTGCTCTCGCACGCGCACTTACAACCCTGTCAGTCATACACAATGAATGTGCAGAGATCAGTTTTATTATTTCGTATTACATTAAGTTAATTTTATGGCATATGCAATCTTCATAAGTAAATAAAAAAATAAAACCAAATATGAAGTACGTATGAAATAGTAAAGCTACCATTTAAATAATAATAATTCTTAAATTAATTCTTGCATTATGACAATAAATCATTGCATTGCAAAAGTCAATTTTATGTTATTATTTATGTTATATATGAAGGCAAACATTTGTATCTTTTACTTATACAGTTTGCCAGATATATTTGAATTTGCATTTGGGGACTCCACATGTGTTAAATGTACCTCCTATCAGTACTAAAACGATAATTAATAATGTTAATTATTATCAAAAGCATCTCGTAGCCTTAGTGCATATCTATTTCCGAAAAGCTTGTATCTTTCTAAAGTTCTAGTAAAAAGTATTAATCAAAAATTTTACTTGCAATTTTTATCATTTCAAAACAATAACCAACATTGCAGTGTGATATTTAGTGATATAAATAAAATAACAAAATTAAAAATGCGGAAGAAATAATGACACGTGGGCATATTATTTTGATTATCGTTAAAGAATCTCTTACAAACACTTTTATCTTTTATTTAGATTCCCTGGGGTATGATAGAAGAGTGCAATAAACAGAGACGCATGTATTGATGAGTTGGAGAGTGAAGTGGAGGGGGGGCAGGTACAACTGAGCTTGCTCTGACTTTCCTAATTTCCTACAGGAAGTTTCGCTTACAGTGATCGCATTCTGTTGCTGGTTCCGGTAACTGGTGTAGTTTTGTTTGAGTTAGATGTTTTTTGTTGTCACTCAGTTGCCGGTCGGTTATCCCAGAACGTCTATGCTAACTAAACTCTTTTTAATCATCCGCCCATCGAATCACAACTTTAATTCCTCACTTCCTTAAGAAAAATTTAATGTTACAGAAGAACCTCCCCCCACCCCGGTGCCCTTGCCATCACGTGGCAGTGGGGCTTTCCCATGCCCGACAGGTCTTCTTGAGGTGGGGAACGGATTAGATGGGATACCCTAGACATCCAGGTAGGTGTTGAGTGCTAGGCCAACATCCTTCCCCATCAAAGTCTATGTCACGTTTTACCAAGAACCTTTGAAATAGGTGGAAATAAACTTGGCCCAGAGTTACCAAATGGGGCTTGAGAATTGGAATGTTGAATGTTAAAGTTTGGCAGTGTCACGGGCAGTGAACATTTTGTCTAACGAACTAGAGAAAAAGTAGATGGCCATAATAGCTTTACATGAAGCCAGACGGTCTCTAACTGGTAAAGTAAACGCCAAAGAATATGTGATACATTATAGTGTAGTAATAAAGGATGATGTTATGGAGGGGTTGAATTTGCCATTTAATAGAATGGATGTCAACAGTAATGGCATGTAGCACATTTAATTAAAGACTCTGTGAAATTAGTATTTACGCGCCAACTAAGAAAGTAGGAGAAGAGAATGTGTTATATGATTATTTTGAATGGTTAGTTATCAAGTTACCGAAGTATACGATTAAAGAAAACTTATGGAATAGCAATTCTAAAGTATTACATGTTGACGTGTTCAAAATGTAATTAGACACTGAAATGTTACTTTTACTCACTTACCAGTTTATAAAGGTAACTAACTGACTTAAATATTGCATACAAAACGCTTTCCTTTTCATGAACTTACTTTGGTCTTTTATGTCAATTTATTGTTTATTGAACGAATAGTTAAGCCATTATTCACAGTGCTTAAAGTGTTCATATAAATATTAGTATGTATTACAACACTTTAGAGTAGTCTTTAAGAGTCTTTAGTAGTCTTTAGAGTAGATGTAGTCTTTAAAGATTGTAGGCTAGAGGGTTTTACTTGGAAAATACTTGAACAGTCGCTGTTCTTTTAAAACTGCGATGGATAAAACAGTGTTTGGTTGACGCATTGATATATTCAAAATGAAAAATATATTTAATAGAGTTGAATTTAATTGGATGTTAAATTTTATTGTAAAACTTTACAAACGCATTTTAATTGGACTGCGACACATAGGTATAACAGGACAAGTTACAAAGTTTATCGAATTGCGTGTTATACGTTATTGCCAGTTCCGATGTAACTAATCTGGTCATTACGTTATGTATTCAAATAAGGGCCCCCTGTTAGCTCATTCACTTGTGCTGTTTGTAACGCCGTAATATCCGCGACATTATGCGGTGCAAGCTGAACTATAGACGATGGATGAATCGAAAGGATGATACGACCGTCAGCAATTATTTTGTGTTGAAATGATTGAGAGGCCACTTTTCGAGAGCCGGCACCTGTTCTATTTTTGAAGTGCAAAGGCTAACACATTCATTCTTCAAGCAGTAGCTATAACTTGGAAGTCCAGTAACATCACTGTTGGTATCACGTAACTACTGTGACAGAACGTTGTGCAATTCTCAGCTGTTGTTATATGTGACGTTTTAGCATTCATGTGAGTTGATTAATGAATTAGGCACTTGACGGATGATAAGGCTGTTATGATACCAACACCACCATGGATAATAATGACTGTTGAGAGTAAAAACAGCTATCAAGTTTTTATGTTAACGCGAACCTGTTGAACTGACCTTCAGATGGTTGCTAACAACCGTTGCAAATTACAGGAATAATCTGTCGATAAAGATTAACACAATTGATTCAGTGTTACAGATTGATAAATTATGATGTGGCAAATCGAGCAACTCATGAGAATTGAGGAAACCTCTATTTGAGTAGATGATTTCTGTTGAAAGTGAGCCCTTGAAACTAAGCCATCGATTAAGCCGTACGATTGGTAATAGATAAACTGTGTACAGATATCCCCATGGCGTTTTTATAAATACAAAAGCTGCTGGCATAAGTGAAAATCGTTAAAACCGAATTTATTAAAGGAAACGTTGCTTGGTATTGGAAAAGAAAAGATACGGACAAGTGGCGACTGGTTATTGTAGCCTAAGTAATGGCAGCATTATCCGTCGTTGGAAATCTCAAGGTCGTTAGTAATGGCTCTTGGCAAAAATGTTGGAAATGTTCGATCTGCAGTTGTGGGATGATCTGCAGTTGTGGGATGATGCCTGGAACAAGTGAAGCTCAGGACAAGGCAGCAGTGAAGGTAACGGGTGAAGGTTGCGGTAACGGCACGAAAAGTCTTACGTCGTCGCGTCGCCCAGCACTTCAGCACGTTGCCCAATAGCCTCTAGGTGTGTAGATTATAGAGAAAGACAAGCGAGTGAGCGGGCCGGGCGGAGCGGGGTTTAGGCAAGATATACGTAACTGGTAACAGTAACGGGGGCAGATTGCACAGTTGGCCCAAATATAGCCCCACTGCTCTCGACTGCCTACCTCTCAATATATTAGTGAAAACTGTTAGAGAATTTCCACCATCACTTAAATTTAACAATCTATGAAGTTACGTAGCTACCTTACACATTATATGTTGTATTACCCGTATCTCCTTGTATGTACTTATTGAATAAAATAGCCGCCAATAAAAAACATCCACAGTAGTTTACAGATAAACTTTATAATTATTTATCTATGTAAATGTAACTATTTTCTGTTGAATTATTTACATTTTTGTGTATTACCTGGCGAAACGAAATAAAATGTAACCACTTTAGGTACTTGTGTCATGGAAACTGAATGCACGGTTTCCAATATAAAATTACAGCACACTGAACAAATTATTTAGTTCAAAACGTAATCTCATATTAGCCGTAGTGTTTCTTATGGCAACTGTTTACATCCAACTTGAAAGAGTTAAGAGTGTCCTAACATTTATTCGTAGCGATTAAGGTCTAGTTTTAATTAATGTTTGTGTTTATATATCCAGTATCTAGAACTCGCATTGCAGTTATGTGCAGTAACATGCAAGGGTTTGGTGACGTTAAACATGCCCCTATTGAACCACATAATGAATCGTCTCATTGCCATTTGGAATATGTGTACCATACCTGACCATTAGATGTTCGCATCGGCACGGTAGAGAAATAATACAACAGGGACAGGGACATGAATGGATCTGATATCGTTGGCCAACTTTTATTTTTTCACATTTAAAAGTCCAGTGACAGTCTGAACCTTTTCTTAGTTTTTTCTGAAAAATTACAAGATGACAAACGCCACTTGTACACGCAAGGGTTAAATATGCACGTTACCTAAACATTGGTTTATGTATGGTTCAAAAGGATTTAGGAAGGTCAAACAGAGTAACAGTAGTTAAAAGTCTGTCGTATTCCACTTTAACTTAAACGTTGTGTAATATGTCGTATTTATGTTTATCGCTTTCCAAACTTTTATCCATTACGAATTGAACAAGGCGTTAAGCAGCTTATATAAACTATTAATATGAAGTTCAAGACTGGCGATAAGATTACTTGAAGTTAAATGAAAACCTTCGTTAGACTATAAAATGTATGTGTTTCAAACTGTTGTATAGGCACATATAAAACGCATATTAAATTGGCTTATCGCCCGTTGTTTTACCATTCACTGAATCGAAGTCATGCGATGCGACATTTGGATTGAATGAATAATCAATCAACGCACGTCCGTCTACCGAGTGTACGCCATAATGAACTGGATTGTTCGTTGTAACAGCGGCGCGTTTCGTCCTTGAACTGACCTGAATAATATAATACATGCGCTACTTAGTTACTTTCTTTGTGGCCATCTTTATTTTTCCGTGCTCTGTGTGTGTTGTGTATTGTTGGGTTGTGTGTTTCAGGTTCTCGTGCATCTGAGTGTACGCACGTACGCTACTTGATTATCTTTTGTGCTCACTTTCTTTTTTCGTTCTCTTTGTTTTGTTTTGTTCGTCTTGTGTTTTCCGGTTCTGATGCCTCTAAATGCAAACACGTGCTAGTTAGTTACTTTCTTTGTAATTATCTTCTTTTTCCGTGCTCCGTGTTTTTTGAGTTTTGTCATATCATTTTTCCTTGTTCTCGTGCTCTTTCTTATTCATAATGTAATCTTCAAAAAGTTAATGGCATTTAATTAAGAGATTTTTCACCCGATTTTCTGTATTATTGCGAAATGGCTGTAAGAAGATTCCGTAAAAAATTGTAACAGGATCCTAGGACGCCGATTTAAGAAAGAAACAATAATATAGTGGCCCTTTTCCCCAAATCGTAGAGTGGATAAATCCACCGTTATGTACATCCACATGCTTTATTCACTGCTTTATACACACCTTTTGCATGTCCACTTTTCCTTTGTACTGCGGTAGGTTCAGTATTACTTCACCGTTGAACTTGAAATATCTACAGTTCTATTCAGTGTATAGCCTGCTACTAGTAGGCCTAGTACTGAGAAATCTTTGCTTGTAGTGAAGAATGATTCGATGTCAATAGAGAGTCTGCTGGAGTGTGCTATGACTTGTGCTATTACACTCTGTGTCACATATGTTATGACGTTAGCTACAGCTTAGCGAACGCTTGTAATAGAGTTAATAGCTTCAGTAAAACTATAATATATCTACTCAATCGTTAGATATATTATACTTCAGCTACACTAAACGGGAGGGGGGCACGGTTTCTTGAAGCATTATTACACCTCTATTTCAGGCCAAACATAATTTTTTCATTACACGTACATATAGAATCGTATTTTGTTCTAACCTGGGATAAGACAATAAGACAATTCAAAGACTTTGTTTCGAACGTCATGTATTACCGCTACCCTTCCGTGACATTATAAAATGCTGTTCTTATAAATTAGTAGTTTTTGTTTTTCAAGAACTATTGTAAATAAACACGTAAAGGTTTTTGTTTGTTTTCAAGCTCCACACGAGTAATTTCCGTATGTATTTGAAACTATCACAATTCGATATTCATTTGCTCGCTAATTATAGGAAGTGCAGTAGGTGACCTACTTTACTTACACTCTAATCTTTGTGCCATGTTTTTGTTTTAAGTTATTTGCAGAGTTTGTGCCACAACAATCCTCTTATCATTTCTTGCTTGAATTATTTTGGATAGATTTAATATTTTGTTAATGCGACCTATCGTTTAGCGTTATTTTAAATGATAGTATGACGATTTTCATTCTGGTCTGAATACTGTTCGATTTCATCTCCAAAACTGAACTGCTTTTTTGGTTAAGTTTTGTAGATGTGATAAAATATGCCTATTTTCGAGTACAATAAGCACGGACTTGTGTTAGCATTGTTGAAATTCCTAAAACTAGAATTAACATTAGTGCAAATTAGAATACGTACTGTATATGTCTGTGTTAATCACCCAGGTTTTTGGATCACACTTAACAAAGATAGCGGTAATTTGAATTCAGTATCCATAAAGTATTATCTCAGTGTTCATTGAATGCACGAATTGTAAAAATGGGTAGGCTCGTAAATACCTAATTAAAGCAAGCTTAAATGGCAAGAAAATTGAATAAAGGGCTAATTACATCTAATTCTAGTAAATTTGCGCTTATTTGTAAAAATAAATATATACAATAATACGAAAATTCCTAGTCTATTGGTTGGTTATGTGATGTATCGTATGACACAAAGGGATGACGAGGTTACACAGTAGTGGGAGGGGGGGGGGGTCTCGGCATTAACACTGTAACAGCAATATTGAACCAATCACTTGTGTGTATAAAGTCTAGTATGGCACAAAATCCATTGTGAAGTGATAACGAATGTACAAGTAAACACAAGTATGCCTGAATCGCTTTCTTTGTGGGTTGAAAATTATATAATAATTGTATATTATGGAATTGTTAGAGACTCTGCTAGACTAATTTTGTTTTTTCAAAATTAAAATTACATTAGGAACATATAGCATTTATACGTCAAGAGAGGTGTACGAGGTACAAGGTGTAAGAAGTGAACATGAATTCTGTTTTCGTGAATTGAATTTAGAAATAAGTAATGTTTCAGAAAATCTTCGTTTGTTAGTTGCAGTTAGCTGAAATTTCACAAAAGTAAAATAGTGAATAAATAGCAAGCCCCATATTCCAGTTACAGTTAGAGTAAAACTAATCTGATTTTTGCCAGGGAATTAATGTTAATCACTCGTATTTTGTGTTCATTAATGGAAGTCAAGAATTATGAAAATATTATGGAATTACGTTGTATTCGTTATTACGAATTATGAAAATATGTTATTTTAAAGTCAGGACATTTCTTCAATCCTTTCATGAATTTTATTCAGGCTGGAGGTGGGCCGAGCCTGTGCAAGCTCTCCTCACCGCACAAAACAGCTGGTCTGTGACAAGGAAAGTGTTGTTAGGTGGCACTGGCTTGGCACGTGGTCCCTCCCTCCCCCTCCCCCCACGGCGCACAGCTGACTGTCAGCTGATCGACCCACTGCCACTGCCAGCTGTAGTGGTGGTGGGGTGAAGCTCACTGCTCTCCGCTCCTGGCCGAGCAACACTATATTCTCTTTGTTCCTGCTCTCCCTCTCTTCCCCTCATCCCACTTCCCTCTCCTACTGACTGCTACATACTAAAGGCCGCTACACACGTTCAATTCGGCTTGTCAGTTCGGCTTGTCAGTTTGGCTTGTCAATTCCTAACTGACGCAGCAATCACATACACACGTTCAGTTTGGCTTGTCAGTTCGATCTGGTTAATTAACTCCAAAATTTTGTTGTGCTTGTGTTTCGGAAATTGCAAGTTAAATAATGTTTTCGGACGATGAGTTATTACTAATATATGGTGCAGTGGCTTGTGTAATTGTGAAAAGAAGAAAGCGTCAAGTCAAGCGGAATCAGTGGACTAAAGACTGGCTTTTAAATCGAGCCCAGTACTCCCATGTTAACCTTTTAAAAGAACTTCGGTTTCACCCCAAAGATTGGCATAATTATTTGCGGATGAACGAAGAAACATTCTTTTCCCCTAAACAACTCTATGAACTGAAGAACTCCTTACTCCAAGAACTCATTGCACTGACAACACAGTGTAATGTAAATAAAAAAAATACCTTTTCAAAGTCTGCTGTCACTTGGAAAAGGGCTATAAATTTCACTGACTACGGACACAGCAGCAAACACGCGGGATAGTTGCTAAACTGACGCCTGTCACTGGTGCGCATGCGCAGACAGTTGATTTGAGGAACTGAATTTGACGCTCCCATACACACGATCAGTTCGGCTTGCCGTCAAGCCGATGTGTCAAGCCGAAATGATGAATTTCCATCATGCCATCAGTTCAAATTTCTGGCTTGAGCTCACATCGTTTGAACAAACTTTTGCATACACACAGTCAATTCGGCTTGTCAGTTCGGCTTGTTCACATCGAATTGACAAGCCGATTTGAACGTGTGTAGGCCGCTTAACACCGTGCACCGAGTATTCCTGGATTTCCTTTGTTCCTGAACGGCTTATAACTTTAGAAATCCAACAGATATCGGTTTACCTCTTTCTTTAGAAATATCACGGATGTGATGGAATACAATACTTAACCTATTTTAAAACATTTTGTTGTGGCAGTAGTAATGTTCTAACGCTTGAGTCTTGTCAAATGTACACTCCACGAGAAATCACACTAGTTGTTCTCTCACGTGTATTGCCGTAACTGTTTACAAATTCTTGAAAACAATTGCGAACGTAATAAAGCAAGTTGATTTCGAAACTAATCCTCAACTATTAAATAATACTGTCAATTTATTTCTTTGCCACACATAATATTGCTACAACGCGACCTTTGAACGTTACTGCTGCCGATTGTTAAGTAGATAATTTAATGAGCAGGTATGCATTATACTGAACGCCAACGTCAAACGTGCAGTATTTACACTTACAGATTCTGTAATGCTGCCAACTGTTAGCGACATCTTCCTTCCAAGATAGTTGTGCTATTTTAGAGCAAGTGTTGTACACTACATTTCCTATAACTAATAAACGCCCTCTCACCCTCCCCGCTCTGGACTTGAATACAACCTTCCTCTTTGAATTATACTGCTCGCAACAACTGGGTTCATCGTTATTTTAATGAGCTCGTTATCCTGAACTCTTCCCTCGTGTTTTGTTATTGTAAGTCACTGAACAACAACGGTTATTTTTAATCAGAAAACATTATCACAGATTAATATTACTTGCCTATTTTTACGTGAGTTCAATCTGAAAATTCAGATTCAATGAGATCTTTGTTCAATTATTTGGTTGATATTTATATTTATTAGGGGTCTTCTAAACTAGAACTAACGGAGGATTCATTAATACTACATATTGCAGTCATTTGGTTAAATGTTTGCAACGACCCTCAAATGTACACAACTGTGAGTATAGTACTTAAGTATTTTAATTTTTCGGTTAAAAATATAATATTTTTTCATATCATATTTTACATAAAGCAGCACTACCATTTTTTCACCTTTATCGATTTTGTTCTTGTGCACCTAATAATTACTATTTCTCGTAGCAGTACAATAAGTGGCACGTGTGTTTGGCTTAAAACGGTTCTGCAAAATCTCATTTCAATAAGACGAGTTGGTTGGGAAGGGGAGGGTGGATTGGTATTGTCTAACTGCAGTGGTCACTGCGGGGGAGGGGGAAAGCTGTGGTTTCCTAAGTCTGGGCCCGATTTCGTACCGTTTCTGAAGGTCTATGTCTCAAAATAAAACGTGAAAGGGTTCGCGATGTGCAGACCCATTCCGCTTTTGTATTTCCAGAAACTGATGGCGAGCAGTGCTGTATTGGGACCAGGACTTGGGAGCTCGGAGGGCGTCGACCCGGCTGTACGACTCCTAATTAGCCCCCCAGGTCCCACGCATTGGTGTTACGGCCGGACTCGGCTCGGCGCCGCTCAATTATGTTTCTAACCCCGAGACACCCCTCTAGTGCCGCGGGTTTATAATGACACTTTTCGTACTAATCAACTCACCTGTTAAAGCACAACAAAAGTTCTATGTGCACATTTCTAATAGACCAACATAGGTTCTAAATGACTCGTCACCAAACATTTTGACTTGATTTTAGTTTTAAATCAGGGCCGTAACTAAACATTTTGTAATACGGTTAGGTAGAATTTTTCGTTCCCTTTCAACAAATCTCTTTTCTATAAAATACCCTTTTTTAGCTACCCGTATTACAGCTAGACACATATTGTACATCACTTTATGTTTGGCCTGTAGTCAGGACACTTATAGATATACGAAGTATTTGTTTTCAGACGATCTTTTTAGGGTCGACATGTGTCCTTATGTGAGTGTCAGTGTTGTAGGGATAAAGCTGGATGATCTTTGAACTGTCAATATAGTTACAAACGGGCTAGTACTGTAATAGATAGTTTATCGACTACTTCAAACAGGTTTTAGCGTTAAGTGATTTAACCGAATTTTGTAAAACTCACTTTTACAAATTCAACCTGTATTGGAAATTTTGTGCTTATTTTGATTTTTTCTGTATGTTATGTCCTTGTATAGTTATATACACATTTGTCACAATTATATTATAATCATAGGTATTATTATTATTATTATTATATTTGTGTCAATATGAAACGTCGACACGAATTATTAAACAACGAACACGAAAACTGTGTAATGTGCTTATTAATCTTGTCATATATTGTAAAAAAAACGGCACAAATAAGTAATTGTATTATGTTGTAAACACAATTGTGAACTGCTATACCGAACATTGTGGTAAATTATGTCACATCTGGTTGGAACTTAAAATATAAATTTGAAGGACATTTCCATGCATAATACATTTTTGTAAAGAATCAACGTATGGTATTCGTGTGTTCCTTTATATTATCTTAACACATATTTGGCAATATGAATGTTCAGAGATCGGTTTCGAAACCCATTTAAACAAGTTAATTTACTTCGAATCAGTGTCGGATGGAGTAATGTGCATCGTTTGCTTGTACATTTTGGATTCTAATATCGGTTAGAGAATGAATATAATGGTTTAAAATTCAAATGGAGGAATACACTAAAATGTAGCATAACACATAATTGTTCAATTCCACAATGGAAGCGACACAACAGATAGCGCTGTGAAAGAAAATGAGCTACGGTTGTTTTTATAACTTGTCTATAAGCGATAAGAGTATTTACAAGTTTTACTTATCTTTGTTACTTTTAAATTAAAATGATCAACTATTGACTTTACACAGCAAAGAAAAAACAAATCGTAATTACTTGGCCAGTGCTCTGTGGATCGTAAAAAGTTTATATCTGTCGATTTCTCTCCTCTCCTGCCAAAATACGCCATACCTCAGCCAACTGTACCTTGACTTTGGTAGTCCGTTCAAACTATACAGGAGGCTCAAGGTCACGCTTACTCCCCGCTTACATTACACTGCCCAACTCGCAGCACGATTCGTAGTAAACTACGTTACACTTGTATATTTTAAATATAGCACTAATAGGTAAAAAATGTTTAATGAATTAAAACTGTTTATAATGAATGATATTTATAATAGTTGGTATAATTAATAAACAACTATTAGCGCTCTTAATACGAAGCGTCTATTATTACAAGCACCGTCGTCTACATTATTACAAGCACCGTCGTCTACATTATTACAAAACATCAAATATACACAAGTTTAAAGTGGGTCTAATGTAAAATAAAGACAATGATTTAAGTTTACCTATTTGTTAATTAGTTTCATAAACTGAATTTACAGTAAAAGAATGTCCAGTAGTTGCAATAAATAGGTTTAACATTAAAACATTCTTTATCAATAGTTAGATTTTGGTGAAATGTCTAAGCGTTTCATGGATGCTTACTCTGCTGTGGATACATATTTATTTATTTAGTTCTGTGTTGAGCTCGGGCTCTGTCCGAGGAGTAAGGAGGAGTGAGGAGTGGCATGGCGAGGGAGGGTGGGCGGCCGAGGTTGTAGTGGAAAGACTGCATGACCTTGAACTGCGCCGATATACTTACAATGGACTCATACAGTTGTCCGTCTAGCTAGTGGACCACTTCAGGAACATTTCTTTGACACCTAGTAATTTTAACCCAGAGTTTTAATTTTAAAATCATGTACAACTTTTAACTTTAGCTACTTATTAAGGCCTACAGAATAGAATTTAGTTTTCCGATCCCAAAGGATGACCACGGTCTTTATAGATTAGCTATTGTTTTCGTGTCGTTAAAAGATATCAAATAATAAACACATTCGGCACATGTTACAAATATTAAATATTGACACACATGTTCAGACAGACGAAAACGAAAACTTTAATTAGTAAACTGACAGATCTCGATTAAATATAAGTAGTATTTTTCACAAGATAACAATGTATCTCCTGATCCCGCTGTACTCGCAAATCCTTAACGTTTTGTTCCATTAGAACAATGCCAAATCGCCAAACTCTTTATTTTTGGGCATAGAGTTTTGTATAATGTTTGATTTTAAACTTATGATATAATCTTTACGTTTTTTCAATGCTATTGCAAGTTACTTAATGAGTCTCAAACATTATATAATTAGAACCATAATGTACGCAAAATAAAACTGAAGACGCTGTACAAAAACTTTTAAAGCATTAATGCGTATACTTTGTATCTTGAAAATTAATTATGATGCAAACTTCTGCAGCCAAAAAAGGAAGACAGTGGTACTATATAGAATTTCTACTATGTTATAGTAGAATATAGTTCTTATCTGGCTAAACTCAAGGCCGTTTCAGCTCTGTCGACTCTCTTATCGCGAAACTGTCTTAATCTTTATTGAACAGCATAAGTATGAACAACAAAGTACTGTTTGTTGCAGGATAATCAGATCGTGGTTTGTCACGCTTTGGGTGGTGCATGAATTTTTGTAATCTCATCATTACAACCCTTTAATATAACCTTTCCTGTAGGCGTCAAAAGGGTAAAATGTTTGATCACTAATTGATGATTTTAAAATTATAAATTTGAGCAATTATACAGGGTAAGTTTTCAGGGTCATCCCACCTACTTTTTCCAAATTTCTTTAAATATTGACCTCAGACCACCGCCGATTATTGCTGAGTATCAAGTACATAATTTTTAATTACTTCATATTTTTGGTCGCCATCTTGGATCCGCAATACTGGAATTAGATACAACTTTTTAGTGTAAAGGTGATATTAGTACAATAGATGGTTTCAATGTATTTGTTTTGTACTGACACGGTGCCGCAAACCGTTTCTTGGTATATTAAAAATTTCATGTACTAGGAAATTACATACTTTTTTATTAAAACCCTTGTCATTCTCTTCTGTCATAAGATACATAATGTAAAAAGTCATAGGACCTCTTATTAAGAGTAAGTCCTTTTCCGCGGGCCTTAATATTTAAATTACTCAAGTTACTATTTGAATACCTTTATTGAAATTCCTCATGAAATGGTCAAAAAGAGGCTTTTTATGTAAAACTTTTTTAAAGTTCTTATAGTCCAGGTCTTGCATGGTGTTTACTCTAAAATGTCTCAGAACACTGTATCAATTGGCACTTTTACTGTTAAAACGATTATAATTTCTGTAGTAACCACTGCCAGAAAACGCGGTTTGCCGTGAAGTGTGTTAAGGCCAAGAATTTTGTCCGTTGTGTTTTAATCTTGAGATTTAATCTAAACTGATTTGTGTGACCCCGAGAAACTAATTCAACAGCATTGTTTTACGTTGTGGGCTCTGTTATACATGGTGTTTCTGTGCCCAACTGCAATCGTGAAAATTAGCGCCGGTTCAACAAAACCTCAATCTTGGCAGTATAGTGAGCGCATTGTCTGGGATCTATTGATTCTGAACATCTTACAACCCCCTTCTATTTAGGAAGGTTATCAACAACCTTTAGTTGATTACACTGCAGAAGAGTAGGGAACTCACTATTGATGTTTGTTAACGGGTAGGTCTGGATATGGCTAAATGGCAGGTTCGGATACACTCATATACTAGTTAGCAAGATCGTAATGGTTGCTCTGCAGAAGAGTGGGGAACTCACTATTGATGTTTGTTAACGAATAGGTCTGGATATGGCTAAATTGCAGGTTCGGATACACTCATATACTAGTTAGCAAGATCGTACTGGTTGCTCTGCAGAAGAATATGTTACTCATTATTTTATGTTTGTTAACAGATTTTGATACGGCCATATGGTAGGATTGGACATTTACATATAATTAGTTAGGCCAAATCGTAATGATTGCAATGTAGAAGAATAGATCACTAACTATTGATGTATATGAACAAGTAGATCTTGTTATAACCATATGGCAGGATCGGATACCCACAGATAACAACAGTTAGGCAAGATCGTAATGGAAGCAATACTCCAGCCAGGTCCTTGAACCTGCCCCCTCCTTCTTTGCCGCATGGCCATGGCTGTAGCACCTCCCATGTATCTTCTCCGATGACAGTATTGATCTGTTAATATACGGATGGTGTTGACGCCTGCTAATCATGTTTACGAAAGTGTGTAGAAATAAATATGACTGGTAGAGAACATCTTCCCTTATCTTGTGATTGAAGTACTTCATATAATTATCTCTTGTATCTTCAACCGCAAATGTACCGGGAATTCCCTCTCACAGATAGTCTAGTCTGACAAATCCAATAAGCTTCCCTTCTACTTTTACTTGTTAAAGGATGGAAAATATTGACATTTTCCTTACTGAGTTTTGAGAAAAACAGTTGGTTTTTTATATGATTCAAATTTGAAGTTTGAGAGCAAGAAACCAAAATTTTCAATTGAATGCCCTACCCCATTTCTCCAATTAAATAATTTGCGACAGACTAACGATATCGTGTATACTTATCTTTTATTGCCCTAGTTTAACTTAAACTGTCTTATTCTTAGGCCAACAAGTAATGGGCTGGGGACAGCATATATAAAGAAAACATTTAGCTAGATTTTGTGTCATATGATGTGTTGAACAGTTTTAAATCTCGATGAGGCAAAACCATGGCTAGAAAGAAGATTGAATTCCGAACATTATGTATTAAATGATCTTTAATTATTCGTATTTCGATACTTATTTCTACACTTATATCACCCAATGGGGTCCGGTTTCTTGGTGTTATTAGTTCTTAATCACTAAAGAGAATAAAAAATTGTACTCTTTCAACGGTTCAGAAGGTAAAAGGAAAAAAACTTACGGAGCACTCAGTTTACGAGCTTTGTTAATGAGTTACATTTTACCCGAAACGTTAAGAGTAGGTTTTACCTTTCTCTCAGCAGATAGCCGTAATTATGAAAATTTTTAGGCCACTGAAGGAGGCAAAAGCCAAAGCTATATCCATTATCGACCATAGCAGTTTACTACTCTTTTAAAGGCGTGATTGAGTAAAGCCTCATAATATCTTCTATATAGCACTGGGACCAGAATTTAAAGAGCTAAGATTATCCAATGTAAGTAAATCATTCATTGTAAGTTTGTACAATGTTTTCTACAAGTTTGTGAGAGTGGGTGGATTCGGATTAAACGAACATGTGAGGACATCCAGCCTGGATCGAGTCAGCATCGCTATCAGTATTGTTCACCTTGTGATTTGTGACTTACTGACATTACTCCTGAGAAGCACTTCTAAACATTCTGCCAAACATTCATGGAGTGAGTGTCTCGTGGTTCATTTCTGGCTCAACTTTTGTTTCTAGTGCGTATGCACTATCTAAATCTGCACACCGACCAACATATTGTGTAGTTTGCCGATGACATAAGTATCTTTATTCAAGCCTATTCTCATGAATTACCATTAAGTATTGATCGGTTAACCCTCAATTACACCTTTGCTTGTTTTCTTTCAGAACCGAATAACTCGTTAAAAGCAAAAAACGCATAAGATAAACCACACCAAACTCATCATTTGAGAGGATTGAGGTAATTTCAGATCGCATAAGATGGCGATTAGAATACTTTGTGATGTTAAAGTTCGCAAAAGTTGTAACATTTTTTCGTAGACGATTTGGCTTTTTGTTGACATTTCCTTCTCTATTTAGTTAAGGGGTCGATGCCTTAATTAAATAGACCTTCAAATGCCGCCCACAATATCGTTCATGTGTCTTGCCATTCTTCACAACTGCGTGTCTTAGGACAGTTTGCACAGAGAAGCAGCTGCAAGTGACAACCACGGTATCGTTCCTGTTTCTTTGCTAAATTTCGCAATTGCATGTCCTTGAAAAGTTTGCTCACAGAAGCAGCTGCAAGTGATGTTGACGGTATCGTGCAAGTGTCTTGTCAACCTTCACAATTGCCTGCCCTTGGACAGTTTGGTCAGAGAAGCAGCTGCAAGTGACGTTGACGGTATCGTGCATGTGTCTTGTCAACCTTCACAATTGCCTGTCCTTAGACAGTTTGGTCAGAGAAGCAGCTGCAAGTGATGTTGACGGTATCGTGCATGTGCCTTGTCAACCTTCACAGTTGCCTGTCCTTAGACAGTTTGGTCAGAGAAGCAGCTGCAAGTGATGTTGACGGTATCGTGCATGTGCCTTGTCAACCTTCACAGTTGCCTGTCCTTAGACAGTTTGGTCAGAGAAGCAGCTGCAAGTGATGTTGACGGTATCGTGCATGTGTCTTGTCAACCTTCACAGTTGCCTGTCCTTGGACAGTTTGGTCAGAGAAGCAGCTGCAAGTGATGTTGACGGTATCGTGCATGTGTCTTGTCAACCTTCACAATTGCCTGTCCTTGGACAGTTTGCCCAGAGAAGCAGCTGCAAGTGATGTTGACGGTATCGTGCATGTGTCTTGTCAACCTTCACAGTTGCCTGTCCTTGGACAGTTTGCTCAGAGAAGCAGCTGCAAGTGACGTTGACGGTGTCGTGCATGTGTCTTGTCAACCTTCACAATTGCCTGTCCTTGGACAGTTTGGTCAGAGAAGCAGCTGCAAGTGATGTTGACGGTATCGTGCATGTGTCTTGTCAACCTTCACAGTTGCCTGTCCTTGGACAGTTTGCTCAGAGAAGCAGCTGCAAGTGATGTTGACGGTATCGTGCATGTGTCTTGTCAACCTTCACAGTTGCCTGTCCTTGGACAGTTTGCTCAGAGAAGCAGCTGCAAGTGACGTTGACGATATCTTCATGTGTCTTGCCAACCATCGCAATTGTGTACCCTGGGAAAGTCTGCTCAGAAAAGCAGCTGCTGCAAGGTCCTAACCACGGTATAGTTCCTATGTTTTTGCCAACCTTCGCCATTGTGTGTTCTTGGGCAGTTTGCTCGTTGAAGCAGTTGCTGCACAGTCCCAACCAAGGTATTGTTCCTGTGGCTTGGCCAACCTACGCAATTGCGTGTCCTTGGACTGTGTACTCAGAGAAGCAGCTACTGCAAAGTCTTAATAGCGATATCGATCTTTTTTTTCTTTTCTAACCTTCGCAACTGCGTGTCCTTGGACTGTCTGCTCAGAGAAGCAGCTGCTGCAAAGTCTCTACTACGGTATCGTTTATGTGGCTTTACCAACCTTCGCAATTACGTGACCCTGTGCAGTCTGCTCTGCTTCACACTCTTACTTATACGTGGTGCAGTTTGGTTCTTCTATTCATCGGCCTCACTTCGTACATTTCTGTTCAGCTGGTTTTCACATGTAACCAGTTATGTAATCTTGTGTTATGGTGTTATGTCCTTTCGAAATTAACAAAGTTTAATTAAGTACTTTATTCTTTGATAAAGTTTTTTTATTGGCGATGGTTGATTTTAAAAGTATAACAGGATTTTGAACATTTGCCATTGTTATATTGACACGTGTAGAAAATCAATTCTGCCATCCTGTAGGCAGTTAGGCAGATTTTAAATTACTTCCGTTGAGCACATGTACCAACAACAATTTAGGATACATACTTCGTTAATTATTGGCTTCCAATTAACGTGCCTATTTTCAAGGACTTCCGTTGAATAGCAGGCGATTCCAAGGTTAGGAAGATTGTGATTGAGTTATAACAGCCTAAGGCTGCAATCCTACTAAACCTTCAATGACGGAATTGTATAATTTGATGTCAATATTTCCACAATATGTTTGACTGGCTATTCCAAATTTTTAACTGTGTATAACAGAGCACGTTGTATAAAAATGTTAATATTTACCTGTGTGTGTTCTAAGGCACCAAGTTTTTATTGTTTTATCTTTTAGTGTTTGTTCTACTGCTTTATGCTGTCAGGATTGTTAAGTTATCATATGTCTAATTTGGTTTTTGCTATAGCAATATGTGTGAGATATGTCACCATATGTGTGAGTTTTGAATTACGCCAGGCGCATGCCTGACAGTTCATTCCGTAACGCACATGAAGTATGTGCTGGTGCATGCCTCGAACGTGTGGACATATCCTGATTTTGTGCTGTATGCCTCTATTGCAAGCATATCCACGCAGTTTGGACTTTTTGGCTTCACATTAAGTTGAAAGATACGCGTTTTGTGCACAAAAAAGTGTCATTTGAATAAAGCGGAATACGTAAATTTCGTACAATAAACCATTGAGTATTTACTATAAATTGGACAAAGTAATTACAATGTTTATGAATTGCAAGTCATCATACGATTGTAATAGAAACAATTTATTTTGTAACATATATTTTGTTATAAAATGTGATTTTATTATTGATTTAATTATTAATTACCAAATAATATATTTGTTTTCAAGTTCATAAATGTATGTCGGTTATGTCGTGGTTCATTATGAAGGGTGATGGACTTTGTACTGAGAAAAATAACCTTTGGTATTGTTCAAATCCAAGCTTACAGTCATGTTAGTGTAAGGTTTGAGGATGCTCGGGACAGAATAACGTTATCATCATCCATGGTTAGAATATTCATGATAAGTAATGGACAAACCATCATGTGGAAATAGAGGAATTATTATGGACTTGTGTAGGGAGTACGCACTGGCATATTCAGTGTGGGAAACGAAATGAGGCCAAGAAGGTATTGGAATTAAAAATACTTGAGTCACTAGCGATCTGAGTGTCAAAAACCTTTGGCATATAGCGATCTGAACTGAGTTTCAAAAACTGTTGGCACCTAGCGATCTAAGTCCCAAACCTTTTGTCACCTAGCTATCTGAGTCTCGAAAACTGTTAGCACCTAGCGATCTGAATCTCGAAAACTGTTAGCACCTAGCGATCTGAATCTCGAAAAATGTTAGCACCTAGCGATCTGAATCTCGAAAACTGTTAGCACCTAGCGATCTGAATCTCGAAAACTGTTAGCACCTAGCGATCTGAATCTCGAAAAATGTTAGCACCTAGCGATCTGAATATACTCTGTCTGACGAGCCGTGGCTCCCTGAGGACTGCATATGCACTCCTATCTGGTCGCCGTAACCCGTACTATAAACCTGCTGGCTGTGAGTCATCAACTGGTACCATGACATACTACTTTTTCTTATTTAATGTATAGAAACAATTTTATGAAATATGTTATCTTTGCTATAAAATAGTCAGTATAAATACGATACACATCTGGCATCAGCACATTATATTAAAATATGTAAAGGTTATTTAAATATAACCTAACACTGTTTAAATGCCAGCTTTACTGTTTCCTAAGTACGCCGTAATTGGATTCATTTTTTAAAGTTTCGCATGAAGATTGCTTATGTTATTAAACCAACTAAATCGAATAAAAACTTACAAAAATGGGCAAAATACGTCGGGAACACAGTCGATGACGGACAGGGCAGTCCATTAGAGCTGTGAGTACACGTGTTAGAGCGTTTCTTGTGTCGAGGTCCGTAATCCAGTTCCGTTCACGGTTTTTTGAGAGTAATCATTCGTGGTAGAGGTTTGAATTGAAAAAGAATCTGTTGTCTGGCACAACGGGTAGTATTTTAATAGGTCAAGATTATACTGTTTGATTTTTCATTATTAAGTACAGTGGGTAAAGCTACCTGTTCACCACTGTAGGGGCCGGGGTCGATGAACCGAGTGAACAAAAGTGCCTGTCTACCAGTGCGAAAGTTCTTTTCCCGAGGAAGGACGATGGCAGACAAAAGCCTTACGGGTCCTGGAGATAACAATCGTTAGAAATATATGGTCAGCACGGGCCGACGCAAAGTAAAAAGTTTGCCGTTAGTACTCGGACATTAGTTCAGAGGTTGACGCTGGGGTTCTGTGAGCCTATGGCTGAGGACGAGGGTCTGACAGCGATTGACACTGAGGCGCAGCTAACTGGTCACTGGTCAGTACTCGGACCTCAGACCTCAGTAGGGTTCTTCCACCCGTTGACGAAACATCTGTGCGAAGTTACTATACCGTCGACTGTCGAGTCGGCCCTGTCGCCCCGCTCTCACTCCACTTTCTCAGGTACGGAATATGGTTTTTATCTGTTCATCCAAAATGTAGAAATGCTAAACATATACAGTACAGTGCCAGCCGTGTTTTTCATATTCGCGCTATACGTTTGGCCAATGCATAAGTAATAGATTTAAACTCAACTTACCGTATTGTCTGCTGATTTATTCACAATGGTTTTAATTTTCATGTTAGAACACAACGCTATGTTGGTCTTATGCGGGATACCAAAGCATATACGAAACTTCAAAATAGGGCACTGTATGAAACGTTGACCATTCATTCGCACGGTCGCGACGACACGTTTTAAACGCTTATAATGTACTGTATGGTTTAAAGATTTGTAAAATTAAAGTGGGCTATATCTAAACATAAAGCATATCTTTCCGCGTTCGTTACAGTATAATACCGTGTATTCGGATTCGAATAACTAAATAAAATTTGTTATGTCGTTAAGTAGTATATTAATTTTTCAAAAGTGTTGTTAAAATACATCTTCCACATCTATGATTAAATACGTGTGATAGTTGCGGCCTTCTCGCTTCTTTGGTAACAGTGTAACCAAAATAGAAAAAAATCTTTTTAAAATGTTTAAAATACATGTTGATCATGATGATAGTATTTTTGAAAAGCCAACTAAACGCTAGTTAGGGTTAGGTGGGAGTTGACAATTGAATGGTCCCAAATACATTTTAGAAATCATTTGTATAACAACCATAAACAGGATTACTGACTGTCCAGAATGCTCTGAAAGATGTCGATACAAGTCTCTGAAAATCGAACTATTACGAAAGATCGAGATAATCCGAATTATTTTGCACATTACTGAACAATAGTTAGCGTCTTAGGAAATAGTAATTTTACCAGAGATCGAAACAATGTCAACACTTACTGTTATCAATGAAGGAGCTTACCAATTTATAGTAATTAAACAGTTGCCGTATTCAAGGGCAATATAAGTTTTATATATTAATAGCCCTGCAGAATGTAAAAAGTTACAAATTATATTTTGGCTCTGTTTGCAATACTGTCCATATCATAGTTGTGACAATGGCAACTGTACTAGAATGTTTGATATGCCCTTGAAGTTATTTAAAAAAATTAAAGGTGTGTTAGCAATGCATTTTAAACTTATCTAAATATCCATGTAAGATGTATAGTGATAAGATACATGTATTCATGTATACTCAAATATGATATCTAAGTGGGTGTTCTATTTATGCGGTATATTCGGATTTCGGCTGAGGTTTCCTTTTCAATTTAATGGTCACAGCCCCTTAATTTGGAGTAAGTAGTTTTTGGGGTTAACATATATTTCTATTTTTTAAATTAATAACCCTTTAAAATAATTTCGCTGTATTCAGAAAAGTAGACACAATTTTTCGAGTTGATTTGTTAACGATTTAAAAGTCACTTCCCTGTAAGAACTTCCTTGACACTCATGTATGTACCGTAAAAGCATCTCATTTGTATCTTAAGCTGTTTTTATTTGGGCCAAATTACAAACATGATTACTTAAAATTCATAGTATTTGACGTGGAATTATCAAAGCAAATTGTTTCTATTCTACCTGTCTTCTTCAGAAGAGATATTTAAAGGATCTATGACCAGAATATTTTTAAACATTTTAAAAATGAATACAACCGAAACCCTATTGAACCATCCAAGGTAGAATACCGGTAACAGGAAAATAAATGGTTTTGATCAATCCAAGATGTATTACAGGCATTTAAAGTAGTTTATGGCAGTTTTGTCTCCACGCTTAGTTAAAAACGGGCGAGAGTAGTGAATACATTTTATAGTATGTTTATGAATTATACCAAAAGCACTGGCATGATTTTCCTATGAATACGCATGACGGATAACGAAATAAAATTTATTCTTTAAACGCGTGTAATTTAAAAAATTAATATTTTTCTTAAATAATGCGTCATTCCCTGCAGCCATATTTCATACGAAGTTCTTGACTTTTGTTTTGCGGCTTAACCGAGTTAGATAGGGTAAAAGGCACACAAAAAACAAATAACCTAAATGTGTATATTCACCAACGGTTAATGTTTGGAAGCAAAAGTGCTCATTAGAAGAATAAAAGTTCTTGGATGAGGAAGAATAAATTGAAACGATTATATACGAATACCCATCAATAACATACTGTATACATAATGTAAAAATTCATATTCTTATAATCAACAGTTTTTATGTGGATTAAGTTTAAAAGAGGGTCCACAGATTATCGCATTAAATGCCTACAATTCCTTGTGGAATAATAAGAAAGCTTAAATTCGTACATTCTTCAGTCCCAAAGGCTGTTATTACCAGAAAATTAAGCCAGTGTAAACCCTATTATTGCACCAACTTAAGTGAGAACTGAGCTGAAGTAGTTCGCACCGGTTGAACAGGCACAACGCACAGCTGAGAATATGATGATACTCAGACCTGGAACAGTCAACAGCTGAGAATGTGATGATACTCAGGACTGGAACAGTCAACAGCTGAGAATGTGTTGATACTCAGGACTGGAACAGTCAACAGCTGAGAATGTGATGATACTCAGGACTGGAACAGTCAACAGCTGAGAATGTGATGATACTCAGGACTGGAACAGTCAACAGCTGAGAATGTGATGATACTCAGGACTGGAACAGTCAACAGTATAAGGAGTCGAGCCGGAGTGTTGCACAGGACTGGCTGGCGTACACGTGTGCTGTTTCATCATTGTTGCAACCGTGCCCTTTCTTATCTAGCTGCGAATGCTCGTCCTTGATGTTTTTTCTCCTTATCCTTAGTACAAGTGGCATTGGAATAAGCTTATATTGTGTAAAATTGTCGAGAAATTTGCTCATAAATGTATGCCGAAATCTCTCCGGAAGTTTTTAACAAGCATACATGAAACATAGCTTCAACTCAATAATTTGAAATACATTAATTTCAAACTTCAAAGTTGGTATTTCAGTAAGGAAGTCGCAGATTGTATAACTGGGGAGAGAAACATGTGAAAATCGTGGCGTAATCATCTGGTGTAAGTAAATTTAGGGCGGTTATATTGGATATCAGTAAAACAATACCAGTTAAAAGTGGTCTTACTCCACGTTTACACTAGCATTTGGAAACATGAGTACACGTAACATACAAAATATTTACTCCTGTAGTGTGAGGAACGCAATAATGCGATACCTGCTTTAATTGTTTTGGTGTTACAAACGTTCTACGACCAAGGCCACACAGCCTGCGTGTGCGTTTTAGAACGCATCGTCAACAGTAGTGGCGGCTTATCACTGTTGTTGATAACGCGATAGCAGTTAGACCCTGGTATCTGACCACGAACTGGGCCCCCAGATGAGTTCTACGAATGAGCGGAATCGGTTTATCATCAAAATATGGTCTCGGCTGATAACGGTACAGGACAATGATTGCATTGATTGAATTTTGGCCGGGCTGTTCCACGTTTAGTAGAGGTGATGCAACGATTTATTTAGAATCATTTTTTAAATTTTAAAAAGTCACAGATTTGAGTACTAGAAGTTTGTAATGACTAGTGGTTTAATGACATGACTTTTTATTTAAACAGAATTTGTGGAAATTACTTAAATAAAACATTATTTAAGAAAACCAATTTGTTTTTATAATACAGGAAAGCTGGTATTTCCTCCAGTAATTTTTAACTCATAATGTAAAACATTCACATCCTCATTTACAACAATGTTTCTGTGGATCTGATTGTAAGACGCCATTAAATATTACGTTAATCTCCTAGAACTTCTCCTGTAATAAATAGTAACAGATACATTTTTTTCTGCTTTTTGTTTTTTAAGAAAATATAATTTATACAGCTGAGAGTAAAATGTTTTAATAAAAAATAAACCATCCCAACAGAAATCTGATTGCACCATCTTAACCGAATGAACTGAGGATTGATTTCGGCCCTGGCGTTTCATAATTTGTATTGAAATATCTGTAGTTCAAAAGGAGCTGATACTCCGTAGACTAAGGTCCAGTGATCAACAGTTCCTCTGCCAGGTACTGCATCGCTGGCCTAGTAGGGATTTCCTCAGGATCATGCATGACTGTTGGGAAACAACTGGTCAGTGGATTTATCCGGCATTCCCACATCGAGTGGTTTCCGTCTATTACAATGCGTTCATAATATAAAATCACGTTTTTATGCTGTTGCTTTCACATATTTTACCCTCACACAATCGTGTCATGAACGGATTATTGTCTCAAACTTCAAATTAATTTGTTTTTGTCTGTAAAACAATATTTTTAAATTGATTAATTTAGAGGATTGGGGGTTGTTTCTAAATTGAATTGTACCTACTTACTTTCGAAATACACAACAATTTAACGAAGCTATTTATATACAATAGATTGCACCCGATGGTCCACCAGTATGTCAGAAGATGACGTCATATATTAATACGACATCACTTTGTGAACCATTTTTGTGCTCTGGTAATTCTCTTTATGTAGGGTATGATATAAATTACGTACTTGTGTAAGCTTTCAATTTTTTACCGTATGTTTTAACGGTTTTATTTAAAAAAATACTGCTCCTACAATATGGTGTGTTTATTGCAAGAGAACAGTTAACAGCAATGGATGCAGCTCATCATTCTGATAAGAAGTGTTGTGAAACAGAGTAATAATCCGTACAGAGGTTTTAACTCGACTGAATGTATACTTTGATACATACTCGTATACAGTACATACAGAATGAGACGGGTGGGAAGATTCCATGTATATAACAATAGGTAGTACAGGAGTGTAAAATGGAATTGAACTTTTGCTGTGTTCCATTATGTTAATGCGTTCGTTGCTCTGGGGAAGAGGTCAATAATTATTATTCGAGCCATCATTTAATTCCTTGGACTTTCTCTGATCGTGTAAACAGTGTTATTTCATAAAAAATATCTATCAGTGTTATTATATAAAAAAAAACATGCACTTAATTGCCTAATGATTTTTTTTCTCCAATGAAAAATGAATAACAATTTCTAATAAACGTCCTTCATAAAACCGCAGTTCATGATGTAATACTAGTAAAACTCTCAAAGAAATCATTCTCAGCTCTTTAAATGAACATATCAGTCAAGTTATTCGTAGACGTTAAAATCCAAAATTCACAGTTAAATCTGACTTTGCTCTGTTTGTACTGTACCTATTCCGCAGCTTAAAAACTGTCAGTGTATGGTGCAAAGTTCACACCAGTCATCCAAGCTTGTCTAGTCCCAGGTGTTGTGACGGGTCTGTCAAAACAACTAAGAATTTAAAGTAATACAGTTGAACTTAAGTAATGTTATTTAATTAATTTATTAAATAACTTAAATAATTATAAGATTGTGTTAGCCTAATAATCGCTTGTTTAAAAGCGGTATTTGGTTACAATAAATAAAGAAACTAAATAAGATTTAAACAACAATTACACAAAACTTCATGTACTGCACCCAAACAAATTTTATAACGATTGCACAAAATAACAACAATGTTAGGAGGTAAGTGCAACAATCAGCCCATTATTAATCAGCAGTTAAACAACACTAATAACTTAATTGGTGTATTTTAGGTCAAGGATGGCGCTCCGTGAATACTTTACCGCTCCATTATTATTTTTCATAGAGAAAAAACTGATCACAACATTCTTAGACATTTGTATAAAATATTCTGTGTTTTAGTTACTACAGTTTGAAGATTTTGTATGACCGCCATTTTGAAACCTGAGTTCATATTTTTCTGAAACCTTTTTAGAAGCAGGCCTTAAGTAGACAATCGTGCAAAGTTTAAATTGTATACATTCGAATTAAATTTGGAGATGATTTTTTCTAAAAATCACAAACTGACAGGCAGACTAGATAAGATAGACTTAAACTTTATATGACGTTTCTTACTTATTATGGCCTGGCAAATCAAATAATGAAGTTTCGTAGGGTATGTATGGACATCCTGAATGGTAAGATATGGACTTGCAGAAACGTGAATCTTCGAAAAGGGGGGGAGGAGGATATTTCTACTGTACAGTGTGCAGTAAGATAGTACAGTATCGATAAACCAGTTTGACAGTGAGACTTGCTCCTGGCCAGCCACAGTACTTGCATTATAGTGTCGCCCCAAGTCTGTGTACTGGTCTCTGTCGACGCGGCGAGCAACAGAACTAATATTGAAACACCCCCAACTGAGTTACAGTTCCTGCGATCGACCCGGCCTAAGTGAACAATGGACTGTATGTAACTAACTCCAAACTCGACCCAAGACAGTATTTTTGTACTACTCTGTCTTCTCACTGACCCTAAACAAACTATTGTGCTTCGTCATGTTGGACGCCAGAAATTACAATACAGAGAGTCACGTATCTAACTTTTCAGTTCTGCTTTCAACATCTTATCTGTGTTCGTTCTCGCATTGGCATTTAAAAACAATGTTTGATCAAGACCTCGAAGGAATAAATAAATAAATTATATATATATATATATATATATATATATATATATATATATATATATATATATATAAAATACATGCTCCCTTACTTTTCGCTTGCCACACGTACTGTGGTGACGATTCTAGCTAGGCTGGTAGTAAAAAGTATACTTTTATTAGAAGAAATTTTTAATATTGATATTAAAAATTGTTTTTGGTCAAACAAGTAATTGTTCTAAAAAAATTTTAACAATTACATGTAATATTTTAATGCTATATTTTAAGTAAATAAAAACAGTATAGATCGATTTCAATAATTTTAACATGTTTTGTTATGGTTAACTTGCAATGTTAATAATGTTAAGTTAATATACATAACAATCTTCATGAGTGAGATATTAACATTTCTGGAATTGAAAGAGGCTTCTTAAGAAGCGCGCCTACGAGCTGGCGATAAAATAGATAAGCGATCTCCATTGCCGATACCGATCCCATACTAAAAGACAGATGTCCCAAATGAAACGTAAGGCGCACGCATTCTGTAAACAAACACTGGTGTGTTTTATTAATATACTGTAATTATTTATACTCAAATTACTTTCGTATAAATGGGTTCAGCATATATTACAATTAGAAATGAAAAACTATTCAATCAAGACAACAACATTTATCAAAGTGGCCGACAATTTTGGCACGATATTTTTACTCCTGGTATAATTTAAGTATGTACTCGTATAGGGGGTGGAGTCGTGTCGGACGAGACATAAATATTGTTTATTGTTGGAGATTTTATTTAAAAACACATTAGTTTAGTAAATATTAAAATCACACATTTATTAGATTTTATAATCTTTGTCGATGAAAGTCAGTAAAGGTCCCAGAACCGAACATATTGACGAATGACATTGGTGTCATAGATGATGTGCAGTGGGTGAGTTGTTGGGTTGTCACGTTTAGAATTTATTGGAACATGTTTATTGGCCCATTTATTTGAGTATAGTATAACTCCAGAGTTGTATATTATGTAGCTTGAGGTAAGGACATAAAGATTCGTCTTTAAAAATGGAAAAAAAAAAACGTCATAAGGCTGCTTATAGTCTGCCTCCTGATGTAGAGGCGTTAAAATTATATTCAAATGTCTAAGTGTGTACCTTCTCTTCATCCTTATGAAAAAGATGTTTAATGAACTCTTATCCATAAAATAGCACGACACACGATTAAAAAAAATCCTATGCACATCATAACAGGAGATTTAAATTTATCAGCCCTTCCAAATTTGGATGCTGAAATTAAACACCAGCAAGGAATTAAATGATTTGCTGTAAACTATTAATACTGCACATCTTCTACATTGTAGATTAACCATATGAAGATATCACTAACTACCAGTTGGCACTAATTGACCTGAAGAAAATGTACCAACGCCACGTGACACTGCCTCATGCCGGCCGTATACATTCCCCACTGTACACTCAACTATGACGAAATTCAAACATTCATTAGTCAATCTTTATTTGGCAGTTATACTGAGATGGTATAATAAAAATATAAATGTTAGTTTTGCCGTCTTCCGTGGAAATCGAAAACTCTGTAACATTGTATTTATACGTTTGCAGTTCGTAAACTTAAATCACGGTAACATATCACAATAAAGCCATCCTTTATGTTTATTGTACCGTAAACCTGCTTTTCTGTATACCATGAAAATAAGTTAAACTGTAAAACGTTCCTTTGTGCCGTCGCTCTAGTAATGAAGCTAACCTAGGATAACCCCGAACAGTTTGGTCCGTCCCAGCCAGAAATTATATTTCAGCTGAAATCTATAACGTTTGTTTTAATATGTCATATATGTTTTAATGACAGCGTTGTGATTTGATGCAAACATATTTTTTAAAGGAAGAGTCGTTGGAACAAAGTAACACCGATATGTTTATAGTAATGGTTGTACGATTATAAGAAATTATAAACAATAGTAATATAATTGTGTGGCAATTAAAAATTAAATATTACATAACACTTTTTGTGAATTGTGGAAATATATCTTGGGAAACACGACATCCCGTTCGGGCACCAACTATTACTAAAGCCTAGATGTGTTGCAAAGTCTATAAGTCACGTCGGAAAACGTGTTTCCTAGCCGAGAGCCAACCCGAGTTTGGACTTTCTCAAAATCTCGTCAACATTCGGCTAATGGCCGAGGAGAAAGTGAGAGGAGGTTACATGAAGACTCTTTCCTTCTAGTTCTCCTTCTCTTCTTCCACGCTTATTGGAAGGTCCTGGCGGGTTCCTGACGACACTGCACGCGCATGACAAGCTCATGTACGCTTATATCACACCGCCTCGGTTGGGTCGTGGCATATGTATTCCTGTGAGCAGGTCGCACGATCCATGAAATTGTATGAAATTTTCTGTTCTTCATTGACGAAGTAGGAGAGTCTTCAATACAAAAAGTAAAAAAAATAATGTTGTGAAATAGTAAACCCTGCTGTTTATTTCCATTAAAACACCACAACCAGTTAGACTTTTAGAGGTAATTCAAAATACTAAAGTGCGGCTAGAAAATGTGTCCGTGTTTTCAAGACTGGGAAGCCCGTAAACTGGCGAGTTCGTGTTTCGAAACAGAAGCAGTTAATTATCTAATCTGAAAATAGTTTACGTTTTCATTTTAAGCCGACGAGTTGCCGGAGGTGCGACGAGGCGAGCGATTGGTAGAAGAGAGATCGCATACAGACTTGTCCCATTAGTTCGCGATTAGGTTATGATTGGTACAAGTCATAATAGCCCATCAGCCATCGTCATGGCTGCAGTGCGGTTGTCGGGGGCCTCTTCTGTAGCGACACCCTCCTCTCGTCCGACCAGGGCTCTGGACAGTACAGTGTCGGGCAGCCGCCAGGTATTCCATCTGGCTATGCCGAGTATCGTGAGTATTAAAACTAACAATTACAATTCGTAACCTAAATAACCAAGCGGTACGGACTCATCTACGTGAACTCGGCTGAACTCCCAATAATACTTAAAACTGTTAATACTTTCGTCCAGACATTTCGAAAATGTTTGCCGCCAATCGAAGGAAAACCATACCATAACCTTAAGGTAGTCGAATTGAGATTAATAAATAAACAGTGCAATATTGCATTTATAGGTATAATGAGGTTTGTTAACTGTTGAATGTTTGGCAGGTTACATGTAATGTCGACGTGTCCTTGGGGTGGTGACTCTGACATATTCGGCAATAATATTCTTTCTTGTGACCCCATCCACCATCCTTGATTTGGTGACTCTAATTATCATTATTAACCACAAGTTATCTCTTTCCATTTTATACCAAATATTCTAGTTTTAAATTTGAAGACATTATTGCTAGATATGTTAACTGTTGTAATCCTGTTTTTCGACACGTTATGCTTAATCTATTGCAGGTTAATTTAAAGTCTTAGAAATTTGCGATAGGATAATATCTATCCTGAATCTACGGCAGAAATCTTTAAAATTTGTGCTTGTTATGGAATGTGTTGCTAGCTTGTCCATATACACGATGTTCATTTATAAATTGTAGGTCAATGAGCTATATTATGGAGTAATTCATCATAATATTAAATTAATTGCGTGTTAAAGGCCTCTTTGGTTGTGTATTATTTAAAATGAGTTTTTCAAGAATTAGTTTTAACATTTTAATAAGGTGGGCATCTTTTGTTAATGCAACGCAAATCTTAAATAAACAAAGACAGCTCAATCGCATACACATTACACATAGACATTGTTTACAAAATGCTTTATCGTATCAGGACAACTTGTGTCAGTCGTAAAGTCCGTTGGCACTTTTTAAAGAGTAGTTTTAATTTTAGCCCCCGCGTTTTCTCCTCCCATGTCTTAATTTGGCGTTCTTGTCTCCGGGCCAGAGAAGTTGCGTCAGGGAATCCGTGTGGCGGCCTAGCGCAGTTGGCAGCGCCGGCTGTCAGAGAGTCAGCTGTGCGGTCGCGCGTGTGCGCGGTGGCGCGGCGCGGCTCGGTGCGCGGGGCCTTGGCAAACAGCTGATCACCGATCACCTGGTCCGATCTTGCTGTCATGGCCGCCCGCGTTAACCCCCAGCTACACAGCTCACATCGATCCATTTACTTTCAAAGGCCGTTGACCTACATGTGCAATGGTCTGCGGTGGAGGGGAAGCGAGCCTCTCGCTTATGTAGTATTGAGTAAGAGGTTTACAGTTTACCTGCCCTGCCAGTCCGACACTTCGAGACTGAAGCCTTGTACTGGGCTCGAGCTAGCTAAAATCCTTTACGCCCATGTTTGGTCAACTGTAAAGCTCAACGGAGGTCTACCGAATGTGCTCTTTACAAGGGAGCGTAGGTTTCTACTAGTATTTTACAAAGCGCGTTTACATGTTTAAGGGCATGATAACGTTAATCCGATATATTTTTTATTTCGACGAGAAAGTAATTGTTCCATGTGTTGATTCGAATCGTCCAGCCGTTCTACAGTCATTATCTTCTTTGAATTTTTCCTAAAGAATAAACGTTAAATGCACAATATATGGTGATGTTCTGATGCTTATCGCTTTGAAATACTGATTGGAGAGCGAGAATGATGTCGGTTTAACACGTGCTGGTTTAACTCCGATACTTCTATTAAAATTTTACGCTGGATTACATTCTATTCTACTATTGTCGGCTCCAAAGAATCCGGTGGGCGTGTACGACCTCTGAACGGGGTTTAATGACACGTGATCTCCCATTTAAGATGGCCCCACTCCCAACAACACAGTGCCTCATGAACACTGATGTCCCAGCATCATCACTTTATGAAACGGTTCCAGTGAATCGTATCATACCATTGCTTACTCTGCCAAGCCGGTAACTGAAACTGCCACATCCAGTGCTATAGTGTAGGAAGCTTTATCATTAGGGAATGAGACTAGAACAAACACATATCACCAGGCAAATCCAATATTTAACAGTTTTCAATAAGACATCCAAGACGATAAGATCGGCCAAATGTTATCAGATGAGTAATTTTCCAAGAACAAATTATCCCTCTCGCGATAGTGGAGCGGTCAGGAGATTGCGCTGAAGTATTTATGGGATTGGAAGCATCATGCCTAAACGTTGTAAATTAAGCGCCCGAATGAGTATATGAAATATTTAATGGATTACCGAGATTGCGGCCAGTCGCGAAGCACATGGCTGTCGGGACAGTTCCTAAAGTAGCAGGAATGCGGGGTGTTGGCATATAACAGTGGTGAAATATTTGGCCACGGAGAGTTGGACGCACACAGTTCCAGATGTGGGAACGGGTGCGGTAGTGTTGGGTCCAGGTGAAGCATAGGTTCATTATTCCTGTATAGAATGACAGGGCCAGTTTGTTTTGGACACCCAGATGAAATGTCTTGCCAACCTCCTGTCGGATTTTGCACTGCAGCCACACTATTAATGTTTTTCTCTGTTGTTTCAGTTCGGCTCTATACTCCTTGCGTAAGTTTCTGCCCTTTAAATATGTTTCATAATGAGTGTAAGAAAAATAATGGTATAGACATGTGTTGCTATTCACATTTTTCCAAATGCCGTAAGCATATGGTCTTTATACAGTTAAATTTAAATGGTATAGGTGAGGCGTATGCGTTCAGAATAGAGTTTTCAGTTGCATTATGTACAATAATTATATACTGTCCTGGGTTATAGGTAATAATATTATATGCATAGATAGCTTAAACAAGTACTCATAGTTTCGAGCCCTACTCCAGAAGCTAAACGTAAAACACAAATTTATTTTTAGTATTCCACTTTATGTTCCAAAATAAATTTCCAAATGCGAATAAAAAGTTTATATTAGTAAAGTTTTTTAATTAAAATTTATTCTTGAGTTTATTTTCAATACAATGTATTTTAACACATATTTAGAGGATTATTGAAAGAGAGGATTTTAAAGTGCCTCATATACTGTGTGAAGAAAATATTTTGTTTTTTAAAGCAAAGCGACGATTTTCAAGTTATATTGGCTACAATTTTCAGAGAGAGTGGGTCATCAGGTTTCTGAAGTAACAGTTAGAGTTTAATACAGCACGTCTGCGAATCGAGTTTTGAACTGGTGCCAAATTTACAACAGCAGGCATGGAGTCAGCTGAATGAATGTAAATAAAACGTGCCGGGCCTAATTTTACTCTTAACGGTTAGTTTATCCTTCTTCTTCACTGATGAAGAAAAGATACTCTTTATACCGTGGTTAATCCGCAGACAGTTATAAACTTTCAATACTACGTCAACTATACATTTTCCAGTTTTTCTGTCAACGAGAACAAGACGCAACACGAAAACATCACTAATGCACAAGGCCTTTGTTATGAGCAATTCTCGGAATCTCTCTGCGTGCCTTCAATACTCAGGATCGATTCCGCACAGCAATATTGTGTTGCGTGTTTCACGGCACACGCCGTGAAGGCGTTCCAAATGCTGTAAATATTCCAGGGGATGCCGTTTGTTTGACGTATTAGTTATCAATAATTCACAGAGCTAGGTCACAGTTCAAAACTTATTCTTGACACATACTTTAAACCGTGGTTTTTATACAAAGTAGTCTTTTTATTTTTGTTTTTAAATTAATCTTACTATCTACTAAACTGAACATCATTAAAATAAACTTAGTTCAATGTCACGATTTTCATCAAAGTTTTCGGTTCACACAGGACAAATCTGCGTACAAGATTTGAAAAATTTTAACCTCATATGGACAGCCATCATTCAGTCAACAAATGGCAAACCAAAAATATATAAAAAAAAAAAAATAACTGTTTGGAGGACATATTAATCATACGTGAATATGTAATAGACTTTTTTCCTTATTACTATGGTTCTCTCACATTTAGCGTTTTTTATATTATTTCTTATAATTTTTTGTATTTTATGCCATGTGGGAGCATCTGCCCCTTTGGTCCCATCTCAATGTGCTGCTGGATATTGATCTTGATTAGGGAAGGTGTGAACAGTTCTTTGCTGATTTGCTGACAGTAGACTATATTGGTTATTAAGTTAATCTGGTGAAAAGCAAATGTCACTGGTATTAATGTTATTTACTATCAAGTAATAAGTTCAAATTTAACCATCCTTTGTGCCTTGCTCAGAATGTGACTGTTGTTGTAGCAGACTGGGAAGAATGCACTGTTCCCGGATCGAGGATGGTGTGGAGGTGTTTGTCCAGCTGGGTACCCTGATAGTGGAGGGGCGGCTGCCGGCTGAAGGTACAGACCGAGGGTACAAGGAGGGTCCCCATTGCCCACTGGCCACCACACACCCCAATGGCCACCAGTGTGACCCAGCAGACTTCCTGGTCAGTTAATACAACTTATCACAACAGTAAATCTCACTTCACAATGTTTATAACCATAGTTGATACAGGTACTACCATATTAGCCAACTTTGGTTGAATGGCTTGTAAAAATTATTACAATTCGTCCACACTTGACAATAATTACAATATAAATGATCTAGCGTATGTCCTCAGTTAAAAATTAATTAATGTGGTCTTTTACCAGTTGTATAATGGTACAGTTCAGACCTTAAACTTTGTGTTAAAGAAATACATATGGTCATTGTACTTTTATAAATTTAACCCCTTTTAGCACTTTTATTTAGTATGTTTATATATGTTTTGTGTTATATTCAAATGTTCATAATAAAGAAGAAAATTTAAATATATAAAGTATGAAAAGGTTCAATACTTACTTTATACACTCTATAGTGTCTTAAATTGTAAGGAATTTTTAAATACACTAAAATATAACTTATTTCAAAAATGTCATAGTGTATAGGATATAAATAAAAACTTGACAGGAATGGGCTAGTTTGATCAGCTGTATGTGAGCGTTTGTGCCGTGGTAATTATGTTAGAAAATATGACTTGTGGCATTTGTGTTACATTCACAGTTTGTTGTGTGGCCATTCTCATTTATACAAATGGCGTGCACCTTTATTGTGTTTCTTGTGTTGTGGCTGTCAATTACAATGACAAATTTCCCCTGAAAAATTTACGTGTGGAGGCTCCCATATTCAAACTTAAGTTTTTTCAAAAATAGTATAAATAAAAAAAATCTAAGTTTTGCACTTATCATGTAAAATGTGGTAATATATCTAAATGCCATAGTACTTTATAAATTTAGTTTGAAAAATAAATTGTTGAAGGGTGAATTATCATAAAATTATTGCTTTATCCGTAGAAGTGGCCAAAGGCTATTTTTCACTTATATGAACAAGTGTTTCATAAAAGTCATATTATACACACATATTCATATTGAAATACATATTATTATTCACAAACACATTTGGGAAAACATGCTAAATAATTTAATACAGATTAGTTTACAATGCATTATATAATTAAAATATAGTAAACCTTTTGATGAAACTCACAATTGTTGGTACTATGCGGATAGCCAATATTGTATAGCATGTTAGTTTTCTTGTAAAACATTTAAATTTCTTTTGATCGTAAATAAATTAAAAATTACGGGTTCAAATAATATTTTGCTGTCTTGTATAAAAAATATTTATTCAAAACAAAATATTTCTTTATTATTTATATATTTTTGTAGCTTTTGTACTCCTCAATAAAAATATCTTTTTAAAATTATTTACCACATTTTACTATTTTTATTAATTGTAATTTCTCAATTTGTGTTTCACTGACATATACATATATATATATATATATATATATATATATATATATATATATATATATATGTATTTATTTAATTTTTGAAATAGGAATTCCTATTTTTTTCATGGGCTGATCTTTACAATTTATAGGGTATATTTACACATAATAAATCATACTAAAATTTGATGAAACCATATTAATTTATCATTACATGAAAGTTTAATTAACTAGAAAGAAATCTATATGAAATATGTAATGTAGTTCTGTCCATCACTAAGATATTTTAAACATAGCCTGTGAGAAGCAAAAAACTGCTTGCCACTGTTAAAATTTGGCGTTGTAAGTTTTATGATGAAACATGGAAAATGAAATCTACAGTACTAAAAGCTCAAATTCTCTACCCTGTTTCAAATATATGATTGATTTGTTCAAACTTGGAGAGCTTTTGTTCCAAAAGAATGTTTAGAGGAAAATTGTTTATAGAATAAAAAGTGTTGATTTTGTGTAGTTGACTATTGATACTGATGTGGCACATCAGTTCTAGGATACTCTGGAGGACAATGCTCACCGGGGGTTGATGGCAGATCTGCAATGCAAGCATATATGAGTATTATATTAAAGATCTCAGTTAGATAACCAACATATACAAGAATGAAGTAAGGATGATGCAATCATAAATGGTGGCTCTAAGTTTTCATGAGCTCTCTTTTGACCTTTGGCCGCCAACTACCAACTACCAATTGATCGGACAGATGAGGTTCAGTTGAAGACTGCTAGCGTCCAATTAGCCCTTCAGAAAAAAATAGTAAAACTTTATTGACTTTTAACATTTTTATCGAAGGGACCTTTCTTAAATAAATATTTTTCAAGGTCCAAGGTAAAACACTTGTTTTGGGGGTTAAAATGTAGCAAATTAATTAGTAAAATATTAACATTTTTACATTGGTCTTGCAGAATAAGCAAATAGTAAAGTGTTTGTTTTTTAAAGTTAATCATATGACATTTTTTCAGTAATCATGTGACATTTTTTCAGTGTTACCAACATATGTAATATATTTACTTTGTTGCATAGGTTGCTTTCATATAAAGATGAAACATTTTGACCTAACCTGATACGTTGTTTTGTTCTGTCAGGAACTTTGGTACTCCACCATTGTATTGGTTTATTTCTAACTATCGCATGTTACTTTTTCGAGCTAACTTTGTAAAATACTAAGTACAAAATGTAATGGTTAATTTAGTATCCAGGATAAACACAGATATTGATCCTACGATATTTATAACGTTCAACTTCTTTTTACTATTTTGTTCTTATAGAATTAATGCCTTTATAATGATACATAACATACTCTATAATTAAAGAGTCACAGATTACATAAAAAAACATCTTTTAATATCTAATGTTGATGTAAAAAGTTGCATGTTTTGTGTGAAAATACTGTACTTGAACATTTGAAACTGTTCCTATGTGCACACTGCACATTTTGTACTTTTGCTATCATTTAATTGTTGTGGTTTATCCACTTGGCTTGTAGAGGTACTAGCTTAGCGCGTAGTATCAGTATGATAATAAATATAAAGTATTTCATACCTTGGCATTAATTGTAAACTCTTCTGTTCTCTGGCAGAGGTGGGAGGCAGTTTGTTTATAAAGGCCTTTATTCACAATGTGTTAGTTATCACGGTTCAGAGGTAGATGTCTGTACATTATTCTTTACTTTCCTGTAATATTCCTTGACTCGTGTAATAATGTGCATTTTGTAAAGTGAACTGTGTTATATGTACACCACAATCTAATGAGTAAGCTGTACTTCATATTTTTATAGTCAAGAAGAAATAAAAGGAAGAAATTGATTACTGTGCATTGAATCGATTTACTTATGTACTAAACTTTAATAAACCCCAAATGTTCAATTAGTGACAGTTTTTTTTGTTTAAAAACTTTAATATTAAAAACATTTTCTAGAAAACAATAACATTGGTGTGTTCTTACATAAATATTGAAACAAAGGCATGTTTAAGCAACCTTTTGTTGGATAACTAAGTTATATTATTGATTAAAAATAATGGTAAGCCAAAAGGCATACATAATTAAATTAAAGGTAACTTTCACCATATCACTATGCAAGTAAGTGCTTTGATCACAGTTAAAAACTAAACTTTACAATTGAAATGTATTATTGTTGTTTATTACCTTAATGAATTTCAGTGTTAATTGATTACTTGTTGCAGCATATTTAGCCAACACATTGTTAAATCCAAATCTTGTAGTCTTGATGAAATTACTACAGTCAACTCATCTTACTCTCTAAGTTTCAGAGTTGACTACAGATTTTTTTATGTCAATGTTTCAAATAATTAGTAATACAGATACAATTCTGTTTCTGTTCATACCTTGCTGTCCTATAGATTGTGTAAAATAAATGTCAAAAACAATTATCACATAACTCATAACATAACTTAAATAAAGTCTTAAAATTGAGTATAAAAGCTTAGATTTGTCATGGGTGAGACTGTCCCTCCCTCGGTGATGGGTAATACTGGGGTGACTTGCTCCATGATGTTATGTTGCAGACTAAGTGATTGGGCTTACATTTCAGTTCAACCATCCATTGATTTTTAGATCTTTCAAGTGGTCTTGAAAATATGTAATTTTACTTAACACTTCGTTAAAACTATAGATAATCCAACTAGATTGACACTAGTTAACTAATCACTGTATTGGATTATAAATAAATGTTATATTTGCTTTAATTTAAAAGCCTTATAGAATAGGGTTGTTCCTTTGACAATTATGAGTGGGTGTAGTAATAATGGTGTCAGAGCACAGATAAGATACCATAACAAATGATTTTGGTTTGTGGAAGTGTTTAATACAACAACTTCTTTTTAAAAGCATTAATATGTTTAAATACCATACATAAATGTGATAAAGTCATACTGTACACTTCAGAAACTGATGAAATGTTACACTTTATATTTATAAAATAAAGTATGTATACAGTTATTATACACTTCTGGTCAAATGAATAGCCACTGGTAGTTTATTCGTAATTCAACTTTCAGGATTGTAATATATACATGCAGAGGCCTATTACATGCAATATATCTATCTTTCTATAAAAATATATGTACCTCCTCATAAAAATCAATTATTGCAAACTTACTGTAGTTCTTAATAGATCATTGTTGCACAAATGTAAAATAGATTCAGTTGATTTAGAACTGTCCTTGGAAGCAGTATTATGGAAAGGTTTCATAGAAATTACTTGCAACAGATCAAAAGATTATAGGATTTGTTGACTTTATTGCCTATTCTCAATAATGTTGTATAGTAGCAGCTAATTGGTTTTATAATTCAGCTCAATCATTTACGAGTTTTCTTCCCATATCAATATTTAATTCAATCATGTTCTGATAACTATACAATGACATAGCAATGTTAATTTTCTTATTGCTTTGAGGTGTAACATTTATTTTGGCAAACTATCAGTAGAAGCTGTCATTTCTTTTTAACAGCTGTAATTTATCAAGAGATTGCTGCCATCAGGATGCCAGGTGTTTCCTTGACACATGGGCCCTGTTACCAACAGCCCTCAAGGCTGATAACAGCAATGTTCTCTGGTATCCTTCAGTACTTCTTCCGGCTGACTACCACTCGGCCAACTCCTAATTTGAATATCTTACTTAACATATTGTCAAACTACTGTTAGCATTCATACACATCATAAATAGATACTGTATTTTCTTACTATTCATGATGCTTTTGTAATCTTTACTGATATTATGCCTTTTATCAATCAAATTCTCAAGCTGATAGCATATTTCATCTGGCAAATGTTCTGCACATGATCTTTCTAGATACTAGATGCAGATTCATTTTTCATGCTTTCCCAACATGATCATGTTTACAGTTTATTAGTTTGTTTTGCATCAAGATTCTTATCACGATAAGAATCATATAAAGATTACTGTTAAACCCACAATAGGGTATTGCATTACTAAAAAAACTTGAAAGATTTATACTTGAATAAGATTATTATTAGAAGTTGCGGAATTATAATACTTTCAAAAAATAATATTTTTGTAACTCATAATTTCTCTGGTGCTTTTTTGGTGCCTACATCAATATTGTGTAAGAACAACAATAACAGATGTGTTGGCATATGTTGTTCAAATTTGAGGCTTTGTGTGACATTTTCACCTAGAATTTGCACTAAAACTATCATTTTTTGAACACTCATTTTCATGCTTCAAACTGAATGACTCCTGGTCTTGTAATAACAGAAAACTAAAACCAACAATCTATTAAAATATTTAATTATATATTTCCATTGTCATCATTATAATATCTTCATTCCAGGGTAGATTTGAACAGACTCAGAATTCTGAGTCAATTTTTTTTTATAAAACAGTACTTTATTTGCAAATATTTAAAGTAATCTACTTTAAAATGGTCATATCCTACATAAATGCTCCCATATCTAGCCTCTTGCTACCTCAGGATCTGACCTGGAAGTTATCTACTTTGAGGTAGTCATTTTGTACATGAATGCTCCCATATGTAACCTCATGCTATCTTAGGATCTGGCCTGCAATCATGGGCGTAGGGGCTCAAGAACCTCCCCCCCCCTCCTCAAAGTTTTGAAAGACATTAAAGTTAAAGCTAGAACACATTCTTGAGGTCTTACCTCAACAATTACATGGGGGAAGATTACCAAGCCCATGTTTTTGGATGGTACTTTATACCTCCTAAACTGCACAGTGTGTCAGCCTCTTTTGAAATAATTTTCGATGTACGCTACTACCTGGAAGTCATCAGTCATGGCAAGTCCAGGACTTTCAGTGGGTCCCATTTTTGAAAGTGTGTTATCCGCTGCTCATGCTGTTATAAATGTAATTTTGGGAACAGTTTTATACTCACAATGTTTATACACATTTAGAGTTGACATTTGTATATTTATTAAAGCTTTATTTATTTTACTTTTTAGTATTTTTGAGATTATCAGTTGTATTTGAGAGACTGCCTCTCTCTTTAAATACCATTGACATCATCTCTTTAACATTGAGTTTAATTTATTGCCCTGTTGCTGTCGATTTCAAAACAAAAAATGCTTAATGCCTTAATATTTAGCAAATAAATTCACTCACGTCTATCATGATAACACCTGTAATTTATATTGTCACTAGGAGTTCAGTTAAAATACTTAGGCACAACAATATAACTTGGAACACTAACTCATCAATATCACTGTTTAGATAGTTAGTAAAACTGTGTGCTGCTATCTGTTGTGCTGTGAAAAAATTCAAATCTATACACTGTGTTTATTTTTGGACTGAGTAATATATGTACATCTACATAACTTAAATACTACCAGCTATATTCTTGTATTCTTTAGGTTAAATTTTCCTATTGTGAAACACTATTAATGTCACGTGTTTGTTGCAGTGCATGCGTGCGGAGCGGCTGCGCAAGCACATGTCGCTGTTATGTAACAATGCAGTGCCCATGTGTGTGGAAGTGCTCCTCTGTCCCATGTGTCACTGTGGATCTGAACGTGCCCAGAGCCCTGAGATTGCCAACATCCCTTCATCTTCTGATCTCCTCCTGGAACAATGGACCGTTTCTGTCGTACATATGAGGTAAACTGGAATCAATTTTTTATAATAAACAGACCAAACTTTTTGTTTTTTGGTGAATCTTTTTAGTACAGTGTGTAATACATTTACAATTTCGAGTATGGTTAGTTATCAGTTCTAATTTAAATAAAATTAACTCAGAGGTCTCAGTTTTGATATTTTTTATACAGTAGTATGAGTTTCCAATGTTTGCATAAGGTATTGAAGATAACTTCTTCTGCCAAATTAGTGTTCTTTTTTTAACTTTTTTTATGTCCAAAGATTATCTATCATATATTTTTCATTCACCATATATACATATTACTTTTATGTTTATCATTCAAACATAATTTTTATCTCAGTTAAGTGTCAAAAATATAATTTTTTTTCAATAAAACTTTTTTTAAAGCGCACACCATGAAATTATGATCAGACATGGAGTGCCAAATATAAATAGTTTTTAGGAGAGTACAAATGTTTTACAATTTTGTTGTTTTTAATTTTTTGTTTTATATATATATATATATATATATATATATATGAAAATTACATGGATTACTGCACTAGACAAATTACTTAAAGTTCTATACAGGTTAGAAATCATACATGTTGTACCTTAAACACACTTTATACAGAACTCTCAGCAAAACAACATATCAAACTGAGAACTTACTAATGTCACCAGTTGTTGAGAAAGACAAATTATATGCCATTTTAGCGCTGAATGGGGTTGATAAGAGAAAAACATTAAGCAGTGGTTACTGCAATCATATATGAACATATACATCTTGTACACGTATTATTTGAATAAATTTAATAGTGAGATGTACGCAAATAACCTGCCATCGACAAAAAACCCTATTTGAAAGGACAAGTCTATTACAGGCAAAAAAAATCTAATTGCATAGAATATGCAGTGAGTGCAATAGTGATAAGCAAATTTACTAATACCTTCAAACAAATATTGCAAAGATCTCTGAGCGGAGTGAGTGTGCTCTAATACTAACCAAACTAATAGTTCAACTAAACAGTCAACTTTCTTAAGTGTGAGTAAAAGTGAAGAATGTCGAACAATTTGTGAGTCCTTGAATTTACAATTAATTTTTCATCTTATTTTGCTTGGCCATAGATAACAGAAATACTTACATTCAGATTAAAATAAAGAACAAGACGTGGTCTGTTAAAAATATTAATTGAACATATTCATAAAACTCAAGCTAACTATCCTAATGCCGTACACTCTTGGGGTCAACCTTTATATTTATTGTAGGCAAGAGTGGATTTCACATTTGGGTTTTCATAATTTCCGCTGATTGTAGGTGGAATTTCATCATGTTGCTTTTGTTCTAATGGAGTAGCAAATCCAATAATCTTGAAAACTGGGCCATGTCCCAAATGTTTTAGACAATTATTACTGTCAACAATTACTAGCACTAAGAACAGTCAGCTGTAACAAGAATCAGTGGCACAGCTGGCAAATAATAAATAAAAGTTTGCTGAATTGTCCAATTACTACTGTTCGTACTTACATTTCTACCTCAAAGAACGCTTCATAATAAGCCTTCTTTAGTGGCAAGGTTAAGTAATAGGTAACCATAAAAAATAAAGTGTTTAATTAATGATTTTTATATTGATTTTTTTGTTTAGTAGTATTTTTACAGTTTGTAGAGCCTTCCTTTGTTTTAATCATGTGTTGTTTTGTATTGGCTATCTTCAAATCCATTTTGAGCTATTGCTCAAGCAGTTAATATAACAGAAAATTTTTACAATTTTGTTATAGCTCCTTAGGGTTTCTTGGTGGTACTGAGTTGAAGTTGCTTTGATGTACAGATCTCATGTATAGTTTTGGAGTTGGGCAATGGATACAGTTTTAATATTGTTCACGTTAATATTAATGTCAGTCAACCTTTGAACTAGGATGTGGTGTTGGATTAGGTAGAAGATGAATAGATTTCTCATGTCTAGGCTGAGATGTGAATCAATTAAGATTAAAGTGAGTCTGGGACTTGTAGTCTGAACCAAAGAAGAATAATCCTAAAGAAAGACAGGCTAGAGAAGTTTCAATACAGGCACACAGCCGGAGGCTTCTTACCTCTGACGATTATCCTAAATCAATGGTTACACTCATGCTTCATGACTTTCATCACCCACTTTACTAATCAAGTTGATATATATCACGAGGGTTCATTTCTGACTGGTTTATAACTAACAGTAGAATCAATATTGGGTACAACAGAGACCTATACCACTTACATCTAGGCCACCCACTCCAATCCAGGGGTGGGTGCAAATTTTAAGATACTCAGATAAAGGGATGATTTCATCGATAATTCTAGTGTATTGCTGATGATAATTTTTGAGGAGTGGGTGGGTTTTTATTAGTGTTAAAGGTTCTCATATCCTTAAATATAAAGGAGAACTCTCCCTTGCCCACTTTGACAGGTACAGGCTGAAATGGAGAAAGCCTCCCCTTCTTCCTAAATGACACAACTGAGATAGTGCCCACTATACCTGCTAAAGTTGGCTGTACCATGGAGTCTTGGCATCAGGTGGCTACATTATTTCATTCTTACATATCCAGCCAGAATAACTTCTAGGTTTAGATGTTGAGGTTTCCATATCTTCTTCTCCTAGTAAAAAAATTGAAACTTCATCATCTAAGACACTGTTTTATGAAAAATTGGCTTTTGCAAATCCATTTAACGTCATTGAACTCTAGCAGTTACTCTTTTTGTTAGTGATTTTATGCAAACAATTGACTGAATTTAAGCACAAACATAATTATTCAAAAAGACATCTCAGATGCTACTATCTCAGGTGTCACATACCAATTTGCTTTTAAAGTTTGTGATTTCTTAATATAACTTTAAACAATTTTGGTTCCAAACGAGCCATTTTGAAAAACTTTATAATTTATAAGCTGTTGCTATTGATTCCTTTATGTATATTCTTAATTGTGGTTCTAATGTTTTAGTGGAGAGCCTTGCAACATGAGTGTGCGTGGGCTGTTCCAAGCAGTGCGATCGCAGCTGCACTTCTCGCAGCTGTCTGCGTGGCTGAGCAGCAGTAAGGGCACTCAGCCTATCAATGTGTGCTATCGTGTGACTCTACCTGAGCAGGCTTTTGCATCACGGTTTTCAAGGCCTCCACAGCACCACAGCTTTCCCCCTGCAGCAGTGGGACCCAACACACAGCTAAAGGTGAGGACCATACGGTATTGTGAGGTAAAGGAAGGTACACCGAACTGTTCAGCTTTGAGGTCTAATAAATATCAGGGGTACATAGGCCTTTTCTTAATAATTCTCAAAATGGCAGATAAATATAATTAATGATTTTGGTATGAATACAAAACTAATAACATTCCGGAAAACAATTTATTATTGGTTACAGTAGTTTCTAGATTGAATGGTAAACTGGCACAAATGATTTATTTTAGTTCATGTGTTTTAAACCCTCCAACTGATGACCGATGGCACAGTTGTTCATCAGTACGTTTGTGAACTGATAAAGACGGCACAGCCATTGGTGAACTTTCCGCTATTATTATGCGAAAACCGTTTAAGTTATAAAGACAAAATTTGCACCAGTCGAATCCTCTACTCACAAATACTAATTCATTTTATATAGTTTGTATTCGTAATATTACTTGTCAGCTGATATCGATCCAAATGCCACACGGCATACAGCTGACGAACTATGCAGCTGGTGACACGGCCTTGACGTTCTTTGTTGCTACCGTTGCTAGGTCATTATGTAGGCTAGTTGTTTATAATTTGATGTTATGTTGTGAAATGGGCGATACTCGTTATTCAAATTATATTCGTGAACTATTGGATGATGAAAATATTAATTCTAATGTTGAAAGTGGCATATCGGCAAATAAAGTACATGATGATATTTCTTTTGTCAGATTTATTGTCAGGTAATCTGGATGATTATAAACTGGTGGAATGTGAGTTAGGTTGTGAAAATTGATTGTGACAATGAAAATAATTCATCTTTATATGATATTCTTCTTGCCCGAAGAATTCATCAAACACCAATATGGATGCATACTGCCAAAAAAAGTAGTACATACTTCACATTTTTATTAAAAAACTTTTTTGTATTGTACATAAATGTGTATATATTGTAATATTTCTGTTCACTACAAAACTGTGTATACTTTGTACATTTAGAGTATCTTACTATCTCAAGTCATGTGAAAGTTAAATGAATTGAAACTTGGAAAACAAAAATACTTACAATACACATTTTTCAATTTATGTACAAATAAAAAAATCAATACTCTAGTAAATGCATATTTGTATTATTTTACATTTTTCTCTGGTTTCGAACAAAAAAATTTATATGTAACTCTTATTACTTAGCATTTAGCACATATTTTTAAAAAATATCCGAAAAATATGCTGCGCAAAGACAAAACCCTGTGTATCATTCTGGGAGTTTCTTATTATCAGTCGGAGGGTTAAGTATTGAAATTATATTCTCCTTCCTTCTGAATATAAAAATGTTTGTTGGAATGTTAAAGTATAATTATTTAATTCTATAACTATTTAATTACTGATACTGGTTAAGTGAATTGTTTAGGCTAAGTGACACCAGTGACACTGTATTATTGTTTGTGATGGTTAAAAAATGGGATTCTTGCCAATATTTGGGATGATATTAGAGTGACACATTTTCATTCACGCAGTTACTAAACAGTTGATATAATCCTAAAAGTGAAACTCTATTATTGATTTCAAAAAGGTTAAAATAATAACTTATGAAGAATTGGGTAAAACTATTAAAACAGTGTTGTAGCACCTTATGGTGAATAACAACATGTTATAACAATAACAGTAATTAGATTTAGTCTTAATGTGTAGGGCTATTGTATTTTGATATTTAAATATTAGGGCATATATAATAGTATAATCTAATAAATTACATGTTCAAACAATTGACGTTACAATTTTAAATAGCTTATAATATTTTATAAGAATCTTTATAATATAATATAAATATAATAAGCGCACCATCTAAGTATGACATTGAAATGGATGCGTTTCTTAGTCTATCCAATTTAAATCAATTTTTCCAAGAAAATAATTTAATTCTAAATCCAACCAAAACAAACTATATTGAATTTAATACTAACCGGTGTAGAAACAAAATTAATCCTAGTATACGAATGGATCAAATTTCTATAACAAAAGTCGAGGAGGTAAAATTTCTGGGATTAACATTGGATAGCTCATTGTCATGGAATAAACACATAGACAATGTACTTTCAAAAATGGGTTCTGGTCTTTATGCTCTTCGAAAAATATCAAAATTATGTACAAACAATACTTTGAAGTCAGTATACTTTTCTCATATTCATTCACATATTGTTTTTGGTATTGCCCTATATGGATCAACTTCAATTAGAAATTTAAATTCAATCCTAACTGTACAAAAAAAGGCAATTCGTATTATGCTCGGCTTACAATGGAATGAATCCGTAAAAAACCACTTTCCTCAATTAGAAATCATGACTGTCTATAGTGCATACATATATGACACTATACTGTCAGTGAAAAATCGAATAAATGATATTGAAATATGTGGTAAAAACCACTCATATAATACAAGAAATAGAAATAATATGGCAGTCATTCGACATAATTTGGAATTTTTTTGTAAAAAACCAAAATACATGGGAGCTAAATTCTTCAACTTGTTGCCAAACTACATAAAATTACTGGAAAATAATAATTTATTCAATGTTAAACTAAAAAAATATTTAACTAACCTTCCCCTGTATTCGTTTTCTGAATTTTTTGAAATCCATGGTGGAAAACATGGATAAAACAGTTTTATTACATTTTTTTGTCTTTAACTTTAATTTTTAAATTTTCATTTGTAATTTTAATAATTTTAGTATGAAACTATTGTATTATATAATGAATTGTGACCTGTTCCTATTGTTAACAATGATGTTAATGTTAATAATGTTATTATTATAGTATTATATTGGATTGACATCATTCTTATGTACACCATGTGTATTAATATGAATAAAGATGTTTCTGATTCTGATTCTTATTTTTATTATTTTATTTTATAGATATAGTAACATTTTGTTATCAAATAAACTTTGAAAGCCTGACCTTTCTTACATTCTGACTTCACTCTCAGTCCTTTGGGTGACGAACTAGTAATGTCTGTTGTACATGAATAAATTAAGTAAAACTATGCACATAAGATTTTTACCACTAGAGGGCCTGCAAGTATCAACTTAGCATTACGTTATGTGAGCATCACATTGGAAGAAATTATCTTCACAATTTTGCTAGAAACCCAATTATGCTGTCATATTTTAGAACACAGCATAATATAATAATTTGTTGAAGGTGTCTGTGAGAACACTGCCACGAGGTGAGAGTTTGCCAATAGTGAAGTGTGCGGCATGCACGCCTGAGACCAACGTCCGCAAGAGATCTTGTGGTCTAGAACAACCATTGCTGGGTGAGAGCCTCCTGGACCCTCCTGGTCCTTCTTCCTCCTCGCGGGTCCATGGTAAGCACTTTTCTTTGTCAAAAAATCTCATTTTTAAATGGTTTTATTTCTTATGTACAGGTATTTAAGGGAAATGGTGCTATATAATACTGCCATTGAGAACTCATTTTATTTTTATGCAGATGCAAATTTTTATGCAAAATTGTTCTATTGAAGTTTATCTAAAATTGTAAATTTTAATCAGTGTTTGACTCCATGTAGATAAGAATTATATTTATAAATGAAGAAATATTGGCTATCTGAGGATCTATTCTTATATTTATGCAAGTAATTATCAGTTGTTTATTTTATAGAAAATTTATATCCAGTCTTTTCAGCAAAGATTATTAAATTAATTTTTATTTCATAACATTTTCAAATGTAAACATTTGAAACAATTCCTGGGCCTAGTGCACTTTTAAAATTATTAAACATTTATATAAATTTGTATAGTGATCTAAAATCCAAGGAATTGGTGCTCCACCGTCTTCATAACAAGAAAAGGACCATTGAACAAAATTAGAACTTCTAATTAAAAGAATTTATGAGTTTCAATTGTTTGACACAAATATGAGTTTAAATTTTACATTTTGGATTTATTATGAAAATATTAGAACATTAAATTGTTATAAAAATCAATAACGGATAATTGGTATTACAGTTGAATCTTGGATATTACTGCTACACTCTCATACCAAGTTACTGACATTTGGCATTAACACATTGAATGCAGTAAAATATTCGACTGAATATGAGAATGGCTGAACCAGACTAAACCCTTAAACAAACAATGACACATCCGGTCACCAGTGACCGCAGCACTCCCCAGTGGTGACCGCAACGCACACAATGTGTTAACACGATGACTGTAGCAGACGCCTTACAGCACAGAGGCTTAGTAATGTGTTCAATGTCATTCAGTATAGACCAGCAGTACTATGTTCAATGTCACTCAGTATAGACCAGCAGTGAAGATGTTGAAAACATTGACTGTGGCAGACGCCTTATGGCACAGACGCTTAGTACTATGTTCAATGTCACTCAATATAGACCAGCAGTGAAAGTGTTAACACATTGACTGTATCAGACCCTTTACAGTACAGAGGCTTAGTACTGTGTTCAATGTCACTCAATATAGACCAGCAGTACTATGTTCAATGTCACTCAGTATGAACCAGCAGTGAAAGTGTTAACACATTGACTGTATCAGACGCTTTACAGCACAGAGGCTTAGTACTATATTCAATGTCACTCAATATAGACCAGCAGTACAGTGGAACCTCGATAAGTCAGATTAATCGGGACTGCGGCCAATCCGGGTTAACGAAAATCCGGGTTAGCCAGAGAATTAGGTAAAAATTAATAAAACACGTTACACTTACAGATAAACTCCATTATAATTGTAAAAACATCAAACATATGCACATTTAATTATTATTAATCCTTGCAGTACATTTATAACTGTTCATTTCCTGGTAAAAAACTCAGTCAGCTTTGGTTGTGCCAATGTCGTCTGCCGCTTGCGTGCCGTGCGATCGCGCAGTCTCTTCAACATGAGCAATTCAGCCGGCGATGTTTCTGCCTGCCTCTCGAAATAAAACCATTAGTTCGTTTAGTTTGGTCACTGCACCTCCATGACTCATCACTGGATCTTTAATGTCCCTGTCTGCCTCCTCAGCGTCTGATTCATTAGCATCAGGTAAAAAACGACGCGATCACTTCCTCGTCAGTAAGTGGCTCATAGCCTCCGTTATTGTCTGCCCCTAACCACAGTGTAATGTAATTTCATCGACTTCAGAGCAGCCATCAATATTTTGGAACATATCCAAAAGTTCTTGGGGCTGGACTTCGTCTCAAGAGTCATTTTCCATATTACAGTTCCCCACTGGTTGAATTATATTTTCAGACAAGTTGCATACACCCTTCCACAGTTTTTTCCAAGATTTAATTAAGCTGATTCTAGTCACTTGTTCCCAAGATTCTGCAATCATGTACATTAAAGTTTTCACATTAAATGTTTTGAGAATATCAACTACACCGTGATCTCCTTCATTGTCAATGATTGTGCTTAGCATCTGTCTTCTGTAAACCTTCTTGATTTTCTTGAGAACCCCCTGGTCCATGGGCTGTAATAGTGCTGTTACATTATGCGGCAAAAACTTGACGGTAATGTCCCCACTGACCAGCACATCTGCAGACGGATGTAAAGGAGCATTAACAATTATTAGAACAGTTTTAATTGGCAACCTAAATATTTCATTACACCTGGCACAAAACAATAAAAAAACCACTTTTTAAAAGTGTTGCTGTCCATCCATGCACTTCTTTGAGACTCGTAGACAACTGGTAGAGAATCCCGATTTACGTTTTTCAGTGCTCGCGGATTTTTCGCTTTTCCTATTAAGAGTAGAGGAAATTTATGCTTCCCTGAAGCATTGCTGTAGGCCATTATTGTCAATCGGTCTTTGCTTTTTTTGTATCCCTTTGTGTCTTTTTTCAGTTTTTGAGGCCAAAGTTTTGCTCGGCAACATTCTGTAAAACAGACCCGTCTCATCGGCGTTATATATTTGGTCTGCCGTTAAATTTTCTTCTTTAACAAAATCCAAAAACTTGTTTTTATAGTCATCAGCAGATGACTTTCTCCTGTGATAGATAGTTGGAGAATACCATGCTGTTTTTTCCACCTATCCAACCATCCTTGACTTGCAGTAAAATTTGGTTCACAATCAGGCAACTGTTTATTCAGCTTGATTGCCTTTTCTTGAATGATAGGCCCAGATACTGGCAAAACACATTCCCTTTCCGCACAAAACCAAACATACAAAGCGTCATCAAGAGTCTCGTTTTTAGCTTTCTTAGCTTTGCACTGATTGCCCAAACTGTCTTTTGTTATCATCTTGAAACAAAATTCTTCTCCGATACTGTAGATGTACCGACACCATAAGATGCTGCAATTGTTTTTAAAGATTCGCCTTTATCAATCCTACCTAATGCCTCTAGTCTCTTTTCCATTGTCACTACAACATTTTTACGTTTTGTTGCCATTGCGTAGATAAAAACAAACGCACAACACAAATGAAGCACACTATCTGAAGCACGATTGCAGAACAGAAGCAAACAATACAGTACACTACACACACGACATGGGCACAAGCGAGCGGAGCAAGGTAGGAACGGTATTCAGGGGCCAGGCGTGGCGGTAGGTAGCGTGGGAGAGGATTTGGGGAAATACGCGTCTGTTATTGTTTCTGGGAATCCGGGACAATGACCGCCACTTGGCCGCCGTGTGCCATGAGTCACACACTCACTGTCGTACTGTCCCATCAAATACTGATGCAACATCGATTCACGGATACTATACCACTAAAAAATATTACGTTTTTATTATTGAAATTTTTGTCTGATTTTTTATTTTTTAATTGAAAATCGGTCCGGGTTAACGGGGGCCGACTTATTGGGGTTGTACTGTACTATGTTCAATGTCACTCAGTATAGACCAGCAGTGAAAGTGTTAACACATTGACTGTATCAGACACTTTACAGCACAGAGGCTTAGTACCATGTTCAATGTCACTCAATATAGACCAGCAGTACTATGTTCAATGTCACTCAGTATAAACCAGCAGTGAAAGTGTTAACACATTGACTGTATCAGACCCTTTACAGTACAGAGGCTTTAGTACTGTGTTCAATGTCACTCAATATAGACCAGCAGTACTATGTTCAATGTCACTCAGTATGAACCAGCAGTGAAAGTGTTAACACATTGACTGTATCCAGACGCTTTTACAGCACAGAGGCTTAGTACTATATTCAATGTCACTCAATATAGACCAGCAGTACAGTGGAACCTCGATAAGTCAGATTAATCGGGACTGCGGCCAATCCGGGTTAACGAAAATCCGGGTTAGCCAGAGATTAGGTAAAAATTAATAAAAACACGTTACACTTACAGATAAACTCCATTATAATTGTAAAAACATCAAAACATATGCACATTTAATTATTATTAATCCTTGCAGTACATTTATAACTGTTCATTTCCTGGTAAAAAACTCCAGTCAGCTTTGGTTGTGCCAATGTCGTCTGCCGCTTGCGTGCCGTGCGATCGCGCAGTCTCTTCAACATGAGCAATTCAGCCGGCGATGTTTCTGCCTGCCCTCTCTCGAAATAAACCATTAGTTCGTTTAGTTGGTCACTGCACCTCCATGGACTCATCACTGGATCTTTAATGTCCCTGTCTGCCTCCTCAAGCGTCTGATTCATTAGCATCAGGTAAAAACGACGCGATCACTTCACTCGTCAGTAAGTGGCTCATAGCCTCCGTTATTGTCTGCCCCTAACCACAGTGTAATGTAATTTCATCGACTTCAGAGCAGCCATCAATATTTTGGAACATATCCAAAAGTTCTTGGGGCTGGACTTCGTCTCAAGAGTCATTTTCCATATTACAGTTCCCCACTGGTTGAATTATATTTTCAGACAAGTTGCATACACCCTTCCACAGTTTTTTTTTCCAAGATTTAATTAAGCTGATTCTAGTCACTTGTTTCCCAAGATTCTGCAATCATGTACATTAAAGTTTTCACATTAAATGTTTTGAGAATATCAACTACACCGTGATCTCCTTCATTGTCAATGATTGTGCTTAGCATCTGTCTTCTGTTAAAACCTTCTTGATTTTCTTGAGAACCCCCTGGTCCATGGGCTGTAATAGTGCTGTTACATTATGCGGCAAAAACTTGACGGTAATGTCCCCACTGACCAGCACATCTGCAGACGGATGTAAAGGAGCATTAACAATTATTAGAACAGTTTTAATTGGCAACCTAAATATTTCATTACACCTGGCACAAAACAATAAAAAAAACCACTTTTTAAAAGTGTTGCTGTCCATCCATGCACTTCTTTGAGACTCGTAGACAACTGGTAGAGAATCCCGATTTACGTTTTTCAGTGCTCGCGGATTTTTCGCTTTTCCTATTAAGAGTAGAGGAAATTTATGCTTCCCTGAAGCATTGCTGTAGGCCATTATTGTCAATCGGTCTTTGCTTTTTTTGTATCCCTTTGTGTCTTTTTTTCAGTTTTTGAGGCCAAAGTTTTTGCTCGGCAACATTCTGTAAAACAGACCCGTCTCATCGGCGTTATATATTTGGTCTGCCGTTAAATTTTCTTCTTTAACAAAATCCAAAAACTTGTTTTTATAGTCATCAGCAGATTGACTTTCTCCTGTGATAGATAGTTGGAGAATACCATGCTGTTTTTTCCACCTATCCAACCATCCTTGACTTGCAGTAAAATTTGGTTCACAATCAGGCAACTGTTTATTCAGCTTGATTGCCTTTTTTTGAATGATTAGGCCCAGATACTGGCAAAACACATTCCCTTTCCGCACAAAACCAAACATACAAAGCGTCATCAAGAGTCTCGTTTTTAGCTTTCTTAGCTTTTGCACTGATTGCCCAAACTGTCTTTTGTTATCATCTTGAAACAAAATTCTTCTCCGATTTACTGTAGATGTACCGACACCATAAGATGCTGCAATTGTTTTTAAAGATTCGCCTTTATCAATCCTACCTAATGCCTCTAGTCTCTTTTCCATTGTCACTACAAACATTTTTACGTTTTGTTGCCATTGCGTAGATAAAAACAAACGCACAACACAAATGAAGCACACTATCTGAGCACGATTGCAGAACAGAAGCAAAAATACAGTACACTACACACACGACATGGGCACAAGCGAGCGGAGCAAGGTAGGAACGGGTTATTCAGGGGCCAGGCGTGGCGGTAGCGTGGAGAGGATTTGGGGAAATACGCGTTCTGTTATTGTTTTCTGGGAATCCGGGACAATGACCGCCACTTGGCCGCCGTGTGCCATGAGTCACACACTCACTGTCGTACTGTCCCATCAAATACTGATGCAACATCGATTCACGGATACTATACCACTAAAAAATATTACGTTTTTATTATTTGAAATTTTTTGTCTGATTTTTTATTTTTTAATTGAAAATCGGTCGGGTTAACGGGGGCCGACTTATTGGGGGTTGTACTGTACTATGTTCAATGTCACTCAGTATAGACCAGCAGTGAAAGTGTTAACACATTGACTGTATCAGACGCTTTACAGCACAGAGGCTTAGTACCATGTTCAATGTCACTCAATATAGACCAGCAGTACTATGTTCAATGTCACTCAGTATAAAACCAGCAGTGAAAGTGTTTAACACATTGACTGTATCAGACCCTTTACAGTACAGAGGCTTAGTACTGTGTTCAATGTCACTCAATATAGACCAGCAGTACTATGTTCAATGTCACTCAGTATGAACCAGCAGTGAAAGTGTTAACACATTGACTGTATCAGACGCTTTTTACAGCACAGAGGCTTAGTACTATATTTCAATGTCCACTCAATATAGACCAGCAGTACAGTGGGAACCTCGATAAGTCAGATTAATCGGGACTGCGGCCAATCCGGGTTAACGAAAATCCGGGTTAGCCAGAGAATTAGGTAAAAATTAATAAAACACGTTACACTTTACAGATAAACTCCATTATAATTGTAAAAACATCAAACATATGCACATTTAATTATTATTAATCCTTGCAGTACATTTATAACTGTTCATTTCCTGGTAAAAAACTCTCAGTCAGCTTTGGTTGTGCCAATGTCGTCTGCCGCTTGCGTGCCGTGCGATCGCGCAGTCTCTTCAACATGAGCAATTCAGCCGGCGATGTTTCTGCCTGCCTCTCGAAATAAACCATTAGTTCGTTTAGTTTGGTCACTGCAACCTCCATGACTCATCACTGAATCTTTAATGTCCCTGTCTGCCTCCTCAGCGTCTGATTCATTAGCATCAGGTAAAAACGACGCGATCACTTCCTCGTCAGTAAGTGGCTCATAGCCTCCGTTATTGTCTGCCCCTAACCACAGTGTAATGTAATTTCATCGACTTCAGAGCAGCCATCAATATTTTTGGAACATATCCATAAGTTCTTGGGGCTGGACTTCGTCTCAAGAGTCATTTTCCATATTACAGTTCCCCACTGGTTGAATTATATTTTCAGACAAGTTGCATACACCCTTCCACAGTTTTTTCCAAGATTTAATTAAGCTGATTCTAGTCACTTGTTCCCAAGATTCTGCAATCATGTACATTAAAGTTTTCACATTAAATGTTTTGAGAATATCAACTACACCGTGATCTCCTTCATTGTCAATGATTGTGCTTAGCATCTGTCTTCTGTAAACCTTCTTGATTTTCTTGAGAACCCCCTGGTCCATGGGCTGTAATAGTGCTGTTACATTATGCGGCAAAAACTTGACGGTAATGTCCCCACTGACCAGCACATCTGCAGACGGATGTAAAGGAGCATTAACAATTATTAGAACAGTTTTAATTGGCAAACCTAAATATTTCATTACACCTGGCACAAAAACAATAAAAAAAACCACTTTTTAAAAGTGTTGCTGTCCATCCATGCACTTCTTTGAGACTCGTAGACAACTGGTAGAGAATCCCGATTTACGTTTTTCAGTGCTCGCGGATTTTTCGCTTTTCCTATTAAGAGTAGAGGAAATTTATGCTTCCCTGAAGCATTGCTGTAGGCCATTATTGTCAATCGGTCTTTGCTTTTTTTGTATCCCTTTGTGTCTTTTTTCAGTTTTTGAGGCCAAAGTTTTGCTCGGCAACATTCTGTAAAACAGACCCGTCTCATCGGCGTTATATATTTGGTCTGCCGTTAAATTTTCTTCTTTAACAAAATCCAAAAACTTGTTTTTATAGTCATCAGCAGATGACTTTCTCCTGTGATAGATAGTTGGAGAATACCATGCTGTTTTTTCCCACCTATCCAACCATCCTTGACTTGCAGTAAAATTTGGTTCACAATCAGGCAACTGTTTATTCAGCTTGATTGCCTTTTCTTGAATGATAGGCCCAGATACTGGCAAAACACATTCCCTTTCCGCACAAAACCAAACATACAAAGCGTCATCAAGAGTCTCGTTTTTAGCTTTCTTAGCTTTGCACTGATTGCCCAAACTGTCTTTTGTTATCATCTTGAAACAAAATTCTTCTCCGATACTGTAGATGTACCGACACCATAAGATGCTGCAATTGTTTTTTAAAGATTCGCCTTTATCAATCCTACCTAATGCCTCTAGTCTCTTTTCCATTGTCACTACAAACATTTTTACGTTTTGTTGCCATTGCGTAGATAAAAAACAAACGCACAACACAAATGAAGCACACTATCTGAAGCACGATTGCAGAACAGAAGCAAACAATACAGTACACTACACACACGACATGGGCACAAGCGAGCGGAGCAAGGTAGGAACGGTATTCAGGGGCCAGGCGTGGCGGTAGGTAGCGTGGGGAGAGGATTTGGGGAAATACGCGTCTGTTATTGTTTCTGGGAATCCGGGACAATGACCGCCACTTGGCCGCCGTGTGCCATGAGTCACACAACTCACTGTCGTACTGTCCCATCAAATACTGATGCAACATCGATTCACGGATACTATACCACTAAAAAATATTACGTTTTTATTATTGAAATTTTTGTCTGATTTTTTATTTTTTAATTGAAAATCGGTCCGGGTTAACGGGGGCCGACTTATTGGGGGTTTGTACTGTACTATGTTCAATGTCACTCAGTATAGACCAGCAGTGAAAGTGTTAACACATTGACTGTATCAGACGCTTTACAGCACAGAGGCTTAGTACTATATTCAATTTTAACAGAATGTTTCTTCAGTCATGTTTTTTTACAAGAAAAGTTATACTGATTGTGATAACTTGCTTTCTGTGTAAGTTGTTATGTTCACTCTCAATTATTCTGTTTAAAAAATATTTCTTTTTAAACTAGTTAAACTATACAAATTACAAGTACAAATAAGAAAGATATGTAATGTTGTTACCAATTAAAATCAAATACAAAATTATAAATATGACTCCCAATTTAGAAATAATGATGAATTGATCCATTAGACTCTGCTATAAAGGTCTCCCTCTGAATTTTCTCTAACTATTCATTCACATGAACATAAGTGAAGACTACCTGATTTATGTATCAGTTAGTGTGTGTTTTTATTTTTAACAATGTACCTTCGAACTCCTTAAATTTTATTGTAAACATTTTTCTATAGCCCAAAACAAACATATATTATTATGTCTGGATTTAATTTTTCTGTCGTGATAATTTATTGGCCTCTGCTCTATCAGACATGTACAGTGGAACTCACTTATAACGCCCTTGCATGCAACATTTTCCTGGCTATAACTTTTATTTATAGTTTCACTAAATAAAATCAAGCAATTTTAGAGCAAAAAAACCTGCTTATAAAACTTTCCGTTTGTAACATTTCCCTGCCTATACAGTGCCTTATTTTGATACATTTTGATAATTTATAAAATTTTTTGTCCTGTGAAGCACTGCTTTCTGTGTGTTATCCATAAAGCCCTTTGCATGTTATCTACACTTGATGTACAAGGTTGCGGTGGTGACTTATGGCTTGATGGGGTGGCACTCGTGTCTCCAGGGGTACACCAAGGGAGTGGGATGGGAGCTGGTTTGGGGGAGGCAGCGTGGGGTTTTTTGGAGTTGTCAATGTCAGATAAGTGCCGATCATTGTTGGTGTCACATCATGAGGATAGCGAGCAGCAGTCATATAGCAAGTTGGTGCTATTATTTTTTTTTACTTCTCTGCATTTAAGCTTTGCTCTCATTATAGCTCACAGACAGAACATGTGAAATGGAAATGTGGAAACAGCGATTTTGGGGTCAATAAACGGCTGAAACTCTCGGTTTCTTTATAAAGTTTCCCTCTTATAGCGATTCAGACCGTTATAGTTGGATAACGTTATAAGTGGGTTCCACTGTATGTGAATTTTAACGTGTCATGTCAATATGTGGTTTTACAGGTTCAACCATGTATTTAATGTTTTGCTTAGAAATACAAACAACACCATGTAGCATTAATTGAGCATTTGTTTTGTGACAGCGGGTCTATGCAAATGGCATACAAGCAGTCCTCCTTCACCACCTCGCAGACGTCCCTCGCGTCAAGTGATGGCACGCCGCTGTGACAAACACACCATCACTTCCCTCCACATCCTCCCAGGTATAATGAAATATATTTGTTCATTTTTGCTAACATACTAGTGTGGGTGACAATTAACTGGATTAGGGCCATAACACTCTTTATTTTTAATTCTTCACAACTCTAACGTTTTTGTCGTCCATATAATCCCCCTCTTGATCCTTACAAGGCTCCATACAAATTTTTCACTAGTTGAAACAGTGTGTGAAGTCTTCTTCTGAAAGCATCCCATTCACTTTTCTTTTATGGCTTTAACTGTCTCTAATATCATTCCTTTCAGTGGAGTTTAACTTTCAGAAAGAGGAAACCTTTATACGGAACAAGGTCTGGTGAGGAGGGTGGATGGTCCAAGACAGTCTCATGCTTAAGACTACTTTACAACTAATGCATAATTGTTAGAGGAAATAAATATTATGAACCAAGAATTAAATTTCCAAATTAAATTCTTTAATTTTATTTTACAATTTTCATTGGCATTGATATGAAGGGTTGCTTTGTACATGAGTTATAGAAATAAACTATAAAAATATCTCCTGTTCATATTTATATGTAAATAGAAGATACTATGCAAGGGAAAGAATTATTTCTGATTAACTATGAGCGTCTCAGGTAGCTATTAGATGCAAAATATCATTTAGTTTCCAAAAATTATTTATTTATAATAGATACAACAGAATAAACACAATTTATGTTTGCTATCCGATCAACAAGTAAATAAAGATCTGCCAAAACGGCTGACTTGCAAAGCAAGGTCATATTTCAACAGGTAATTGTGAATACGTTATGAAACCAATAAAGAAGAATAAAATAGCTAACGGGATATCTCCTAACGTTTCTAATGGTATTTAAATCAAGTCGATACATTCATATTTTGCACGGTAAGAAATGAAAGATTCATTGTTTGTTCTCTAGTTGGATAGCTGTCTATTGCCACAAATAGGGTTACAAAGTTTGATAAGGTACAGATTACTTGCTTATAATAAGTACATTTTGAGTAAATAATTGAAAAAAACTCTGATGTCATTTTATCAAAAATTTGTTGATTTTAATCATATTTTTAGAATTTGCTCTTTAGGAACGTAACCTCAAACTGAGCAATAACTTTTGTTGTGGGATAATTAACCTCTACATTCCACCAGTTCTCGCACTCATCTGTAACGGAAGGTGGAGTGTGTAAGAAATCCTTGAGGCAGTAAATAGCAACGTTTGAACAGAGCCTGCTATATCAAATGAATTTGATGCAGCATGTCCTTGTTATTTTACACGATTTTACATAGAGGACCTTGGAATTGTTAAGAAAATAGTACAGTGAATTAAAATTTGTGAATTTGGGCCAAAGAAATAGATGTCATAAACAAAAATAATAATATATAAATTTAAAATAAATAACAATTAGTTTTATGCATAGAAGTAATTACAATAGATTCAACTAATCTAACAAATAATGCGAACACTCAGAGTTGAAGGATTAATTGTTTCATATTTCCAACAAACTTATAATGATCTAAAGAATCTCCTCAGACAATTTAATTTCAATTATACAAATTCTAAGCTAACTAGAGGACACGGATGTTTTGATAACATTTTTACGAACATTGATATGTCACTGTGGTCTTCCAATGTTGATGTGTTTCTTTTTTCGTCCATGATTTGGTTTGGTTAGAGATAGAAAATTTGGATGTTTGTGACAATCAGTTTAGAATAAAGTTGTAGTTTCAGACCAGTTGATGAGAATAAATTGTCACGGTTCAAAACTACTCTTTTAAATGAGAATTGTGGCCATTTTTACAAGATTAGTAAACTAATTTTAGCTAATAAATTGTTCAAACAGTTTTTTTAACATTTGTTTAATGAAATTCGACATGTACATTCCAAAGAAAAAAACGTAATGTTAGATCTATTTCTAAACTTAATCAAAATAAGCACTGCTTTGTTAGTAAAACTTCCCAAAAGAAATTATATACTCGTGATTTAGTTAACATGAAGAATAAATTAATGGCATACTTAGACACACACATTGATTTTTTTTTTTCATTTCACACGTGCCATGTTGGCATATGAAATGTAATATTATATATAAATTCTTAAATAAATAAATATTTTTTGAACTTGAACTTGAAAACACACACACATTTAGATTTATATAGGCTACACAAAACGGATTCAACTAGATTACTCTACATTAAGGATAAGAAAGAATATCAGTATGCTATCAACAAGGCCAAGTACTCACATAATGTAGAAAAGAGAAAAATCAAGCAATAAATGCAAAAGTGCTGGGAAAATCATAAATTATGTTGCACTTTGGAAGACACTGTTGGAGTATCTCAAAATCAATTTAATAATTGTTGTGTCCAGTCTATAGAAGAAATAACCAGCAATATCTGCAAACTTAATGTAATTGTAAATTATTTCGTAAGAAAAAATAATAGTCCTCATCAAACTTATATGCATAAGTTTACTTTTCAAGAAGTAATAACTGATGTAGTTTTAAATATTGTTTAAGTTTAACCCTTCTGACAGTATTGATATCTATGATTGTTCTTGTAGTCTTCTGAAAAACATCATTTATAATATAATTGAACCATTAACTTATTGTATAAAGAAATGTTTAAAAGAAGCGGAATTTCCAAGTATACTAAAACTGTCTAGGGTTTTGCCTATATTTAAACAAGGGGAGAAAAATTTTCCAGCCAGTTATAGGTCAATTTATTTGACCCCATTTTCTGAAAAGTCTTAGTAACTGTAATTTACAATGTAGCATACATTTCAGCTGGATTATCTTGAGTTGTATTTTTACTCAGAAGTTTAAAAAACTGTGTAACTTACCAAATAACTATGTACGTTCTTCTTATTTTGCTTTCTTTCAAAGCATAATCACTTATGGTATCTTACTCTGGAATAACAGTAATTAAATTAGTAGGACATTGCTACTTCTAAAATATTTGTTAAAGTAATCACAGATTCTCACAAATTAGATCATTGCAAACCTCTTTTTAAAAAATTACAATTTTTAGTTGTCATAAATCTTTATATTTTTCACCTACTACTATTTACCAAGAATAACTTATTCACCCATCAATTACGACAGGACATCCACAATTATAATACAAGGAATAGTAATATATATATATATATATATATATATATATATATATATATATATATACACATACACACACACGCACATACCTTTTTGTAGATTGTCAAAATCTCAAAAAATTTATAAAATACTAGGTGTGAAAATGTTAAATAAACTTCCTTCTGAAGTGGCAGAACTACCTATAACTTTATTCAAGAATAAGTTGTATGGTATTTTGGTTAATTTACTGTTTTATTTTATTCTGGAATTCTTTGAATCCAAAGAACTCTCAATGTGATATTTAATAAGATGGTTGTTATGTTGCATACAATCGGTTTTTTAAGTGTGTTGCCCCTCGTTGGCTGTGCGACTTGCTTACGATCAGCTTTTTAACGTGTGTTGTGGTCCCCTGTTGGCTGACTCATATTGTTCCAAGTCGGTATTTAAATAATGATCAAACTTCAATGTCTGTGGTGTTGTTGGAAGTGTACTTTGTGTTAGTGAAAGTAGGCTACACTTTATATATCACTAGCACTAGGTCTGTATTTATCTCAGGTTTTTTAAGTAGGTTGAATGATAGTTCAAACTGAATATCACTCTATTGAAGGCTCTGATAAATATGATTATTTATATCAGGATAAAGTTCACAAAGTGTTCACTGGGTTCTCATCAATCACTTTGATTTTAATAACTTTGAAATGTAATATTCTTTGAGCTAAAGCTTATTTTCTTTACTTACCACACTTCTTCGCAGATGGGATAGTCAATGAAAAACAAAGCAAATCACTTTGATGTCAATTTATTTTGATGTGATACTGACTAATTGTACTCACTTTGCTTTGTTAATTTATTCACTAAAACAATATCCCATCCCTGATTATAACTTTAATGCACTATTGCACAATTTTGTATTGCACCACTACTGTACCAGGTGGATCTACACGAGTACACGTCCTCCCTGCTTCAGCTCTAGAGAAAGAAGAAAGATTCTGCGGCTAAAACCCCGCGTACCGGCTCAAACAATGCTCATCCCCTCTCCCATTCAAATCAGCGTCTTCAAGATTGAATATAATTTAATTCTTTTCTTATAATTATCGAAATTTATCACGTTCACTATAATTGATCAATTTAAGTCTTTCTATTTTCTTTTATTATTTTTCTATAGCTTTTTATTTAAATTTTTGCAACATGTGCTTTCTGATGTCATCAATACGCAAGTCATTTTATCCCACAATTGGCTTTTTTGCGTAATTTTATTTGGTACTTTTGTAAAAACGAATTTTGGTTATGTTTAACTCATTTTAGTTATTTTAATTTGTTCCCGTATAAAGTTTAATATATTTCTCCGTTATTAGTTAAATAAATCTCAATTCCGATAACATGTGATTTACTTATGTCACAGTCTGCTAATTCCCCGCGAATATTTAAATGTCGTAATTTGACCTGTTACAATGTTAGATTAAGTTATAGATTGACCATTTGCTATAGTTACCACAGTTGGTCTAAATTTTTTGGCTGCCTTTTAGAATTTTTTTAGATTTTCTGGATTTTATTGTATGCTGACTTTGTCCTAAGTTATTAATATAATTTAATCTAGTTGATTTGACTTTGTCTATTGCTTGAATAAATTAATGGCCAATTTATTTATTTGCAGTTAATTACTTTAAATACTTTAAACTACTGTTTTTAGATGTTTTAACAATTCCATAATCTAAACATTAATTTTAAACTCTTAAATTTTACTAAGTTTGTTTCAAAAATGTTTTTTTAAGAGTTTAGATTTAAAAACTCAATTTGAGGTTTTATTTTTGAAAATAATATAAAGGTTTTGTTAATGAAACGCTTTTAGTCTAAAAATATACTTATTATAAACACCAAATATAATTATTTATAATTCAGTATTGCTTTTATTTATTACAAGTTCTGGAGCAAGAATCATGACAGTGTTTTTAAATTTTGCTTTGTAGGTTATGTGTATTATCTACCTAACCTGTGAAGTGTATCAGATTTGATATCATGTGGTACAAGTTGTGATACAAGTGAAGTTCCAGACTAATTTAGATTGTGTTGTTAGAGTGTTATGTTAGAGACCGTCAAACATTCATGGCATGTTCTTGAGCAATATTTTGTGATATTTATGAAAATTTTATAAATACACGGTATTGTGTAGTCTTGCAATGCTTAATAATTTATCTAAGGCACTATACTTTAATCTGGTTAGATTATTAAAGTTTATAATTGAAACTATGAAGCTAAATTATTATATATAAAGGTAACTCTTGCAACCTTTCTATATCTTTTTAGTATTTAGTAGGCTAGTTATCATTTCTGTTAATAATAAAGTAGCCACAAGTAAATTTGTTGTTGCTATTTTAACTAAATTATTCAATTATGCAATTTTTACTACACAATACACAAAATAGTTGTAAAAAATACTTCACCAGATTGTATAATTTAATATTTTTTAAATGTAAAAGGACCTGTAGATGACCGAATGCAGACAGACTGCAATCGACATGGTAAACATGATTGTCGTTGTGAGGAGGATGTGTACGAGATGCCAAGTCAAAGCCACCGCCAGAAATTAAGTGATGTTACCACCAACAAGATCAACTTAGATTTGAGTAAGAAGGAGATGGAGGAAGTCCTCACAGTGCTACGGTAATATCATTAAACAGTTTTATACTTAAATAGGCAAGTTATTGCTTTTAATGGTGAACTAAATTGAAAATTGTGCTGATTCTGTATTTTGTCATTATAAGCGTTATATAAGATATTGTTTTGTTAAGTAGGAAGCAAGAGTATTTATAAAATATTATATTATTAGCGGTTTTATTAACACTTTCACTGCCGACGTCATTTGACGGCGCCAACTTTTACAGTAATAAAAATGCATTTAAACATATTTAGACTTCAGCATTGATAGTCATTCGCTATTTCCATGTTTCTATTTCTTACTCTATGGATTATGGTCTATGAAATGTTGTTGGCAGTCATCTGGATTATCGGAAAAAAGTGGTTTGCTTACGAACTCGTTGTTGTGTTGCAGCGGCTGGGCGGCAGTTTGTTGTCATTCTGCTAATTCGTTGTATGCATTGTTATTGTTTTGCTTGCTATCAAGTGCTAGAAGAGTTACTCAGGTTTTCAAGTGACAGTGACAGTGATGATTTTTTCCAAAATGATAGATAATGATTTTACTACCGATGAACTTGTTCACATTGTTGCTTTACTCAAAAAAGAAATATCAGCATAATAGTAACAACAACTTTTATGCTTGTGTTTTATAAATAATTGGCTCATTAGAGAATTTTACAGTTATTTTCAGTTTTTGATGAAGATTTTGATGGTGGCCTGGAACAAGTTTGTTAGGCCCCCATACTAAAAAAATTAAATATAAGTGGATTTCAATTGCAAATATTTGTAACTATAATGAGTAATGAAAATAATGAATACAGCAAATAATGAGAAATATATTTATGTTATAGACTAGTACATGGTGATATTTTTTGGTTAAATCTTTTGTTTTTTACAAAAACAATTATGTTTTTACATTTTGAAACAAGACTCTCTGTTTGAAAATACTTATGCATGAGGATAAGAGGAAAAAGTCAGCTTTAATAAATGTAAGTCCTATAGTTTTCTTATAATTGCTTAACAAATTATATTTATTTCAAAAATCATTAAAACTGGTAGCGGTAAGAAAGTTGTCAAAATTAGGAGGCGGCAGTGAAAGTGTTAAATTTGTAAAGGTTGAAGGTCATGAAGAGGAGTGCAGAATGATGAGTATGGTATATAGTATAGGTTCACAGCCTACTCTGGCATGGCAGTTACCCTGTTCTACTACTACCTTACTCTGCTTATAAAACCACTACATGATGCTACTTTCCTCTACCCAGCCAAGGATATTTGACATCTAGCATTCTGTAGAATTTAAAATATATTCTAAATTATTTTGGCTTTCATCAAATAAATCTCATATCGGTGGCTTGTGCTATAGGTTTACTGGTTCATAGTGCCTCCTGAAAAATTGTATACATTTTTAAGCTCTTAATACTGATTTTAATACTTGGTGATCTCATTAGAATGTATCGTATGTTGTAAGAACTAAATTTTATATAAAATAATGTGATTGAAACACAATGCAAACTAATCGAAAGTTGGCTCTAAGCTTCATAGATTTAGTGGATGGTTCAAAATGTGAAAGTAAACCTCATATGTTGGGTGCGATAGCAGAGTGAAATAAAAGATTACCCACATTGCTGTTGCTAACCCAGTCTGATTTTCTTTAAACTTCCTCTGCCTAAAAAAATCCAATATGTTAGTGACTGTTCTTCCCAACTGAAAGTAGTCAGATAACATTTCTGATGTCCTGTGGAATGCACATATACTTGGTTATGTCAAAGTACAAATCATCTGCTGCTGTTACTGCTGGGAACATTTATTGTAATGTGGTAATAAAAAATGCATTTTTGTTATCTCTATCAATACCTGTAGAATTTATGGTGATCATGTTTCGTTCTATAGACTGGCACTTTTTTCAGATGTTGTTACCCTCCAGACTACAGCTGCAGTAGCTATGTGTAATGGTGTTTGATGCTGTGATCTGATGGTTTATACTAAAAAAATTTCACATTTCAAAATTTCATAGTTGTTTTAAACATAAACTCAAACCTTTTCTCTCAATGAACATTGTGTGCAAATGATGCTCTAATGACTCTCCATTACTCACTGCGGTAATGTCTTCGTAATGTATAGCGATACTGGGCCAAAAGCTAGGATTAGCCTTCGCTGCTGTCAATTTGGCTGTTTCATGGCTAACAGCAAAACGTTTCTTGATTAGAGTTATGTTTTCATCAATAATAGCTTTATATTTCAGATATATACAGACTACTATAATCTTTGTATAAACAGCATTTATTTATTTCGGCTATTGGTTACTACCAAAATTAGGGGGTTTAAAAGAAACTTATTTCATGTAGCACAAGTGGTTGAATAACCTTTTTTTTTTCAAAATGTCAATTTCAGAATCAACACAATATTAAATATGAAAATAATGATAAAAAAGTTATTTAACAATTTAAAAACCACACTTTTTGGGGCTTATTGGATGTTTGGACAGTTACTACTCAAAGGATTAAAGGTTCAGTTACAAGTAAGAGATTCGTGTCACTTCAAGGGTTCTCAGTGACTAAGATTTTTGCTGCCCTACTTCAGTGCTTCAATACACTGATTGCATTCAAATTTATTTATTAAAATTTGGATAGCCACTATGAACTTCTATTAGGATATTGTATCAACGATTTGTTACAATGCCCCTATTGCACTATAAGTAAAGGCATGCAAAACTATAGATAGTTAGTGTGGTATAAAAATTTCAATCATAAAATGGCCTAGTATCAAATTTTTATCCTCTAAAATATGAATACATAAAGAAATTGCAAAAAAAAAACAATTGTTGGTCCTATATTTGGAAACTATATTTCAGTTGTATGTTTCAGGGTGCGAGTGGGAGAGTCTGACGCCACTGAGAATTTATCTTCCCAGACAGACAAGGACAAAGTGACTGGCAAAGGGGACTTGTTACTGTCCGCAATATTGCGTTCCAGTCACTCATCCTCCTTCAAACGTAAGATGGAGCAGGACCAAAATATGAATTGTTACAAATTCTCACCATCAATTACAAACTCAGATTCAAAACCCAGTAATGATACAAGTGGTTATTCAAAAAAACCTCTTCCTTTTTTTGATTTATCACAATCAGTAAAAAATAAAGAAAAAAAAGGTGTGTCATCTTCCCCCATTATCAAATTACAAACTTCAGAGAAACTGGATAATAAATTGAAATCATTGTGTTTGTGTAAGCCTCCTGAGTCCAATGTAACCAGTATTAAAAGCAATAATAATCTCTGCAACTTAGAAGAGAAAAACGTTGCTGCTTTGGAGAAAAGTGAAGGTCCGATTTGTGCTGTGGTGGATTGTTTTCGGACTAAGCAGTGTTTGCAGAAAGCTACTTCAATTAAGTGCCAACAGGATGTGAACCAATATTTTGTAGAAGAATTTAGCAACCTTGATCTCAATAAAAGAGTGGAGGTAAGATCATAATGATTTAGCGTGGTTGTATTGTTGTTCTTCTCTCCTTACCTGCTTGTGTTCTACTAATATATCCCACAAACACCTGGTTTCCTATCACTCCCTTCAACCTTATTTACCATATACCTCCACTTATGTCCTGTACTTGATATTCCATATCTTACCTTTATCTCCAGCCCTCCAATCCTACTAACACATTCTTCTTAGTTCTTTATCTCCAACCGTCATACAATAAATTTAAGTTGACGAAACCTATTAAACTTTAATACCAATGCTGTGGACATTACATGGCTTCATTTTGGTAAAATTTGGTGTTGAACTGTATCAGTAAAAATGTATTAGTGTAATAGCTAACTTAATGTGGATTTGTGATTGAAGTAACATTGATATCAATCTCAAAACGCTGCTGTTTGTTATTTGGAATATTTCAGAAATAGATTTGCAAACATTACAGTGGAGTCCCGCTAATCCGAACACGTGTAATCCGAACGTCGGTTAATCCGAACAGGTCCAGGAGGAATTATTTGTAACGATAATGAACAGTTGTAGGAACTAATTACATAAAAAATGAAAATGGGTGCATCATTTCATACATAAACAAAGAAAACTTTAATTAAATAGACATACAGTATTTTATTAAGACAAATTGTGTACGGTACAGTACATAAATAATGAAGTTAAATACAGTACCAAATTGAAACTTATACGTTAAGTATGAGTTAAATTACTGTATTAAGAAGTGAAATCAAACAAAAATTGGACGTACAGTACTGATATTATTATTGAGTACAATATTAATTGTTAAAAGACATAAATTCAGTTATTGTCTTCTGTCACATTAAAGAGAGTCTATTGGATGACGCGTAGTTTCGTACAACTATTAAACGCGTGGACCCGTACAATATCCAGTACGCTCACATTGCTTAACAATAGAACTCTCACACTAAATACGGTAAATGTGCTTAGTATTCGCAAACACGTTTATTTGTCAAGAAATACAATGCAACAGTCAGAAAACATATTTTAATAAACAAGGTTGATAATTCTATAACAAAATAGACCCATTCTCAAGTTTAAAACCGTATTTTTCTGTAATTCTGGCTAATCCGAACAATTACATAATCCGAATAGGGCTTGGTCCCAATTAGGTCGGATTAACGGGACTCTACTGTACTTGAATTTTGTATAATATTTTTAAATAAGTCTTTTTAGAATTTGCCTAATTTTTTGGGTATAGTTTTTAAGCTTTTTAAGTAAAGTTTATTTTCAGTTACTATACACAATGTGTAAATTATACTATTTGTCTAATTTCTTAGTTCATCTGTATACCATTTTAATTCTGTAGGCTACTATTCTCCATTGCTTTAATTCGTGGAAAGCAAAGCTAAAAATACATAAATATACAATAGACATCATAGTCTTATCTGTCCCAACCAGATAAACACCTGTCCATGCTTCCCTTTTTAATACATTTTTTAATTTTTCTAAATTTGTTTCTTTCCAATGTAAAATATAAGATTAATTATTAACATTAACAAATAATATGAAACTAACCAGTATCTAATATAAAATTCCAATAAATAGATTTAAAAAGATTAAAAAAATAATCATAGACGTAGTATAGTAAAATTTACCAATAATATAAAAAGGATTTTGTGTAAAAGCCAATTTTAAAACTTATTAAAAATATATATTTTTAGCGTAATTGTTTATATTATGGGTTAATTTATTATAAATTTTAGGTGATTGGACATAATAAAATATTTAACGTCTTACTTCTGAAGAAGTTAATCAATAGCAGTAAGCCCCCCATTTGTACTCTTAATATTATGATTATGAGTAGTTATTTATATATTGCTAGATACTTCTTAGAAGACAGACATTATAAGACCTCATTAACAAGTCATCAGTCATGTACATGATGTGGTGTAACAAAACAATTTTAAAGCTGATCTTTACAAGTAACGCTAAAAGAAACTGTATAAACATAATATGGTCATGCTTAAAATGGCCTTACATTAACTTTGCAAATTTTATTAGCCTTTGAAGTTGTTCAGTTTGTTCAGGACACAATGTAATTTTGAAAATATCAAAATAAAATGTTGTTAGAAGTTGATGGCTATAGGTGACAAAGGTAACGTAATCTTTGTTATACTGTAAGTGCTAAATAAGTTCGCTGTTGCAGACATCCACTGGTAGGGAAGTACCCTCTGCTCTTGACAAAGCCAAGTTCCGTCGTTCTTTGGACTCGGCTGCTTCCATGGTCTTCCACTGGCGTACCGGCCTACCACTCACCTCCAGTCCTGCTCCACTACGCAGGGCATCCCAGCGCTTTGACTTCGACAGCACCATCAATTCTGTATCCGCCATTCGGAGGTAACTTATTTTTACTCATACAAAATTGAGCACTATCAACTGCATGATTTCTTCTTTCTCACACTGTTCCTAATTTAATCATTACAGTAATTAGTTAACAGTATTTCTTTAATTCTTAACTATTTAGTTCCGTTACTAAGTCTCTTATTTTCATTCATAAATCTATTTGGACAAAAATCAAGAATTGTTATTGATTCAATATAAGTGAATGAAAAACACATACAAATTAACTTAAAATATAATATTACTACAGAAAAGAAAAACTAGAAATAAAACACTTAAAGGATAGAATTTAACCTTTGAGTAGTAATTTCAAAACATATTCGGGAGCACTCTACGTGCCGCCCGCAGTAATCCCAATAGTCATGCGAGAAGCAAACAGTTTTCACAATAATGTTTCGGGGTGAATAATTTCTCACCTGAATACGTATGCGATCTAGTGGAATTGCAGTTGCTCTTTTATTTATTTCCTTCAGACCCAATTTACTGCCATAAGATAGTATTCAATCAGTTGTTCCAAGTAATCAGCTGATACTATTACTGTTTGTGTACTGAATACAGGTTGTAACTTCACTTTTATGTTACTGTTTGACCTGGTTGTAAATGCTTTGTTGTGTTTATCGTGAGTAAATAAACATGGGTGTTTGTGTAAAATGATGGTGTAAAATGGTGCAATAAAGACTTACAGACAAAGTTTTGGCTAAGATGCTCCCTTGAGACTTTTTGCTTTGCATTTTCCTGCCACCATTCCTGCTACAGATAAGGACAAACTGACGAGAACATACCACATATATAGATAGACCAGCGTCAGCGAGCAGTGGCACTGGGGCACGACACGGATTGTGATTGCGACGTTCCGCTTTGTGTGCCCGACTGTTTTCTGCGCCTTTCATACCATCAAAGATCTCTGTGAAGACTTGTGAACTGTTACTAACTTGTACCTAACCTGTACCTTAGTATGTTTATGAGAAAATACTGAATTTGTTATCTCATTATATTCATGTTTTGTAAATATAATAACTTTTGTGCATAATTACATTAATTTGTGTATAAATACACAAAAAACCTAAAAAATGTAATTGAATGTTTTTTATAACACTTCTACTACAGTAAACCCAAATCACCTAAAAAATCTTTAAACAGTTCACTTTTTAGGACACTCTTACCAAGATAAAACTCACCAGTAAAAGGTTTAATACAAATTTTAAATTCACTTAACAATTAAATTTGCTTTCTTAATGCTACCTAATGCAATATTTAAAAAAAACGAAGCCTTCAATGTACAGTAATAGTAGACCTAAGTTCAAAATTTTGTTTTTTATGCTCTCAAATAGAATATTCTAAAATTTTTGAATAATATGTGGTTGAAATGTTAAGCGATATTTTCTGAAAAAATTGGGGGAATTTTATTTATCTGATAATTAAATACTTCACTTTTTCCCTGAATATAGTGATGTACAGGTCATGTGTAGCTTGTTTAGGTTTATATCTCATTGACTGATGGTAAAAAAACTATAATTTACGTGTTTTATGTTGGCTTCAAGAGTATTAATTTACAAAATTATGACCTTTGAAAAATGAATAATTTGATATATTTAATGTTTTAATTTTTGTGTACTCAGACACAGTAATTAATAACTATGGTTTGAGCCATACTCGTATGCATTTTTGCTTGTTCTCGGAATAACATATTTTTGTTTTGGATTGCGTGAGGTCACTTCATTGACGTTCGATGACTGGTAGTTAATTTAATTTATTCAATCCTTTCACTGTTCACTTTACTTTCTTTAGAGGTATTCTTATATAGCTTTAAACAGCCAAAACAATATTATTTTTATTATTACAATGTTGTAGTTTGTAAAGTATAACTGTAAACTGAAGTATGAAGCACACTTCATACAAATAGGTTTATAATAATAATCTTGTTTACGAAGTTAAATGAAACACACATATATATATATATATATATGTATATGTATACTATATATATATATATATATATATATATATATATATATATATATATATACAGTATTTTATTTTTATACCTCTATTTGAGGGCCTTATACACTTATTATTATTTTAACATTTTTACATACTGCGTGATCTACACATTTTTGCCACACATTCTTCATTGCTCTCAAATTGTTTTCCTCGCAGTGATTCCTTCATAGACTTGAATAAAAAATAGTCACAGGGGAACAAGTGAGGGCTATAATGAGGATGCTAAAGGGTTTTCCAGCCATCTCTGATCCAAAATCTCTGATGGATGTGTCTCATCTTTTGTTTCGATAGGCAGCTTTCACCTACCGCAACAACTGACAGTAGTAAGCCGCATTCACTGTACATTGATAATGCAGAAAATCACCACGTAAAATTCGCCTATAGTTCAAAAAATTGTTGCAAGGACTTTTACGGCACAATTTGAATGAGACGAACATTGTCATCTGTAAGGCTTGTCCTTGGGCATCGATCATGATTTTAATTTTTCAACACGTTCTCTCCACACTTAAATTCTCTTGCTGTTACCAAACTTTGCCTGCAAACGAGTTAAAATATCCTATTAGCTAAAATTTAACGCTTTCATTTGTTAAAAACTTATGATAACCCGTTGCACAACAGACAAAGTGGCTTCTCTCCTGGTCATGGCTGTACTGACGACAATGCCAAACTGGTTACTAACCAGAACGGTTTCCCCACTCCTCATAGACCAAACATATACTCCACACAGCATTATCTAGTTAGGACCTGCTAAAACAACTTTAGAAAAGTTTGACCTTAGAAAAGAACAGCAGATAGAAAGAATAGCAAAATTACAGTTTATATTTGATTTACCCTCATATGTTAGTCACAAACTAAATTTAAACAAACCAACATCAATCACTATTTAAAGTTACTGCGTGGTACTGTGTCAGATTTCATAACTTGTATTACATATTGATAAAGCAATAACAAAATTTAAGCTATTAGCCCACATGTGAAACAAGAAAGGTAGCTTCTTAATAAGTGTTTTTGTTTTGTAGCAGTAGTAAGTGAGAGTGTGTGTTGTTTGTAGTGCCCTGTTTGACTCTGAGAGTGGGGAGGATACTGAGAGTGAAGGCAGTGGCAAGTCTCCGTGCTCCCCTCAGATAGACATACCTACCAAAACAGAACCTTGGGCAGTCCACTACCAATCTCCTAGCTCTGCCTTACTCGGTGAGCAATCTATATCGCTATTGGCCGATCTGTTTTCATGGTTAGTTTACTGAAAATCGATCAAACTTAACAATTTAATTGATTACATTACATGTTTGGTAACAATAAATTTAAAGAGGAAATTCACAGTTTATATGTCAAGTGAATTAATTTTTTATTCTTTTTAATATTTTTTTATATACTGCCATTTTTTTCTTAAGAAACATTAAAACACAATCAGAAAAATGTAAATAGATTAGATATTAAAAATTACGTGTACTCAAACAAAATCTCTTTCTTTTATTTGCTTTTGCTAATTAATTTTAATTCAAAAACTTTTTAAAATTTTTGCTTATGTTTTTATTTTAAATTATCATATAATAAAAAAGTTTTTCTTTAAACTGTGCTTTAATTTTATTGTTCTTTCACAAGTAGAAAAAAGTTTAATTAGAGTCAAACCAAAGTCTTACATTTTTACCAAATATAAATTACTACTACCAGAACTGAATATCTTCTTCATGAGTATGCAAATCAAATTCAAAATGTAATTGAAATTAGTTCATACATGCCCCTGTTTATTCATCTAAATTGAGGTGGTTTTCAAGGTGATTTTTGAGTGTGTAAATATAATAATAGAACTGTATGTAAAATTGTTGTTAATGAAGATGGTATTTGGCTATATTAAAAATAACAGATAACTTAAATTCATATATTGCCATATAATTTAGATATGTCATAATCAACAATTTATGAGTAGAGATATTTTCAAGCTATTAGAAAAAAATTGAATTACTTTTAAAAATAATAATCAAGACAAAAGTTAAAGAATAAAATGTTTTTAAACCCATTTAATTCTTATATGGAGGTTTATTTTTATCAAAACACAATGCTCAGGTCCATATTTTTTGTCAACAGGAAGTTTTGAAGAATCTGTGCTGAATGGGAGACTGGAACCAGTCAGCACTGTCCACGGGTTTACAGCAGATCTTGGAGCCAGTGGTTCCTTCTGTCCTGCACACCTCGCCCTTCCTGTCACTGTGTTCTTCTACACTCTGGGTGATAATGACAAAGTTTCTACTCCATATCTTGTAAGTAATACTCCAAAATCTCATTACTTGTTGTTACAAGTGTGGCATGTCAGTAGATTAAGTTTGCCAAAATCTGTATTGAAAAATATAAATATGATATGTTAATTCTGGGATCTCCAAACGTTTTTGTTCAAGGGCTGGTGGGTTTTGTTCAAATTTTAGGAGGTTATATGGTAAGTTTCCAAAATTTAATAATAAACCTTACATTTTCATCAAAAACATATTCATTTATATAACAAAATTGAGATTCTTTCTTCTTTTTTTATTTTTTTTGGGGGGTTGTTAACAAAACGGTAGTCACTTTTCAAGTAGAAAACTGTTTTTGGCCAACACTGCCAATCCATTTTGGCTTTAATTTTGACCCCCTTATCTCCAAATAGACATTAGGTGTACAACAAAAAGGTTTGCTCTATACGTGGATTTCAAAAGTGGATTTTAGTGAAGTGTCTGATTGAGATTGTCTTGCTATTGAAAGGCATCCCAGAATAAAAAGTTTGTAATATTGGTTGTGAGTTTTCAATATAGTGATTACAATAAGAAACCATGTTCAACAATACTTTTTTAGTTTATTTTTTTATTTGTAGAAGTGTTGTGTACATTAAAGATGTGTTCAAAAAGTTTTCAAGGCAATTTTTAGGTTTTGCGGGTGTAGAGAGTTTGATTGTTAAGATTTTTGTTATTATTTATTAACCCTTTTAGTGCTAAGGGGTCTGGCGTATTGCCATACCCAAGAGTGTTAAGCACTTTAGTGCATAAATGCTGAGTGTTAGTAAATTCCTTACTTGCCTTTATTTCCTTATTTGAGGTCATATCTTGTTACTTTTTTTTGTATTGAAGATAAATAACCAATAAATAGAAAAAATACAAAAAAATACATTTGTACATATTTGGATTGTTATAAAAAAATTTGTAAATGTTTTTGTAATTTTTTTCACTTTGGCATACAATTTTAGTATGTAAACAATTTTATATTATTTTTCTGATGCTACCATGGGAAAGAGCTACTAAAACTAAACAAATTCCATATATTTTATTTCATTTTTACACAACAAATAAAATTGAGATGGTTCATAGTCTTTGTCTTCGTCAGAATCTTCAATTTCACTTCAAGACGATTTGTGAATATCTTCATCAGATGTTGGGATTTCGTCACTTTCCACATCATTCTGCTCATAAAAACCAAATGGTTCACTTATAAATGAAGAATCACTGATAATTCTGCTGCTTTCATTGTCCAGAACATCTTCAACAACATTCTGTAGTAACTCATCATCACCTGCAATGTTCTTATTAGACATAGTTTATAACTTAGTCAAATATAATATAGACGGAAAACACAAATGAAAAATTGAAGTAATGCAATGATTTGGAATACTAATGAAGTAGTATTTCACAATTTAATGGATAAAATAAGATAAAACAGAGTAAACAAAGCACAGCGTCAGTTCGCTCGCAACGTAAACATCCGAACTGACCTTCTTTTTATTTCACATCAAAGACGTATAAACAGCTGGTCATTGGCAATCAAATATACAAATATTATTACTATATGGCTTTTGGATGAACTGTCATCGTTTGCAGCCAGTAAATTGCATAAACTGAACCAATATATATAAAAATACGCTGCGTCTACGACGTAGACACTGTAGCACTAAAAGGGTTAATTATAATAAAATTTCCAGCTGTATTCATCGTTTACTTATTCAATGGCAGCTGCTAAGGTTAGACATGGATTACGAATTCAGCAACTTTTGTTTGTTAAAAAAAATCGTAAAAAGAATTTTTATCAAATTTTGTGTTAGAAAATGAAATAAAGTGTAACAAAGTGAGGGCAATGTTAACAAGGGCATATGGTGAGTCTGTCATAAGTAAAACAAGAGTTTATGAGTGGTATAAACATTTCAAAGATGGCTGTGAAGATATTGAAGATGAAAAATGTTTTTTACACTCCAGCACATCAACTGATGAAAACATGACAAAAGTGAAATAAATGGTTATGAACGATCGCTGCATTACGATGAGAGAAGTTGTTGATGATATTGGCATGTCAATTGGCTCATGCCATAACATTTTTTCAAATGTTTTGGGTATGAAACGCGTAGCAGCAACATTTCTTTGAAAATTGTTGAGTTTGTAACAAAAACAGTGGCAAATGGAAGTTGCTCATTAGTCACTAAATGTAGTCAAAAACAATGCAGGACTATAGAAACGTGTTATAACGTATGACGAAACATGGGTTTACGGATTTGACGTTGAAACTGAGGCTCAATCATCCCAGTGGAGGCATTCTGGATCGCCAAGACCGAAAAAGGCTTGAAAAATGCAATTGAACGTGAAGGTTATGCTCACTGTGTTCTTAGATTTAAATGGAATAGTGCATCATGAGTTCTTGCTACAAGGTCAAATGGTTAATAGGAATACTACCTACCAGTTTAACAAAGTTTGCGTGAAGCAATCACCCAGATTTGTGACAAAACAATTCATGGCTTTTGCACCATGAAAATTCAAAATCATGTGTTTTTTGTGCTCACACTTCATTACAGTGTTGTGTTTTTTGCCAAAAACAGTACTGTAACAGTCTCCTTATTCTCCAGACATGGCTCCCCGTGACTTTTATTTATTTCCAAAAATTACCAAAAAGAACCTTAAAGGGCCATCATTTTTACAAGCATAGTTGACATTAAAAGTACATCACTGAAAGAGCTAAAGGCTGTCCCAAAGATGGAGTTTGAGAAGTGTTTTGAGAATTGGAAGAAGCACTGGCACATGTGAATAATATCTAACGGGAATTACTTTGAAGGTGACTGTTAATGTAGGCAAACAAATAAATATATATTTAAAAAAATAAAAGTTCCTGTTACATTTTGAACATACCTAATGCATTAGTAATTATTGGTTTCATAAATAACGACAAATTATTAATGTATGTAAGTAAGAGTGAAGGACCAAAAATTAATCTTTAGAGCATGATGTGTTAGTTAAAACATATGAATTTGATGCCTTCCCGAATGGCAAAGAGAAATATACCGCCTGGGTCTTATTGTCTAAGTAGAAGTTTAGAATTATATCTTTAAAATATTGTGTAATATACATGTATTGTGTGTGACACTATTCATTGTATAGAATGTGAAATATGAATAAAAATGTGACTTGACTTTGAGTTTAAATCTTTCCCAGTCAATCGTCAACATAGGTGTGAGACATTATCTCTATGACTAAATCTCAATCCATGATCATTCTGAAGAGAAGAGAAATTTTGTTTTATATTCACTACTCAGATTTGTTGAATTGCAAATATTAATTATATTCTGTACTAACATTGGAAAAAGATGAATATTAAAAACAATATTCATTTTTGTTTTGTTTATTTCTAGGCACATATCAATCTTGGCAAGAAAGGATATGTCGTACCACGCTGTGGAACTATACAAGTGACTCTGTTGAATCCGTTGGGCACTGTGATCAAGATGTTTGTGGTAGTGTATGACCTGACGGACATTCCCAACAACTGCCATACGTTCCTGCGCCAGCGCACTCTGTACATGCCTGCAGGCATTACAGAGCCTAGAGACAACTCTCAGAAATACCTTCGCTACCTCATTCACCTGCGGTAATACAGTGATTCAACTTTTACTTTTCGTTAAAGAATGTAATTTGCAACACAGTCTAAAGATACGAAGATTTTTAAATGCCAACCACATTTAAATATGGGAATTTTAAGGTATGGTAAAGGTAAAGGTATGGGTTTATTTTATGCAAAATTTCTATACTCATGAGGATCATTAGTCTTTTAGAGTTGTGTTTGATCAAGTGTCGTACATGAGGTGTTTTTGGGTTATGTGAATTTAAACAGTTGCCTAATTTAAAATGTTTGGAAATATTGAAATCTTATTCAGACAAGAAGTGTTAGAATATCACAAGGACACTAAAATATATTTTAATTTTGTTTTAATTAAATGTTCATGAATCCACAGTTTGGGATGTGGATATTTTCTCAAATTTTCACAAGTTTTAATGTATAAAATTTTTTTTTTTAATATGAAGATGCAACACAGAATTGAATAACAAAGTGCGCTCAAATTGATTTATAAATAAAAGTCATGAACGTCAATGACAAAAACAAATTACTGGGTCAACTGGTGCTTCTTTGCACCATTTTCAGATGTCTTGTACAATGTTGAAGTAAGTTTTAATAAATATGGAAGAACAAATTTTTTATACTTTTTTATGTGTTCTAAGACATATAAAGAAGAGATATTTATAAAATATGTGTTTTTATTATTTTCATCTCTTTATACATGTTTAAAAGTGGTGCATAATATACCATGTGGGCGGGTTGCATTGTACCACCTGAAAGAATAATTTAATTACAACAGTAATATAGTGCTGGTGCAAAGGTACAAATTTACTGTGGTGTATTATAAGGTAGAATTTGGATTTCTGGAGTTTAGACCTGGGAAAATAACACAAACACTAATAAGTTTTAAGATTTGTATTTAACATGAAAAAACCAAAAGGTGATATGAACAAAAATTGATATAAAGGAACTTGTTTATTGTTCATAGCTAAAGTATGTCAATCTATTTGTAAAACACACACACACATACACACAGAGTATTTAATTATTTTCATAGTTATCGGCTAACTCTGGAACTAAGAAATAATTATATATAATTTATATATAAACTCTCTTTTGCTCAATATTTTGGAAGAAGGGTCCATACTTCCAATAATATTTCTCCACTTATAAAAAAGAATGTCTTTATTTACAGGCCACTTCCAATTATTTAAGGGCTTTATCATGGGCACTCAGAAAAGACCCTTCTTTATCAAAGCTTTCAATGACCCTCATCATATTTTACAATTACAAATGTGTCTGTCTCTTTTTTATTGCTTTCAGTGCTTTTTGGAGCTTTGCTAACGCTACTATAATCATTTCAAATGCCTCTCTCTTTTTTTTCTGAAAGATTTTCAATCCCCATCATTTGAACTGTCATCCAAAACACATTGAACATTGTCATCCAATTCTTCATCGCTATAGTCATCAAGTGTTTCACGGTTCTTTCTCTTTGTTGGTTTTTTTGCCTCCTTTGAAAATTTTACTAGTGCCAGGCTTTGGTTGGATATTACTGGCAGATCATTCCAAACTTGATTTTTATCATTAACAAAAATGCTTGATCTTTATTTGTTTATGATCCAGTAGGGTTTACTTCTTCATAGGATATAGGCTACTTTTTTCTACAGGTGTAGCAACTTTTCTCTTCTTTTGTAAACCTTGGCACTTCAATAGTGAAGAAAAGCTTTGTTTTGGTAGAACTGAGCAACTTATACTCTCAGTTGTTCCAATCACTTATAACCTTTCTTCACATCACTTTCATGCGCCTAAAAAAGCAACATCCAAAGGTTACGTCAGATGTGTACTGTTGGGGAGCAGGCAGATAAAATGAGTGTTTTCATCTTTACGCTTCTGGAAAACACTTACATTTAGGTGAGTTGACAATTTGTCTGAAATAATAATTTTTTCCAGTCAATTTCTTTACTCTGCATAGTGATACTTTCAAACCATTTGTTGAAAGCGACTGCATCAAACCACCTTGATTGGGCGCTTAGATAGCAGCAGTATTTTGGACCTCCCTCCATTCAAGTATTCCACAGTAGCTTTTGAAACCACAAATGGTGGTAGAAATTCACCAGCAGCATTTCCACACATCATCAGTGAAGAAGTACTAGACATAGAAAAGTTACAAACCTATTCTGGGTATTTGGTTCCCAGTGACATATGACTCGTTTCTTACTAGGATCATCAGTTTAATTTGTTTTTTCTAAATTCCATGTGTTTTCTGGAGGTCCGTTTTCAACAATGACTCTTAAATTATCAATGTAGTCTCGGACTGTGGCTCCATCTACAGCAGCTCTGCTGCGCTTTATGTTTGGTGCAAAGCCTTTCTGGGGTAACGGTGCAAAAAGATTTTATCCAATAGACAATAGACAGTTTCTTTATTCATGTACATAGAGTTACAGAATTGGAGTCAAGTAGGTAAAGGTAATAATTTAGAATATTAGTCAGCAATGTAGAAAACAGTGGATAAACCATTTTAAGCACTATAATTAATGGTTCCTCCAGTATATAAATTCTTCAAGGGAGTAAAATGTCCTCTGTAGAAACCATTCTTGCAGTTTCTTCTTGAAGCATTTCTGTCCACTGTTTATTTTCAGATGGTCTGGAAGAATATTGAAGAGTTTAGGTCCTGCATAGCTTGGCTTCCTCTCGTACAAAGCAAGGCGATGAATTGGCAGAGCATAGTTCATGGCGTTCCGGGTGTTGTAATGGTGCATTTCTCCCAGCCTTGTAATGTTCTGTGAGACAGCATAGCAGATCACTTCTGTCACAAACAGAGATATCATTGTCAAAATTTTAAGATTTTGAAAAGCTTGCCGGCAAGTAGCCTTTGGGTCTAGTCCTGCCAATGTTCTCACAGCTTTCTTTTGAAGTATTAGTACCCGTTGGAGATTCCCGATGGAAGAGTTTCCCCATACCACTAATCCATATCTTAGATGTGCTTCAAAGAGTGAGAAATAAGCAGTTTTTGCTGTGTCCAGATTGCTCATTTTTGTCATTCTTTTTGATACATATAGGCTACTGCTGAGCTTTCTGCAGAGTTGGTCTACATGTGGAGTCCAGGTTAGATTGTTGTCAATGATGATTCCTAGGTAGTTAGCTTCATTTTTCAATTCAATATCTGGCAAGCCATTTATTACTGCACTTGCTCTTCCTAAGTTCAGTTGTTGGGTTTTGCGTTCATTTAATATAAGATTGTTTTGGTGACAGTATTGCTTTGCCATGTCCAGGGCTACAAAGGAAGATATTTCAAGTTCTGGTATTTGTCTCTCGGCCACCAGCAAGGCTGTGTCATCAGCATACATCATGACTTGGCAGAACTCTTGTAGATATTTAGGGAGGTCATTGGTTAACAGAATAAAAAGCAATGGTCCAAGAACTGAGGCGTGGGGGACACCTCTGTCAATTAAAAGTGGTGGCGATCTAGTTTTATAAATTGTATTGTTTAATGTATATACTATCTCTACTGTTTGTGATCTGCCTTTTAGATAGCTTGACATCCACTTTCCAGAGATCCCTCTTATCCCCATGTTCTTCATCTTTTCTAATATAAGATCATGCTCCAAGCAATCGAACGCCCTACTGAAATCCAGGAAAAATGCACTGATTGTATAAAAAATATGGCATGAAAAATGCAATATGAGCTATACATTTTTCTCAAGTATAGTACAAGTATATTACTTATATATATATATATATATATATATATATATATATATATATATATATATATATCATATAAGATAATTTTTGTTTCTTGTAGCTATTATTGTTGCCTAGATCTTGGTTAAAAAGAAAATAGTGTGTGGTAAAACAATTTTAATGACTTATAGTAGTTTATTTTTTATTTTTATTTTGAAATTAAAAAAATATTATTTTGCCTATGTTTATTATTAAAGAACAAATTCTGTGTACAATGATTTTTACAGTTAAAAAAATGACATATACTTTTTTACTTGTGCATAAACTTTACTGGTACTTTTTTTAGATATATACTGTAATTTGTTTAATATGGATATGTGCTATAAAGAATTTTTACTAAAGAAATTGTTTAATTTTTTTTAAACCGGTTACACTTGAAATTTAGTCCACTTTTCAATTTTTGCTTCTACCCATGATGGTTACATTTAAATTTTTTTTTAAATGCTATGCAAGGTTATGAAAAATAAACTCTGTGCAATATGATGGGGAGTAATCTCTGTATTTTTATTAATTTTTGAAAAATTTAGCTTGAAAAGTGACAAAGGTGCAAAAATATATAATTTTGACTGCAAGATCTAGGATCAATATTGCCACATTCTGTATCCAAGACGTGTATTATTTTTTACAATAAAACAATCAACTGATCCCTTACAATGAAAATTAAAAAGTATTTATGGCTATTTGAATTTTAATGGTACAAAATGTAAAATTATTCATTAGATATTTGACCAAATATTTTAACTAGGTGTTTGTTTTTAAAAACTATCCAATTTTTTCATTATTCTTACACCCACCGTAGTAAGGATGGAAAATCAGATTAGGAATGAAAGATCTTTGAAAGTTTTATTAGACTGTGTTGGAACAAAACCTTTTTGCTGTACTTGATTCAAATTTGTTCTCTTGTAAACTTCTACAGTAACAATTTTTTTTAATATTTACTATTAGATTATTACACAGAATCATGTAAATTCCTTCAACGTACCACTTGGAACCATGGTTATATAAAACTTTCTGTCTGTTGTTTAGTTTTGCGAGTTCGAAATCTGGTCGACTGCTGCTGCACACTGACATACGAATGATCATCTTCCGCAAGTCAGACATGGACACAGCCACAGGTCACGGCATGGATGTTGCATACGAAATGCGCTCCTTCACCTATGGCCCCACCAATCCCAAGTTCTCTCCCAGAAAGTGAACCGTTTACCATTGTGATAATGTTTGTTTTTGTACAAATCCGGTTCAGAAAAAGGACCAGCGAATGTTTACGTTTGTTATGTTTGTTAGTTTATTTCATTGCTGTGACGATGGGCCGTGAAGGGCCTTTGTTGTTGTGAACCACAAACATTGTCTATCCAATTGGTTAGTTATGTTAGTGATTTTCTTCTTTAGATTAAGTTTGAAATGGTTATCTGTGGTCATCCTGGGGTTTGACAAAATGGTCTTTGGGTAGACAGTTGTGTATTCTATGAAGGAGAGCCGACTCGTTTACATCTCTGATGTTCGGTTTCAGATTATTTAAAAACACTCTTATGTCTTTCAATTTTAGGATTAGATTAATAGATACATGATTTATTACAGAGTAATTTTAGATATAGACCAACAAATACAATATAGCTATTTCATATATTAATTGTATGTTAAGATAAATTATGATAATGTATAGTGATATGACTTGGAACACAGCTATTGTGTCCAGCCAGTCTCATGCTTCGTGTCCTGAGTACAACAACATTGTAACAGAGTGAATTTTCCCTATTTAGTTATACTGCACTTGCTCTTACATTATGTTACTTTTGATTTCTTTGCTGTGTTATGGTGGGCTAATTTTTGTTCTGCTGTGTACGTTCTTTTCTTTTGTGAGTTGGTTAGTTTTGCAAAGTGTTTTTATGTTAGATTTTGTTTTCTCAAGCAGTGAGTAAAATAATCCTTTAAGATTTAATTCTTTTTTAAACACAATAAATAAATTAACTAGATTTTGGAATCTGGTCATAATAACGTAAATCTAAATACAGATTTAAAGCTTTATATAAAACCATATTCAAATATATTTATCAATTAACTAGTTATTTTGAAGCCATTGCTTCAGTTATGTGTCTTTTATCAAGAGGTGTGATAAACAAATTTGTTTGAAGAACTAAAAGAAAAGACACTTATTTTCTTTGTTACAGAATGGTGGGATTCCTGAAATATTTTTAGTTGGTTTTCATGCAAAAAAAATTGAAATTCCAGATTAAAGGTTAATTTCCTACTGGAAATTACACTTACTGTACGGACTAGCTATAGTACGCAATGTTAATGCCTCTTTAATTTATTCGAAATACTCTATGAATTGATTAAAGTAAATCGTTAAAAAATTAAATCTGTATATTATTGGATCCTTCTTAGTTAAAACTATGCATACAAAGGTTCCCAGGGAGAAGTTAGATTTTCGATTACCTTTAATTAAAAACAGTTTTATTCACAAACATTAATTGAATAAACACTGATAATTCTTTGCTCAAACAGTAATAAAAGCCATAAAGATATTTTACAAAAGCTCTCAAATTTTCTTATTTATTTTACTACATAGTATGTTCTTAACCGATTAATGTTTGCTTTACTCAAATAAGGCCAACCACCTCTATGATTGGTGTGGCAAACAGACTTCTTGAATTAAAAAATATAGTTTCAGATTGGTAAAGACTTGACACCTTCAAATATCACTATAACATCACATGAAATATACTTTGTAACTTAGCCTTTCCTTTTATCAGTTTATTTTTATTAGTAGTCTAAAATATACTTATTTATAAAGTTTGAGTATGACATCACTACAGTATTTTCAAATTTATCTTTTGACCAATGTAAATAATTAATATAAATATGCAGTAAGATCTTTTGTAGTGCTAGTAAACATGCAGAGCATATTTTTATGTTGAAAGATGTAGACCCTTATGAAAGACACTATTCATTGTGTACTGTACATTTGTTGAATACAGGATTATTTGACTTTGTACACATTAAATTATGTGTATTGTGTGTTGAAACTCAAGATTTGACGGGATACACACAATATTGTTTCTTATACATTTTATAACTGTCTTATGATATAATTATTTTGATAGTTCAGACTATGGTACTTTATTTTAATTTATTGTCAGTGATGACACTAAATATACACTAAATATTTTATTATATAATTAAAACACTGTCCTAAATTTGACTTTAAAAGCAGGGTGGACAGACAGTATCAATATTATATTAACATGTGTTAAATGGTTTTAAATTTGACTGTGTTTTCAAAGGCTATTGCTATGTTACAAAGGTACTCTATTTTTATATACCTTTTGTGTTTGTATAATTTACTAAAATTGTGAGCTTATTTTTTATAATCTTGAATAATATTACTTAAACTTGTTGTAGTAGTGCCAATATATCATCTAAACTCCTAAGACTTAGTGAAAACATACTGAACTATACAGACCAATCTAAATTTACACACTCCCTTCACTAGTTTTTGAATGATCACAAATACAGTAGGTAAGGGAAATTCAAAATAGCCCGCTAAAGAGGACTTACTTTATGACTTGTTAAAAATGTTTTAACCTAATCAAAAATAAAAATTGTTCATATGAAAAATCAAGTAATGATACTTCTGTTACCAGAAACAGTTTGTTTATTTTATATTATCAAAATAAAAATGCCCAACCCATTTAGTATTTTTGTTTTGTATTTTACTCTTTCTGTTGTTCATATAAGCTATATATTCCCTAATATATCCTATTTAAATTTTGAACTTGAATATCTAAAAAAATAATAAAAATTAAGGCTCCGATCAGTACAGAAATTCTCTGTAGTAATGTATCCCAAAGGAAATGTGAGCTTCTGAAAATCTTGAATACACCAATAAGTTTACAGTACAACCCCGATAAGTCGGCCCCCGTTAACCCGGAAGTCCGGCTAACCCGGACCGATTTTCAATAAAAAAATAAAAAATCAGACAAACATTTCAATAATAAAAACGTAATATTTTTGAGTGGTATAGTATCCGTGAATCGATGTTGTATCAGTATTTGATGGGACTGTACGACAGTGAGTATGTGACTCATGGCACATAGCGGCCGAGTGGCGGTCATTGTCCCGGATTCTCGGAAACAATAACAGACGCGTATTTCCCCAAATCCTCTCCCACGCTACCGCCACGCCTGGCCCCTCAGTACCTTTCCTACTTCGCTCCGCTCGCTTGTGCCCGTGTTGTGTGTGTAGTGTACTGTATTGTTTGCTTCTGTTCTGCAATCGTGCTTCAGATAGTGTGCTTCATTTGTGTTGTGTGTTTGTTTTTATCTACGCGATGGCAACAAAACGTAAACATGTTGTAGTGACAATGGAAAAGAGACTAGAGGCATTAGGTAGGATTGATAAAGGCGAATCTTTAAAAACAATTGCAGCATCTTATGGTGTCGGTATATCTACAGTATCGGATGGAAAGAAAATAGGACAAAAATCGAAGAATTTTGTTTTAAGATGATAACAAAAGACAGTTTGGGCAATCGGTGCAAAGCTAAGAAAGCTAAAAACGAGACTCTTGAGGACGCTTTGTATGTTTGGTTTTGTGCGGAAAGGGAACGTTGTTTGCCAGTGTCTGGGCCTATCATTCAAGAAAAGGCAATCAAGCTGAATAAACAGTTGCCTGATTGTGAACCAAATTTTACTGCGAGTCAAGGATGGTTGGATAGGTGGAAAAACGGTATGGTATTCGCCAACTATCTATCACAGGAGAAAATCTATCTGGGGACAACAGCACTGCTGATGACTATAAAAACAAGTTTTTGGATTTTGTTAAAGAAGAAAATTTAACGGCAAATCAAATATATAACGCCGATGAGACAGGTCTGTTTTACAGAATGTTGCCGAGCAAAACTTTGGCCTCAAAACTGAAAAAGACGCAAAGGGATACAACAAAAGCAAAGACCGATTGACAATAATGGCCTGCAGCAATGCTTCGGGGAAGCATAAATTTCCTCTACTCTTATTAGGAAAAGCGAAAAATCCACGAGCACTGAAAAACATAAATCGGGATTCTCTACCAGTTGTCTACAAGTCTCAAAGAAGTGCATGATTGGACAGCAACACTTTTAAAAACTGGTTTTTCTTTATTGTTTTGTGCCAGGTGTGACGAAATATTTAAAAGATTGTGGGTTGCCAATTATAGCTGTCCTACTAATTGATAATGCTCCTTTACATCCGTCTGCAGATGTGCTGGTCAGTGGGGACATTACTGTCAAGTTTTTGCCGCCTAATGTAACAGCTCTATTATAGCCCATGGACCAGGGGGTTCTCGAGAAAATCAAGGTTTACAGAAGACAGATGCTAAGCACAATCATTGACAATGAAGGAGAACACGGTGTAGTTGAGATTCTCAAAACATTTAATGTGAAAACTGTAATGTACATGACTGCAGAATTTTGGGAACACGTGACTAGAATCAGCTTAATTAAATCTTGGAAAAAAAACTGTGGAAGGGTGTATGCGACTTGCCTGAAAATATAATTCAACCAGTGGGGAACTGTAATATGGAAAATGACTCTCCAGACGATGTCCAGCCCCAAGAACTTTTGGATATGTTCCAAAATATTGATGGCTGCTCTGAAGTCGATGAAAATGACGTTACTCTGTGGTTAGGGGCAGACAATAACGGAGGCTATGAGCCACTTAGTGACGAGGAAGTGATCGCGTCGTTTTTACCTGATGCTAATGAATCAGACGCTGAGGAGGCAGACGGGGACATTGAAGATCCAGTGATGAGTCATGGAGATGCAGTGACCAAACTAAACGAACAAATGGTTTATTTTGAGCGGCAGGCAGAAACATCGCCGGCTGAATTGCTCATGTTGAAGAGACTGCGGGATCGCACAGCACGCAAGCGGCAGACGACATTGGCACAACCAAAGCTGACTGAGTTTTTTACCAGGAAATGAACAGTTATAAATGTACTGTAAGGATTAATAATAATTTAATGTGCATAATTTTGATGTTTTTACAATTATAATGGAGTTTATCTGTAAGTATACCGTATTTTATTAATTTTTACCTAATTCTCCGGCTAACCCGGATTTTCGTTAACCCGAATCGGCCACGGTCCCGATTAATCTGACTTATCGAGGTTCCACTGTATACCATTTACTTATAAGTATTTTGCAAATTCCTATTTCTGTCTACTTCATTATAAAGTTAACAAGGAGTGGCAAGATCCATTAAATTTAATTTTTAACAATGTACCAAACATTGTTAAAAATTAAATTGATTAATTTCAAATTGATGGTGGTCAAACCTAACTTTCTTTATTTTTAAACAGTCGTACAATTAACATTAATTTTTGTTTGTTAATTTCTTGTACATATATTGATTTTCTCTGTAGCCTCTTGTAACTTTGATTATTATCATAACTAAGGACATGCAAGTAAGAGCACTTCAAATTCGTTACCATATTTGTGCTCGCATACTTTAAGTATAGTGTTAATTTTAATAAAAATTGCTATATTGATTTAAATCCAGATTTAATTCTGTTATATTTCAGAAACGTTGGTCCTATTTCAGATACTTTTAATTTAACAAATCAGTTTCAATTTTATATTTTAATTCTTGAGTTGTACCAAACCAACAACTTTCTGCTTGGAACACTTGAACCTCCCCCACCTTCAAGTCTGCTGTAACTCAGTAGACCAATGTTCCTTGTTAATTGTGATTTGGTATGCTCATCCAAGTAGTTGCAGTTATTGTTGCTGCCTAAGAACTTACCTGGTGTAATGTTTAGTTCTTATAGTCTAGCTTGCCAAAATTTACATTATATTTTATGGAATGTAATATTTTTCCATGTTCATTTTTTAAGCTATTCACTGAAAACTGCTATCTCATAATACAATATAACTTCAGCAGTAGTTCATATTCTACCATCCAATTGTATACAGTACTTTTTTTGGCATCAATACAAAACTATTGTAATTTAAAATAAAAATTATATTATGTTTTGTTCTTAATATTGTTTTTAACTCTCTGACAAAGTAATGTTCTTAACATTCTTTTACTAGTTATCTGAACTTAAAGTTACGAGTTCAATTGAGAGTGTTTGGTCACAAAATAGATTTGTTATTTTTCATAAAAATCTTTGGTCTTTCTGATATTTAAATAAAAACATCTATGGATTACTTATCAAAAGCATTGGCATAGCACACACTTATATTTGCTCAAAGATCATTTGTGTTATTTAAAGAAAATCTTCAGGAATTGTTTTCTAAAGAGAAGAGATGTACTTAAAGTTTATAAACCACAAAAACATGTTTTCACCTTTTATTTTTTTTAATTTCTTACAGTAAAAATTACTTATTTTAAAACAAAATATCTTGGTACGTTGGAGTGCCATTAAGCAAAAGGAACAAAATTGAAAGAAAGCTCATATATGTCTGCAGTTGTTAGATGTGAATTTGAATCTATGACAGAAAGGTGGCAAGTGGGGAGTACCTGCACATGTGCTCTTAGTAAACACTCAGGCCACTGAGAACTATCATTGATGGCTTGCTTGTGTATAAGGGCACTGCACACACTTGTTCTCATACATAAAGTTCTTTCACTGGTTCAAAATGTACAGCTTACATTTGCTAGCATATTCAGGTTTTAACATTGTTTTTTAACCCATTGCGGATCACTGACGAGCTGGGCTCGTCACGCAGCGGCCGGGCCTAACGGCACGGTGACGAGCTCAGGTCGCAAAAGCGGTCTGCTTTTAAATTTCCCTCCAAATAGTTCTGTTAATGTCTGATAGATCGGGCGATCATCTTCACTTGTCTACAAAGAGTGTTTAACAACGGTCTACGTTTAGAGTTTTCAAAAGTTTTATAAATATCCTACAGATCGCAGTTGTATGTCGAAGTTGAAAAATCATTCATATGAGTTTACTCTCTGCTTTTTAGCGCTTCTGATTGGGTGTTTTCCTCAGTTGTTATTATAATACTTTTGAGGTTAGTGACACAACTAAACGACGTAGACGTACATGTTGGTGGGTTTAGTGTAGACAATGGCCCGGATGTTGCAATCGATTCGCCCGAGCCGCTTTATTTAGACTATGATTCAGACATCATCCCTGCCACGCCGTAAACTTGCTCGCGTGTTATCGTTCCTACATCACGGATACCCCAGCAGGCCCATGTTCCATCTGAACGAATACCTTTGCAGCTGAATTTTCTAGTATACAATAGCGAGCGATACATTGCTGTTCGTGCGGCCGCTGATCGTTAATTAATTCGCGCCCGCTGGTGCCCGCGCGCCAAAACAATACGATCCGCAATGGGTTAAGGTATTCCAAACAGACCAATGTATTTAGTTTTCAAATCCAATGATTAATTTACTGTAGTAATCTTTTAATATGAAATAGACACTTTGATCTGCCATTTCGCTAGGCATACTTAATAAACATTTGCTTGGTAATTTTCCCAAATAATTTTAACTTGTTTTGAACTAGATGCCTAAAAGTTTGTACAAAGACAAAATTTAGACATGCCTTGAACACGTAAATTGTTATGGAATTTTTTTATTTTTATTAAAAAGTTTTATTTTAGGAGGACAAAATAGAGATTTTAAAATGACATTCTGTTGTGATCAAACAATCTTAATTCTTTACATTTAAGCTAATAGTGGTATTCTATTGAACCATATTTTTTCATTGTATAATGTTCAAACTTTGATGAAATTAAACCGTTATGGCCATGTTGTTGTGATATTGTCTTGTTTTATTTCCTCTATGTATATTGAAAATGTTAAGTTATATTAGACAACAAGCAGTTACCTGTGGCTTTGCACACATTTTCCTATTAAATAATAGGTATGTTGTAGGCATATCCTTTTTAAAAGGCTTAACAAACACTTCTGGAAATATGTGAAAAGATGCTCACTGAAAGATATTACAGTCTCCTGATCCAATTCAGATTAACTGGGGTGTATATTTAAAGAGTGGTGTCCTGAACTCTGAGACTGAAACAGTTTTTATGAGTGAGCAAATTCGTATGCAAAATTCCATAATATTTGAAGGAATAGCTCCAACAATTTCAGTATCACTTGAAATATTTTAAGACAGTGCAGGAATACTAAATCCATCTTAGTAATATTATTGAAAGCATTTATGATCGAGCCCTATGATAATTTGGAATTAAAAGGAAACATTTTTTGGTACATATTATTTCAGTGTTCATTGTTAAGAGGTTTAAAAGCTAAACAAAATTGCCACTGGTTCTTACTTGAGGTTTAGCGTGTGAAGAAGCAATTCTTGTTTCAATTAATTATATATTATACACCACGTAGTAGAGTTTGCTTGATTGCCAGATTAAAGATTAATAAAATATAAATACTCGGTCTGAGAAGCAAACTTAAAAAAACTATGTACTTTTGGCCCTTGTAATCTTCTTTCAGTTTAAGTTATTCCTGGTGCCCTGTAGCGTTTGAATTGTTGTTCCGATCAAGAATAGATATACAATGTTGGTCTGAAAAGTCTACTTCAGGCAATTGTAATCTACTTCTGTTGTAATCTACCAACATAGTTTCGTCAATAAATTATTTTTAATATTACTAACCAAATCTAATTCTCTGTTGAACAATGTTGAGAGCGGAATAGTACTTGTGAGTTTAGCAGCTGAATCCACTTCCGTTGTCTTCTATAATATTACAACTGCTAATATATCAAATCTTCAGCAGTTGTGTAAGATCCTAAGTTTGCATTTTCATTTAAATTTACAACCAGCACTATCCTTTATTATATTTTAAATATTTTTGAACTCACTCAATTTAATGTTTAAAAATATAAAACCTTACTTTATAGTCTGTATGTTTTTTTTCCAAATGCAGACAAAGCTTTGCAGCATTCGTACTCTAGGAAATATTTCAAAACAAATAACACATTGAGATTTGGGGTCATCAGCAAATCATTAAATATTCACTGTTATATTATAGAATTTACAAATATAACAAATGCATATCCAGTGTTTTATGCTTTTTAAGTGTTGTTACATGCTGCTCATCTAATATATTGAGTGTTTCTTTAGTTGTGTCGGAAATATTTGAAAAATAGTTGTGTATCTAACCTTTTGTGGACCTCCTAGCATATACCTTCTGGTATATGCTATTACCTTCTATAATCTTCTGGGGATGGTAAACCCAGAAGATGCAGAAAAATATAAGAGTGTTTTACGTGAACTTAAGAAAGAACAGATACAGGTGATCAGCTATTAACTGCGAGATGAGTGGTTTGAATTTTTAAAAACTATCAAGTTTGACCTCGTTTCTAAACAAGAAAGCAGTGTCCTTGTTATAAGAAGAAAAGAAGAAAGATGTATAAGTTTAGCATTCAACAATGTTACAGGTACACTTAAACTTTCGCTGTGTAATTGGAAAGCCACAAAAACCTCAGACTTTCAAAAACATTAAAGAAGCCCATCAGTGTGGTGTCAAGTTCAGAGCAGCGCATGGATAAACTCTTCTGTTAAAAAAAAATGATTTTTTAAGTAGTTTGTACTAGCATTCAAAAAATTTTGCCATGCCAATAAATTGCCACAGAAAGCCATCCTGAAGCTCCTACTCACCCCTCTGCTGATGAACTCAAAAGTTATGATATTAAATGTATGTTATTACTACCTACTATTACATCTATATGTCAGACAATAGACCAGGGTGTACTGGAGTCACTTAAATTCATGGACCATCGTAAACTACTCACGGAATTGATCACTGGCATTGATGGAAGACAATAAAGTAAGTGAAAGCTAGAAATATATAAACTTGGTAGATGTTATATGGGTCGCTAAGACTTTCTTCTGAAGAGATCAAATCTTTAATTTTATTGGGGTCATGGAGAATATTGAATCAGAATCAGTCTTTATTGTTACATCAACGTTTATACATAATAAACGTTGTGATATTGCTTTAATCACAAAACCAGTGTGAAAAGTGGGAAGGTAAATTAGTGGAAGAAAAGAAAAAAAAATGCTTTATTACAAAACGATGCCAAACATGAGACTGAAAATTCAGAGTTCATTTATCTTCTAGTGAAAATTTCCTGTTTGAAAAGATGAATGCTATCACATTTTGTCACTGATTTTATTATATCAGTTTTACAACAGATAATTCTATTTTATGATACCTGGATTTTATTTTATTTTATTGCCTTGTGCCTCATTAGTCCACGTATCTGATGTTTTACTATATCACATTAAATTATATTATTGATGTTATCACCTAGGGTAGCTATTATTAATATTCAGGAATATATTAAATATTGCTTCCCTACAACATTAAAACTTTTTAAACTATTTCTATAAAGTAAAAAAAAGCAGTTTTACTGAATGAAAATAATTGTTATCTTGTACTACAATTCCAGTTATTACAAAATAGTAATTATAGTTATTTTTATATGAACACTTTTCATCATGTATACAAACAGATTATTACAAAAAGTTTGCTTTTTATAAATAATAGCATAATAATAGAACTCTGGAAATATAACTAAGAAAGACATGATTCAATTCTTATATTGTTTATTATTTGAATGGAGTTTAACAGACCACATCATCCAGGTAAAGAAGGTATGAACTGAGATAGCTGTTGTCCAGCCTGTAGAGCATTGCCAATGTTGGATGCAGACATCGGCATAATGAGGAGAGAGAATCCTCCAATGACAGCAGTTGGATTTGAGCCCTCAGCTAGTCCAGATAACCCTGGCAATGAGGGCAGTCCATTGCCAGAACTCTGCCCTTCAGATTCTCCTTTGGGTAAGAAAGGAATGGAAGATGCTCTGGCCTCACTGTCATTTTTTGGACTTTTTTGGTTGAGTTTTGTGTTTATATCATCAGGGGATTCTCTTTTAACAAGAGATTTGACAACATCATCTTCAATAGATATGTAACCGTTGTCTTGTAACACACCTTCTCCAGAATGTACGTTAAATAGTAATGCTTCCATTGAAGTTTTGTCATCCCTTCTGGTACCTTTCAGAAATTCATTACTGAGGTGTACTGTTGTGGATTCCTGTTTGCAAAATGATAAGTTAATAGTAACTAAATATTGAAAGAAATTAAACTTTTTAGTATTATTATAGGCAGGGTTGCTTCGGAATTGGTTAAAGGGAGCTGTTATTAGTACACATATACTTTACACATTAATTACTTCATAAAAATAAAGTTTTAACAAAAATATAAGCTAAAGGATTTTTTTTACATTTGAAGGATTTGTTATAAATTGAATATCTAACTAATAAATATTTAAAGTTCCCATTAAATCATAGCAGTTTATCTATAAGGCTGGCATTAAAATTAAAAAGATTGTGTAAAACAATAAAAACATTCTGCAATGTTACAAAAAATTATGTTGCTATAAAAATATTTGGTAACTAAATCTTCCTCAATTTAAAATAGGTTTATTTTATTTTATAACTTGAGCCTGGCAACATAATTTTGGACTAAATTTTCAGACCATTTGTTTATCAAGTTAAGCACAAAACAAGTGATTGGAAAATTATTTCAAGAGGTTTTCAAAGTTTCACAGTTTTTAAATATGTAATACTCAACTTCAGTGAAATTTAAAACTACTGCTATCTAGCTTTTCAAAAACTAACCTCATTGCTGGAAATCTGTGCAAACTTTAGAGGAATGCAGTCTGCTGTGAGAGAATCTGTAACATATCATTATTCATTTATCCAGGATAGCATTATTCCAAGTCAAGAAATTAAAAGTCGTACAATTAAGGTGTCTATATTTATATGTGCCATTGTTAACCAGACTGTGTTTTAATCTGTCATCTTACACAGTTGGATATGATCGAAGATTTATCAGTTTTTCTTAAAATGAGAGTGATACATCTGCTTAACATAACATTTCTTTATTGGTATTTTTGTTAAACACCTGATATGTTACTAGTAAAACAGAAATTAATCAGGAATAAAAGCAATAGACATTAAATCCTAGACATCTACATTAAAGTTACATTAAATTTAATCTGAAGAAATTATGTTACTGGAACTAAGCATTGTTTTGTGATGCCTTCTCACAATAGTTGATTAATTTATAGCACATTTAAATTATTCATGTATAAAATATGTGTGAAGATTCTCTTTCATGTCAGTATAACTGTGAAATAATTTAAGTGGTTTTGAGTGTTCTTGATTCCAACGGCATCTGCCAATTCGATACAACAATAATATAAAGTGAAATAATTTTCAAAGAATGAACAAAATATATTAAACAATAATAACAATACTCATGCAATATACAATGAAATTTCAGTTATAATATACTATTAATAAATATAGACTATGAGAATATTAACATTGCAAAATACAAGGCAACCATTTGGAACAGCAACAGTATTATTGATATATATATATATATAAAAACATATGATCTGAAGACCAAATACAGAGTACTTTCTAGACCTGAGTAAAGCCTTCGACTGTCTTGGCCATAATCTAATCCTAGCTAAACTACAATCTCTTGGCATTCAACAGTCAGCTCTGAAATGGTTTGAGAGTTACTTGAGTGAAAGATACCAAGTTGTGGAGGTCAAACAGAGAAGAAATGGAGACACCTGCATTGTCAGGTCTGGAAGGCTACCAGTGACTCGAGGTGTTCCCCAAGGCTCCGTCCTAGGGCCAATCCTATATATTTTATTCACAAATGACTTGCCAACTTTCTTGGAAAACTACACAAATTCTATTATGTATGCAGACGATACTGTTCTGCTATCTGCCCAAAAGGATGTTGAACAGGTGGAAATAAACTCCTACATCTCATTTAATATGGCCCAACAATATTTCAGATACAATGATCTAGTATTAAACAGCTCCAACACTAAGCAAATCACTATAGGAACTAATATAAACTATGTGTCCGAACTCCCTGACCTCCAAGAAGCAGAAGACGTGAATTATTTAGGAATAACAATAAATAATAAGTTAACTTGGACAAATCACATTATCTCTATATGTCTTACGACGAACCCATGCAACTAGCAACCTTGAATCCACTAAAATAGCGTACTATGCGCTATTTGAAAGTCATCTTAGGTATGGAATAGCAGCATGGGGAAGCACAACAAAATTGAACCTTTCAAAAGTCCTCAAAATCCAAAAGAAATCAATACGTTTAATGGGCAACCTAGGACCTAGAGAAAATTGTAGAACTACATTTAAAGAATTGAAAATACTTACGGTTACATCCCTTTACATAATAGAAACAATATTGTATTGCCAATTAAGATACCTTCCTTGAAATGATGATCTTCATGAGCATAATACAAGACATGGTCAAGACTTCCCACTACCTCTTCACAGAACAGTCTTATTTGAGAAAAAAACCTACCTACGCTGGGAAGAAACTCTTATGCTCTGCACAAGAAATCAAGAATAATCAAGATAATCTCAAGAAAATGAAGACAGCAATGAAGAACTGGCTACTGCAGATAACCATATATATAATAGAGGAATTCTACTCTTGGAGGCAACTCAATCAAGACCACTAATACTCTTTGTAATAAGACTTAACAACTATGTACATCTTATTTTCATTGACGCTACTTGTAATCTTAAAGATTATCAATAAAGAATCTCTGATTTCTGATACCTGTCAAACAACTTTTATTTACATTAATTACATTTGTCTAAATGACAATAGCCGAATTTAATTTTTTAATAAACATTGAATTACAAAAAGTACTTGCTCCGCCGGGACTCGTGCCCGGATCTCTCACTATTTTTTAATTTCGTTATTTAAACGCATATGTGACAGATACGGCTAAATACAAAATAATTGAATCATAAAAAGTAAGGGCTCTATGGTGTAATGGTAGCATATTCACCCGGCAAGTGAGAGATCCAGGTTCAAGTCCCGGCGGAGCAAGTACCTTTTGTGATTCAATGTTTATTAAAAAATTAAATTCGGCTATTGCCATTTATAAAAATTTAATTTATATATATATATATATATATATATATATATATATATATATATATATATATATATATATATAAAACATTTGTTTTATTCCATATGTTTGTACCAAACCATTTCCAAGTATAAAGAAACTTTTTTGGTGATAGTTTGCCAATGAGACAGTATTGTACGATTCAGTGTTTTTACCGTAAATCAGTTCATAAATATACTTTCACCAAATTCCAAATTTATACTCTACATTTTGAAGTTACTTGTTATATTCCTTGTACATTTATGTTAAGCTATTATCTAAATTAATAATTAAAGTTTATACAAAATATTTTCTTCAGTCTTCAGAGTGTACTTATTCTTTTAACTTATCTTGAGGTAAAGTTTTTGTTACATTTTTTTTATTATTTTAATGGTTATTATACCTCTTGCATGACTTTGAGGGTGCAATTTTCTAGTCATCATACTGCAATTATTAGTTACCGGTACCTCATAAAATTATTTGGGATAGGATGGGAGATTGTCCCTTTGTGAAAGTGATGTACACAACTCAAATACCATTGTAATAACTGTATGTATAGTCATGTATCGATATACAAAGCCCTTCCTTGTTCAGTATAGAATTACATATTTCACTGTCATTAATAGTTGACAACTGATGATGGGTTTCATCCAGTACGTTTTTCTACCTGTAAGCGTCTAGTTGTATATATAAGTGTATAACAGACATAGAACATTTTTATGTTGTCAAGATACCTTTTCGTCTTTAAGAATTCTTTTGGGCGACCAATTTTTGACAGGAGAAACAAATTACCAATATCTTGTGATGAAACCCATTAACAACAATCTAGCTACAATTTTGATTATTTAGATTATTTTTTGTAAGAACACTCACTCCTTATTCTTATATATATATATATATATATATATATATATATATATATATATACTATTTCACTTATTGAAATGAAAAAACAAAGATTATAAAGCTTCTATATATTTCGTGGGATTTAATACCCACATCTTCAGGAAGCATAATATAAATGAAGAAAACAAGAAACAAGAAACACAACAAATAAAATAACCAAAAATGTAAATACGCAACTAAAACATTCAAAAACCCAGCTGATATATCATTAATAACACAGATGGAAATTTGGAAAAGTTAAAATTAAAAAGTTAAAATTAAAATTATCTTAAATTTAGACCATTTGGGTATTTTGATTTTAAAAGTAATTGATGTGCTTGTTCCAGATTTTTTAATTTTAATCTATTTAAATTATCTTCAGGACAAGGGAAGACCTTATTAATTCCTTTAAGGTTATAACATTCTTCAATTTTGTCTTTTTTGTGCTCAGCAGCATGTTTGGCCAATGGCTTCTCCTTGTCTTTATGGAAAATATCAAATCTGTGCCCTCTTATTCTGACTCTAAGGTGGTTAGATTTTTGTCCAATGTACTGTTTGTTACAAAATTTACAATTAATTTGGTAAATTACATTCTTAGAGTCACAGTTTACTTTGCCAATGATGGGATAAGTTAAACCTGTTACGTTACTTTTGAATTCCCTAGAGTTTTTCATAATTTTGCAAGAACCGCAACGTGGTTTGTTGCACGGTTCACATCCATTAGTAACGGGTTGGTGTAATTTAGGTAGTTTAGGTTGGACAAGTTTGTTTTTCAAATTTGGAGGTTTTCGAAATATTACTCTAGGTGCTTTAGCCATAAAAGTGTGGGTATCTGGAGAGGAAAGTAGGACATTATGGGCAATTTTCATAATACTGTTAATTTTGTGTAGTCCAGGAAAAAACTGTGTAATAAACTTTGGTTGTGTTTTATAATTGAAGCTTGCTGGATGTTTTGGTTTGTTTATTTGATTTTTTAAAACTTTGTCTGGGTAATTTAAATGTTTAAAAGTGTTGCTTAATTTTTCAATGTAATTTAGGAAGTCTATATCATTGCTGCATAGCTTCTTGGCTCGTATAGATAAACTTTTTGGAATAGACTTTTTAATATATATTGGATGGCAACTTGAAAAATTTAAATAGTTCATTGTGTTTGTTGTTTTAACATGCAATTTTGTTTTTATGTAGCCTGATTCTAAGAAAATGTCTAAATCTAAAAAAGTTATCATAACATCAGAATAGTTCCATGTAAACTTCAAAGGAGAGAATTCTTGAAGATTCTTCAAAAATTCTTGCAAAGATTCCAATCCATGATGCCATATGAAAAATATATCATCGATGAAACGTACCCATTTTAATGGTTGAAGATTTTGTGAGGCTAGAAATCTCTTCTCGAATTCGCCCATGAATAGGTTAGCATATGAGGGAGCCATCCTGGTGCCCATAGCTGTACCCGAAATTTGTAGATAATTTTTGTCGTTAAATTTAAAATTGTTCATTGTAAGGACGAATTGCATTAAATTAATCAAAAAGTTGGTCGATGGAATAACATTATTTTTTCTAGCGTCTAGAACACTTTCTACAGCCGCAGACCCTCTTTATGTGGTATGTTTGTGTATAGAGAATTTACATCTACTGTTATGAGAATTGAATTTTCAGGAATTGGTTGTTTAACAGTAGTAATGTTTTCAATGAAGTCAGTAGAATTTTTTATATAGGATGGTAATGATTTTACAAAAGGTTGCAGTAAGGTTCAATATAAGCTGAAATTCTTTCTGTTGGACTCCCATAGCTAGAAAGAATTGAATTTTCAGGAATTGGTTGTTTAACAGTAGTAATGTTTTCAATGAAGTCAGTAGAATTTTTTATATAGGATGGTAATGATTTTACAAAAGGTTGCAGTTGGTCATCAATATAAGCTGAAATTCTTTCTGTTGGACTCCCATAGCTAGAAAGAATTGAATTTTCAGGAATTGGTTGTTTAACAGTAGTAATGTTTTCAATGAAGTCAGTAGAATTTTTTATATAGGATGGTAATGATTTTACAAAAGGTTGCAGTTGGTCATCAATATAAGCTGAAATTCTTTCTGTTGGACTCCCATAGCTAGAAACAAAATGTATATTCATTTTATATATATATATATATATATACATAATAGACTACTGACGTAACTAAGTGGTTATACAAAGTTGCAAAAGAAATCTATGGAATGGAATAAGTATCTTGTAAATAGCTGGTTGAACAAGCAACATCACAATTGTAAGATAACTGCATAACCAAGTCCACGGGTTTTTACTTCTATTATCCTATACAGGGTGAGACAGATCACCTGTCCACTATGTATAGTGGTAAACCAAAAAACCAACTGGTATGACAACATAATACCTGTTGGTGAAAATTGTAACACCATCTACCATGTGAGGAATTTTTTAACTATGTATTTCTTGGAGCAAAATATAAAAAAAGAAAATAGTTCTATGTAACATACTTTATTACTAATACTATATAATTTGTTAATACATACACAATAAAATAACTTCTTAATTAGTTTATAGTTTAATTTTGTATAAGAAATAAAAATCGAAGTGTTTTGGTGCAAAGTAACATTTAATGCAGGCAGCTATAAAAATGTAAAATTTGGCCTGGTTCTTCTTGATACAGCATAGGGCATGCACCTTGGCACTGTATGCCAAGTAACCTAGAAAATAGTCTGGCTTTAAAAGGGTTTTTAATAGGGAGGATACAATCTCTACATCCAAAGTCAGGCTTTTACCACCCATCCCTGCAGGTTATGATTGTAATTACTAATCTAACTCGATAGCACAAGTAACAATCAAATCATGAAATCAGAGTTCAGTCACATAAAATATTGTTTAAAAAACTGAACTCTAGTAACCATATTTTAATTTATACTAATGTAATGAAAACGTATGTGTTTTGTTGCAGAGAGGTCAATTTTTCTGGCCTTATGTGGCCATAAATCATAACAAAATTTTATGTAAATTTAAAATCTAAACATTTTTTCATACTATCTTGGCAAACCCCAGTCGGGCACTGGAGATTTGCCTCCCATTCAGCAAGCCTACTTACTGAAGTAGGTAAGCAATTTATAATTAAATGGAAATAACTAACACCTGAAAAATGTAAAAACACAGTGAACGGTTACTGAAAGACCATTAACTAAATAAAATAACATAAACATAAATACCACATGACACATAGTTACCTGTGTTTGAGTAATATAAACATAAATAACTAAAAATGTTTAAAATAAAATAAAAATATATGTTTCAGGTGCTATTGCATTTTAAATTGTGTGAAATGTGCACATAAGACAAGACACATTACATGTAGTGCTGTGGCAAGTAAAATACAATACAAATTAAGGGATTATATGGAAAAAGAATACATACTTTGAGACAATGTGTCCAATAAATAAATAAATACAAACACCTTAGAATACCAAGAAAAATATGACATTTTTCTAAATGCGTTTTAAACTTTACGGGAAATAATGCTGCAATATATACCTCAGTAAGAGATAATGTGGTGGCACAGCTTGTGCTCAGTTGATATAGTATTATCAAAGTCTCTTCCGTTGACATAGTAATATTTTAGTGCTGAAACCATTATCATAATACATGCAAAGCTGCAGTGCAGATATTTTCTACAGATAAAGCGTAACATGGCTGAACCATTGTTTATGGTTTCAGTAAAATATGAGTAATTTTACTTCCCTAAATGATTTTAATTTTTAGTCAGTGATTAATATATATAGTGTTTATGAACACTTGTACATAACTCCTATACTTCTTAATTAAGCTACAAAAATCTTTCAATTAAAAAACAGAAGACTAATCTACAGTAATGATAACATACAAATAAAGACATCTTGGAAAAAGTAACAACATCCATTTCATCAAAGAATTTTGGTTTACAGTCAATTTAATGTAACTTCACTATTGAAAATGTACTCTTACTCAGGGCTGTGCTCAGCTTTGGCAGGCCCTGGAAAAGGTATTCAGCCGAGCTCCGTCATGTCTCGCCGTCCATCCACACAGTCGCTTCAGATAGACATGTGGCTGGGCCCGGTAAAATTGTCCAAAAAAACCGGTCTGAGTAAGGGCCTCTTACTTGTGTACTTTGCGGAAATCTCAATAATTGTTAAAGTTACATTACAGACAAGTAACAAAAAACTGTTCTCTTGACAGACTAAGAAATAACACTGTAATATGTTATGCAAATAAAATTTGATCAGAATATTGTATAATTAATCATGTCATAAACAATGACCAATGAGAATTATCTTTATTCACTTTTACACATGGTGCACAAAGGAATGGTATCATAATTGCATATGCAATATTTTATACTATTCCTAACATTATACATATACATACAAGTGCGCGTGACAACACACACACAAATATGCACAAGTAACAATAAAACTACTTAATACTAATCATAGTTAATTCATTAACATAGTTAAAAATATGAGCTACATAAATATAACAGTTAACTAACTTATCCTCTATAGATTACAAAATATTCAGACAAGGAATAGAAAGGAAGGTTAGTCAAATAGCTCTTAAGTTTTCTTTCAAGAACTATTATTTTCTAATGATTTTATATTGTTTGGCAATAAGTTAAAATAATATTTAGATCCCATATATTTTGTGTTTTGATACAAAAATTGCCATTTATGAGTATGATGTTCCATTGCCATATTATTTATATTTCTTGTATTATAAGTGTAATTCCATATATTGCCATATATTATTGTAATTCTGTTTGGTTGATTTTTTTATACTCAATAGATATAAAATATACAGTACGTATATGCACTGAGTAATGTCATAATCCTGAATTGAGGGAAATGGTTTTTACAGATTCATTCCACTTTAAATTTAGAATTATATAAATTTATTTTTTCCTATGTTATCAAAATTGAATTCAAGTTTTTCATTGAAGCTGATCTGTATAGAGCAGTGTTTCTCAATGAGCTGAAGATCACATAGTTATGCTTAGGGACAGTGATTATGCTGTTAAATTAATGGAAACAGCATTTTATTCTAGTACAACATTTATTTTCACAAATAGTACAAAAATTACGGTTTGCGAACCGAAATAAAAACACTTATTTTGGCCATAAGCATGTCATATCATCATTTTTTAGAAAATTGTTTTAGAACTATCTATTAATAAGAAACTTGAGCTTGCTGTTTCTTACACAATAGATCAATAAGTTGTTGAACTGTAAACAAACACACATACATTTCCTGATCAATGGAGAGAAGTCTGGAGTGGTTTCTTGATGTTTATGTTCATCAAAGTGGAGAAGCCTACCTCACACAAGTAGGTTGTTGAAAAATGCAATGAAATATGTATTGCTTCCACTCAATTGTCACCTTTAAGCCATTGGTCCCCAGGTTAAGTGTTAGAGAGGGCTTCTTAGCCCTAACTTCACCTGGTAAAATAAGACATCATTATTTTACTTTTACTTGTACATTTATGATTTAGGTATGTTGTATGTATGCAACTTCTATGTTATATTATTTATTTCATTTGCTCTGTAGGCTAATTTTGTAGCCTATTATAAGCCTATTTAATTTTGTCAATGCAATGTATTATTGGAAGACAAATAACAAATTCTTGATTCCCCTATTAACGGATACTCTTTTTTCATCAACAGCCAAAAATCAATAAGTGGTAGTTCTTTATATTTAAGTTGTAATGTTCGATTTTTCTGAAGTTCTGCATGTTGCTCTTCTGTCTCAAGAGATAGTTCAGATGTGGATTCTGATGGCATAGCCGCCAAAGCAAAGGAATCGAGCACCCAATCATATTTTTCAACAGAGATGTTATAAGAAAATACCGTACCATTTTATTCTCAAGAGCCGTGAGGCGGTCTAAAATTATTTTAGTAGTTATATTGCCTTGTGGGTGAACTTCAAAAATCAGAGGAAACATCTTTAAATTTCTCTTTGCCACATGCCGTTTTCATATCTTAAGTTACCTTAAGAACACTTTACGTTTATCACTTGACGTTAAGACATTTACTTCTAAACAGCTGCTTAATCATTGCAGCAATTTTAATCAATTAAATTAAAGTTCTCCCGCTTCAAGAAAGTACTAATAGTCTATTAGTAATATTAATATTATTGAGGAAACATATAAGGCCTTAAACATTTTCTTAGGTTTTTGAGGAGTCCTATAGAGCTTCATGTCATTGGGAGCATTCCGCCTCAGTGACCACCTTTTCAGCGGCCCTGACTTGAGCCTGGGCATGAAACTAAACTTAATACAATAATCATATTTTTACAATTGGTTTATACAAAGCTACATCCAATGAAGCAGAAATTTACAGTTTTATGCAAAAACTTATGTATTTTGCGTACTTTAAGAAAGACATTCTGTTTGCTAAATTCAAGAATGAATGAGTAAATATTTTTAAACATTTGTTGTCATATAAGTACAATGTCGACACATTTACGTGATGGTATGTGAGGACATTATCGGACATTTCACATATAATATTAACTCATATAGACTTAAGAAGTTTAAATTTAATTCTACTAGTTATGTAAAAAACGGATCTCATGGATTCATCAATTAAAGAAAGACAAACTCAGGGAAAATTAAAACAATTTGACCTTCCTCTGCTGATACAGTAATGGAACAAAAAAGATTGACAGGATAACAGGATTTCGGACATCTGCCATCTTATGGTTACAAAAGATATATCACAATGTTTCGTGCTCGGGACGCATTCTTTACAGAATCAAATCAAATAAAAAATTCTTTATTTGTAATTTCATGGAGAAATACAATGGCGTCATGGCAGTAAAGTCATATTTTATATAAATATACAAAAGTGGTTTTTAATTTTACAAATTTTGATGTTGTTGTTTTAAGTCAGTTAATTCTTTGATCGAGTAAAAAGACAACTCCAGGAGCCATTCTTGAAGTTTCCTCTTAAAATGTTTTTGTCTGGAGATCTTCTTCAAGTAGTCAGGAAGGCAGTTAAAAAATTTTGGTCCCATGTAGCTTGGCTTCTCTTCATATAGGCTGAGACGGTGGTTCAGCAAAATGAAATTGTTTCCATGCCTGGTGTTGTAATAATGGAGCTGTCCTGTTCTTGATAGATTTTGATTAGTAGTGTAAAGAATAACTTCCTGGATGTAGAGGGATACTGATGTGAGTATCTTTAGTTCTTTAAATGTACTTCTGCAGGAGTCAAGTGGATTGAGGTTGGCTAAGATCCTAATCGCTTTTTTTGAATTACCAGGATACGTTGCACATTTTTTGCTGAGGAATTACCCCAGACTGTTATGCCATATCGGAGACGAGCCTCAAAAAGTGCGAAATAGGCAATTCTAGTTATCTTCTGAGTATTGGTAGCCTTTAGTCTTTTACGGACATAGATGCAGGAGTTAAGTTTTGAACAAAGTTGATCAGTATGTGGTGTCCAGGTGAGTTTGTCATCAATGGTTAGTCCCAAGTATTTAGCTTTATTATCAAGGTCAATTTCTGAGAGTCCTGTCAATTCAACTGTTCTTCTTACAAAGTTTAGTTGTTGAGTCTTATGGTCGTTTAATACTAAGTCATTCTGATTACAATATTGTTTTGCTGTATTTAGAGCGATAAAGGATGCTATTTCTAGATCTTGTACTTGTTTATTTGCTATGAGGAGGACAGTATCACCAGCATACATGAGTACCTGGCTAAGCTCTTGGAGATAGTTTGGGAGATCGTTGGTTAGCAGAATAAAAAGTACCGGTCCCAAGGCAGATCCTTGAGGAACGCCTCTACTTAGAGGCAGTGGTGTTGATGTTACACGATATGAGGTGTTGTTTTTGGTTATGATCTTTCTACCATTTGTGTTCTTCCCTCCAGGTAGCTTGTAAACCAAATGGCTGCATTTCCTCTGACTCCCATATTATTCATCTTTTGAAGGAGGATATTATGGTCCAGGCAGTCAAATGCTTTAGTAAAATCCAGAAAAAGGCCAGTCACAGCAGCTCCATCTTCCATTTGATCTATAATAAATTCTGTGAGTTCTATCAGTGCTGAAATTGTTGATCTTCCTTTCAGAAACCCATTTTGTTGGGTGGTTAGGACATTGTGGTCGGTCAAATGTGTTATAAGCCGGTTTAACATTTCTTTTTCAATCACTTTTGAAACTGTAGAGAGAAGGGATATAGGTATGTAGTTGTTGATGTCAGTTGGAGATCCTTTTTTTAGTTTTGGAAACACTTTTTCCAACTTTAGAGCTCTAGGGAAATTGCCTTGGGAGAAAGTTTTGTTGATAATAGATGTCAGAGGTGGTACAAGTTCCTCTGAACAATTCAAAAGGATTGATGAGATGTCATCCACCCCAGCCGAAGGCTTTTGTTTGAGGTTAGAAATGGTTTCTTCTGTTTCTTTCAGGGTACAAGGCCATAACGATATATCAGGTATATGATTCTGTAGCTGGTTGAGCTGTTTGCTTGTTTGTGTGAGTCCCATTTCTGTTAATGTTTTGTCAGCTACTGTTGTAAAATAGAGATTAAGGTGGTTTGCAACAGGTAGTGGGTCTGATTGGAGTTTCCCATCAATTTCTAGTTCTATGGAGTCTGAAGTCCCGTTATCCCGGCATCTTTCATAATTTATCACTTGCCATAGGGCTTTTTGCTTGTTACTAGATTGCTCAATGAAATGTGATGTAGCCTGTTTTCTGAGTTCCTTAAGCTGTAGATCATACGCCCTTTTTTGCAACAGTTTCAACTTTGTCTATGTCTCTTCCATGTAAATTTTGTTTGTCCAAGGCCTTCAGATAGTCAGTTTTTAATCTATGAGATTCTTCGTTAAACACCTTTCTATGCTTTTGTTTCTTCTTTGCCCTCGTATTTTTATATGGACAAGCTGCATTGAGTGTTCTACACAAACACATTACTAAAGAACTCATATGCTTTGTCAGCGTCATATGTATTGTATACATAGTCAAAAGATTCAAAGCTGAGTCAGTTTTTAAGGTGATGCAAATAGTCTTCAGTAAAATGTCTACAGATTGAGCTAGGATAGGTTTTTTTTCTGTATTTGCAGGTTTACAGTGCATAATTGTGCTGTATGGTCTGACAGACCTGTTATGATGACTTCAACACCGATGTCCTCTTTGTTAATATTTGTGCACACTACATCAATTGAAGATGCAGAGTTGTGCACAACTCTTGTTGCTGGAAGTTCTAGTCTTACAATGTTATGACTGGTTAACATTTCTTCAAGTTTCTTCTTTGAGTTGTTAGAAACCTGAGGGAGTCTGTCAATATTAATATCTCCTATAATTATAATGGGATGTTTCCAGATTGGTAGAAGGTCAAGGGTGTCAGAAAGAGCATCCAAAGCACAGTCCACATTTCCACTTGGAGGTCGGTAGAGGCCTAGGATATGAATGTTTGTATTTTTTAAATTAACTTGCATTATATGTTGTTCATATATGAGTTCAGTGGAGTTAATACAGGTTTGTACATTTTGTGTTGAGTTCCCTAGCTCTTCATTAGTATATATGGCTACTCCTACTTTCTTGAAGTCTTTTCTGGAGAAGCCCCCAGCCAGCAGATATCCAGGTAGTCTAGTGTTCAGGAGCTGGTCTTCTTTTAATCCATGTTCACTCAAGATAACTAAATCAGGTTTAATTTTTTGAAGAAGATGGTCAAGTCTGTTTATTTTTAAAGCTAGTGAATCCATATTTTGATGTAAGATGGTTAGTTTATTGGTTTCACCCTTTCTGTTTTGTTTTTTGTTCAAAGGAAAGCCTAAAAAATTTTTAGAGGAGCTGACAGGTTGGTTTGTTTGAAGATCTTCCAAAAAAGATTCATGGTGGTGAACATCTGCCTGAACTAGGATTTGCTGCCTCGATATGGGAAGATGGTCTAGCACCACAGGAGTGGATGATGTATCAGTATCAATGTTGTCAGTGTTCGGTCGATCACTGTGGTTCTTTGTCATGAGCTCCATGTAGAAATCTATATTACTGGTATACAATTCCTCTATACTCACATCCTTTCCTCGTGGTTTTGCATTGACTGATGGTTTTCGTGGCATAGTAGGCTGTAATGTTTGTATTTTTGGATAAGGCCATAATAAGCCATCTTTAAGACTCTTGGGAGAACAGTACATTGCTAGTTTTCGCAATGTGAATGTGCCTGAGGAAGCTCTAGCACAAACGTTATCTACATGATCGTTCCAGGTCAGTCCCCTATCAAGTAGCATTCCCAAAAACGTCATGGAATTAGTTTCCTCCAAAAGGTCCTCATGCACAAAAACAGCAGGCTGCTCTGCATCTGACTGTCGGAGAGAGAAGTGAACAACATTTGATTTCGACTGGTTGGTTTTAAAGTTTATTTCCGAAAATAACTGTGTAACTGAATTTAATTCTGTGAATGATGTGATCTCCAAATCTTTAAGAGATTTATTTTTGAAGCAGAGAGTCGTGTCGTCAGCATACTGAATCAGTTTTACATGGTGGATTAATGAATTCAATCTGCTGACATATATCAGAAATAGAAGGGGCCCGAGGATTGAACCCTGAGGGACACCATGAGCGATGTTGATTTTTTCAGAAACAACATTTGAAATTTCTACGCACTGGTCTCGATCGTTGAGGTAAGAAGTGAGCCATAAGTACGAGTGGCCCCGGACCCCACATTCATCTAACTGGTACAACAGTGTCTCATGGTGTACGCAGTCAAAAGCTTTGGAAAGGTCGAGAAATACGCTAAGCACGTACTCTCGTCTCTCCAAACCATCGACAACATTTTCTACAAGATTGTTTACTGCATCAATTGTGGATTTGTTTTTTCTAAATCCAAATTGTTGAGGGTTCAGAATTTCGTTGTCTTCTAGAAAGCTTACGATTCTTTCATAGAAAACCTTTTCAAAGATTTTGCTGAACACTGGGAGGATCGAAATAGGACGGCAATTGCTTTTTAAGCAGGGGTTGTCCTTTTTGAAGATTGGAATGAATAACGGTTTTTAAAAGAGATGAAAAATTTCTCGTGCCAAATGAGAGATTGATCAGTTTTGTTAGTGGTCTCAAAATATGCATAAAGCATCGTTTGATAAGCCACACCGATACTCCATTGGCATCACATGATTTCTTTGGGTTCAGCTTCTGCACAACACGCGCCACCTCCTCCACACACACAGGGGCCAAGGCCATGGATGCAACTGGAATTCTAACATTTTTGCAAGGTTGATGTTCTCTGAGCGATGGATTAACCAAACTGACAGAAGAGAAGTATTTATTAAATTCATTGGCAACTTGTGATTTATTTTGAACAATTTTGTCTCCAATCTTTATAGCAATTGATTTAGTATGTTTTTTCAAACTTGTATCTCGAGACTAATCGTTTATAATTTTCCAGGCAGTTTTTGAAAAGTTTTCACAGGTATCCAGGGCACCGGTTTTCTCGCTCCCTAGGTCCTTTCCCATACTCTGGAACGCTTCTATCAGTGAAACCAGGGGAAACTTTGACCCCATCATCTTGGAAAACCGCTGAATGTGTCTCTGTTGCACGTGCATCGCACTTCCATCCTGCGCGTTTTCGTGTAGAGTTAAAAAAAATTGTCTATACATCCCAAACGTGTACAACTGGGATGGAAACTCCCTTTGTACTCTGCACAGACAAGAATGTGAGCGCTGTCTACTTAACAGCACGCTTAGTACAGACCACTATTTAAAAATTAAAAATTATAGGAAATTAAATATTAAATTAAGATATAAAAAGAAAATATTGAAACAACTATTTATTTAAAAAATTTTAAATCGCAAAACTAATAATGTCATGCGGATACACTATCCGTACAAGCGGCGACACAACAGAGCAAGCTAACTAGCAGAGATAAGAATCCACCGCATTAATCGGTATCCAGGTGAGAACTAAAGAGAACTGACATTAATTGCAATTTCCTCTTGTAAGTATTTACCCGGCTTTCAAATATTTTAGTTATATTCCCATTTTACTTCAGTACTTTTTTTTTAAGTTTCAAAATGTTAAATGACAACATTAATTTCTTTCTACTAATAGAAACAGTTTCATCAAATTCCTTCATTTTTTAATTTTATAACCTTGTCTGTAACACAAATTTCTTTCCCAATTCTTTTGTTTAACTATTTTGCTATTCAAATGACCAAAATTCTTGCCATAATCATCTAACTTGTTAAATAATTGTCAGTTATGCCCACTCAAATTGTTGCTCAGCTCTTTTAACATTCCTTTTAATGTTGCAATTCTCACTTTTTCTTGATTTTTGGTTATAGACATGCAAAACCAAAGGTTTTACGTATTGTGTTTTGCCTAAAGGTTTTTGATAAACATTCTTCTACAACATCCCACTCCTGACATAAATGTGTTCTTTAAGAAATACAACAAATTCACTCATTCATTCATTTACTCATGTTTATATTGATTCTTATTCGGAGAATCTTCTAATTATTCAACACATACGATATATACAACTACTGAACAATAAAACGATTCATTAAACAACGCAGTGTAACAAAGAATACAAAATCACGCCAAACTAACCCAATGTTAACTAAACGACTTTGAAAGTAAATTAATTTAACAATGAAATATAACTAGAACTATATGCTAAGGGTAGTTCATAGTAAAGGGACTTAAGTGCAAATCGTAACGTGGCGTAGAATGTTCACCTTGGCCGTTTAAAAATTATTTATTATTAAACATTTACTACATTTATGGAAAGTTGAAGAGGTTGAAAAACGTGCTTGTATTACGTATTATTAACTTCTGACTATATTATTTCGATACGAAGAATTTCGACTCAAAGCAAACTTGTTGTATTGCTCAACAGTAATTTCCCGCTACAGTGAGTTGAAACCTGCCTGACTGTCCATTCTGCATGAAATACCAAAATATCTCGAAATGTTAGTATCTCGATATATATATGTATGTGTGTGTGTGTGTGTGTGTGTGTGTGTGTGTGTGTGTGTGTGTGTGTGTGTGTGTGTGTGTGTGTGTGTTGACATATACGTATATACCGCAACATTAATCGCATAAAACATTGAACCAATATATAATTTTTTTTGTAAATTACGTGTTTTAGCATGTATATATGTATAAATATACAAATGTATATATGCTCTACATTTAGAATAAAGTGTTCAGCTGACAAGACATTACGATTGATTTTTAAACATAAATATGGAAGGGCGAACATTAAATGACCATTTAATTTTGTTTGTGTAATTTATGTATATTTTAAAGTATTATATCAGTTAGATCAAAATAGCTACTATCAACCTGATAATTAACAAATTTAGACTCAAATAATGGAAATTATATAAAAATAATAGATGCAGTAAAAGTGTGTTATGAAATTATTGTTATAGAATAATACGAATATATATATATATATATATATATATATATATATATATATATATAATGCAGAACTACTCTGCATTTGTAACACAATATGTGAAAAAGTTAAAACATGTATCGGACTTTTACCATTTAAAAACAATAATTTAGCTCAACATTTGCTTCTTAGTATTTTCAAATTAACAGTGGCTATAACTTTAGAGAAGAGTCTTTTTTACATTATCTGGTGTTGGCCCAGATGTATAATTCTTGGTAATGACGGATGGGAGGCCAATACATTGATAGAAGCGTGGAAGTTTGTATTGAGGTTGTAGTTGAGGTGGAGGTTTGAGTGCGATAGTGGAAACCAAGAGACGTTTAATCATTGCTATATTGGACTAGGAAGATAAATAATAATATTAATGTTGAATTTTGTTTGAAATATCATGTTTAAACTCTTCGGAATGAAGTCAACTTTGATTAGATAACAGAGCAATATAATTAATATTATATTTTAAATTTATATTGAACTATTATTTGTTTATAATTTTATAAAATGTTATTACCATGCAATTAAATAAATAATTATACCTAGCTTATAATATGTAAAGCGTGACAAAAGTCAATATTTTAACATTAAAACATAAAAAATTGTACTACAAAGTCGATGTCAATACATCGACTTTTGTGATGAGAAAATTCGATTCTCGAAAATATTCATTATTTTTTGCCTTCATCAAAGCTTTGCTTATTGCATTCGTTTACGGCTCTTAGTCTTCGCCATATTGGTCCCGCTCAATGCGCTAACGAGTCAACGAGAAAGAAGATAGGTCATATTTTGTTAGTGGAAGAATTTAGCCGTTATTTTATTTCTCACCTATTTCGTTCGCATTTGTACTTTTACATTAGTGCAAAAATGGCTAACAAGTCATCCAATTTGATTGTAAATTATCTGCCTCAAAATATGACGGACAGGGAACTTTACAGCATGTTTGTTACTATTGGTCCCGTAGTTAGCTGCAGGGTTATGAAAGATTTTAAGGTAAGTAAGGGTAGTATTTTAAGTTGTTAATTTTTCAGTAAATTTTTATTTCATTGTTAGTGATATAAGATGTGTGGTTTCCGAGGTAAGAGTTTACACTAATCTGATAAATTAGCTGATTGGCCATACCTTAGAATTAGGATTATTTTGACTCAGCGGATCCCGTCAGATATAAAAGTTATATAGAAGTACTCATTTGTGACATCACCAGTTGTGGAAACGTTATTAATGAAATCAAATGCCTGTTTTGCAAATCATTGTTTCAAGGGTTTTACTTTACTGCACTTTTTCACCTTGATCAAAACAATAGGTTGTTCATTTGGTACATTATTAATACTAAGTTTATTAAATGAACTACCAATCCCATTTCAAAAGTTCTTTTTATGGATTGTATGGAAAATTTTAACCCTTAAACTGTTGATCAGCTAATGTTGTGTTGATTTCTGTCGGCACACTAGCAATCTATATTGTTTTGCTGTCTGTAAACGTTTGTCCCTCTTTGCATGTTTTGATGAATTTTTAATGAAAAGTACTTATAGCTTAGTATACCTAGCAATATTAATAAAATGATGGTCTACAGTATATTATAATAAGTGGCCACCAACTCAATCGAATGATATGGGGATCATGGATATTCATGACCATCCAAAGGACTGAAAGCAAGATTTTGAGCTAAATAATTTAATATATATTTCAACGAACAATGTGGTTTGGTTTGTTTTCAACCTTCAATATTAATGTAATTTACAAATTAATATATAATGACAACAAAACCATTCAATTCACTTACCTTATGTATTTTCAAGGATAAACATGTCTGCTTGTAAAACTAAAACCACTTATATTCCTGCCGCCATTAGTCAATAATGAAACATGATTTGAATTTTGACTTAGAATAAATTTTGAACGATGATGTCAAGCTGAATTTCATTTTAAGCTTTTAAAATGTTTATAGAGAAGCTATACTTTTATATGTAAAAGAAATTATTTGTTTCAGATTACATAAAATAACTAAACTTGATTTAAGATCTGTTTGATTAGCATAGTACTTACGATTATTTTGGCCAATCTGAAGTGGTATTTCTGCAGGTACTGATGCTTTTTGGTATATTCGTAACCCCAAATTTAGAAGTCTTTTCAAGTGCAAGGTCGTGTCTTTTCTGACTTTCCTTGTAGCGAAACACTAATTCAATTCCACCTTTAAATCTAGTTTTCATCTCCTCACTACAAACAAGATACTTCATTTTTTGTGGAGCTAGCTTCTTTTCTTGCAGCCATTTAAAACATTGCTGTGTTTATAAAAACATTTTGAGCCAATATTCGCATATTCATCATCATTGTTCTTGGGGGAATGTATTTTTTTAACTGTTAGGCCTTTTTCTCACTTCTATTTGATTAATATTGCTATCCTAGTCACTTATTAAAAACTCCCAAGTGGATTTTGTAAACTAGTACCCTTTAAGGTACTTAGTTGCCGGGTCATTCCGTATGAAATCAACACACAAACATAAAAAGATTTACTTGACTACCTCAAAATTTGATGAAGTTTGGTATGAAGGTCAGTCCTCTTATAGATATGGGAAATTAACAATTTTCTCCCAAATAGTTTAAACGAAGAAAGAAATTTATTTTCTATAGAAAGCAATATACATCTGATTTTTTTTCTTGTTTGACAGTCAAACCAAAAATAATCTTCTTTAAAATATTTTTTAAAATATAAACAAAATAAAAAAACAAAGATGTTAAAAATAAAATAGAATATAACACAGCCTTTTTTGTGCTATCTGACCTTAAGACGAAACACACATAATAATATTTAAAATATACCATATTATGTTGTAACAAATATAAACAATAAAAGCATTTATACTAATAACATATAAACTTTAACTGTCTTTGAGAAAAATATAGGGCCTCCAAAGCAGAGCTTGTAATGGGCTCCCATCCTTGAATTTAAAATGAATATTATATTATATTATAATATATACAATGCATAGGATTTTTAAAATAAAAAAATAAACTTTTTGATAGAATCAAAATTTTGAATTTGATTATTCAAAAAACTTGACAAAATATGTTGTGTTATACATAAAAAAGAGCATTTAAAACTTAGTACAATGATACCACTTCCATCTCTGTAGCTTGATTAGGAATAAAGCTATGATGATTTAAAAATATGTTAGTTACAGTTTGTTGGTGGATTTTGAGAAATTTTATATACCCGTAACTTAGAAACCATTGGAAATATATTCTGGAGGAATTGGCAGTTTTTCTAATTTATATGAGGACTACCTTCATACCAAATTTCATCAAATTCTGAGGTGGTCTTATTTATACCCTGTTTGATTTGATATGGGATGACCTTACTCAAAACGAGAATATTTTTAGTTTTCGAGCTTTGTAAAGTACTATTTTCATTGCACACGAAGTGTGTGCAAATAAGGATATAGACAGTCATGTGATGCCACAAATTAAAATTAACAATATTTATCCTTCAAAATTAAAAAAATAAAGATATTTTAGTATAGGCTATTTATAACTTTTTGTGCTCCTATTGCCTTTGTTAGTTCTTAACTCTTTTAACCCTGACCATTATATCAAGTGATGTGCCAGAAATTCTAAGCCATTTTTAGACAAAATGTAAGGGTTGTGTAAAAAACCCCATAACTCAGCTATTTTTTAAGATATCAAGTTAGTTCTTTTTTGTTTAACTTCTTAATAAATGTAGTTTACAGAAATATATAAATACAAGTAGTATATTGAAAATTATATTTTTTAAATAAATATAAAAAAATATAAAAAAATAATAATTTTAAGTTTGAGGATGAAAACCATATATAGCAAAAAAAATTGGCACACAAATACCCATTTATTTTATGTTAAATTTAATCTTTAATGTAAGGAAACAAAAGTAATAGGTCTACCTCATTTACAAGTAAAGTAACATCCATTTCTAGCCAAGTCAGTGTAATATACGAGCTTTAAAATTCATACATAGTTAATAAACATAGAATCAAATTTATTTCTGTGGTCACCGAAACAATTGGGGTGTATTCTTTTTTGGCAACGTACACAAAAATAATTTGCTTTTTTTCTTTTACCACCACAGTGAGTGCTTTGAATGCTACACTCACAATTCCTTTCCATTCTTCTTGGTAGGTATTGCAGGCAGTCTATAGTTTTGTGTGTTTTCCCTAACGGGTTGTCATGTTGCTGCTTACTGTCCATTCACTCTTTACCCAAATCTTCTATTACACACGCCATATATTGCAAGCATGTCATTGGTGGTCCAGAGCAGTTTTGTCTGTTGGAAATAAATGTATTCAAAACCAAACTAGCCATAATGTTGAATGTAGCTTTCTTCCAGTACTTTACTGTTTACCTTTCGTCCAAATAATTGTACAGCATCTGGTCATTCACATCTTTCATATATTGTAGCTATCAACAACTAGAAGTATTTTGCTTATCAAATTTCCAGTACATTTTATTTTTTCTCTTTTTTATTTTATCAACAGTTAGGGCATTGCTTTTTGTTGACAATAATAGTACTGGATTGTATTTGTGTGTCTTCTTTTCCTTCATGCCAAGCAAAAGCAATTTATTTTGGCGCATATATAACTTTTGTCCCACTTGGTATTTCTGCTTCATCTCCATAGGGATACCTTTCCTATTTTTACGTAAGGTTCCTGTGATGTAAGTAGCCTGACTCTATATATATATCTATGAATTGGATTGATGTAAAAAAGTTATCAACAAAAATACAATAGACTTTCCCAGATAGTTTCCAAGTTTCAGCAATTGTTTTATAACAGTAAAAGCCAATCCCTGATCCTCACTTTTGTTAGTAGGCCTAGAAGACTCTTTTTTACCTTTGTAACAAAAGAAACCTGGACAGTATTTTGTGACACTGTTGTATCCATAGCTTGATACCCCAACGGCTATGATGCTTATTAGGAAGGTATTATAAAATTTGAGAGAGACATTAGTGGCTAATAAACTTTTATCTATAGACAGTTCATGATGTGGTGTGTAGTGTAACCTAAACAGTCTGTTTGCATGTTCAACAATTGATAAAAATTTACCACATAGATCGTAGTTTGGTTTTTCTGGTTTACCCAAAAACTTGTTGTCCACAATATGGATAATTGCAATATAGCCTTTAAGCAATTGCAACTAAACATTTTTCAAAACCATGGAATGAATTGTGAGTCACTTTTATTCCAGTAGCTTTTTATATGAGGGGTATCCAAAAAGTAAGTTTCCATTAATTATGAAAAAGTTAAAAAGACTAAAAAAAATAACTGAAACACATTTATTCAACTTTTTACATCATACCTTATTTTTCTGACAATGGGCCAGTGACCGGCGCACCTGTTGCCAACCGAACCGCGCTACATATCCCCGCCCACAGCTGCACGCTGTGTTACGTACGCGTCTTTTTACAGAACAGGGAAACTTACTTTTTGGATACCCCTCGTAGTTGGACTTTTTAGTTAGGTCCATGTTTAGTAAAACAGCGATAAAGCTTTTAATTTCTCCCAAGTGTAATGTTAGACCATTTCTGGACTTTAGATTGAGGTGTATTATTTAGGCCAGCATGAGACTAAATATACAGGGTGTACATAAAGTCCTGCACGGGTATAATATTTTCTGAACGATAACAGATAAATAAACAAGATTTGGTACATCAATACTACACCTAAAAATCTACTTTTTGAAGGAACTATCAGTTTTCTGTAATATCATGGGGACGTCCCGCAAGGAGTCAGAAGGAAATCTTAAATAGGAGCATAGGTCAATATGGACATCATTTTTAAAGGGCTTATTTAGCAGAGTTTAATGCCGCAAACCGCACTCAAAAAGATTGATCCAGTACAAAATGGCGGCTGTTCAAAGATTTTACTTGGTTTACATTTTATTAGTAGCCATAACCCCAGTAAAGCAAAACTGCAACCAAACAAATACTGCAGCTAACTACTACATTATGCTTGTCAGTTGTACATAAGTGAATTATGACATTAGGTATCCTCAAGGGTTACAAATTTGGTCCTAATATATTGATAACAGGGAAAACCTGATAACAGTAACAATTAGAAATCTCTTATCTTTGGGTCGCAGTTAGGACTTTCCTATTAGCCAGTCTATTCATAGTAGGCTATTCTAGTTTTCTTGTTTTAGTAGTGCTGTCCATCCATTTTATCAGTGCGCTTTAGTACAAAAGAGTTTGTCGTATTGCTTGTAGTTCTTCAATTACATTATGTCGCTTGACGAACGTGAACGTATAACACTTCTTATGATGGTTGGTTGGGGAAATAACAGACGATCACACGAGGAAGCATGCCATTTATTTAATGACTACTTTCACGAAAGGCAGCCAATTTCTAGAACAACTGTAGGGAGAACTGTTCAACACTTTATGGAAATAGGAAGTGTTTCCGATCGTCATAGGTCGCTGAGATTTCTAATTGTTACTGTTATCAGGTTTTCCCCGTTATCAATATATTAGGACCAAATTTGTAACCCTTGAGGATAACTAATGTCATAATTCACTTCTGTACAACTGACAAGCATAATGTAGTAGTTAGCTGCAGTATTTGTTTGGTTGCAGTTTTGCTTTACTGGGGTTATGGCTACTAATAAAATGTAACCAAGTAAAATCTTTGAACAGCCGCCATTTTATACTGGATCAATCTTTTTGAGTGCGGTTTGCGGCATTAAACTCTGCTAAATAAGCCCTTTAAAATGATGTCCATATTGACCTATGCTCCTATTTAAGATTTCCTTCTGACTCCTTGCGGGACGTTCCCATGATATTACAGAAAACTGATAGTTCCATCAAAAAGTAGATTTTTAGGTGTAGTATTGATGTACCAAATCTTGTTTATTTATCTGTTATCGTTCAGAAAATATTATACCCGTGCAGGACTTTATGTACACCCTGTATATCTTTTTCACATATTCATTGGTAATGTCAACAAAATTTGTCAACAAATTTAAAGTACAGAATAGATTGAAGTAGTCAACTGGCTTTGCATCTTCTGGAGGATAATGCTTAGCATTAATGCTCAACCGAATCCCATGGAGGGGCATATACCATAATTGAGCTGTATCTTGCCTGTGTACAAGTTGACCATTTCAATTTTTGTCTGTTAAAATATAATATTTTTACTTTTTCTGACTGATAATTAAAGCCTAAGTTATTGTGTCTCTTGTTTTTGTCATGTACCTGTCTTATCAAATGATTTTATTCTATATGTTGTATTTATACTTTTATAAAAATGTATTTTTTTATTGTATGCATACTATTATGATATAAAGACACTTTTGACATAGAATAAAGATAAAAATAATAGACACAACTTAGTATTGAAAGGACCAATAGACACAACTTAGTATTGAAAGGACCCAACAGAGCGTGACGAAAGTCTTATGATCAGTCCATCAAAGTAACTTCATTCATTATATGTGTTAATATATTATATGTTTCAATTTAAAATGACTGTACTTAGTTTCTTTATCCAACGATTTTCTTGTTGCCATCGTGGTTACCCATAAGACTAATGCAAAAATGTTTGCTTAAGCTCAGCGAAATTCCATGGTGTAACTTGTATTATCATCGAATTTAATATTGCATATATCAAATTAAAATTTTGTGCAAAATTTCAAGACCTTAGGTGACTTTACTCTTAGATACCATGTGGAGATACAGGCAGATAGACAGAAATGAAAATTTTCTGCCTACTTTCATACTTAGAATAGGCCTAATATCAAAAAATCGAAATTTGTGGGGAATATATTTATTTTTTATTATAGAGGAGATGAATTTTATGCATCTTCCTTTGCCTAAATAACAAAATTGTACCATTTATACTGAAGCATTTTTTTCTGAACTTTTAGGATGGTTAGATATACTATTCCATATATACAGGGTGTTTGAAAAGTATGGGTACGGCTTAATATTTTAAAAACCATAGGAGATAACATCTATAAACTTTGCACAGTGTCATATGGCTATGTAAACTATTTTTTCTTGGTATTACCATGACATACCAACCATGGGGGGACGGCCCACAGAGGAAAACATGGAAATCTTAAATTGAAGCATGGGTCGAGTGATACCTCATTTGAAAGAGCTCACTTAGTAGAGTTGAATGCCGCAAACCGCATCTCAAAAGGTTTATCCAATCAGAAATGGCGGGTTGTTTTAGGTACACATTGTAAAGTACATTATGCGCTGCCATTTCTGACTGGATCGTCGTATTCTGATTCGGTTGGCGGCGTTTCACTCTACTAACCAATGTGTTTGCACTGAATTTTTTAAATTAGCAAATTGTGTCGTAAATTTATAACACAATAAATAAAACACAATAAATACCGATGTTTTTTAGTTTTATTTATTGTGTTATAAATTTATGAAATAATTTGCTAATTAAAAAAAAGTCAGTGAAAACACATTGGTTAGTAGAGTGAAACGCTGCCAACCGCATCAGAATACGACGATCCAGTCAGAAATGGCAGCGCATAATGTACTTCACAATGTGTACCTAAAACAACCCGCCATTTCTGATTGGATAAACCTTTTGAGATGCGGTTTGTGGAATTCAACTCTACTAAGTGAGCTCTTTCAAATGAGGTATCACTCGACCCATGCTTCAATTTAAGATTTCCATATTTTCCTCTGTGGGCCGTCCCCCCATGGTTGGCATGTCATGTTAATAGCAAGGAAAAATAGTTTACATAGCCATATGACACTGTGCAAAGTTTATAGATGTTATCTCCTATGGTTTTTAAAATATTAAGCCGTACCCATACTTTTCAAACACCCTGTATATATATATATATATATATATATATATATATATATTTTTTAACTAAAGTGCTGTTCCATTTATATAATTTTTAACAACTCTGAGACAGGATTCCAAATTTAAATCCAACAAACCATGTATTTATAACGTTTACCCTGATTCATGAATACCTGGGTATTTTATATCTGTAGCTATATGTATACTTTTGTTCATTCGGATTAGTTGAATATCTGGATTGTATGGCCAGTGTTACAGATTAATTAATTTAAAATATTAGTCAATATAATGAAATTCTGTATGCTGTTGGTATTTCTGAAATGTTTATTTTTTACAGACGGGATATAGCTATGGATTTGGTTTTGTGAACTACAGCCGCCCAGACGATGCTGAAAGAGCTATTCAACAACTCAATGGACAAGAAATCTTCAACAAACGAATCAAAGTATCATATGCAAGACCTTCAGGTGATGACATTAAGGACACAAATCTGTATGTGACCAATCTCCCACGGTGAGTGTTACTTATACTTAACACATTAGTACATTAGCTCAAGATGAAAATTGTCTGTATTGTAGAAATGAGAAATAATTTATATTATTTTCTTATTTACGAAGATAATCTTGAGTTCTGTTTTTAATTGTTTATAAGTTAGTGTACTTTTAGAGAAAAATCATTAAAAATTTAATCTTTTCTAAATTATAAATTGTAAAATCACATGTATACACAGTGATGTTGGCTGGGTAAATAACCCGTGGGAAGGTAAATATAAATTGGGTATTTACTCAATGGTCATTTAAATAGCCAAAATGAGGGGATTTTAGTTTTTGAGCTTTTTATGACATTTTTTGGTGTTTTGATGAACTGTTGAGCAAACATGGATTGAAACACAGTTATTTGATGCCTTAAATTGAAATAAGTAACAATATTTATCCTTCAAAACTATAATAAATAAAGTGTGTCTTTTTGGTATTTTCAATTTTTTGCATCACAACTGTGTTTCTTAGTTCTTAAAATGCTTTGTGTGGGGGTTTTTCTTCAAATAAATTAAAGTCAAATCAAATGTTATAGAAAATCTTTATTTTAGTATAGCATAGGCTATGCCAAAATATTGTAAAAGGGTTGGTAACATTTCATTACAGTGTATTTTACTTGTTCATGGCAAAATACCGTGGAAAGATTCTATTATAACTTAAATAGTTACTACAGGTGGCTTTTAATACTTTATCAATAAAATTCAGTTTTATTACTGGAGAAAAAGATTCAGTTTTATTACTGGAAAATAGCAACAAAGATGTGGGAGGAAAGGGTTTTTACTACTTTTGCATAAATTCCTTCAAAATAGCATATCCTTAGCCTTGTTTTACCCCCAAAAGGATAAACAAAGTTAAAAGTAAGAGTTCAGATGAGAGTGTCTTAACTTATTATTGGTTGTATCGAACCGACCTTGTGTACCAGCAATCTCGTGGTTTCATACTGAAAGTTCGTGTACCACAGACCTCTGCCCCGCAATAATAGACTGTTTACCCCATGACATAGTGCTTGTTGGTAAATGTTTTTCTCTTTATTTTTCTAAATTGGATACTTGCATTTTCCAAACATCACAGAAAGGAAAGTTATTAGGAATGCATAATGTTATGTTGATACATTGAAAGACACACACACACACACACACACACACACATATATATATATATATATATATATATATATATATATAAAAAAAACAAAGGACCTTAAAATAGGTATTAGCGATGAATCGTCACTGAATTTTTCGTGTATACTGCTAGTGATGAAATTTGCTAGGCCACCGTAACTTGTGGCATTTCCTGCAATTATAGCTTGCTATGAGAAACCATCACTGCTGTAGTCAGTGTAAGGTTTAAATACAGTAGTATAGTTTATATTTGATTTTAAAATAGACTAGAATATCAGAAGTTTTCGACCGGGAAGACAGAAAAATCAGGGAAGTTGAAATAAGGTTTTGAGTGGCGATCCTGATAGAGATGACCTTTATAACGGATGTTGGGCTATTTGAATTAGACTACCTTCTGTTAGAGTATGGGTCGCTGGGGTGAAAAGATTTAATACAACATAACTAACCATATTTGTTCTAAAGAGTGAACACACTAGAGTCAAAGTTAATAACAAAAAGTTGTACATAAAAACATGTAGTGAGCATAATAACAAATCAGTTATCGTGCCTGGATTAACTGGCACTAATAACTCTACTTCACTTACTGTTGGGTGTATCTTAAGAACTCTCTCTGTCCTAATGAACTATTATTTAGCTAACCCAGCTTCTCGTGATAATTGGTATTTTCCATTCTGTAAATGGTATGTGGCTCAAACCAACTTTCAGCTTGCTCCTCTTGGCTTAAATTTGTTTGCGGAGCTTATCTTCTCTTCTTTAACCCGGCCAAAGAAATAACAGCACAACTGCAATTAATACGAGGTGTGGCAAAAAAGTAATGAGACTTGAATCACTGACAGCGATCTGGCAACACTGCAACCTTCTCCTTATCACAACTTGTACTTTGGTCTATCTCAAAGACCCAGTTAAAGTTTCAACCTTGTCCAGTGACTACGTGACCCATTAGAACGTGATAAGTGAAGTGTTTCTAGTGTGGTGTGTTTTGAAAATGGAATAGCATAGTTTGGAGCAACAGTGTGCCAATAAACTTTTGTGTTTAGGTTGGGTGAATCTGCGGCTCTGACTTTTTGAAAAGTTGCAAAAAGCTTATGGCGAATATTTATTATCAAGAGCACAAGTTTTTCGGTGGTATAAAGAATTTATAGAGGGCCGAGAGTTTACTGGGAGGCCTTCAACATCAAAAACTGATGAGAAGATCAAACGAATGTGGGCTCTGGTGAGGTCAGATCATCGACTTAGATTAAGACTAATAACTGTAGAGTTAAAATTTGAATTTTTTCACTCTTCATCAGATTCTGATACAAGATTTAGACATGAGAAAGGTGTGCCAAGATGGTACGAAAAAACCTGACAATTGAACAAAAAGACAGTCGCAAGAATTTGTGCCTTGATATTCTTGACAGTTTTGAAAATGACCCACCTTTTTTCAGTCACGTAATCATTGGTGACGAATCATGGGTTTTCAAATATGATTCAGAGACAAAACAACTAAGTGAAAAGTGGCACACTCCCCAATCCCCTTGACCAAGGAAAGCTCACATGAGCAAATAAAACATCAAGACCATGCTTATTTGTTTTTTTCATAGCAGGGGGATCGTTCACAGAGAATTTGTGCCTTCAGGACAACCTGTTAACCAAGTCTTTTATAAAGAAGTCCTTGAACAGCTCAGGAAAAGGGTACTTGGAGTTAGATCGGACATTTCAGACCGTTGGATGCTCAATCTTGACAATGCCTCCTGTCACAAGGCAAACTATATCAACCAATTTTTGACCAATAAAGGTATTCCTGTGATTCCTCAGGCCCCCTATTCACCTGATCCTGTGACTTATTTCTGTTTCGTAAGATAAAAGAGCGTCATCTTGGTACTATTGAGAACATCCAACAGAGTAACCAGGAACTAAAGTCTGCCAGCACTGCAATGGAGAGTGGGAACAACGTCTCCGCCGCTGTATCGCTGTCCAGGGAGACTTCTTTGAAGGTGATAAAATCAATGTGTAAAAATAAATTTAAATAGTTAAAAAAAATCAGTCTCATTACTTTTCTGCCACATCATGTATCTTTAACACAATTCCAAACTTCAACGTCGCCGCAATGACTCACTGACACAGCTCAACTTATCAAACTCCCACACAACTCCACTTCTATCTCTCCAATTCTCCAATCTAAACAGCTGGATTCATGATTAGTTAAATGCGAACTAATAATCGTTCGTTGCTGATTGTGGTCACACCACTGCTTGCACTGCCATTGCTTTGCCATGCCATTTGCCCAATACACTTAGCTTTACATCTCTGCAAAATTTGGCATTTTACAATGAAAGAGGGAGGGTATGTACAAAACAAATGGGACAGTCATCGGCAAAATTTGATATTGCTCAAGCCAGACTCAAAGATGCTCTAGAATCCAGCTCTTCCAAGTGTACTACTTATCAATAAATATTGATGTATAATGATAAATAAATTAGATGTATGATAATTATAACAGGACTGTATATTGGAATTATTGCAAATTTCTTAAAGATATCTATTTGAAATATTACAATACTTCTAATTTCAGGCTTCGTTATTACTCTTGTTTCTTTAAACCAATTTCTTTTACAAATTATGATCTCACCATTATTAGAGCTCTAGGATGTTCAATTGTTGGCTACTTCTGGATATAACAGTCGCTTTAATATATGACATTCAATTTCAGGAACTTTACAGAACAAAACCTAGAAATGCTTTTTGGACAATTTGGAACTATCGTTCAGAAGAACCTCCTTTTGGACAAATTGACAGGATTGCCACGAGGAGTAGCATTTGTAAGGTAAGTTTGTAATTTTTATAAAATCTAAAGTGTGATTAATTACAATATTTTTTATGGAAACATGAAAAGGTACAAGTTTTACTGATCAACGTGTCTGCAGATTTGATCGTAGAGAGGAAGCGCAAGAAGCGATTCGAAACTTAGACGGAGTGGTACCAGATGGTGGAAACGAACGGCTTAGTGTAAGAGTAGCGGAAGAACACGGCAAGCAGAAGGCTGCTTACTTTGCAGGATGGCAAGCAGGAATGCAACAAAGTCGAGGTAAGTTGTTAGTTAAGTTAGTTAGTTTAATAGAGAAGATGAGTGTAGTATGAGTTTTACAAGGGCTGTCCAGAAAGTTACTTGATGTTTTATGTATCTAGAACCGCCATCTTGATGTCTGAGCATTCCCACATTCACTATTCATCTAATTGTTTGAATTAATGTGGCTGAAACCCAGGGATTGTTACTAGTTGATAGGAAAATCAGCAGGCTTACCTTAAACATTATTGTCTAGTGTCCACTGATTAAAAAACAAATAGTACATTTATTTTACATATAATTAGAAATTTGTGATTGCACTGCAATCTTTTTCAATCAGTAGAGAACATTCTAGTGCAAATATGTCTGTGCAACATACTACATATCTGTTCAGTTGTCCTTTTCAGCCCATGTAAAAACTGATGGTGACAGTAACACCACAAAAGTGTTGCATTTCTTCATGTGGAGCAAGGCCAACGGAAGCAAACAAAACTCACAAACTTGTATTAGACAGCTATTAGTTTCCCCTAAAAAAAAGTGAACAGTTTTTATTTGTCAAGACAAAACAACTAAATTTAATTCACTTGCCATTATAAAGAAACATTTGCAGTTGGTAGGAAATCAATTTGTTATACATCTTTAAAAAATGTGTAAACTTATAACAAAAAACAAAACCAAATGTTTAGAAAGAGCTGCTCCTTTTAGTGATGTAAGTTTCATTCTTGCAAAGTGAAAATTCCCTTTGGTCGGATACTTGGAAATATAGGTAATATTTTACCATTCTCGCAACTTTGAAGTTGGCGCTAACTATGTGACGACTTAGTTGTTGAAGTCAAGTGATGATGTTAATTGTAAATTTCAATACCTATTTGGTTTATTTCACTAGGAACAAATTAAACTCTCATTTAATGATTACTTATGTCATAGATGCTGAAATGGCAATGACTCTAAAAAAGAGTCGCTGGTGATTACAAAGCAAACCTACGGGATTTCAAAATGAGTCGCTGGGCAGTAGCAAGGTTAATGGCACTTAGCCGATACTGTCTGCAATAATAAAATTGAAATGTGTGTTTTTCTTTATTTTTACTTTCACTTGGTATTTTTTTAATTAAGAAACATCACCTGCATTCAGGACAGCCCTAGTTTATATTGCTATTTTAAGTATACTCCCATCGAGGAGAAACCTTTCTAAGGTTTTGAACAATCGAGGAAGATTGCATATTAATTGATAACTTGTATTGTTGGTGGCGGAAGCAGTGTGATTTCTCTTTGCAGGGATTCTCTACTTTTTTTATACTGCAGCCTTGCATGCATACTATGCTATTTTCTAATTGGGTTCTTCCTTATAATTTAGGGAATATGTAGTGTGTTCATTAAGTATGGCATGTAATTGTTGTATAATTAATCAGGTTTATTATTTATAATGTTTGGAGGATTTTTACGTTAAAATCCATAAAAATGGTTCAGTAAATCTATTATAAGTCATATAAAATTGACCTTTAGAAAATATACTGTTACAATTATGTTGGCAATATAAATTATAATTCATAACTGTCTCAATGAACAACCTGTTTAACCGTAGCAGTGTGTGAAGTGCATCATTGATGCGCTTCAGGTTGTTTGGATACAAATGCTATTTATTGGCAAGATATCTGGATCACATTTATACCAATGTATTCATGAAGTTCTAAACTACAGATATAAATAGTAGATCTTTATCTGTAATGTAACGAGGTTCGTAAACACTTTAAAAATATTTCAAAAGCTCATGCCAGCTGTCAGAAGAAACTAGGAATCACGTGATTGTAACCAATTACAGGACTGATATGACGTGACTGACACACCATTACCAAGTGTCACCAAATACAGAAATGAATGATCTTTTCAGCACTGAGACTGCCATTTTATTCCATGTTCTACTTTTGTTTACAACAAACGTTCTTCCAAACCCTTACATTGGGGCCGGTAAATTGCATAAAATACATTTGGGAAAGCGTAATAAACTCCTTTATAATTTGTTAGTTCTAAATAATAAAAAACATCTCCTTGAAGATGAAAAGTTAATGCATCGAAAGAAAAGTCAAAAAGGTATTTTGTGCTGAAAGGTTGATAACAGTTTCAAAAACAAAGTTGGATATAATTTCCTACAACAGACATCCAATGAGTTTGCTGTTCTAGTCATCTTGGTTACACGAGTTATAATCTTTGTGGAAGTGCAGTATGTTCATTTTTAGATAATATACTAAGTATTACTTAGGGTAGGATTGTGAGGGGTTTTATGTTTAAATATATCATGTTAGTGTTAAAACCATTATTTATTTGTACAAGTTCATATTTCTTTGTGGGTCTAGGTCTATATCTCCCAAAAATTACAATTTGGATTATATTTTATGTTTTTTAAAAATTGTTTGTAGAATAGCAAAGGTCTTAATTTCTTTAGCTATAATTTATTATTCACAGTATTTTGGTTTTATACTTATTTTCTATTGCCTAATTAATTAGTTTCCTATGTAGAATATATTTTCAACAAAGATATAAAAATTCAGTATAGGGTCCAATTTGTAGATTGTTTTCGGGGTTTTCATTAAAAATGTTTTTTCCGTGGTATTGTTTTTGCCTCTAAAAAATATATCTTTATAGTTTTGGCTGCATATATTGATATTTTCTAATAGGGTGTAGTGTACTTTTAAAAATAAAAAATGTTTTATTTCACACTTAATGTTTAAGTTCACTAGACATTATGGTATATTAAAAAAATACTTTTTTACAAAACATATTGCAGAAATTCCATATTTATTTCTACTGAAAAACTAAGCACATATTCTTTTCTGTGTAATATTCTACAGATTGGCTATTTGGAATTTTTTGCAACCTTTTTTTGCTGCTAAAAAGTAGTCAAAGTAAAAATGTTGCTAACAAAATGTTTCCAGTTCTCATTCTTCTCATGACAACATATAGTACATAATTTAAAAAAGAATATATTTTAATGTACCAAATATAGTTTTAAGGCAGTAACTACACATTATCTAGCCTTGGGAAAGACTCGCTAGGACACAATTTTCAGTTGGATCGTCCTGGAATTTTAAAGGTATGTACTTGAAAAATGCGAGAATTGTACAGGAATTCATGATTGAAGTTGGCTGGACACCCTGTAACAACCTCATATGTACTTATTTTTTATTTATTCATTTTTTTCATCAGTTATTGTTTCACATTGTTATTCTTAATTTATAACGTATAAATAAGCAATATGTTGTTTATAGTAGGGTTTTTATTTAATTTTATTATTCTTTACCACTAAATATAGTGTAACTCTTTTAGGACCACAGATTTTCATTTCTTCATCTCTAAAATTGTTTTAGATTTACAAAACCAACCGTCAGCAAGTATAAAGTTCATATATAAAATTTCCAAACGAAATTCTTATAATTGAGAATTTAAAAACGTTTTAAAAATTAACTAAAGACGTACTTAACTGGGAAAGCTAAATGCTCATGTGAGGCATTTTAGAATGAATAACAATTTTTTAATATATTTTCAATGAATTAATCACGTTTTACAATAAAAACAAACAAAGACTAGTTTTTCCTACGTGGAATACATTTTCAACAAAAATATAAAAATTCGTAGTTGCATTTTCCATACTCTATTAATTTATTTCTTAGATTCACCAATTCTGTATATGTACAAGTCATTTTATGATGCATAAATGAAGAATAAAGTATGTTTGAATTTTAAATACTGTCAAGATTTTGCTAAAATTGTAATTGTTTGTGGGAAAAATTGTATCTTCTAAATTAATACAAATAGCGTAATGGTTTAGAGATTTTCTTTGTTTAAATTGCCATATGTATATTTTCTTAAACAAAAATTACTTTACCAACCCCGTCATAAAGTTTTAAAGATTAACATTTTTGTTTTGCATGAATTTGGAAAATAATAAAACGTATTATTGTCTAAATGAATTTATATATTTAATTACTGGACAGTTATTTGGAAGGTGCAAGTTAATTGAACAGTTTCATCAATATCAAAAATTGACAGATGACGTATTTTTTTAAAGTAAGAACCATTTGATAAGATAAAAGCCATAGAAAATGTTTTAAATCTAAATTTTCAGATTTTATATACTTTTCTCTATTCATCAAATAGCTGCTTTAGTTTGTCTAAAAGTTTACCATATTTTTCAACTAAATTTAGAACAACCTCTTTATTACAATCTTGTCACTTGCTGCAATAATGAAGACTCACAATTTTTTTCACTTCTTCGTTCTAGTGGTTGCTGCTAACATAATGTTTGAGATAGCAGAAAAGATGGAAAATGTTTGGCACAAGGTTGTACCTGTAGTGTAGATGATCCAAAACTTCTCAGTCGAAAGAATCTAATAAAGATTGGCTCTAGAAGCTGCAGTCTAAAATTGATGCCCTGCATTGTCAGAAGTGAAATTCTCTTTGTCAGCATCCTATGTCTTTTGTTTTGAATTGCTCTGCATAGCTACTCAGGGTTTCAATGTAGGTTTCCTTATGACAGTTCCTTGTTGCATGGAATCAACCACCAAACACCATGTCTATCCCAAAACACGGGTGCCACTTTGCTTGGGCTTGACCTTTACAGTATATTCATATTTTGTTTCTTTGATTCGGACATTTAACGCTAAACTCACATTTTGTCTCCAGTTACATTATGATTGAACAGTCATTCTCTTCTTTGTCGTATGTAACCAAAATTGTTTTTATGAACCTTTGTTCAATGTTTAGGAACCCAAAGGAAGTTTTCAGAAACAGTTTTTTATATCTCTGACCTACACGCTTGTTAGTAGTTTGTCAGAGAGAATGTGTATTGTGAAACGTCTGTTCTCACAAATTTTTGCCTTAACTGAAGCCACTAATTTGTCTGTGATCAAAGATAACTGGAGCAGCCCTCATCAAAGTTGTTCTTAAGGCCATCTTTTAAATCTCTACCCACTTGTGCACTTTTGCCCTTATTCATGGCATTAGCACCATAAAATTCACCAATGTGCCAGTGAATGTCTGCCTGTAGTAGGCAGGTATGTTGCCGACAAAATATGTATCACTGAGCGAATCTTGCACAGGGGTGTTTCAGTAATCTTGGAACATGTTAAAAAAGCAGAACAGACAATGCTTTGTTCCCAATGGTAGTGTAGTGTAGTGGGTACCAGAGTTATCGCAATATAACCGGATCAGGCAACATTGAGCGTGGCTGCTGCTTGGATAGGTGACCGCTGAGCGATCATTCCTTGTAAGCAGCCCGCCTGCCCGGCCGTTGGTGATGGTTCGGAAGTCACCTTTAAGCCATTGATCCCCAGGATAATTGTTTATAGAGGCTTCTTAGCCCTAACTTCACCTAGTTAAATAAGGTATTTTTACTTTACTTATTACTTTTAACAGAGAACAGACTATACAGGTTACATAGTTGCATCTGAGCACAGTTGTTCCCAATGAATGCTGGGAACCCACGGAAGTTCTCGTTACAGCACTCACTTGGACTAATCCTACATATAACAAAACAGCCGTTACTTAAAAAGACGCCTCATATAAATAGAAATAATATTAATGGTAAAATTATAAATTGTGAATTGATAAGAAAGTTAAATGTTATTGACTTTTGCCTTTGTTCAATTGTCAAGTCATTTTGAAACCTGTAATTCACTGTAAATAAACTCAATGCAATTCAATATGCTGACTATTAGTTGTTAGTTGAGGTGACTAACAAACATAGTAGTGTACTTTGTTTAACATAAAACTGCACGCTTTCTCCTTTCTCACACTGTCGTGTTTACTACTAAATACAACAATTCATTGTGGTGATATTAAATAAATATTTAAACAAACGTAACATCAGGGAGCTAGCTATTGGGTGTCAATGACAACAATAAGCAAGCATTTCAGTTGTGAAAGCCAAGTGATTCTACCATCAAATTTCGTTTTACATTGCTACAGATTGAATCAATTATTAATTCATAAACACTAACAACGTCAAATCACAACATGTTGGGGGTTAAAATTTGGTAGGATAAATGTTAATAAAAATGAGCTTTATAACCTAAAACTCAACCTATCCATATATCTTTAGTCTGTATTTTTATTCTAAGAGATTAACTAATATCATTAGTTGGTCCTAAAAGGGTCAATTGAAGTAGATTTATTGTATTTGATATCATTAGTTGGTCCTAAAAGGATTAATTGAAGTAGATTTATTGTATTTAATATCATTAGTTGGTCCTAAAAGGGTTAATTGAAGTAGATTTATTGTATTTAATATCATTAGTTGGTCCTAAAAGGGTTAATTGAAGTAGATTTATTGTATTGTAGTAATGTTATTTTGTTAAATACTTAAAAATTAATTAGGTGTAAACTTTAAATACTATGTAACTATTAAGAAAAAAGGTGTTACTATGAATAATAAATACCATTGGCTATATTTAACATAAATTACTAAGGAATAACACAAACATCCTGTATCTGTATTTGTTTGGAAAAATTGTATAGTTTATTTTTTTATTTTTGTAGTTTGTATTTTTCATTATTGATAAGTAATATATGTTGTGTAACATCAGTTGTTGTTTCACATTATATGCCTATTGGTGTGCATTGCTTAGGATTTGACATTTTGTGACGTTCAGTTAGTTACCTTTCACTGGTATCAGTTTCAGCTTGGCCGATATAATTGTTTGGAATTACGTATCCCCTCATTCACTTCTTTTATGTTATCTTTTCTGTAATAATAATTTGTTACATAATTAATGCTGGAACAAAAAAAGTTATGCCAGCAAACAATAACATGAAAATACTGTACAGGGTGTATATTATGTCTGGAAAACACCCAAATATATCCTTTAATAATTTAAATATAAATTTGAAACCTCTTACAATCGTGATAGAGATTGGGCATCTACTTTTTGGAACAATGTTTGTTATGTCACACCAACGGGGGACGTCCTGCCGAGGGTATCGTGAATATTCTTAATGGAAGCCTATACCTTGTGATACATAATTTTAAAGGTAATAATAGCTTACTGAATTGAATGCCACAAACCGCATCTCAAAGGAATTATTCTTATCAGAAAATAGAGCATTTTTAGTATTGAAAATTTACTGATGTATTCAACAATGTAATTTTAACATGGTTCTTGCCACAAAATGTGTTACACTAATTTTTTAGCATTTTTTAAATGTTCAATTAAAATAAAACAAAAATTTCATTTTAAGCTGGTTCTATTAGCACAAATTTGCCAGTTTTTATTACAGTACAATTATGGAAATACTTATGTTATTGATTTCTTATTACAAATAAAAAAATAATGTATGCTGTTAGAAAAGTCTTACAAAAAAAAACGTTTTACCCTGCATTTGGTGTCAAAGCAATTGTTCGAACTGTGTTCCTTCTAACGGTTTGACAATGAGCCAATCTTGTGTAAAATGATTCGACAGAGTTGCCTAACATTTCTTCAGTTATCAAAGCAATCTCCTCTATAAATCCTGTTTTCTTAGGTCTTCCAAATTATGAGGCTTTCTTCTATAAACATTGGATTTTAAATGACCCCATAGGAAATAATCGATTGGTGACAAATCCGGAGATCTTGGAGGCCATTCGATTTCTCCTCTTCGGCCCAATCCATTTATGAGGAAACCTTAAAATCCAAATACTCTCTTACCTGTTCTCCCATAATGGGGTGGAGCACCATCCTGCTGAAACCATACATTATCAAAGTATTTCTCCTGATGCAATTTGAATAGCTGGGATTATTTCATTTTGGAGCATATTGTAGTAAAGTTCGGCATTTAAATTTTCCATTGATGAAAAAGGGTCCAACAATTTTGTTACCTAAAATTCCACACACCATAACGTTCAGTTTTTTTGTGGTTGCTGTGAATGGGACTCAGTAATCCAATGTGGGTTTTTCCACTAGCCCAGTAACGGCAATTGTGCCTGTTTAACATTGCCATTTAGGAAAAAAGTTTGCCTCATCAGAAAATAGTATGTTGGTCAGAAAATCTCTATTGTCATCACATTTGCGCATCACAAGTTCACAAAACTCAACTCTTCTGGCGTAATCATCCTCACTTAACTGTTGGACTAAATGAACTTTAAATGGTTTGTATTTATTAATTTTCAAAATCTTACTCACAGACATAGGATGCACATCATGTTGCTGTGCAGCTTTCTGAGCGATGTATGTGGGTCTTCCAATAAATGTTTTGCAAAACATCTAGTGCATGTTCTTCATCTGTTGCAGATTGTATCCTACCCGACTTTGGCCGATTACGTACACTCCCTGTCATTTCAAAACGCTCAATAGTTTTTGATATTGTTGAAAACACTTATGGGATTTCCTTTCTGGGAAAGTGTCATTAAACAAAATTACAAACTTCCCGATAAGATCTTTGACGATCGCCATATCCTCGCATCATCATCAACAGAGTAATTCGTTCTCTTTCAGACAATTCCATTAAAATGCCAAATAAAAAACTGAACTACTGTAATTAGATAACTTGTTGACAGCAATGCTTCAGAGACACTGATTAACTCGACAGGGAATGATATGACCTTTGTCCATTTGTAATTCCCAAGCTTAGACCTGTCTAGTGAAAGCTCCATGCTCAACAAACTGAAACCTGTAGACCAGATGATTAATAACACAATAATGTTTCTCATAGGCTAGTGACCTTTGTCTCTTTAAACCTTCCTGCTGACTGGAAAACACCAAGTACAGATTCATAAGTAATCAGAGAAAGTGACTCATAAGTTTTGTTCATTGTAATAAAAACTGGTAAATTTGTACTAATGAAACCAGCTTAAAAATAAATTGTTTATTTATTTTAATTGAACATTTAAAAAATGCTAAAAAATTTAGTGTAACACATTTTGTGGCAAGAACCATGTTAAAATTACATTGTTGAACATCAGTAAATTTCAATACTAAAAATGCTCTATTTTCTGATAGAATAATTCCTTTGAGATGGCGGTTTTGTGGCATTCAATTCAGTAAGCTATTATCTTTAAAATTATGTATCACAAGGTATAGGCTTCCATTAAAAATATTCACGATACACCCTCGGCAGGACGTCCCCCGTTGGTGTGACATAACAAAACATTGTTCCAAAAAGTAGATGCCCAATCTCTATCACGATTGTAAGAGGTTTCAAATTTATATTTAAATTATTAAAGGATATATTTGGGTGTTTTCCAGACATAATATACACCCCTGTATAAATACCTGACTAAGATTTTCCACAATGTAAATTTCATTATTCACATTGATATTAAAAGTTATTAGCATATTCACACATTTCTATTACATGATTGATTCTGTGTGCATATATAACACATCGAACATATCTGAAAAACTGAACATAGAAACAATTTTAAACAGAAACAGACCGTGTCAATTATCACTCCATTAATTACTAATAAAATATGCAATTTACCTTCTACTCCAGAAACTTTTTAGTACAAACAGGTTTGCTGCTAACAATTTGTGCAAAAGAGGACACAGAAGTATCCGATTTTATTGCTGTAATGACTGGACGTTTAACTCTCCAAGTGTCTACATCAATTTATATAGGCCATAGTAATATTAGCTTGTAGCCAAATTTAATTTTTTTTAATTAACAAAAAATGTATAATTGTTATGGTATGTATTAAGTCCAGTACATAGAATTTTTCAGAAAAGACCTGTAGAATCACAAAATATACTTGTTAAAATAAAAAAAGTGTTGCTACTTTATATTGTGGTAGTATAAGAAATTTTCAATTCATTCCCAAATAAAAAATGAAACAGGTCAAATTATGCCAAATTTATTTGTGAATCCAAAAATATGAGGGTTTATATTAAGATATAAGCAATCTATAAATATACACACACAAAAATTGACTGACAACAAAGCTGCTGAACAAGAAAAACTTCAAGCAATAACTAATAAAAGTACTAATGTTTTCTGGAGACAGGCTATTAGGAAATCAATGACCAAAAAATGTATAGACTATATATTTAGCTTCCCATTAATGTGTCTTTAACTGGTTTTTTGGATTTATGCAACCTTTATAGCCAGTACATGTTAGCCAATGAAAATATCACTGTTAACACTCACAGAGTGAAGGTCCAGTCTTTTTATTAACCCCAGCTTTTTGTCTTAAATGTTTATATGGCATGTTATAACAATTCTTTTTTTTAATAATTCTTAATTCAGTAACCCTTAGCACAGGTGATCAGCTCCCAAATCATCAAAGTTGCTTTATTTGTATAGTGAAGGAAAACTAATAGACCAGTAGCGGTTAATATGTGCTGAAAGTTTGATGCAATTTTGTTATTGATTACTGTTGAGTACACTATAGTGATCACGAAACTTGCTATTGAAGGAGAGTTGTCCACAATTTGGAGGTGAGGAAGAAATCTAGACAAAGGAAAACGGCGATTTACTGTGCGAGCTGTAACTCAAGGACGTTTTTGGGATGAAACATTGTAACCAAGCGGTTTGGTAGGAAACAATATTCAAACTTGCCACAGTGTTTATATAACAAATATTCATTTAACTCTATTTTGTGTATTAGTAGTGTTTTAATTTGTATAAAATTACAACAAAAATTTGAAGAGAGTTGAAGCTTTGATTTTATTACTAAATTAAGGCAATTTACTTAAGCAAAACCCTTTATGGCAAACAAAATTTTTTTGATGGCAATACTGTGAAATAACCCGGCCGAAGGATTAATATACTAATAGGATTCAAAAACATTTTACAATGAAATACTAATTAAACTGAAAGTTATTTACAGGATATCAATTGTCCTGGGACAGCTTAGTATTATTTTAAACCATTACAAATAGAGCTAAAAAACCTAACATATTCTTAGTGCACATGAAAAACAAATGTATAGACTATACAGGGGGAGGCAGACCACCCGTACAGTACGTATAGCGGCAAACCAAACGAGGTAGATTATTCATAACAACTTAAACCCCCCTATTTCCATCCCAAAGAATTTGGAGAAATTATTTTGAAATCTCTAAAATTCCCCAAAAGGGTAGTTTTTGGAAAATTTTCCAATGTAAAGGTATGTTGAGTTATACCTCATTTTAAAAGTATTTCTTCACTGATTATTTTTATGCAAAAAGTTTGAACCTATCTTGCCGCTTATGTACAGGGTACACTAAAAACGTTAAAAAATCAGGGGTTTGTGGGTAAATTTATTGCAACTACCTGCACAAATATAGAGAGACGATATTTTTATTCAAAACTAATGATGAGACGGCTTATCGAAAAATATCAAATGCCACCCTACCCCAAAATTTACATTTTAAAAATACATAGAATTTTAAAATACTTAACAGCCACAATCTAAAAAAATCAAATAGCAACCTACAGTAGGTTGTGTTGTACATAATTATAAAGGTCTTTAAAAAAATTTTCCAAAAACCACCCCTACCCCCCAAAAACTACCATTTTTGGGAGGTTTAGAGATTTCAAAATAATTTCTCCAAATTCTTTGGGGAGGAAATAGGGGAGTTTAAGTTGTTATGAATAATCTACCTAGTTTGGTTTGGCCGCTATACGTACTGTACGGGTGGTTTGCCTTACCCTGTATATTTAGCTTCTTATTAATGTAACTTATATGTTATAATATCGGCTTTTGTATTATTTTTATATTATCTGTAAAGAGCGAGTGCAACGGTGACAGAACAAATTTTCTAACAAACTAAACATAAAAAAACAATTTATGTTTATTTATTTACTCTTGAAACACGAAGTCAAGTCATGTTCTTATGGGAGATAATAAATGTCAGACAGCTGATATAAAAAAAATCATGCACAACAACATACAACTTTTTATAACAACAGCAGGTTATAACAGTAAATTTAAAACATTGACTTCTAAATGTTTTCGTGTCCCATCTACATTGCAACCCACATAGATAATGAAAGAATGGTAATTACAAATTTCTTCGCCAGTTCCTGCCCTGTTTAATATCGATCATTTTGTAGTTATCAAAAATTAATTTATGATCACCATTCTTTATTTCTGTGGTTTACAATATAAATGAGACAAGAAAACAAGGAGTCATTTTGCCTAACCTATTTCGAAAGATATTTAAGATATTTGTTCATGATTTTTACAGCTTATTTTCAACAAATTTAAAAATTAACACTTAATTTAATTTGAAATCATTGGAAAAAACTTTGTTATTAAATAAAATTTAATTTTTTCTAATAAAATATACAGCTCAATCTTTATATTTTGTATATAATACACTTTTACAATTGTAAATATTTTTGAATTATAATTATCTCTATTGTTCTTTTGAGTGGTGGGTAATTTTACAGTAGTCATGCCTCCAAAAGTAAGCTTTTTTGTTTGTTTTTTTATCAATAATTTTCTTTAAGATAATTAATCCAACTTATGTCTTAGCCATTTGAAGAGAAATCTTCTCATCAGACATTCCTTGATTTACATGATGCCTGCCATACATATATCAGTTATTTTCTGTAAACGTAAAACAGGCAACAGTGTTGAGCAAGGGGTGGAGAGGGGAGATTCAGACGCATCAGCTACTTTCGTGTGGGCTTCTTTAGCAGATTTTCAATATTTATTTTTGAAATCCCTTATCTCGAGATAAATGATAAAGGATTTCAGCTCAGTTAAATAATTTTTGGTGTTTGAGAAAAATAAATTTAGAACAACCCATCAAATAGACTTCTGCATTTTTTGGAAGTACAGCCGGCATCTGATCAATTAGATGTTAGCACTTAAATGGTTAAAGGATTGTTAAAGTACCTGATGAATTCAATGACCTAGGAAACCATAAGAACCTTGGGTTCATTTCTCCTTTGCATTTTCTAAATATATAGTTGTGTTATCAGTAAACAAATATTTGTTTAATTTGATTTTTTAATTAATTTAAGGCAGTTTTTATTTTCCCCAATATTAAAGTTATATAGTAATTGAATATACCTACTATATTTTGTTCTCCAATATATCAAAATGAATTCACATATGACAACTTTAAGGCTATTATGCTTCCGCTGTAAATTTTGTGCATGCTTCAAAACAAAGTTAGATGTAAATAATAAGTTTACAGTATATAAACTCTCAGTTATCACTTTTACTAACCATATGTTTCTTTTCAATATTAACCTGCTTAGACTAAACTTGTTGGTGAAGGTGTAGAGGATGACAACTATTTAGATACTTGACATAATGTGTATGTTGTTAATTTAAATGATCATTTTATTAACACTACTTATGTTGGGCGTTCTTACTTCTTTGCATGCTGTATTTAAAAAATAATAAAATATAGAGTTTTCACACTAGTTCCATTACATTGCATTTTGCGGTTAATTTGCCATGGACAAAAGCACAAAAGGAATTGGTAACAATCTAACATTTCAAGTTCAAACTTCTGTAAATAAAAGTATATTATGCTTAAAGTTTATGAAATACTAATGTTTATGAATTACATATCTATAAGTATCACAAATAATATTTATGTAAATAAGAGTAATTTTGTATTAGTATTTTAGGAGAAATAGGAAATGGTTTTAATTATTACATAGTATTCAATCAATCAATCTCTGTATTTGTGATATCGTAGAGAAATACAAATGCGTCAATACTGTTTTCCAGAAAGTACAGAATAATAAGAAGTTTGTTAACAATTGCTTGTCAGAGGTTAAAATATACTTAAGTCAAAAAAAATATTTCACAAAATACAATTGTTAAATTGTGATTGAAGAACTCGGCTATGCTGTAGAAAGGCCGTTCCGCCAACCATTTGCTGAGCTCTCTCTTCAGGTTCTGTCCTCTTATTCTTCTCAGTTGATCTGGAAGATGGTTGTGGAGTCTGCAGCCAATGTAGAGTGGTTGTCTCTCGGATAGAGTGAGCCGATGTTGTGGTGTTGCAAAATATGAAGCATGCCTGGTGGGGTAGCTGTGGACGTTGCTGTTACGAGGTGGATCTTGATTGTCGGCATACATGATTACTTCTCGTATGTAGAGGTTAACCACTGTCATGATTCCCAGCTCTTTAAAAGATGTACGGCAAGACTGTAGTGGCTGCAGATCTGCAAGTATCCTCACAGCTCGTTTCTGCAGGATCAACACTCGTTCCATGGTGCAGATTGAGGTTCCACCCCAAATAATTAGACCGTATCTAATATGTGACTCAATTAGTCCAAAATATGCTGTTTTGGCAGTTTTGATATCAGCTATTTGTTTAAGTCTTTGCACAGCGTATAGGCCAGAGGAAACTATTTGGCACAAGTTGTCGATGTGGGGGGTCCAAGTGAGTTTTGCATCAATCGTCATTCCTAGCAGTTTTATTTTCAATTCTTGTACTACATTGTCTATACCTAGTGTGACACTTCTCCTTCCAAAAATTATCTGCTTGGTTTTTGTAGTGTTTGCAACCAAGTCGTTTTCCCTTCAATATTGATAGGCCTTATTCAAACTTTGGGAAGAGTGTTCCTTTAAACTAGCAGCTGATTCACCGCTAACTACAAGAGTAATATCATCAGCATACATTAAACAGGTGCTCATTTTACCAAGATGTTGTGGCATGTTATTGATGAATAAAATAAAAAGGACTGGTCCCAAAACAGAGCCCTGAGGTACTCCTCTTGTTATTTCTTGGAGACTGGATTTTACAAATTGTACCATGTTGTTGGATGTGGACTTTATTTCAACTACTTGAGAGCGTCCGCTCAAGTATGATTGAAACCAAGATTTTGCTGTCCCATGTATGCCTAGAGCTTCAAGTTTTAAGAGGATAAGATCATGCCCTAGGGAATCGAAAGCCTTACTGAAGTCAAGAAGTATTCCTGTAACCGGTTTCTTGTCTTCGAGCTGATCAATTACACTCTCCATGAGGCTGATTATTGCTGTTGTGGTCGATTTCCCCTTTACAAACCCATGCTGCTTCTCAGTTAACAGGCTGTTAGCTTCGAGATGATCCATTAATCGTGCTAGCACCACTTTCTCAATTACTTTAGAGAAAGTGGAAACTAGAGATATGGGTCGATAGTTAGTTAGATCTGTTGCAGAACCTTTTTTGTATTTAGGATAGACTTTTGCACATTTAAGAGCACTTGGGAATTGTCCTTGAAATGATCTATTAATTATGCTGGTTAATGGAGTTATTAGTTCACAAGTTGTGAGGGAACCTCATCCAGTCCCGCAGACCACTTCGGTTTAAATGTTTGAATTATTTTTGATACTTCTTCAGGATTGGTGAATGACAGCTCTGAAAGATATTTGTCACATGTGAATGTGATAGGGTTAGCTCTGGCAGTTCTTGTCACGTCACTCTTTTTTAGTGCTTCATCAGCAGCTTTTATGAAATAGTTGTTTAGTTGTTCTGCCACTTCAAGTGGCTCGTCCAGTAACTTTCCGTCCACTTTCAGCTGTATCTGAGGCTCCCTTTGTCCTTGTTTCTTTCGTTCCTTATTTATCGTATCCCACATAGCTTTTGGTTTGTTAAAAGATTGTTCTATGTATTCTACAGTGGCTTGTTTGCGCAGGGATTTTAATTTTAGATCGTACCTTTTCTTTGCATCAGTGCAGATTGCTTTGTCTTCAATATCTCCTGTCAGTTCAAATTTGGAGAGAGCTTGCAGGTAGGCTTGCTTCAGTAAAAGTGTGTCTTTATTGTCATACATATCTAAGATTTTCTTCTTTCTTGGTCTTCGTTTCTTTTTTGGGCAAGCCATCTCTATAGTTGCAGTCAGTGATTTGGAGAAATTTTCATAGGCTTGGTCAACATTTATGGCATTGTGAACTTTGAGCCAGCTATTTTCTGCTAGGAGGTACTTCAGGTGATAAATATTCTCCTCACGGAAGTGTCGGATGATCTGACCTGGTTGAGTTGAGTTTGGCAGTGAAATTTTGAGGTTGCATATTTGGGCCTTATGGTCAGATATGCCAGTATGTATTACCTCAACATCCAAATCTTTTGTGTAGTGATTTGCACAGACACAGTCAATTGAAGTTGAAGTGGTGTTTGTTACTGTGGTAGGAGGTATAGATAGTCTCTCAATGTCAAGATTGGCCAGTGTTTCATTTAATTTAGCTGTGTTGGTGTCAGTCTTTAGAATATCAACATTAATGTCACCCATGATGATCAATGGATACTTGTAGGCTGCTGTTTCTTCTATTATTGTAGAAAGTCTTTCCAAGGCTTCATCTAAATTAGCCTTTGGTTGTCTGTATAGTCCAAGCAAGAACAGTTTGCTGTTTCCTTTGTTTAGTTTTATTATTGATGCTTCTAAGTTTAGTTCTTTGCACTTATTTAGCACATCAATGGGAGCAATATGTTCAGCTAAGCAGTCTTTAGCGTATATTGCAACACCACCCATTTTATGGTCTACTCTGCTAAAATGGGTCAGGAGAGTGTAATGAATCAGATTTGTCATGCTCAGTTCATCTCTATTTAAACCATGCTCTGTTACAATTATGATGTCTGGCTTTGTTGTTTGAATCAGGTGGTTAACACGGTCAATTTTGTTTGCCAGACCCCTAACGTTCTGATGGAGAATTGAAAAGTCTGTCATAGATGAATTGGCCTTAGTGAGGAGTTGGTGTATATTCTCGTCTTCTGATGGTGCCTCATTCTCTCTTCTTTTCTTTGACGGAGTTCTAAAAAATCTGGTTTGCGATTTGCCTGCATATGAACAGGAGGGGCAGTTGGGGCCAGAGCTTGGTCCCTGGGAGTTTTTGTGTCAGGGGCTCTTCCATCCTGTATAATTTCCGGGGAATTTTGTATTGGAAGGTTGGTTCCTGGGGTCGGCAGGGTCTGTAGAGGAGGACTGATACAGGCAGTGTCTTCAGACGTGCAGTATGTACTCTTTTGTAGGAAACCTTCATAGGTCTCATTATCTTCTAGTATTTTTGCACTCAATGGAGGGCATCTACTTATATTAAAGGTTCCATATTGCTTGTTGTTGACTAAATTGTCATTTTGGAGCGTGTTTTTTACAACTTGTTTGGGGTAACTTTTTATTTTTTCATTATATATTTTACTTTTCTTAACCTGAAGAGCCACGCTGAACTGGTTGGTTTTAGTTTCTGTTGCACTCTTCCTGCGCTTATTTGAGCCATGAGGTTTTGAGCAAGATAGGTTTCTAATGGGTGGTCCTTTCTTAATGGTCTCAGGAGTATAAGTAACTCCAGAGGGAAAATATTGGATTGTGAAGAGAATTAAATATTCTCGGAAGAGTAAATTTGAGATGATTAACTATAGTTTTTACATTCCTATTGAATTTAACACTCTTAAACCCATTGAGGAAGTATCTATTGAGCTCTGCAGGACCGGTATCAGCAATTAAATAGAGCAAAAATGTAAGACTTTGGTTAAAGCTTTCTAAAACAAAATCCATAAAAGATAGAGTAATATTTTTTACCACTGTTTTTACAGTGAAATTTTCATTTAATTTACTAAATACTGTGTTTGTAATGAAATTGTTAATTGAAAAAAATTGTCAATTTTGTAAATATTTTATGTAAATAAAAAATTATTATTTTATTTCTTTCAATTTATTTCTAACTAACTTTAACATATTTTACCTAAAATATGACAATTTTTTTAACATAAATAAAAGTTGTCATATATATATATATATATATATATATATATATATATATACAGGGTGATTCATGAAGTTCTCCCCCCACTTCTACAGCACATTGTACTAGTAAAAATAATGAAAAAATGTTATATAAACATAGGTCCGAAAACGCTTCGTTAGCGAGTTACAGCTAGCGAAAGATTTCGCCTGAATTCCTGGGTAAAGAGTAAAATAAAGTCATACTGAACTTTTGGAAAGGTTAATTAAGTAAGAAATATCGTGGATTCTTATGTATTTTTACCTGATAAAGCTAATAAAATAGGTTTCAGAACTGTACCTGTAGTAGTTTTTGAGGGATTCAGGGTTAAATGCAAAAGATTGGGGCACGAAACAATGTTTTTTTAAGTTTGATGTACAATAACTTTGTTAAATTGGTAATAAATACATAAAATCAACAAACATTAATTGTAGAGAATTTAATTCTGAGAAAATTGATATAATCAAAGTCTAAAATAAAACAGAAATAAGTACCAAAAAATCGATTTTATTCAGTATAATACATTACTAGCTGTAAAGAAATACCGTACGGTATTTAGTTAAAATAAAACAAAAACAAAATGTTTGTTCCTTAATGATGAGATAAATTGAGAAAACAAGATTAACTGTTTAAATAAATTTGTTTGTAAATAAAAATATCATGTTTTATTACGTTGTATTTTTTAAAAAATAAAAATTACATCAAATGTTCGAAAATAAATGAAGCAAACATTTTCCCATTATTGTTTACTAATCATCGAAATGCAGTTTTTTGTTTTATTAATTTCTAAGTTGGTAACGCACGAATAACAGCTGATCAACAATGGTATTCTGTACTGTTACGTTAGAACTGTGTGTTAGTGGTGTTTTGCAAGCTACAGCAGGAGATCGGGTTCTGTGAATCGTGTTATTAAATGCAATTTTTCTGTGAGTTATAATTCGATTGTTTATTCAGCGAAAAAATGCCTTACTTATTTACATCAGAGGAATACGCTGATATGGTTTTTATTTTGGGTTACTGTAATGGTAATGCTAGAGCTGCTGTAGAAGAATATGAACTACGTTACCCTAATAGGAGGATTCCAGATACCAAAACAATTTCAGGAACTTTTCGTACTCTTCGGGAAACAGGATCTCTACCAAGTACTAGAACCAATTATGAACGAGCTGTCCAACTTGATGATGGTATTGTTATTAATGCTGTTCATCGCAGTCCAGGTGTAAGTACACGACGTATTTCTAGGCGGATAGGAGTTTCGCAGTCAACGGTGTGGAGGTCACTTAATCGAAACAAATTTTATCCGTTTCATAAACAAAAGGTTCAACATCTACAGCTAGGGATGGTCCGCTTCGCTTGGAGTTTTGCAACTTTTTGAATATTAATAATCAACTCTACAAGCGTATTTTGTTTACGGATGAGGCACAACTCACTCGGGATGGTGTCAATAACTTGCACAATGAACACTCATGGGCAGAAGAAAATCCACATGAGGTAGTGGAACAGAACTTTCAACACCGATTTAGCGTCAATGTCTGGTGTGGCCTTTTGCACAATCGGCTGATTGGACCTTTCATATTACCTGGACGCCTAAATGCTGAGTTCTATTTGCATTTCCTTCAAGAAGAGTTGCCGCAGCTGTTAGAGAATGTTCCTTTACATCTCAGACAAAATTTGTACTTCCAGCATGACGGAGCACCTCCCCACTTTTCACGTGCCGTTTCTGCTTACTTAAATCATCAATTTCCTGGACACTGGATTGGTCGTGGAGGGTCTCACCCTTGGCCACCAAGATCACCAGATCTATCTCCATTGGATTATTGCATCTGGGGATGGATGTAACAAAGTAACAAAGATTTAACAAAGTTATTGTCCATCAAACTTAAAAAAACATTGTTTCGTGCCCCAATTTTTTGCATTTAACCCTGAATCCCTCAAAAACTACTACAGGTACAGTTCTGAAACCTATTTTATTAGCATTATCAGGTAAAAATACATAAGAATCCACGATATTTCTTACTTAATTAACCTTTCCAAAAGTTCAGTATGGCTTTATTTTATTCTTTACCCAGGAATTCAGGCGAAATCTTTCGCTAGCTGTAACTCGCTAACGAAGCGTTTTCGGACCTATGTTTATATAACATTTTTTCATTATTTTTACTAGTACAATGTGCTGTAGAAGTGGGGGGAGAACTTCATGAATCACCCTGTATATATATATAAAACAATAAGCTCAAAAATAAAATAAAAACGTATTATGAGTAATGATTTTTTATGATTATGCTGGACATTCCCTTAAACTTCTTTTAAGGGATTAAAAACCTCCATATTCAAACTTAAACTAGTCAAACTATTACTATTTAGTTGCTTTCTAAAACATCTTTCTATACTGGTATTAATTTGACATGTCGGTTGTCTAAAAAAAAAACAGTACTTGAATTAGACTTACCTTTATTACAATCTTCACTGACAGGTACTTGAGGAACAAATTGGTACACTGAGAGCACTGTATCATTTTCAACTTTCTGACAGTGTACTTTGCACTCAGCTGATGTAGAAGTAAAGCAGCGCCCACTTTAAAAAATCTATAATTACACCCAGATTTTTTGTTGTATAGACTTGCTGTAAGTTTGGCAGTGGTGATAGATCATCTTTCTTTCTTCCCAGTATAAGTTGTTTGGTCTTGGTTTCATTGAAAACCAAGTCATTTTTATGGGAGTATTCTTGTGCTAAGTTAACAGATATAAAACTTTTTATTTCTAGTTGATCTGTGGCGATATCACAAGACAGCAAAACTGTGTTATCAGCAAACATTACAGCGTAACTATAGTCTTTAACATATTTTGGAAGGTCAAGGGTGAAGTGCACAAACAGGACTGGTCGTAGGACAGATCCTTGGGGGACACCTCTCTCCATAGGCGTCTCTCTCAGATTTAACGGTTCTCATTTCTCCATTTTTTGTTTCTTTTAGTTCAACGAGTCGGCTTCGATTAGACAAATAACTGCAAAACCATTTTGCTGCCGCACCATGCACCTCCAAGGCTTTTAATTTGGGTAGTATTAAATCATGTCGAAGACAGTTGAATGCCTTACTAAGATCTAAAAAGACACTTGAAACAGTATGTCCAACATCTAGGTTATTCACAGTGAAATCTACAAGATCTGCAAGTGCTGTATTTGTAGATCTGCCTGATATGAAGCCATTTTGCCTTTTGACTAGTAAATCATCCTTCCTATTATCTGTTATTATTTCCTTGTCTTCAACATCTGTCAGTCCACTGAATCTATTTGGTGTCAGAATATTGATAAACATTGATTTATCATTGATTGGTATATTTTTAGTAGATGAGTTCTGTTCATGTTTTTTTAGGTTTCTTTGTTGTGTTTGACAAGTTACCATGCATATTTTCCACCTGAAGAAAGTTAGCTTCTTTTATCTTTTTATCAAGAGCCCCAATTTTGCTTTCAAGACAGTCTATGGTCTTCTTTAGCTCGTTTATATAAGCTAAATTCATTGTCTACTCTTCTTCCAGCTGAAGAATTATGTCATCCTTGAAGCTATCTATTTTAATTCTTTCCTGCAGAGAATAGATTTTATTTTTTAGTTTCAGTTCCTTTTTATTATTTTTTCAGTTAAACAAGAAATGTAATTTTCCATTTCTTTCATGTTGTCTACTAATTCCAGTTGAATTTCTGATTTAAACTGTTTTAGATAACACATTTCTGTTTGAGAACTTCATTTTCTTTCAGTAGTAAACTCTCTGTTTCAGTAGGATGGGAAATGTTTTTATCTTCCACACTTCCATCACTATCACTGATATCAGAATTGCACTCATAATCACTGTCTAGTAACAAAGTAACAACTTATTCTTGTAATTTTTTACAACCATTATGATCAATCAGTATCCAAAAAAAACACACCTAACCTTGCATGTAGTAGTAGCTGACAACCGAAAACAATAACAAAGCATTCGATCAAATAGGTGATCAATTCAGTGCTGCCCGTAAATGAAATGAATTTTCCTCTTCGTAAAAGAACCAGTAAACATCATAGAAACCATACCTATCAGATATTTTCAAAACTAGAACAGCACATTACAATAAAGAATGGCTAAATGTAAACTATGTAACCAGCTCCTATGTCTTCCCCAATGCGTTAATGCCACAATATTTTTTCAGTTCACTGCCCAGTCCCCTTGGAATGTTTGTGCAGACTTGCACTAAATTGCTTGTATCTCTTTTTTGTTTGGCAATAAGTTATTAATTTTGGTTCTGTTTTTCATATTAACTATATGAATAAAACATCAGCAAACTATTTTTATTCTTGAAAAAATTTAACAACAATGTAAAAACACATTTATGAGCATTTTATAATTATTTTACTTTGATTTCAAAAAAAGATAAAATAACAAAATACTTTATGCTTGGGGAAATTTTTTATGCGAAATTATATTTTTGAGTAAACTGATTAAATATTCAGTTTTTTATACGCTACTAAATTACCAACAGTTACCCAAGTCAAGATGGCTGTGTGGTCTAAGGTGCTATTCTCAGATGCAGGATTCAGCCTTAGAATCCCGGTTCAATTCCTGTACCTAACGTCAGGGATTTTTGCAGTCTGTTGTACACTTATATTATAGCCAGTGATCTGTGAAAATTAACCGTTGTTGTCTTGAGTGAAAGTTGATGAGATCAGTGTATTCTTGTATAAGTGTACATCAATTTTGCATTTTTGGTCTACTGTAGTACTAGTACAGTTTTGTAATAAATAATATGACTACAATAATAGCTTTAACATTTAAGAAACCAATTTAAACCATGAAAACTCTGTGCTTAAACTAGTGTGTCAGAGGGTTAAATTTATAATCAAACATATTTCAAACCACCTGCCATTTTTATCATACACTTCTTGGCACAGTAGAAGATACACTTAATAACGTAAAATCGGGACAGTGAAAATTTAGATCTGTCCCAGATCTATGCCAATAGTTTTGATTGGATAAGCTCAGTCTAGCTGGGTTAAATCCATTGTAAGTTGACTGGAATCGGCTATAAAGTCAGAGGGTAACATACTGCAAGGCGAAAAGGGTAACTGGGTAGTAGAAGGGAGCTTTTGGCTGAAACTTGACCATTGGATCACGCTGTGGTGATTCTGAAGTGGATCTAGATCATCCCTGCTATAAGGATAGGATTTGGAATTCAAGGGTGGAATACTCTCTCAAAACGGAAATAAATAAATAAATGAGATGAAGTTTATAAAGAAATCACGTCAGTAACAATTTGGAAGAACCATAGTTATATAGGTGGTGCCTTGGGTAGACTATTGTTAGAATACTAAAGAATAGGAATCAGGAGTTCTGTGGGCGAATCACAGTTAGGATCAAAAGATTATGAGCCGCTAGTGCTGTGAGCAATTTACAATTAGGATTGAGAAAGAATAGGACTCGGTAGTGCTTCTCTCAGTTACTATTAATCATGTGTTTCTTTTCAATGTTAACCTGCTAGAAGGTGTAGAGCAAAACAACTAATTGGATACTTGACATTGTGTTTGGTTGTTATTTTAAATTATTATGTTATTAACACTTATGCATGTTGGGGATTTGTGCTGCTTTGCATGCTTTATTTAAAAAATAATCACGATAGAGTTTATACATTTACCTTGTTATACTGTATTTACAGGTTATTTTATATGGTTAGAAACAAATAAGGAATTGGTAACCATCTAAAATTTCAAGATAATCCACTATTAATTTAAAAATGTTGTACATAAATTTCAGTACATATCAACACCAGTTAATAAATTTCAGTAATTCCAGTTAAGAAATTACGTATCTATTATGAATCACAAATTAGATGAATTAAATTCAAGGGATTTTGTATTAATATACAGGGTGGCCACCCAACTGGGAAACTGGGAATGAGCCGGGAATTTAATGGACCAGGGTAAAAACAGGGAATAAGCCAGGAATCTTCCTGAGAACCAGGAAAATTTCACAAACAATTTATCAGTCTCCAAGAACTTATTAAAACCAAGGCATAGTTTGACAGCTCCTTGAATCAAGAACTGATTAATCTCGAAACATCATATTTTACGTGACATGGATCATGAAATTGTGAACTAAGAAATATATGGTCATGAGCTTCATCTGAGGGTTGCCTTCACTAGTTTAGTGGAGTTTATTTTGGTTAGTTCTACTCCTGTACCGTGGCAAGCCGCCACCTATAAGCTATACAACAAGTAATGCTAAGTTCGGTTTGCGTCCGACATGTTGCACAGCAATGATAGAATGAGGGCTGAGCGGCAGGAGAAACGTTTATTGTCTAGAATTTACGGGGAATAAGTGGCATCATGTGGTATCGCCCTGCCACTCACGTCTGTCGTGGCTAGTATTGAGTGTTCCCCATATGTACAACACAAACATTAAAGTTCTCGCCGCTCGATCTAGCGGTCACCGCTCCTATTGCGTCTGAGGCCTCAGTTGGTTTATGAACGAGTGCTCCTCGCACACTTTCCGATTGGTCTTCATTACATAAGTTAAAACAAATAAAGTGATTTTATGTTACGATATCACGATCACATCCAAACATTGACTCAACTGCGTTTACACTGGCAAAAAATTGTTCAAGTTTTGTGTCTTACTGTGAAAATTGCGACTAAACAGATGCAAAAGTTAACCAGTGATGGACAGTTGTTTGCAAGAACTAGAGATCAGTGTCCTCCATTGAAATTTCAATTATAAATATTGCCGAGACATCACAGCCGTGTGTGTGAACAGATTTCGTATTGACTCCTGGAACAACCAGCGATACAACTGTAGCAAGTACTTGTGACAGTTCTCGTGAGGAAAATTGCTTATTTTGTTCACATTATGTGACAGTAGTTGTACATGTTCTCTCGAACTGATTCAAACCAAATAGTTCAACGTTTATAAGGAGTCTTATGCTATGTTGTTTCGTAGTCCATGACTAATAATCTAATAAACACGTTTTGACGAACCACTGCCTTTCGTGCGTTTATTTGTTTTGGAGTTGTGATGGGGTGATTCTATTCTTGCATTATTATAAAGGCCAACACAAAATATTTAGGACTCAGTAATTGATAACATTAATTGTATTTGTAATTGCATTCTGGGTGCAGCTATAGAAGGTACTGTCCTGTACTGGTGTCTATGTACTTATTCTACAGATCGCGTACTATTCTAAAATAATATTTTAGCTAGAATTGTTATTTTTTATATTTATTTTGACGCATTGTCGAGAGTGCTCTGTCTATTGGTAGACAAAAACGATCGGCAGTATGCAAATTTGATTGGTAAAATGTGTTTTTGTAGTTCCTTGTGTATAAAAACTATTTAGAAACATGTAGTAACAAAATACCGTGATTTATAAATAATATTTAAATTGATGTTCTTACTTCTATGCCTATATTTGTCAAGGCCATTGTGTCTGCTGGTTCTGTGCGCGGACATAAGCTACTCAGTGGGAAACAGGCAACAATAATTTTTATTTGATCTATATGTCGTACTTTGTGTTATTGTATATAAGTAGATTTTCTATAAATGTCAATATATCCATACATTTTTATGTACATGAGATATATTCTGGAAGCTCATTTTATAATCTAGCATTTCTATTATTTAAAAGGAAAAAGTATAGGTCTTGTAATTTTAAATATATTCATTTCTCTGAATCTCTAAAAATTACTAATATTTATTAATACTCTAAAAAGTATCGTGGTATTCTTAGGCTTGTTCCCCCCCCCCCCAAGAATAATTGGGTAGAGTTGAGATAAAAGTATTTTATGAAGTATCTTATAAACCGGCCTTGTGTATCGGCGAAATCATTACTACGTACTGAAAGTTCGCTGGACTACAGTTTGTCCCACGGTAGCACTGTTATTTACTTGTTATCTTTGTTTTTTTCCGTATTGGATACATGTATTTTCCAAATATCACAGAAAGGAAAGTTATTAGGTATACACGATGTTATGTCGACACATCGAAAGACACAGAGATAAAAACTAAGGAGCTTAAAATAGGTGACAACGATAAATTGTCTCTGAATTTCTTGCAATCACTAGTAACAAAATTTGGTAGAGCACCGCATTTCTTGTAAATACAGCTGATTACGATAAACCATCTACTTTGCTCTTAGCATAAAAGTTAAATACAGTATTACAGTTGGTTATTTGAGTTAAAAATAGGTCAGAGAACCGGAAATTTTAAACCGGGAAACCGGAAATTTAAAAAGCAGTTTTGAGTGGCCACCCTGATATTATATCAGGAACAATAGTAAATATAGTTTTGGTTACTATATAGTATTGCATTGTGAAGGGAATGAAATAGTCTCAAAGAATAAATTAGGTTTAATCGAACATCTTTTTCATTTTTGTGTTAGCATTGAACTAGGGGATAAAAATATTTGAATAGTAACTACAAATATAAAAAAAAAACATTTTTTTGTATGTCATTGTAAATTCTAAAGTTCAGGAATATAGAAAGCTGAAAGAATCTCACACTAAGTTTTGTAATCAAAAACCATTTCAAAATCAATATTTACGCTACTGTGGTAATTAATCATAATTTTGTCAAAAAATTGTTACTTATTTTTACTGGTTTTAAAAATTAAAGCATCAACAGTTGCAAACGAGTTTTATCAGTGGATTAACTCTGAATCAAGTAACTTTTTTGTATTCAAATCTATCTAAAGTTTTGTAATCAAAAACCATTTCAAAATCAATATTTACGCTACTGTGGTAATTAATCATAATTTTGTCAAAAAATTGTTACTTATTTTTACTGGTTTTAAAAATTAAAGCATCAACAGTTGCAAACGAGTTTTATCAGTGGATTAACTCTGAATCAAGTAACTTTTTTGTATTTGTTCTGATTAGAAATTGGGAAGTTGGAGGAAAAATTTTGAAAACCAGGTATGTTTCTTCAAAATTCGTTTCTTGGTTGTAGATAGGCAATCAAAATACTTGTCACATTTAAATCACACAGAACAATCTTAATTCATTAAATAATATATTTTCATAAAAGTTATTACTTTTGAAAGACATCGATGTATTGTTATGACACTGAAAAAGAAATCAATTTTCACAGTTGAAGACTCATGAAGAGCAACATCCAAAAACATGAATTGCATCTCTGTCATGCAATATTTAATTATTATTTCTGTTTGCATTTAATCTTAATCATTTTCATTTTAAAAATATAGAGAATTTTGTGAATTATTTGCTTTTTATTTTTTAGAAAGTCCATTAAATCCTTGGATAATTTTACCAGATTTTTGTTATTCATGTGCTGTAATTGTGGTTCATTTTTAAATTATCGATTTGATTTAATGATAGTTATATGAATTATAAATAGAAGTGAATTATGTTCTAATATAAATGTTTTATGTTTTCAGCTTTTTATAATTATTTAATGGGACTTTGCGTTATCAGTAGTGGAAATTCTAGCGACAAGTCCGCGAAGAAAAAAGATAATTAAATAAAGTTAATAACAATACACTATATTGTATTTTTGAGCTACCAAATGTATATATGTTAAACATTAATACTAGGATTTTTATACCATGTTTTGTACCTGACTTTAATCCTAGTTTTGGTAGTTGTGATTGTAATATTAGCCTACATTAAGCAGAATTTATTTCAGTTTTTAACACCCCACATTTTTGTAGCTTTTATGCTATTTCCTTCTTCTTTCTTTCTTTTCATGCATTAATGATAATTGGTTAAGAAAGCAACTCTTTTCTTAATTTCTTTCTGTTGGGACAGATTTTATTTCAGCTGTTCTGTTGAATGCTTTTATCTTTAAAATTATTGCATTGCACGAGCCTTGCTTCTGTTCAACAAAAAATAATATAAATGATCACAATACTTTTGTATAGTTTTCAAATTCATATTTAAATCACAATGATCACTTCTTTAACTCTATACTATAAATATGTTTCTGTAGTATAATTGTTCAAAGAGTCTAGCGGAATGTTTCTATCTCACTCGCAAGATCATATAAAGATGACTGAGATCTGTTAATGTCTGGTAAAGTGGAAATGGTTTTAGCATTGTATATAATATTATCATACATTTTTAGTTAAAACAGAATTATTTACTTTTTACCAGTTGCATATTGTCAATATAGGGCTTCGTTAAAGTACAAATGCCTTGTACTTTACGAATATAATTTCTAGTACACATTTATGTGAAATGGTTTTTAACAAATCCCTTGAGAGAGTTTTATGTAGCTCTCAGTCACTTATTGTTTGTATTAACCTGCACACGTGTGTGTGTATAAGAGAATGAACGGAACTTTCTCACACTTCCAACCATTGAAATATTTCAAATATTGAATGTTAATTAGTTTAGGCTTTTCGATACACATTTTGTCAGAAAAGTTGAAGATGATCAAGTAAAAATTGTATTACACCTCTTAACAAGAAATATAAAATTCTCTATTAAAACCTTTTCTAGATAATAAACACAATTTTAGTTTCAGTAGTAATCATTCAAAATATATACTCACCAGGTATGTTGGTGTGTTTTAGACATAAATTTGGTGTAAACTATTGCTATTTGAAAGTTTACCTTGGTTTTTCATTTCACTACCAAACAGTATAGTCGTTAAATCTCAAATTTTTGTGTCAAGAAACATTGCTCTGCTTTTGCAAATAGTTTCATTAGGAATTCTTTTTTCCACTTTGTGTTTAATTTAGGCTTTTAATTTGTAATACCTTTGTTTTTATTTTAAAGTTTAATGTTGTTTTTTATCAGTTCCTAAATATGATTAGTATTCTGAACTACGTAACTCTTTTAAACATAGTTTTATTACAGTTTAATTATATTTTAGTTTGTCATTCTTTTTCCTCTATAATTACTAACAGTATTGTATTGAATATGTTTAGTGACAGTATGTGATTATATAAGTAGATACCTGTAAATGTTCATGTATTGTATATGTAGATTTACATAAATACCACATGCTGATGTTTTTGATTCAAATCAAGTTACATAGTTTTCATTACCCTTGGACTAAAAATGCTTAGTTTTCAGTTTGATCATTTTTATTGGTTTCCCTTAAATCATTTTCAATGAGGTTCTTTCTAGTGAGTATCTTTGAGACATACTTCTCTTATCAGAGCCTATTTTTGTCAAAAAATAAAAAAAAATATCTTTAATTCTTGTTGAAAAATGACACTCTCTAAGTGGAAAAATAAAATTTAGAACAATTACACTACTAAGGTAAAAATTTCTTATCTAACCTGTTAAAACCAAAAGAAATAATAAACTAAACAAATACTTTTTTTCTTTTTATATACATGTTGCCATTTAAATAATTCTTTACGTATTGCTATATTGTAGCATTAAAATATATATCTACGAAAATTTGTCTTCTGATAAAATGCAATATTTTAAAAACATTCTTTCCCTTAATTTAATGAAATCTTCCATTAAAAGTTGTAAATGAGTATCATCTTAAAATCAGTAAAAATATGCTGTTATTTTTATCTAATGATCTCCATATAATAACAATTAAATAACAATATTTCTGTTACTACAGTATGTTTGAGAACATTGAAGTACAAATAAAATCCTGCTATAAAACACTTAATGAATAAGATATAAAATTATTTATATGTAGTATAATGTACCTATTTTATCAGAAAGAATCCACAAACCTTTGGCAGATAATCAGATTATAAGATAAATCCTAATATACAGGGGTACTGAAAATTTTTAAACAGTCTATTATCTTCTGTAGGTACTTGTGAACTTACAAACATAAAACCTTGTACCGTGACATATGGCATAAAATTGAACTTTTTGATGCAATTAGTAGCTATTCACCACCTAAGGGATTGGCCCGTAAGAAAATCTTGTATGTAAGGTAGGTGTTAGATGTAAGGTAGATGTACATACAATTTTAAAGGTTTTAATTAGTAAAACATGCCTCAAATTAGACCTCAAAAGGTTAATCCTAAACGAAATGGCAGTACTCAAAACTTGCTTTTGTGCAAGTTCAAGAATGGCTTAATTTTATTGTAGTCATCAGATGAAGCTACAAAACTTCACACATGATTACTTTATCTTAAAGTAGGTATTTGTGTGCTGTAATCATGAAATAGGTGTTTGTGTGCAATAATTATGTGAAGTTTTGTAGCTTCATCTGATATAGTTACAATAAAATAAAACCATTCTTAAACTTGCACATAAGTATTGAAACCTACCTATTCTTACTGTTAAGATTTTCCATCGACTTCTTAAGTGCTATTCCTTTGGTGAAGAGCTACTAATAGCATCAAAAAGTTAAATATTATGCCCTATGTTACTGTACATAATTTTGTTTGTAAGTTTATGAGTACAGATGATTTACCATTCAAGACTTCTGTATAATACATGTTTATATTTTTAAATATACATTGTGTGTTTGTGTGGAAGTATGTACACATACACACACACAAACATATTAATATACGCCCTTATGTATAAACAGGTAAACAAAATTAAGTAGTTTTTACATCCAAGTTTTCTATATTTTTTAATCCAAGAATCAGCATGTGACCATAGTTTTATGTACAGTCAGGAGAGCTGAAAACTATTGAAATGGTGTAAAAATTTTAAGTAGTTCAAAAATTCAAAATCTACACTTCAATTTAGAGTCTTAACCCGAATTTTTTAATGGCATTGGTGATTCTTCATATCAGTAGAATGTCCCTTGGCAGGATAATGGATATATTTCATGTTATTATAGGTTGTTAATTTGTGTATCATTTTATAATTTAGGTCTTTATGAAACGATACCAATAATCTGAGAATTCAAATTTAACTTTAAAATATTGTGGCTGTATAAAGAGATGTTGGCTTTGGTTCACTTAATCATTTTCCTCAATATTGTTAAAACACAAATGAGTTTAGAGTAAAAATTACTATTACAAGTTAAGGTTGGTGGTGCTCTAAAATGGATTTTTAGCAAACCCCACTGGCAACATAACTATTTTTAAACCTCTTAATCTTAAATTGGATTTTTCCAGTCCCTTTTTGGATAAATCTTGTCTTTAAAATTACATGGCATATTTATTATTAAAAATACAAATTTATTTTTTTACACATCATTGTTTGTGCCTTATCCTGACCTTTATAATTATATGTAAATTGACATATAAGTACAGTTAACATTTTTCATCAACTTCACCCCAAGGAGTTGTAAAATCACCAATGAAGGTTACCTTAGTTTCAAAATTATTATGTATAAGTTAAATCTAACCATTCCAATACTTTTCAGCAATTTTCTAATACATGTATTTATAGGTTGTTATATTTTATAAAAATAATATTGTTAAGTTCCTTTAAATGTAATAACAGTATTGTGAATTAATACATTTAAGACATTTTAATTTTATTTGAGGGTCAAAATTTGTATTTTTAAATGTTGTATCTCTTGGTTTTATCATCCTTTTGATGTGCAAATAGTTTTGAAAGTCTTTTAAAATGGAATTTGTTGTGATTATTTCTAAATATTGTATAAGACTGATTTCTTTGTGATAGTGGTGTGTGAAATTAATTAATCTAAGGTTAATAAATAAGTATTTGTTCTCATATTCTAGTTAGTCATTTGTGTACCTGAATTTAGTAAAAAACAGGTTCATCGTTTCTTTGCAAACAGGGTCATTGTTTGACTACAGTACTGCTGTGTGTGCGTTTGTCTATTCGCGTTTTCATTTCTTTGCAAACAAGGTCATTGATTGACTGCAGTACTGCTTTGTGTTCTGCGTGTCCGTTTGTCTATCTGCATGTCTTTCTGTCAGTACCTTCTTTAAGAATAAGTGTGTATGATCTGTGTAGTCTTCAAGAATGAATGTAAGTGACCTGTATAGTTTTGAACAATTGTCTATCTGAGAAAGGCTTTTATAGTACCTTTACTACTAACAGGCAGTATTATTTCACAATTCATTCATGAAAACACAAATGAAATAAATATAAGCCAAATTTTTTGAAAATATTAATAATAAAGTACACAGCCAAGCATAATTTAGTGTTTTACAACTTTATATATTTGATTCATTCTTGGTTTTCAAATTTTTTATAGAATTATTTAAATTATTCAAATCAAGAATTTTATTTGTTTTACTAAATAACTTTCAAGAATAAAAGTGTCAAAGTCCAATAAGAGGACAAAATATAACAAGGAAATCCTTAAACAACAGACCACTCCTAAACCCACAAGTGGTAAATTGGTTAGGCTACCAGCTCCTATTAAAAATAATTTGAGGGCTAAGAGTTGAATATCATAAGTAATAAACAATATAAATCAAATAATACCATAACCTAGCACTGAGTTAAATATAGCAAATCTAAACATATTTGCCAAATTGTCGTGCAGAAGAGGGTAAATGAGGTAAAATAAGTAATATGCCAAAGGGTTAACAAAGTTACTCTTATTGTTTTATTTAGACAATTTTATTAAAAAAGGGAGAATTTGTTTAAAAACTGAGTATTAAATAATATCAACTATCATTATTTCGACCACTGCTAGCTAGTATCACAACAATCCGGTGTTTATATATGTTTTAAATTTAGCTGCTCTCATCAGCTGATTAAGATTTCATTTTTGGCAGTAATAGTAATATCCTTACTAATAATGTTAGGTTTCTTTTGATTAAAACATATTAAAATAAAAAAAATATATATACTATAAAACTAACAAATTTATTTACTTACGATTTTTAATAAATGTTTTAGCCCTCAAAGTGCTGACATCATGTCACACAATGTCAGCACTTAATAGAGCTAACATCGCACTATGCAATGTTAGGTTGACATTACGGCCAACAGCGTAAAATCCATAAATAATAATGTTCCACAATGTATTTTATATAGTCATAAACTATAGAAAAACGGTTCTATTAATTTATCCACATGCTATCTTTATTTTGTCCTGATTGTTGTTAATACAGGTAAAAAATATTCAAACTAACAAAAATTAATTTTTTGTGCTATTAAAGCTTCAAAAATGCTGTTGAAGTAAATGTTTGGATTTACCAGATTTTTAGGGGTTTTCAGTATCACACACACACATCACATTTTTGTAAATTATTTTGGTACAGTTTAGTGAAGTGCTGTGCTGTTCTAACGCTAAACAATAGTTGGTAATAGTAAGTATTTGTGATTATTTTATTATTCTTTAGCATTTGATGAAAAAAGTATATATAATACACTCACACACACATTTGTTAATTGTTACGTACTGATTATTTACTTGCAGTTCATGCATCAGGCTTTCAAAACTTCTAAAAACCATCTAGCACTACAGGTGAATACAATCAGCACTTAGAGGGTTAATTACCTGACAAGAGCAGCTAAAATTAAAACTGCTAATTATTGTGGCTCACTAGCAGTGCTGTCTTACATAATCAGGGTGTCCAGCATGTGGGAAGTGCAGAAATCGTACTTCAAATTTATGTACGGGGAAAGTACGGGATATGTACAGGAATTTTGAGTAAATGCGTGAAAAGTTCAAAGTAAGTAAAGCATGTATAACACTGATTTTTCATGATCAAGTTGAAGAATATTGGACAGCGCCGTCTTCCAAGGTAGACGGTAGAGGGTTGTGACAGTTCAAGGCCACTCGCCACCAGTGAAAGTGTCGTGGCGTCACGCTGGCCCGCTGACCGATCACTTTTAAGTGGGAGTAGTCAGGGAATTTTAACAAAACTGAGAATGTCATGGAAAAATCAAAGGATTTCATAATAGAAAGGAAAATTGTCTGGTTATTAGGTATCCACCGGTCACAGAAGTCCCGAAAAAGTTACAAAATTGAATGATGGTTCACGGAAATTGCCAAAATTCACGGATTATGATTTTTTAACAGGAATTTTCTGTTTAAAATATTTGTTTTATGACATTGTGATAATAAATAGTGATGTATCAAAGCCAAATCTCCAATCTACAAAATCCTCAATAAAAATCATGTCCGAAAATTGATCAACAGGATTCGACATTTGAACATTTGAATCTGGAGAGACTTGCCGCGTCATTAATTATCGGCTGATATACAAATAAATTACCCATAACAAAAACAGTTATTTGTAATTTATCGTATTTTATTTGTGAAAAATGTGCAGTTGATTGGCAGTATACTGATCGCTAAAACTTCTTGTTGTACATTGAGTACAAAGAAGCATAGATAGATTACCAAATAAATAAATTGGAATTTTTCGGCAATAATATTTTTCTTTCAATTGGCGTTTTTCTTGATTTTGTTAGGCAACATTATCTTGATTATTTTAAAGTATTAAAATTCTATGTATTAAAATTTGTTGGGCTACTGAATATTACACAAACACACACAGTAATGTAATATGAATAAGACATATTTTAAAAATGGTTCTTTTGAATCTATACACAATTTTCTAGTTTAATAACTGAAATATGCCCTAAAATATTGTTTTGTAAAGATGTTGCTTTTGTAATGGTTGTCAAAACAGGTCACTGATATTTTGCTTCTAAGATCACTGAAAGTCACCAAAAGTCAATCCTCAGCAGTAGACACCCTTTCTTTTAATTGTAAAAATTTTATATTTCTTTGAATATTCAGAAGATGCAAGACAAGTTTTGTAGACCTTCTGGAACTTTCTGGGGTAGGGGTGTAAATTCCAAACACTGCAATATATTAACATATAGCCTATCATTATTTTAACTTTGACTGATCTGATTGTAACTTTGTCCAAGTGTTTTACTAACTTTTAAACTGAACTATTGTATTTTGATCAGTATTACTTTCTTTTCTTTTTCTTTTTTAAAAAAAAAGAGAAGCCGATCAAAGCCTTAACCTTTAAGTAAGGCCTTATAAGCCTTACTCTGCTCGTCCTCATGGGCCTCTGGCCTGTGCGAGGATCTTATCAAGCAGAATAAGAGGGAGAGTCAATACAGTACAAGGTCGATGGTACTGATACGAGGGTCTTCCAGAAAGTAAAGAACGATTGCGCATCACGGGCGGCGCAGTTCCCCCACCACCGCGGTAGATAGCTTGTTCGTTAGCCACACCTTCTGCCTCAGTGTGAGCTGAGTAGCGGTACCGTGAGGTCACGTTTGTGTCTCCTGTGAAAGTTTAAAATGGCGGCGTTAATTGAAAATCCCGCCAAGTGTGAACTGCGTAGTGTGATACGGTTTCTGAATGCACAGAATGTTCGACCTATTGAAATTTATAGGCAAATTAAGGCAGTTTACGGTGACAATGCGATGAACGAGTCATCAGTGAGAAAATGGTGCATTCAATTTAAGGAAGGTCGAACTAATGTGCACGACGAGGAACGAAGTGGAAGGCCGTCACTCGTTACTGACGAGTTGGCAGCGAAAGTTGATGGAAAAATTCAACAAAACCGTCGTTTCACTTTGAGTGGTCTAGTGGAATTTTTTCCACAAATTTCAAGGTCGCTTTTGCACGAAATAGTGACTGAACGTCTTGGTTATCAGAAAATGTGTGCTCGTTGGGTGCCTAAGATTCTTACTGATGTCCACAAGACTAAACGGATGGGAGCAGCTCTTGAGTTTTTGACTCAGTATGACGAAGAAGGTGATGCGTTTCTTGACCGCATCGTAACGGGTGACGAAACTTGGGTTTCTTATCGAACCCCGGAAACAAAGCTCCAGTCAATGGAATGGCATCACTCGAATTCACCAACAAAAAACGGGAAAGAAAAACCAAATTTGAACTCCAGGAAATTGATGGCAAACAGTTTTTTGGGACCGAAAAGGCCTAATCCATGTGGAGTTCATGCCGAGAGGCGAAACAATCAACTCAGAGGCCTACATCGAGACCTTGCATCGGCTTCGCCGCGCTATTCAGAACAAACGACGCGGAATGCTGTCGTCGAAAGTGGTGCTGATCCACGACAATGCTCGGCCTCATTGCAGTGCACGAACCAAAGCAGAACTCAATTCTTTCAAATGGCAAATCTTCGGACACCCTCCGTATAGTCCAGATCTGGCTCCGAGTGACTATCACTTGTTTCCAAAGTTGAAAGTGTTTTTTAGGCGGAAAAAACTTTTTGGGTGACGAAGACCTGAAAGAAGGAGTAAAAACGTGGCTTCATTCCTTGGCGGCAGAACAGTATAACGTCGGTATAGAAAAACTGGTGCCACGCTACAACAAGTGCCTTGACAGTTCCGGCGATTTTGTAGAAAAATAGAGTAAGTTTATAAGTATTTATAAATAAATTTTCATGCTCTTATCTTTTGTTTTTATTGACTTATAACAAAACGTTCTTTACTTTCTGGAAGACCCTCGTAAAAAGTGCAAGGTCACAGACAGGATTCAAACCTGCGCTATCTCTAACTCAGACTCAAAGTTCAAAGACCGCTCGGCTATCGGCACTCCCTTTAGCAGTGCCATACTTTAAATAGCTCTTTTTAATTTGCTATTTTGTTTTGATGCTGATAAAGTGTTACAAGATTGTTAATTTACTTCCTCATAAAATCCCTTACTTATTCATAGTAAATTAAAATTTACGCAAATAATGTCATTGTGACAAAATATTTTAATGGATCACAATTAGGTAGAACATAATTTTAAAATGAGAATATATTTTTATGTACCAAATATTTTTAAGGCAGTAATTAAACATTATCTTGCCTTGGAATAGACTTCTGAGGACTAAAACTTTTGGTTCAATTGTTCTAGAATTTTTAAAGATGTGTACTTGAAAAAGCTGGAATTGTACAGGAATTTCATGATTAAAATTGGCTGGTACGCTGATAATGACAGTTGATATTGTTTAGTACTTGATTAAAATAATGAATTTTCCCTCTAATTTATCAACTGATTTTCTTAAACTTGACATCATGGGATTTGTGATAAAATATTCTAAATAAAACATAATAACCTGCTCCAGGCTTGGAAACAGATTGCCACTATCAGGCACCCCATACCTGCAAAGCAATATGCCAAGTAAGTAATGGTTACTGAAAGATGTCTTCAAGCTCACACAAAAGCCTATCTTATTATAATAAGCCATCCTTTGACGCTAGCTCCTTTTCCATTAGTACTTGTTAAATGAGCCAAAATATTGCTAGGATTTACATAAGTTGAACATGAAAATACCGACAATTTACTTTACTTACTGATGACTATTTACGAGTCATATCATCTAATATTGCTGAAGTCAAACAAATCCAATAGATGAAATTAAATACAACTTATCTTGACAGTATTAAAACATATTGCTTAGACCTACTACTAGTCTATCAAATAGTAACATTTCAATTAATTTAAATATTTTATAAGCCGATAATCCTAAATATAGCAGATGTGCTATATTACCGATGTTGGTCGTGTTTGCCAGAAATCCCAACAGAAGGTATGTCAGCATGCAAGGGGTTAATTTTGTGAGGCTTTAGTATTTAAAAATTTTAAATAGCTGTGAGAACACATGCCAATAGTCAGATAGCAGCACTTTGCATAGTGATCATTAATGAGTCATTGCAATTTCACATTTGAGTCAATGGTTTCTTGAATTTCATGTATTTCAGTATTTTTCTATGTTAAAAGTTCATTGAAGACAAATCACTGTAATCAAAGAGCAAAACCGTATCAGTGGATAATTGGATATATTTTCTCATCACATTTAAATTCATATATATAATATTAGATAGACATTGTCGCGCTGCAGGTCGACAAAATGTCTGGTTGAAAAGTGCTTGCCTACTCTTGGATCAAAAAGAATAGATATCCGAGTTTGAACGTTAACCATGAATTAACTAATAGAGCTTATGGAAATTACATTAAAAATTTTACATTACATTTTTATTTCAGGTATTTTACAAGTTTTAGACGTATACCGTAACATTGGTTTGCTGTAAGTGAATATCTTAACAGATACAATTTTGGATTGATTGTAAATAAACAATATTTTAATTTAATACGGCTTCCTCTTGTACTTAAGTGTGTGAAGGACTGCACACGATCGTTGCAACATCGCCCTCAACGGTCTGAACATTCATACGTTCCGAGCAGGTGCCAGCCGTGACAAATGAACAAAATCTATTTAATTAAGTTAAAGTGGTGTTAAAAACTATAGTTTTAAACTATGTTTACTAAAATAAATTGCCTTTAAAACAAAAATAATGACTATAACATGACCAATGTTGTTTTTTTTTTATCAATCCCGGCTGAGAATAAAAGTTAAAATAGTTTACAAACAACTGGTTTGACTACAATTTTTATCCATATAATTAAAAATTCTAAAATTACGATCTCAGTTAGTACTTACTATTGTACATATCTTATATAAAACTTTGGTCTGAATAGGATTACAAGTTTTCCTGGTTATGAATGTTCAAAATTGTAGTTTGGTTGAAAAGCACAAAAACATTACAATTTTTCGTTCTTGCCGAGATGAAACTTAAATTTAAAGTTTGTAAACAATTTGATTTATTTTTAGATGCCGAAATAAAAAAGCTACATTTTAATTTAACTCCCGTGATTTTCGCTCAACTAGTTATTTGTGATCAATGTTCAAAATAGGTTATCTGTAGTTTTTGATGCGAGAGTAGTATCCAACCAATGTTAGCCCATGCTTGTTGCTTAAAATCAGTTCAGATACTGATGCTACTGTGCCTTGGCTGACACTTGTAAACAACTTGTACACTTCTAAACTTCCTTGGCGTCTGTAACTAGTACTGGTGATTTAAGTTATGTTATAGTCAGATTTTATTTTGAAATGTCAGACATTCGTGAAAGGTTAAGCATAACCAATCTAAGCAATTTTGGATGTCTGTTGAAGCTACTTATAGAAAGGTCCATTTCAATGAGGTTTAAACATTGGTGTTTAGAAACAAAGAAGGCTACAAATTGAATGATTTTGGTAGGGCCTAATTAGTTTTTTAAAGATGAACTGATGTTAAAAGTAACTTGTTATAACCATACTATTTTATTTTATTTTGTATTTTAAACTGAGAGAAGACTTCGGTTTTTTATATATTTTTACAAGAAATTTAAAACCTTATTTTCTAACTATACTGCTTTTAACAAAGCCTCTTTATAAAAATTGTTTAATTAATTAGGTTTTAAATATTTTAACAATAATATATTAATGTATATATTGGTTCTGGAGGCTAAAGTATTATAGAACTGCAAACTGTTCTCTATAAGTATTATTGCTATATTCATGGAGTACCAATGCCATTAATAACTGCTACAAAACAAACATTTTTGCTTAAAAGTCTGAAAAACTTGTGGCATTTTTGCTAGGAAAATTTTCATCTAAGCTTAAACCCTGTTTTGATCCCAGAGTAGTCAGCCTACTGTTACTGAAATCGTGAATCAGCTGGTCATTGTTATTTGCCATTTTTCACAGTAAATTGTTCATACAAATATGTTTACAATGATGACACTTATTAAATTACTACTTTATAAGTGTGTACGTTATATAAAATAAAAACAACATTTTTAAAATCAGACTTGGCTTACAAAGGCCACCAAACTATGACTTGATACACGTTGTTTTGCACTTATAATATATTGAAATTGGACTTGTATTATAATTTGTATTGAATAGAACAGTTATATTATAACTGTAATGAAAAACTATGTAAACCTGAGCCATTCTAAACAGTTGTGAAACATCACTTCCTACAATATCAAAAATATAAATAATCGGTTTGATTAAAAAATCTAGGTTATTAGAAAAACAAAACCTTGACAAATATATAAAATAATGATAAAAATTAAGAATTACTTGTCCTCTATAAAACAAACAAGTGTTTGAAATGGTGTTGACTCTCACCAATAGATTACATAGAAATACTGTCTAGACTAATGTGAAGCCATCCTGAAGGTTAAGAGGGTTGTTTAGTGATATTTTTCTTGTTTTTAAATGTTAGTAGGGTCAGTTATTATCTGAAATGAAGTAAACATTAAAAATACAAATTATTAGACACATGTCTTTAAAAGACTATGGAATTGGTTACTGATTCTATATCAGATAGAGTACAAAATTACAACACAACCTCACATTTAGACTGAAAATCTTAGGAGTTACAAGAGTGCAGCAGTTCATTAGAGGAGGGAAGAACTTGTGATGCAACTACAGTACAGGTAGAACAAGTATATATTAATGGAACATGCACATAGCTATGTTTACAAGAGCTGATATTCCTACATGTAATTGTTCTGCAAGTTAAACAAAAATTGGTGAATTCTTGAAGAAGTTGTTTCTTTTTCTGCTTTGTTCATCAATAGAAGATTCTTTATTATTGTTATTTATTATTCTTGATAATAAATATTAACAAGCTTTTTTGAACTCTGTAAAACTTGTAATATTTCTAAATTTGACATATATTTTTTATTCAATGACTCAAATTCTTTATTGACAATAATTTTAAGAAATGCAATAGCATCAATTGTTCGTTACATATACATATTAGTTACATTTAAGTAGTTAAATAAATAAAGAATACATACATTCTGCGATATTATTGTTTATCTTAAGGGATGATGCCTTGTAGGAACTTGCCTCACTTATGTATGTGACTTGCCGGTCAAGTCCTTGGATATAATTTGGGAGATTATTGTATAGGCTCCAATGTAAGGCTTCTTTTCTGTAATGGTCCACATGTGGATGGACAAATGTTAGTTTGAGTTATGTTGTGTAATTTTTAGTTGTGAGTAGTATATCCTGTAGTGAGATCTACGTTAGCTGTATGCAACCGTTCTATATACAATGATGACAGTCTTTTCGTACAATTCCTCTTGGTCTCTCTCTGCATGTTTCCATTGGTTAGAACTCAGGAATAGTCCAGATTGTTTTTTGTTGTTGTTGTTGTTTTTCAGTGTTATACTATATTTAAGTTTGTGGTAGATGTGCCTCTCCAAGCTGTTAATCCGTATCTCAAGTAGGGCTCAGAATTTAAAAAGGCTACTCTAGTTGCATTTGTGTCAGTTTGATTCTTTTAATTACATATAGTGCTGTGGCCAGCTTTTTGCATAGTTCATCTACAAAAAAATGATTATCAAGTTTAAGAAATTGGCTTATAAAAACTTGAGAAACTACAATGAACTTTTTCAATCAATCAGTCATTTATTTTTTAAACACATAGTGTATAACAACGTCATTAGTTAAAGCATAACAGCAATCCATGCTAGCCTATAATTATTAACTATAAATACATTTTTAAAATTCGTCAACCCTTTAAATACATGTTTTCTTTACTACATTCAAGAGTAAAGTTTTTGTCATTGTCAAAACAGTGAATATTTTATTGAATGGGCCTATGCCTAATCAAAAATTACAATTTAGTGATCCAGATGTAAAATGAACGTAAAATTTATAAAATACAGTGATGACAAAGGACTGGAACCGTGTTAAAAGTTGGCTTATACATCAAAGTACAAGCATTTTTCAGTAAACAATAACAATAGTGATTTTAGACCTGTTTAGGGACATGCCTTTGACTTCACTAGGCACACAATAACACAATCAATAACAACAACCAACTCAACCACCCACCAACCAACCAATAACTCAATAACTTCAACCAACCAACAACCAACCAATAACCATAGCCATAGCCATTCAATAACTTTTAACATCCTGATATTCAAACCTGTTTTGAGTGCTAGGTTAAACATACTTTATGTAACAATATTTAGCCTATTCCCTGTTTCATAGCCATGATTATCAGCTATATGTTGAAAAGCATGGAGGTTTTCTTCAGTGTTCATTAGTGTATAAAAGTGTACAGATATGAGAGATCAATAATGCCTAATTTGATAAAATATGGTTTACAGTGGGCCAAATTTGGTAAATTACAGATAAGCCTAATGATTTTTCAAAACAAACAACTTATCACAATATCTGGAGTTTCTCCAAAGGATGATTCCATAGTTTAGCCGACTATGTACAAAGGTGTAATACACACTAAGCAGGATATCCTGAGTTACTTTATTTTTATTAAATATCTTATCAAGAATATAGCTTTTGAAATCTTTGCTGCCACTTGATTGATATGATGCTGCCATTTTAAATCACTTTGTAAATATATGCTGAGAAACATGATTTGAAAGACTTAATGTAAGATATTGTGGTTTGTTGAGAGTGTAGATTAAGTTTATTAGCATTGGATTTGTACAGAATGATCTCAGAGTAGTATACACATTCCCAAGTCATCTGCAAACAAAAAGGTCCGTACACTGTTACTTTGCACATTGATATACAGGACAAAAAACAATGGCCCCAAAATGGAACATTGTAGAACTCCATGAGAGTGCTAGAAACGTTGCTGTTTAGGAATAAGGTTTGACGTCTATTTACTAAATATGACTTTTACAGACTTACAACAGAGTCACTGAAAGAAACTTATCCACTAAGATGCTTTGGTCCACTTTGTCAAAAGCCTAGGACATATCATAGGATCTAAAAACCACACTAGAATGGTTCTCAATAACGTCATAGGGGTTCATTATTAATTGTTGAACAGCTCCAACAGTGCTCTTCCTAGCTCTAAAAACAAACAGATTTTTTGATAGTAAGTTATTGGTTTCCAAAAATTGTACAAGTTGACTATGTAAAAGTCGCTCCACACCTTCGGATGTTCAATACTATGGGCACAATAGATATAGGCCTACAATTGTCACATAACTCATTTGCTCCACTTTGGTGTATGGGTATTACCTTCCTAACCTTCATTAAATCATTAATTAAAAGTCATTCATTAAAACCTTTATTACAGTGTTGTCAATACATGTACCACCCCCATCAGAAGTGGCATTAGGTACTTGTGTAGGTCTTGTGATCTCAACTACTGTTGGAGTTAGATTAAAACTGTTTATAAAAATTTGCAGTTGTAGAGTTTTACTAGTGAAAGACATAAAATCTATGTTGAAGTCCCCAACCAGAATAAGATTGTAATTCTCACCATAGACGTAATTCTAGGAAAGCGTAGGTGTTACCTTGTGATGGATGGTAGAATGACGCAACAAAAGTTTTGAAATCACAAAGGAGAACTGCTGCCACCTCAAATTGAAGATCTTCAACCACTGATAGAATTCTGTTGTAGATCACAGAGTTTATATCTTCCTCTATGAAGATTAACGTTTCTCCTCGTTTGGTTTACCTACAAAAATAGCTGACAGTATGGTAGCCAGGCATAACAAGATTGCTGATATCATTACCAGAGATCTAGTGTTCACATATACACATAACATCAAAATGGTTATTTTCAGCCACCAGGTTAAGAATATCAGTTTTATTTATCAATCCTTGTACATTCTACAACATCAGTGAACATTATGCTTGTGTAGGCCTATGTATTTAGTACCAACACCATCCCCCATCTCCAAAAAAGAATCCTTTGAAGCATCAGAGTTGCCTTTGTTTGAGTATCTAAAGCAACTTATGTAGATACCTTCTGGCCAAAAATCTGCATCAAACACCTTAGTCCACAGTTATAGGGGAACACCAACCTTAAAGGAACTATATCCTGGACATCTGTTTTTTAATTTGGTTATTTAATAATTAGCTTTAGCACTGCTACTTAGATACTCTGTGATATCTTCACATACCACATTTTCAGAAAATCTTGAAACAAAAACATGTCTATATGTTTCTACTACTTTTAGTTTGGCATTACTCATAGTTGCATGTCCAGTAAAGAACTTATGTTGGTTAGCACCAGTCTTGCAACAAGGCATATTATGCTTTTTATATTTAACCTCAACAAAACTATCATTGCTGTCACTTACCTCCAACTCCACTGATGTTGAATTAGGCCTAGGTAATACTGCAGTACTTCTAGTCCGTTGAAAACCATTTCTTCGTTCAAAAATAGTTTTTGTTGTTTTTAGTAGGTTTCGAGCTAGTCATTCATATGACAGGATTGGTTTGAAATGTTTAGGATCATAAAAATGTCCATAGTCAGCTTATCATAAACATATTCAAGCACTTTGTTATAACTTTGAACAGTCTGTGAACATAGCCAACCTGTCAAGGCATTTTGAGGCTCATCATTGGTGAATGACTGAGATCCAAGTCACCACTTCATGTTTGGGAATTGAAGAAAAGTCCAGGTTGTTCCTCTCCTCCAAAGCACTAACTCCCCCCTCCCCCCCCCAACAAATTTCCATGCTATAATAAACACCAGTTAATAACCCTTGTAATATTTTTCATGTGTTCCTCATATAGGGATTGAATTGATTTGAAGTATATACACCAATTCTAAAAATGTTCATTCAGATATTTGTCTGGATTAAGATAGTCACATCAGTTTTTCATTTGGGAGGCTATATGAGTGACACAATCAGTCATTGAAATACAACTGTAATGACAGTAGACAAGTTTACTAACCGTTTAACAAGTAGCATACATGTAATAGGAGTAGTCAGTAGAGGCTAAAAGAACAATCATGGCTAAAACTAAAAACAAAGGCTATGTAAAATCCATGCAGGATTAATAAATACTAAAAACAAGCACTCCATGCATTTAAAAGGAAGGGTTAAAGTCACTGTGAGATAAGGCAAGAAACTCATTTTGATTGTACAATGGGTTTACCAATAAGGAAGTTAATTTGTTTTTAAATTTTGACGTCTTCAAGGTCCAAACTGAGCCTGGAAGTTTATGAAAAAATATACTACCTTGGTGATGCAGATTAGATTTAGATTTAGTGAGCCTTTTGTATGGAATATCAATAAGACTTCTATTCCTAGTATTACATCTATGGACATCACTTCTTAATATTAAGCTCTCATAATTTTCCTTAATAGTTGTAACGACATTAAAATATATATATAAACCACAGTCGTGATATTCTGGGTTATAAAAGTGGTTTATAGCTAATTTTTGAGTTGACTTTACATATGATTCTAAGAGCTTTCTTTTGAAATATTAACACCAGAACTACCTCCCCATAGACTAAGCCCATACTGGATTAGGCTTTGAAAAAATGAAAAATATGCTGTCTTAACATATTCAATAGGGACCCTTAGTTTTCTCAAGAGATATATTACTCTAGATAACTTACTACTTAAAATATGTACATGCTCATGCCAAACTAACTTAATATCTAGGGTTACGCCCAGTAAGTTAACACTATCTTTAAAAATATTTACATTACTAAGGCTAAATATAATTTTTTGTGTTTTATTTATGTTAAACATTAAAAGGTTGGCTCGGAACCAACTCGAGAGGAGTCAAGTGAGTCCTGCAACGATATGACCAAGTCATGTATATCAGCATTAACATCAATCAGAGTAGTGTCATCAGCGTAACAAATTACACCAGAGTCGGTGTTACAAGATATGTCATTTACCATAACAATAAATAATAATTATGGTCCAAGAACGGATACCTGTTGGACTCAGTGCACAACAGCACCTACTCGAGAGCTTCGACCATTTACTTTGACAATCTGCTCTCGGCTGACCAAATTAGATCTGAACAATTCCAAATTAGTATGATTTACACCGAAGTGCCTTAATTATTCAAGCAATATGCCATGTGATACACAATCAAAGGCTTTACTGAGGTCAGAGTGTTATCCCTGTAATAATGATGTTATTTCCCCAAAAACTCAGTACCTGTATATTGCTTCCTTTCACCATTGCTTCGCAACATATTGTTTTAATTGTATAAAGTTGGCATTTTAGCGAGTCAAGGATGTGCATGTATGGAAAATTTACTAAATATGATTTATTTATATTTGAATAATTACTACATATTATTAATGTTTACAGAACCATAAATTGGGTGTAAAAAATTACCAGACAAGAACAAGAACTCAGACCCTTTGCTATCTTTCCATCCCTCGTGAGGGTTGAAAAATGCTAGCAGGTCACTTGTTCATGTCTGCTTCAAAGGCGTCTAGCCATACACTCTCAGTATTTCAACTGTTGCATCCATGAATAGTTATAAGTTACAATTACATTGTCTTTTAGTTGATATTTATTTAAAATTTAGAATGTAGTCTTGTTTATTTTATTGTTATTTTGTTAAACTTTTGAATTAAGATTTCATAATTTAACTTAATTTTTAAAATGTTTGAGTTTTAATTAAAAACCCATTTTAGTATGGTTTTATGTTTGTTCAATCATAATAATGTATTGGCAGAAATCTAGAGATCTAGAACAAAATTTTGGCAAAAAATGTGGCTTTGTTGGAAAGTCATGCCATTCTGGCGTGGCTCACTAAGGGTTAGATAGCCACTTTAAAAGGCATTTAGGAAGCTCATTTTTGAAGGCATTTAACACCTTCACTGCTAGTTTATATGGAATGAGACAGTTACTATTAGTTCTCACACTGTGCCGCCACCATGAGATGTATGCCGCAGTCATCGTGTTACCAAGTTTCAACCAAATCCTTTTTTGAAGAAAATTTTACACTTAGATAATCTGTAAACCTAGTTTACTAGGTTTATTGCGACACCTTTGAAGGAAAGTGAAAGTATTGCGGCACAAGATTGTAATTCCGTAGGACTCATGGTATCTATTTTTAACTTTTTCTTTTTCGTCAAATCAATAATAAAAGATGTAAACTGTGACTGTATTTTCCGGTTGATTACATTAACCCGTAAATTAGTCTTGGATAACTTTAGAAAGAATTTTATATAAGATCTTGCCTTTCTCATGATTACAAAATGATCATTCAACTTGTAAGAAAGATTATCTACAAAGTAATTTTTTAGAAAGTTAAAAAACAGATACACTACTCCATATTCACCATTTTTCTTAATGAGCATAGTGGTGGATCTCCACAATTATGATTCATCATTTATCTTAACCATTTATTTGCATAAGGATGTATTTAAAATACCTTAGCAAATGTCTTCTTGACCTGTGTCTGTTCACTTTTTAAAAGCCATTGTTGTAAAAACGTTTCAGAAATTCAAAGTTAGTGAGATGGAATGGATACTACCAAGACTTACATCTACTTTATTTGTAATTTTCCAATTTTGTTTGGGTTTTGATCTTCTGTAGTTAAGTATACCAGAAACAGATGTTAAGTGTGAAAGTTTGTGTATAAAGGCTGTTTTTTTAAACCTCTGATCTGACGCTATGATGGCCAAACAAATGGTAGGTCTGCGGTGTGCACAGTAATCAATTGCGCATCTTCCCCACTGCAACATATGTTACTGCGAAGTTGAAATAGCCTGTTTGCTCTGAGGTGCAGTCACATAAACATAGCTGCCATTATTTAGTCTTCCACCAAATGTGAATTGAGGAGTTTTCTTTGTTTCCTGCAAGCAGAATGGAATAGTGCTGCAGAGATTATTTGGAGAATGTGCCTTTGTTTATGGAGAAAATGTTATGAGTGATGGTGCTGTGCATGAATGGTGTTGAAAGTTTAAAGATGGCTGAACTGATATGCATGATGAAGGATGTCAAGGACGCAAGTCTGTTGCTACAGACGGCCTTGTTGAATGAGTTAACAAAGTGCTTAGAAAAAACTGTATTCTCAATAAGTGCTTTGTCTTTGGAATTTTTAGTACATTCAAGATTTTCTCTTTATTTTATTGTTACAGAATATTTATGCTACAAAAGAATTTTTTGTTGGTGCTACAGATTTTGACTGACCCTCACAAAAATTGCTGAAGGCTTCAGCTTTAACATTCTTGGAATTGATCCTTGAATTTGACATTTGGCTATCTTAAAACTTTGACACCATTCACGCACAGCACCATCACCCATAATGTTTTCTCTGCAATTACGGCACATTCTCTGATGGATTTCTGCTGCACTAATCTCTTCTGCTAGAAGGAAACTCATAACAATTCAAATTTGGTGGGAGAATCAATAGAGGTGCCCATGTTTATGTGACTGCAGCTCAGTGCAAACTGGCTACTGAACTCTGCAGTGACAAATATTATACTGGGGAAATCGCACAATCGACTACTGCGAACCTATCCATTGTCTGGCGACCATAGCATGAAATCGGAGGTTGAAAAAAAATTGCCCTTGTACAACTGTTAAGCTGTAAAAATGTAAGTAATTTAACAGTATACAACTCAGTGGTTGATCAGATATACTTTATGTATTGGATATGTATTTATTTATTTATTAATTCCCCAGTGGGTACATGGAATCTGTAGTATCAGTGGCTTATATTTTGTAACACATTTTCTGATAAAAACAAAAACAACATATGTTTTATTTATTTCAACCAAAAGAGGTACTACAAAATGAAATCTTAAAAAGTACAGATTTTATCAACTCCTTACAAACATTAAGTAAATTACAATTGATTTATTTATTAAACCATCTGCTGGAGTCTGTAGATTAGTACTTTATAGGTCGTCCTAGAGCTAAATTAATTGATTGATAATTATGTTAAATTATGTTAAAAACATAAACCACGACACTTGTAAACTCACAAACTATTAGCTTATTTTACAATCACTTTTAGGCTATCTGCTATAAATAATACCATAATTAATATTGTACTTACGGTTCATGTAAATATTTATTGAACAACATGTTTTCACACTTCAAAATACGCGTTGTAATAAAATAAAGTGTTATATCAGTGTTTTATCATAACATCCACAGGCGCACCAAACAATGAACAACTGAGACTGACTCGGGAGTTCTAAAATAAAATAGGAACCTTAGAAACATGTCACCATAACCTTAAGACCACATGAAATTGGTTTGGATTGACAGTAGGATATAAGACCTAATTTATTTCAGTCATTAAAATTAATAAAAAGCTACAATGCATTATAAATTGGGAGTTCTGGCGTCAGATAATGACACAACCAATAAAATAGTTGCTTTTGAAACAGCTTTGTCATGATGACTGCTTACCGACAACTATTACATCCAAACGAGAGTATAGGTCTTAGGCTCTTGTTTAGTTTAAATAATATTACTAAAATCTGTTGTAACTTTTATGTACAAATAAAACAATAATTAAAAATAAAATAAAAATTTGTTGGTTTTCAGATGATGAAACTTTTGTTTGCTTGTAATTTTTCAAATAAAGACATAATTTCAAAAATCTATTGCATGGAAACTATACCTCCTACATGAAATCGGATAATTAACCATAGTTGTTCTAGAAATGGAACTTTTCATTAGTGTAACTTTGAAGTTTCTATAAAAAATAATAACAATATGAAATTGTGTAAAGTTACTGAATTTTGTTGTGACGCTTCTAGTCAACTGCCACATATCATGACTTTTACAAATTATTGTAGTTTTTCTTTTACTATTTGTAGGCAAAGAAAGGTCATTTATGTTTTATATATGAAAATGAAAGTTCAGAATCTCATTGTTTCATTGACATATGCTATGTTTGAATGAAATATAATTATAAACATTAAATCATATGTTAGAGAGAATAGTACATGATCGTTAGAAAAAATTAATGCTACTCTTAGGGTTAAAGTGCTGAAAAAAATTTGTCCTCAGTTCTATTAGTCTGCATTTAGAAGGGGGGAAATCTGTGTTTACATAAGTTAGATTTATTTTTATTTCTTGGAAGAAGAAATAACAAAGAAAAATTTGGTTTCACACTTAGATGCACAGTATACATGGGCATGCCATACAATTATACCTTACATCGTAAGACGAATCGTCAATAGAAAAATAGGACTGGTTCTTTTTTTCATGCGATATGTAATCATAAATCAATACATTTACGTGTCCCTACACATTCACAGAATTTTCGTGAATTATAATGTACATGACTATCTAAAATAAGGCAATATGGATATTCCTATATGTCCTATCTGGACCATCTATATACCATGCTTTAAGGGTTAATATTTTTTCTCTGCTATTCATCAAACGTATAAGTCTGAAATTCGTTAAAACTTTTTAAATGAGGTTTGTCGGTTGGAAATACGTGCAGCTCAGTTGTTTCATAGACTCATCGGAATGAGTGTGTGGAAAGAGAATTAAAAAGCCAACAGGTAAAATCAATAAAATAAAATTAGTAGTTAAACAGTGTAAAAGAATGCCATGCACCTACTGGCAGGTTAAAGAGAAAGAGAGGAAATCCTTTACTGGAATATACAATTTATTGCTACCTCCAAAATAAAGAGAAATTATTGTTCATACAAATTAAATCAATACATTGATTAACATGTAGGAAGTTGCATGAAAAAAATACATCCGTTACTTGATATAATTAATCAATGGTGTGTATTATTTTTTATTATTTATGATGCAGAAGCTCACTCTTTAATGTGTCTAAAATGACACCTTTTTTTCTTGTGTGCTAATTGTATTTTTATCAGGTATAGTTTTATTTTTTATTTTTTAACTTTCATATTTTGAGTAGGGTTGATTGGTTTTGTTTCAGGAGGCAGATTTGAAGGGGGCGCTCGGGGAGGTAGAGGTGGAGCTTCTCGAGGCAGTGGTGGACCAGTTAGCGGGCGTGGTGGCATGCGAGGAGGTCGTAATTCAGCTAACTCCTTTAACAATCACCTTGTTACCTACCCCATCCGAACCAACACTGGCTTTGGTGCTCTGCGGCAGGAGAAGTTGCAACAACGGTACAACCCTATCTCTTTTGGACTGCCTAACAACGGATATGCAGCTTTTTAAAAGTGATGTAATTTAATACAAAGTTACTGACTGTTTGTATGTATATATTGATATCATTCTTTAGTTGTAACTTTTTCAAAAAGAAAACTATATGTATATGAAGTTTGAGTTTTGGTTAAATTAGTATACTGTATATATTTCTTACAAAATAATAATGTGATAGTTCAAAGAAAGCGTCTGTCTTAAAAGGAAAAGAGGACTTTTTTATTAGTTATTTATTTGGAAAACTGGTTTTCTCAATAATTAGTGTTCTATTTTAGTTTCTGTTTGTGCCGAATATAACTGTAGTATGAAATAGTGTAAATATATATTCTTTACGTTTTAGAATAGGTTGTAATCAGTTTTAATACAACCGTTTTTAAAATCAGATGTAATTTAAACAATAACAGTTTTATAAATGAATTAATATAGATTAACACTTTTAGCTTCACGTGAAGAATCATGAAAATGATGCTTTCATTTACTGAAGAGTAACATAGATATCAGAGGCTGAACGTGTTAATAAAGTTATTCTTATCAATAAGGAAGATCATATATGTATTTTATAAACATGGTATAAGTTGATTTTTCATACATTACTTTTATTTTGAAAGGATAACGGAATTATGGACATTTGTCATTTTTCTGTACAGAAACACATTTCAAAATGTGAAATACACACTATCTCATGAAATACATCATGGTTCTCTTATATATATTTTTTTTAATAGTTGCAAACTAAACATATGTTCTAAGAACTCACATTTACTTTTGCCTTATCAATGGTGGAATCCATCACTGTTAGTAGTCGAAAGAGTATGTTTCCATAAGGTATTGTATAAAAGTATCAACACAATAAATTGATTTTGTTGTGTTGTACTATAAATCACAAAATGTTATATGATGAAAAATATTATTACAGAGTTACTACTCAATTTGTACTAAATGAAATCATTTTTCTGTAGCTAAGTATTTAATTAAACTTGTCTTAACTTTTGATAAAACATGGTGGACAAGCAAACGTGTGTCACTGTGTATATTTTGTACACTCAAAATAATTTTTATCTGTAAACACCTATACTCAAACAATTTGGAACAGATGAATAGCAAATAACACAGTACCAAAAGAATTATTTATGATTGCAAATATACTGGCTAAAATGTAGTCCAGTAGAATTCCACCCATATTAATGCACAAAACCACAATTCAATCTGTACCACAGGTAATTTCTGAAATTTTCCTTTTTTTAATTAATTACTTACTTTGATATAAACCACAACAATCTCAAATAATAATTAAAAAAATCCTTACATTGATTACACTACATATAATATTTAGTTAATGTAATACATTTTACATTGGTTAAACCAGTAACATTACAACAGTACCTTTAATTGTAGGTAAAAACATTTGTAGCTTACATACTTTTTTTAAATAGCAATTGAATTTGCTAGATATTTTACTGCACATAATATAATTGTTTTTAATTAGTGTATGAAAGTTTTTCATCATAATTCAGGGTGTTTTAAAATGAATATGAGTGGTTTAAGGCGGAAGAGAACAGCTTATAAACTTTCTGCCAAGATGTTCAAATCGCTCAATTTTCGAGGGGTCCTGTTATAGTTGTAAAAATAATAATAAATTTGTTTATTTGTTGTAAGACATGTTAAATGCATTGACAAAGTCTATTTCAGCTACAGACTAAATATCATTGTCTCTAAATAATATTTAATAAGTATAATACATAAATATTATATATATATATATATATATATATATATATATATATATATATATATAACAATATAAGACATTAATTATCTAGTTGAGAATTATATTAATTATATCAGTTTATCTTAAAACAATCATTAAAATAACAATTTATTTTGTTAATAGAAAAAACTCATAAATATTTTAGAAAGGGTTTTTTAACAGCCATTCATAAAGTTTATTTTTATAAATTTTAAGAGGGTATTTTTCTATCAGATGTTTCAATTTGCTATGTACTTTTAAGCCAATTACAACATGACTATTCAAAGATTTGGTCAGTCGACAATATTTAATTAAAATGTTATTTCTGTTTCTTGTGTTATAATTATGTGTTTGTGTATGGTTTATTAAGTCCTTATTATTTAAAATTTAAACAGATAAGTCAAAGAAATATAAATTAACTATTGTAAGTATTCCTTGGTTAATGAAAACAGGTTTACAATGATCGAAATATTCAGCTTTACCAACAATTCTAACAGCTTTCTTTTGTACGACCATGTGAGGATGTGTTGACTGACAGATGCATATTTGGAGTGTTTCCACTTAAAATGAAATGCCAATTCATCTCTAAATGTGAATCTGGTCGTCCCGTAACAAAAGACAGTCGGTATTTTCAAACTGATGATTCCATCCATAAATGTTACTACCTCTTAGAAAATTAAGCTTTGTTTTTACCCATCTTTACTAATATCTATAGAAGCAATAGAATCAGAATTAAAGTGTGCTTAGGTTTATACTGAAAATTTTATTATTGATTTATCTAGATGAAATTTAAATTTATTTTCTTGGAATCAATTCCAAGAAAATTCCAATCAATGTTAGTCAACTCTAAATTTAATTTGGTTGATACCCTGTGTACTACAAAGTCTAAAAACCCTTTTATCCATTTTGAAACACCTGTTACAGTTTTTATGCATGCTGTTGAGAGGAAATGATTATTTTAACTTGATCATTAAGTTTGATTATGTAGCTTTTGGTTTTAATGGTTAGCTAATTAATCACATTATTATAACTGTTTCTATTATTTACCCATTTGTATTTTTAATATTTATTGTACTGTTGTGATATTTACACATACTATTTTTACTTTTGAATATTTTTTGTTTGTTTGTTAAGTGATGCAGTACTTTTCTTTATGGTTTGTCTTACATAATATGTAACAAGTCATACTTATTTTATCATAATATTATAACTGATAACTGAGAAATAAGTGACCATATTTTTAAATGTTGGTTTTTGTTATATAATTATTGTATTATTTTACTATTATTAATTATTGCAAACGTTGTCTCTGTTTAAATAATATTCTCAATAAAATGAGGTATGACAGTTTCATTGCAAAATTGTATCCGCATACAAGTTTTCATTATAATTTTTTTTAATAAACATAACTATTAAAGCAATTGTGTTAATTCATAAAAGTTATTTTCCTAAGTTGTAATGTACACATTGACATTAAAAACGTTTAACTACTGGTAAGATATAGTGCCTGCAAGAGTTTTGAGATGGGGACTTTAAAATAAGAAGAGATGAAGTCTTAAGAGGTCAAAGGCTTCAGAAATTTAGAGGCTAGTTTAGGATGAAAGTAATAATAAATCCAAAGGTAAGCTTTTAGGAATAGGATTGTTGATTAATGCAACTTTTAAGAATTGCTGGCAAAGAAAGACAAGGTTAAAAATGTACTATTATTTTTACTCCTTTACTGTCGGCCAATATTCAAAAAACAATTACAAAATAATATTCCTTGTAGCAATAAACTACCCAACAGAAGTATCATTTCATGAAACATTTTATGTACCGTTCATAACCCAAATTTTGCTTTGAAAAAACTTTTTGATGTCAGATGTCTTTGTTACTAAATGCAAGTTGTTGCCTTATAGTAATGGTTACAATATTTCTAGACGCTGGAATTTAAAAACAAATTAATCACTTTGTTTTAAACTGTCAATAATGTTGATAAATTTTGTGGTTTTCATTAACTTAAAGAAATGGCTAGTAAAAATATTAGTCAAATTAGTGTAGTGTTGACATGATTCTTGACGAAGACTTCTTCTACTCAGATTTAAGTGTTGGACCTAGTCATGTATTTGTTGATACAGTGATGTTAATCTGTTTTATTTACAAATGCAAATAACAAAAAGCTTTAAAAGTACTTTAAAATATTAAAAGCCAAGTTTTCCAGAATGTCTTGAGCAGTTTAAATAATGGTAAGTAGTTTTTGTACTAAGTAGCTAGTAGCTGTAGTGTGTGTTTTTTTACATTGGTTGTATATTATACTTATTCATGCATTATTTACTTGAGCATTGGTAATATTATAGACAAAGAAATGTACTTTCATTATGTTGTCTTCCACACTAAAGAATTTTGAGTTTTATTAATTTTTTGTGATTGAAAGTAAATGTGTTGTTTTGAAAATTTGTAGATACGTTTTATTTAAATAACATGTTTGCTACCAAGCACCGCATATGTACGGTGCTAGGTCAGCTCCCATAGACTATTGGTTAAATACATGATATTACATATAGACTAGGAACAATTGGTGTGATATTCACCCTACACCACAAAAATATTTTTATTCAGTTACGTTAACATACTGTGTAATAAACCTCAAATGTACGTAGCTTTGTATGAGGTATATTCAAAAGGTTTTAGGAATGGAATGTTATTATTAAATAAGAGGATTTTGACTTACAGCTATGAGATTTATAATCCTTTAAACTAGTTCCCTCCTGATAACACATGTCGCCCAGTACGGCTTCCACTACTCAACGCAGGTTTTGGAAGTCACTTCATAGAACTTTGAAAAGTTCCTGTATCTCATTTTTTTGTATCTCTGCTACATCATAAAATGTGTGTCTTTTTAGCTGATGTTTGTTTTTGGGGGAGCAAAAAAGTCACAATCATCCGTATCAAGTAAATAGCCTGTTAGACATGTATTCTTTGATGCTTTTGCAAAACATTGCTTTACAAATTTTGATATTTGTAACTTGAGCAATATCATGATGGAGTTAACAATTATTGTCACTTTGATGCATTTGTGGTCTTTTTTTAAGAACAGCATTCCATAACACTTCATAGTAGTATTCTTTAGTAACCACAGGAGCGAAATAATGATGAACGATTATGGTACGACAAGATGTGATACCAATCCAGATACTTCTTGGACGGACCTTGAAGATCTATTGTTTTTCTCATGTTTTGAGCTTTTTTGTGATGCACATTTGTGTTATTTGTCCATAGTATTAAAAATATTAAGTTCTCTCATTTGTGGTAATTTCAATGCAAATGTAATAATGGTCAGTTTCAATATATAAATTACATGTTAGCTTTTCATTGACAGGTAAAGCTAGTACACCAATTACATAAGTATAGAAGTTTCTAGATCAAGGGTTTAAAATAACATATTCTAATAAAATATATAACTGAACTATTATTTGTTCGTGGTGTTCATAAGCTTTAAAAATCAGGAAGATCAGAAAGCATGTTTGAATTTTCAGCCGTGAATATGCTTGAATACATGTATTATAATTTAGGGCAATCTTATTTTTTGTATCTAGAATCTTTATTGGCATATCGGACCTACTACTGAAGAAATAACATTGATGCTTTCACAAGTATTTACGTGACAATTATGCAGCGTTATCTATTTGTACATTGATGGGCACATTTTATTAAGCAATTCTAACATTTGCAAATATTCAACTCCCTTATTTGTATGTAATATGTTTACCTTTTCTGGGTCATTGCCAGTTCAACTAGTGCTTGGTATGGAAGTCGTGGTTAACGCTTTCCAGCTTCGTTCTTGTTAGTTGATTTTCTATATGTAATAAGAGGTTTTTCAAACCGTTGTAATAAGTTAGCTAATGATCCGATCCGGAGTGGTTCCATAGCAACGGAACGTCAATTTGTGAGTTATTAATGTGTCAGATTTTAACCTATCCAGTTCACTGGACTCTGACTTTTACTGTCTGAATGAGACAGAGCCTGCCCAAAGCTTTGCATAAATTCCATAAGATACACCAGTAGCTCTTTACAGTCTCCAATATATATATATATATATATATATATATATATATATATATATATATATAAAACAACATTATTTTTTATTTTTCTTAATGAAAACCTTTTCACTGCCGAGGTCATTTGATGTTGCACATGAAATTCTGTATACTACCGCTGTCGCTGACTTTTACAGTAATAAAAATGCATTTAAACGTATCTAGACTTCAGCATTGATAGTCATTCGCTATTTCCATGTTTTTATTTCTTCCTCTATGGATTATCACTATGAAATGTTGTTGGCAGTCATCTGGAATATAGGAAAAAAGTGGTTTGTATACGAATTTGTCATCGCGTTGCGTTGGCCGTTTGTTGTTGTTCTGTTAATTCTTCGTCTGCATTGTTATTGTTTTGCTTGCTATTACTTTAGTTTACAACGATTGTTTTGTTTGTAGATACTATGAATCGTGACAGTGAAAGTGATGATTTATTCCTAGATGACTCATAATGATCATGATTTTACTACTGATGGACTTCTTGGAGATGCAAGTAAAATATTTACATTGGTTTTTTACTCAAATAACAAATATAATCAAAATAGTAATAAAAACTGTTGTATGCTCTTAGATAACTAAAAAAAACAATCAGGCAAGGCTGCAAGAAGAGACACTTCCTATCAGTGTAGCGAGTGCAAAATTGCTATGTGCAAAAAGCCATGTTTCAAGACCTTCCACACTAAAAAATAAATATTTAAACATAAGTGGATTTCAATTGTGTATATGTGTAGCTATAGTGAAAGTAATGACAATGCTGAATACAGCAAATAATAATGAATAAATTTATGTTATAGACTAGTAAATGGTAATGTTTTTTGTCAACTTAATATACAAAACATTGTTTTTAGTTTTAAAACAAGACTTTCTGTTTGAAAATATATGTATGAGCATTTGTGTAGAAAGAAGAAGAATTCAGCTTTAAAACAATTTAATCCGCATGGTTTTCTTATAATTGGTTATAATATTATATTTATTTAAAAATCATTAAAACAGGCGGCAGTGTAAGAAAGTTGTCAAAATTAGGAGGTGGCAGTGAAAGTGTCAATTTAATTAACCCCTTGGACGCCAACACCCAAGGCTGCCACCCTACCCATCACGCTAGCGACCGAACCAACTATACTAGCCGAATCCGCCAGCCCTGTTTTGACGTTTTTGTAACCTATTACGCTTTGCTCTGTATTATCCTTAGTCTTTATGTTAATTGAATGTTTATTTTTTTATTTGTAGGAAATTATATGCGCTATCACATATTGTTATTATAAATAGCATTTAGAATGGAACTACATTGTTTATGATGTGGTAATGCCTAACTAAAACATTTGTTTACATATAAATTTCACTTCAGGCCAAAATATTGGTACGAAAAGAAATATTTTTACCTATCGGTGATATTTTTATTCGTTACAGATATTATATCTAAGACTGCTCACAAAAATTCAGAACTGAAAGTTGAAAAATATTTTCACAAAAATACTTTTAATTAGTGTTCATATTAGAAAAAATGTACTATAACTAGAATTAATTTTACAGTAGGAATTACGATTGTACATACTTACATAGTATTAAAATGAGAGCATCTTCTCACTACTATATATTATAGATTTTCTTCAAAAAAAAGTAAGAAAAATCTTTGTCAACAAAATAATTATTTACAAATAATATATATACATTTGTCCCCGTCACTTCTAACATGTGTGAAACACAATGGGTGGACACTAAATTGAACAAAATTGATTACAGATAGTCTTATTTACTTCTAAAATAGTCCTAAACAGTTTAAACAGACTTTTCAAGTTAAAAAATAACTTTTGACGTTTTTCTCGAACGGCTGATCAATCGGACGTAGGCGTTTTTCGACTAGACTTCGACGGTCCGATCTCCGGATGTTGGCGTCCAAAGGGTTAACTACACATTTTACATTTTCTTTATACACTATATGTTGAAATAAATAAATGCAGAACAACAGCTATTCCTAACTGAATTACTCAATGCATTGTTTATCATCAACAACATGAAGTTTTTCCTTGAAGGTAATTTTTAATTATCTACATTTAGTTTGCTGATACTCTTTGATGTACGTGTGCATGAACATCTATTACATGAAATTTATGCGCAGCCATGTGCACTGAAGGCTTGATTCATTCGTATTCAGTCTATAGTCAACTCACCTATTGCCAGTACGTACATTTTTGATAGGCAACTCATTGTTGACACTTACTAACTTATTCTGAATCACACGCATGATCAAGTAGTCATCTGCCGCCATCTCCTCCAAAGCCATATCTTTCGTGTGTCTAGTGGCTAGAAAAAGGTATGCTGCCTATCATTGGTATTACACAATAGTATTTGATAAGATTGCTCGATCGATCCTGCCTGTCTAAACATGAAATACAGACAGGAGTCTGTTTTTGTGGGCAAGCGAGTGGTCGGACGTCTGAGCAGTGCACATGGATCTATGTGTCACTCATCAGTTGTACCTCTATGGCCTTATTTTATTAAACCCAGAACCTAAACAACTCCTGCACTTGCGTGGTGTAGGACCATTTGGCCCAGTATGCGACCTCCACCATTGTCGACACTTCGCTGCCGCAAGACTTGTTGAACCATAATTTGTGTTGTTAGTTTTTCAGTTTGTCACAAGAAGTGTGCAAAGCAGTTTCAGTGATAGAACTATTAATGAGTTCAAGTCAGTTGCACAGCGGTTTTGGCTAACAGATCTGTGGCAAGGGAATGCTAATTTATGAGTTCAGCGTTAGATGAATGTTTAAAAAATTATTGTTAAATAATTTAATGATTTTCAATAATAATACAATTTTTAATAATAATGCATTGCCAAAATCGTGTTTTCTTGTTTTTGATGTGCAAGCAATGAATTGTAAGCAATTCAAATGTAGTTTATATTAATAAACAAGCATCCAAAGAGGTTTTTGTACTATTAATTTGCACTATGTTTTTATCAATTAGCTAGTTTATTCCAATTCAAAACAGACCTACTACTTACCATCTTTGTGCAAGACATGTTTATAATATTTGTATTGTCACTGGTAAATGTTTCAGTTTTTATAAATGTTACGTGTAATACATTTTGTGTGAAATTCAGTACAATGAATACTTTTATCTATCTACAAGTTGCTGGAGTAAACTCTTATTTTCTTTGTTATTATCAGTAATGCTTTTTAGTGAATGATCAGGGGTAATGCCAATTTCATAAAATGTAATCTTTCTATCAGAATGCTTAATTTTAAAAATAAAATGCTTAGATCAACACTTTTAAGTATTATTAAACTTATATAAATGTAACACGTTTTCATAAATCAGCATCGTACTAATTAGAATTGTAGAGACACATTGTATTGGGGAGTGGACTGAAATTTTAACTTATAAATAACATAGTACAGTGTTCAAATATTTGTGGATTATGAGTTATGATTATAATTATTATAGTACTTATGACTCAATCTTTAAATTGAATGTGTTATTAAAATAACCATTAATTTTACAGTAATCTGTTTGTTGTGTGATTTCCAAAATCTTTTTAATGATTTTGTTGATTTTGGTATTACATTTCCTTTTTGGCCCTACTAAAAAAGCCATTTTATTCTTTAGAATTTCAGCTTTAAACCAGTTATAAAATTTAATTACATTAGTGAGTACAGTCTTTGTCTAAATGCACACAATCTTTAGCGCTTTGGTTTATCAATTTTCTTACATAAGGTTCCTTATCATGTGTTTTAATCTAAAGGTACTTTGTGTGTAAAATTTTCATTCATTTATAGTTTGTTTGGGCCTACTTATCATGTTATTTATTGAAACAAAGTGGCATATACAAACCAATCTGATTATTCTTACTGTCCATGCTAATAGAGCATGTGAAGAAGTTGTTTTATACTGTTCAACTCTGCGAATGCAAAATATCAATCTCTTTTTCAACTTAACTGAGCACTGACTTAAGGTTGGGGACACACATAACCGCACCGCGCCCGACACGTCAGTCGGCCGTATGCTGGCCGTCATACGGTGAAAGAATTGCAGCGCAGTTTTCAACCTGCAAGTCCACACAAGTCCGCACCGACACCAGACCGTCGTGGCCGCACCGTGCCCGCACCGTCACCGATATGTTTAGTTTGAATTTTGACGGGCACGGGTGCGGTCTACGAGCGGCATCATATGTTGTTTACTGTCGCGTTCTTCTTTTTAAAAACTAGTAGAAAGTAGTCTACACGTTCTATTTTAGTGAATTATTTAGTATAGCCTACTAACTCTACATCCTGTGTTCGTATACAAAATCATATTTATTATTAAAAGTATTACATTTTCTTACCTTACAGTAAACTAGTCATATTTTCTTATTGTGCATATTTTCTTATTACAACAAATTTGAAAAACCATGTTGTACCTTAAGTGATTTTAAACAACTAAATTCGAATTATGAAAAATCTATAAACATTTTTCATTGATTAAAAAATAACAACCATGTAATTATTTGCGCGAAAATCTATTTTTTCTTTGATGTATTGAAGTTACTTGATACATTTATACGGGTATTTTGTAAGGGTCATATTTAGAATGTTTCTATGACATTTTTATTTTTTTTATTCTTTTCACTTCATTAAAGTAAAAATAAAAATATTTTATTTACAATCAGATTTTCAAGCAAGAAAAACCCATGTTAAAAATAAATAATAATAATAAATCATTTATTTCCCCATAATAACAAACTGAATATTACAAATAAATATTATTGGCCAGTGCTTACCCTAATAATAAATAATACTAATGACATAACGTATTTACAATAGCAGTAAAATAACAAATAAAAAAAAATGTTTTCTACTTACTTTATTTCAAATTTATGTACTTAGAGTAATAAAATATAAAAAGTAGGTTACATCCTTTTAGATTTTTCTTTCTTTTTTTTAAACTAATAATTAGGCCAATAGATTTACAAAATAAAGGGAAATTTAGGTACCCCCATAAGAGGCTGTGCCTGTGTTGGGGATACTATATACAAAAAGGGTAAAAAATAAAAATATCGGAATCGAGTAAGAATGAAATGATAAAAATGAGTTATTGTAGCTTATGTAGTAAATAATGTACTCTTACGTTTCAAAGTTTAAATTTAGTATAACTAGTGTGCTGTATTAAACAAAAAGGATTTATGCATGATTTACAATTCAAATATTAGGCTTTACACATGTAACATTAAATATTATATTATAAATAATTATTTTATAATGGTCTAATGTGTCTATTTAAATATTATTATAACTTAGCAGACAAGACTAACCATACACTAATGTATTATCTTAACCAAATACTCAATATCATTTTGACCGATCAACCATACTCTAATTTTTTTATAAAATATATTTATGTTTCTACTATTTTTTGACTAATTCTGGCAAGCAATTATTTGTCCTCGGAGCTATAAAAAGAAAAAACATTTTGTAAAATCTGTTTTTGTAAGTTCTCTAGTATATATTTTACAAATATTTACTATGTTTTACAAATTATTATAAAAGGGCTTGCAACAGGCAAACTCTCTGGCATCACACTATAGCTCTTGGGGTTAATACAAAAAACACTAAATATACTGTTTATAGTGTATTTGACCGAAATTCATTGCAATGAAACACAATGAACAAGAATTATAGGGATAAAAAATATAACCAAGATAATGATATTTACAAATTTTACATACTAGCTGATTGTACAAAGCTTTACTGTAGCATTACAATGTTTCATTCACCACAGCGATTAATAAAAATAACAACAATGATATTAACAATTTTCTCAAGCAATACTTAATCTTCCGAATATTTTTTAAGTATCTGTCACTTCGAATTCAAAAGAAACATGTTCTAGTACAAACAGTGAGATTAGTTGCGCTCGGACTGCACGGACCTGTGTGGCCTCACGGTAACCGAGCCGAGCCCGCACTGACAATCGGTCGACTCACGTGTCGGGCACGGTGCGGTTATGTGTGTCCCAACCTTTACTGAGATGCAAGTATGGATAGAACTCTGTGAGCATAAAATTGAATAAAGTGTAATTTTGTAGAGTATGTATATCATCACATTCCTGAAGTTGAGGTAAGTCGTCTTGCCATTTTAATTGGAAAAATTTAGATACTGTTCAAGATGGCAATGTCTAGAAAATGGAAGAACATGAGAAGAGAAAAAAAGTAGCAGTCGTGGGACTGCCGATAGAAGTGAAAACGGAACTATTAAGTTGAGAGTAATTAACAATACGTTGTAGTAGCAGTACATCTGTAATTGTAAATGTGACGCGTTTTTAATTTTCCAATTTTAAAATCCACGAAAAAATATTATCAAATAACTAGAAATCTATTTTACCATGCTAGTAAGATAAATCTTATACCGTAATATTACTCATTTCATGATGAAGAGGTTAAATATTAAAAACATAATTAAAATGAATAATGCTAAATTTTAAATACAAATATTCGTACAAATATTAAAAATGTTTAAAAATATATTCGTTGTTTTCATTATTCATTTATCTGTATAAAAATATGTTGTAATTGCTCAATATTAATAGTTAGTTAAACATAGAATACAAGTGAGTAAACACCGAGTGAACAACAGTGAGTTGAACACCGTTGTAAATAATACAGTTATTGCTACGGATAAAGTATATAATTGCAATAACAATTAAACCCACAATATTTTTAAAACTAATAAATTAGTTAAAGTAACTTGGTTCTTTCGTAAAGGTATTTTTATTGCACAATAAACTAATTTATTGAGTTAATACGGTATCAGTGAGCCAATGCGCCAACTACAGTTCCGGCAGAAACGTTCACTCATCACTTCATACGCTACTACAGGCTAAACTAAACTTCCAATAAAAAAATGATAAATTACAAAAAAAATATTCATCTATTTTCACACAACTTTCTTGCTGACAAATTTTGTCTGACCAAAAAATAAAAAAAATCCTCGCTTACTACTTTTTTCTTGTCATTGTAAACGCTATGTAAAATGTAAACAATAATCAAAATTATTTCAAAATTTTTTTAATATTTAAAAATGTAACCAATAGATTGCCAATATTAAGAGCTTTCATTTGACGCATCTTACAGAATTGTACGACATTGGCTTCACTTTTAAATCGCGAGAGGAAGCCGTAAAGGTCACTGATTTTCGCAGTCTGTTTTCATACTCCGCCGGGACAGTTTTAACACAGCGAGACTGACTTTTTCATGCAGGTTAGTAGTCCGCGGCCAAGTCTACGGTTAAAAAACACAGCGAGACTGACTTTTTCATGCAGGTTAGTATCATTAGCATGTCGGTGACGCGAACCGAGGATTTTACCCTCTACCAAAACGCTCAACGCGCCTAAAGAAGTTTTCACTTCAAAAAATTTTCACTGATATGTGTAGTTATTTGACACAAAAGTTTTGCAGGTTTTAGGCCGCCATCCCATATCAAAGGTGTAAACAGGCATGTCGCCTCTTGCTTATGTATGATTCTACCAATAGCCCATCTGGTCTGATGAGGCATTCCTCTTCTTCCCCTTTTGGAGAGAACACAAGATAACCGACCCAACAGATAAATAAAAATGTTGAATCACTTACTTCATCTATGGAGTCTGGAAAAGTAGAACCCAGTTATTATTTGATTCACTCATATTAACTATATCAACACAGGAGTTCTTTTAATATGTTTATCAATTTTTTATCTTGAATAATTTATTTCAATGTCCTATTATTATATTATATATGTTTTATGTTAAATTGTTCTTAGTACTGTACAAAACTTATTAAACTAAATAAAATCACTAAAAACTACTAACCTGAGTACTTGCCTATAATTTGATTCACAGAAAATTGTGGAACAATGTGTATGCGTGTATGACAAATGACAGTAATAGCACTAATAGTTGAGACTGTTGAGTTGAGAGAGAGAGAAGAAGAAGTAGTTACTATACAGTGCTGTTGGAACGTATAGCGGCAAAATTGCAAATCGTAGTAGTTGAGCTATAATGATTATTTGGAATTGCGGAACTAGAGAACTGCTAGTTCTTGAGAACAGTTCAGCACACAACAGTTCCAATAGAACGGTTCAGTTGTTTCTTACCCACTCCTATTAAAGGTATTATCTAGTTAAGGATATTGAGAAAACCTGTTAATTTTGTATTAAAATATGACGGTCCTAAAATTACTTCTTGAGGAACTTTGTATAGTAAAGGAGTCTTTGATGGTTTAATCCCTTGATTAATGTGCCTTCTTAACATGTTTCCAACTGCTGTCTGACTTCGTAATGCATGAAAAATGTAAACTGTTTAACTAAAGACCCTAGTAGTGTTTGCTTTAAGTAAAAACAATTTACAGAACGTTGTTTGATGGCTAATGCACTCTAATGGTTATCACAATAGGGATGCGATTAGTGTTGAGACCAAGCTTATTTGGATAATCAAAACTTAGGATAAGGCAGATCGCCATTATAAGGTTACGTCCTGTTGGTACTAATATCTGAAATCAGCAGTGGCATCTTGCAGACACATACATGCATACAGCGAGGATTGACATTCGTTATTAATAGCCTAAGAATATAATCAGTTCCAAATGGAGAGCAAAATAAGAGCATAATAGTATATATAGCACTAAGTCCAACTTTGTTACATTGTAAAGTTTACTAAATAACAGAAATTTATTCGCTAAATTGTAACAATATTCCACTTTATGCATGAAAACACTGCTATACTGAGTCCAGCTTCTAGCAGCAGTCACTCATGAATTGTTTATTGTCTTAACACTCATGAGAGAGATTCGATTTTCATAAGGTAATAATCAATAAAACAATTCATAACATGTGAGTTGAGTCACTTTCTGTTTTTAAAATGGATTTATACCATTACCAACAGGATTACAATAAAATTTAATTCTTATAATGAACTTTGGATAATCAATGACCTTAGCTAACCACATTCACGTTAATGCGTCTCTATAGTGTTAGAAAGTGACTGCGGCTGGGACCCACGTAGTTTTACACCAACACACACACATTAGATGGACTGTAGGTCCACGTCATAAAACTGTCGCGACCATTTCTTTCTTACTTCTTAAGGAGTGGACAGTGGGTCCTGCCTGGGACCCACTGTCCGACTCGCAAGTTTCTTTTGAAGAGGGGTTGACATGTAATTGTCATACTATCTCTTTAGCACTTGAACGAATGTTTCAAGATCTATACTCCAAATCTGTTAAATATTGTTCAATAGACTACGATGAAGAGAGCTACAGTAAAAATTAAACAAAATCTTTATACTTGAAAGTCGGGTTAGTTACACTATTTATAACTTAAGAATGGTTGTAACAACAATTATAATGATCTTTACTTTAATGGATACGTTTTCGCCCCGACAAACAGAAACACAAAGTGTCATAAAAGTGCACGGAAAAAATCAGGTAAATAAAACAAAATTTTTACATAATAGTATAAATTGAAAGAGCCTGTTAACTTTAGTCAACTGTTCTGTGTAAACATTGTTTTATGGCAGCACAATCATTTGTGTAATTAATGTAATCACTATTTTCAATTTGTTTACATTTGGCCTTGAAGGCATAAAGTAAGCTTGATAATAACAACTTTTCTTATTTCAACCTTTTCTGCAACCACTGTTGAAAGTAGGAAAGTAAGAAAAATATTAAGATAATAAAATTAAAAGTTTTAGTAAAAAATATACATTTAACTGTACACTTTAGCCAATATTGAGTATGCAGTGTTTGGTGAGTACTGTAATGCTGATATTGAAGAAAAATCTACTATATAACTTTAATTAGAAATTTAAAGACTGTTGTAAAACTCATCTTAGTAGACTTTTGACAAAAGTAGGCGTCTCAGACCTTCATATTTATATTTATATTTCCTTGGTCGCAGAATGAAGGCAAAATCAACAATGGCACAAAAAATACTAAGACCGGGATAAATTACAATTGCAATAAATAATACACCTTTTGAAATATTTTCTTGATTGTGGCAAAGTAAACTCAACACTGGCGTAAGAAATATAATTCACTCGAACCAGAAGTGCTCATACACGTGCAAAGCCTACAAAATCATGTGCGAAGCCATATATTTCCTTCATCGAGGAAACAAGACCACATCAACTAAGGCACAAAATATATTAAGCCTGGGATAAGTTGCAATGGCTATAAGTGGTATATAGGCCAAGAGCCAATATTTTAAGGTAATAAAATATTTTGTCTTCGTGTAGTTAGCTATTTCACTTAATTTCATACAACTATAAATGTGATGTATTAGATATGAACTACATGGTTGTTTTAATTATTAACAGTGTTAATAAAAAAATAACCAATAAATTTAATTTAACGTGTACTACATGTAACATGTCTACTCGCATATACAGTATTATACTAACAATGGAGCAAGATAAGAAATAATTTGTATGAACTTACTGTAGATGTTTATGAAACATTAGGAATTGCTGAATTACTCAGATAGCCATATAGTGCTTTGTTGAATTTGTTTAAATATAATCCCAATTAGTAATGCACTTAGTATGTGATAGCTTGAGTTTTGATTTGAGTAAAATTTTGTTAATATTTACTGCCTTGGCAGTACGGTGTGGGAATGTATTGGAAGCATCACTGATAAGAATGAAGAATGAGTGCAGATAGAAAACCTAATGCACGGTTAGGTCAGTTTTGAAAAGTAGGACAGTTGTTCTTGAGAAAAATAAATTTGAATTTGATTACAGCCAGCCCAGCACCTGCCATTTTCCATCCCGGATTATTCAGTGACCTTAGACTCAATACTAAGATTACTTGGTAACAATTTCAGTGTATTATAAGTTGTTTGGTACTATTTTTCTTGTTACGATGTTTATAATCTATATATAAACACTAATCACTTTAGGATAAAATTACAAATAATAAAAAGCTGGGTTTCATTAGGGAGATACACTAGGTAAGTAATGAATGAATGAATGTTTATTCCAGAAACTGTACATAAAATACACTTAAAAAGTACAACAGTAATGCACTATACAGAATTAATTTGAAAACAATAGTTTTTCTAGTTATCTAGCTATGTTGATCGTTCGCCATAGTAAAGCTATTCGATGCCTTGTGAACATAAGTGAAACAGATTCTTGTAAACCTTTTTTTATAGAGCTAGGCATACTAACGCTGCCAAGTATTTACATTTTGCAAAGCCTGGTTTTTATCAAAGAAAATCTAACTTCGTTTAGCCTAAGAAACTCTGTACATTCTTATAATACCAGATCTGTAAACTTAATTGATGTGAAATATACTAGGCTGAGCAAATCCCAACATAGCTATATCTACATTGGTACAAAACTATTTAATAAGTTACCTCTCAACGCCAAAACAATGAGCACTAAGAACTTTAAGAATATGTTAATTAAGTGGCTAAAAGTGAAAGCCTTTTATTCAGTTGAGGAAGTTTATTTAAGTGATTTTAATAACATTGAATGTTGAATTTTAAACTAGTTTTAAGGAATTTTAATTAGTTGTAAATGTTGAATTTTAAACTGGTTTTAAGGAATTTTAATTAGTTATAAGAAATGTGACAATTGATGTGGCCTAACTCATACCAGCTCTGACATTGTTAATACTTTTAAGTGGGACAACAATAAAGATTCTTGATTCTAACTTAAAATGGGGAACTTGACATCTTTAATAGCATTAAAATGTGCTAAAATTTTTAATTTACTTTTTATAATTTAAAATAAAAGAAGGAAAAACATGATTTAATATGAGAACTGGCTTTGTTACGTTTAGTAAAAAATTAATAAAACACGATTTAGTTTTGGTTTACCTATAATAATGCAACGGCATCACACCATTGCGCTTGGCCCAGGGGAGATCAAGTCAGCATGGTTCTATGTAATAATAGTATAGTAGTGTGTGTACTAATGTAGCGTCTAGTTTGAATAGTAGTGTAGTGTAGTAGTAGAAGTAGTAGTAGTAGTATGGTTTAGTAGGAGTCTAGTAGTCGGGTGTAATATTAGAAAGTGCCTGAGGATGGGTGGTGCAGGTCAGGCCGCTCGGTAATCTGCAGATAAAATGGACTCTGATTGTGTGATTCCTAATTGGAGTAGCCACTGTTTCATTCTATTTTTGAAAACAGGCAAGGAGGGTGATTCAAAGAGAGTGCAGCTATTATGATGAACACAAATATTTCTATATAGAATGTTGGAGATATAAAAAGGGTGTGTTGTAGAATACTCTTTACGTAACTGTAAAGTAACAGTCCTTACATTATGCGCATATCTAGTATCATGATGATGGGTAATTTCTATGTGTTTAAATTGAGGTAAATGTAAGTCAGGAGAGTTTTTAAAAAAAGTTGGTGAATAGTAAGAAAAGCAGATTCTCCAAATAAATTGTCAGTAGAGTCACATTGACTTTTGTTAAACCCTATTTTTAGTATTTATAGGAATCCACCTTTTTTATTTCCTCGCAAGTACACGTATTAATAAGATAGTTGTTACCGCAACTTTGAATAACCAAGTTTTGTAAGTTATAGTCTGTACTATTTCTTAGGGAAATTGGCATAAACTTTATTTTTGTTATATTAAGAGAAAGGACATTTTGGTTAAGCCAAGTTTTTAATAATGCAAGATCGCTTGATCACTTCTGGCCAAGACTTCCCTCTTAAAAAAACAAGGGTGTCATCCACAAATAAAAATAATTTACCATTTAGATGTAATTTTGATATAATGTTGATATAAATTAAAAATAAAATTGGACCAAGAGTGCTGCCCTGGACGACACCGTATTCCACAGTTAATGGATCACTATTTATACCACCAATAGACACACATTGTAACCTATCGGTGAGATAGCTCCGAAACCATGAGAGAGCAGCGCCGCGAACTCCAATATGTTCAAGCTTCAAAATTAATTTCCTTCTGTCTACGGAATCAAATGCCTTTTTTAAATCCAGAAAAAATAAGATTGAACGTGTTCCATCCTAAATGCTATCATTTATCTCTCTATTGATGTTAAAAGAACGTTTGTGATGTTTTTGTCATTCCTAAACCCGTACTGAGAGTCACACAGGATTTCGTTTTCTTGGAGATATGTGACTAGTTGATCTTTTATTATACGCTCTAATACTTTTGAAAATACACTCAACCGGGAAATTGGGCTGAACTCGTTGAAGAAGGAATACTTTCGTCAACTTAAAGAAATTTGGAAAAACATTATTTAAGATACTTTATTGATTAAATGAAGTAAGGGTTGAAGAAGAAAGTGGACGTTTTGTTTTAGAACATTGGCCGAAACATCATCGAGGCCCGGCACAGACCCTCCCCGCAATCAAGCTACCTGATGTTTCTGTCACAGTGTGAAATTCAAAGTCAGTGTTCTGTCTATAGTCAGATAACTGGATGACTTCTCGTATTGATTTAATTTGCTAGATTCTGTCCCACGGCCGCAAAGAAAAAATTTAAATCATTAGTTATTTATTTAAATATTAAATGTGTGACAGCAGATTCCGCAGACAAATATTTACTAATGGGAAATGATTCTTGACTTTTAGATCTCCCTGCTAATTCATTGACAATTCCTCAAAATAACTTAGGATTGCCGTTGGAATGAATAATTTTGATTCTATAATAGTCTCTTTTAGCTTTTTTGAGCGAAGAACAAAAACCTTCTGTAGTTTTGATATTGATTGTGTAAAACAATATTAAATGGCTGTTTTTTTATTTTTCTACTCAACCCATACAACAAACAAGCTCAGAAGTAATTCGTGTTTTTAGTTTTTTTTTCTGGCAGAGTAAATTTTTATTGGTTTTTTAGCAGTTGATATTGAATTTTGAACTTTCTCCTTAAATATATTAGCACATTGATTAACATCAAAACATGTTAAGACAAGGGTCCAGTCAACAAGTGACAAATTGTTAGTCAGCAGTGCGTGGTCGGTATAAGTGTGGGGCGTATAGTTGTCAGCGTGAATATCGGGGCAAGGCGGAGCCACTGCAGAGATAGTCAGTCCAGTGCTGTAGTGGTCAGTTATATTTGTTTGGATCACAGCTGATTTTACTCTATTTATATCACTGATTCTCACATATGATCCAGACAAGATTGAAGGTGGTTTGATACTCTAGTAGATTTAGAAATACACTGTGTGAGCCAAGTGCCATGCAGACAACTTAAATATCTACTAGTCATTGAATTAGTCCTTAATAAGTCTATATTAATATCTCCAGTAAATATGCATGTTTTATTTAGTCCAATACTGTCAAGTAGTTTTCTAGTCCATCAAAAAATAATTCAAGATTACTGTCGTGGGTTCTGTATAAAGCAAGTAAGTTAAACATTTTATTTGAGTAAGTAAAGTCCAATCCGATACAATAAACGTCACCTAACGCTATCTGAGCAGCCTTTACTGGTAAACGTTTGTTTACTAATATAATAAGTTCATCGTTTTGGTTCTGTTGTGTGGTAGTAATTAAGATATCAAATCCCTCAACAGGTACGTGCTCTTCTCCCCTCAGCCAACACTCCAACATAACTATCAAATGAAGTGTATGACAAAACCATTTAAGTATTCCATTAATTCTTCAACATTTTTTGAAAAACTTCTGTTTGTATGAAAAATTCTTAAAGAATCACTGTCATTATCATAAAAAAAATCTAAACAGCTGTCATAATATTCCAGTTCAAGACATTTGAAAGGAATGTTGTCATCAAAAATGTCATCCAGCATGAGCGGTGTCATCATAGCCTCACATCATTCTGCCTGCCCAATACAACAATAATATTTAATGAAGTGCTCACTCGTGCCATATGACTGTAACGAAAATAATATTTTTAATGTATTATTGGTTTTTTAGCAGTTGATATTGAATTTTGAACTTTCAACTATACTATTTTGAACTATTATATTCTGTGTCAATCTAATCAGAAAATTAATTGAACAAAGTTTTATTGTTCTGGACAAAATTAAGTTATAATAAAAAAAGTCTTAGTTACATTATGTATACATCCATCATTTAGTACAAAAATATTAAAACCAAAACTAATTCCACTTATAACACTAAAAATATACTAAATGGTAAGAAATTTCTACACATTTGTGCAACTTCAGTCGTGATTAAATATGAACAAGGACATAAATGTAATATTAACAAAACTTTACTCTAAATTATGCACTTGTAGGGAGAAATTATATTCGAACCAACGAATAATGAGAACAATACTACCTCTCTTCAACTCTTGAGAAACATTAATATAGAATATAGAGTACAATATTATGCTATGTACAAGTAAACGACAAGTGTTAAATAATAATTGTTACTTAATAATTAATAATAAGGATAATATTTACACTATATATGCTTTAGCGCATCAATCATATAAACTGATTTTTTGTGAGATGACATTGAAGTTAAAACATTGCATTAAGATCTTATTATTTTATTTATTTAACTGTTAGTCCGTTAAATACTTATAATGATATAATCAAAGGGGAAAAGTCAGTTTGAACTCCATAAATAAATAAAATGGTTTAAAGAAATTTGAGTGAACTGTGGTTAATTATAGTAATGAATAATGCATAAATCATTAAATCATGATTAAGTAATAATACATGCATCAAATTTAATTAATGTACTATGGTTTTAAAACATGCAAGCTGAATTACAAGTATTTATTTTAAATTTCGTTACTCCTAACAAGTTCTCTAATACTAATTTATTAACATTAGTGTTGGAAGATTTAGTACTTGGACAAAGAAGAAATGTTACGTTGACAAGCTATAAAATAGCAATGTGTTTTGATAAAATAAACCTTTTATAATCTAAATAATGTTATTCTGTGGTGTCTGTAATGTAAAGAAATATTGTGTAGCATATAAAATATCACTTCAGTAGCCAATGCATAATAATGTATAAATATTTAAAATTTCTATGATTACTTGTCAAAGTGATCGAGGTCCTTGAGCTGAAGCACCCGGATAGAAGGCTCGCCCTCACCCGATTTGGTCAGCACTTTGTTGTTGAAGAAGCCAGCGTAGTGGATCCTCTTCTCCTGCTGCATCCGGGCGCGTCCTAGCAGTCTTGTTGGGGGGTGTCAGCTGTTCATTAATGAATACATGGCTCTCTGGAAGCGATGCTGAGATCTGCGTAGACTTGAGGCCTCGCTTGCTCTTTGACGCCGCCAACCACACTTCTCTCATCCTCCGGGAGACAAACTGCACTATTATTGGTGCATAGGCATGTTTATTTGAGAAAAGTCAAAGTCGGTGCGCTACCTGTTATAGCATAGTCAATCCCGAGCACGCAAGCTACTTTCTCAAGTACAGTGTAAATCTCCTTCGGTAGTTGGTAACCCGATGATTTCTATATTTGCACATTGAGAGTGCTGCTCTGAGTCATTGAGACGCTGCTGCAGATCCTGGACCTCATCATGTAATTTACCATTGTCCTCCTTCATCTTGGCACAATGATGCTGACGTTCAATGTGGTTATCTTCCATCGCCGCACATCTGTCATTTAACCTTTGAAACTCCTCCCGCAACGAGTCAATCACTCTCTCACCTGACTTATATTAGTATTTATTTTAGTGTCCATAGAGCGAATAGTGTCCAGGATTGTTTTCGTCCCGTCTACGACGTCATCATTACTTTTATTAGAAGCTATTAACGCGGATTCTCCCTTACACAATTCACACTTCTAGTTCTTAACTCTCTGCTTGGTTAAGTTCTGAGAGGATCCTAGGTTGGTACATAAAGAGTGGAAGAGCAATGCACAATCGACGCACTTAATTACAATGTCATTAGCTACAATGTTAACAGTGCACTTCCCGCTCCTCTCTGACATAATAATTGAAGTAAGATATAAATTGGCAATAAAGCAATTAAAATATAATTGAACCTGTATCTATAGATATGGTTGGCACAGCACTTAGGACTTGTGGGCAGGATACGCCTGGCACTAGAGATAATGCTGATGATCTGTTCTGCTTGACGGACTGATAACAACTGATAGGGGAGAAATTAAGCCAGCCGTAATTCCCTGCATTTGTGAGTGAGGGGTCTGTGTGTGTGGATTGTAGCACTGTAAGTCCACGCCTAGTTTGATGAGGGTGGCTGACGTCACTTCTCTTCAATTGTGATTGCAGTGGTGTGTGTGTGTGTGTACGAGGCAACTACCTGGGTTTTCAGTTGCAATCCCTAATTGCAAATACTGCAGTGCTCCAAATCAAACCGTATGGTGAATGTTCATATTTTGCAATCACAAAAGCAATGTGACTATTCTTGAGGACTGCCTTGAATCACTTGACGATCCCAATCGTCATCCCAATAAAGGCCTCATTTATCACACTGTCTCGAACAGTAAAATTGCTGAAATTACATCACAAAATGTATATAACATTACAATCGAAAGTATTTAAAAAAATACCATTTGGTAACAATCTTATAATTATAAAAATATACCCAGGAAACAAGATGTTACAGCATGGCTAAAAACTTGCTATTCAAAAGGTAACACGTTCTTAAGTCATTAGGATGTAAAAAGATAAATTTAATAAATTAGAAGCGATTAATTTTAAATGTGATGTATAACAAGAAAATGTACGGTTTTTATTTTTTGTGTAGTTTTAAGGTCATTGCAAAAGAATGTAAATCTTGATTTGGAAGTCTTCATGAAAACCGTAAAAACTCGACTCAAACAGAACTGAAATTTCTATTTTACATCAGAATGTGCAATTGTCACAACTAAATTATAAGAGCTTAACATTTTAAGTCATGAATCACAGCAGATGTTATCATTATTTCAATTGACCTCCTGCTCCATAAAGCGAGAAATGGATAAGAACCATAGAAACCCAAAATTACCCCACCCACTGTAAACTGACGCTATACATTTCTCTAAGAAATTTTGTAATAAAGAGTTTCTGATTTCTGAAATTTTATTCACAGCAGCTGGAAAGGTATTTATTGAGAAACTTTCCATTGGCAAACTAGTGGCTAAAACTGCACCACCGTAACCCAAAGCAGGTGGCACAGCAGTGGTTTTATCTATAAAAAAAGGCCAACCTACTGATAAGTATATTTGCCACAATCGTCACAACATAGAGAAGTCAGCAAGTTTCCTTGGAGGTTTCCAGAAACTACTTTGGAGGAACTGGAGGCAGCAATTACAATTCTGTGAGAGGGAAAGCCAGCCAGAATGGACAGCATCTTTCCAGAATTTCTTGAACACTGGCCCAAGAGTAAGAACTTGGATCTTAACTATCTACAATGAAATCAAAAAGGCAGGATACGTACATCCTTTAAAGTATACAAGTTAATCACAGTCTGGAAGCCAGGTAAAGAGCCAGAGCAAGCTGAAAGTTTCTGCCTAAAAGCATTTTTAAGTTTGTGTTTTTAGCTGCTGCACGCTCCATTCTCTCCTGTTATCAACCCCATTATCCCTGTTGAACAAACTGAATACAAGTTTAGATCTGGCCATAGTTGCTGCAACCAGGTTCTTGTTTTAACAGTTTTTATTAAGAAGAAATCCAAGACATTTGTTGCCTTCTTGGATCTCACAGTGGCTTTTATAATACTGCCTGGAGGGAGGACCTTTATAAATTTTACAACTTGTCACATTTTAATATAAAAGACATTTTTATATCTTCCACAATTTAATTTATTATTAAAAGCGCTTTCGCTGGTTAAGGCATCATCAGTTATTGTTAACAGAAAAACAGATGTATAAAATAGAAAAAAACATATGATAAAATAGAATAAAATTTAAAACTAATTGTAAAGACCAAAAACTAATAAATTATAAAATTATTATGCAGAAAAATATGGTTTGCAATTCATAATTTCTTAATTGATTTCTTCTTTTACTGATGGTAGAAAAATGTTACTGAAATTTACAGAAGTTTGGGAAATACATTCATCTTTCAAAACCATCATACATGCACTTTCAACTTTGTTTCTTTTAGCCCAGAAAGATTCTTTACAAACTGCACTTGATGATTCAAAATTTATATGATTTTCCTTTGTAGCATGTTCAAACTAATTTAGATTCTTCAATGTTTTCTTTTGTATAATCTTTATATATATATTTCTTGTGTTCATGTGTATGTGACTGAACTCCTCCTGAACGACTGGACCGATTTTGATGAAATTTTGTGTGTGTTTACAATGGAATTCGAGAATGGTTTAGATTTACAATTTGGTCCACTGGAAAATTTTTTTCAAATTAATTTTTCATTTAATTAAAAAAATTGTAAGTAGTTGTTGATTTTAGAGTGTTTTACATTGGATCCTGTAGACTGCGCTACGGCACATAATACAAAGTGAACTGATACTTAACAGCTGTTAATAATGTCAGCTGAAGTTCGTCAAAGAGGCAGAAACATTTAATATTTAGAAAATTATTATTGTAAAGTGCTTGATCAGTAGTGTAATGCAGATTGCATAGAAGAAGTTACTGCCTAATTTTCAGTTTAGATTGCACCAATGGCCAATAAACTATATAATGCAATGAAAATATATTAAACTCTGTTATAAAGCACCTCATTGCACAAAGCCATGAGTGTTTGCACATAAGGTAATCGAATTTGGTTAGATTGAAAGTAAATGAAAAGAGCTGAGAGAAGACGCTTTATGATCAAAATTGGTTTTCTTTGATACATTTTCTTGATCAGACCACAAGGCAAACTCCACAATAATACTAGAAATGTCTTAGACAGAAAACTAATTTTAACATACCGAATTTGATTCTTTATAACCTAATTAGTTTATCGAGGTTCATCTCTATAGATTGATTGTACTGAATAACTTTTCAAAGCATAAACCACGAAAGATAGAGGCAGGAAATATGGTACATACCTTCACAATGCACCCAAGAGGCTCACGACTATCAATTATCTCAGGAATGTTTAGAATATGATAGGAAAATAATACGTGAATATAGTGTACTGGTTTTCAACAGGAAATTTGCGTGCGAAGCTGCGAGCAACTGCTAGTTATAAATATGTTCTTTTAGCCTTGTTTCTTGCATTTTGTATGGTAAACTCAGTTTTTAGTATTGGCTTTCTTCAAGATTTTTAGAATTGAGCATGGTACAGACAGAAAACAGAATAGAGCATTATGAAAAATGTTCTAGGCCAGCGTTTCCCAAACGGTGGGTCGCGACCCACTAGTGGGTCGCGGGCGGATTTAAGGTGGGTCTCGGCGTGACTGTCACTCGTAAGGCCATGCCCCACTGCCGTGGCGTCGCGTCCGTCCATCCATAGTATGAACGTCCGCGTATGCCGCGACGGTCTCGAATCCCGTCAAACTACCAGACACGCATCCGCGTCCGCGGCCAACGCCACGTATTTGTAGGAGGGTGGAAGCTCAGTACACAGTAAAATGTCGTTACTCACCCTTATGATTGTAGTTCACATTGCAGCTATATGTGTCTTGAGTAACTCGTAAAAACTTTGTAGCTGTAGCACAAATATTTTTTGAGTTAGACGGTAATGTAAAACACAGGTTTCGGAAAATCGCTGTCAAAGTTTTTTTTAACACTAATATTTACATTAAAATTGTTTAAAATTTTAATTTAGCATATCTAACCAGCAGCAAAACACCTTCTCTTTCCTTGTCTTTTTGTTCTTTTTCAATTCTTAGCTTCCTTCTTGCTCTTCTTACTTCCAGTGTTCCCAATTTTGCCTTTTTCTCCGAGTATCCCACTCCCAAGATGTCAAAATCTTCAATGAGATTCCTAATGGTTTTTTTCGACAACATATCTTTGTGAGCGTGCCTTTTCAACCTTGGTTCACATCAAGAATAAGTATAGAAACAGATTGGTGGACGTTGAAAGTGATTTACGCCTCAAAATATCTACTTTTAATCCTAACATTGAATTACTTGTTCAATCAAAACAATGCCAGAAGTCACACTAGTATTATAGAAAAATTATTTGTAATCTTGAATAACCAATAAACTCTTTCTATGTTTTCAATACTAAGCTGTGTACATATTTATTTACATTTTATTTTTTTTTTCTATACACGTATATAAATATAAATCATGTATATTTTATATTCATGTTATATATACATAATATACATATGTATATATAAAATCACGGGTGAGGGATGGGTCGCGAATGTGAAAAATCATTTGGAAGTGGGTCGCCAAACACAAAAGGTTGGGGACCACTGTTCTAGGCAATTAAAATGCTACACCAAAAACTTCCAGTGTAGCAGAGCAGATCAAAGCGTGATGTTCCAGCAAAAGGAAAATGTTTTTATTAAACTATTGTTTTTACTATGTAAAATCTTTCATAAGTATTAAACCATGGTGTTATTTTGATACAATTTACAATTCACTGTTGATAAAATTACAACATCAAACAACTTCTAACCTATCCTCAAAAGTTACAGTAAATAAATATTTTTACTTAAAAAATATTGTTAAAGTCAGTTTAAATGATTTTTTCTGTTAAAATATAAAATTTATAATATGTAAAAGTTCCCTATAAAACTAATTTATAAATAAATACAATCAACTAGTAATGATCTTATTTGTCTTTTTTTAAATTTAAAATAATGCTATTATTTTATGTTATTGTTATCTGATTTAAAGATCAAAAACTGCTTTTGAATGTAATTTTTCAATTCTATTTTGTGTATCTTAGAAAATTGTTCATGATTTGTTTTATACCCATAAGTTTTTATCATGATTTGGAACATTTGACAGAGACCATTTTTTCTTTAAGATGTGTGTATTCTATCTTGTAGTAATGAACAACAGAATATATATAATTTTAAAGAATTACTGGTATTTCTATAATTCATTGACATTTGAGAATTATTTATTCTTAAATTTAACATTAAACATATTATATTTTTTGGAATCAATTAAATTAAAAAAGATGTGTGTATGTGTTCTATCTTGTAGTATTGAACAACAGAATATATATAATTTCAAAGAATTACTGGTATTTCTATAATTCATTGACATTAGAGAATTATTTATTCTTATATTCTAACATTAAAAATATTATATTTTTTGGAATAAATTAAATTAAAAAAGAAAACTTAAACGTATTTTTTGGTATGTCAAAATAAGTCCTTAGAAGTTCTATGCCAATATTAAACACAATGTATAACTTTTATTTTTGAAATCGACTGTATGATATATATTTATAGTTTATATGTATATATATATATATATATATATATTAACCTCCACATTCAATTATATTTCTCCCAAGTTAGGCCTAACTTGGAAGCTAAAGTGACTAACTTAAAAAAATCTATACATATAAGTTAGTCACTTGTGACGACTGTTCATTATGTTGTACGAGGGCTGTTCAAAAAGTATCGGACCTTCTGTCCTCCCGCTTAAACGAATGAAGTGTTGGCGGCAAAGCATAGTGGGGATGTGGAGAGCACTGTCATGCATGCGCATGCACTGTTTCGTATCATGACTGTCGCCAGCAGTTAGCCTAGTAGTATAGTTCTTTCTATTGTGCTCGGCGGTTTTTATCAAGTTCTAAAAAGACAGAATAACTTGAGCAGTGTTACTGTATTAAATTTTGCCAAAAGCTAGGCGATTCGCAAGTGGAAACAATTCGCAAGATTCAAAAGACTTTTAGGATTCTGCCATGAGCAGTACTCGAATAAAAAAGTGGTACAATCAATTCAAGAATGGTCAAACGTTAGTGGAAAGTGAATCGCGTTCAGATATGCCGGAATGAGAATGTTTTTGAACAAGTGAGAAATTTAGTCACCAAGGACTGTCGTCTTACAGTACGAGAATTAACAGAAGAAATTGGAGTCAGCATTGGGTCAGTACTTTCAATTTTAACCAAGGAGTTGAAAATGAGAAGATTGTCCACAAAATTTGTTCCTAAGTTGCTGACAATGGAGCAAAATCAACTTTGCCTTGAAATTGCACAAGACATGCTGGACAGTGCAAACAGTAATCCTGACTTCCTGAACACAGTGATCACTCCACACACAAAACTAAACTGATGAATCCTGGATTTATGGACACAACCCTGAAACCAAGATGCAAGTTAGCAGCCTAGTCAATGTCATGTTGACAGTCTTTGACAACAGTGGAGTGGTTCATCATGAGTACACATGAGTGTTTTCAAAGGAGTGTTTCTTAACCATTCTTTCTGTGGTTATAACTTATAAACATTGCATTGAAGCTATAATATAGAAATACACTAAAGTAATATAAAAATTTCAGTGATGCACTTTTAATTTGAGGAAGCAGAAGATCAGGGAGTTAATTACCGACTACATAACTATAATAAAAACTACTGGGTCATGTGAGCTTGGTTATTTCTTTGATAGTACCCTAAGGGATCATTTTGTGTCCGGTTTTTTAAATGGAAATATGGTGAGTCATCTGTTGGCTGAATGGAACCAAATAATGACTTTTGAAGACGTCTTTAAAAATATTTTCCAGGGTATCTCTGAATTTGATATTACAGCCCAAGTAACACTGGAGACCCTGCCCAAAATCAAATTAGAACAATCGGAGAGTGTGCTTCTTTTCTCCCCCTACCCTGCACTACTCATAGCGATCCAGCTCCATAGAACATCGTTATTTACGTTCACGTCCAAGGTCACGGTGTCAGAGTAGATCTCCATCTTCTCACCATCCATAAACAGGAAGATATCCCCTAACTGTCTTTAAAGGGCGTGGTCCATGGGATTACCTTGCTAGAGATTGGATGTGTCAAGTGTGGTAATTTAGGTTTTGTGTCTGACTTTTGTGTAGTTGGTAATTTTGTCAACATGTTTGATTCATTTCAGGTGTATAATCCCTTGTCAGTGAGTCTACAAATAAATTGTATACTCAGATCTAATTTTACTATAGTATATTGGCATATTAACCCTCCATCAGGCGCTTAAAATTAGAAACACCATCAGGCGCTCACGGAGGTTTCCTCCAGGTTAGCGAATAATGGATATCATAGTAGTTTAAACTGTTTTTATTTGTTTAAATATTCATACGGATTTAATTACAATGTAATATATTCATTTTTAGAAGTTAAATAAAAGTTACTCTCTTATGTGATGAATTTTCCAAATAAGAAATTCAAAATCTTAAAAAATGTTATTGTATAGTAACAACATGATTTATTTTAAGGAATAATGCAATTAATTGTAAAAATGTTTAACCTACTGTAATAATATATGGAAATTAACTTAGTTTTTAACTTCTTACAAAAACAACTTACTTCAGTTCTTGAGTTATTATACAATGTAATGTCAATTATTACTCTGAAATAAAAATTTATTCTTTACTAAAAATTTTTAAAAAAATACTACATAAAGTTTCAAAACATTTTCCTTCTGGTTATTATAACGACAATGTTCACTCCATAAACAATACTGAAATGTTCCCTAGCACACGGGTTCTGTACTGACAAGTCTCTCGTCTTCATTCTCCATTTCACAAAATTCAAATAAAATATACTGTAAAACTTAAAAAGAAACGATCACAGGTCACACATTTAGGTGCACACGGATTATTACTCCATAAAAACTAAACACAATAAGGCGCTCATGGAGATTTCGTCCAAGCACTACAAACACAAGATTTCGTCCAAGCACTACAAACACAAGATTTCGTCCAAGCACTACAAATACAACACCGGGCGCTCACGGAGGAATCATCCAGTCTCGCACGGAAGTAGACGTCATACTGACAGATTTTGACAGAGATAAGCGAGAGGCTATTGTTTCGCTTCCCCGAAAGATGCTCGTGAAGTACACTGCGGGAAACGACTGCCAACATCAGAAAAGTAGTACTATTTTTAATAATAAAAAATACACGGAGGAAAACTTCGTTTAGCGCCCGATGTAGGGTTAATGAGGACTTCTGACCCGGACTAAGAGGCAATTAAGAACTCAATCTTTTCTGGTTCTGGAGAGTTAAAATGTTGGTTCGTAAATAGTACAGTACAAAAAAAACTGTTTTCATTTGTTAAATGTTATGATGATTTCAATAAATAAATACAAGGTGAAGGTCTATTAGGTTTAGTAGTACTGATACATTAGGTTTATTGGATTGTGTACATGTTGTGTTTTATTTGTTCTTTTTTTTTTGTTGAGAAGTCAGAGTGTTAAATATTATATAGTACATATAGCATTTGTCAGCTATGAAAGTTTATATTCTTGATTCTCTCATATACATAAAGCAAATAAGAGCCAAAGAATTTTTAGTGAAAAATACATTTTAACATAAGCTGTATAAAATGCTGAGACACATTAGTAGTTCAACTAAGAAAGGTTGTGCTGCTAAATTATTTTGTTTCAATATTTCAATTATTACAGAATTATATTGTAGTAAGTGAAAAATTTCAACTATTTGTTTAACTTCATATGGATCATTTATATCTTTCATAAAAATAGTCTTTTAACAACCTTTTTGGGGGGCGGTGGTGGAGTTAGCTTAGTGGCACTGTTTTTATTTATTTAAAAGTGTATATTAGGATTACAAAAGGATGATTCATTAGAAATTACTCTATACAATGTAATTAAATTACATACATAGCAATTTTATTATTAATTACTTGAACTAAGAAGAAAGCTGTATAGATTATAATCTGTCATTGCTTCTGATATCTTAATGGTATCATATTTGATTGATTAACACTTCCTTTTCATGATCCAGTCTTTGTGCAACCACAGTTCCGTTCAGCTCCAGATTAGGTAAATTTAAATACATTTCATTGTTCATTTGATGTTAATCTACAGTTTTATCCATTTTTTGTAATTTTCTTTTAAATAACTATCATTGGTGAAACACTTGAGGTCATTTAGGTTTGTTCTTACAATTAGAATCTTAAAATTCTGAGCTTTAAATCTTAAAGCTTCAATGTCATTATACATTAATTATGTATATACTATTTTATCTATATGTTTAGATATAAATATAAACTATTTAATTTAAGTAGCAGTACAAGTCAAAGCAACACAAATGGTTGCTTTGATTTGGTTATTAAACCAGTTGCTCTTAATTGGTTTAGTAATTTTTTGGAAGGTTGCAGCAAGGTAGTAGAGTGCTACCAACAACAGTACTACCTCATTTCATAAATATCTATCTGATGTCTGCTATTTAGAAGTAGATGTACCCTGAGGGTGTTTTAGCCGCTATGTTATTTTTAGTTATTATTAATCATTTACTCAAGCAGCTTAATTTATGTGACAGATTAATTATCTTTGTTGATGACACTGAAGTCGCATTAAATTGAGTAAGAGACTTGTTATATCTGAAAGATTACACAAAAACAAATTTGATTTTTAATTGGCTTAAAGCTTACAGATTTTTTTTAAACATTCCCAAAATATCTGTACTTAATTTTCACTTTATTAGAAATTTTAGAGAACAATGTTGTAATTTTGTATTCTATAAATTTATGGAAATAACTGCATGCTGTTCTACATTTTCTTTGTAACAATTTATTTAATAAATCATTAAAATCAAATGAATAGCTTTTTCGCAATCATGTTTTTCCTAAACGCTTGTAATTTGAAGTTAAATGTTACCTTTGGCTGAGTTACCTTACATGTTTTTTTTGTTAGTGAAAAATGTTGTAATATATGAAATTTGTTCAGAGTTTCATAGCGTTTTGCATGGAATAAATAGAAAAAATTTTTAAAATACTGTATACACTCAAATTAAGTTCAAACTTAACTTTTTATAAAAAATGTAAAAAAGCTGTTGTAAAAACTGAAATTTTTATAAAGAAAATTTTATTTGTAAAGATATGTCTCATATTTTTTATTTAATTAGAAAATAATAAACAACAAAATGATAAAAATCTGTTTGATATTTATTTTACAACAGTTTTTTTCCCAAAAGCTTACAAATATAAACAAACAAAAAAAACCCCGGCATTTTATGCATATGACTTGGAAATATACAAGCGGCACTCAAAGGGTTAAGGACTAAAAAAAGTCAGTTAATAATATTAAACCACAAACCTCGGTTAAGGAACAGGTTTATATCATTAGGTATACTAACTAGTGATGGAATATGTATCCATGAAACTGTAATAATTGTCAAATAACATTCAAACAATTTAAAATTATTAGGAGATTTTCATGATTACAATACCATATATCACAGTGAATTGGCTCAACCTATAAATTCATTGCAAAACAAAAATACATTCAAGAGGAAACTCAAGGAATATCTAGTTAATAAGGCTTATATTTGTATTCTTTTGAGGAATTCTTTAATGTTAGAACTATACATGTAGAACAGTCTTAAATAAGAAATACTTGTAAATTTACTTAAAAGTTACAACTTATAAGGTGTAGGCTATATTTAGTACTATAACACTATTCGATGTAACTATGATACTAAATGAATAAAGATGTTTGCATTGAATGGAATAAAAATGTAATGTTTTATTCAGTGGCGGACCCAGTAGAGGTGTCATGGGAGCCAAAAAGCACTAAACTTTGAGTATAATTAAATTTCTTTCTAAAAATTTTATTTTTATAATATTGTAATGTAAAAAATCTTTTAATGTCAAGATAATGGTAAACTAAAGCCAAGTTAGCCCCCCAATACTAAACTGAATAAATCATATCATTGCATTATGATGTGGAATGCCATAATTGCACATACATAGTCTTTTAAAATAACAGTTTTATTCTTTTATTTTCTGTAGTATAGTTTGTCAGGAGCCCCAGAGGATTAGGCGACACTCACAACTTGATGCGCACACACCGTCACACACGCAGCCCAGCCTACCTGCCGTCACTTTTGTTTTGATGACACACACATACTAGGCTTTAGTCTGCAAAACTGTTAATTTTTATATTTCTTTTATAGTTTAATATTCTTGTAATTTTTTAATTCAGCATTTTATTTCATGAAAATAAAGTCCAAAGCCGAAATGCCTATGACATTCCTTACATATCATAGAAATCAAGAGGTCAAAGATCACCTTAACATTACAATATCAGTTACTTTATTATTTTATAAACACCTGTTAATAAAGTATATAAATAATATACATTGCAAAACAATAACGATAATACCATATTGTTAATGGTATATGAAAATAGTAATATATTTTTAATTTTATCATTTATGTTAAATATTAAGGAGATAGATTGATTATTCTCTTTATTAGATTATCAGCACGCTAATCTCAAAACCACATCTTACTTAATGAGTAAATTCTTACTACATATTTTCAAGTATATCCTATGTACCCAAAACCACCATAAAATGTTATATTTTAGTAATAACTTAAATAAAATTAAAATTACATATGTTAGTAGATAAATGTTGCTGTAAAATTTGTTAATAAAGGTGTTTTTTTTTTTTTTTTTTTTTTTTTTTTTAAGACAAGATGAGGTAACCCCTCATTGCACTTATTCCTAAAAGGACCTTTGTGCTTTTGTGGTTCTTAGCGGAGTGATATGATTTTCAGGATGTGTAAGTTTGGTGGTAGGGGCCACCTCATGTCAAGATCGTATGAGCGTGGATAGCAGGCTCTGTATATCAGTCACTTTGGAAGAAGGGAAGTCTAGCTCTGTCCTAACCTCTTCAGTCATTGTGGGCAGGGGAAGCAATAATCCTACATATTTAACCTTTAAACAAGTTTAACATTAAGTAACCCACCCATTCCAACAGTCATCCACCGCAGTGAACTACACCCTGTCGACTAACCGCTTTTACACCATTATCTCGACAGCTGCGGTTAGTAATGTGCTGCTCCTGAACATCCATTGGGTTGTCTAGATTTAAATGACATGTCAGCTTATATTGCACCCAGTATAGGTCCTACTGGCAGGTATAAACCAGCCTCAAGTGAACCCTTCAGGAGAATAAAATATCTTAAGTGAATATATAATGTGCTTTTGTGTGTGTGTTTTATGATGCTTAATTAAATATAGAGGCAAACCCAAAACTTTTCAGTTTATCTTTATTTAGTAGATTATTATACTGTATTCTTGTAAATATACGAATAAAAAATAAATTTTGTCTTTATTCATTTATATATGTATAACATACATATAAAACTTGTACATTTTTTAAACTGATTTGTTGTATGAAATCTTAATAATTATAAAAATAATTAGTTTATATTGATAGAATTTAATTTTGTTGTAGGTTTGATGATCAGCATTGTGCCTGATGAATGATAATGCTGTTAAAAATCTGGCTCAAAAACGAGCAGCATTTTGGTTGCAATGGAGAGCAATGGTAATTAGAAATATTTTGCTCAAAGTCAGGAAAAAGAAAACAACCGTTACAGTAAGTAAACATTTAGATGTCTATTAAACACTTAATTTTAGTAGTTTTCCCTTATATTGTGTGTAGGTAAGTAGAAAGCTAATTTCATTTCTTGGGTCAGGAATAATTTGCAATAATATTTAGTGTTGAGAGCAGCCATACTAATTCAAATCAAACAATAAACTGTAGTTAACCCTTAACTGTTCAACAAGTTCTCATAGCACATAGTATACTATGCTTATGTGTTGTGAGGATTATGAATTACTAGTTATGGCAAGCTCTCAATTTTCTATAACTAATTTGGTATGAGAGCAGTCTGACAAGCAGAGTCAGGGATGGTAGGAGACCTACTCTTCACAATTAAAATCAGTGTTGTTAAATATTTACTCAATTACATATTAAATCATGTAAATGTGAGTTCTAGATTTACAGTATTGATTGAGTAATATACTTTATATATGCAGCTGAAAGACAGTTTTTATTGATATTTTGGGAGCAATTAAGTAAACATTTCAAGAAATTTTGTAAAAAAATAAAATAAAATAATTGAAATATACACTTAAAAATAATAAGGATGACAGGTTTTCGAACATTTGCCATGAATATATGTTACAAAAATAGATCACTTCTTTCAAGGAATTAGAATCTATTATCTTCTTAAGGTGCCAAAAACCTTAATGTATAAGGTTGAGCATACACAAAAATTTAAACTAATTACTGTATGGAGATTAACTTGCCAAATTCAAAGTTGAAAACTGAACAAGTACCTCAAGCACCCATATTGATTTTTTGTATGTCACCTTCTTCAGTGTGCAACATGTGTTGTTCAATGCAATAACATGGTTGGTGGTTATTCCCATTCTGGACTTTCAGGTACATGCTTTTTTATGTTGAACTTATTCTGTTATTAATATTTCATTCTTGTGCATGCTAATCCAATGCTTTGAGGATTTTTTGACACCTGAAGAAGAAATTAGATTCCAAGTTCTATTTTTGTGATATATAACAGTGGAAAATATCCAAAAGATTTTTTTATGATCCATGGTCAATAATTAACCTAAAAAGATATTCAATTTAGTATATTAATTAAGTTAGGTAGTTTGGTTTGTAATGAATGTAAAAGTAAAACATATGTAGAAATCTGGGCTCACAGTGCGAGCAGTAGCGGGCTGTGAATTTCAAAGTTTTTTATGTTATAGTTGTTTAATTTTATTTATTTATATAAAGTTTTGTGAACTTTAAAAAGTTTCCCTTTAACAACTGGAAAACAATCTTGAAGCTTATTACACAAAAGTGTATATGAAATTAATTTTTCAAGTTTGATTTGAATCCATATAATTCTTATAATATTACAAATTAATTTTTAGTATTAATTAGTTATTATAAATAAACTCCAATCAAAAGTATAAAATGTTTTTCAAGACCAAACACTTTTGAAATTTTATGTAGAACAAAGCTTAGCGCCCAAAATTTTGAACCTGTTGTGCAACCTGTCAATTGAGAGAAAATATTCTCTCTATACACACAACCTGTCTAAAGAGAGAAAGAAGTTTCTGTTCTTCAAAACTTATTTAGTTTCATTATAATGTAATTAGCCCGCAAATTACAAGACGATAAAAGAATGTTTCCCTTTGTCTTGCTTTAGTATTTTCTTATGTATATCTCAAAAAGCGATTCTCATGAAACAACTATTTTTAAAAATATTTCAAGTATCCACTTCAACAGGCCTATGCTCTCATTGCATTTTCATAAATTTCTTGTACTTTTTCCACATCTCACATGTGATTTTATCATTCATCCTCTGCAAATGTGGATAAGAACTGAAACCATAGATCTGTTAAGTTGGCTTGTGGGTCGTGCAAAGAAGTTCATAGTTCAATTTATGTTTAGAGCAATAAGCTGTGCAAAGTTTAAAATAATCTAAATATTTGTTGAGATTCTTTTATAGGGTGTTATAAAGATAATACATTGACTGTACATTTTAGACATCTAGAATTATGTATTATAATAGCAACAACAATAATTCAATACTATACAAGTTTTTTACAGTTTCGTAATTACAATTGTATCCAATAATTATTTGAATTGCTGTTTCAGGAAATAATCATGCCATTGTATATCTTGATGGCTCTAGTGTTCTTCCGAGCAGTAATTCCAAATCCTTTTTTTCCGAAGATAGATAAGCCAAACAGAAATGTAAATCTTTTTAACCATTTCACAAAACTCATAACAAACAATAACTTTACAATTGCAGTTGCTCCAAGTTCAATACATGTCAAGGTAAGATATAATATGATATAGTTATAATACATAAGTGTGTTTGTCATTACTCGCCCCTTTGATTTAAAGCTTCTTTCAGATCAGTGTTTAATATTCTTGCTAGCGATTTCATTTGGCTGCTATCGTCTCATTTTTATTAGTTGTTAACAAAAAGATTTTAAGAAATTTTTTTAAACAGTTTTTCTATTAATATCTTAAATTCGTCAAAGACACCTATGGCAAAAACTTTAAAAACAAAAAATGTTTGTTTCTAAAAAATCTTGATTTTTATGTGCAGCATGGAATAGGTTACGATTGAAAAATATTGGCTATCAGAATTTTTTAAACTTTCTTATTGTTTAAAAATAAGTATTTTAAATTTATAATTATAATTATCTATAATTTGATTAGAAGTTCGTAAAAATATTTTGTATATCTACAGTTTAAGAAAGAGTTATAATAAAATAAAGTGTAAAAACAGTGTTTTATATTTTGGTACACTCTGTAGGTATGGGTAACTGCAATTAAAATAATGTTGTCCTAGAATCATTTGAGTTCAGAGACTTTAAAAATTAGGTGAAACAAAACTTATGTTTAAATTTAAATATTTTCCAAAACAGATTGACATCTCCCTAATAGTGTAATTATGGGTCATGTAACAGAGTTGAAAATAATTTCCTGAGTTCTTATGGGTCAAAAATGTGAGGTTACAGTTGGAACAAGATTCTTTTTCAATTTGTTTACTCGATGCAGGTAGTGGCCTAGTTGGTCAGAAATACCCTGCATAATGCAGTGAAAACAATTAAAATAGTATTCTTTCTAAAATTATTGATGTGTACAATTTGACATTGCAGAAATTTGTTGATGATATCAACAAAATTTGGATAAGGACGAAAAGCACAGATTCAATCAAATTCATTTTCTTCAGATCGGAAGAAGAAATGTTGAAAAACTACTGGAGAAATTCTGAACAATTCCAACTTGGTGTGGTATTTGCTCAGGACAACCCATTTGAAACTGGTTTAAAGTAAGTAACAATTAAGTGCTATAATCTTTAGAAGTGCTTAATTTAAATAACGTTAAATAAGTCTGAATTGGATACAAATTTCCTGGTATTTAACTTACCAAATATATTCATGTTTGAGAAAATGGAATCATTAAAGAATTATTTGTTTTTTTAGCTTGACCAAAAATAAAATGTACAGTTATATATTAGATAGATTATTTTTCAAGCATAATTGCAGAGTACAAGTGCAAAAATTTTTTAAAAACTACTGATTACTACATAAATTAACTGTATCATTAATTGAGTATACATTTGTTATATAATTATGTTGATTTTATTATTATCTACTTAAACTTAATAAAAATATAGCAATATATGTAATACAAAATGGATGAAAACTTCAAGAATGCATTGCCAATTTAATTTAAACATCTTACCTTGGTAGTATTGAATATCTAAAAGGGGACTAATTTAGAATGGGATTAAAATATACTCTTGATTATTTGAGATGTCTTAAAATTATTAATTTACCTGAGTTAGCAACCCATGAATGAATTACAAGACGTGTTGAGAAAGTAAGTACAGTTATTTAAAAAAAACAATTTTTCAGCACAGTTTTATTTCTACATGAAAGCCCAAACCCTAAACTATTATTCAACATAGTTTCCACCAATGTTCAAACACTTGTCATAGCGGGTGATCAATTTGTTTATACCCTCTCCGTAGAAGGTTTCCACTAACGAATGTAGCCATGATTCCACAGCAGTTTTCACTTTATCGTCGGTTTCAAAGCGTTGGCTGCTTAACTCGTGCTTCATGTGCAGGAACAATTGGTGGTCAGTTGGTGCTAGTCCAGGCTGTAGGGCAGGTGATCGAACTGCTTCCAACAAAATTATCGAACCAATGTTTGAGTGTCACCAGCGGTATGGGGCTGAGCATTGTCATGGAGCAACACAATTCCGTTACTGATCATCCTCTCCGTTTGTTTTAAATTGCCCTCCTTAGTTTTCTTAAGATTTCGCAACAACTTACCGCATTAATGGTTTCACCTCTTGGGAGAAAATCAATCAGCAAAACACCTTTCTGATCCCAAAAGACAGTGCACATGATTTTTTGTGCAGACTGTCGTCTTAAATTTTTGTTTCTTCAGAACCACTCCATTGACTGTTTGGATTCCGGTGTGACATGACGGACCCAAGTTTCATCACCTGTCACAACTTTGTTTAAAAAATCATCACTGTACCGTATGAGAAAAGCACTTCTGAGTCTCTTGGTTTTGTGCATGTCAGTTAGCATTTGGGAACCCATCAGGAACACAGTGGCCGATCGCTCCGATTCTCACCATGCACATTTGTTTGACCACCATTGAATATCCTAACCCACTTTCTCACCATTCCTCATCACGTCTTCTCCGTAAACATCTCGAAGTTCAGCTGGTTTCACATTCCTTGCGTTCAAAAATCTTATTACAGAACGAATCTCACAATTGGCGGGATCACTAATTGGTGTGAGTCGATAGACAGTGAACAAGGATGGCTTGTGCGCATACGTGGAACACCAATTGCAGTGCTACGGCGGCAGTAGAATGAAATGGTACTTACTTTCTGAACACGCCTCGTATATCCTATGCTGACATAAGATTGAAGAGTTTCCTTTTACTTAATTTAAAAGTTATACTTAACATAAGTAGATCAACACAACATCTACTTCTGTTGATTTCTTTATGTGTTTTGTTTTTGTGTGATACATAAAATTACTAGATGCTTTAGATGCCACAGCACAAAACAAGAACATACATGATTGCAAGTGCAAATAATATAACAGAAATGGCAAGTGAATAACTGGGTGTAAGGATGTAAAATGGTGAATTCTCCGTACAGACAAACTAGATAGTCACCTAGGGACAGTAGGGAAGGGGTTTTAGAGTCTATAATCACTTATTAACTCTTGACTGGACATGGTTATAACACCATGTGTCCAGCAAACTTTTTTTGCTATTTTACAAACAATATTGTTTATATTAATAAAAAATATGTACTGTTGTTAAATCTATTAGTGGTTGAGCCAAAACAGCCATAACTGCCTAGAAATAAAGTCATATTTTATTTCATCTTTTTCATTTGATTAGTGTTGCATTTCATTTTATTCAGCACAAAATGTAGATTTAAGTGTTTGAAAACATAATAGATCACATTATCAATAAACCTGTTATTAACAGTGAAATGAGAAAGTTTGATTTTTGAAAACAAAAGTTTTAAATAAATAAAGAAAAGGAAAAATATATAATAAGTGGAAATGTAAGACATTTCAAAAATTTATATCCATACATGAAAATGTTGTGTTTTGAATTATAGGTACTCCATAGCAAAGGTACAGTGTTTAAGAAAAGTGTAAAGTAGACTGTCAGAAAAGTTACACACACACACACACGCACGCACGCACGCACGCACGCACGCACGCACGCGCGCGCGCACGCGCACGCACACGCACACACACACACACACACACACACACACACACACACACATACATGTCTTAAACTATAATATAAAGGTTACTCTGAATGTTTTGAGATAATAATAATAATAATAATAATAATACTCTTTATTGCAGGAAACAATTAACAATAATTGTATTGCAAGCGTCATATAGAAATAAAAGTCCTAATCTAATAACTAACACAATTAATTTTAATTCTGAGTAAAAAAATATTCGAGTAAATTTAAAATAAAAATTACTTTTTGGGTATGTGCCACCTGCCGCCGTTTTCTCGATAGTGGCCAAATTTTTCTTGGATATCAGAAGGGGAGTTGTAATTTTTTTTTTTATGTTAGTGAAGACTATCCCCAGCGACCCATCGCAAACTCGTCAACTGAGTAAAATGCTTTGGACACTAAAAAGTGTTTTAAATCGAGATTTAAATTGTTTGTGGTTATTGACGCGTTTTTGATCTCTTCAGGGAGCCTATTGATTAGCCTCACACCAACCTGAGATGGCAAGCGTTCAAAAACAGTAGTTCTGTGCTGTGCCATACGAAAGTTGTCCCGGCCTCTAGTTCCGTATTGGTGTACGTTCGCTACCCCGAAGTGAGACGCACTTGAATCGGCAGTATAGCACGACGTCGAGAATGTAGAGGCTAGGCAAAGTGAGTAATCCAAGCTCCCCCGAAGGCTAATTTACACGACTCTCTCTGATTTAATTTGTAAATGAATCTGACAGCTTTCTTTTGCATTCTAAACACTCTATTAAATTTGTATCTAGAACAGCCACCCCACAATCTTAGACCATAAGCTAAATGTGGATGTATTAGGCCAAAGTAAGCTGTCTTCAGAATATCCAATGAACAGAATTTTGCCAAATTGCGTAAGACATAAATGCCAGAAGCAACCTTTGAACAGACACTCTCAATGTGAACGTCCCATGTCAGCCCTCGATCAAGGTGCATCCCAAGAAACTTGGTGGATTCTTCTTCTTCTATTATGGTTTCATCCACCATCACAATTGGTCGAATTTCGTTTTCATGTTGCCGAAAACAGAAATTAATCACGCTTGTTTTTAGAACAATTTGTTTTCAAATTGATATTGAAAAAATGATCAATGCATGAGTTGAGTTCTTCAAAGGCTTTGATTTCAAGATCTGGTTTGGTTTTTGATCTAATGGAGAGAGTCGTATCGTCAGCATACTGAATCATCTTTCCATTATGGATTGATGAACTCAATCTGTTGACGTAGACGAGAAAAAGGACAGGCCCTAGAATCGATCCTTGTGGGACTCCATAGGGCATTTTAACTTTTCCTGAGAGGGTATTCGCGATCTGCACACACTGCTCTCTATCAATTTAGGTATGACGAGAGCCATTTGTGAGGCAAACCCACGAACACCGCTTGACCATAACTGGTGCAACAGTATTTCATGATGCACACAGTCAAAGGCCTTTGAGAGGTCGAGAAATATGCTAAGCACATGTTCCCGCCTCTCCAAACCATCGACAACAGAATCAATGAGACTCGTGACAGCATCAATAGTCGATTTGTTTTTTCTAAATCCAAATTGTTCATTACAAATAACTTCAAAGCGATTGAAGAAATCTTCTAATCGTCGAAGGAAGGCTTTTTCGAAAATTTTGCTGAGGACCGGAAGAATGGAAATTGGACGATAGTTACTTGCGACATAAGGATCGTCCTTTTTAAAAATTGGAATGACTTTTACTGTCTTCAAAGTGGACGGGAAAACGCCTTGGGCGAACGACAGGTTAATCAATTTTGTGAGTGGTACTGAAATGTGCTTAAAGCAGCGCTTAAGTAACCACACAGACATCCCATTGATGTCACCCGACTTTTTCGGCTTCAGCTCCCGCACCACACCACACGACCAACTCCGCCTCGCTCACAGGAGACAGGACCATGGACGAGACCGGTCCCATAAATGAGTCCTCTCGGGTGCTGTTCCCACTAAAACATGGGTCCCCGGCCCAGCAACCGTGGAGAAAAAGTTATTAAATTCACTTGCCACTTCAAGCGGGTTTTTTGTTTATTTTACCTTGTATTTTAAGGTTAGGTTTGAAATGTTTTAGGACTTGTGTTTGAGTTGTATTTTTAATTATATTCCACGCACTTTTTGAAAAATTTTCAGAATTCATTAGTCTATTTTCGATATCCCGAGCCTTAGCGGCTTTTATTTCTTTGCGGTAATTTAGCTTGTATGCTCGAAAGAAATTTTTGAATTCTTCATTTGTCGATTCTATGTAAATTGAATGATACAATTTTTAATGTTTTTTCTTAAATTGAGAATGTTTTGATTTATCCAAGTGTTGTGTTTTTTGTCTGATCGCTCTTTGAATGACTTATAAGGGCAAGTGATGTCAAATAAAAATTAAAACGGTCTGTAAACGCAGAAAACGCTTCCTCCGCATTATCAAAACTATTAATAAAAAAACCAGGATTCTTCTTGGAGAAATCTGTTAAGAATTTGGATATTTTGAATTTTAAGATCTCTTCTTATATTTACCGAAAGAGGTTCGATCTTCGGACTGAGATTCCCGATCACGGCCTCCTGCGCGAAGTGGTCGGAGACAGCCGCGTCCAGAACGGAAACCGAAACGTCTAATACGTTTGTAATAACGTTGTCGATGGCCGTACTCGATGTAGCACTCACTCGTGTTGGCGTGTTCACGGACCAAACTAAGCCGAAAGAGGTGAGAATATCGCGTAGCCGCTGGGTCAGGGGATTGGTGTGGTCCAAAACATCGATGTTAAAGTCACCTGAAATGATAAACTTCAACGAATTAGAACAGAGAAAATTTAGAAGGGATTCAAATTTTTCAAAAAAATTTATTGAGCAACCATTTGGGGATCTGTATAAGCCAATGATTGTAATTTTTCCTACGGAATTTAGATTGACTTTTATACCTCCCACTTCAAAGTCTCATAGATAGCAGCAGATGGTGCATACTGCAATAATCTTAGCATTCTTATCTGACTGTCTGAGCTCCAAATAGTACCTGACAGCAACTTGGGTTCAACAGTATATTTGTGTCCTATGTTCAGAAAGATCAATTTCATGAAGTCATAGACTTATCAAGAGAGCATTTTTGGGGTATGATTTTCTACCATTTTAATTTTGGTTTGTCTAAAGAGGAGTGTGTTAAACTTATCAAAATTTCCTTTGGTTCTGAAGCACCATCTCTGTGTTACTGTTTGTAGGTAGTATTCAGAATTTCAGAGGCTGTGATTCGCTTCAAGACACTGAATGCTTGGAAAGCCCCTATTCTGCCATAATAAGAAAACTTTGATCATGTGAGGACAAACAATGCATTTATTTAATGATTGAAACCCTAAGAATTGGATCTGCAGCAGAGTGAATTATCTTATATGACCTTTGAAAAGTTATCAAAATTCTTTTTCAGTGGTTACCTCACGATATGACAATTGAGAAAAAAGCTGTGTGTGTGTGAACTACTTGGTAATGGTGGTTATCAGATTATTTCCAAAATTTTCACTGGTGATGAGATATAAATACTATTTTTATCACATTCAAACTCAAGAAGAGAGTCTTGTATGGGTGTTTGAAAACAAGTTTCAAGAAACAATGAGCGGTAAAGAAAGTAATGTACTCCGTTTTCTCCAGGATTGTGTGACTGGTGAAGGCTATTAAGCTGGAGGGACAAAGGAGTATCATAGTAAGTTGGTACACTGAACAATGCTACCAGAAGTTCTTCAGGACTTGAACATTAAGGATTTAATTTTGGATGAGGACAATGTCATTTCTCACACTACTGCAAAGTTTTTTTTTTAAAGTTTTTGGCCGAAAATAGCATCAAAATAATGGAGCAATCATTCATCTGATCTCACTAAGTGTAACTTCCTAGTTATTCTGTAGCCTGAACAAACATTTGCTCAATTATCACTTTTCTTCAAAACTTAAAATTGATAATGAGATTCGTGAATATTTTGAATTCATTCCAAAAATGTTGTGGCTTGGTGCTTTCAAAAAATGGAAAATCTTACTTTTAAACTTCATTAATCTGGAAGGGATTACTTTGAACGTTCTTAACAGTTGGTAAGTCTAGCATAAACACTCTTCATATATCTTAAAACTCAGAGTGACCATGAGATGGTTTTCAATTAGAGAAATGCTGTGTATATCACATAAGTATGAACAAAATTATTGAAATATGAGATGGTTTTCAATTAGAGAAATGCTGTGTATATCACATAAGTATGAACAAAATTATTGAAATATGTAGGTTTTAATGTATCAAAAGAAAAATAAACTAATAACATAGAAATTCCATTTTTAATTAATAATTTTGTTGTTTTCCAATAGTTTGTAAATTGTTCATTTTTAATGGAGTAGGATATAAATTTTGTATAACTATAGTTTAAATATAAATGTCTAAATTTATGTCTTCACCAAAATGTACAGTTTTAAGTACTGAAACACTATTAAAAGATATTATATGAAATAAACAATGTGGATACCTTCTAAGATATATTTTTTTATTAGCAGTGTATTAAATTATTTCTATATCCAGTGAAAATAGTAACTAATCTATGTTTAAAAAATAGAGATTTAAAAACGGCCTATATGGAAAATAATGAATAATAATAGGTCTAAAACACTTCAGCCTAGTGTATGTTGCATGTACACTTTCAGTGAAATATATGGAACATTTTAAATTTACACTCAAGCACAATAATGGGAACACATTTACTAGATGTAAAATGGCTGCTGTTTCAAAAAATAACACAGAAAAGTGCACTGTCCAAACATCTTGTTGTGGCATTCGTCATTTGACTCGGTATGTATAATTATTTACAGAATAAAACTAATTTATATAGCTACAATCTGATTGCTGTATGGCCATTGAATGTATAACTCAGTAATTTTCAACAATTGTATTGCTATATGGCTGTTCTAGAGTTAAAAACAATATTTTATTACTTAAATGAGGTGGTTAAAGTAAACGCTCTTTTAGATATGAAATTCTGACGAATCCATCGTGGATGAAGTGCCCAGATACGTGTACACTGTACGCTCCTGAAACTGCCTGTCGTCAACCGCCGGAACACCCCTCTGCTGTGGGAGATGATCATTTCTCTAGCCAAATCAACTCTATTAATCCATCAACCAATACTGATGTTGAGTGCCCTGCATCCTCGTATTATATGTCTGGATTTGCAGCTCTACAGACACTAATTGATGTTACCAAAATACAGGTAATATATTAAGTAATTAATATTTTAATATTAATTTTAAAAAGCCAGCTGATCACAGATTTCAGATGCAAAATATTTTACTTCTCTGAACGCTAGAGTAAAAATTGTACACAATCATAAATTTTATTAGTGTTGCTTTACAATTAAAATCATGTTTTATAACACTGAAAAGTTGAGTTGTGTGGAAGATCAAACATACATAATTTTTTAATCAGTCATAAAAATTGGTAGTGTTTACTGAAATAAAGCATTTGGCATTTGGAACTGGTGTAAAGAATGTTCTTTTTTATTGTTATTTTAAAATTTTACATTTGTTTTACATACCAGATGCTATGTTTACTGTTACAGAATTTATTTATGTACAATTGTTTTTAAATAATGGATTTTTACAAAATATTAAGGAAGTTATAGGCAAAAATGTAAAATAGTACACAACAGCCTAAAATTAATCTGGTATTATTTGGTAATCCGTGGATCCCTGGCCGCTATTCCTCAGACAAATAAAAATGTCTGACTTTATAATTAGCTGTAAGCAACTCTTTATCACAAATAGAATTCTTCCCTTGCCCTGTTAATACATTATTGAGATGTTTCTTCAGAACTAAATTATGAAATTACTTCATAAAAATTTGGAACTTTAGCTGTAATCATTCATATAACACGTGCCACAAGAATATTTTGAGTATCCTATTCGTAATGAAGCATTGCTAGAAGTCCAATGTACATGGATGTTAAGCTGTTTAATAAAATGCCTAAATCTATTAAAAACATAGCTTACACAAAGTTTATTAACACTGTCAGTTAATTCTTGTTAGGTAGAGATTTATATAATTAATATAAAATGTTAAATTATAACTTAGAAGTGTTAAGACTATGAAAATACACTGTCAAAAGTCTTTAGTGTAATTATATATTGCTATTTATTTATGTATTGGTATTTACTATGTATTTTTTATTTAGTTTAGTTTTATTTTTGTTAATGCTTTTAACATAGCAAGTCATAAATGTTTTAGAATATCTTATATATTGATTTAGCATGAGTTGTCTTATATAAATGACAAGGTACCTTATTGATGTTACTAAATTATGAACATTTCAAAATGAAATGTACTGTTAAAGACATTGACTCAACACAAACAGTTATAAAGTTTACATTTATATTTTACTTACTTTATGTACCAATCTTAATTTCATATTTACATTAAACTTGCTACTCTTCAGCTAAAAAATTATTCATTTTCAATCTTGCTGCAGTTAGTCACTGCTAAGCAGCTTGTAGTAAAAAATATGAAAAATCCAAGTAACGTTATCAAAATTCAACTCTAAGAAAAAAAAAATAATAAAGTGGATAGTGAATTGCTCCGGACTTTTAGTATGTGTATGCTGATTTCCAGTTTTATGTTAATTTGTACAAGTTTAATATCTAAAGTAACTGAACTATAATGTAGAGTTATAGTTGAAGTCAGGCCCATATCCAGAACAGTTTTTTCGGACAATTTGACCCAGGCCCTCAGGGTCTATTTGAAGGACCGCCACACATCTATTTGAAGGAACCGTGTTGATGGACAGTAGTGGGATATGACGGGGTTCAGCTGAATATCTTTTCCAGGGCCTGCCAAAGCTAAGTACGGCCCTAGTAATGGTATTATTTTATTATTATTTGGAGCATTTAATTGTTTTATATTAACACACTGTTTTGTATTAATTCAAGTATTTTCCATCACTGAGCACGTAGACAGTATGTTCTATTACCAGTAAAGAACATAATTTTTGCCTATTATATTACTATTATTTTGAACTGTTTTTAATTTTTAGGCTCTTTTAATTAAGTCATTAATAAATAAAATTTCAAGCGAAATTTGTTTTTTTTATATTGCAGGTCACATTGCCATATATGGAAGTCATAATTCCAAATATAACAATACAGATCTTACCAAAGGAAGCTTTTACAGCAGGTAAAAATTAAATTATTGAATGAAACATCTGTTTTTAGTATTTAGACTTCTGTCATCCTGTCCTTAAATTTGTTGATTCTGTGCACGCCTTACATAAAAACTTGGTTTTTAAATAATAATCAAACAATTTAATTTCAATGTATTTAGGAAAGATGAACTGTAAAAATTAATAGTAAGACTTTTTACAGTTCATAGCAATAAGCGAAACCTGAAATGAATGATTTTTTTAACAAAGATCAACCTCCTCTGTTTTACAATAAAATTAACAAATATCAGTAATAAATGAAACCTAATTGAAATTAATAAATGAAATCTGAAGAAATTCAATTTACTAATGCTTAAAATTTCAAAAATCTAAAGTCAAATGAATATATTTTAAACTTAAATGTACTTGTGCACCACCCACAGGTTTGATCATATATCTTGAAGTCTAGATTTAAAAAAATAAAATAAGTTTCAATAATTCTCTGTAAAAACAAAAGCTCAAATTATTTTACATACAGCATAGTTTACTTTGATGTTTACAAAATCTTTCCTTACACTCAATTCTGCTCATTATTCAAACATTCCACACATGCAAAATCCCACATAGGATTATTGATTAATTATTAAATGACAATTTTCACTCCCTTTACTATCTAAAACTGGAAAAAATTTGACTTCAGATTATTTTATTTAAATTATGTGTGTGATGTAAAACTTGTGAAGCACATCTTCCTAAATTGTGCCTGAAACAGAGAAGGAGGCCTGTCTATTGCTGGCAATATCATCTACCACAGGTTTACTCCTATAACTGTTCTTTATTGTCATTTCCTGAAAGTTTATTATTTCTTTCCTCATTGTTGCTTGTCATATAAAAGCACATACTGCCTTCCTGAGCACTCGGAATCTCTCAGTTTGGAAATATTGTCCTCAGCTTGGTCAATTCACTGGAGTATATTGTCACTCTAGAAAGATATTTTTATTTTTATTGTTGAACAAGATTGTCTATATTTACCATTTTACAAATCATTTTTTTCCATTAGCATATTTTCTGCCACTATTTCCCACATAAATCAAACGATGTATTTTTGATAGTACCACAGGGAGACAGACTATTGGAGCAGATATGTGAGTCACTTTGGATCTAAGACACACTTTGTTAAAGAAGGTTTACTTCATAGGTATTATTGGTTTAGAGAAACTGAACACTCTGCATCATGTATTGATAATTTCGTCTCCAACTTAGATAACTGTAGATTGCTACTGTTAAACCGTTACTTTCTGATCATCATGCAATAGTTTTAAAAATTTATTCAAACTGTCAACAAAATCAAATAATTATGAAGACCTTAAGGAAGATTGAACAAAAACTTTAACCGAATTAAAAGCTAGACTCGTAAGGGAAAGTTGGAGTGATTTTGATAATGAGACAGGTATAAAAATGTATGAGTCATGTATTGTAACATTTGTATACCACTATAATATTGCTTGTCCAATTAAAAAAGTAATTGTAAAGGAAAACTATAAAATAAAGTGGGCAAATAATGATATAATAGATTTGAAAAATTAAATGATTGCCTGCTACAGCTCTTGAAAAAGCAACAGTCTGAGGAAAACAAATTAAGATTCTATTTCCCTTAAAAGATACTGAGAAAACTGAAGACCAAAAAGTTCAGTGGTATATATAGCAATAGGATCATTAAATCAGATAACAAACAGACAGAATCCTGGAACATTGTAAATAGTAGAAAACTTGTTGATAACATAACTATAGTAGATGACAGTACATAAATCAACAATATAAATTAAATAAGCAAGTACTTCAATACATTTTTTATAAACATTACAAATAAAATCAAGGATGACATTTAAATCAATAATGAAGATTATGTTTTTCCACAAGTTCAAAACACCGTATTAAAAAGTTTTAAACTAATTGATGAAAAACCAATTCAGAAACTAAACCTTTGATGGACATTGTGAACAAATCAATCAGTACCTGCACCATCCCAAAAGCCTGTAAGATTGCCAAGATCAAGCCTTTATTCAAGAAAGGGGATGTTATGGATGTGTTCTACTATTGTCTGAGATCACTCCTATCAGTGGTTTCAAAATTTATTGAAAGAACTGCAACCAGCTGATCGACTTACCTTAAGGAAAATAAGCTTCTAGTGGAAAGACATTATCGTTTCAGAAAATCCAAAGCAACGAAATTGGCTCTGATTGATTTTGTGAACACCTGCATTAAAGCTGCAGAAGTGGGGAAGACTGTTATGGCTAGCTTTGCAGAACTCTCAAAAGCCTTTGATTGTGTCACTGCTGATATTCTTATAGGCAAACTTTCGGCCCTGGGCGTTCAAAATTCTGCTGTGGTTTGGCTTGCCTCATAAATATCAAATAGGTATCAGGTAGTACAAATAATGTACAAATCAAAATTCAAAATTAAGTCAGTCCAGTCTAAGCCAAAATTGATCCTGAATGGAGTTCCTTTGGGATCAATCCTGGACCACCCTCTCTTTTTGATGTATATAAACATCTCAAATCACATTCCTGAAGGAAATCTGTTTGTTTGCTGATGATAACTCTCTTGTCACCAAGAATAGAGATTGTGGAGCTCTAGAACTGAAATTATTTCACAAAACAAATAAACTAGCACAGTTTTTTTCAAAAACCATCTAAAATTCAATCCTAAAAAAAAAAACAAAAAGCATGAGCATCCAAACAAAGCAAATGAAAATTTTAACAAATTTCTGGACTCCATCTTTGTTTATTGGTGACACAGAGGTGGATGTCTGTGATTCAGGTGAACTACTGGGGGTGGTATAGGGCGATAGCATGGATTGGGCTAGGCAGTTGGAAAATATTTCAGGAAAATTATCTAAGGGCACTTTTGTCCTTAGATGTTTCACTAGGTTCAAAAACCAAGATCAGGTTAAAGCTTTTACCACTGCCTTGAATCACACATGTCATATTCTATTATCCTTTGGGTCGGCAAAACAAAAAAGTTTTCACCTTGCAAAAAAGGGCTATGTTGGGTTTACCGTCCCAGATCCACTGTAGTGATTTATTTATTCAAAAGTTTCATGTTTATGAGTGTGCAGTTTATATAAAAATCACAAAATCTAGAGTTATTTAATAATGTACATTCATATAGTACTAGGCATAAAAGTACTTTTGTTGTTCAACACAGGCTCACTCTTTCTGAGGGAAATCCACAATATTCTGGTAAGAGATTTGTTCAATCTGTACCTGCCTGTCTAAAATCATTAAACTGTTTAAAAAAATGTGAGAGTGAGCTCAAGAACTTTTTGGTTCGAAACTGCTTCTACAGTTTTTATGAATTGTTTACTTATTGTTGCTCTAAAAGTTATTGTTATAAATACTCTAATAATGCATACTTCTAAAAACTGGTTGTAATTAGTTTTTTATGACGAAAAGCTTTTATATTGGACAAAAAATTCTGTATTTTTAACCTTTCATTGCCATTTTAATATTTTAAAATTTAAAAAACTATTTATATAAATATTGTAGTATACTTTATGATCTAGGAGCTCATTAAAAATTATTTTGGAGTTCTTGTGGCAATGCATATTTGTTACAGTAAGCTTACCTGACAGTTTGTTGGAGTGCTTCAAAGTTTTAGGCAGCAGAGAGATAAACAATGTATACACCACAACTTGTGTATGTTTTAGTGTGTTGTTTTTTAATGTTTTAGATTGGATGGTTGGAATTAGAGTAATTATTCCTCTTTATATTGTCATTGCTATGTCTCAGTTTATCAATTCCCTCTTGATACTTATTGTGGGAGAAAAAGAACAACAATTCAAAGAGGGAATGAAAATTGCTGGCCTAAAAGATTCTGTGTACTGGTAAGTTTTTTAATTAGTTCTTTCTTAGTCTTCCTTAATATAATAACTACTGCAACAAAAGCCATAAACGTTTTCACATTACCAAGAAAACACACTTACAATTTTCTACCAGTACTTGTTATATTGAGTAAACGTTGAAGATTACATTATATCACCTTTTAAGTGCTCATTATGATAGGTTTTGCTTTTTGGCCTCTAATCTTGGTTTTATGTTAAAAATCACTTCTATCCAACGAATTGTCAAAAATCATGGGCCCAAATGTCATAAAACTTTGCACAGACATTCCGCTATCACAAGCGTATCCACAATAGGACAATTGTGTTGCCCAACTTTAGTATTCTGACTTTCTGGCCTTTATAAGCAACTGCAAAATTAAAAAAAAACTACTGATCAAATACAATGACTTATTTAAAGGGAGTTCTTTCTATACCAATAGCATTTAATTGAGGATACTAAACGTTTTTAAGGGAAAACTGTCCAAACCCATTTACAAGTATTTTTGACCTCCCCAAGAATCGAAACCGTGACCTATTGATTAGAGAGCCTTACCCTTATGATACGGTGAAGGTTATAAATGTCATGACTCGGCAATAATGTAAGCTCACAGCTGTCTTCTAATACATATTTTATCTCTGTGGCCTCGGGGCTACAACCCATTGACCTTTATATAAAAAACCAATTAAATCTAAAAAAAAAAATACTGCATTAAATACCATTAAATTGTATACAGAGATTGATGCTCAATATTTAGATAATTTTAAAAGTCTACTTCCAGAGATTTGCATTATCTGTATGTGAACTTTAGATGTGACTCGAGATTGATGAAGGTGGAAATGTCTATTTGTATCTTAACTGGATAGCAAAGGGTAATGTGAAGCATCTATTCACACAACTTTGTGTTAATTTTTCATCTCCTGTCTTTATCAGAGTTTTGAGATTGTTGAATTTACTTTAGGAAAGTTGAGAATGCTTTGTACGTGTTTTGGTTGCATGTGGGAGTCAGGTTAATGAAATAGAGGTCAGTGTTGGAAGTAATGTTGCCTAGTATCTTGTAATGTAATTTGTAATATTTTGTTTCAATGTTGTAACTAGTTTAATATTTTTTGTAGAATGTTAAAATTTGTAAGATCGGCATGAAAAGTATGTATTGACGGAAAACATTGTGAAAAAATTAATAGGTGACGTTCTTTAGTTTTATTTTATATAATTTTTCTACTCTGGCTTGGAAAAAACAATGTATAACTGTTTATATGTTATTTGATTATTAATTAAAAAAATATTTTAATCCATTTTAAAGTTTATATACTTCTCATGACTAGTATTACAAAATTTCAAGTCCGAATACACATTGTTTTAAAAGTTAATGTTAAGTAAAATGTATAGATGTTTGAAAGAAACAATTAGTTGATTTATAAAAGCATAACTACAAATACTACTATAGATAAAATAAAGACTTATACGTTTACTTCCACAACTATCACTATAAAAACTATTCAAGGGCAATACACACCTATAGTGTCTAAAATGTGTTGTTTTACTTTGAAAATATTTAATAAAATTAATTCTATCTGAAGTAAAGTTTTCACATTTTTTGTTCCTGGTCAAGCACATAAGATGGACTCCTTTGTCATAGTTCTTGCAGGAATATCTAGTTTTATTTCTGACTCCTTGCCATGTGCTTGTTTCACTACATAAACTAACTAACTTAACATAACTACATAACTTTTGCCCTTATATCCCAATGAGATGTAATCATGTGCATTATACAGGTAAAGACTGTTATGTTGCCGATGCGTTGAAGGGTTCTCGAGTGTAAATTAAATTAATTGAATTGTTTTTCATCCTACCAGTGTTGCTAACATAAAAAAGTAGCAAATATCATCTTAAAAAGTGAAATCATTGAAATTGCATTAATTTAACTGATTTGTAAAGGAAACATGGTTTCAAAACATCAGAGGATCAGATGTTGGCATTCATCTCAGACATTGGCAATGTAGAATGTTCAAAATTACCATCTGATTCAGGAAAGCTTAGACACCTTGACTTCCAGATAAGGTTGCTAATTAATGTCTCTGATGAATGCCGTTAGTTTCTAGGCCTTGTGCAACAAGGTGGGATAGTGTGTGGTTGCAGAAATGGGGATTTCTTATATTAAACATCACTGAACAATGATACAAATATTAAAGAAAAACTTTACATCACATTTTGCTTGAAATTTAAGATAAAAAAATACCTTTTGACTGTTGTGACCAGGCAATGTGCCATTACCAAGATAAAGTCATTACAATATGCCATTTCATCACGCAGAACGATACCTTAAGTAGTAATCAAACAAGAGTATTCACACATCTTTATTTAGGTGGTCCTTCAACCAATTATGTTCCATTATAAGTTACTATTGAGGTTAAGAAATCAATACTCCTAGCTCTAAATCAAAACAGGACAATACAAGTTGATAATCACATGCACAACTATCTAATGAGTAGAACTCTAATTCGCTCTCCATTCCAACAGAAAACAAATAAAAAAGACTAGCTTAGTCAAGACTCATCCAATTAACATTTTTATTAACATAAATATTTTAATTGTAATGTTCCTTTCTACTACTGGAATTTTTATAATATTAATGAATTATTATAAATTTGTCTTATGACATTCCTTAATATTGTGATATTCTGACGTGTTTTGTCAGTACTGTGACATCTTCAGGTATCCACGCATTAGCATTTCGTTTTAAATTAAATACACATAGTACAACGTCACAGTAACACTTAAATAAATAATTCAAAAATTTACAAAACACAAATTGCTACAACATGGTGGCCACATATTTGCATGTGATGTACGGACAGATTGCAATTACTGGAGTTAAGGAATGTCAGAAGGTAAATTTGTAATTTGTTTCAGTTCTTTTTGTAAGGATCCCATGATTTTCTATGTTGCATGCTTACATGTTACCAGATAATGGACACGAAATGTCCCACCTTGACAGCTTTAATAACATTATTTTGTTTAGGTCATCATGGTTCTTTGTCTATATGTGGATTGTTTTGATCACCTCAGTGGCTGCTACTACTATTCTTTGCTACTTGCAAGTATTTCAAAATACATCATACTTGCTGATTTTTCTTCTAACATTTTTCTATGGCCTCTCAATCATCGTCGTCTCCTTTATGATGACACCTTTTTTCAATGAAGCAAAGGTATGTACAATTAATTCATACACTTTTACCTAATTAAAAAATCTTTTTATTAATGTTTATTACATGTGCAATAGCAAGTTATAACTTTCTTCCACTTATAAACCAAGTACTGATTGCATCAGAAATACTAAATATTCACTTACTTAACTTGAAAAGAAAATTTTACATACCTTTAAAGAAATGTATTTTAACCAATTTAAGTTTTCTTATCATTGTAAAAATCATGTAAACTTCATGACCATATTCTAATTATCTGAAACTTATTCTTTTCTTGATGAAAATGAATTAAGATTTCTTGTTCAGATGTTGCTAATCAAACAATTAAACACTAATATGTGTGTGTGTGTGTTTTTAATAAGTACAGTTTTTTTTAATTTTAAAAACACAATTGTATAAGTTTTCTAGTTCATACCATGTTAAAACATTGTTAACACAAAAACTAAACTAAACTTCTGGTTTTAAATTTGTTCATATAATTTGGGGTCAGAAAGAAAATTTTCATTTTATAAGCACACAACTTTGGTTTCTTGAAATCAATAGAGGAATTTCTCCTAAGTCAGCCGTGGTAGTACCGGTGTAAGTAAAAATTGGAGGGTATTGAATATCTGTATACAGTTAGTTCACACTGATTACACACACACACACACACACACACACATATATGTAGTAACGGTTGTGTTTAAGTGTTCAAAGCTAAGAAAAATATCAGAAAAATTATTGTTTATTATTTTTAACCCTTTTGATTACTCTCCCATTCAACCTCCACCGAAACTAGAGCAACTGATGATCTATAACTTTCTTAATGGAATTTTCTCTATTGATTTTAAAGAAAACCCAGATTGTATGCCAATACAACGCACATTGGCTTTAGGCTCCTGCTTGGACTATGACTGAAGATGGTCTCCACAACAATGTTGAAATATTCCAAGATCTTAGTTGCTTTAATTGTGTTACCAATGTTTCATCACTGTATGAACCAGGAAATTTAAATGATAGTTAAGATACCTGCCACATATGCCTAATAGTTTCAATGTTTTAAAGCTAGAGTTATACATTTCTGAAATATTTAATTTTTACTTGTAACTTTTTTACGTAATTTCCAACAGGATCGTTCAGTGATCACCCATATAAACAACAGCCACATTCAATGTTGCTTGATTCGGTTATCTTTCAAAGTGCCAATGTTATGTTCATTGGGTGCTAGGATGGAACAGTACGGAGAATGATAAAGTTGTCCCGATCCAAATTGAAAATGAGATATTGTCTTTGATGAGCCAGTATGCATGGCCAATGATTGTCATAGAACAAAGCAATTCCCTTGTTACATCATATGTTGTGCTCTTTTGGGTTTTACAATCGTTATTTTAAGGTATCACAATGAGTTGTAATTGACTGAATTTACTAAGTCACATGAGGCAAAAGATTCCAACAAGAAGACTTCCTTCCTGCCCCTCAATGTACACTACACATGATTTACTGGGTTTAAATTATTTATTTCTACTTCATTTTTATGGATAACATTGGAATGTCACTAATCCTTAGATTACTACTTTGATTCCGATAGTACATAGGCAACCCATGTCTTGTCAACTTTGACAATTTGGTGTCAAAGTCATCACATTTTGCTGCGTATCTGCCCCACGTAGTTGCGTCAATTTGCTGCGTATCTGCCCCTCGTTGGCTGCGTCAATTTGCTGTGTATCGGTTTTTAGTGTTGTTGACGCCCCATGTAGTTGTGCGCCATTTTGAGTCCCACGTTGCTGTACCATTTTGCTCCGGATGGTGTTGGTCTCCATCTTGCTCAAAATCTGCCCAAAGCTAGCTGCGTCCCCTTGGTACTGCTTGAAACTCTGCCTGAAAACAAAGTAAAATATCAAAGCAAAGCAAAATGCTTACAATTATATTACACAAATTACAATGTATATTAGACAATTACACAAATTTCAATGAATATATTTAACTATACAAATATCAATGAATATATAAATCAGCTACACAATAGAGGTGTGCCAAGTAGCTCCGAGAGCGGAGAAGCCAAACTAGCTCCGGCTCCGTTTGCGGAGCTAGCTCTTTAAACAGCTCCAGCTCCGGCAACCGCTCCGGCGCGATGTGCGGCATCTGTCTGCTCCCTTGTAGATTGGAGCTTATTGCTTGGTTATGTTATAAACAGCAAATACTACTGTAAACAAATATGCTAAGGTGCTGACAGTTTTAATTACTACTTACTTTTTTATAATACGTATTATGAAAATCTAATTTTTGGGTAAGAAGACTACACGTACATTTTATTTATATTTATTTTCACACTGTAGTAATAAAACATAAAAAATAGTACGGTAACAGAAAATATAAAATAATATACAAATTATTTACACAAGTATTCATGATTTGCATTTAGATACACAAGTTGAGTCACTTTCATGGATTTGATACGTGATCTTCGGTCACTTATTATTATTCCCCGTTCGGGAAAAAATTCTTTCACAAGGTACTGACGTACCCACAAACCCCATGTTTATTTTAACGAGTCTGCTGAGATTTGGGTAGACTGCCTCGTGAATCCTCCACCAGGACAGAGGATCGCCTTCTCTGGAAGTGGTGGTTCAGCGATGTACCTGTCGATTTCGGCGGTAGCACAATCGTTGGGAGTTCCGGGAGTCTGCCTTTGTACAGATTTTATTACAGAATCAAACATAGAAAATACTGAACATTCTTCTTCTTCAAATTGTGATGGACCAGATTGGTTGGTCAAAGTCAAAGATGGTGTACCAGGAGGGGATTGTTCCATTGCGGTGGCAGAAGTGGCGGAAATCATAGCTGCAACGACCGTAATCACATGATTCTTAGCAAACTGTTGACATTTGTCGTCAGAAAATGCATACAATTTGAACCTTGGGTCCAAAAAGGTATTAAGTACTACTAACTTGTTGTACTCAATGTCATGGTATCTGGCTGATAACCCCATGAGCAGGTTCTGTACTACTACCTGTATTGCATCAGTGCAAATTTAGTGTACATAGTTTGCTGCAAACATTTTGCAGCCCAAGCGTCAAAACAATTATTTGACTTCCAGTGAAGTAGGATTCCCCACTCATCTTTGCTGTGACCTCTTCAAATGGTTTTAGGACTTTGCAAAGGTCACTGCAAAGTTTCCATTCATTAGAAATTAAAGATGGCAAGTCTTTGTCCAGCAATGCCAAAGTGCTTATTACAGCCTCTTTTAACTGAACAAATCTACAAAGCATGTAATATGTGCTGTTCCATCTCGTACTTACATCTTGAAGTAAGCGTTTAGGGTCTTTAACGCCATTGTTGATTTGGTATTTTAATAGTTTTTCAGTGGCTGCGTTGCTTCTCTTAAAAAATGAGACAATCTTTTTGCATTTGGTGATTACTGTATCTACCTTTGATAATGGCATCTTGAACCACTAGGTTAAGAGTATGTGCATAGCACGGCCAATGACTCCACATTAAAACATTTTTTATGGCTCCAACGACATTGAGGCATTGTCTGTTACAAACAACTAAGATTTTGTCTGAGAATTTATAGAAATTCGTTATTTTCTTGATTTTCTTCGGCTAAATGGCTAGAAGTATGTGAGCCCTCCATTAAAATACAGTCTAAGAGAACTGATTTCAACACAAAATCATTGGTAATGAAATTGCCCTGTAACAGCTATATACGATTCATTGATCGTAGATGTCCATGCATCTGTCGTTAAACAGATGTTTTCCACATTTTTCATTAACTCAGCTACTTGAAGCTTACATTTGTCGTACGTGGTGGGTATTAGGTTTTTTGAAACCACTTTCCGTGATGGAATTTCAAAAGAAGGGTTTAAAGCTGGTAACGAAATTCCCGAAAACCAGAGTCCTCCACAATAGAAAACGGTTGGAAATCTTGTAAAATAGCTTTAGAAACGCAGCTTCTACCTTTTTTCTTTTGGTTGTTATTCATTTTTTTTGGTATAAAACTCGATAGAGTGGTTTGTTTAGCACTTCCCTTTGGCTTATCTAATTGATTAGAAGGCAACTCACCAGGTTGAGGTTCATTTTTCAGTTGCAAAGTTACTAAATGAAGCGGCTGAATCGGTAGTCCCAGTGTTGGTTGTAACATTCACATCACGATCACTTACACTTGTTGATTTTGAACTTATAACACTCAAAGTAATTCCGACATGTTTTCTCTCTCAATATGCCTCTTCAAATTGTACGTTGATGTACGGTAGCACATAACCAAGCCACAATGTTCACATCTACAGTTTTTAAGGTTAGCATCAATAACTGTAAAATGAGACCAAATTGAACTTGTCTTAGATTTCTGTACTTTTGATGCCATGTTAATTAACTGCACAAAAACCAATCAATACTAGTCATACTCGTAAACCGCACAAAAATATCACTTTTCACTGTATGTCTACGTTAGAACTCCTACTGAAAACTGAAACTGGTTTGTTTTGGTTTGTCAACAAGTTGTAGGCCACAGCTGATAGCTCCACAGACGCTCCGAGAGAGTAATTTATATGAATATAATAAGGTTAGAGCTGGAGCTGTTTCGAGAGTCACGGAGCGCTGCTCCGCTCCGCTCCAGCAGCGGAGCGCTGATTTGAAACAGCTCCAGCTCCAAAGGCACACCTCTACTACACAAATTATAATTAATATTAAATAATTACACAAATTACAGTGTACATATAAATCAATTACACAAATTTCAATGAATATAATTAACTATACAAATATCAATGAATATATATATATATATATATATATATATATATAAGAACAGTACTAAAGTTTTAAATATTTTTAAACTGAATACTTGTAACTTCTACACGTTTTGAATATGTTTAACGTGTCCATTTGACATAACATAATGTTCAATACAAGTTAACACTACTAGATTTTACACACACAAGTTATGATAATACACAAATACCTTGTAAAAAATCCTAAACATATTCTTACTTATAAACAATATTGTAACATCCTTATATTATCATCTCCCACTAGAAACATATTACACACGCTATATACTATATTACATTATTCTTGTCACATCTTATTTTAAATATTTATACAACCTTATACTAATGTGACTATTATTGTCAGTTATAAAATAAAATGCTTTCATTCAGCATCAGTATGGTCATTCACACTAGAAGAGTTTTCATACTCTTATTCTATGAACCTGTTCTACCCTTGGTACTGCTTGAAACTCTGCCACCTTCCAGATAAACAGTTTGCTGTCCCAATCCTCTCCAAATCACTATTCAAAATGTGCTCCCTCTCATTTGTTATGTAAATTACTTCGTGTTGGCTAACTCATACTATTCCAAGTTAATACCAAATTACTATCAAATTTGAATGTCTGTGGTGTTGTCACCAACAACAAGTCTATATCTATCTCAGGTTTTTAAATAGGTTGAGTAGTGGTTAAAAAATTCAATATCACTCCATTAAAGTTCCTATCACACTTCTTTATAAATGGGATACTCAAATAAAAGTCAAACCAAGTGACCTTGACGTTAATTTATTCCATTTTACACTGTCCATACATATGCAATTTCACTCACCTTGCTTTGATAACTTAAGAATCTAACATAATATCCCATCCTTCATAAAATTTCAATACACCATAATACAGTTTCCTATTAATTTCATCACTACTATCCCAGGAGAATCTACACAACCTCCTTGCTTCAAGTCTCGAAAGAGAAGAAGGAATCTCCGTATAAAACTACACAACGAGCTCCTCACGTGTGAGATTTAATGGGGTGATCAACCGAGGCGGAGAGAAAGAGTGGGGATGGAGGGGCCCCTCCTGCCAACTACAGATAGCCCGTGTGAGGAGCTCGTGTCAGTTTTGGATCCATCAGTATAAACATAAACATAACCTAAATGTGATAGTGACATTTTTTCTAACCACAATTGTTTTAGAGTTTCTTTACTCGTATTCTTTTTACTTACTTCTAAATTGGAATTAATTATATTAATATAGAACTTTCTTTATAACTCCAAAGACACTTTACACGAACATATCTGCAAAACATAGAAATTATATCGAATTAATTATATTAATATTGAACTTTCTTTATAACTCCAAAGACACTTTACAAAATGTGAGATGGTGCACAACGAATAAAATGTCATAATCTTTTTGTGCTATTGGAATATATTCAAATTAATAGGGCAAAAGCAACATATTATAATGTGGAGTCCTTAATTGGTAGTAAATAAATTAATAATTACACTACAAAATCTGTAATAAGAGTTATGTAATAGCTGTAATAAACTAAGGGTATTAAAAAAGATTAAAAAAGAAACTTGCGAGTAAATATTCAACCAAAAACATAATAATAGAAATATGACAAAACCAATGACAACTACCTGACTTAAATACCTAACATAGCACGTGACATCATTAATAAATACAAAATTTTGCTAATTATATTATATTACTGTAACTGACAAATTCAGTTTAAGATCATATATGAGTATATTTTTGGTTTACAATTTTAAACATTTATATTTATGTAAGAAATATTACACTTATATTACAGAAATTTTATGTAATACGGATGATGAAAATAATTTAGTCCTACTGATCTCTAATGCTAGGAATATAAAGATTTATGATACAATTACAATTACACAAATTTATTGAAGACTCATTAATTCGGATATAAAACGACTCATTAATTCGTAAGATAATAGAAATCAGAACCGTTCCGAACTGAGGTCGCTATTAGCCGCATGTACAGAGTTTGTCAGGAATTTTCGGGATTTATCGGTACTGCTCGGCTCTGTCCCCACTCTTTCTCTCCGCCTCGGTTGATCACCCCATTAAATCTCACACGTGAGGAGCTCGTAAACTACACATACCGATTCAAAACAATACTCATCCCCTCTCCTGTTCAAATCAGCGTCTTTACGATTAAATATAATTTGATTCTTTTCTTAAAATTGTCGAAATTTATCACGTTCACTATAATTAATCAATTTAAGTCTTTCTATTTTCTTTTTATTATTTTTTCAAAGCTTTTTATTTAAATTTTTAGCAACATGTGCTTTATGACGTCATCAATATACAAGTCATTTATCCCACAATTGGCTTTTCTGCGTAATTCTATTTAGTACTTTTGTAAAACACGAATTTGGGTTATGTTTACTTCATTTTAATTAATTAAATCTTTTCCCGTATAAATTTAATATATTTCTTCGTTATTAATTAAATGAATCTCAATTCCGACAACATGTGATTCACTGACGTCACAGTCTGCCAATTCCCCGCGAATATTCAAATGTCGTAATTTGACCTGTTACAATTTGCACCATAGTACCGCTCAAGGAAACTCAACATATTGCTTAAACGTACAGTTTTGTGCATCTTAGAATATTTTGTACCCAGTATTAGAACAATTTTCATAATTTTAACATGCTTTCAAAATTTTTCATAAAACAATTCTTGATACTTAAAAAAATTCTCACAAAATGACGAAATTTTAAAGTATCAGTTCTTTCTCACTTTATTGTCAATTTTCTACATCATATAATTTCTAATGATTGAAGATCGCCTACTTAACTTATCATGCATATTCATAAAGGAACCTAAAATTTATCTTAAAAGCTTCATCCCATTTGTGGACCCTTCCTTCGCTCATTGTGGATTCACCTTTAATTTCACTAATCTGAGAATGAATTTTAACTGCTTTCACCTGTTTTGTGCTAAGAAAATTTCACAACAGTTACTTCACACTCATGTGGGAATTTAAATCGGTGGTGAAACATTTAAACACTAATAATTAAACATGTACTTACCACAGAACTTCAGAAGTGGAATTACAAAACCATACTTATTTAAAAAGATGGATTGTATTTTACTGTATAAGTGACTATAACCACATTCTTTGTCCATTAATTTGGGGACGAATCTCCTAGTTTCAGTTTTACTCTATTAAATCTTTAGATTTAAATATATTCTTGGATGAGATTCATGACTATAATTTGAGGAAATATTTCATAGCTTTAAGCATTAACACTACTCTAATAGCAGTACGTAAAATCTATAAAATTATAGATTCAAAATTTGAAATTATTATGAAGTTTTATCAAATTAGTTTTACATTTAAAAATACCATTTAATTTATGTAATACACTTATTTGGTAAAATTTTAGCTTATAAAATAAACAACAGTTGAATTAAAAAGAAAATGTTATTTCAGATTGACAATGTGATGTTTTTTAAGATTAAAAACTATTAAATTAATTCTGCCTTTACAGACTGCAGGATTTTTGGGAAGTTTCATTGTGAATCTAGTAAGCTTGCTGTACTTCGTGCAACTGTTTGCTGGAAAATCCAGTTTTACTCTTTGGAGCATATCACTTCTCAGTCCAGCAGCGTTCGCTCTTGCTATGGATAAGGTATCAACCTAGACATTCATGCTGATATAATTTAATTAAATTAATTTAATACACACAGTTAGTGCATTAATTTTTGTTAATGCAAAAAAAGTAGCAATACACATTTGTACTCTAATGGCTATTTTTATGTATTTTGACTTCCCTTTCTATCACTTAGATTATTAAAGCTCTTGTTGCATCAGAAATTTACTCTTATGTGAATTTTGAAACCAGCTGCTACTTATTACCATATGACATTTTTCTCACAGAAAGATCAATATGCAATTTATATATTTTTATAAACAAAACTTGTCAAGCCTGTAACATATTTCAACTATTTTGAATGGAGGATTTCATATAAAAACAGGCAACTGATCATAACAAGATTGAAGACCCACAATCCAAAATAATGTCTTAAAGATATTATTTGGTTATGATTTTAACTGCATGAAATAACAATTTCCTTAGATTTCAAACCCTTCTTTCAAATTACTTTTGTTAATTTTTAGGTATATTTGATTCAAAATTGCCATTAACTTGTAACTATAAACTTTGTTGTAGAATTTAATATAATAGTAATATACTTACTTTTCATTGTTGTAGTAGTCACACAAAAATTCATTTTTAGCTTCTAAGATCAACTTCAACATCTAAGGTTTTTTGAAATTCATCAACACTTTCTTTTATAAAAGAGATAACACAGTTAAGTCAGTTTAAAGCAATATTCACTCTAGTTCATCCACTATTAAACAAGTGTATGGCCCAATGACATTGTTTCCATTTTACTGAGAATACTGGTGCATCTTTATGGACCAAAGACCTGTTATCAGAACCATGCCAAACAAGTTTATTGGGTATTATAAATGCTACTCAGCACTAACAACAGCACTTTATGTAGGAAAAAACTAAAGCAATAAACAAAAGAAACATTATAAAATATGACAAACATTTTTTTAACTAATAATAAACTAATACAGATTATGAAATGCTCTTTAGAAAAATTAGTAAACAAATAGGCGATTCATAGTTAATGCTCTCATGTTAATATACAAGCAGAGGAAAACAAAGTAAAACAAGCACAATAACATAAGTATATGATATAACATTGCTCAAAAAACAATTAAATATCAACAGCTATTATACTCTACGAATTGATATGAATTATTCTTAATATCTTAATACAGGATTGTTGTCGATGTATCTGACCATTATTTTAAATGGACTATTTTTCGTAAGGGACGGTCTAAGAATTGTTGATTCCATAATAAACATGTTTCCGGTGAATAGACTAATGTTGACTGTTCACCACTGTATTTTTCTTTTCTTTCTCTTTTTTGTAAAAATGATCACTGAGTGATGTCATGGCAGAAATTATAATGTGTCAGATTTGACCAACTTGTTAATTTACTAACCTTGATATAATATAAGCCAATATAAAAATATTTGTAGTGGTGAATAAAGGCTGAGAATGCTCAGACTATGTTTTTTCATAATTATTTTACTGTAACTATCTGTAAAATAGTTGTCGGTAATCATATTGATATGGGTTTAATTCTTGTACCTCTGAATCCACAGCCTGATTAGAGTAGCAGTATTATAGACAATAGACAAATATTTATTGTACAATACGTTTTCTGGTATCACAATGTAATAAAAACTGGTACATAGTCAATGATTAAAAACTACATAACTAAACTTATTCTAAACATTACTTTCATACTTATAAAAAATAACTTTTGATACATTGATCTATAAAACATAAAAAAAACATTGATTAAATCCAATTGAAGATACATTTTTACTATTCGTTATCATCATAAACTATCTTCAAAGAATTCATTTACACTATAATATGTTTTTTGACAAAGAGCTTCTTTTAATGTTTTTGTAAATGTAGATAAGGGAAGTTTTTTATATGCAGTGGATTATTATTATATAATTTCAAACCTAGATAAAGAGGACTAGTTTCAAATTTTTTTAGTTTATGTGCCGGATATTGAAACAAATTACATTTTCTTGTGTGATATCTATGATTAAATTTGTATTTTTCAAATTGATCAGGATTCTTATGTACTAATTTAAGCATTTCAAAAATGTATATACATGGCAAAGTGAGGATGTTAAATTTTTTAAATAACGGTTTACATGTTGTTCGTGAGTTGCAATGACCTATTGTTCTAATAATTGACTTTTGACTAATAAAGAGTTTTTGCACATCTGAGCAGTTACCCCAGAAAGTAATTCCATAACTCAACATCGAGTATACATGGGCATAATATACAGCTAAACCAACTTCCAAAGATGTTATTCAAACTAGTATACTCAAAGCATGTCTGGTTGAATTAAGTTTCTTATTTAACTTACTTCGTACTTCCAATTCCGCAGGAGTTGGCCCAAACTGGGCTTCTGCAGGTCAAACTGCCCCAGGAAAGGGTCAGGGTGGGTAAGGTAAAATGCCCTCACAAAATTCAAAAAATTCTTCTACACTGTAGAAACAATTTAAGACTAAAAAGTTCTTTAGCTCACGCTTGAATTTTTTTATAGAATTTAAATCTTTTACACTAGAAGGCAGAACTTGAAAAATTTTGTTTCCAGAATAATAAGGGTTTTTTTCAAAAATAGTAAGCCTATGGTATACAGCAAAATTGTTTCTATGCCTAGTGTTATACGAGTGAACATCATTTTGGTATTCAAGGTTTTGTGTTTTAATATACACTGCACACTCATAGACATACAAACATGGTACTGTTAGGATATTTAAATCAATAAAAAGATTTCTACAGTGAGTCAGAGGCGGTAAACCCAGCATAGCTCTGACTGCTCTTTTTTGCAAGGTAAAAATCTGTTTGATATTTGTTGTTTTGCCACCCCAGAGGATGATTGAATAGGATATGTGTGACTCAAGCAGGCAGTGGTGTACGCTTTTGACTAGGTCTAAGTTATTGAGTCAATAGACAATAGACAATAGACAATAGACAATATTATTTATTTCCTTTAAGACATTTTACAATGTAATTGGATACGTCAAATACAAGAAGACAAACAGCATTTTTGAGATCATTAGGTTACTTATAATAAGATCTTACAATTTATAGAACTTATAGGCTATAGTATAAAAATAGTAATCAGTTGCCTAGCTAATTTCGGAAAAATTGTAGTCCTTGTACTCTGCCACAGTATAAAAGGCTTGGTCTTTAATCCAGTCTGATACAAAACATTTAAACTTGTTAAAAGGCAGATTTCTAATAGGCAATGGTAGTTTGTTATACAATATGAGCTGTTGATAAACATGACTATTTAAAGTTTTTGAGAGTCTTACATATGGAGTTATAAGGTTGTTTCTATTTCTAGTTAAATGGTCATGATTAAAGTTTTGAGCAGCAAAGGAGTCTATATTCTGTTTAACATGAAGCAAAGTACTTAAGATATATAAGGATGGAGCTGTGATAATTTTTAATTTCTTAAAACTAGCCTTACATGATTGTCTCAAGGTTAGGCAGTCCAGAACTCTAATGGCCTTTTTTTGCCATATGAAAACTTTAGAGGCATGACAAGCGTTGCCCCACAGGCGAATTCCATAGTTCATTTGTGAATGGAAAAGACCATAGTATACAATTAACAACGTTTGTTGGCCTATAGATAATTTAAGTTTTCTTAGAAGAAAGACAATGCGGGATAGTTTTTTACACAAATTTAAAATGTGGGGTTTCCAGCTCAAGCTGTTGTCCAGTGTAAAGCCTAGTAATTTTACTTCGCTACTTACATTACTAGTAACAGGAACATCCCTGAGAGAAAAATAGATCAGTTCAGTTTTGCTATTATTGGTAACTAGATTATTAGAATCAAACCACCTTTTTGCATAAGTAAAGGCATTAGACAGGTTGTGTTTTACAATTTCAAAATCACTATCAGAACAGAGTAGAGTGGTATCATCGGCATAGAGTACACAAAAAGTTGGAATGTTACAATATATATTATTAACAAAGATTAGATACAAAAAAGGTCCAAGAACGGAGCCTTGTGGGACACCAGCTATAACATCATCATACATCGAGCTGATGTCATCTACAACCACTTTTTGCTGCCGACCAGATAAATAAGATTTGATCAAGTTTAGTTCCTTTTTTCTGATACCATAGAAATATAGCTTATCGTACAAAATATTAAAAGACAGGCAGTCAAACGCCTTTGTCAAATCTATCAAATTAGATGCAACTATGTGTCTATTTTCAAAACCATTAATAATATACTCTACAATTGCTTCCATAGCTAAAACTGTGTTGTGTTTGGGACGAAACCCATATTGATGGCTATACAATAAGTTATTACCATTAAAATATTCATGAAGTTGTAGGATCATGCAAGATTCTATAATCTTTCCAATGATGGGTACGATGGCTATGGGTCGATAGCATTCAGGAGCCTTTAAGTCCCCTTTTTTAAAAATAGGTGTGATCTTGGTAAGTTTTAAACCTTCAGGGAAGATTCCATGTCTTAGTACTAGATTAATTAAAAAAGTTAACGGTTTGACAATAAATTCACCAACAGTTTTTACAACATAGTTTGACAGACCAAACACATCCTCGCTTTTTGAGTTGCTAAGGTGTGAAATAGTTTGAGACACTATTTCCGTACTGACCGGTTGCCAGCTAAAACCAGAAACAGGGATAGGCTTATCAAAGTTTACAATAAAATCATTATGGTTGTTGTCATTTAAATCTAGATCAACATCACTATGTACATTTTTTGACACATTTACAAAATAGCTATTGAGACAATCAGGAGAAATAGGTATGACATTTTTAGGTTTAATATAGCATGATTCACTTCTTATAACTTTCCATGCCATTTGGCACTTGTTTTTGGCATTAATAATGAGGTTTTCATTGGCTGTTTTCTTTGCATTTGTAATTTCTCTATTATATAGCTTTCTGAGAGTTACGTATCTGTTTTTATCAACTAAGTCTTCTGTACATTTCCACTTATCATACATTACTAGTAAGAATTTCCGCATCATTTCAAGCTGCGGAGTAAACCAGTTTTTTGTATTTGAGCTTTGATTGGGCCTAGCACTGGTTTTTTTACACTTAACATTTACTATCGGACAATGGTGGTTAAACACAGAACATAAAATATCGATAAAAGTTACAAAGGCAATATTCACATCTACATTTTGAGTCCAGAGAGACACCTAAGAACAAAGGTGCCCTTGGATAATTTTCCAGCGACTTTTCCCACCTGCCTGCCCCAGTCCATAACATCGTCCAACACCACTCCTAGCAGCTCAGATGACTCTGAGATATCCACTTCAGTGTCACCAATGAACAAGGATGGAGTCCAAAAGTTTTTTGAAATTTTCATTTGTTTGGTTTGGATGCAAATGCATTCAGGCGTCATTTTTTACAAGTGTTGAGTTACAATCACATGCTATTTTTGATATTTAAAAGTCGTGTTTGAGAGTTCTATATTCCAAAGTCTCTCCAGGTCAGGAATTCATCGACTGTGTAGAAGGGCCGCAACGATAGCCACTGCTTCAGGTGAGGCTTCAGCCTATGAGAGGGCAACATTTTGAGCTCGACTGGAAGGATGTTGAAGTATCTCGCACCGGCGTAGGATGGTTTCTTCTCAAAAAGTGTTCTTCTATGGGATGGAAGGTTGAAATTTTTGGCGAATCTGGTGTTGTGGTCGTGTATCTGGGCGTTTCGAGTGATCCCCCTTGAGCAAGAAGAGATGATCACCTCGAGAATGTAAGCAGCCACCACTGTCATTATTCCCCATTCAACAAAAGCCCCTCTACAACTATCTCTCGCCCCCAGATCTGCCATTATTCTCACAGCTCTTTTCTGGAGCACCAAAACTCGATCCAGACTAGTACGAGATGAGCCACCCCACAATACTATGGCATATCTCATCTTGCTGTCAAAAAGCGCATGGTAAGCGGTTAATGCTGTTTCTTTAGTTCCAATAGCCATTGATCTTCTTATGGCGAAGAGAGCAGAACTTAATTTTAAGCAGAGTTCTTCAATGTGGGTGGACCAAGATAGATTGTCATCTATTGAAACTCCAAGATGTTTAATGGAATTTTCAGTTTGCAGATCTGGCAATCCCGAAATTTCATTTTTGTGGGCTCCAAACATCAACTGCTTTGTTTTTTTTTTTATTGAATACTAAGTCGTTATTTGAGCAGTAGTCGATTGCAAGGTTCATTGCTACATACGATTCGATTTCCAAGTTTTCAATGGACTTGTTGGACGAGAGTATCACAGAGTCGTCGGCGTACATGTAGCATCGCCCGTAGGGGCTGACATGGGCCGGGAAGTCATTAGTAAAGAGGGTAAAAATAACCGGTCCCATGACTGACCCTTGTGGCACACCTCTAGAGACAGGTAGAGAGGTGGATCTTACTTTGAAGATTTCATTGTTGCTGAGGTAACCCAGCTCCACAATCTGAGTCCTATCACCCAAATAACTTGTGAACCACTGCAGGGCTTTTCCGCAAATGCCCAGCGAGCCGAGTTTATTAAGGATGAAGTCGTGGCTTAAGCAGTCGAATGCTTTACTCATGTCAATGAAGATTCCGGTGGCATTGTGACCATTTTCAAGGTTGTTGATAATATCTTCGATTAGGTCTACAAGAGCTGTGATGGTCGACTTGCCTTTTTTGAACCCGTGCTGATACTCTGTTAGTAGCTTATTAGCATTCAAGAATTGGAGCAGCCTCTTAAGGACGAGTCTCTCGATAATTTTCGAGAAGGTTGGTACCAGTGATATTGGCCTGTAGTTGTCCATGATGTCTTTTTTGCCACGTTTGTGAAGAGGAAACACCTTCGAAGTTTTCATCCTTGACGGGAAACTTCCTAGTTGGACGGATAGATTTGTTATGTGTAGAAGCGGTAGTAAGAGCTCCTCCTTGCAATGCTTAACTATTCTCGAAGATATCTCGTCAAGCCCTGCAGAATCCTTTATCTTCAGATTGTCTATTATTTTAGATATTTCGGCCATGGACGCAGCTGAAAACTCCGATAACTTTGGTTGTAAGTTGTTATTTGGATTGGTTGAAGAGGATGGAGTAACCTGGTTTTGCTCTAGAGTCTTTGCTGCAACTGTGGTAAAGTACTCGTTAAAGCTCTGGGCAATTAACATGGGATCTACGACGGCCCTATCATCAACTATCAGGGATTTTATTTCTGGGTTGAATGTGAGTTTGGATTTACGTTCTTGGTTGATGACGTTCCATATGGCTTTGCTTTTATTATCGGCGGATGCAATGTAATCAGCATTTCCCTTGCGCCTAAGTAACCGGAGCTGAATATGAAATGATGAATATGAAATGGGTTAGGTTGTTACCTTGTACAGATTTAGAGAAAGGAAGGCAGTTCTCGATATTGATGTTTGTTTCGAAGTTGTAGTTACCAGTGTTTCCAGACCGCAAACATCGTAAAGTTACCTTGCCGATGTAGTTCAGTTTTTCCTAACCTCACTTTTGATGACCACGTTTTCAGATTTAAAGAAAAGTTATAATGATTCTTAAAATTTATTCACTCAGAATGAAGGATAATGCTGTTTTAGTTTGATTCTGATGGAAAGAAAGTTATAAAAACTGTTTGTTTCACTGATTCTAACGAATAAAACTTGAGTGAAAACGATAGACGACCAGCACTCGACACGGTTCACGGTCCCGCCAAGTTAACATATTGATATGGTCGGAAAAATGTAATTTAGTGTCTAAAGGCCGGTATCGACAGTGCGAGGCTGCTCGCTGCAAATGCCTCGTGGCGAATGCTCGGCTTTGCCTCGGACTGTGGATACCGGGGTTGCTCGCTATGAGGCGTTCGCGTCGCACAATGTGAGGCGAGCCGTGTGCTTGTCGGTTTTAGAGCAATGCTCAAAGGTGCCTCGCTCCGAGCTGTGCGTCAAGTGGATACCTGCGCTGTCTGCCTCGTACCGTACAAGACACAATTCTGAACTGCAAACCAACAAACCTCCACAACGGAACTGTCATCATGGATAATCATGAAATGATCAGACAATTAATGAAGTGTTATGAAACCAAACGTTTACTGTGGGACTCGAAACATGTTCAAAATCTTGCTTGGACATTCGCAAGATATTTGGCACGTCTTCTTCGAACCTCATGTCTTCTAGGAGTCTGTTCCCATATTCAAACCGATTTCGATAAATGTTTTTGACCCACCAACGTGGTTTAAGTCGCTTTTTCTATTGTTTTTTTTTTCTTAGTAATCGTCGCCATCACAATAAAAGCAGCTTGCGCATTTCTAGAAAAATAAAAAGCATATTGTCCCGACTGTCTTCACTACGAATGCGGGTGGTTCGCGTGCTCGCAGTGAGCATTCGTGGTTACAAACTAGCTGCTAGCTGAAGAGCTCACCCTGAGGCAGATGGCACGAGGCATTGGCAGCGAGCAGCCTCGCACTGTCGATACCGGCTGCTCGCTGCAAATGCCTCGTGGCGAATGCTCGGCTTTGCCTCGGACTGTGGATACCGGGGTTGCTCGTTATGAGGCGTTCGCGTCGCTCAATGTGAGGCGAGCCGTGTGCTTGTCGGTTTTAGAGCAGTGCTCAAAGGTGCCTCGCTCCGAGCTGTACGTCAAGTGGATACCTGCGCTGTCTGCCTCGTACAAGACACAATTTTGCACTGCAAAACAAACAAACCTCCACAACGAAACTGTCATCATGGATAACCATTAAATGATCAGACAATTAGTGAAGTATTATGAAACCAAACGTTTACTGTCGGACTCGAAACATGTTCAAATGTTCAAAATCTTGCTTGGCATGGCAAGAAATCTTTTACGTCTTCTAGAAGTCTGTTCCCATATTAGAACCGATTTAGATAGTTTTTTTTGACCCACCAACGGGGTTTACGTCGCTTTTTCTGTTGTTTTTTCCAAATAATCGTCGCCATCACAATAAAAGCAGCGGCAGCAACTTGCGCATTTCCAGAAAGAAAAAAATCATTGTCCCGACTATCTAAACTAAGAATGCGGGTGGTTCGCGTGCTCGCAGTGAGCATTCGTGGTTACAAACTAACTGCTAGCTGAAGAGCTCACCCTGAGGCAGATGGCACGAGGCATTCGCAGCGAGCAGCCTCGCACTGTCGATACCGGCCTTTAATGTATGCCTAAAAATTTTACTACATGTGTATTATTACTAAACCCTTTACAAAAATGATCATTTCTTAATTTAAAGCGTAATGTATTAGTCTTGTCTCGATTTAACAACAGACCGTGAGTAAGGAAAATTTTGTGAAGTTTGTCAATGACATCTTTGGTGTCAAGTTCTAAGTCACTTAACATTTTTCGTTTAATTAGAGCAGTTGTATCATCTGCATATAAAAAGAGGCTACAAACTTCTTTAGGGAGGTAATTTGGCATATCATTGACATAGACAATGAATAACAATGGGCCTAATATTGACCCTTGGAGTACACCATGTTTTACATCTGCCCAATTAGAATAATATTTTCCTGATTTATTAGTAATAACTGTCCTCTGTTTACGGTTAAATAAATAAGAATGTAATAGTGTAAGAGCTGTGCCTTTGACACCCATTCTTCTTAACTTTATCAGCAAAAGTGTGTGGTTTACACAATCAAAAGCCTTAGATAAGTCACAGAAAACCCCTGCAGTGTAACTTGACTCATCCAAGGCTTCAATGGTACTGTTTACGAAAGAGAACAGAGCTGCTTGTGTACTAGAATTTTTTCTAAAACCATACTGCTCTTTACATAATTTGTTATTAGATTCTAAAAAGTCATAAAATCTGCTATGGATAATTTTTTCATAGATTTTTGAAATCGAACTTAGAAGAGAAATTGGTCTATAATTGTTTATTTCACTAAGTGAACCCTTTTTATGTATTGGGTGAATTTCTGATAACTTCAATAGTTCAGGAAAAATTCCTTCACATAAGGACTTATTTATAAGTCCACTTAGTACATCAGAGATTGTATCAACAGACCATTTAAGTATCTTATTAGGGATCTCATCCCATCCACTTGAACTACTGTTGCTCAGATTTAAAATTATATTTTTGACCTCAGTTTTGTTAGTGGGTGAAAAAACTTGCAGCTCAATGTCATTTTGTTCACATGTAAGATAATGTGAAGGGGGTAATGTGATAGGAACTTTTGGAACTTTTAATATCTCTACTATATTTGTTTATTGATTGTTGAAAAGTTTAGCTACAGATATCGGGTCATCTATCTCCTTATCATTAATCTTTAATTTAATGTCATTTTTACTGATTTTATTAAGACCTAGTTCATCTTTAATTACATTCCACATTGCCTTAGTTTTGTTTTTAGAATCTATTATATAAGAACTATTACAAGATTTCTTCGCTTCCACAACAACCTTATTGAACACTTGTTTATATTTTTTGACATAACTTAGAAATAAAGGATCTGTATAGTACTTTGAATATGAAGCCTTCTTTTATGTTCAGAGGATTTTATGATTCCCTGAGTAATCCATTTCTTTGGTTTTCTCCTTTGCTTGGAAGAAGTAGCCTTGGCAGGAAAAACTTCATCAAGAGACAGCTAAAAATCTTTTATAACTCTCATCAACAGACTTGTCAAGAATAAAGTATTCCATATAACAGGATAGTCTATCCACAAATAAGGGAACTTTTTTTATTTGAAATAATCGTTTTTTAAAGATATAAGAGTTATTTTATTTTTGATATTTTTGCCTTTAGGCAGCTGAACAAGTAAAGCATTATGATCTGACAAACCTAGGTCAATATTTATATAGCCGTTGTGTACATAGTTAACACTTGTTAAAATATTGTCAATACATGTTTTAGAGGTATTAGTAATTCTTGTAGGTTGCCTTACATTTAGTGATAAACCTGAACTAATGATTAGGTTCTCAAAGTACTTGACGGTAGAGTCATCCACCAATACATTTATATTGAAATCTGCTGCAATAATTACTTGTTTTTTTAGAGTTTCCTTTTGTAAACAATTTAAAAGGGCCCTGAATTTAATTAAAAACAATTTAGTGACGCAACTCCCAGGTATTCTATATATAGAAACTACTAGTAGATTTAAACATTCTATTTCTACAAACGATCCTTCAAAACATAGTTCTTCATTAAAAATATTTAAATCATTCCTTACTTTTATAAGAGGGAAAGATTCATGGACGAGAATGCAAGAACCACCCCTTGATGCACTTCTAAAAAAACCATCCGCTAATCTAAAGTTGGGTGTTTTGTTTAAAACACATTTATTTTCCTCATCAACATTATGCTCATTCAAGCAAATAATTTTGATTGCATTGAAACTTTTAATTATTATTTCCAAACTTTCAAACTTACTTTTAATACTTTGAATGTTACAATGCAGTAAAAATCTGTCTTTTGGCTGTGTTAGTACTCTGTGAATATTTTTGTCTAAGTTAAAAAGGTTGTTGCGGAATTGATTCAGTTTTTTGAAACATTAATTTTATGACTACTATTTACAGGAGTAGAAAAACCAAGAAATACTGATCCATCACTATTGGTACTATTACAAGGAGATAATACAGAAATGTTACAATCTTCATCATAACTATCATTTACACAGTAACCTGTTGAGAGATCTAGTGCACTTGGACCATTAATCCCTAACCCATTTGAGAGCAAAGACTGACTTTCAACACTGACACTGGACACTTGGGGTAATTGTAAAGTTAAATCATCTTGAGTTGAACTGCCATCTGCTGCTGTCTCCTCCATTTGAACTCTCCTAAAGTTTTTAGCTGTAGGTAGTGGAGGAAGTTCACTCATCTGTTCAAAGTCCTGAGCATGATTTTCCGAACTAAAACTACCAATATCTTCTTGAAGCTTCTTGACGAATTGTGAGTAGCTCATACCATTACGTAGTATTTTTGTAGATCTTTCATCATGAGTAATAATGATAACTGAAGCTTTGGTGTTGCGTTGAAATCTTACAATGTTTTCAGCAAAAACCTCAGTAGGAATCATATCTCGGACACATCCCATCGGTGTACATATGAGTACTTTAAACTTCCTTGCCTTGAAGTCATCTGTCAGCTGTATGAAGGCCTCATTATAAGCAGTTTTTGATGGTTTACTGTAGTAATTAGGCTTAGTTACAAGACCATAAACAGCAGCCCTGTCCACAGAAGCCTGGTATGTCAAGTTTTCACGGAGTAGGTCCAAAGAATATGGTCTACCAAAATGCTTTCTGAACAAGACAGCAACTCCAGCACTCATGTTTTTATCATTATTAAAGTCTCTGGATATACAGTGAGAAAAAGCGTGAAACTCGTTATGTTTTAAGTTGTTAATAACATAGTCCATATCCCCCTCAACAATACTGATACAGTTTTGAGGATGGCCTATAAGCCTATCAAAGTTTGAAAGTTGCTTCCTGCATTTTTCATGTTTGGAATTTGTAGTCGTAATCTTTTTTAAATTTCCAGATTTGTTCCTAGACTGCCACCAGGAAAGAGCATTTAAAATTACATAAGCTAATTTTGATTTACCTCTGTTATTTAAGTGGAGGCCGTGAGCGGTATAATGAAACCTCTTGAAACCACTCAAATTAATTAGGAAGACATCATCCAGCCTGTTTGTTAACTCAGTAATGTAGCTATTGACAAGTCTCAAATCATTGTTTTCTGCACTGCTTAAATCTTTGTCATATCTAATTGTAACTGTAGTAATAAAGACAGGCCTGGTCTTACTAAGATGATGGAGTTTTAATTCCAAATTAGAATAAATATTCTGAAAATTTCCATTTAGACTATCATTACTTCCTCCTAAGAGGATGACTGGACTAGTATCATCCCATAAAGAAGCAGAGTCAGCCACTTGAGTTAGAGTAGTGTTAGCTCGCACATACCCAAAGCAGTTCTCTTTGCCATTACTTAGCTCCTCCAATTTTGATGACAAAAGTGAACCTTGACTATCTGAACAAAGGTTCACTTTCATTTTAAACTGAAATTTAAATGTTGTATCCTTCATACCAGTTTTACTTTTCCCACTATAAGATTTATCAGTACCAATATTATTTTTGTTAATATGGTTCTTAATGCAATGATTTTTATCATATGATTCATTTTCTTTTGTACAAATTTCTGAGAGTCTATCTAAAATGCTGTACTTATTTGCAGTAACAGTCTGTGAGGTTGTCTTATCTTGCATCAAAGAACGCCGATGGTTAAAGCGTCCCTGCATACTTTTCCTTTTCACCACTGACCACTTCTCTATACCAGAAATAAGACTTAAAGAATCTTCAAATTCCTGTTGACACTTAGTATTTTTTTCAGCTGATACTTGTTCCTCAGTCATCTTGCATGTCTCATGTGATGGCTGTTTCTCATGAATATTTATTTTCTCTTTGGACTGGTTTGTTTCAAGATCTCCTTTGCCAGATATGTTAAATATTAGTTCTTTAGCAATTTCTTCTTTCAACTCCTTGTATTGTTTATTATATGTTAAGTAGGTCATAATAGCACGCTTCCGAATTACATCTGAGTCCCTGACTTCAAGATCACCAAAGCATGCCTCAACATCAAAGGTCTCATATTCTGTCCGAGCCGATATTCCCCTCACCAACCATTCCACAAAAATAAGCAAATATATACCACATTCAATGCCATTTCTCTGCTGTGGAGAGTTTACTATATTGAAAGAACATGGTCCCGATGAGCACATATAAGGCTCCAGCTTTGTGAATACAACTTTAGCATGACTCAGATTATAATTCTTGATTGAATCAATATAATAAAATGTTTCATCTGCCTTGCTATAAAACAGTAAGCTCCAATGAGAACCATTGACCTCCATTGCTCCTTTAGAATCGTTAATTGGAATGAAAATGTAAGATTTACTCATTATTTCAGGTTCCAAAAAACAGTCAGTATTATTAGTATACTTAAAACCTTGGCTTATATTTGGGTTCATGAAATAGACATTTTCTATTACATTGCTTTGAAGCAGGAAATCGAAGTACAATGAAATTGAGTCATCTAGAATCCATTCATTTGCCAAGAGTGTATTGCATAAATTAAAATTTACATAATTTTCATGTAGGCCTAGGTTATAGTTTTTGTTATTACAATTTTTGTTAGGATTATTCAGTTGTTCAAATTGTGTTATTTGCAGTTTTAGGGCAGTTTCCAAGGACTTAAAGTTATTTATTTCACTCAAAAAATTGATTTTTTCTTTATCTGCATTTTAGTTGATCAATCCTGTTGTTAAGAATACAATTTTCCTTCCTTAATAATTGGCTTACTTCACTGTTTAAAGTAGTTATACTGTCATTGAGTTCATTGATTATATTGTTTTTATGTTTAACATCTTCAATATAACTTGATAAATCCTGAGTTAATTCCTTAATAATGTTCTTGTGTTTTTTTTACATCCACCTCAACATCTGCCTCTAGACAGACAGAAAGTTCAAGCTCCTCTAACCGCAATGATTTTTCTTTTTGTAAGGCCTTTTCGATGTCAGTACATTTAGTTTCTAATTCTTCATTCTGTGCTTTTAATAAATTATTTGTTATTACTGTGTCTTTGTATTCTTCAAGAATGTTAGTAGTCACTTGCAAAATATTTATAAAGTCATTAGATCCGTATCTGTCAATCAACTGCCCATACATACTATGCAACTCACAAGCATTAATAAAATTATTTAATGGTAATTTAGTCAAAATATTGCCAATAAATTTACCGTTGAATGGTTAAAATATTATTTTGGCTATTTATTTGATTATTTAAAGAAAATTATTTTGTTTTGTTGTTCACCACCTCATCATAAGTAAAAATATCGCAAAATCAAATGGCAATCCATGTGGTGTCTGTGGCAAAAATTCAAAGTTTGGTTCCATATTTTGCAATGGACCCTGTAGACAATGGAACCATTTAAAATGTGTAAATCTGTCTTATAAAGAAGTAAAAAATTTACCACTAGCAGAACAGAATGTATGGCAATGTCCTAGTTGCTCTGAAAAAAGAAACAAATTGGAGGAATGTAAGGATTTAAGCCACGATACTAAAGAGGACCCTAATGAGGTTGAGTTTGAGGATTCTCTCTCTTTGGCCACAGAACTGGGTAATGCGATATTACGTGAGAATGAGGAATGAAAACAAGCACTGCATGAATCCAGAAATTCAAAATCATGTTATGAATTAGAGCTAGAAGACAAACTAATTGAAAAAGAAGAATTAATTAGAAATATGACAGTAGCACAAAATAAAAAAGAAGATGAGTTGAATGCAATAATTAAGTCTTTAAAAAATAAGCTTATAAGGGAAAAAAAACTAAATGTGGAACTCGCAACTGAAGAAAAAAGGGAGGATGTGAGCTCACTGAAGAAAATCAGTAATGTGATGTGTAATAAATGTGAAGTTTACAAGCAAGAAATAAAAATATGATAGTCTCAATTAGATCATTGGAAGCTGTGATTTGTGATTTGCAGAATGAAAATGATGCTCTATTGAAAGAGAACCAATCAAACACATCAAAACAATACGATTTCAAATGTTCTAACTGTTTTCCTGTTATGAAAAAGATTACACATGCTACTAAGTCAATGGAATGGCAACGTCCTAAATATACATCTAAAATTAATAAAGAGAAGACTGCAGTTTCAGTGTATTGTCAAAATAAATGTATGGTTCTCTCTGCAGACGATAAACATGAAAATGAAAATGCTTCAATGAATACTTACCCAAAGGAAAATATTTTTACTAAGACTTCTGATAATATGCCAAAAAATGTCAAATCCGTGAAGAGAGATGTATTAGAAAGCAACAAACAGTGCTATACTAAGCCTAGACTGTTAATTATGTCTGATAGCCACGGGAAAACTTAAGTAATATTATACAACAAAATATAAATATTAACGTAACAGCTGTTGTGAGATCAGGTGCGATGTTAAGTGGTGTTTTCAGAGAGGTGAATGAACTAACACTTGGCTATAATCAAAACGACTTTGTCCTTGTCATAGGTGGCACCAACAACGTAGAAGGCACCAGTGTTAAAGATGTTTTGAATGACTTTGACACATTACTGGAGATGACAAAAACACCAATCTTATAGTTGCTTCTCTGCCTATGAGACATGATAAGCCAAATTTAGACGATAAAATAAGTTTAATTAATGAGCAGCTAATTAACAGAATTAAAAGCGCAGCCACCAACATTAGACTTCTAGAACTTCATTTATTGCCCTGTGATCTCTACACTCGACAAGGCATGCATTTAAACCGAAAGGGAAAAAGGAAAATTGGCGAGGAAGTATTGAGATTGTTATGCGACTGCTGTTTTAACCACGCTGCAATCACAAAGAAGATCAGCCAACCCTCACCAGAGGATCCTGTCATTATTGTTGAAGAGGACATGAATACAGTGATACATAAACTCAGAGACCAAAACAAAATTGCTTTTGCCCACTGCATCTCTGCTGACTTTCATAGTAATAGGCACATGAGTGCGGGTGTGGCAACCACATTTAAAAAACATTTTAATACACCTCTGGCTTTAGACTTTGTGAGTGAAAGGTTAACATACCAATTACTTAATGGGACATCAGTTTATGGGTTGGTTACTAAACCTACCTATAATTCAAAACCTACTGTACAGGATTATGACACTGCTTTTAAAAATTTAACACAACACATTAAGCAAAGAGAATTGAGCTTATTGGTCTGTTCACCAATGGGATGTGTTAGGGACAACATTCCCCTTGAACTTTTTATCACCAAACTATACCAACTACACCTCAACACGAGTGTTAAAATCATGGTAGTTGTCAGTGATGAACATTCCACAAGAGTTCTCCGTAATGGCCTTACTTATTTGGACTTTGTGAAGGGCCTACGATCACAGCTTGAGATAATGGTGAGGAAAGATTCAACGGAAAACTTCAGTTCCGACAAAACTTCACTTCAAGGGTCCACTACGAATCTTTGCTGCTCTGACATCGAGACAACACTCGAAGGTCCCACAACCAGTATGGACGACCAACTACACTCCCCAACAGGGACTCCGGTCTCCTCTCTTCTCAACTGTTCAATTTCAGACTCTGAAGTGCAAGGTTTCACAACACCAATTGTAACAAAACCACAATGTCCATTAGATTTAATTAATAGTTTACATGACCAATCACAAAATCCTAATCTAATAATCTAAATTTACCATTGAACTCTGATGAAGTAAAAAACTTGATCTCAGAGCCAACAAAAATAACTTAAATTTTTAAAATCCTTGTCATGATATTCCAGATGTTTTCAAATCTTCCATTGTAAATAATAAATTACAGTTATTTCACATTAATATTCAACATTTACCTTCAAGAATAGAATTCTTGAAATAACTGTAAATGAATTAAATCCTGATATTATTGTTTTAAATGAGCATAAAATGTTGGATACTGAAATAGCTATTAATAGCTAGGAGATATTAATATAAATGTTTTAGATAGTAATGACAGTAAAAAGTTGAATGATGTGTTAAATTTGTACAAAATGAGGTATCTAGTTAATTTTCCTACTTGAATCACATGCAACACTGAATCAGCTTTAGATAATGTTTTGACTAATTGTAATGATTTCTGTATAAAAGTAGAGGGTTTAAATACTCAAATATCTGACCATGATGGTTTGTTGGTGGTTGTAAATATTTTTGACAGTTGCAGCAATAATGTAAATACTAATAAACAAGAAAACAAGTTTGTGATTAAAGAAATTAGGGATTTTAATGAGAGAAATTTGGTTTTGTTTGTTAAGTTTTTAGAAAATGAAACTTGGTTGAATGTATATAATGCTGATGTAAATTGCAAATTTGATGTATTTCATGAAATTTTCGTGTATTATTTCAATATATGTTTTCCCAAAATAAAAAAACGTTTACGAAACAGTAACAAAAGTTGGATGACACAAGATCTAAAACTAGATAAATTGAGAATCATACAGTTAAGTAATTGTGCTAGAGCTACTAATGATCATGATTTATTCAACCAAGTCAAAATGTTAAACAAAAATTATAAGAAAAGTTTAGTTGATAGAAAGAAAAGTTATTTTCAAAATAAAATTGACAAATCCAACAATGTATGTAAAACAACCTGGAAAATTCTGAATTCAGAAATCAGTAACAAAAAGAAAATCTGTAACAACATTGAAATTGCAGCTGACCACTTTCATTTCCTGGTGGTCCTTAAAAAAATTTGTGCCTCTACGCAGATGATGCTAGTTTAAAGATTAGTGAAAAATCATTAAATAATTTAGAAAATAATTCAATATTAAGTCTAACAGGTATGAACAATTATTTAAGTAACCATAATTTATTATTAAATGCAAGTAAAACCAATTTTATCATGTTCTCAACAGGGAAAAGTAAACAACCCATTGATCCAGTTATAAATATCAATAATAAAGTTTTGAATAAAGTAACTTCCACAAAATTTGTAGGTCTAATTGTAGACGAAAACTTGACATGGAATCTCCACATTGACCATGTAGTAAGTAAAGTTAGTTCAGGAATATATGCTATTTACCGAATGTCCAAATTTCGTTCAATTAATACATTAAAGGCACTCTATTATGCACTGGTCGAATCATCTGTCGCTTTTGGTATTGCTATTTATGGTGGTACATCAAAGCAGAACTTAGATAGAATTCTTCTTCTTCAGAAAAGAGCTATACGAACCATGTTGAATCTAAATTTTGACGTTTCAGTTCGCGAACATTTTTCTCACTTGGGCATTATGACTGTCTACAGCCTTTATGTGTTTCATACCACACTACATGTAAAACAATTATGTAATAATAGTTTAATTCCTAGACTAGGTGACAGACATACATATTTTACCAGACATAGAAACGAAATTGCCATTGACTCCCATAGGCTTGAATTTTTCAACAAAAAAACATTAAGCGCAGGTGCAAAATTTTTATCAAGGCTTCCTGTGGAATTGAGAGGCATTGACAACTTTAAAGAATTTAAAAAAGAGCTAAAATTGTATTTAACAGAGAAACCATTGTATGGGTTAGCTGAACTATAATTAACTTAGTTCTTTTATCATATATTTTATCAATACTGTATATATATGTTTTTTAGTTTTTAAGTTTTTTATAATGACGCCATTCAATGTATACCACTGTATACTTTATGAATAAAGTTATTTTCAATTCAATTCAAGCATGCTCAGCCACTTTTTCCTTCAGCTGACTGTTTACCAAATCATTCTTATCGACAGTGAAAAGCTCCAGCTCACAATTTAAGTGGTTTTCATCGGGGTATTCAGCTATGGATTGTTCAATTTCCTGCAGTGCTTTATTAAATTTAAAATTTTTTGTTTTGGGTTTTCCAAACTTAGCTTTATTTTTGAAATAAAAACACGTCAGATGATTTTAGTTTTGCCGATTCTTGAGTGCCATAAAATTCAACATTGTAAAATGTATTTTTATCTTGGTCTACAATGTCTGTGATTCTAGCAGGCCAAGGTGGAAACCCCATTACTTTTGCAAATACCCTGTCTCCAGCAGCAAAAGCAATTTCATCATCATTTTTCATTTTTAATGTGATTTTCAGTGGATTTTTTTTAATTACAAAAAAGAATTAAATACAGCACTCCAAGTTTGAAATATGCATTAAAAATGATTATATATATATAGTAACTAGATAGCCTGATAATATAGTAAAGGAGTACCTGTACCCAACACATTACTGGTAGTGTAAATAAAAATATACCAAATTACTACTTTATCTATCATTTGAATTTTTTTATGTCAAAACTTAAATACTAGTTGTAATTAAATATTTATCACTTATGAATTTTGTATTGCAGGCATTGTTAATGGATTTGACTGGTAAGGGTGTTACAATAAGCACTCTTTGGACAGATCCTGGCTTCAATATCGGGAATTGTCTTACCATGCTGTGTGTTGATATTCTGTTATACACACTGGTGACACTATATCTGGATTCTGTTTGGCCTAGTAAGTGTTACAATATAACTTGAGGTTTCTGGATCACTTCCAGACTCACAGATAACATGATCTTATCTTCAATTTATTGAAGTTGGCTACAAATTTACCGGCCATATTCTAAGAGGTCAACCTAAAGCACTTTTGAGCTATGAACATTTTTCATTAACACCCCTATAAGAGCTAGAGCATTTAAAATTTGAATGTTTTTATAGCACCTGTACTTTTTGAACTAATGCCAGCTGAATTAAAGATCCTAAGTACCTTCTAGCTGGAAATGCAACAGTAGCTTTTCATATATGTCATGTAAGGGTGATCCCATCTTCAAGCTCATTCAGTATTTTCATTTTTACTGAGAAATATTCAATTTTTTAAATCAAATCAAATTAAACTATATTCATTCATTTGCACAGTTTGTACATCAAATAGTGTCAATTTAATGAAAAAGTAATCAATTTACAATATATAATTGTTATGTAAAGTTTATAATTTAATTTTTTACTGATACTTAACAAGTATTAAACAGTATACACTTACTATTACAAAATGTATTAAGGTCCTAAGGGAAAGTGCTCAAATTCTTCTAAAGAATATAAAGTTAGTCCTACCAAAAAAGTAAATTTACCCTCACTTTTTATATAATCAGGAATTTCTCTTAAAGATTTATATCCTACATATAATGTTTTTTTTAAATATAATTCCAAACGTTGACAAGGGATCATAAATTAATTTTTATATCTAGTGTCATAGTAATGCACCACCTTACTGCTACTGATGGATGTTTGATATTTAACATACATGATGGCTTCAAAAATATAAAGTCCATATATAGTTAATATATTTAATTCTTTAAAAGTTCTTTGACAGATTAAAAAAAAATAATTTTAAAATGGTTCTGACAGCTTGTTTTAACTTTTAGTATTGCTTTGAGATTTTCTTTTTTAGTAGCCTCGTATACACACAGTCCATATGTAACGTGAGACTGAATGTGAGAGAAATATATACGTTTTAAGGTGTCAGTTCTGCAAAAATCAGACATTCTTCTTATTGCGTACAATTCAGAATTAATCTTATTTATAATAATTTTGGCGTGAGCATCCCATGATAAGTTAGTTATTGTCAACTGTTAGCCCCAAAAATTTAACTTCTTTGGCAAATACTATTTTTTTCCTTTAATTTCAATGAGTGGAGTAATTGCTTGTTTGTTTTGTTTTGTTTTAAAACTTAAGCATTTTGTTTATCCTTGTTTAGATATAAATTGTGAGAGTTAAAAAATTGTTGTAAATTAGCCAATTCAATTTAGGATTTAATTTATATCTGTTCTTTTGTTTTACTCGATATTTTTAAATTCAAATCATCTGCATATAGACATAGGCTTGTAGATGGCTCAAAGCTTAGACAGTTTTTTCTACTAACAAAGTAAAAGGAGTGGTCCTAAAATATATCCTTGGGATACTCCTAGCTCAAGTTATTTTTCAATTTAAAATTTATTTCTACAAATTTTTGCGTACTTGTTAGGTGTGATTTAAATCACTGTAATGCTTTTTCACTCACATTCATTTCTTTCAACTTAAGCAGCAACGTGGGATGATACACACTGTTAAAAGCTATTGACATGTCCATAAATACTCTGGCATAAAAAGTTAAAATTAGTGTCAATATGAACATCCAGAAATTTAGCATTATTGGACTCAACAAAGTTGGCATCGGTTACTATGAGTTTGAAATTTAAATTTTACTCCTCCAAAGGTTCTATACACAATAATGGCCTCAATAGTCAAATTCCTGTTTCAAACACTCACAAAACATCACACGTGTAATGGAATGGTTTTGGAATAGATGGAACTAAACCGGTTAGTTTTTCCTCCAAAAATCCATTCATATATTCAAAACTGAATACTACACTAATACTTTATTAAACATTATATGTAATATATTCATTTTTTTCATCATGGAAGAATGACAGTCAGTGATAATATAATGAATTAATCACTTTATTCACAAAAACATGGCTCTTGATTTTCATCATAACTGGAATAGGCAAGTAAAAACAGTAAGCTTACTTCCATCCAAATAATCAATACCTACATTATCACCAATTATATCTTTATTGTTAAGCCTTTATAAGTATGGTAAACAAGTTTTTGTTTTAGGTAGCTCAGAATAAATACTTTACAGTATTTAGAAACAGGTGATAAGAAACAGAAAAAGTATTATCTATTCTAAAATTGGCAATTTGTTCGATATTTTTGCCAAACGACGTAGCACAGATGAAGGTAGCAAACTCATTTTTCCTACTTCAGCCGATTAAAAACATTACTGTTTGTCTTCTAAAGATGAGTTTATTGACTTGTAAATTGAGTATATTTTATTGATCACAAAGTTTTTCTATTACATTTGATTCAGGGTTTAATTTAGTTTTAAACCAAAGGAATGGTTCGGGTTGATTTCCCACCTTCTTAAAAGATTTGAAAAATCAAATTTGTCATTAACTTATCAAATTTAGATAACTCGATATTTAAGATTTTTGTATTTAGATAACATGCTAATTTCAACTTAATTATTGGTTTTGACTATCAATCAGTTGATTATCCATAAATCTGTTAGACCCCACAATATAATTCAACAGAAAAATATTTGTATGTATGGATAATAATGTGTGATTATAACACTATTTTTTATGCTTTTTAATGCACTGGATTAGAATTTGTAGAAAATATGCAATTATGATACTAACTAAAAGAAACAAATATACAAATTTTTTATTTTTACCCAAAACTAAAAAGTAACCAAATTGACTGTTCCTTATGCCTAGTTGCTGCTTCTTTCTTCTCTTATAATTATTTAGTAAAATGTTGTTACTATTGAAGTGTCTGTTTGTTGTAGGTAAATATGGTGTCAGAAAACATCCTTTATTTTGCTTTCATTATTTTGGGAGGTACAAAGAGAATACAAAAGTAAGTGTATATATAATGTTAGTAATAACCACAAAGATGTGATAAACTGTGCCTAAAACAGTTTTTCTATCTTGAGCATATATATGTCAAAGCTTGTACATGTCAAAAACTCAGTACCAAAGGGTTTGTCAGTTAAAGCCAAAAAATTATGTACTGGTGGTGCAGATTTTCAAACATACCCAGAAAAACTTGGAAATGCCTTTGTCAAAAGAAAATATTCTTCAAAATTCATAAATAATCAAATTAAACACTTTAATGTTCATAAAGCCCAAAAGAATGATGATGTAAAATTTATAACAAAATATTTCCCTGGTTTATATAAAACAAATAATATTCTAAGAACAGGTATTCTAAGGTACGGCCCAAATTGCCACCTACTGAAATTTAAAATTCAGAAAATAATAAAAATTTTAAGTGCTAACCCTGTAAAGACAAACAATGTAATACTTGCAAAATTATGAAATCTTCCAATTCTTTTACTAGCAGTAAAACAATGAAAACTTATCCTATTAGAGGAGAAATTAATTGTAAAAGTAAAAATGTAATTTATCAGTTAACATGTACAAATTGTGCAAATGGATTATGTTGGATTGACCAAAAACCCATTGCACATAAGAATGAATAATCATCGTGGTTCGTCTAAAAAACGATTAAAAATTGGATTTTCCAACACGCATTAGGCCATCAACAAAATTTTGAACAATGTTATTCACTGAGGTATTTGAAAAGTACCTGAAGATGTAAAAAAATTTATTTAGAAAATTTAGAACAGGCATATCAGTTAATATTAAAATTAAAGTATCCTTTGGTCTGAATAAAAGATGGTTCGATAAATTGTATCCACTATGTATTAATTTTTTTCTGAATTCTATTTATCTTTCTCTGTTCATGATATTCCTCTTGGCTGTTAATCACATGTTCAAAACTTTGTGTATATTTAATTATGTAAATTTCTATTTATTTATGTTAATTTTCTTTGATGTACTATTTTATTTTATTATTTTTTGTTAATCCTTTTTGAGAACGACAAATGCAGAAATATTAAAGGACATTTGTAACGAGAAGTCATATATATACACATACATTTCTTTCTATATTTCTTTTGGCTCACCAGGCTGCTTTGTTATGCCAGTCGGAAGAAGCAGTTTGCTGATATTTTGAGTAGTAATAGGCAGTAAGAGGGGCTGTTCATATTACTTTTAATTGTAAGAAACAGTCTCATTGTTTCCTTTTGTATCTAAAATAAATGAAAGGTCTATATACACAAGATGGCTCATCTATATTTAGTACAGTGGAACCTCGATAAGTCGGATTAATCGGGACCGCGGCCGATTCGGGTTAACGAAAATCCGGGTTAGCCGGAGAATTAGGTAAAAATTAATAAAATACGGTATACTTACAGATAAACTCCATTATAATTGTAAAAACATCAAACATATGCACATTAAATTATTATTAATCCTTACTGTACATTTATAACTGTTCATTTCCTGGTAAAAAACTCAGTCAGCTTTGGTTGTGCCAATGTCGTCTGCCGCTTGCGTGCTGTGCGATCCCGCAGTCTCTTCAACATGAGCCGTTATTGTCTGCCCCTAACCACAGAGTAACGTCATTTTCATCGACTTCAGAGCAGCCATCAATATTTTGGAACATATCCAAAAGTTCTTGGGGCTGGACATCGTCTGGAGAGTCATTTTCCATATTACAGTTCCCCACTGGTTGAATTATATTTTCAGGCAAGTCGCATACACCCTTCCACAGTTTTTTTCCAAGATTTAATTAAGCTGATTCTAGTCACGTGTTCCCAAAATTCTGCAGTTATGTACATTACAGTTTTTACATTAAGTGTTTTGAGAATCTCAACTACACCGTGTTCTCCTTCATTGTCAATGATTGTGCTTAGCATCTGTCTTCTGTAAACCTTGATTTTCTCGAGAACCCCCTGGTCCATAGGCTGTAATAGCGCTGTTACATTAGGCGGCAAAAACTTGACGGTATTGTCCCCACTGACCAGCACATCTGCAGACGGATGTAAAGGAGCATTATCAATTAGTAGGACAGCTATAATTGGCAACCCACAATCTTTTAAATATTTCGTCACACCTGGCACAAAACAATAAAAAAAACCAGTTTTTAAAAGTGTTGCTGTCCAACCATGCACTTCTTTGAGACTTGTAGACAACTGGTAGAAAATCCCGATTTACGTTTTTCAGTGCTCGTGGATTTTTCGCTTTTCCTATTAAGAGTAGAGGAAATTTATGCTTCCCCGAAGCATTGCTGCAGGCCATTATTGTCAATCGGTCTTTGCTTTTGTTGTATCCCTTTGCGTCTTTTTCAGTTTTGAGGCCAAAGTTTTGCTCGGCAACATTCTGTAAAACAGACCTGTCTCATCGGCGTTATATATTTGATTTGCCATTAAATTTTCTTCGTTAACAAAATCCAAAAACTTGTGTTTATAGTCATCAGCAGTGCTGTTGTCCCCAGATAGATTTTCTCCTGTGATAGATAGTTGGCGAATACCATACCGTTTTTCCACCTATCCAACCATCCTTGACTCGCAGTAAAATTTGGTTCACAATCAGGCAACTGTTTATTCAGCTTGATTGCCTTTTCTTGAATGATAGGCCCAGACACTGGCAAACCACGTTCCCTTTCCGCACAAAACCAAACATACAAAGAGTCTCGTTTTTAGCTTTCTTAGCTTTGCACCGATTGCCCAAACTGTCTTTTGTTATCATCTTGAAACAAAATTCTTCGATTTTTGTCCTATTTTCTTTCCATCCGATACTGTAGATGTACCGACACCATAAGATGCTGCAATTGTTTTTAAAGATTCGCCTTTATCAATCCTACCTAATGCCTCTAGTCTCTTTTCCATTGTCACTAACACATGTTTACGTTTTGTTGCCATCGCGTAGATAAAAACAAACGCACAACAAAAATGAAGCACACTATCTGAAGCACGATTGGAGAACAGAAGCAAACAATACAGTACACTACACACACAACACGGGCACAAGCGAGCGGAGCGAAGTAGGAAAGGTACTGAGGGGCCAGGCGTGGCGGTAGCGTGGGAGAGGATTTGGGGAAATACGCGTCTGTTATTGTTTCCGAGAATCCGGGACAATGACCGCCACTCGGCTGCCGTGTGCCATGAGTCACACACTCACTGTCGTACAGTCCCATCAAATACTGATACAACATCGATTCATGGATACTATACCACTCAAAAATATTACGTTTTTATTATTGATATGTTTGTCTGATTTTTTATTTTTTTATTGAAAATCGGTCCGGGTTAGCCGGACTTCCGGGTTAACGGGGGTCGACTTATCGGGGTTGTACTGTATTTATTTGCTATGTAAATAGAATTTATGTACTTTGAGAAAATCAACTGTATTTTTCTTATCATTATTGGTTCTGGTCTGGGAAACCAATAGACAATAGACAAATTCTTTATCTACCAATTCTTGGAGAATTGTAACTCCGTGAAGTGATAATAACTAAAATTAAAACACATTTTCAGAAAAAAATTACAATTGTTATAATAGTAAATCACAAAAGGTGTGAGTCTAGTCAATTGTCAGTTTCTTCTCTTCTAAAGTACTCTTCAATAGATAAAAAGAATTCTGCAGCAGCCACAGCCTCACTTTAGTCTTGAATGTCTTCGTATTAAGTTGAAGTCTTCAGGCAGGTAGTTCCACAGTTTTGAGCTCATGTATGAGGGCTTCTTCTCAAACAGAGAAAGACGATGTGCAGAAAGATGGAAATCTGTTACTCATCTGGTGTTCTATTGGTGTGTTACAACTTCTGGTAAAGCCACTCTCATGAGCAAAGGATACTGCCTTCAGCACATACAAGGATACTACCTACAAGATTGAGAGGTTGATAAAAGCTGTTTCAAAACTTTCTCTCGATAGTAAGTCAGCAAGTGCTCTTACTGCCTTTTTTCTGGACCACCAGTATGCACTGAAGATTTCTTGTGGTAGAACCACCCCAAACGACGAGACCATAGCAGAGCTTAGCTTTAAATAAGGCATAGTAAGCTGTTTTAGCTGATGCTATGTTAGTGACTGCTTTTATATTAATGCTATACAAGCTAGTACTTAATTTCCTACACAGGATGTCAATGTGAGATGTCCATTTGAGGTCTTCATCTTTTGTCAGTCCCAATTACTTTGCCTCTGCTGTTGCTTGGACTTTAGGCTAGTGCACAGTTTCTCCTTCTTGCTTTGAATACAAGTTGCTGAGTTTAAGCTTCATTAACCACTAGGTCGTTTTGGTTGCAATATTGTACTGCCATATTCATTGCTGTAAATGATAAAATCCCTAGGTTTTATGAGAAAGGATCAAAACCGTGTCGTCAGCATACATTAGAGTCATGGCAAATTCGTTTAGGTATTTGAATCGTTTATAAATAAAGTAAAACGAACCGGACCCAGGACTGATCCTTGTGGGATACCCCTCAGAACTGGAAGTGCATTAGATGTAACTTGTACAATATTGTTAATTTTCTTTTGCCATATTTCAACTACCTGTTATCTGTTGCTCAGGCAACTTCTGAACCATTTAGCCTTAGTGCCATATACTCCCATGGTATTAAATTTTGGTAACAGTTATTCATGGTCAAGTGTGTCAAACGCTTACTAAAATCCAAAAATATTGCAGTAGTTATATTCTTAGCTTCTACTTGGTCGATGATGTGTGCAATAAAAGTAGCAAGAGCTGTAGATTTTTTGTGAAACCGCGCTGTTGTTCAGTGAGCAGGTTATGAAGTGTCAGGTAGTTTAAATGGTGGGTGAGTACTATTTTTTTAAATAATTTTTGAAAATGTTGAAACCTGTGAGATTGGGTGGTAGTTGGTTGTCTCACCTTGATCACCCTGTTTGAAGATTGGAATTACTCTAGATCATTTCAGTGGACTTGGAAATTTACCAAATTGAAAGGGAATTTTTATGAGGGTAGTCAAAGGAAAAGCTATTTCATATTTGCAGGCCTTCAACAACTTTGGTGAAATTTCATCAACTCCTGCAGAGACCTTAGCTGGAAGGGAGTTGATTATTTCAATAACTTCTTCAGTGGTTATCTCCTGGAGGTGGAAGGGCACATGTAAAGCTGTTGAAGCACTATTGCAGCTATTGTAAAATATTAGGGTTCAAATAGCAGTCAGCCATGGTTGTAAAAACAGTATTAAAACGTTCTACTATTTGCTGAGGATCATCACAAATTTTATTGTCAATTTTAAGTTCTTTGGAGTCTCCTAGTGACTTCTTGATTCTTCTATCATTGTTAATATATTAATAATATTCCAGATAGTTTCAGACTTATTTTCTGATCACGCTATTTGGTTGGCTGTTGATTGACATCTGAACTCTTTTATTTTCAAATCATAATTCTTTTTCTTGGTGGTATCTTCCTATTTGTGTTTTAATTAGTCTGTTCAGGATTTCTTAAGAGGTTAATTTTATTACTAATTCTGTCCAAATTTTTGTAAAGAACTGTTACATTATCAAAACAGGCTTTTTGTGAGATGTCTTTTAATGAGCTAAGTTGGATTTTAATTTGCTATTTATCATATTGTTGTGACATAAAAACTCTATGGTTGAAGTCTGTGAGTCAGAATCTTTAAAATTATGACCGGCATTTCATGAATTTTAATTTTCTTTTGCAGTCCTGAGATAGTTTTCTCGAGTTCTCTTATTCTTGTTGCATAGTCATCTACGAGCTTCTAGCCATAGGTGTTTATCTTTATTATGTTGGAGTTGAAGGTCTGCATTTAATTATAATAAATGTTCTATTTATTAACAATAATAACACATGCAGGTGAACTTGTAGAATCTGATTTATTCATTAGAAAAAATAGATACATGATTAGAATTTTTACAGTTTAACAGTGTGTGTGTGTGTGTGTCACAAAATTTAAATTATGTCTCATGGGACCCAAAGAAAGGATTACGGTCATGCTTGTTATGACAGCGGTGCTGATAAGCCGTGGCTGACAGACATACAAACAAACACGTGCATTGTACGCTTCTAAACGTTTTGTCTTGGCATGTGTAACTAGTACTGGAAATTTTTTGAGGTTGTGTTATAACCAATACCCAATGGTGGTTTGATTTTATTTTGAAATTAAGACATTCGTAAAATGTTAAGTATAACCAATGATCTCTATTGAAAAAAGCAATCCATTTCAATGAGGTTTTAACATTGGTGTTTACAAAACAAAGAAGACTACAGATTTATTGATGTTGGTAGGGCCTAATTTAAATAAAAATAAATTGATGTCAAAAGTAACTTTGTTATAAAAAAATAACCATACTATTTAATTTAGTTTTGTTTTAAATTAAGAGAAGACTTTGGTTTTTTAGTTTTACAAATAAATTTTAAATGTTATTTTCTACCTATGCTTTTAACCTCTTAAAAATCTTTTAATTATTGAGTTTCTAAATATTTTAACATCAATATATATATATATATTTTTGCAAGACAAATGTTTTTGCTAAAATGTCTGACGAGCTTGTAGCATTTTTGCTAAGAAAATTTTCATCTCAGCTTAAACTCTGGTATCTGGTACATTGTAGTCTTTGAAAAGGAAATTCCTTACTTTGGAACAAGATTTACAAACCATTTTCCAGAAGGGCTCAAGACCTTCAATGATATCAACGATATGGCAGGAGAATCACCAGATGGGTGCATGTCCTCTCAGAATTCAGCATCTGAGAGTTCATAAAATAGGGAGAATATAAATAAAGACCAGTTTTACTGTTTTATGCATACATTTAAAAAATCCTACTATTTAACTATGTTTATTGTGAATAATGTATTTCATCTGGATAGATTTTGTGACAGTTTCTAAGTTTAGAGGCAAAGAATTGTTAAAGAAAGAAATTCTGATTTTGAGAACAGCAACAAAGGTATCCTTTAGTGAGGTTCAGATCCTTCTCTAATTGCACCCCCAATGTTTAATTTACTTATCCCTATTCCTATTAGTTTGTTATGGTTCTAGTGAATTAATAACAAATGAGTACTCTAATTGCAAATATTTCATAAAAGGGTGTCTATCATGATGATCATAGGATGTTACAGAGAAGTAATTTGTACAGGATTACCATATTATTTTTAATACCTTAAAAATAATCTTAATTTTTCTTCATAGGCTCGCTCATAAATTTGATTGTAACAGATATAAGCTCATCTTTGAATATGTTTTAATATTTTTTGTGATAATGTTAAAGAAACCATTCTTGAATTTTCTTTCAGGAGGACTTTTATGAAATGGAGGCCACAAAAAGGGTTCACACTCCAACAGACAATATAGAAGAAGTTTGTGAAGAACTCCATAGTAAAGAAGCCATTAGATTAGTTGGTCTGTGCAAGACGTTCTCTAGCTGCAAAAAGTCTTCTGTCACAGTTCTAAATAGTGAGTCATATGTATCCCATATAATATCAAGACTTTAAAAAAAAAGAAAATCAGTACCACAATGCACTGAAAGTTTTTTATGCACAGTAGAGACATCAAAATAAATTAGTTCATAAGCTTAAACAGCAATTATCAAAACTGTTATGTAAGTTTTCCGGTTTACACCACATCTGTTATGGTTTAACATCAGTTAACTGAGGCAATACCATGCCTCATCTTAGTAAGGCTAAAATATTTTAAGCTATTAATAATGATAAAAATGTTTTGAGGGTTGTAAATTGGAAAACTTAGATGAGACATTGTCATACTTAATAGTCTGTTGATATCAAAGTATAATTTTCATACTTTTGTTGGATAATGTAAAATTTTTAATGTAGGATTATGGTGTATTTTTATTATAATAGTAAGTATTTTCACTCTTAATGTGCTTTTCTAAATGTTTACATAGGGCTTATAAATTGTTTTATATGTTAAACTGAAACTTTTAGCTTCAATACAAAAAAAAATGTGAATAAAGATAAAGACCTGTGGTTTGTGCCAAGGTTCTGTTTTGTTCCCCCTTTCCAGGGATGTACACAATCGAGGATTTTTATTTGAAATTTTGAATAGAAGTTTATCTCATTTTTAGTGGGGACCATATACACTCAAAATTGTAAATATACCAAAAAAGTCCAAATATTTTTCAGTTTCTTTTCACCATCTGCAACAGATAAAAAATAAGTAAAGGGTGATAGACTATTTTATACCTAGTACAGTTTTTATTGTTTTCTGAAATAGAGTATTTTATTTGTCATGTACATTTCAATAACATTTAAGAAATTTTATAGCCAAACCAGAGCATGATGTGCAATGAAAATAAATTGAAGAAATTACATCTTTAAAATTCTTATAATGAAATGTTGTAAACCTTAAAAGTTGTGTTTTGACAGGGTGAAATTATTTTGTTTAATTTCTTGTATTTTTTCTTCCAGATATCAATTTGGTAATGTATACGGGTGAAATCACAGCCATATTGGGTCAGAATGGTGCGGGAAAGTCTACTTTGTTCAACATCCTTACAGGATTGATCCCTGTTACAGATGGAACTGTCTATATCTTCAACAAAGACATAAGGTAACAATCTTAAATACAAAGTAGAGTAATTTTTATTTATTTATTTAATGATGAGAACATTCATAAAATTATTAAACGTTTATATTACATCTAAGACCATTACTGAAGCTGTTTGTGCAGAGGTACACTTCTCAAATATGTAATATGACACTAAGAACACATGTCTGAATTCAGTGAAGTCTTCTTTGTAGGAAATTTAGTAACAGTTTTATTATAGAAATGTGAGGAATGCCTTAAAACTAATAATTCTGTTTTGTCTTCTGCTGTGTAAGACCACTACTTTGAGTTTACATTTTGTTTAGGGAAGAAGAAAGTACTAGGATTCAAATGAAGGTCTTATTTACTGAAAAGTTTGAAATTAGAATTTATGAAAGTTATGAATATCCACAGAAACCACAAGAATATGAGTGAGATCCAGGAAATAATGGGAGTCTGCGCTCAAACCAATATTCTCTTTGAAGACCTCACTGCAAGAGAGCACCTTACCTTTTTTGCTAGACTTAAGGTACCATTCTTTATATTTTTCTAGTTAATACATCATGGGTAAAGTAACAAACAAATTATTTAGAGTTTATTATAGTTGTATCTAAATCTAGTTTAGATAGTTGAATTCTCACAGCACTTTGTTTACACTCATAAATTACATTGTGTAGAATCATTATAGTTAATTTCTTGTTAATCAGGGTATTTGAGAGGACACCTTAAATCATTCAAAACCATTGAATTAAAAGAATAGTATTTATTAATTAAAGTAAGTTATGTACAAGAATGGTGTAAAGTATTTTTGTTAAATATCCATTTTTAAAAAACTGAAGACATACATAGATATATTAATAGGTAACATAACACATTTATCTTAGTAGGTAAGTCCTCAATTAATACTTTTCTATAAATTTAAGTCGTATTTTAAAATCTAAATATGTATGTTTTACATTATCATACTAAAACACTCATCAATGGTGTGCAATGGATGTTCAATTAGGTGATTGGTTTTATTTGTCTTAAAATGTTTTGTTCCTCTTTCAATTTTTATACATTCCGGCAATTTATTAAAAAACTGCTTCCCCCTAAATAGGTTTCTTCTTAAAAATTTCCAAATTGTGATCTCCCAATCTCCCTGTTTCGGGTACGATAATTGTGGAAGTTTCCCAGAATTTTTAAATTCTTAAAGCTCTTTGTTGCAAAATTAATATTCTGCCCAAATTTTCCCTTGACATTGCCCCATATATGCTAATTCAAAAAGAGATAGCAGAATGTATGAAGACATAATATATTGTGCCTAAAGTTTCTCTTGAACAAATTTCAGATAATCTGTAGAGGGCATAAATTCCTGAAGTAATTTTTTTGTATGACATGATTAACATGTGTGTCCCAACTAAGATTTTCATTGATAATCAAACCCAAAAACGTTTGGAGGTTGGTTTGAGCTATCGCAAAATAATCAATAAAAATATTTGGATGATTCGTATTTCTGCTTTGTTAAGTTTTAACAAGATTAAAATTAGTTCTGTCAGGAATTAAAAGTAACTGATGTTTACATAAAAACTTATCTATGTTGTTTAAATTTAATGTTATGCCTTTATCTCAAATTTGCTTATAAAATAATTATGTATCAATAGGTTAGCATAGTCAGCATATAAACTAAGACTGTTGCCTTGGTTTTGAACTACTTGTGATAAACCTGTTACATAGCAAATAAAAGTAGTGGCCCCAGAATGGACCCCAGAGGAACCCTACTCCTCCAGTAAGCAAAGGGGAGATACTGACCATACTTGACCCGAGGAGAAGAGAAAATATATACAAATATGGCACCAACACAGCTATTGATAACCACACCAAGAGATTTAGACCTTCTATTTTATAGAACTATGGGAGCTGAGTAATTTTATGATTTCGGTTTATACACATTCTAATGTCTTTTAATTTTTCTGACAGTAAATAAATAAATCTTTATTTGTCGTTCAAATTCTTACAATCATTGACAATGTCATATTGCAGCCTAGGGCATGGTCAAAATAAAACAATTTTATCAAAATAATTTAAACTAAAACTAACATTCAAAAAAGAAAAAACAGTGCTTTAGTAGCATAAATTAGTCAGTGAAGGTTAATTTAAAATAAACTAGGCCTAGATATATAAATTAAATAGTAAATAAACAATTGTCAAAATTTACATATAAAAATTATTATATATCTAAAATGTAATGTTTTTTAATTCCAAAAACTCGTCTAAACTATAGAAAGGGTGCTTCAAAAGCCAACTATAAAAAAGCTTAGTGAAGGTTTTATGTGGATACTTATTTACCAGAGGTTCCAAAAAATTATAGATTTTCAGCGATGTTACCATGTGACTACTTAAGGTTTTACTGAGGCGGTGATAACCAATTGCAGCATTGTTTTTAGTTCTAGTATTGTATGAATGAATTTCGTTATTAAATTTTAAAAATTTTGGATTTTTTAGAATATAGTTAATTAAATCAAATATATATAGATTGATAACCGTTTGAATCTCTAACAGAATAAAAAGTGGTTTACAATGTTCCAGCGGTTGAGAATTAGTCATTACTCTAATAGCTTTTTTTTGAAGAATTAAGATGTCTTCAGTTCCTGAGCAGTTGCCCCAAAATATCAAACCATATCGAAAAACTGCCTGGAAATACGCAAAATAGGCAGTCCTCACATAGTTTTTAGGAACAGCACTCTTAAGGCGACCTAACAGGTAAATAACTCTAGAAAGCCTCTTGCTTATATATTCTGTATGTTGGTTCCAGTTTAGTTGGTTATCTATATACATTCCTAAAAATTTTACATTGGAGCTAAAACTGTTATCAAGAGGGCCAAATAAGGTTTCAAGCTAAAAATTATATTTTGTGTCTTTTCTTCATTTAATAGAAATCCATTAGATCGAAACCACTGGGAAGCACCTATTAAGGTTTCATCTGAAAATTTTGAGAGTTCTCCAATGTTATTTGCAATTAGTAATTCTAGTTACTGATTAAAAAATCTTGCTTAGTTATTAGATAATCTGTACACATTTTAAAACATACCCAAAGAGCTCTAAATTAGGTGTGATAAATTGAAACCAATCTAAGTTTCTGCCAAGTACCATGTTGAAACATTTTCAGAGTTCTCATTTTTTACTTTTTAAGAAAACAGTTTTTTTTAAACAAATAGTGTAAGTTTTTATTGCTATAACAGTACAATGAACACTGTTAATTTACTCATCATGCCTCATTTACAAAGCTTTTGTGTTAACGATTTTTTAAATTATTTATTTTGATTTATAGCACCATTACAGTTGACTTTATGAAGGTTTAGTCATTTCTGAAAGATCAGCAACTGTTTCAAATGTAATCTCCCATATATACTATACCTTTATAATTATGGATACAATAACTGGCAACACTGAAAATATTGAGTTTTCGTTTTATTCCTCCAAATTGAAATACAAGGATTGCAGCAGGTGCGTTTTTAAAACATAAGATATTGTTTGAGTTTGATGCTTACTATGTTTGTTGATTCCAACTCGGTTGTTCAGGGTCTACAGGCTGAAACGTTACACTCATCAGTAGGCAAGATCTTGCAAGATATTGATCTTGAAGATAAAGCAAACTCCCAGACCAAAGATCTTAGTGGTGGCCAAAAGAGGAAACTCTCTGTTGGAATAGCCATAGTTGGAGACCCTAAGGTATTGACTGGATTGTTAATAAATTTTTCACTACATAATACTTATATTTGTTATTAATACTTATTACAAAAACTAAACATTTAACTTAAAACAAAATAAAAAACCAATATTTTTTAAGTAAATGTGAATTGTAACAGCATACAATAATTCTTTTTCTTCAGAAATAAAAATCAAAGAAAAATAACTAAACATTTTACAATGTTATTATTTTTTTATTCCATTGATAGGTACACTCCTACCCAATTTAAAGAGCTCCGTCCCATCACTTCCATCAATATAAAAGAAAGAATAAGTTCGTTTAACATTTTGTTGCATTTTAGGTAGAATTATGTTATTATTATCAATGTGGAATGTTTCTTACGTTATTTAATTTTATGGCTTGGACTTTCATCATTTTTCTTTTTTAGATAATTATTCTAGATGAACCCACTGCTGGCATTGATATATTTTCAAAAAGACATATTTGCTCTTTATTACAAAGGATGAAACACAATAAAGTAAGTACATTAAAATTGTAAAATAATTTGTGTTATTATCATAAGATTATTTGTCTGTTTTATATTAAAAGATGTTTAAGCCGTTTTATTATGTTGAATTTTCATTCTTCCATATTTAATTTTTCCTGTTCCTTGTTTTACCTGTTTTTGTGATATTTTTGTTTGGCTTGAGCTGAACGTTAGTTAATATTACAATCTTGTGTTACAGGTTGTGTTACTGGCCACCCACTCCATGGATGAGGCAGATGAAGTGGCTGACCGAAAGGCAATCCTGAGTCAGGGCAAGTTGCTCTGCTATGGCTCTTCCTTGTTCCTCAAAACACGTTTTGGCATCGGTTCATGTTTGAGGTTAAGATAATTTTATTATAACCATATCTTAACCTCAAAATATGTTTACCACATTTAAAATGTTGTATATGTGTGAGTGTGAAAATGTTATTGTTTGGTTTGCAGGGTTGAGTTGGAGGATCTGTTACATTCCAAGAGAGTTCTTCAGATCATCAGGAGCTATATTCCGACAGCCAAACTTTCTCATGTTTTTGGAAAAGAACTCCATTTTGTTCTGCCCAATGAATCTTTACATCAGATTGCCTCTCATTTAAGTTTAATGGAAAATGAATTAAAATCAACAGAAAATAATTTGAAAATATTGTCCTATGGTGTTTCTATGTCTTCGCTTGAACAGGTATGAATTAATAAAGACTTTACCATCTTACTTTTACAGCCTTTCACAGTGTATCTTTTAAGATTCTTACGCTTTGAAAATTACTTAGAGTTGAATAAATGTTTAAAAGTGTATAATTCTTGCACATGCATGGAAACAAACTTTGCAAAAACACTACAACGCTATCAATGCTGTCACTCCAAAGAAATGTTATCACAATGCACTGATTGTTATCATAATGTGACTAGAGTAAGAGTTTTGTATGTCTCATCTTATTTGGTATATCCTGACATTATGACATTGGTATTCCAATCCAATGGACAGGTGTGAGCAGGTTATCTCATTATGTGCAATAGTCTAAGTTTAAACCATTCAGAGATGCCCATACTAATAGTAATAAAACAATATAAGTAGAATATATTTAAACACAGTATTTACAATATCTCAATAAATAATTTAAACACATGTGTATGTGTACAGACTTCATGTATTAATAAATCTGTTTTCATTATAGAATAATAATAACAAGGTTGAATTATGCCACACCATGTATCACATAACAGCTTTGCCCAAGTCTATAACACACTTCATTCTCATAAAGTTTTGTGGATAGACATTTAGACAGGCAGTCAGACAGAAAAGAGATTTTTACAGCTCCTAGACAAAATATGCCACCCTACTGAAAGGTAGACTTCAATGACGGTCAGTCAAATCCCATGTTTAGATATGAACCTTTATTAAACAAATTCTTGTCGATCTAGAATGTTGAAATGAACTTTTTTATGCAAAATTTCAAGTCTACAGATCTGTTTGTTTCAAGATATTGTGTGGACAGACAGACAGAAAGAAATTAAATCGTTTCCAGTCCCTCGAGTGATAGGCTTTGCTAATGCACAGCCAGTGATTTCAGGTCCAGAAGCTTTCATTTTGTGATTATTTTGAACAACCATTTATAAACATATTGTTTCAGGTTTTTGTGCAACTTAATAATAATAATGCTAGTGAGACATTAGAGAATGACTTCTTAAACACTGCTACTCAGTTGCCTCAGAACAACACTGGTAAGATTCGCTATTTAATGTTTATCAACAATAGGATATATTTATAAATTTATTAAAAAATATAATCTCTGCCTTTTATAACATTAATTTACTGAATTGTAAAATTTATTTTTATATTTTTTACATACATAATCTTTGTTTTGAGATTCACAAATGATAATTTTTTATATTTTGGTTTAATTTAGTTTTATTTTCCGTTTTTATAATTTAAACAATTGTACCATTCCTTTGAGCACACAGATACAATTAGTGATATCAGTCAATTAACGTCAGTAACTATCTTTGTAAAAACAATTGGATTGACAAACTCTACAGGTTTGGTGGCAATATTATTTAATGTGGTATCAGCGGTTACTCTGAAACCTCTCGGAGCCTATCACTATGTCAGCCACTAGAGATATACATCTCTATTATACAATGGAGTAACTATTCAGAGTAGCTTATGATTAATACTCTTATGATTAATTCACACAACTTTTCCTTCTCTATGCATAAGTAAATTAACCCTGCGGTACTGGTGCCAAGTCTCACAGACCCACGCATGATATTTCTTAACTTTGAGGTTAGGTTTTTGGGCCAAGCGCAACGTGCTGCCAAGTAGCTTCCTTTTTCCCTAGCTCAGTCATCCACCATTAGTCACGTGGTAACATTTTTTACGTTAACTGAGTATTAAGGTATTCGGGTCTGTCAGACTTGGCGCCAGTGCTAGTGTTTCTGAGTTTAAATTTGTAGTTCAATATATTTTTCTAGTTTTTTCCAGGTTTAGTGAGTGATTGAACCATAATTCTTTGTGAGTTGTATAGCCTATTAAATATATAATTGGGATACTATTCGTTTTTTAAATAAACATGGCAAGTGAACAGGATCGTGAACGGATAAGAATCCTTTTGGATGAAAATTTTGAAAACAGTGAAAGTGAATTGATCGAGGTATGTTATGTCTCTGATAAGAAGTGGAAGATCATTTAGAAGTATTTTCGGATAATACAGATACTGAACAAGAAGGTGAAGACAGTGAAAATGAGATGGAACATGATGAACAACCACTACCATGAGTGCCATGTTACATCGGGAAAGATCGACAAGGTGGAGAATGCATTGCCCTCCGATGCAGAGGGTAAGAACCTGTCAATCTAATATTGTTATTCATTTGCCAGGGGTTAAAGGGATTGCAAAAAATGCTAAATCTCCCCTTGAATGTTGGGAATTATTCTATGGTGATGAGTTGTTAAATATTATTGTAGAAAATACAAATCTATACATAGAAAAATACAGGCCTAACTACACTAGAGAAAGGTCATATAGGCCAACCGATTTAGTTGAAATCAAAACTCTTTTTGGCTTGCTTTATTTGGCAGGTTGTCTGAAAAGTAGCCATTTGAACAGCAAAGATTTTTGGAACCGCAATGGAAATGGTGTCGAGAGATTCTGGCTCACCATATCAAAGGAACGGTTTTTGTTTCTACTCAAGCACCTTCGTTTTGATAATACTGGTACTAAACAAGAAAGACAACATTTGATAATTTGCACCCATCCGTCAAGTATTTGAAATATTCACTGAAAATTGCAGGAAGTGTTACACTGTAAATGAGTATTACAACAATTATAGATGAAATGCTCCTTGCCTTTAGAGGACGGAAATGCTCATTTAGGGTATATATGCCAAAAAAACCAAACAAGTATGGCCTCAAACTTTGCTTTGGTTGATGCAAAAAAGGTACATGTTGCATTGGGAGCCATACGTTTGTCAACAACCACAAGGACCTTTCAGGCAAGAGACAAACGCATATAGTGTAGTTTTAAGACTTATCACCCTGATATCTGGTACTGGAAGAAATGTCACTTGTGACAATTACTTTGTATCTTTTCTATTGATTACAAAATTGCAAGAAGATCACAGGCTTACAATGGTAGGCACCGTTCGAAAGAACAAAAGAGGGCTTCCTACAGAATTTGTGGAAACCAAAAAACGCCCAGTATGTTCAAGTTTGTTTGGTTATCAGGAAAATGTGACCATCTGCTCCTACGTGCCAAAAAAGGGAAGAAATGTGATTCTGGCCTCCAGTGTGCATTTCGACGATACAATTGATGATTCTAATGGAGAACAATACAAGCCCGAAATTATAACATTTTACAACTCCACAAAGGGCGGTGTTAACACCCTTGATGAACTTTGTTCTTTGTATGATGTAGCAAGAAATACAAGGCGGTGGCCGATGGTGATTCTGTTTGGTCTCATGAATGTGGCTGGTGTTAATTCACAAATCATATTCACTGCCAACAACATAGAAACTAAAATGGTGCGAAGGGTGTGCTTGAAGGAATTAGCAGCATCATTGACAACCGAGAATATACAACGTTGATCTCTGGTAGCGAACCTCCCTCCAGAAGTTAGACGCAGAAGGCAAGACGTTGCAGGTACATCTGTGAAGGCTGTAACAGCTGATCAAGTCCCAGAGGGCACCAGGAAAAGATGTTACATGTGCAGGAAGGACAGTAAGACAAAGTACCACTGCAAATATTGTCTCAAGTTCATTTGTCTAAGCCATGCAGAATTTTCATGTAAAAACTGTCCAATTCAAGAGTAAAAGTGGTGTAAAGGATTCAAAATCAAAGTTTCATTAGTATAGAAACAAAAATAATGTTATAAATAGTTATTATTGCAAATTAGGCAGTTGTACATAACATTTAATATTTTATTTTCATTTAAAAAATATTGATTCAGTTTTAACTCCTAAATAACTTATGTCTTTATACTTTTTCATGAATTTTGTAGTTAGTATAATAAATTCACTAAAAAAATAATTTTTATTTTCTTTTTCCCTCAAAACCATCATATGTTATGGCATAAAGATATTAAAAAGTAGTGCAACACTTAAATAAATTGTTTAACATTTTTTTAGAAAATTTTAAAAATGGGTCTGTGAGACTTGGCGCCAGTGCTCTGTAAAGTATATAGGGTGCCGGTACCGCAGGGTTAAACACTAAATTGGGAATGTGTTTACTAAATGTATTTGTTTTCTAGCTATAAAAAGTTCAAGTTGAGCATTTCATTTTTAAGCTGAATTAATCACAGAATTGAAAATAATTTATAAGATGATGTTGTTTTACGAAAACAACTTTGTAGTAAATATTATTGTATGAATTATGTTTTTTATCATATAAACCCAAAAATAATTTCAGATAATGCTGATTTCAGATGAAATATTGAAAACACACAAAGGTGAATTGTGCCTGTTAATGGATGTGGAATATAGCCCTAATTGGGTGCAAATGATGTGTGCCATGCTGCGATTGAGGATCCTCCGTATATCCAGAAATTTAAACCAAGTTTCTCTCATGATCATCATTCCCCTAATATTTGTATATTTGGGCTTTCATGTGAACAAAACTAATTACAAACCCTTTCAAAATAGTACACTACTTTTAAATCCAGGTATGTTTATCATTATGAATCTGACTTTTTAAACAATGAAATCATGTTTCATATTCACTCATCAAATTATACTTTAAATGTATTTTAAGAATATAGAAATTTGGTCTAACGAATATATCCAAGGAAAGATCCAAAAGTCGAAGGAGAGAGAGCAAGAGAGGGGGGAGAGTTCAGGAGCTCTTTGAATCTTAGACAGGTAATAGTTTAGCAATTTGTTACTTCTTGAGTCTACAGCACTTCTTAAATTTTCCTCCCACTTTGCAAGCATTCTTGAAAATCGTCTGAAGTGTATTTTAGCAAAACTTTTGTGATTTTCCTGTTGGATGACCTTAATCCTATAGTGACCTGCCTATTGGATATAGTGTACCTGAGAAAAATGTCTTAAATTGTACACCATTTTTGCTCTGTGGTGAGTGTCTTTCAACACAAATTACACATAGCTTAATTGTTATTATTTCCTTGTGTAACATCTTATAGTTTGTGATTTCTTTACTCATTCTTAGTTTGTCTAAATTCATGTAAATCATTAGTTGAAAATCTAACTGGAAAATGTGGTTATGTGCTGTTTGCAAAAATGTTGACGTATCTTGATATATCTGACCTCTCATTGTCCCAGCTGTCAATTACTAGAATTTAATTGGTGGTATAAATTCAAATAATCTTCAAATGGAAAGTGGAAGTATTCAAAGTCAGGAGAATTTGTCACTCCTCTGACGAGTGCAACACCACCAAAACATAATTCGACTGGTAATAGTTTGTAAAGATGATGAGCCCAGTCAAATTAGACAAATAGAGTGTAAATCCTGTGTTTTCAGAATTGATACAGTTGTTCCTTAATACAAAGAATGAACAAATAAGAAGTCCTGGGTTGTGTGAGATAAGCTCGAGGGGGTGACTACATTTTTTCTTGTTATTTCTTCAGTTTTTTGCTTACGTCTCTGAAACTTTTGCTTCAAGGAAAATGCCACATAAAATTTTAATCTGACAAAGTATTCTACAATATCCTCCTTATGTAAGACAGATAATTTAGGCCAATAAGGTCAAATCTATACTATTTATTCAAAAAGTCACAACTGTTTTACGTTATTAATTTCTATAGCATTATTATTTACTATCCATTTTAATGGTAGGAATGACTGGTATGCATTTAATAGTAATAATTTTTCATTATTTCAATACATTAATGCGGTTGGAGTAGTGTTTATCAAAGAATAATCTCATCAGGGATATCAATGTATTTCTCTTCCAGGTCATCATCTATTGGTGTAGGAAGATTATTGGTGCAGGCTTCCTTGCAGTTCTCACAAACTGTTGTGCATTGCCTTACTGCCTATACCCACAACGTGTCCCACAACCTGTCTTTACACTTAGATTGTGAAAATGGGGGGAGGCAGGTACAGCAGTTTCAAGAGTTGTAAGCAGTTATAGACATCCATTGGTAGCCCTCACCCAACTCCATTCTGTGGGTACAACCAGTTTTGAACTTGTTGATACATTCTAAAGAAGTGCTGGTCGGCAGAGGTTCTTGTCAATGATAAGGATGGTAAATCAGGCTCGATTTTAGTGGTTACCTGAAAGTAGTGGAATTTGATCATCAAATCTTGTTAACAAGCATGGTACAAAATGAGGAACGTTGGCTCACCGAATTTAGCAACCACCTTTTGAGTTGATGAGAGATTGTAGAACTCGTTGGATATGACTTGAGGTTGCTAAAGGTATTGAACAATTTAACATTTAACCAGAGTAGCTTATCATCAAGGTTTTTATATTTCATTAAATCACTTTTCATCAATAGCAGTGCATTAATATTTACTCATGTTTCTAATCTCCCCCATTGGTTCATTAGGCCCATATTTGTAATTATCATGGAAAATACCTCGTCAAGGACTATCAAGTCAAATCTCCATATTGTTGACTATTTGGAAGTCTAATTTAGCTACATAAATGTAAAAAGAATTGTAGATGGAAGCCATAGCTTTTATTTTGGTTACCCAAACATATTAAATATGAGTAACAAGGTTTTAATCTGGTTGCGAACAGAGCTTTTTCTTTTTTGTTGATGCTGAGTTTTACATTTATGGTCAATTCAACTTTGTCTGTCTCACAACTCAATGGTAAACTTAGTTCTTTGGTTATTGTTCTGGTCTGTCTACTGGAGGTTCTGACAGGTCTCCTTGTCCATATTCGGTTATAAAATAGGTTCAGAACCTCATTCCTGGCCCAAAATTTCAAGGCATAGCAGATATTATTGTGTATTACAGACTTGAATTTGTCATTCCTAAATTTCAGATAGTCTGATCACTTTTTGCACTTGTAAAGTTATGTTTAAAGCATTTATATTCAACCTCTGATGTATAACCATGACGTATAACATGTACATTACCCACACAGGCCTTGGCTGCCAGGATATGATGTCAATTGACTAAGCTTATTATGTCTTACTTTTACATTCTGAGCATGACTTCAATAAATGTGTCATGGTTCTATTTACATTAAAAATCAAATTAAAACTAAGATAATCTGCAGTCAACAGCAGTAATATAATAACACTGTGAACCACAACAAGCCTTATTTTTAAAGTACAAGAATTCATATTTGATTAGAAGCAAGAAGTGGATGCTTTATAAATATAAATATAGAAGTATTTAATTTATTTGCTGTAATTAATTGGTTTATCCTTAACAATGTTTATGCTTGACTAGGCAGATTTAATTAAAATAGAAGGATGTATTAACATTTTTGAGTAGGGTATAGTAATGTACACACACACGCACGCACGCACGTGCACACACACACACACACACACACACACACACACACACACACACACACACACACACACACACACACACTAAACGATATTCATTAAACTTGTTTTGTGTGTTGAAGTACAAGTATTGAATTAGAGGTTAAAACAATTTTTATGTTGCAGACTTGTATTCAAATGTAACAAAAATTGCAGTATACGGGGAATCAAAAGTAGCCAGGAAGCTAGCTAGAGAGATAGACCCTGCAAATAATACATTAATGGTTGAGAGCTACAACTCCCTTTTGGAGACAAAACCATGGTTGGGAGTTCTCCGCATTGCCCAGATGTATAATCCAGACAAGATTGATGTTACTGTTCTATGTAATGACACTCTGCAGCACAGCTTGCCTATTATACTCAACCTCTTCAGTAACTCTATGTACAGGTAACCGGCATCCTCATTGAGAGTGAAGTTGTGTATAAATGTTCTTCTTCATTAAAGTTAAATTTAAAAGAGGTCTTATATTTTACAAAGCATAGTAAGAGCCGAGATGCCTATCCGACATATATAATCTTGTTACTAACAGCTTGAAGTGCTTTATTAAATTATTCTTGAAGCCTTTTAATACAGATTTTCTTGTTTTTGTCATAATATTTAATGTATAAAAGTAAATAAAATAAAATAGTATTGAAAAATATGTTTTGGTAATTCTTTACCTATGAAACTTGATGATTCAATTACTAATGTAACATCAATTTTCATATGTATTATAGTAGTTTTATTAATTCTGCTTCAATAATGAGAGGATGAATATAAATAAATTCTTTAACAAAACAAAACTTTGTTATTACAAGGTATGATTTTACATATTGTAAACGTTTTTAGGACTACAAAACAGGTTATAATCGTCCGTGAAAAATTTACCCTTACTCATATAGTTGTAGTGTCGAAAGTATCAAATTACTACATGGTTATAATCTAACAAGTTAATTGATAACATGAAAAAGAATGCATGGTCATATTAGAAGATAATACAGATAAATAAGAAAAGTAAATAACACTTACACACGAATTAACATCTGGAAGAGACTATATAGGTTCATTCTTGACAACAGTAATTAAAGATATATAACAAAAATAATAAATGGGCTATATACCAAATAAAAATTAGTTCATAATAATAAACAAAAGAATGGACATAAATAAATGTCAGTATTTTAATTATGTGTATTACAGCTGTTTTGTATGTAAAATAGAAAGACTCTTTCCACTTGGATTTTTGGACCTTGTTGTTCCTTTGTATTTGCATTAATTTTTAGTAAAAATGCATGGCTTTAAATAAAATAATTTTATGAATTTATTTGGTCTACTATATATGTTTTGGACATAGATTATGGTTGAGCAAGAAAATGAGCAAAAATTACCGGTAAAACAAAACTATAAGTTAACATTTATATTTAAATTTTATGTATTTACATAAGTTTTTACATTTATTTATGATGTACCACAGTCATTGCCAATTTTATATATCAGTAGACTATTATATCGTCTGACTTACATTTTTAAAACATCACACAATTTTTAAATACATACTTTTCTCATTTTTAAAAATGTTATGAGTTTAATTAATTTAAAAACTTCTTAAAAGCCCATAAAGCTATTCAGGGTTGTGAAACTTTTACAAAAGAGTATGAAAAACAATTTTAAGGTGTAATATATTGATTATCCTGAGATTTAACCTATTTAAATTAACCTACCTATATAAAGGTAGACATAGATTAATAGTAGTACACAAATTTTAACTAGTAATAATTGAAAAGGTATTCAAATGATCAAAGAGAAATAAAACCCTAATCACTAACAGAAAACAAAATATAGTATTGTAACAAAAATGTGTGCAAAAATGCAACTTCACAGCACTAAAAATACATTTATGACATTTTTTAAATGCCAAAGTCAAAATAGCTTTGGCAAAGCTTGATAACTAGAAACTGTATTAGCATCCATCATACACGATGTTGCCAGAGTGACGACATTAAAGTGAAATATCGTTAATGATTCTCTTGTCATTACATAGGATATATTTTAGAGAGTCTTGCAGATTCAGATTGTGTCTTTTTTGAGTAGCAAGGGCAGTCAACAAACACATGATTCATTGTCACAAACATGTCACTGACTGCAATGTCGTCTCGGCTATAATGTAATGAATGATAGTGAGAGCGAGGCACAGGTTGTGCCAAGAATGGTCAATCAATTTTCAAAGTCCTAAAATGTCCTCATTATTCATAAACACAGTTGGTAGTTACGAGGAAATCATCTGCTCACGAGTAAACTATCATCTATGATCTTTTCAAGAATTTTAACATTTTCGTTTTAGAAGTTTAAGTAACTGTATATTTTCCAGGATACTCCATAGTAAACCAAAGCCTGATGGTTATAGCCAGATACTGACAGTGAAGACACGTCAACTACCTCCCACTTCCCCCTCTCATGAGCTCAACACCTCTATAATAGTGTCCTCTATAATGGTTGGCATCACTTTTGTCCTGTTTCCTGTCAGTCTTGCTGTTGAAATCATAAACGAACGGAAGGCAAGTTTTCTACTCTAGTTCTTTTAACAAAACTTACATTCCTTAGACCTGTGTATATGAATGCTATAATTTGTTTTAGCTATAGCAAGGTGTCTACTGTTATTTAGTTGATTCACTTGTCCATTACTTGTTGTTACCATCTTTTAATTATAAGATCATCACATTTTCTCAATCAGGGTGGCCACCCGACCGGGAAAGCCGGGAATTTAACGGACCGGGAATAAGCCGGGAACTTTTCTGAGAACTGAGATATGTTGACACATCGAAAGACACAGAGATAAAAACTAAGGAGCTTAAAATAGGTGATAGCGATAAATCGTCACCGAATTTCTCGTATATCGCTAGCGACGAAATGCTAGAGCACCGCAGCTTTGTGGCGTTTCTTGAAAATACTGCTAGTGGCGATAAAACGTCATCGTTGCACTTGGCGTAAGGGTTATATACAGTACTACAGTTGTCTTTTTGGTTTGAAAATAGACTAGAGAATCGGAAATTATCGACCGGGAAAACCGGGATTTTGAAAAGAGGTTTTGAGTGACCACCCTGTCAATGTTCGTTGTAATGGTTGTTTCAAATTATGTCAAAACTTGGTTTGATCAATTTTCTTGTGTGATAAATTAGTGTGTAACAGTTTTAAAATTTGTAATGTGAATTGATGATTACACATTGATCATATTCGTGCAGATTACAACTCCAATTAAAGTTTGCAGGGCATTCACAGCTTTCGATTGGTAGATGTTTTCTTTAATTGTTAACATTTGTGTATGGATATTTCTTACAGAAACACAATATTATATTCTCAATTTTAGGCTAAATAATTCAAGTAATTAGGATAAATTAACTAATTTCTGAACTTGAAGTACGGCACTGTTTCTCAGTTTTATTACAACATTGTGAATATGCCCTGTAATTAATTTCAAGTTTTATTATTAAATATCTATATTAGTATTTTTATATGAATATACTAAAGAAAATGTTACATTTAATTTATTAAAAACCAAGTCTCTTTGATTGGGTTATGGTTTTTACAATTTTTGAACTGTATTTTTACTTGTACATTTCCATCATATTTGAGTATGCTATGGAAAAGTATGCAAATGTTCAACTCTGTGTACTGAAAGGCTAGAGAAACCGCTTAGAAGAAAAGTTCACTTCTGGCTTGTTTATACTTTCCAGTTGAATCTGCACTGGGTACACCAAAGTCGATGTGTCACTTATTTCAAGGTAACTCTAATGAATGTCAAGGAGCAGCACATTGCTCCCTAACTGCACATGTTGAGATATTGGGGTAAAAAGGTTGATCGATAGGCTTAGTCTACTCCGGTGGATGATTGTAGGAGTGGCTGGAGTTCCCTTAATGTTAAAGGCTGTTGCCAGTCTGGGTATGAGGGAGTACTTTCCTCTGCCGCTTTGACTGGAGAGGTTGGAACAGAGTTGCCTCCTCTTCTTCCAAGGTGACATGACTGAGATAATGATAAGAATGAAGTAAAGAAGTGGCTGCTACAAAACCCCTTATACACTGTTGAAGAGTATCTTGGAAGACATTTTGTATAATATGATGAAAACTGAAGACCAATATAAACTTTGTAAATATCAAGTTTTATTATTAGTTTAATAACGCTGTTAAATTACTTATGAATTAACATAGAGAACATAAAGTAAATAAAGAATGTTCTCTGTTGTCTAGTGTGCTCGTTATCCCTTCTCATTGGATCTCAACAGGAGATGGCCCCTACCCCTACCTTACCCATCTTGATATTCGATATTCTGTCATTCTGGAAGCAAGTGCAAAGTTCCTTTTTGGAATAATTATAATGAGAGGCTTCTAAGCTTCTTGTCCTAAGTCAAAAAGAGTCTAGAAGAAAACATAACTTTTTATTTGTTGATTTGGGTTCCCAGATATAACAATGGAGACTTTTCCATGTTCGTTGTTGTCTCCAATTTTACTGTACAATATTTGAATTAGGTTAATTTACCTTAAATTTCTGTGGGTGATCCTTTTATGAGTCAACAACGATTGTAGTTTTGAGTCAAATGTGAGTCATAAAAGGTTTCAAATATGTTTCCTCGATAGAACCAAAATTATAGAGTTAAAATTGATTTTACTGGTTAAAGGTTTAAACATAAACACATGGGTTGACCCACAAAAATGTTTCTACTGGCCAAAAAGCTTTGCATACTGATACTGGTGATGTGTCATCACCCCCATCATTTCCTTTTTTAGTGTTTTTGTGTTTCTAAGACGTTTATAAAGGTGTTGTATTTTTAATTAAATTTAAGTTTCATTTGATAATATAGATCTTTTGAAAACAATTAGTAAGTGGTGAACTATTCATTTAAGTTTATTAGTCAATCTTCCTTACATATATACAAGTTCAACTTAGTACTTTTATAGTTTTATCCTGTAATGATTGATCAGTCAGAGACAGCCAAGAAAAGAAAGTACAAAGAGCGCCTGCTAAATGGATAGCTCAAAAACCCAAATCGGCATATGATAACCACTTAATTAGTAATTACCACTCAAATTCTTATCTTAAAGCCAATCTGTAAATGAAAATCTGCCTAAAATATATTAAAACCAACCAACTGCACAATGGTTAAAGGAGTGTTATCTGCCACAAAATAAAGAAATAATCTTGCATATCTTACATTTATCATAGTGGAGCCTCTGGATTGTTTATTTAATAATGAAATACAATACTGTATATGTAATGTTAGCAATCTTTCAGATAATGCATTAATCATGTTTCAAGGTCAATTGGCAGGCTTGGACCGTACTCAGACTGGTTTTTTCGGACAATTTTACTGGGGTCCGGTCCCTCAGGTGGCCCGTTCCGAGCCCCGCCACACGTCTATAGGTAAGGGAGGCGCTGTGGCGAGACATGACGGGGCTCGGCCGCTAAATGTCTTTTTCGGTCCTGCCAAAGCTAAGTACGATCCTGTTAGTTGGTTAACAATAGGTTGTGTGTACTAGACAAATATTACGTTATATTGCAAGATTTCTTGAAGGAAAATATATTCAGATTCGTTTATGCAACATCCATAATCTCTTTTGTGGTCACCGATTTTAGAATTGAAGAATCTTTTCATTTTTAAATGAGATAGTAAGTAAATATTTATATCTTATTCCGGATCTTACAATGTAGAATTTGTTCAAGAAAAAATAAATTACGCTGTTTTAGCATTTAGTTATAGCTTTTATGAAATAGTATTATGTAGACAATATCAATTTTGTGTATAAGCCTTGTCAATAAATGAATTCTGATTTTTGAAAAAATAACATTTTGTATAAACATTTGTTTAATAGGTTATTTTGGAATTTATAAAACATACTTTCTCTTACAATGTTTTGAGACAAAAATAATTGTACTCTCCTCTTCAAAACTATTTATTACAAGGTTAACAGTATACATGTTTCTCTTACAATTATATATGTGCAGAACAAATCCAAGCATCTCCTGTATTTGAATGGTCTGCTGAGGAGTGTTTACTTCAGCTCGTACGTAGTGGTGCTGGGGATAGTGCTGCTCGCCTTCTCTCTGTACATCTTGGTTCTCATGCTCTGGCTGGGAAGAGGCCCTCTCACTGACCCCAGGGCCTTCATCGTTTTAATACCAGTTATCCTGGCCTACTGCCCAGCTGCTATACTTTGTATCATCTGTTTCTCCTATATGTTTAATCGTTCTCAGACAGCTCTCTCCATCCTCCCCACTGTGGTCACTTGGATGGGAATCATTCCTTTCATTGTCGTCACCATTTTGGAAGTCATTGGAGTGGGTATGTCAAACTACAACAATTTATTAAATTCATTTGACAATTATATTTATCGGTTCGAACTTTAAAATATAGCCTTGTTTGGTCAATGTATTTTCAAAACACTCACTAATGCTATTTACCAGGAGGGAAAGTTCCACACTTTTTGATGTCAATAACCAACATTGTCTACGTGCCTTACTCGCTGATCTATTTGGTCCAACAAGCTGCCACACTCTGCGATGTCCAGCCATCCTGCTCCCATCCTAACTACATCACAATGGACATTGCTAGTCTGCTGCTGGGATCTTTACTACAGATTCCATTTTGGAGCTTAATTCTTAGAGTTTTGGATATGCATGAAACTGGTGGAAAACTCTCCGACTCAATAAACCGTGTGATGAATGTAAGTTTTAGACATAGTTTGCTTGTTGTAAGCAGTAGTTTACTTGTTTTTAGTTAATTAAAAATTAGTTAATACCTTTATTTTTGTCAAATTTGTATATTTTATTTCAAACACTTTGATTTTAGTTTTCCAGGTTTCTTGAAATCGTTAGATTTTGATTTTTAGAAATTTTCTTTTTATTTGTAAGCTGTGATAAATCTTACCAACTAAGTAACAATTTACTAAAACGAGTAATACATAATTAAAAATCTTAGTTCTTGGTCTTATATGGCCAGTCTGTGTCATAAGTAACATCTATGTTTTTTATTATTGAAATATTTTGGCCTTGCTATGGATATCAAAGTGAGATTTCAGGAATTCAACTGTGTTAGCACTGTTTCGACACGGTGTGAACCGGAAAACTTAGATTTTAATAAATAAAAATAAGACTGAAAATTAAGACTGAAAAAATTGTAGTGTAAAGCAGAGCTGGGTGGGTGGAACTTAAAACTTTACTTAACTGAAGAGAAGGGTGGGAAAATATAATAAAAAGGGAAGGACCACAGCCAGTGGCATAGTAACTATATCACAATCTTTTAGTGAGTATTTCCAGCTACAATGAAAAGAATATGAAACAGAAAAGGAATAATAATTACAAAGTAAAAGTATAGTAACAAGATGCTGGTATTCACCTTATAATTTACTCAACACCCACACTTGGGCAGGGTGGATGGACTACCCAATCTTCCACGGCTCTAGTGATCAACTTTTCATCTTCTGCCTCAGAGAAGTGTAATATTGATTTCCTTAACCAGCCGAAATTTGAGACCCAAACATATTAATAACCCTGCACTCCAAGACAAATTGATGCCACAGCAAATTATCGTTCATATGAACGGATACTTTTATTAGTGTTAATATTGTACTTTTGAAGTGGAGCCAGCCTCAATGACTAGATATCCCAACATTTTTTTTTATCCTGAGAGAAAAAGACAGTTTGTCTCCGTGCATAGTCCTAAAAAGGATCTTTGCACCTCCCTTACTTATATTTATGTCCTCAGAATCTGGGACTTTTACAGAAGCCGATCAGATTTGAGGGCTCCTGTTTTCTGATGTCCTTGGGGTTGAGGAGATATGCTCCGAGAAATATTTTCTGAATTTTTGAAATGGCATGACAATTTAACCAAATATGCTTCGCTGATTCCTCCTCTTCTCCGCAGAGCCTACATTCGTCAGTCTGGCTAAGGCCCATCCTCATAAGATGTTTCTTTAGGGGACTATGTCTTATCAACATCCCTAATATCATTCTTATATCCTCCTTACTTTGATCTAGGAGAGATGCCCACCCTTTAGCATAAGGAGAGATAAACATTTTAGATTGTCTTAATCCTGAGGCTCTACTCCAATCAAAGTTTCTTGTCCTCTTTTATCTTTTACAAGAGCTTTGCTGTTAGAGAAAGCTATCCCGAAACCTGGCTCAGGTCCCACCATTATGGACTTCGCTCCGTTTTTATTTCTGCTTTTTCATTTCCATGAATGCTTTCATGGCCCGGCACCCAACCGAGTGTTACTCTGTTATTTATAGCCAGCTCTGCCAGAGCATTCTTGCATTCCCAGACTGCTTTCAAGTCAAACAAACAGGTATCAAGTGCCTTTATTGCAGTCTGGCTATCAGATAAGATCCTAATACTTAGTTTCCTTTTTAGTGTGGAAAACATTTATCACACTCCACAAATAGCACACGTCACATATTTTGTAGACCACATCAAGTTTACAGCAACTCTCACCAGTGTCAAACAGTTGCTCTCGTAAATAGTGCTAAATGTTAATAAAACAAACCTTTTGTGGAGTCGCCTGATGATGAAACCTTTGGTTATGAAAGCCTCGTCCAAAAAATAAACAATATTTGGAAAGTATTGTTTTATTAACATTTAGCACTATTTAATAATTTAATTTAGCACAATTGCTCCAAGAGTCTTCAAGTTGCTCTTGTGTTACAGTCCACAGACAAGCTTTTGTGTTACAGCCCACAGTCCAGCTCTTGTGTTACAGTCCACAGTCTGTAATCTCTGTAATCAGTATCTATCGAATAGAGCCATTACCACAATTTCATGTACAGTTTCATGGTGCTTAACCCTTTGGACACCAGCACCCGAGGCTGCTGCCTGACCTATGACCTCCAGCACCTGAGAGCAGCTGGTATTACCTAAATGCCTATTTGTACACAACAATGCTTTATGTTTCACAAACCACCAAGACAGGCAAACAATCATAAGAAAATGCTTAACAACATGTACCACATCAGCTGCACAAGGTATTTTTTGAAAGCCCGGTGTTTCCCGATTGGAAAGTATTTTGAAACTGTAAATGTTTTCCAAAAGCGTTATGGTTCTAAATAAATTATTTTTTCAGAGGAAATTGAAGTCAGAAAATGTGAATGACAACAAAACAGTCAAACTGGATATCAATGAAAGTAATATAGAGGCTGATGAACAAACTTTGTCAGTGAATAACTGTCCAGAAACATCATCTATTGCTGTTGTAGAGGTAATGACTCTTACTTATTTAATTAATGGAAAACATAATTTGAAAACCTATGTTTGAATAATAATAACAATGTAATATTTCTCTTTTAGAACTTGACAAAGAAGTACCCAAACAGAACTCACTTTTGCTGCCATAGGGCTGGTTCGCCTCCATTGTTTACACAAGCCTTGCATAACCTCACCTTCTCTGTACAACAAGGGGAAGTGTTTGGCCTGTTGGGTCACAACGGTGCAGGCAAAACCACAACTTTACGTATTATATCGGGAGAAGAACAACCTACTAGTGGCTCTGTAAGTATTATACTTATACACACAGAACTGTTAACTGAAACTCTCTAAGTAAAATCTCCCCTTAAGAATAATGCAGCTACTAAGAATAACTAAGAGATATGTTTATCTACGATAAAAGTTAATGATAGTTGTTTATAAATGCGCAATACAAGTTTTGTTGTATGTTTTCATAACAACACAAGATATTGTGGAAAACTGTGATATCACTCACATGAATTAGACACTCTTCTTAAATATTGGATACAGAGGTTTGAAATATGGATTAAAAATTGAAAACGTTTGCCTACAAATGATGAGTGTAATGGAGCTCAATAATATCCATACTGAGATCACATGCCTTCTGCTGTGAGGAGAGTTAGAGTGTGAAAACAATGATTAATGACTATCATGGATTTTCTTAATTTCTGAGAACATGTCAACGCCAGCATAAAATAGTTTCTTGCCAATCCTGAAGTTGTTACCTTTACCCTCTACAGTAACTGCACAGCTTCAGATATGCTACTAGTTTTAATATTGAATCCTAAACTTAGAAAATGTATAAATACACCACTCATTACAAGGCAATAAAAATATTTAATAATATTCCAAACGGCCCTGCATTTCTACCAAACAAAAAATTTCTTTTAAAAGTTTAAAGTAATTTTTTTATATAAATCATATTTTAGATGATCGGCTGTCCTCATGTAATTGGCATTATGATATTGATAAAACTTGATATAGGTGGTCTAATATATTTAAGCAAATTCCTTTTATATTATTACCTTTCACCTTTTTACTATATTTCTTTTTTATTTACTCAGAATATTCCTTTGCTTATGTCAGAATATTCCTTTGCTTATGACAGAATAGATGTAAAATTATCAAGTCCAAAGCTTAATGTACAATTCCCAATAACTTTATTCCTGGATGGCAAGTCTTTGGTCAACACTATAAAAAGCCTTAAATAGGTCACGGAATTCTCAATTTTATGATCCATCCAAGTCAGTAACTATTTAATATGCAAAATTAACTAAAGCCTTACTATAAATCTATATTGTGAGGATATGGGGAATCCATCAGCCCATAGTTATTAAAAAAATTGTAATGAATGATTCTTTAAGCACTATAAAATAAAATCAAATCAAAATTCTTTTATTTACATGAACATAGAGTACAGTAATGGCGTCGTTATTAAAGATGTGTACATTTCATATCTTAAAATTGTATATACAATAATAGCTTAATTGAAATCAGTCAAGAAGATATAAATAGGTAACAGTTAGAGTTAAAAAGAGATGATGAAGCTAAGTTTATATATGGTACTGAAATTTTACCATAAATAGTCAGGCATTGAAAAATTCTTCTAGGGTGTAAAAAGATTTCTGTAGCAGCCAGGTCTTGAGCGATGTCTTGAAGTTCTTGTCTTCTCTACGTCTCTTCAGATCTTCTGGGAGTTGGTTGAAAAGTTTTCTCCTCATGTAGGTAGGTTTCTTTTCAAACAGGGTGAGGTGGTGTGTTGGCAGGGCATAGTCATATGCGTTTCTAGTGTTATAGTTATGATTGTTACCTAGGTGGTCAGGTTTCTGAGCTATTGTGTAGCAGGTGGCCTCGAAAATATAGAGTGAGACCACTGTCAGGATTCCAAGTTCTTCAAAAGCCTGACGGCATGACTCATGGGGAGTCAGTTCTATTAGCCTTTTTTTGCAGAACTAGAACACGGTTCCTGTTTCTTGCTGAAGAGTTGCCCCATGCTAATATTCCATACCTTAGGTGGGACTCAACTAAAGAGAAATATGCTGTCCTGGTAGTATCTTGGTTATAAGAACTTTTTACTCTTTTAAGAGCATAAATATTGGAGTTAAGCTTACTACAGAGATCGTCAATGTGTGGATTCCAAGATAGCTTGTCATCTATTATAATGCCAAGGAACTTTGCTTCGTTATCTTGAGCTATTTCTGGTAAGCCATAGTAGTCACTGGTTCTTAGGCCTTTCCATATAAGTTGCTGTGTTTTGCTCTCATTAAGAATAAGATTATTATGTTGGCAGTATTGTTTAGTCATATTCAGGGCTATAAAAGAGTTAAGTTCGAGGGATATTGAGTCTTTTTGTGCAATAAGAAGGGCTGTGTCATCTGCATATAGCATTGCTTGGGCTCAGTCAAGAAGATAGCTTGGAAGGTCATTCGTTAGCAGAATAAAAAGCACTGGTCCCAAAATCGATCCCTGAGGGACACCTCTAGTGATAGGGAGTAAGGTAGATCTTGCTTTATGGGATGTATTATTGTTTGTATAGTTCAATTCAACTAGTTGCTGTCGGTCTTTCAGGTAGCTAGCAAGCCAGTTTTGTGATGCTCCTCTAATGCCCATGTTCCCTACTTTTTGGAGAAGTAGAGAGTGGTTTAGGCAGTCAAAAGCCTTACTGAAGTCCAACAGCATGGCAGTCACAGTTGTACCCTCTTCCAGTTGGTCGATGATGAATTCTGACAGTTGAACTATAGCTGTAGTTGTGGATTTACCACGGAGGAAGCCATGTTGCTGGGTCGTTAAGATGTTGTAAGTCGTCAGATGTGTTATCAGTTGGTTTAGCAAGATCTTTTCCACTACTTTAAATATTGTTGGGAAAATTGATATTGGTCTAAAGTTTTCCACTGATTTACACTGCCTTTTTTGTGAACAGGGAATACTTTTGCAGTTTAAGTTTTGTTGGAAAATTGCCCTGTGAAAATGAAATGTTGATTATGTGACATAAAGGACTCACTATTTCATCCTTGCAGTGTTTCAGTAGTGTGGAGGTGAGTTCATCGATACCTGCTGATGGTTTGGATTTCAGAGATGAGAGTGAACGGGAAACTTCTTCTGGTGTGGTGGGATGAAGGATGAAGTCAGGTATTTCGCCATAGTCTTTGCATGTTTGTAACTGATTATTTACGGCTTGGCCAGCATTGGAGAGAGTGATGTCAGCTATTTTTGTAAAATACTGGTTGAAGTACTCAGCTATTTCATTAGGATTCTTGATTTGTTCTTCACTGATTACAAGTTTTAGTGATTCGTCCTTTCTACTATTTTTGCATCTTTCATCGTTAATAGCCTGCCAGATAGCCCTTTGTTTGTTGTTTGAGTTGTCAATGAATTAGTGAAGTTGAATGTTTTCTCAGTTTTTTAAATAGAGGTCATATTCTTTTTTTCTGTCAGCAGTTTCGATCTTATGGTTATCGTAGCCAGTTGTCCTTTCCATTTCCAGAGCTCTGAGGAAGGACTTTCTTAATCTTTCCAACTCTTCATTGGTTGCTTTAAATATTGCATTTCTTTTCAGTCGGGATTTTTTATGAGGGCATGTTAGATTGAGAATTTGAATGAGGATTTCATGAAAATAGTTATACGATTCTTCTGCAGAAGGGGTGTTGTAAACATTTTCCCATGTCTCTAAATGAAGTAGGTATTTAAAATAATCCATGTTTTCCTGTGAGAAGTGTCTATTAGATAAAATGGGTGGAGGTAGTTTTTTATTTAGAGTAATAATAGTACAGAGCTGAGCACTGTGGTCTGATAGGCCAGTGACGACTAGATCAGTGTCAATTTTACTCTTGTCAAGGTTTGAGCAAACAAAGTCAATTGATGATTCAGTGTTTAAAGTGACTCTAGTTGGTGGAAGATCTATCCTATTGATGTTATGACTAGGCAACATGTCTTTTAACTTTCTGTTTCTGTAGTCATGATTTAGCCCATCCACATTAATATCACCCATGATAATTGTGGGGCACTTCCAAGTAGGAATGAGGTCTATTGTACTAGACAAGATGTCGAGGGCATTGTCAAGGCTTCCACTTGGTGGTCTGTAAACACCAATTATGTAGATTTTGATTTTACTAATGGTCATCTGTACTACGTGAGTTTCACACGTAAGTTCACTTGCAAGGTCAGTTGTAAAATTGTATATTTCGTTCCTTAACCCTTCACTAGCAAAAACAGCTACCCCTCCTTTTCTGCAATTTTGACGCGAGAAACCTCCTATTAAGTTGTATCCTGGAAGCCTTGTACTTGACAGCCGTGACTCTTTAAGCCCATGCCCAGTTAAGGTCACTAAGTCAGGTGAGTGTAGTTCTAGAACATGTGTTAGTCTGTTTATTTTCCCTCCTATGCCGTTAATGTTTTGATGAAAAATCCTCAGTTGGTGTTTTTGGTTGGTAGAGTTGTGTTTTACTATGGTCTGGTTTTTGTGGAGGTAGGAATTTCTAAAAAATGTTGTCCAGTAGCGTTTGCAGTCAATGCTTCTGTGAAAGTAGGCGAATTTGGTGGAGGAGCTGAGTTAACTACATTGAGATTGCTAAAAAAGTTGTCATTGATGGTTTTGTAAAAATCTGTATGTTTAGTAAAAAGTACTTATAATACTAAAATATAAATGTAAGAGTAGGGCAAAAAAATTGTAATGCTTTAGAAATAAATTTTATTTATTAGTCCTATGTTCACGTGTCATTCATTTTTGATTATCGACTTTAATTGTGATATTGTATGAACTCATGTTACATAATGAAGTAGTTGTGTCTCTAGCATAACAAAAGGCACTTTATTAAGTGAGACAAGTACATGTTATCAGGTCAGGATCAAAGGACAAAGTAATATAACAGGACTCCTGGGCTACTGTCCACAACATGATGTTTTTTGGCCCAACATCAGTGTAAGGGAACATTTGGAGATCTATGCAGCAGTCAGAGGTGTCAAGCCTCATGCCATAAACAGGTACAACAATGCTTTCAGAGTATTATCTATAATTAATACTCAGGCTTACCTTTGAAAACTTTGTTCTAGAGTCCAATAATTTAAAAGAAACTCATACAAACATATAAAAGAACAGATATTCAAACATTTTAACTGTACTGCAATCATTCTCAACTGATAGAGTTTACTGGTTGAGAATGATTGCAGAAAAATTGAGAATTTCTTAATATGTGTTTTTTGTGTCTTTCTTTTAAATTAGTGAACCCTAGAAGAAAGTTTCATGGTAAACCTGCTGATTTCCCTATCCATTATAAATAATCCTAGCCTTTAACCCTATTAACTCAAATTATTTCAGAATATTATATGTGGATTAATCTATAGAATCAAAGTACAGACTAATTTTGCAGAGCTTCTAAATTTGTGAGACACTGAATATTAAATGACCTTCCTCTTGTTACATATTAGGCAAAGTTAAAAGTCTGTTAGATTAAGTTCAGAAAGTACACAAAGATATTAAAAACTAATTCCATATCAATTTGTGCAGATCATCTACATTCCAGTAAAGATACTTGTAAAAATATTTTAAAATCTCAAAATTCTTAGTACATACAAATAGGGACATCTCATGACAACATTTTGCAAAATGTATAAATCTGACCAAGGAAAAGTTTTACTCCTTACGAACTTTATATACTGGTGAACAATCAAGAAAGGATTATTCAATATTATAAAAAACCTTTACCTTTAATAAAATGTATATTTAATTTTAAAACATAGTGATATATAGTTTTTTTTTATAACTATGTTGATCGCCAGCATTATTTTATATGTCAAGTAATTAAACAAGTACATTATCAATTGTTATGTTAAACAACTAATAAAAACATAATAAAATATTATTCTGCACAGAGAATTATTGTTTGTTTAAAAAAAAGAAAGAATATAAGTGCATGATAAATATCAAAGGATCAATATTTTACAAACAATATGTAGAAAAAAATGGAACTAGTGCTCGAAAGTTAAGAATGATATAATTTGGAATAGTGGCTTTTAAATACTTACTTGCTAAGTACTATTGTTTTCTTTGTTTTATAACTCTATGAGTACTAATTGAATTAAATATTCAGAATGGTGGGAGGTTTTCTTTCTGGGCTACTACTCAGCAATCACGCAGAAAAATATGCTCAACTCTGCTCAGGAGGTACACAGCGCAAGCTGAGCTTCGCTCTGTCGATGATTGGCAACACCAGTCTCGTACTGCTAGATGAACCCAGCACTGGTATGGATGCCCTCTCAAAGCGATTCCTCTGGAATATCATAAGGAACACTTTCCAGGTAATATATTTAATTTACACACACACCCCATGCAAGCTGATGACTCACATTAAAGGGGTTGGACATGAGTCTGAATTGGTACATATTCAAATCCTGTCTGTAATCATAGCTCATATCTGTACTGTGCTGACTCTTCCCTTACTCTGTTTGATACGATCCTTAGTAGTCCAAGGGGAAGGAGTTTAATAAGGTTAAAAATAAGACAAGCCTCTCCTCCTCCATGTTCTCTATCAATGATTGGTAACAAAAGACAAAATTGCGAATGAACACAGTATTGCTGTGAAAGTCCTTTCAAAGTGTTTCATCAGAATTATCATTAAGAATTCCTTGTTAGTTGTAACTAGAAACACAAGTTAACAAAGATTCTCCAACTTAAATGTTAAAAGACTGGTGCTTATAATTTTTTGTTTTCTCTCTAAAAATTGACATTTAAAATGTTTAAGCGGAAATCTCTGACTGAGATAAAAGGACATCCTGTATTTAAAAATAAATTTTGAGACAACATAGTTAATAAGAAAACACATGATGCTGGTAGAAACTACTGGAAACAAGTTTTATTATGATTTATTCAACTTTTTCTGTATAGAAAGGTGAAAAATATGAAACAAGTTCAAAAAGATTCAAGTATCGGCTGAAGCTACATTTGATTGCTTTGACTTTCTTTATTCATTCTGCAAGTTCACAGATCACCGATGGGAGTTTTAACACTTGAGGCACTTTTTTGGTTTCAGGGTGAACTCTACATCCTGTTTTAATGTTCTATAGTGTGTAAATGTGGTATGAACGTGAATATGTGTGGAGTGTGAGTAAGTGCCATAATACTAAGTATTTATATCATTATTAATAGGTACTTTGACTTTTGCAATACAATGTGTAATCAATGTGTATTTGTAATCACAATAAACTTATTCTATTCTAATGTTATTCCGATAACTGTCCATTTAAGTCATAGCCAAATGTCAGAAGCTCATGGCCTTTTGTATATGACCGACACATGGCTTTAAATTTTATATGATGCATAAATTTAATTTAAATTGACTGTGCAAGAATTTGTTATCCATCATGAAAAAGCAATAATAAATTAAACCTCTCTCAAAGAACATTGTTTTCTCAAGGTTTTCCTGCCAATATCATATAAGATTTACATTATACACCCTAAGTACATTTAACATGTTGCTATTTTAGAATCAATACTGATAGACAGCAACCACTTGTATTTCTTTATTTTTAGGGGGATAAGGGTGCTATCCTGACCACCCATTCTATGGAAGAAGCAGATGCCCTGTGTACTAGAGTTGGGATACTGACCAATGGCTCTCTAGGGTAATGTTTCCAAGCAGATAAGGCCTCATTTTCAAAAAAAATACTTAAAACTTTAGATAAAGTTAGCACATTCATTTTCTACTTGAATTTTTAATAGATAAATTCTTTGTCATATTTTCATGTATGCTAAGTTTTGGTTACACTTTAAGGGAAAACCTTAATGACTAAGAAATTACAATTTTAAGGCTTTTGTTTATAAAGAACAAATGTGTTCCCAGGTGTGTAGGAACAACACAGTATCTGAAAGACCGCTATGGCGGGGGATACATATTAGAAATGAAGCTCAAGTCTTCTTCCAGCAGAGACCAAGTGCAAGAACTTATCAAGTCCAAATTTCCTGGTAGTTCAGTAAAGAACTACTTGGCGGACAGACTGGTCTTCAGCATACCCCAAAATTTGGTTGTCTCCCCAGCCAGTGTGTATTTCTTAATAGAACAAGGTAATATTTAAGTAGCCTTAGTACTTTATTTTGTTAAGAATATTGTTTAATTTCAGTTCCTGTTAATGAAAGTATCTGTCATCATGACTACATCTAAATTGGCCTTAATTTTATATTATATATTTTGCTTACAGTTTGAAGGAATTCAGTAGGCTTTTATCATGTGAATTATTTCCCAAGGTTATACTTTAGCCTTGGCGGGTCATAAAATTCAACCCTCCCAGTAATATGCTATTGCTATTTAAATACAATTATTTTTTTCCTATCACCTATGGCACCACATTTGGTTTCTTTAGCTTAACTAGTTTTAGAGATAAAAAATACAAAATGGCAGCTAGCGGCAAAACGAAACATTTTTCAACCTATGTTTGTATGACATTTTTTGTTTGAAATAATGAGTACTATCCGCCACAGAAGTTTGTGACACCCTTTTTGGTGCATTGACATAAACAAAGTGCTTTCCTCATAAATCGCCCATGAAGAGTCCATTGAAAATATATTCATCAAAATCTATAGAGTATTCGAAAATTTAGAGACGAGTTTAGAATCTGAACATTTTAAAATATAGCATAGGGCAAAGCATTCATATTTTGATGGTATTGTTAAAATGTTAAAAGAAAGTCATTGGTGAAAACAAAATTCAACTGATCGTTGAATATTGTCCAACTATACACCAATTAATAGGTTAGTTCATTGACTATGTTGATCACAGTATCCGAATAATTGAATCGACTCTTTAGCTATTATACTTTCTACAACAAAAAGGCTATTATTCACTGGAACAGCTGCAGGCAACATACGTTATAAACATAATTGTCAAATATGTTATAGTAAACTTTAGTAATTTAATTTTAGATCATAATTTAATCATTGTATACAGCACATATAGCATTGTATTGTATAGATTGTATACAATTTTTTATAATAGTTTTATTCTCTACAACTCAATATGATGAAAGAATCTGATTGTCTTTTGTTTAGTTGAAAGAATAGACTTTTCTTTTAGGAGGCCACTAGTATTGACAATATGAGTAAAATAATTTAAATTACTTGCTTTGAGTTGAAACAAATTTTTTATTTCCTTATTCGATTGGCTCAGAAAGGCGTGTCAAGATAAAATCATTTCAGTCCATGCTAGGGCTATAGCTTATATGCTTAATCTTGTCTAATAGATAAGTAATTTTTAAAGGTTTAAAAACAAGCGAAACAAACACACTGACCATCATTGTAGGAGGAGTAAAATAATATAAGTATACTGATTTCTGTATGGTTTCTAATGATCACTTTATATCTGAATCATTGTAAAAATGTTTCAGTCAAGTCAGAGATGGGCATCACAATGTACAGTTTTGACCAGACCAACTTGGAGCATGTATTTTTAAATCTTTCAAGCCAAGAATGATTTTGTTATGTTTTTGCCTATTGTGTAGTATATATTTTTACATTTTTTGATACAATATAAATATTTTACTCTACTCTGTGATTTGTTTTTATTAATCCTCCATATGTATCTATCTATATTTACAGCAGGCTACTACAATGGTTTTGAAATGAGATTCATGTTGTCTATAGCTAAAAAAGAGTTAGAGAAAAAATTATACAAACTTTTCTTTTCTCAATAAAAAGCACATAGAATAGATCTAGATTACAGAACTTGAACTTAATTGTCTCACCCAATTCTCTCAGACCTGGAGTAATTGATATGTAATAGTACCTCCACCGGGAAGGTTCATGTGGTCCTGTGGAAAGCAGAGCAGGAACAGAGATAAGATTATGTGGTTTACATGGATGATAGGTAAATTGTGCATGGTTTTAATGTGTGCAGTAGGCCTATAAAATATTTTCAAAACCTTCCAAGGTACATCAAAAACGAGTTAAGAGACGTACTAGAGAAGTATATGGACACAGTTGTAGAAGATGTCTTTATAAAAGGGTTGAGAAAGATCTGATGGCAGTGATCTCTAAGCCTTACTCCCTTTATGATCTTTATTGCCCTTTTCTGGAGCATAAAATGTTTTGCAAAAGACTAATGATTCCTCAGAGCACAGAATAATCATATATGATTCTTAACTTTCAAAAGCACTTAAGTACACTACAATGCTAAGGTAGAGGAGCCAAGTGAGCTGATCATTCTAAGAACCTATATCCCTTTAGCTAATTTTTCTATACCTTTCATCCTCTTATGCTAGAATATGGTATCATTCAACCTAATTCCTAAAAATTTTGCAAAGAAACCTCTCAACAAAAACACAGCTCTAACTGATGTTTATTTATGAATAGGGTAGGATGGTATTAGAAGAAGAGTTTTCCTCTGTTGAGTTTGAATACAAATTTACCCAGTTTTAGTTAAAGTTAGTTTGGAAATGTATTTAGAAAAATACTGGGCTGTGCAACTTAGTTTGCTGAATGATTCAATTTCAGGATCCTCACCAGTAAGCCTATGCTTCTGGTAAAGAGTGTCGTCTTTATGTCACCTAATTGAAATATATTTTCATTTGGTACAGAATCAATCACATCATTGATGTAAATCAAGAAAAGAATACAGATCCTCCGGAATGTCATAAGTGATCAATACTGGTCTTGATTGTACTAATTTATTTTTATTTTTTTTATTTGGAGAGAATTTTAGTTAATTTATGTCTATTTTCAAGGTATAATTTGAGCTAATTAAAAAAGTGTCTCTAAATCCTAGTTGAATTCCCAATTGAAAAAAGTATTGACGTAATCAAAGGCCTTAGTGAGATCAGTGAAGCAGCCTACCACTGATTCACCCACTTCAAATGCATGCAACTTGGTACCAGTTTTGTTCATTTGTTTATCATTTTCAAACCAGCAATATTGAACAATTTTTAACTTTTTATACTAAACCATTTCATAACGTTTTTATGTTCTTTGACTTTCACATTTAGTATTTTTTTTTTGTCTCTCCTATGTATTCCTATCACACGAGCATGTTATACTGTAAACACAGTGATTTTTGAAGATGACGAAAGTGTCATCCATGTATCTTCACAAGGCTCTCGGTTTGAATTGAGTTGAAGCAAGAGTTTTTAGCTCAAATTCTTCTATTGAGATATTGGCAAAAATGGGTGATAGAGGAGACCCCATTGCCATTCCCTCTCTTGATGGTAAATTTTACCCTAGAGTTCAAAATAGTTGCATTGAGTGCATGATTCTAACATTTCCATGATTACGGGGATCAGAAGTTTAGTTCTCCTGTTTAATGTTTCACCTTTTAGCCGAGATTCAATGATTTTGAGTGTTTCAGGAACTGGTACATTAGTAAACAGGCTTTCAACATCAAAGCTAACTAGCTAATAGGTTTCAGCCAGTGTAAAAGATTCTGACTTCTCAATGAAATCCTTAGAGCTGTTAATAAGCGAGTCCGTTTGTCCTTCAGGTGGTATCAGGATGCCCAAGAGGATCGATATGGCCCTGAGTTCCGCCTTAGTAAAATTGAGTTTTGATAAAGGGATTTTTATTTACTGAGAGACCAACCTCGGCAATGAAATGTTCCTCAGATAACTGGGAAATAGCTAACTTAGTTCCAGTCACAAATTCCACAGATTTTACTGACTAAATTTTTTTAACATGTATGATGGGAAATGTTTAAAAAACCTGTTATCTTATCAAATAATCCATCATCAATAATAAACTTAATAAAAGGACTTATTGAATACTTGATGTGATTTTCACAATACTTGAAAAAATTTTAGAAAATTGGCTTACGGAAAAACCTTTTTACTCAGTAAGTATGTATTTGACCTGTGAAGCTTCTTTATTTTAAACTAAATACAACAGTGTATTGTTGTGTGTGATTTAAAGTTTTAGTACTTTAATCTGTAACTATTTTTATCATTTAAAAAATCAAGTAACAATTTTGTACTGTACAAACACTTGACTTTGTCAATTGCATATATGTTTATAGACAATATAATTATAGATTTTTAATGAGATCTCAAATTCTGCAATTGAATACTTGTTTAACCCTCCATCGGGCGCTTAAAATTAGAAACACCATCAGGCGCTCACGGAGGTTTCCTCCAGGTTGGCGAATAATGGATATCATAATCGTTTAAACTGTTTTTATTTGTTTAAATATTCATACTGATTTAATTACAATGTAATATATTCATTTTTAGAAATTTAATAAAAATTACACTCTTATGTAATGAATTTTCCAAATAAGAAATTCAAAATCTTAAAAAATGTTATTGTATAATAACAACATGATTAATTTTAAGGAATAATGCAATTAATTGTAAAAATGTTTAACCTTCTGTAAATATGTATGGAAATTAACTTAGTTTTTAACTTCTTACAAAAACAACTTACTTCAATTCTTGAGATATTATACAATTGTAATGTCAATTATTGCTCTGAAATAAAAATTTATTCTTTACTAAAAATTTTTTTACAGACTGCACAAAATTTCAAAACATTTTCCTTCTGGTTGTTATAGCGACAATGTTCACTCCATAATCATTACTGAAATGTTCCCTAGCACACTGTTACTGTACTAACAAGTCTCTCGTCTTCATTCTCCATTTCTCAAAATTCAAATAAAATATATAGTAAAATTTAAAAAGAAACCATCACAGGTCACACATTTAGGCGCACACGGATTATTACAACATAAAAACTAAACACAATAAGGCGCTCACGGTGATTTCGTCCAAGCACTACAAACACACCATCGGGCGCTCACGGAGGAATCGTCCAGTCACGCACGGAAGTAGACCTCATACTGACACATTTTGATAAATAAAAGCGGGAGGCTATTGTTTCGTTTCCCCGAAAGATGCTCGTGAAGTACACTGCGGGAAACGACTGCCGACATCAGAAAAGTAGTACTATTTTTAATAATAAAACATACACGGAGGAAAACTCCGTTTAGCGCCCGATGGAGGGTTAAGTACTATGTCTGGCATAAAAGATAGTAGAATGATAGAGCAAAGCTAGCCACATTTCTTATTGTACTGATTTATGTCCGTAAGATAAAAGAAAGTCATATAATTTGATTTTGTTGTATAGAATAGCCTAAGTTAACAAGAAAATAGCACACTAAAGAAAAACACATCTTTGGAAAATTATATTTTAATTGGCAATTTCATATAACATACAATCACAATTTCTCAAATTCTGTATTTGTTCATTACACATAAAATAATATTTTGTGCTTTGAAATAGTTAAGGTTAATAGAAATTAAATTCATACATTTCCCATTTGATAATAAATAACACAAATATTTGTTCAAATTCAGTAAATTATATGGCACAAATCATTATCACTATACCTCATTATCATTTTATATATACCTTAGATATACAAATTTATTTATATCTACTTTGCATGTAATATAGCATAGCCATAATGAGGTCTAAATACTGCTAAGATTACGTATACAGTTAATTAATACTATTATTTTTGAGCTTGTATTTATTTTAGTTTAAATATAACACTGATAATTCTAATCTAACTCAAATGTCCATTTTGAAACATTCAAAACTATACAAACATATTAGGCATATACAATAAGGTTATAATTTATTCTAGTTTTAATTAAATTAAGAAATTTTAATCACATTACATTATCAGTATTGATAGGTGACTAAATCCAAAACCCTAAAATTAGTGTTTAACTAACCCAATTCCTTGTTATTTTTTTATCACAATTAAAGAATTTTGATTGTTGTGGAATATATGTTAGAACGATAAAACTGACAAAAAAGGAAAACATAGAATCTAAAACTTAATAACTAAATTATTAGTCTTGTAATTTTTACCAACTGTACTTATTATTATAAACAAATGTGAGTTTGTCATAAATTCTTTCTTGTTAATAGCAGTACTATTCACATTTCATATTCTTGAGGTTGTGACTTTGACTGAAAGGTCTGTGCCTCATCAGTCAAACTGGTTTGCTTGTCAATAAGGGACTAAGAAAAATGAATGAAATCAAATTGTGATTTGAATAATAAATTATTCTGCGCTAGTAGCTAGAGATACATTCAAGTTACAGAAAAAGAAATTGACGCTTTTTATTACTAAACATAACTCTATAAATTAACTATGTTCATATTTAAATTACATGCAAATCAACACTCTGTTATGCTTTTTCCAAAATTTGACTTAAGCAGATCCTCGGAAATCTTTTTAACCCCTTAAGTGCTTAATTACGTAAGTGCTGACAATGTATATACACTCCTTGTGTTTTCCGATAAAAAGAAGATCGTATCGTCGTGTTTGATGTATGAGGTGATTCTGACATCTTTGTCTATTGGCTTCACGCCAAACAGCCCTTTGTTATTGGGCCAGAGGAGGGGGAAGACACTGTTCCACCACTCCCACATGTGCCCACTCTGTCCACTGCTGCCTTCCGTGTCATCAGTCACTTGTTCAGTTACTGTGTTGTAAACATGCGTGTCATTGACACTTGAATTTATTATTTTTAACTTCAATTTCTTCTATTTGTAATACATATGTATGTATGTATTTACTTACTTATATTATGTAGTATATAGGGATAGAATGGCCTCCATATGATAAAGCACCCCTTCTCTCCCTACACTCCCTCCAAACAAATCTTGGAATATATAACTTTATGAGAATTTGTATAACTATACAATCCCTTTATCATAAGTTTAAAAAGTTATATGATTTTTAGAATTAGATACTACAAGAGGATATTGTAAACAAAAAAAATCCAGCCAGAGCAGAATTACACTAGCACTTAAGGGATTAATCAGCCACTATTGGTTTGTAAAATTCGTATGAAAAGATAAAAGGAAGTCTTAGTCTAATAACTAAGGCTGTATCATACATCTTTTACAACAGAACATCAAACATACAAATTAATTTGTGGCTATTATATTTATTAATGTTTTGGTATTTTGATAAACTGTTGAATGAAGCCAAAATTAAGCCTGGAAAAGTTCAATGAGTATTTAATAGGCTGAAGGCAGTAACTCTTTCATGTTAGTGAAAATAAAATAAAGTATCAGACGTGGTAATGTAAACCAACGATTGCACTTCAGACATAGCATATACATAAAATCCAATAATAAATTGAAAGTTTGTTTTGTTTTGATTTAAATTAACATTGTTTAAATAATGCAATTTGAATTTTTCAATACATACATATTTGAATATAATTTAGTTAATCTTTATATTAAGACAAGATTTGTAGAAATGCTATTATTAGGTGTGGACTTCAAAAGTTGGTCTACATTTCTATTTATGGGTTTATGACCTCATGGGTCTTTTGTTCATAGGTGGAAAAATTATATACATAGCGAAAAGAGCCTTGAATATTCCTAAAGTGTAACTTTGGTATAATTCCTAAAAATGTATTAATTTAAGTTAGTTAACTATTCCTGGACTTCTGGAACATCTGATGTGTCTCTAAATGTTTCACAGTTCTAGTATTATGTCACATAGGTTTTACTTAGAATACTTGCTGGATCAGTTTTGATGTTATATATAACTGGTCTAATTGTCCTTGAGTGTTTTTTGACCTGTAACAAAACTTTTTCATTAAAAATAATACTCTATGATTAGTCAAAAAACATTGCATGTGTTTTACAATTAGAATGGAACTTCAATAACATAAATCACAAAGTGAATATCATTAAGAATATTAAAAAGTCATAAATTAAACAAAACTATTATCATTTTTAGTATTTTAACTATTTTAAATTTATCTCCAGAGATTATGTCCATATACACACCACAACAAACAGCTTACTTGATCTTTATCAGAAAAAGTTTTAAATTGGTGAATTTTTTAAATTTGGTCTAGGTAAAATAGAATTGCTGTATATTGATAGACAAACCAGGAAATAGTCTATTTAATCCTGTTTTCTGTTGGTATCAGCCCATGAAGAGTGAAGTTTCACTGACCTTGCGTGTCCTCTTCGCCATTAGTGTCAACCTTTTTCTTTGCTTTCGCCAACTTTTCAATTAACTCTATGGACTTGTTAGGATTGTACTGAAATTAAAAGTAACAATTACTAAATTTATTCAAAATCATAACTATAGATAACTGGAGCAATTCAAACAAAAACCAAAAGCTGTTATAAACTTACAACAAGAACCACTGGAACATGGTATATACCGTTGGAAATAAAATAAATATATAAAAAATTTTATTTATACATTATGTTGATATTAATGATAATTATGAGATGAAAAATATTGTATAATAACATCAATATTTTTATAGGGTTCTGACTGATGATAATGAGGTCCCAAATGAAACCTGGTATTAGTAGAAAAACTAAAAACCAGTATAATTAATAAGTGCTAAAAAAATAATATAATTCTATCTATGATGACTTTTAGGATACTGCATTTAATCTTTACACCATCAATGTCAAATATCGTAAAGTGGTGGTCTCTCATTTAACATCAGATGTGGAGGTGAGCGAAGTGTGTAGTATCAGGAGGGAACTACTTTGAAAGAAACCTCATAACAATAATAAGCCGTAAAGTCAAATCCTTCTTTTTTAATAAAAACTTCAATTCGGATCCTAATAATGTAAATGTACCTTATATCTAAAACTAAAATAAAAATGTTTGAAAATTACTTCTTTGTATATTAAAATTAAATTCAGTCCCACAAAATCATAGGGAATGTCTCAAAACTGACATATTTGAATTAATTAAATATTTAAATAATTTTATTAAAACAATTTTACAGATATAAATTGATTTGAAGGATTAATTTGCACGTATGATTGTTTAGAAATTAATCTTATATTTCAAACTGCCATATATTTTTGTAATTATCAGACTCTGAACCTTGAATTTCTCCTAAAATATTTAACAAAACGTACATTTTTATGTAAAAATGTTTTAAATGTTATAAGTGGATACAATTTATATTCATCACGAAAATGTGTTCCTTACATAAGTGAGTACATCTGGAACTATTGCTGCTTCAGGTTTTTTAGTAATATTGGAAAAGGAGACAACTAAACATTGTGTCTAACATACTTTCGTAACAAAATATCACAAAAATCGAGACCAAGCAGGTTGTTCTAGCAAAACCTTCATTGTTATGACTCTTATAACTTGTATATCGTTGAAAAACTGTGTTTTTCAGAAATCTTGGAACATAAATTATCTAACCTTGGTGACTGTACCAGACAGCAGCAGTTGAGAATAGAGTCGATGACCCTCCTGGTACCCATAGACCTTCTGCAGCTCTTCTTTGGTAAGGTGGAACATTTCCTTCCCACTCATCCCCTTCAAGTACTGTGACACCCTAAAAGGGCACCTTCATGTGAGTAACATTCTCACACAGTTACATATAAAGATAAGAAACCTAATGCAGTGAAAAATATCTTTATTTCTAAGGTTAATTTCCAATAATCAACCATACGGTTTTCAGTCTTTTAAAAACAAGTTTTCTGTTGCATTTAGGATAAAATACTTTTTAATGTTGTACACTTCGTGCTTTAGTTATATTTAACCCCTACACCACATAATTTTTTTTATATAACCCAAAAGTATATCATCAAATCAGATTGAAGCTCAAAATATCTTAAAAGTAGTCACATGGAGTAAAAAAGACAGTGTTTATCAAATATACATTTACTGAAGACACACCACTGAATGAAACTGACAAACTAATTTAGCCAGGTAATGACAAGGTTGGGGTAAGTTAAAACAGACAGATGTGGCCAATGATTAAAAAAAAATGGTGTTTGTACTTTATTTATAATGTCTAGTCGTTTTGAAAATGCATGATCATTGCAGGGTTAAACAATAATAAAATTTGTCATTACTCTAGAGTATTCATTTATTTTTCAATCCGACAGCTACAATTTTTGAGATTACTAAAGCAAATACATACAATAAATGAGTTGAATGTAGAATCTTGGAGCATTGGAAAAAAGGGTTTATCGTACTATCACTAGTATAAACAAATTCAACATTTTCCAATATATAATTTTTATTCTGTGCAAGGCCTTTCTGAATCAAATGTAAACATTTGATAATTTGTGAAGTGCCTGATGATGGAATCTTTGATTCAGAAAGGCCTTGCACAGAATAAAAATTATATATTGGAAAATGTTGAATTTGTTTATACTAGTGATAGTACGATAAATAAATGAGTTCTTAACTGACAAATTTCCAAACGAGTCAGTAACTTTTAACTGACCTTTTAATTTTTGTAATAAGCATTTGCTGTTAATCGACTATGTTTGACAAGAATCAGATGGCGGCAATACTTCACCTGCACTCTGTGACTCATATGGACCTGATGCACTGTTTTAATTTAGTTTTTTTTATAATAGACACACAACAAATAGATATGATTGTTATGGATAGATATTGTATTTAATTTCTCCATAATTTCCACTGTATGCTGAAGTTTGTTGAACATTTATAACATCTGTTATACATTTAATATAATGAAGCATTTTGTAATATTCAACTCATAATTTAATTTAGTAATGAGCTTTACAGTATGTTGCTTTTACTGTCCAAAAAGCCAGCCTGGCTGGAATTAGAATACAAAGGCATCTACTATATGCAAAATTAAAAAGAGAAAACCATAAAGTATTTACTTAAAAACCAACTTGAAATGTTAACTCTGTAAGTAGAAAAAGACAAGGTCAAAAAATGTGGTTCTTGTTGCCATGTTTTAAACTGAATAATATGCTCAAAATCAGTGCGTAAGTGTCTTGTGTGCAAAATTTAGTAAAAGTATGTTGACCACTTTTTGAAATAGTTAAATAAACATATTTCTGACACGTTTCCAATTAAGAATAATCGTGATGTGTTAAGAAAATAACTTCACAGAACACTTTCTGGTTTTAGTTGATAATTCATCCGAACTGGTTTCATAAATTAACGTGATGGTATCACTCAACCATTTCCTTAACAATTTTTTTCTTGTTCACTTACATTTCTTGTTCAAACTAAACAGGGCAGGTATAAACTAGCCAGAAGTGAACCCTGGCTGTTTCCTCATTTATCACTCACACTGGCCATTTTGAACACATTCAATTTTACATTTGGTTAATATTGATGCTTCCTCAGTTAGAACTAATATATCCACATACAATATTTCCTTAGCAAGCAGCAAACAGAGACATCTGCTGCTCGCTTTGAAACAAACAAGTATTGGACGATTATATCTACAAAAATCTCATAAATTAATTAAGTTGCTGCAAAGTTTACTGCCATATATACAACAACTTTAATACATAATCAATCAATTAGTTGTATATTTTGATGAGGCAGTCATAATTACATAACTTTGAGGTGGCAACACTTGTTTCTGCACTTTCAGTTGAGACAGCTGATGGCTTAGTATCAACTACCCTGTTGTTTTACATGTAAACAGTGTCTGTTTTAAGCACCTTTATATAATAAACATGGGAATGCTTTTTCAAGAGTATCGCTACAAATATATTTTGTTAAAAATACACCTAATACAGTGTTCTTGTTTAGTATGTGTGTTACACCCCTCATCTTTTTTGAAGCACCATGCCAGTAGTATTTTAAAAGTTCTTGATTCTTTCTCCTACATTATTTGTGTTTGTAATATTCTTAGTAGAGTAGTATTAGGAATGTTGAGCTTGCTGGTTCACTTTGTGATATAATATCTACCTCTTTTAAAACAACAAATAAAAAATAATCTTTATTTCTTGTAAATCACATAAACATTAAATAAATTAAATTTGTAGATCCTCCTATGAAAAAGAACAGAATATTAAATTTGTCAATTATTTAATTTATTTACCTATTTTTTAGTTACTTATTAGCAGAAGTGAAGTTTTTATCCAAGTGTAGAAAGATGTTAAAAGAGCAGATGAACTAATTCTGGACTAAAGAAATAAAATGTATAATTTTGTGTAGTTTTCCCTATTGAAGCAAAGTTGAATGTGTTAGTTTAATTGAACTTAAAACGAGTTTTCCCAGACAAAAGATCAAAACTTATAGTTGTGGGCCTAATTTTCTATAAGCTTAATAGCATCAAAAGTTTAAAATTCAATATTCATTTTAAATCAGAAAATTTAAGTATTTTTAGTCGAATTTATACTTTCTAACCCCCAAAAAACCAACTAAAAATACCACAACAAGCTACTTTTAAAATTTTAAATGATCATTAGTTATGGAGTTTGGAGCTCATGTGACATTTTAAATAATAATTATGAATGAAATTGAATGATTAAATATTAAAATACAAAATTAATTTCCACACAGGAACAGATGGAAACTTACTGGTCATCAAAGCCTTTCTGTTTGAGCCAGTCTTGAACTTGCGAGGGTGTTGACTCTGAGTTAATGTAGATCACCGGTGTTCGCTTTATGTTAGGTGCATTCTTCTGGAAAGCCATCAGTCTATCTCTGAGCTCCATCGTCATCAATTGAAAATCTGATGGTTCTTCGACTGAGCAGAACATTAAATATTACATACTGTGTATTACAAAAATATGCAAGTGTAGGATATTAATCCTACCTATGTACCAAATACCTGCAAGCATGCAATTACAACAAATCAGAATGCAACATTTTTTTATCAATCTGTGTTTGCATGCTTGAAAAACTAATTGTGAAATGTATTATTTGTTTATTACTCATTCCTTTTCAGTGATATGTTCTAAAAGCTATTATGGTAACAGCTGGTTTTACTTTTATTGAAGTCTGGTATACCTATTTTGAAATACAAGCATGATCCAAACATCTCTTTAGATATAAATAGATCGTGAAAACTACAATAATGTTATCATCTTTATTTGATAATATGAGCGTCAATGAAAAACTAATAGCAGCATGAGTTGTTTGCAATTTTGTGTACAGTATTGATTTTTTTATTACATCATGTCAAGATTGCAAAAACTCAGCCTACATCAAGGAGTAACAATTACTATTTTTCAAATAGTTTTGTAAAAACATTAAACTCAAAACATATATTTTACACAAAAAGGCAAATTTGATTGTAGAAGTTGACCGTAATCCAATATTTATTTTGTTTGCTTATTTAATTTTTTATTAGATTATCGGAGTGGTTGATGATCGCAAATAAAATGAGCATATTCACTTGTTTATCAGTTTCTTGTAAGTTTTTTCCTGTTAGATTGCTAACAACTAATCTCCTTAATATATTTTTATAAGTTCACCTATATTCATGCTCTACTTGTTTTTATCACCCTTTTTATTATTAATGATATACAATTAAACAATATATATATATATATATATATATATATATATATATATATATATATATATATATATTGTTTAATTGTATATCATTAATAATAAAAAGGGTGATAAAAACAAGTATATATATTTCATGTTTGGTTTAAACCTCTCTCTTTTCATTTTATAATTATTCTTAAATTTTATCATACATATTCATTATAAAAAAAACACTGCTAAAGCTAATGGAAGCTTTAGTAGGAAGGGGTCATTTACCAAAATAAACAAGTATTTATAATACCGGGATTATAGGTGCTTTTTTGGTAGTAAAGACAAATACAATAATGTAATATACATATTATGGAATGTGTACTGTATAAAGTGTAAAATTGATTCAGAACAAGGAGCTATGAAGCAGACAGTAATTGACTTACAGGTGACTGAAGTGGGAGTTGTGACGAAAACATCATCTTCGAAATTGGAGTCTGAAACAAGAAATACTAAATATTTAATTACTTGAGGAATGAATAAAATTATCTTCATAAATCAATACACAATTTTGCTGTTCATTTCAGAACTATCCTTGCAGGTAAAATATAGACTTTTATAAGACTGTGTTGATATTATTAAACTTTCCATCTTGGATTACTAAATTTGAAGCTATTTTGTATTTTTTTAAGAACAACGATAATTTGGTACTGAAATGGGAGTAAACCCAACATATGTTTTGTTTTATGGCAAACTTAATAACAATTTGAAAAAAAACTTTAAGTGCATAAGACTTTTACATAAATGAATAAAACAATCTTAGTCTTCATTGCATATTCATACTAGTTCAAAAACGCAACTTAACTAACTGGGCCGTCTTGTTCTATAGCTAATTTCATTTGATAATAAAAATTATTGTGTACATTCTAACTATTTTCTGAAGTATGAATTTGTCCATTCTGGTAGATAATGTAGAATATTGCTCCTTTTTCTTAATACTAATTCATTATAATTTAATGTCTGAATAGTACAAAATCATTATGTCATTAAATTAAATTGATTAAAATTGAAACTGAAAAGTCTTATTTTACTTAGTTCATCTAATAACATCTTCATAAGTATCATATTATAAATGTTAGTATAATTTTCAACAAATCTTTTGAATTTGAATGATTTTTCTCAGTGATTAACTACGCAATGCATTATAGTAGATAAATCTAATAAAAAAGGAAAATATTCATACCTGATTCATACACCAAATGTGCAACTAAACACTCAATGATAAATGCATTAGTTCTTTAAGGTGAAAACCAAACCAATGAAATTAAGTGCCTGGAAAAACATGAAACCAACAAGTGTTCTCTACTGATCAACTTAAATGAACCCGATGTAGGATAGTTTCAAGAACCCAAATTCAATTGCGGTAATATTCTAGGAGGCAATTGCCAATTTGCATTATATAGGCACACAATCTGTTTTATTGTGAAATTAATTGATAGAGAAATTTCCTCCAAGAAAGAAATCAATCATCAACAACTCTATTATTGGTGGGGTTTTAAATGAAAGGTTATAAAACAAATAACAAACAATAATATTTTCTCTGATCATATATTTTTTTTAACTTGACATTTAAAGCCAACCATAAGACGTAAATATTAACTCAATGAGATAAAGCCACTAAAATTTCCCATTTTCAGCTTAATAGAGATGGTCTTCTTATCATTGGCTGAAGGTATTTAACTTTTATTTATGTGCCTGGGGGATGTTTTTATTGTATCAAGCAAGAAAGATAAATAAATATAGACTGAGGACAAAATCTATCGTTCCAAAACTGTCCACCTTTTAGTACCCTCTCATTCTGAATCTCGCCACAACTTGTGCAGCTGGTGGTTGTTTCTTTCATATGAGAAATTTGTCTACTGATTTCACGAAACGTGTGTGTGTTTATACAATTCTAATTGGCTCTCACCTCATGGACTTTGACACTTATTTCCACCCTCATAAACACCTTTATTTAGCCTTTACAGGATATCTGATAAATGTGAACCAAAACTTTAGCAAATGGTGAAATAGTTTAAAATAATACAAAATGTTCCTCATATCCTGTATTGCTTCTTAAAGCATCTATTTTGTACTATTGAATTTATAACTAAACACTATATAAGTGATAGCTTTTCAATTCACCAAGAATGTATTTGGCCTAGGATAAATAGACTACAAATATCAGATCATAGAAACTGATACAACAAACAAACAAAATATCATAAACATGATACATAATCTCAAAAATACAAACACCTTCTAACCAATCCAAACTAACTTTGTATCATTTTTAAAATTTTTAAGGGTTATTCAGATGTTTGAGCGTGAAATTAGTTTTCATGAAATTAGATAATATTTTGAATGGCCACCAGTTTAAATTCTGTAAATGAAAACATCATATTTTGTTACAAAACAAGTTCTAATAAGAAAAATATTTAGGAAATTAGAATTTTTTAATTCAAATAATTCTTCAGCTAAGAACCGTAGGAAAAAAAAACACTTTTACTACACAAAATAAGTAGTATGTTATGTCTGAAGTGGTTTTATTTCAAACCATTTCGCGAAGTTCTGGTTCACATTTTTTGAGCACCATAAATATATCATGCGTGTATTACTCATTCAGTAAAAATAATTTTCACTATAATAGTAGCATACAAATTATACATCTTTCATACTTAGATAGTAAACAAAGAACAGCATTCCTTTTAATGCTTCACTGATACTTCACATATCTTAAATAGGATTAATATTTGAACATATTATATTTTGCTTATAAATAAATGCATAGAATGTGACCAAAATTTAAATAATTTTATAATATTTCTCAATTTTCAATCCACATTTTATTGTCCCAGTTACACAAAATTAATATTAAACTTACCAGAGCATTAGCAAAGCAGGTCTATTGCACGATGAGCTGGGAGCAATGAAACAAAGACAAAAGCAATACATGAATTGAAACATTTTACAGACTTCTATCTAAAAACCAGGATTCGTTAAAATATTTATTGGAAGTAGGGAGACAGGGAAGGGGTAGGTACAAAGTTACTCTTATTTAAGCTTGCTTTCCGGTGGTCAAAAATATTGGATTGGCTTGATAACTTCAAAGTTATACAGCTTAAGAAACCTTGGCTATTACTCACAATTATCGAATAAAAATTAAATTTGAATGGCGTTAACAGTGATGGCAGACTTTAATTTTTAAATACTGACTATAGATAATGCAAGCCAATTATTCCTTAAGGCAAACTTAATGTTGGCCTCTTAAACAAATTCAAGATTGGAATTTGGTATATAAATAATGCCAAAATATGACAGAAATGTTTTGAATTCATGTACTAGAAATTATGTTTCATCGTTTCCACACTACCAAAATTTTGTTAAGTTTGCGTTTGAATATAATGTGGATCTTCAATGGTTTAAATTGAATTTCCTACAAAATTAAAACTGTTTTTAAAAACTTGCATATGGTTTGTGCTCTTTTTAAACATGTAATAGCTACAAATAGTGAACGTTTACTAAAATCACTACTCTTTTAAAAACTGCTCTTAAACCAAATTTTTTTTTTTAAGAAAACCAATAACTATATTTATTAATATAACATAATATTCATAAATGGTACCTCCAAAAGATAAAGCTCTTTATATCTCATGCACAGTGGGTACCTTTAAAGTTTTGTTACACAATGATGCATTCTAAATGTGTTGATGACCTGTAAGCAGACCTACAACAGTCCCCCAGAAGACCTACTACATCATTCTAGTTCATGGTTAGCCCCCAGGTTTGGCTCTCAAATAAGGGTCTTTAACTGCCTTTCTGCATCTCCTCATGAGATATGGATTGAAATCCAGTTAAAGTATTGGGCATATATGTTGATTCTAAATTAAATTAAAAAGTGCACATCAATGAGATTCCCAAAAAGATTTTCCTAGAGTTTCTTTTCTTATTTGGAAATTGAAAGATACCGCGTTGAATGATTACCTTAAAGTAACTTATTTAGTTAGGAATTGTTCAGTCCCTATTTCTTATGGGTTGCTTTTATGGGTCATCATTTGTGAGTGGCATTCTTTTTATTCAAAAGAACGCTATTGGTACAATGTGTAGAGCTGGTGTTAGAGATCATTTCTGCCCATTCTTCATAAAGTTAAACATTATGACAATTATCAATCTGTACATTCACATTTGCCTTTTTTTAAATGAAAACTAACGTAAATAAACTGGTCACAAGAGAAGATGTTTAAAAATAAAATGAACATAGATGTACTTGGACATAGATTACACAAGACAAGGAACTCACACAAAATTAATTTCATTAAAATTTTTTAACAAAGCAGTTATAAACCATCATCTCCAGACCAGGCATCCTGATCTATGATCCTCGCTTTAAGTTCTCAGTACATACATCTGCTTGAAAGATCTTCCTTGAAACCGTGAGACAAACATTCTTCCACCCTGTAGATTCCAAAGTTGCTTTCATTGTTGGTTTTGGATCTATCTGTATACCAGGTATGTCCTTCAACTTTCAGCAGAATCCTGCCTTTTCACTTCCCTTCTCTTGGAAATGAAGGCGGAAACACTGCTTAAACTGGTATCTAGTAACCAGCGTCCATTACTATGAACAGAATCAACTTCTCCATGGTACTTTCTCAGACTGAGCAGTAGCCTCCCCAATGTGAAGACGATTAGTATCCTGGAGCCTCAAAGCCATCCAGCCAACCTCACCTTTGATAAAAAATATTCAATGAAGAATACCCAAAATAATCTTCATTAAGAATAAATGGCAAGTATTGCACCTCATTTGTTATAACTGATTTAAAAATTAAAATAGAATTTTATTATAATTCAGTTACAGTAAGATTTTTTATTATCTTGCATTATTCAACCATGCCAGTTTATCAAATATTCCAATATTTTATTAAAAAGGTAAAATAAGAAACAACATTTTGAATATTCTTGGAGCATTGGAAATATTTTAATTTAATACCACTAATGAATTACAACACATATTCCAATAATTAATGATGGTGGAATCCTTGATTTTGAAAGGCCTCGCAAAATTACATTAATTTTTGGAATATTTGTTGTAATTCACTAGTTGTATTAAATCTTATTTTTCCAAATGCATATAGACAGCATACTCATACATTACTGTATTAACATAAGAGTATAATATAGAAATTTAAATCATAACATAGTTACACAGAAGGATTTGGGTCAGTCCATTCGGAATCAATATCTATAATTATGGTGTGAGATGGTATCTTTATCTGATGAAATGGTTGGGTAGAACATGAATAACTTGTATCATCATATAATGATGTAGATTATGTTTTGCTTAGTGCTCTTTAAACATTGTGGCTATATCAGTCTGTTATTTTTTCAGTTGGTCTTGTTTTGAAAAAATTGTACTTGATAGTAAACAAATTCACATTATTTCTGAAGCATTATGATACCTGCTACTTTCTGCAGATTTTACTAATGTGTCTAGGGCCTTAGACACTTCAGCCTAAGTGATGCAAGTTCCAGCTTCTTCTTTTTCCCCAGTCTCTAATGGCTCCTGAGGGCTCAACACTTTGTTTAACCACCTCATCAATCAAATCTCCTTCGATGGATAAATCCTCCATCCATTCATTGATTTCTTATTTGGAAACATGACTCAGAGGATTACTGAATTAACTTGAGAGCTAGAGAATGTTCAGTTAAAGGCTTATTTTCCATATTGATTTTCAACAATAAGATACGGCATGCTTCACTTTTTACATTGATCCAAGCAATTGCAAATGAAAAAATTGCATCCTCGATGTTAAGATTCATTTTCACCTTCTTCACACTGGTTTTCTGTATACAAGAATGTGGCATTTACATTAATCATCGGCCCTGTTATTGACCTCTGCTCTTTCAGCACAAATATACAATAAACTGTACAGTGTTTCTAGCTTAGAGGTTTTTAAAGTTTGAAAATTGTCAAGGCTTTTTACAGCAGCAGATCCAGAAAAAAATGTTTCCAATTATTGTTTTGGTTTTTTATACTACATTTAATGAAAGATGCATTATTAAATTTGACCACAGTATTGCTTCGGTTCTCATAATTTTTAATCTTGTGATATCCAGTTTTTAATAAATTGTCAGTGTGACATGTTTACGTCTTTCCATTTTTTATGCACTTATCTTACATTTTCAAATTATGTTGGATAGTAAAAATATAATCCTCTGTTATACAGAAACATACAAGAAGAAATAAAATAACGCATAATGGTAAACACAGGAAAGGTCATAAAAACAAGCGTCTCTTGTAGCTCGCACTGAATACACTGAGGGTGAGCAACAAGGTGCCAAATAGTTCTGAGTAATTCTGACTATTCCTGACTGTACTGCCAACATGCTTGTGTAACAAATCTCCAGTGAATAATATCCAATTATACTCAGTGTGGCTATGACTGAATATGAAAAATTGGTAACAAACATGTCCTGGACTTATCGGGTCTGCCGAACTATCAAGTGCCGGATTAAGACAGTCTTACTGTATTATGAAATGTAATAAAATGTTCTGATTGAAGAGTAGCATATTAATACATTTACAATTCAATAAATTTGAACATTGCATATTTCAGACTGACTAAGTTAATATAGATATAAAACAGTGTTAAGTTTAACAGACAAATAAGTCAATTAAAAAATACATTTATGTTAACATTAAAATTTTTATAGAAAAGAAAACCCTTCCCTCTCGCACGGGTGTATTGTTGTTACATCAGTGTCAATTATCTAGAAAGAGTAAACAATTACTTGAATAGTGTCTTTTGGATACACTGAGCTTGATAACTTTGGCAATCAGTCAACTGCAAAATACAATCATATATTCTCCTTCCCTATTCAAAGAAGAGTCCCTTAAAAAATATGAGTCAAACAAAATACAATAGGAGTGGTTATCTTATGTAGTTTAAGGTTGAATGTTTAGCTGAACAACCCTTACATTGTAGATAAAAACCATTAGGCAATTAACTGACTGTAAAGCTCGCTCATGAATATGAAATAATTCTTGTTAACTTCTTTTTTAGGTCTAACTAATCTGCTACTAGTGAATTTAGAGCAGTGTCTATTTCTCCTCAGGACAAGTTACACAATCACACACTCTACAGCTGAAAGCAGTATTTAATGTATCAGATAGAGCTGTTACATTTAGGGTCTTATCCTTTTAATGAATGTGATTATTTACATTTCATACACCTCTTTAAAAGGTTCATTCATTGACCTTTGATCTATGAAACAAGGCAAAGTAAAAGGAAAATTATATAATGATTATCAGACAGCATGAACACAAAATTATGACTTGCATGATAATCTAGAATTACAAATGCCTTATTGCAATGTGATATTCAAATCAAATGTTCCTCCAAAGAGTAACAATAGGATACCATGGTGCCATCACTGCATATCATTCCATTGCTCCAAATGGTGCTTTACAAACAAGAAGTCTTAATGTGTTTAAATGTACCATCACAGATGAGTTGGGGAACTAACGTACTGCGCCATCAGAGTAACATACACCACCTACTCCTACTACGAGGGGGTACCCAAAAGTAACCGGAATTGTATTGCTGGCAGCCGGCAGCGTGTAGTACACATTCCTGCCGCTAGGCGTGTGTCGCGCAACCCATTGCGAGCTCAGTGACCCCAGTTCCGTTGTCCTAGTGCATTCTGTTCGTTCGTAGTGACTGTTTTCGCTAACCCTGTTTTGTTCTTGTTTCGTTTTTTGTCATGGCAAGTTTAAGTGAACAACGTGCAGCTGTGAAATTTTGTTTTTTACTTGGTAAAAATGCTGCAGAAACTATTTTAATGTTGAATACAGCTTACAAAGATGATGCTATGGGGAAAACTCAGGTCTACGAGTGGTTCGCTCGATTTAAAAATGGCGACATGTCGATTGAAGACAAACCTCGTTCTGGACGTCCATCAACCTCTCGAACGGACGAAAATGTTGAGAAAATTCGTGAACTTGTGCTCACCGACCATCGACAGACAATTGAGGAACTATCAGAGAGTAGTGGGTTAACTTGGAGCTCGGTTCAGCGAATTTTAACAGGAGATTTAGGACTGAAAAGGGTTGCTGCCAAATTTGTTCCTCGACTTCTGACTGACCATCAAAAGGCACATCGAGTTGAAACTTGCCGCCTTCTGAAAGAACATCTCGAAAATGATCCCGATTTTCTGGAAAAGGTAATTACTGGTGATGAGTCATGGTGCTATGGTTATGACCCAGAAACGAAGCAACAGTCAAGCCAATGGAAGTCGCCATCTTCACCTCGTCCAAAAAAATGTCGGCAAATCAAATCAAACATCAAAACCATGTTGATTTGCTTTTTTGATGCTAAAGGCATTGTTCATTCTGAGTTTGTTCCTCCAGGTCAGACTGTCAACCAAACATTTTATTTGGAGATTTTAAGAAGATTGCGCAACAGTGTTCGCCAGAAAAGACCCGATTTGTGGCAGACTGGAGACTGGTTCTTCCACCACGACAACGCACCGGCACACACAGCCATCTCAGTTAGGCAGTTTTTAGCCAAAAACGGCATGGTTCCGCTGCCCCACGCACCTTACTCACCTGACCTCGCTCCATGCGACTTTTTTTTATGTCCACACATGAAAAGAGGCTTAAAAGGTCAACGATTTGACAGCGTTGAAGAGGTTAAGAAAAAAACGAAGCTCGAGCTTGCAGCCATTTCTAAAGATGACTACAAAAAATGTTTTGATCAATGGAAATACCGTTGGGACAAGTGTATTAGTTGTAATGGAGATTATTTTGAAGGAGATAAGGTCGTATTGTAAAAAATTTGATAATATATAATTTTTATAAAATAATTCTGGTTTTTTTTGGGTACCCCCTCGTACTTTTTGCCTTATCGTCTATGTGCATTTGGTGGTGCAACCGTATTGGAGATATGCAACTAACTTGTATACATCATATTTAGACTAAAGGAGTGCAAGAAAGCTTTAATCTGGAGTGTTTTACTTGAAAAATACAATGATATTATAATATGGTAATGTAATAGTAATCATCTGTTTCATTAAAATCAGTTGTTTTTATAACTGCAACAATTAAAATTTTTTGTTGTTACTCAAGAAGTGCTATTCGATTAATTTACACACTTTCTCAACAACAATTTTTAATAGTTGTGGTTGTATGAACAGCTGTTTTAATGAAACAGATGAATACTATTAATAAAAAATGTATAAATACGAATTAGAGTAATTATTCATGGAGTTAAAACCATGAAACCCCATTAGTATTGGAATAACTAAACTAACAATATAAGAATGTATTATTATTTATTTTCAATAAACTTTATGTTGATTTTGAGCCATTATGGATTGATATACTGAAATTTAATTTTCTTAACATGAATTTTCATATTTTCTTGTATTTTATTACAAAATTAGAACACATTAAAGTGATCCTGATAAACATGCTTTATTATAATGTGCATACTGTAATGGGAGTTAGAAAAAATGTATAATATGTTATAATTTAAATGTTTTAAAAAACAATTTTTACATTTTGGAAATTTGTGCTTTAGACTACAATGAGACCTTTTTGAGAAAATTACCATGTTGCATATAAAAGTAACCCTCCCTTTATTGTGAAAGTAAATATGAAAAAACAACAATTATAATTGATGTATTTATCTTTACAAATATGTTGATTATAGTGTAATATGTAGTCTTACATTGCAGTTTTTAGCCGCCATTTTGGAATGAAAAAAGGTAAACGTTCTTTATAATGAAAGACATCACTACAATTTTTAAATTTTAAAAACTCAAGAATCAATTTTACCTATAGATTTTAACACACTCTTTATTAAAAGCCCATGAAAACCTTTCTAAACTGTTCTACAATAATCTATTCTCACACAATTAGTTTGAGACACTTTATATAAAACACCCTGTATAAATGTTCCTTCAAATACTCTGTAACAATTATGTGGAATAAATTTAACATTGGTTAGACTTTCAGTGGAATAGAACAGTTATGTACAATCTTTGAAAGAAGCTAAAAAGTATGCTGTTCCAGACAAAATTGACTACTACTCAATGGTAATGGAAATTTTGTAAAACACATCTCCTCTTGAAAGTATGATACATGATTATCGATATTGTAATGTTGGATTTGACAGAAATAGAAACTAACCTTGTGCAAAGAAAATCAAGGGAATAAATGAAAAACTAACTATCAATGGTGCAGCTAAGGGAGAAGATATCAGGATGTATCTCACCCCTCTAAATGTTACAAGAACAAATTTAGGTCACAAGTAAATCAGCTTAAAAAATTGAAGTACGCTACAAATTATATCACAATAATGGTAATTATTCCTTAGCTATATCGTTAGTTAATGGATAGAGCCTAAATTAATAACATAACCATATTAATCAGGCCTTGATCAATTAGAAGTTGACGATAGTTTAAACACATGCTCCCATTAAAAGAGATGTCACCCTGCTACGAAAGCCCTCAAGAATGCGTTTGCGACTTACTACTGTCTATGATTGAACTAACTTGGAAAATCAGTGCTAATACCTAAAGTGTTAGATACAAATACAATTTTAGTAATCAACATATTAAACTGCCACTATTTCTTAAGACTTGGTTCTAAGATTTATCTTAATAAGCTATTATTATTGGACCATATTAGACACCTAAATTGCAAGGTTTGGTCTATTGTTCTAAATAAGCTAAGCCGTGTTTGTGTTTTAAACATTTTAAAAATAAATAAATACATCCTGAGTGAAGCCGTTCTGACAATACTCACACCAGATCTGTCTTTTTCATGTCCAATGCGCTTCACTCTGTTGATAAATTTATGACGAAAGAATGTTTGAACTGCCTATTGGCATTTGGCAGCAGTTTGTTTGTAACTTTTGTTATGTTTTTCTGTCTATTTTGTGATAATGCTTGAATTTTAACTTATATATTACTTTTGGCTGTACTTAACTTATAGATTTCTAATAAGTTTAATTAAGTAAAAAAGTTAATTTTTTTGTCATTCTAAACAGGTTTGGTTTTACTTACTGACTATTAAATATTTTTAACTAAACACTTTAACATGTATTGTGAGTTTTTATTTTAAAGATATTCCAATACAAATTTAATTAGGCCCAAATGTTATTTAGTTTTAAATAAAAATTGTGTTTTCAACTGCTTTTAAGTTTATAATTCTTCTGAAATATTCTGTAGTAGCCTATATGACAGCTATTGAATAAATTGTAATAATCTACTAGTTATACGAGTAGTTATTTGATCACGACTGTTAGTAAAATCTTGAACATTTTGACAAGTTAGTAATTTTTCTTTGAAATCTTTGCTTGCATGATTTATTCAAGCAGGCAAATATTGTTAGTAATATTTATAAATTTATGAAGGAAAATGCAAACCATAAAACCGTTAGTATCAGTGCAAGGCAAGTTTTACTACACAGAAGTGTGTAGTGAGAAGACTAGTGTACAATTTTACATTGTAAAACATCGGATATCAACTGCAAAACTATTGAAGTAGGCGCTAAGGGAAAAAATAAACTTCCAGGGCTGTGAGAAAAGTTTGAGGTGGACATTAAAGAACCTGAGGTTCATTTGGCAATAGACAGCAAACAAGAGGAAATTATTAATTGAAAATCCTGAAATCCGAGAGAAAAGGATAACATATTTCAGAGCATTAAGACACTACAGGGAGCAAGGACAGCCAATAATTTATTTTGATGTGTCTTGTATACAATCGTCCCACATATCTATCCAAACTTGATCTGATGGCTCAAATAGAGGGCTACTCGTTCAGATTTACAAGGGCGAGAGACTGATAATTATTTATGTGGGTGGAGAGAAAGAGTTTGTGTCTAATGCTTTTATCTGTTGGAAGTAGGCAACCAAAGTTGGGACTACCATGACAACGTGAATGGGGAAATATTTGTGAAGTGGATGAAGGAAAAAGTGTTGCTGAATTTAGAACAAAATTTACTATGACTCATCGATAACGCGCCCTACCACAAGAAACAAATTGATAATGCTCCTATTAAGTTAATTTGTGTCGAAGTCAAAGGTTATGTAGCTAAAAGGAATACATCATATCTATGTCTCAAACTAAAGATCTCTGAGAAGACAAGATATTAGTAAGTATGGGCGTAGAAGAGTGGTCAGTAAACTGCATGCACGTGGAGAAAATCGAAAAAGGACTTTGCAGCCGCAGAACCCCAGATTGACAATATTATAGAATCCTTTATTGTATCAGTTGGAGATGATTTGGATACAGACAGCAGTGACAGTGGCCCAGAAGAGAAGGGCCATTTGTGTGGGATTAGAGAACTCCAATGAAAAACAATCACTGTATGTTACAATTGTTATTATAAAATTATATTTATTTCAGTATTTAAATTAACTAAATATTATTAAATTCACTAAAAATGAAATAATTATAGAAATTCAAATAATAGCAATAATAAAACATATACTTGTTGTTGTTTTTTTTATTACATTTTTAGAGTCTTGTTTAACATGTTTTTCAAAATAACTTATTTGATACTAATTGGCAAATCAAAATCAGAGTTTAAACTTTTTAACATCAGAGTTTAAACTGATGTTAAAAAGATTATTGCGCTTTCATCTCAGTGGCTAGCACATAAACGCAGATAGTGTTTATTTGTTGATAGGGTCGTATTTGGGTTTTTGTGAAACTTTTCCAGTTGTCCTGGTAGTGCCAATGTGCAAATCCTAGTTCTATATGTTTATGGGTTCTAACAGAAATGTATACTGTAGATCTATTTTATGTGTTAAGAGTTTGGTGGCCATTAACTACCAGAGATCTCTTATGGACCAAATACACACTGGAGTGTGACAGTCATAATGGTGTGAGGTTGTAGTTGTGAACTTGCATTTTGTAACAAAAAACAAAAACCAAAAATAGGCTGCATATATACGCATTTTCCTGATGTATGAAAAAAGGCACATGCGGTATATACACATCAACATATTAAGTTCAGTTTGGGCACCATTGATATTTGAAACCAGGCATATTTATTCATGTCATGCAACATTATATTTATACATGTCTACATTATTCCTATTATATTTATACATGTCTACATTATTCCTAACAAAAAACCCAACTAATTTTCTTTGTCATGACTGTATAAACTACCCAGTCACTTTCAATTACGTTACAAGAACATCAGGTTTTTTAAGATAACCTTTTTTATGAAAAATTATATATATTGGTCAAATGTGGAAGATTATATAATAGAATTGTGTAATTTTTATACTCATATTTTTTTTAAATAAGATTTTCACATAACATGTGTTTGTATTGATTTACAAACATATACTTTACTAACAAAATTGTAATACCTCTAAAAGCAGCTATGATATAACAAGTTTTTAAAGACTTGTCTACGAATTGCAAAAAACCTATCTTGTAAGCTTTATATCTTAATTTACAAAAATATTTTATGGCCTGGACTTCAATTTGAGCACTTTGTTACACAGCAGTAAACTATTAATTCTTAACATACAAAATAATTTTAGTTCATTGTAATCAGTATTTAATGTTCTATGAAATAACAAGGGCTTTTTGTGGGGCTGTTAGGAATTCAAACTAATAATTCAAATCAATAGGCTTTCGCACTTAGCCTGTGTTGAAATAGATTGAAAAAGTTCGCTACAAGCTTTCAAGAAACTAACACACAAAATTGTAGTCTTTGCTGAAATACACAGAACAAATATGACATAAATATAAAGCACATATCTTTTAAACAATAAGGTTTGTTAGAGGTGGCTAAAATTTTAAACAGATCTTGTAGGAGTATATAACAAATATTAACAAAAAAACAAAGAATGAGAGGGTGCATACGTAATTATTACTGTAACTAATAATATAGTAAAAAATTAAGTTAATTATATCATAACTATAATAATAAATAACTATAATAGCACAAACGTGCTAAATGAACAAAACAATCATGAACTTATTAATTTTGTAGATGCATCTCAAACATGATTTATCTGGGTAGACTTTGATAAATAATGAGGAAAAAAGTCATATTAACTGAAAATATAATTTGAACGATATAGCAATGAAGTTTTTGCTCAACTCAGTAATAAGTAAGGTATCTGAAACATTTATACAAAATCAACCATATATTTTAATATTTAAAACAATTCTTGAACTTTATTGTTTGGGAGATCCAAAACATGTGATTCTGATACTATAATTGTAGTCTTGCTTCTCAATTCCTGTGTCATTTGCTGCTAAGAACTTTTGTTCTTACAAAGAAACAATATATTTTGTGTTTTACAAAGAATCGATATATATATCTGTGTGTGTGTGTGTTCGACTTATTTGTTTATTAATAACTTTTAATCCTTGCAAATCCTGAAATTTATTATGCTTAACAAAATTACAGCTCAAATTTTTGTACATTCTCAATTATAAGATACAATAGACATCACAAATGAATTAAAGCAGCTGAAAATACCCAATTAAATCACAGTGACTGTGTACTTACAAATGTTAGAAAAACTGCTTACGACAATACATTGATTGGCAACACCACATATTAGAGGCAGTAATATAGACAAACACTAGCAATTGTCACAGAATACTTTATTGGCAAATCAGAGTATAAGATTTCTTAACAGACAGTAACAATAATAAGCACAACAACAAACAAGTTTAAAGTCCAAGTACAACATTCACTACATAAACCAATAATATTATGTTTAAGTACTGCTCTTCTTCTACATAAAGCACCACACTTCACAGAGACCATACAGCAAAACAATAAAAAAATTTAACTTTCAGCAGAAACATACTTTTAAATTTGCTAGGCATTCATCATTTACAACAATAAAAAATGAATGAGTATATTCATAGATACAAGGTGTTTATTTTAAAACCGTCCACATATGGTGATAGCAAATGTTGATATAGACATGTTCTGTTTGTCAGATGATTATTCAGCCTCCTGAGGAACTAAATATAATAATTTTGAATCCAGAAATTCAAAATGATGAATTGAAATATAAGAATGCTATGTAGCTGAAACCAGAACTATTTTTTAACAGTTGAATCAGCCAAAACAGCAGTCTGTATTGTATCCCTGGTATCGATATTTTAAAACAATTCAAAATAGTTGTGTAATACAAATAATTTGTAGGACATTCGAAAATTCCTGCTAAAAATACACTCTTGAACACAACAAAGTAGGAAGTTGTTTGAATTTGGTTTAGATTTTGCTAAAATTTGTATGAACTTTAAAATGAAGTGTAACAATTTGTAGAATTATGAGATGAGGATTGTAGGGATAAGGTTTTCCTTCCAAAATGAATGCTCGTCCCCCCCCCAAGGCCTGGATAAAAGTCTAAGAAATAAAATATATTTGTGTTTAAAAAATTCATTCATGATCAACAAATAGTTTAAAATTGAACACCCTCTACATATGAGGATGAGATGTATGTGAATATGTTTGGTTTACCTGTACTTTAATGTAAGTTTTAAATAGGCATAAATATTTATTCTTTTATTAATAGATATTTTATTACTGTCTTTTAAATTGTCTTTTCGAATCAATGAAATATTACACATAACAATATATTATTATATTACACCACATATTTATAAGTAAACCCTTGGATAGTGTTTGGTGGTGTTTTGCTTATTTTGCAATATTCAACTACCAGTTGAATGTATTAATAAGGACAACATATTTTTATTTAAGCATTTGTCTTTTAGTAAAATAGTGTTCATATTTAATAACTTAAGTACTATGAAATAATTAAGAAAACAAGTGAAAAGTTAGTGACATTGTACTACTATCAAGCTAACTAAAATCATTCAAATCAAATTTTTTAGCAGTATTCATTTGAAACTTGTACATGGCATTTAGCGGTGACATGATTTAGAAAGTGTGCATTAAAAATTAGTCTTCTAATTCTTATTTTTTTCTTATTTTATAAAATCTTAATTGCTATGTATACATTGTAATTTAAATCTTTACATTCAATATTTGCCTAAACTGAAGTCTGACATGAACCAATGTACTCTAATTTTCAGCTCACTGGCTAAGGTTGTGGAAATCTACTCCAATTTAACTTAGTGCAGCTCCTTATCTCAACCACCCCTATAATACACTTACTGTACAGAACTTATATGTGTAAAAGAGGCTTAAATCAAGAGGTACAGGATATGTAAGATGTTGCTTCTCATGTTTCTATTTAATAATATGTCTAAAACTCCAAAATAATTCTGCCCCAATGATGAGTAGTGAGTTTGATACCCAACTGGAAAACTGAATGAATGTTCTCACTGTTTTCTTTAACCATCACTTAATGTGGTTAACATCAGAAGTGAAAACAAAATGCCATAACTTGGTAGAATTCAATAATGTAAATGCAAACATCTTGAACGAATAACAGTGATAAAATGGTAACTCTTTACAAGAACTGAGTATTACACTGAGAATCAACCCATCTGCACCTTTGTAGTTGCTCATATTTTTTGTTTTCATATCTGTTAAAAATATATAGCGAGTTCCTAACCCTGTAGTTAAACTCTAGGAAGCACATTCTTCCCATCAACATAGATCCATAATCATTCCTTTTGGAGCTACCGGGCTCCAAAATTAGCTTACAAGTATAATTTTTCATCACTGGAACACATTTAATTATTGAATTGTTACAAAATGTGATACTTAAGATTTTGGTCACAACAAAATCTGTAATTTTCTTTCAGCCTTGTTTTCAGTACAGCTGTTAATTGTGATAAAGAAATCTTACTGAATAATTAGTAATTAAGCATATTAAGTGGAGTTTTGTTGCAACAAACAAACAGTGTCTATATAATTTTAAGCCTAGTAGCTAGCTTCGAAAGAGGATATTTACAGACCCACGTTCATAAAAAGACAAACTATTATGTTTATTGTAGAATATTCTCCCAACAGGCTTTTAATAGATCTAGTCTAGAAACATATATATATATATATATATATATATATATATATATATATATATATGCGACAAGTTTTAATAGATATTGGTCATCATCTTAAGATGATCAATTTGTATATAAATTAACTATTAAAAAATGTTTGTATATGAATTTTAAAGACCCTGATTATTTATGCTGAATGATTAAGTAAAATATGATTGTAAAATCGTTTGGACTTTAAAGTCATTTCTGTGTCAACTTTTTATAAATTGATGAGAGGCTCGTAGGCAGGAAAGGTTTCAATAGCAAGCATAGTTTTCAAGATCTGACTATTAAGAAAATTATGACAGTCAGAACATAAATCCTAAACTTCCTGTGAAAACATTGGCTATCTGTAAGTTCTTTCACCTAATGAATGAATTCCTTACAAATATAATGAACTTGATACAAATAAACTATACACTACATTTTTGCATAAGTATCATTTCAGTATGTTTTTTTTTTTTAATTAGCCACATTTTAGTTTATTGAAGTGCAAAAAATTAGTATATTTATATTATGACAAACCTAACAATAAAAATACTCATTTTATTTATAAAATATAAAAAATACATTATCGTAAATATTAGACTATGTGATTTATAACATAAATATAACACATTGTTAACAAAATATTATGTAATATGTAACATACATTAATTTATGTAAATCTGTATAGTTAACTTGTTATAATTTTTTCTACATACACACATTTGTTATAATATTTACAGTTTTGTTGAAAATAAAGAAAAACAAACAGTTACCTCAAATGTCTATATTAAAATAACCTTGATCTTTATTTCCTTTAGCATACCATTAAATATAATACTGATTCACTTCTCTACCTGCTTCACTCACTTACAAAAACCAGATATCTAATAAATTTCAACTAGAAAAAATTATCAGTTTTAAAGGAAGTTGTAAAACATAAAAATGTATTAATTTGGTAAAAATATTTCTAGTGTAATAATTCCTTCTAGTTTTATATATAGAACTTTTTACCCTCCATTTTTTCACTCATTACCTTTAAGTATTCCTAATTCATTTATTAAGGCTGGTGAATTGTATAATAGAGTCATTAAAATAAAAAAGATTATATTTTTATAGTAGAATATAATATTCAATAACAAGTACAATAGCCTATAAAATATCTATTAAGGCAAATAATTAGTTCTCATCATGCTATTGATGAAAATATATATACAAAATAACAAAATATACAGAAAATTAATATAATAAGTTGGTGACATAAATGCACACCACCATTAATAATTCATGCTAAATAGATATTATTCCTGGTTATACTAGGTGTATTTTTTTAAGCAAGGGCTGTTTTGTTGTATACAGGAATAGTCTAAATAAGTGTTGCAATGTGTATGTGTATATGATAAAGCCTGCTTCGTATCCCAGCAATCAGCAACAGGAACAACTATGCTCAGTTGCAGCTCTGTAGCTAAGCTGTACGGTCTTTTCTGCTTTTAAAATGTTCAAGATTATTGAATAGCCCGCCCATGCGAGGTTAGGTCAGTAATACAGCTTTTGTTGGCAAGAAACCTTTCTACTAAATGCATTCTCTGGCACATTTGTGAATTTTACTGTGAAAAGTGTACAGGCGGGTTAAAGACTCCAAATATGGCCGTGATAATCACATATCTTTGATCACAGATGATCGTGTAGCCTTAGTTGAATAAAACATTTGTGAGGACGATGCTTCAAAATACCCACCCTTTGAAATGAATTTCCTTAAGTATAGGCTTACTAAATTTCTTCTGAAAAAAAAAGACTTTAAGAAAATGTACTCCTGTTGGATCTTTCCAAAGTGGAGGGATACAAAAGCAAAAGGCTTGAGTGTTTGATGGACTTTTGCTGATAACATATTGAGTAAATTGGAACTGGAGACGAAAAGTGTGTTTCACACTCCACATCCTGAACCTGCACCACACCCTCAACACTAGTAGCTTGAACATTTCATATATGTGACAAGTTTATATGAAGAGGGTATTCTAAATGTAGTTGAAAAGTAAAGGGGTGGGTGTCTTATTTTACCAGGTGGAGTTAGGGCTATGAAGCCTTCTCTAACACTTAAGCTGAAGGTATGATAAAATGTGAAAAACCTTAACAGCTACGTTGAAACATACAGAAAAGTATACAGAATCTGAAAGTAAATTTGTTTCTAGAACAATTTCTTTAATTTTAATTAATTTTCAAACAGCTCCTACTTAAAAACCCCTTGTAATACTATATGAAAATCTAAGTCAAATTTGTAGTCTTGCTAAAAATTATTTATATCCGAAACACATTTTTTAAAGTATTGTACATAAAATTGTGTTCATAATCTAAAAATAAACCTATGCTCTATGTATGTATATATATATATATATATATATATATATATATATAATATATCTAGCTACAACCTCTAGCTTTAACAGCATTTCTACAACCTTTGACTATTTAACACTGTACCATTTATACTTAATACTTAAAAAAAGATAAGTACACTGTTCCAAGTATAAACAATTTGTACAATGAAGCTAGATAAATAAAAGCACTTTGTAGTTTAGTACTCAAAACTACCTCAAGTTTTAATCGTTGGTCTACATTTGAAACAATAATTACAATTACTATAATTCAAAACTGGTAAGTATAAACTGGCATTTTGCAAAACAGCTTAAACTGACATGGCAATACTGTATACTGATAAATTAAAATAAACTACATTAATATTAACTTGTTACAACAAATTTGTCATTTATGTTAGTATTCAAAATAGTACTTTATACAGAATCCAAAAAAATATTTGCCTTTAAAAATAGGCAAAAAATAATATAATAGCGTAGCAATAAAACATAAGAGACTTGGATTGGATAACCACAAGAATTTCAGACTAAAGTAGAAATTTGATATAATTTCATCCTAAAAGTAATTTAAAGTATGTCAGTCACTTAGTTATAGTATTATTGTCAATAATCCAAGTTGTGTTTATTAAAGCTTGATACCACTTTTTTGAAATAATATAAAAATTAACATTTTAGTCTTATTTATTTTAAGTGTACATAATTATGCAAACTGTTAAATGTAAACTCTAAAATTCATTTTCCATTCCATTAAGTTTTGACTATTCCCTCCCACCTTAGTAAAATGATTTATTTTATTCTGGGCAGTGATCCTTACAGTGTTCAAGCAAACACTTTAGTGGGAAAGACATATGAACAAAAAATTATTTTGTATCTCAGTATAAACTCAAAAGTAAGGAACGAAATAGAATAAAACATGTTAATTTCTAGTAATTTAACTTAGAGCCGGTTCAACTGCTTCCCAGGTTCCTCACCTCAGCCAATTGCGTAGCAAATTTTAATTTTAATTTGCGGGTTCTAAGAAATATTTTATGAAGTCTTGCAGTTGTCATTAGGTTTCGAAACTCCACTTAAAATAAAATATTAGGTGAAAGAGATGGACAGTGTCTTTTATCTCTCTCACAATATCCATTCATTAACTTTACACATTATATTTTGATACTCGTGTGTCATATATTTAACATAACATTGTTATAAAATGTGTTGATAGAAAATAACAAAATCTTATTTGAACTAAATTTGTCTTTGAAATAATTCTTGGATAGTACCAAGTACCATGGGAACACAGAATAAAATGAATTATAAATTATTAAAAACATGTTTTCTTAGTAATAAAAATTCATCAATCCAAGTAACTATTTTACAATGTAAAACAGACATAAACAAAATGTTAAACTAATGTAACAAAAAGAACAAAAGCAGATAAAAAAATGTAAATAGATATAAATAATAATATAAATTTATCTGGTTTATAGTCATACGGACTCTATTTTTCCAAGTTAAAAAGAATGGTGATGCCTGTGAAAACAAAAGCTTTTGCACTGCGGTACAGTGATACAGCTGTCACAATGGTTGTAACATAACACAAACGTCTCAAGCAATGCCGAGGTGAGCCAAGCTTGCAATGACACAGCACACGACAGTCGAGACATGGTACAGTAGCATGCGTGTGATGTGATGTGATGTGATGTGTGGTGTGGGTGCGTGTGTCACTCTCACTTCCCGCTAAGCTAAAAGTAGCGGAATTCACCTTTCTTGCCGGTTCGTTGATTTCTCACCCAGTCAGCAGAGGCGGGTACGGGAGCGGGGGGTGGAGCCGGAGGCGATCTAGTGTTCTCTCTAACTTCTCTTTCCTAAAAACAGAGAAATAGGAGTAAACATAGAAGGATTCAACAAATACGTAAAGAATTATTTTTAGGCTTAGAAATGCAGTAGTATAAAGATAAAAATGTAAGTACATTACATTTGAATATAAATTATATTTTGTAGGTGAACAAAATTTATATAAGATTTAGGCTCCTGCCAATCAACATTTTTTGAACTTCTATTCATTACATGCATTAAAAAAAAGTTTAATTACTTTTTCTCTTAACACAATAAACGTTATTCCCATTCTTTCACATTTTATTAGTAAAGTTTACACTTATATGACCATAAATTGTGCTGAGAGGCAGACAGGTACACCATATATAGATCAAAACTCACGTGTTTATATATCACCAAGTGATTACCACCTTTTTCCAGTGACAAAGATCTGGTTCACAATGCAATGCTTCGATATTGATGCCAAACTTCACACTGGCATTAACCAGTGGTTGAGATCTCATGCAGTGAATTTCCTCAAAGTTGGAATAAAAAAAAAAACTTGCCACGGAATGATAAAAAGCCTCAATTTGAAAAGGTATTACATTGAAAAATAGAAAAAAAGATTGTATCTTTAAAATGTAATGATAAATGTTTTTTCTTTCACTTCGTTAATTTTTTTATTTCAAAATGTTTGTTATTTTCTTGACAGCTCTTTTATATATATATATATATAAGATATATATATATATATAAAAAACGCACATGCTTACATTAATCATCTCATTTATAAAATACACTTATACTAACAATAACAGTGAGTCAATACGTTTGGTTTTAACAGAAAACAGACAGATTAAGTAACAATTTAAGTCAATTTAATGTAATAAGTTAAAAGACCTTACATTACTAGGTAATTGAATTATATAAAAGGATTTTATTCACAACAAAAACATGGGTGTAACTGCAAAACTAATTAACACAATACTACATTTCATAATAACTTTGTCAAGGTTCCCACTCAATCTTAATCGTCAAATTCACGGCTCTTTCACGGTTTTTATGGTAAAAAGAATAATAATTTTAGGTGATTGTTTTATAAACAATATTACAAATAAAAATTGAAAAACGATGGTGATTCTTTCACAAGGAGTGGCCAGTTTTAGTGTTTAGCACCAAAACGTGCCCACGAGCGCATGCAGTGAGTGTGTGTCTGTGTGGTGAGTGGGTGAGGACTCTGCACTTTTGGTATCTGTTGCCGGTTTCCCATTTCAACTCAGCTTGAATACAGGTGTGTTTCATTTCAGTTCATTTCTCAGATGTTTCTCAGTAAAACTATTTCAAATTTTCCTTGTTTCAAACGAAACACTTACATAACGATGTCGATGTACAGAAATGGACGGATGCATCTAAATTATAGGAATTCATTTTAGGCTACGGCTACTACACCAGCAGGATGCGGTATGTTAAATATTGATCATAAAAGGGGATAAATTTGCCGTCTGTATCATACCACAGCTCCTACTATTAGTTGGCCTCTAGGAGCGGTTCACCAAGCGAGAATTGCGCAAGCCTAACACGGCGGCTCACGGCGATCGTTCCTGGCACATTTGAGCAGTTTCACACAGGTCAAAAAATGCCAACGCAAGAGTCAGCATCATACTGCAATTAGTTTCCCTTCCCCACCTAATTCAGCAGTTGTCTCTTGATGAAACAATGTAAATGAAAAACATTTTTAATAATGCTTCGCTGTTTTGTGATTTAAGGTGACGTAGAAGAGACTGAAGAGTGGCAAGACAGTTTTGAGTTTATCCACTCTTAGGTTCCAGGTTTCTAAGTCAGTTTTACCTACTAATGCTGCACTCAGAGCTTAGGAAAGATGCCAGAATAAAAAAAAATTATTAGTATGTTCCCGAAAGATTATTCAACAAACATATGTGGAATATTAACTTGTTTCTTGATTCTAAAACACAGGCCTACACTCTACTTCTATTACAAACCGTTCAATGTTTAGGTCGCACATTTTAAACAGCAAAACAATGTAAATAACATCACAACTGAAATGAAACACACCTGAGTATTCAAGCTGAGTTGAGACACAAGAACCGGCAACAAAAGCCAGAAGAGCTGAGCCCTGGATCATTGCACACGCTCGTGGCGCGTTTTGGCACTAGACACTGAAATCGGCCACTCTGTGTAAAAGCACTGTGGTCACCCATTGTTTACAATTCCATAAGTCCAACAAGCTAGCAGTTGGCAATTTGTGAATGACACAGTGTGAAAAGCTGTTTTACTTTTTGTTGGAGTTTCGTAGCCCATATCAAACCGGCCTTAGTAGTGTATTGAATCACATTATGAAGTGGTTCACACGAGCAAGTACGAGCTAGCCGATCGCAGCTGACCGTTACCACTACTAGATGCCAGCAGACAGCTGTGAGGTAGTACATGTGAGAGCATTGGACAGTTCAGAAGGGCTGCCAGTTGTTCACTAATACTGGTGGTCACTTCACTATTCTTAGAATGTGAATGCCAGTGTGTTCGACTTAGAATTGTTTATACAAGAAATTATAAACAATGGAGCCATCTAGGGCATCACAATTAATAACGTTTTCTAGTAACACATATTGGTACTTTGGTGATATACGGAGGTTACTCTGTCCGTATCTACTACTGGTTATTACATGATATAAGTAGGTAAATACACATGTATGTATTATAAATGGAAAAAGTTATAGTTAAATTTTACGAACGTTCAGGTGGCCTGAGCTTGAAATTAGGTACTAGATGGTTGTTTTTCTTCTTTCGCAAAATGTGCACAGTGGCACCTGGCACCACCAAAGCCCTGATGGTCAGGGCATATCAGATTTTTTCCGATCTCAATGACGTGCCAGATCGTCCAACGTGATTTGACGAAGTTGAATTTACTACCTTGAGGGATGTTTTTCTTCTTTCGACATGAGTGCGGGATGGCGCCGAGGTCCCATCGAAGCCCGCACTGAAGTTCAGGGGTATTTACATGTTAGCTATGAATAAAGCAGGAAGTTTATACAGGGTGCGGCAAAATAACCTCCCTATTTTTAAATGCTAATAAAAACCACAGTTTTTTCAAAAAAACAAATTTATTCATTTTAACTTATTCTATGACATGGGAAGTTTTTTCTACTTTCTTTTAAAAAGAATATGAGATAAGTGGTGGACGTGGTTATCAATACACTGTTGCAAGCGAATTCTGAAACTGTCATGGACTCTCTCGAGCATGGCTTGAGGTATGCGCAGAACTTCCTCCCGTATAGCAGGTTCCTTCCTTCAGATCTTGCAGGTTTCTGGGGTGATGTTTGAACACTTCGGCCTTTAAGTAACCCCACAGAAAAAAGTCACATGGGGTTAAATCGGGTGATCGCGCTAGCCACACAATATCCCCTCCCCGAGAAATCAATTGGCCAGGAAACATTTGCCTCAAAATGTTCATTGCTATTCGGGCAGTATGTGCTGTGGCACCGTCCTGCTGGAACCACACATTCTCGAAAGCCCTCTGTTGCAGGGCAGGTTCAACAAATTATGCTAGCATGTTGGCATACCTGTTTGAGTTCACAGTAACAACATTGCCATCCTCTTCAAAAAAATGAGGGCCAATGATTCCACATTGTGATAACGCGCACCAAACAGTCACACGTTCACAATGAAGAGGCCTCTCATGGATTTCCTTCGGGTTGTTTTCACTCCAATAGCGAAAATTCTGTTTATTCACACTTCCAGACAGATGGAAATGCGCTTCGTCACTGAAAAAAACAACAGCGTCTGGTGGGAGACTTTCCAAGATTATTTGACACGCTTCCATACGACTCTGCCAATCACGTTGAGACAGCTCTTGGACAACAACCATCTTGTAAGGATGGAAATGAAGATCCATGTGTAGGATTCGACGAACACTACGGTCGGACATTTGAAGGGCGGCTGCATGTTTGCGAGCTGATCGCTGAGGAGACTGCAAAACTGATTGCCTAACTGCATTAATGTTTTCTGGTATACGAGCACTACGAGGTCTCTCACCTCGTTTTTTCACAACAGAACCAGTTTCTCTGAAGTTTTTCACCCACAGCACAATAGACTTGCGGTCCGGTACTGAATCACGAGGAGGAATGTGAAACCGGGTTGAGCCATGATAACTGATTCATTGCTACAAATGAACGCTTCGACCGCAAAAGCTCTCTGTGCACTCGTCCAGACCATGATGGCGACTGACGACTGGTGCCTACGGGCGGAGCGTCACTTAAACTTCCCTCTCTCCTGCGTCGATTGCGGCTATCCCCACCATTCTGAGTGCCTCCCTCTACTCACAATAAAGCAATGAAAATAGGGAGGTTATTTTGCCACACCCTGTATTTCAGTAATGTATTTTTTACTGCAAACACAATAAAGTATCACGTGAAAATAGTACCAAAATTTGAGTGTATATTTTTACGTGCTCCCTTTAGTAGAATAACCAAATTATTATTAAATGCATTTCTCTTGTTATGCATAACTACTAGCTCTGGTGAGAAAATATGCTTATAAAGTACTATAATTGTAAAATAATGATAAAAAGTTGTCAGATAAAGAAATGTTCATAAATATGTTTATATTTTTAAAGTGATCTATCTGATTATAAGTGACAAAAACAAACAAATAAAAATAAGTCAAAGTTTTTATTTAGCAGTGCATACATATAATATGAAATATTACAAGTGAAAAAAGTATTAACATCATAGTATCAACAACAAAAAATGTTTATAATTATTAAGGCATCAACACATCCATGGATTTGCCGAATCCACCGACATTGATATTTCAAGAAAGATTAGGTTTGACTGTGAAGACTGGTGGCCTGTGTGAACCATCCAATGCTCCACCAAACACTACCAAGTTCTATGACACGTCAATGTCAAATGCAACCTATAGTCATGGTGGTTATTTGCAATCGTCGCGTCTGCATGTTGTGGTCACTGCGATCAGCTCGCTCATGTGAACCATTGTGAACTTGATCAGGTACACCACTAAATCATGCCAGGACCGATTACTGCGATTAGGCTTACACGATTCTCGCCCACGTGTGAGAACTGGACCTTATTATACAGGGTGTATATTATGTCTGGAAACACCCAAATATATCCTTTAATAATTTAAATATAAATTTGAAACCTCTTACAATCGTGATAGAGATTGGGCATCTACTTTTTGGAACAATGTTTTGTTATGTCACACCAACGGGGGGACGTCCTGCGAGGGTATCGTGAATATTCTTAATGGAAGCCTATACCTTGTGATACATAATTTTTAAAGGTAATAGCTTACCGAATTGAATGCCACAAACCGCATCTCAAAGGAATTATTCTATCAGAAAATAGAGCATTTTTAGTATTGAAAATTTACTGATGTTCAACAATTGTAATTTTAACATGGTTCTTGCCACAAAATGTGTTACACTAATTTTTTAGCATTTTTTTAAATGTTCAATTAAATAAAACAAAAATTTCATTTTAAGCTGGGTTCTATTTAGCACAAATTTGCCAGTTTTTTATTACAGTACAATTATGGAAATACTTATGTTATTGATTTCTTATTACAAATAAAAAATAATGTATGCTGTTAGAAAAGTCTTACAACAAACGTTTTACCTGCATTTGGTGTCAAAGCAATTTGTTCGAACTGTGTTCCTTCTACGGTTTGACAATGAGCCAATCTTGTGTAAAATGATTCGACAGAGTTGCCTAACATTTCTTCAGTTATCAAAGCAATCTCCTCTATAATCCTGTTTCTTAGGTCTTCCAAATTATGAGGCTTTCTTCTATAAAACCATTGGATTTTAAATGACCCCATAGGAAATAATCGATTGGTGACAAATCCGGAGATCTTGGAGGCCATTCGATTTCTCCTCTTCGGCCAATCCATTTATGAGGAAACCTTAAATCCAAATACTCTCTTACCTGTCTCCCATAATGGGGTGGAGCACCATCCTGCTGAAAACCATACATTATCAAAGTATTCTCCTGATGCAATTTGAATAGCTGGGATTATTTCATTTTGGAGCATATTGTAGTAAAGTTCGGCATTTAAATTTCCATTGATGAAAAAAGGGTCCAACAATTTTGTTACCTAAAAATTCCACACCATACGTTCAGTTTTTGTGGTTGCTGTGAATGGGACTCAGTAATCCAATGTGGGTTTTCACTAGCCCAGTAACGGCAATTGTGCCTGTTAACATTGCCATTTAGGAAAAAAGTTGCCTCATCAGAAAATAGTATGTTGGTCAGAAAATCTCTATTGTCATCACATTTGCGCATCACAAGTTCACAAAAAAACTCAACTCTTCTGTCGTAATCATCCTCACTTAACTGTTGGGACTAAATGAACTTTAAATGGTTTGTATTTATTAATTTTCAAAATCTTACTCACAGACATAGGGTGCATATCATGTTGCTGTGCAGCTTTTCTGAGCGATGTATGTGGGTCTTCAATTAAATGTTTGCAAAACATCTAGTGCATGTTCTTCATCTGTTGCAGATTGTATCCTACCCGACTTTGGCCGATTACGTACACTCCCTGTCATTTCAAAACGCTCAATAGTTTTTGATATTGTTGAAACACTTATGGGATTCCTTTCTGGGAAAGTGTCCATTAAACAAATTACAAACTTCCCGATAAGATCTTTGACGATCGCCATATCCTCGCATCATCAACAGAGTAATTCGTTCTCTTTCAGGACAATTCCATTAAAATGCCAAATAAAAACTGAACTACTGTAATTAGATTAACTTGTTGACAGCAATGCTTCAGAGACACTGATTAACTCGACAGGAATGATATGACCTTTGTCCATTTGTAATTCCCAAGCTTAGACCTGTCTAGTGAAAGCTCCATGCTCAACAAACTGAAACCTGTAGACCAGATGATTAATAACACAATAATGTTTCTCATAGGCTAGTGACCTTTGTCTCTTTAAACCTTCCTGCTGACTGGAAAAACACCAAGTACAGATTCATAAGTAATCAGAGAAAGTGACTCTTAAGTTTTATTCATTGTAATAAAAAACTGGTAAATTTTTACTAATGAAACCAGCTTAAAAATAAATTGTTTATTTTATTTTAATTGAACATTTAAAAAAATGCTAAAAAATTAGTGTAACACATTTTGTGGCAAGAAACCATGTTAAAATTACATTGTTGAACATCAGTAAATTTTTCAATACTAAAAATGCTCTATTTTCTGATAGAATAATTCCTTTGAGATGCGGTTTGTGGCATTCAATTCAGTAAGCTATTACCTTTAAAAATTATGTATCACAAGGTATAGGCTTCCATTAAGAATATTCACGATTACCCTCGGCAGGACGTCCCCCGTTGGTGTGACATAACAAAACATTGTTCCAAAAGTAGATGCCCAATCTCTATCACGATTGTAAGAGGTTTCAAATTTATATTTAAATTATTAAAGGATATATTTGGGTGTTTCCAGACATAATATACACCCTGTATAGTCACGGCAACGATGCATGTTGATTAATTTAATTGCAAGTTGAAGTGATTTTCACGGTTTGTAAATTAAATTTGCAGCAATACAATATGTACATACTTTATATTTGGATGACACCTCTTCTATACACAAATCATATCTCACATAACAATATTAGAGAACGTTTTTCTACATGTGAAATAATTCAAGCCTTGATAACGATATTGGCCTGATTTGGTCATTTGAAAAGAGCCTAGCCTAAAGTGTGATACAATCTTACAACTTCAATTACTAAATTATGCCCTGGTTGATGTTTATGTGCAGGAAAACATATAAAAGAGGAAGTGCTGCTTTTTCAAAAGTCTCAGGTTTAGAGCACTAAGTAAGAAAGTTTAATATTGGGCGGTACAGTATAAAAAAAGCATCCACTTGGCTCTGTGAGGGATCTGCATGTCATGTTCAAGATCTCTGTGTATGTCAGTGTTTATGGGCCCATTTAAATACACATTAAACAATTTTTTCCATTCCCATCTGTGAACGACCATGTAAGCTAGTGTGAAATGGCCTTAAGAGGAGATAGAGGTTTTTCCAAGTTTTGTACTTTGATCAATGTAAGAATTTAAATGTACCCTCTCCCAGAGTTTTTGACACCTGAAAGGAATAAATAACAAACTTTAAACCAAGAACATTTACACTGTTCATGAAAATGTAAGGAAAAAATATTCTTTGTTTGAAGGTTATTTTTGATGATGGAAGGATTGTGAAGGAAACAGGATTTTTCCGGACATTTGCCATCGTTCAGTGAAACAAGAAACGCTACGTTTCGAGATCTGCAATCGGATCTCTTCTTCAGGTAAAGAACTAACCATGAAAAAATATTAATACAAATTTAAGCAAAAACATACTTGAAATTGTAGACCAACATTGATAACTGGAAAATAAAGTACTCTTAATGGGCATTGCTTAGTCAAAAACTGGCCTATTTAGCCAATATAACTTCAAAAATATTAGAGGCCTACACTACAATTTCATATGTTAGCTTATGAATATTGAATACAAACAAATTTCAATTTTGTCCTTCATTTTTCCAACTGTCTGTGTACCCAATTTTCAGAGATTAAAAAAATATATCAAACCAATAAAGTGTAGAAATATGAGTGGCTCTACTGTACAGAATTTAGCCGTAATAGGATTAAAAATGGATAGAAAGTAGATAAATGTATTATATATACTGTTTTACATATTGGCTACAGTAATATTTATGTTATATTATATAATATTTGTTTTACTGTTAATTATTATTAATATAATTTATAAGGAAAAGACGTTTTAAAAAACTAGTATTAGTCTTTAAGCAGTGGCAAATTGGGCTGTTTTAAAGTAGCCATAACCCAATATATATTCTCAATTTGCATCAAGTCAAAGTGTGTCTATAACTATATATGGACGGACCAAGTTTTATTAGCATCATAAAAGCCCACGTCTTCAGTTGTCATCTACATTTTAGTTAGTGTGAAACTGCCCAATTTCTTGCTGTGGAATTGCATTCAGTTCACATAGTGTTTTGCTGCTTTAATGACTGTTAATATGAAAGGCTAAGTATTAAATTTAAGTGATGAATTTCGTATGTTGATAAACAATTCGAGATTCTGAGATATCTGAGTAAATGATTTTACACACTTATATCCGCTTTTGTGAGATTTGACATTAAAATTCGTTTTTGTGCTTGAACTGATAACTGGTGAAGAACAAAAACATTTTGCAGATATGCTTTAAGGATCATTACGATAATCATATTTTTGTGAAATCTACCTAAAAGTGTGATACTAGTTAAAAAAATTAATTCATAATTTTTAACAGTTTGGTGCTCAGTTTACAATGTATCTTTGATGGTCCTGCACCTTTCATTAGGGGGTTTTCCATACCCCACTCTAGTTGGCCCCTGGTGAACAAAATCATGGCTACGTCCCTGACATGAACTGAAAAATTTAGACTGACCTGACTAGTTGGAGGGAAGTGTGCTAACAATGAGAAAGTAGTAAGTGGAAGAGAAGAGGTAGCAATGCAGGTTGTATGAGAAGGGTACGGTACCTGTGAGAAGTGCTGAGCATAGAGGGGGTTGCTGAAGATTACCTGTTCTCCAGCAGAGGGGTGGTAAGCAGTGACGATGGTGTGGGGTACGTGGGCTATCTGGCCACGGCTGTTGCGCGTTTTCCACCACTGCCGGTTGTCATCCAGCACCTGTAGACGAACAACTTAGTCACATATACAATTAATAACACTCAGTACATGAGTGATTCAATAATTATTTAGCTGAAATTTAATACCAGTATATCTATAACAGTAAAAACCAATTAAAACTAAATATCTCACAAAATAACTACAGAATTTTATGTAGGCCGTTTTATATCCAATGGTATAACTGTCAAAAATATAAAAGGGAATCAGAAAAAGGTCCATTAGTTTGATGAATTGTTGATAGCATTAGGCTTTATCATGTGATACCACTCACACTGGTGGCAACAATTTGATCATATATAATCATCATTTTGTCACATTTTAATCACTTTGGCACTTTGATATCAAATTCACAATACTTGTTAAGTTATTACATGCAGTAGAACCATCAAGTGCAACAATATTAGTTTTCTCATATTTCTCCATTATTCTACATGTTCTTTGAATTTGTACCTGTATGACCACTCTATGCACTGAAAACATTGAAAATGACATCCTTCGTAGTGAAAGACTGTTAAAATTGTAACAGACATTGTATGATTAGATGACAGTAAACTTTAAATAATTATGCTTTCCTATAACATTTTGTTTTTTCGATGATGCCCTGTAAAATGTACAGTGTAATAAGATTTGGTCAATTAAGTATACTGAAGTAATAAACGTGTATACAAGATACTTCATATGCTGAAATAAATTACACACTATGTAAAGACCACTAGATACACTGTGACAATAATAGTTTCCCCAAATTAACTGAAGGTCATACATCGCACAATAGCGAGAATGTAATATATTTTTATTTTGTTAGCACAGCAAAATAAAAATGGCTATCACAAGCACGTTTAAAGAAAGACAGTGGAACAAAATTTTACTTTAAAACGCCTTAAATCCAAGTAACGGTTTTCCGCTAATTTGTACTTGTAAAAAACTCATTTGATAAATTTGCTCTTGGTACTGTTTTGGAAATATTTTGTGTTCCTGAAACATGTGTTTGTTACAATTACCATATGTTGCTGTACTAAATGCCAAATAAACTTTATGCCTTTTCCCTTCCATTTATTTTATATTTTACTACTATTGTTATTATTATGACATTCTGGCAGTTATGACAGCATATTTTGTAATTAATAAACCAAGTTCATGTAGAAAATATTATTTTTGTGTTTTATAATATTTAATTCTGAAAGTTTGTTACCATAGCAATAAAATTATGCTTAAAAATAAGGGGTTGCTAATCTTTAAAAAACACTTTTAAAGAGCTGTGGTTAGTTGTATACAAGGATTAAACTTTTATGCAAGTGAAATGATTTTCTTTGTTCTGGAGTTCAAAGGGTTAGAAAAGTGGTACATATTCTTATGTAAACTATTTAGTAATTATAAAGTTTTAAATAAGTGATTAATAACTAGAAATTTCTAAAAGGAACTGAGTAAACTAATGACTGCATCACCTCTAAATACTCTCCCCGAATAACTGTGAGTTCTTTGTCGTTGTTAGCAGTGCGTGGGTAGGTGACCTGAACAATCTTAGCGCCACTGGCACGCAGTTCGTCCAACCAGCGTGCCTGAGACCGTTCAAACCTCTCACCACTACCCCCTACACGACCACTACGCTCAATGGAGTCAGCAGAGATGTCACTGCGTGCACTCGGGTCCCTTGGAGCTTGTGATGGTGATGGGAAGTCTGGATCAGAGCCTCCAGGACTTTGAGAGTACTCTCTGTAAGCAATCAAACTTGTAAGCTTTGCATATTTATAAAAAAAAATCAAATACTATGGTAAAATAATATATAAAACAGCTGTTCTAATAAGGTTTTAGAAGTGTTAATAATAAAATGTTTCTAAATTAATTTATACTTTTTTACAATTTAAGATGGTAAACTGATATAGTTGATAATATTGAACATTTGCATTAAAGACTACAATAGTCCGCCAAAACTACAATATTAAATCTTATTATATATACAAGGAATGAATGAGTTTTTGATGGTTTCTTAGCAATGTTATCATGTGAACTCCATATTAAATTACAATCTACAAACTTTGTACGAATTTTACACAATTAACAACTGGGTTATCATGATTTGTATCAGACCTTGCAGACTCTTACTATTCTTCACCTTTAACAGGAATTTAGTTAATCCACACATAAGACTAATCTATATGGGGTTTTCCAAAAGACTTAGGCTACAAGAAAATATTTCCTCAGAAATTAACTTAAAAGAAACAACTTTTAAATAAAAGTTGAATGTTTTAAAAATCTCTATCCACTTGTGTGATTGGGTTTTTATTCTCGTGGATTTTTTATGGGATCAGTTTGGTTTTTGATTTAAATAGGAATCAAAATTTGTTATCGTAGATTTATGTACTACAAAAGTATAAGAAACTTTGGACTGAAAAGTCTTTTTTCTAATTTTGACTTTTCATAAGAATATCAAATTGAAACGTAGGGCCTAATAATTTTTTGACTAGTTTCAGAAGAGGAATAAGAAAATTTAAAAAAAGACAACCTTAAAGAACTGAAGAAAATTTTCCCAGGATGCAATTAGCATGCATTTAGGGATATTTTAGACTATCTATTTATGTAAAAGTTTAATTTATTTTCATTTTCTTGGAAGATAAAATAATAAAGAACATTTTTTTAAGGCTCAGCCGGTATTGATGGCCCCAGAGTACAATTTAACAGGCTGTACACGTAGGTGATAAACATGGATGACAAACGCTGTACACCTATATCCGCATAACGCGCTACTCAGTGCAACATGAGAAATTATTGATGAGAGGCGCTAGAGATTAGGATTGAGTATTGATCTATTTTCTCACAATACGCATTCAGGTTGCTTCCTGAATTTCATAAATCAATACATTTACGCATTCTCATATATACTCTCACTACTGTTAATTGTAATGCACACAAACTAAAATATGATAACAATTCACATTAGACGTGATTAGAGTGATTCAGATGGTTTAAACATACTTGTATACTGCACTTTAAGGGTTAAAATCTAAAACTTAGGTTGAATTTTTTATTTTATTTTTACTTTTTATGGAAACATATTTTATCACGAGTTAATATTCTACATAAAACATATGAAATTTTCATACTAAAAGTCTTTTTAAAATTTGATCATTAACCTTCTAAATCTTGATACTTGTCAAAAAAATGATTATGTTCTATGTTTCACTTTGCTTATTTTATGACAGTCAGGATTAAACAAAAGCTGTTTAAACAAAAGTTTATTATTTTGTAACCCACGATAAAAAAAATATGGGTTCCCATTTAAAAACCTAAGCGAGCTCTTAAAACACCACAGGAATGAAAACCCCATAACACGAGTGGATGAGGTTTTTTAACCATAAAACTTTTATTTGAATTTTTTTCTACAGTTAGTTCCTGAGGAAATAATTCAATGTTGAAAAACTTTGGTCCATCCTGTATATTGAAGGAATGATTGATTGTCTGAGTGATCCAGGATTACAATTATTATGGTACCTGTCTTCCAGCTGGTATCTGTCCTGACGGCTCGGGTAGTTGCGAGTGTCCGGGTAGTAATGTCCCGGATCTGTTGGACTTGCCTCCTGCCTTTCGTCATCGTACACAATGTACTCGTTGTTGTACAAATCGTCCAGTTCCTTCTCTCGGTTGTAATGGGCCTCCCGTAGTTCCGCCTGGGACCACCACATAGTTCAGAAACATTTTCTTGTATAGTCAAAGAAAGAACTTACAAATCCACCACAGAACTGGCAGACAAAAATTATGAGAAGTATCTAAAAATTTCTCTTCTAGTATTTTGTGATTTGTTGTTCCCCCTTACCCCCCCAAAGAGAAAAAGACGGTTGTCTCTGCATGTAGTCCTAAAAGGATCTTTGTGCCTCCCTTACTTATGTTTGTGCCCTCAGAATCTGAGACTTTTACATAAGCCAATCAAATTTGAGGGCTCATGTTCTCTGATGTCCTTGGGATTTTGAGATTAAATTAAGATATGTATGTAAATGTTTTAAGAAGTGGAGTAGAAAAACATACTTTTGTAGTTATATTTAAACAAATAGAAATTTGTTGAACGTTTATTTTTTTATGATTTTGAGAGGGGTTTTGTTACCAAATATATGTTTTATTTTCTCCAAAATCCTTTTATTATGCTCTCTTGATTCTAAAAATAGAATTTAAAAATATTTTTGGTTTCTAAATATAACTAGTGTTGATTTTCTCAGGTACCTAGCTTACAGCTATTCATTTATTTCATTCAAATTTTCTGGATATGTTCACTGAAATATGGAGATGTATATACTAAATTTAGCAACTAAAATAAATGCTTGCACTTCATATTAAAAGATTTTTCATAATAAAAGCACTACATCTTTGTCTTTGAAATAAATCTAAATATTTGTTATAGTACTATAATTTATAACAAAATCATTCTGACAGGAAATGATATACAACAATTATACCAAAACATCACAAAAATAAGTATTTTGTGTTTCTGTGAATATATAAGAAGATATAACATTTCCTGATGTTTCTAAACTATACACATTGTAACAATAATTGACTTGCAGTAATTAACTAAATTTAAATTACTCCCTGATGCCATTTTAAACTTAATGCATTTAACATAACGTGTTGACTGGCATGACCTGGTTGCTCCTAATGATTTTGTATCTGATGCCAAGGACATCTTGACAAGGTAAGTCAAGAATAAACCATCATGAGTTATTAAACAATTCCATGTAATTAGAAATGGTTTCTTAAGTATCAGAGTGACAAGATTTGATACTTTGTCATGTGGCTCTCATGGTGTGGACATGTATTTTTGTCTCCCTTTATTTTGTTTTTTACTTATCACCTATTTTACTTTTCTATTCCAGAATACATATATTCTTACCGATTATCAGTATTCTTTAGGTTTCGTTTTATTACGAGGATTACTGTTGGCTCTCATAGCAGAAGCAAATCACTTAACATCTACTTGTGTGCTAACGCTTTTTTTAATTTCTTTTATGAACAGTGTAACTATCAAAATAAGTGCAGAGCCTGTTAGAGGTACATTATTGCACAAAGTCGAATAAGAAATGAACTAAGATGTAATAATCAAAACAATTTTTTCTTAAGTCATTTTATGAGTTGTAAAAGTAGTATCCATAAAATGTAAACATGAACCGTTTCTTTAACGCTTAGATTACAATATTTAGGTTTTTTTATAATATTGAACAGTGGAAAATATCTGTAACTGTCCAAATTGTGGAAAATATTAGTTGATGGATGGACCAAATCATTTTTGTCAAATCCTAGATAAAAAAAATAAATTTAGAGATATTAATGAATTGGTACTTAACCCTGGAACTGGCAAACGCCCGATATCGGGCGTTTTAGTCGCATCCTAGATGGCAGCGCCCGATATCGGGCGTTTTAATATGTCTTTTATTTCTCAATATTACATACTTAAAACACGATCAAAGAGTATCGGTATTGATACCAATCGAAAGAGGAACGTTCAATAAATAAATAATACACTAATAAATAATTTTATCGTTTTATTACACGTCCAAACGTTTTATAATCTCTAGATAAAAATATGGAGGACGAAATCAAACAATTCGGGAAATGCAAAACCACTGCCTTCTCTCACTGTATTTCAGCTGATGTGAGCAATTCTCGAAATATGACTGCAGGCGTTGCAGTCATTTTTAAAAGACATTTTGGAAGGCCTTCCCATTCTGATTTTGTGAACAGCCACCTGACATGTCAAGTACCTGATGGTTCAGCTACGGTTTACGGCCTCGTAACAAAGCCGAAATATGATACAAAGCCAACATCTTACGATTATGCTCAAGCTTTTGCACAACTCCAAGAGGATTTAAAAAAAAGAAATCTCACGGAACTGATCTGCTCCCCCATGGGATGCGTCCGAGACAAAATATCAGTTGAGGATTTTGTAGCAAAAATAGTGAACTTCCAACTGAACACTGGAGCAAATGTAAAGATTGACACCTTTGAACAACCTACTGCTAAAAGAATCTTGTTCAATGGATATTCACACTCAGAGTTCATCAAATCCCTGCAACATTTCATCTCAATGCAGTATCAGAACAGAGCTGCCACTTACACAACTCCAGCTGAACTCTCCGGTGAAACTGGAAATACAACTGTTGAGTGCAAACAAGCTCCTACATGTGCAGTACTTGAGTCCGTCTCTGCTTGGAAAGATCCGGTTACTTTGGTGACTAGGGCATCGCACGAGTATAATTGGCTACAAGATCTCACAGTCTTCCCGGGGTTGCCTACAGTTGAAAATACACAAGACTCAATTCCTGACAGAGTTGAAGACATCACTTCTGTGGTCGGACAGTCCGATGACTCAACAGCTGGATGGAACAACAACTCACCAGCCATGCAAGACAGTGGCCCACTAACCGATGATCACACAGCAGGTGGGCAGACCATCAACCCACCAACCCAGCAGGCCAGTGGTTTACCGACCAGACAGTCCAGTGATGCAGTGGATGGGCAGACCATCAACCCACTAACCCAGCAGGCCAGTGGTTTACCGACCAGACAGTCCAGAGACACAGTGGATGGGCAGACCATCAACCCACCAACCCAGCAGGCCAGTGGTTTACCGACCAGACAGTCCAGTGAAGCAGTGGATGGGCAGATCATCAACCCACCAACCCAGCAGGCCAGCGGTCCACGAATTGGACAGACCACAGACACACTACACAATCAGGATAACGACGCATCGGATGAGTCTAGTGAAGTGGTGCTAAATGAATTTCTTGAGTGCTCTGATTATGGAGAAATTCTTTTAGCAGAGCACAATGTGGAGGCAGGTCTGACTTAGCACTGGGGTTGTCCAAGTGTACCTCTGGGACGTGGGAGAAGCAATTCTCTATTTTTCACCAAAATGTACAGCATTTGCCATCACGAATCAATCTATTAAAAGTAATAGCAGATGAAATTCAACCAGATATAATTGCCCTAACAGAACACAAAATGACATATTCAGAACTTGAAGTTTTAAATATTACAAATTATAACAAAATTTCACATTTTTCTAGAGTTACCTCTATTGGAGGAGGTACCCTGATTTTAGCTAGAAATTATATTAAATGCAATACATTTTTAATTCCCTCTATACAATCACTGCTGACTGAGAAAGAGTTTGAATGTTGTCTTACAGAGGTGCATGTTGGCACATACTCTTTTGTGTTGGCCTGTCTCTACAGAAGTCCTAAATATTGCTACATTGATCCTTTTTTGTCTAAGTTGGAGGTTTTGTGTAATATCTTGTGTAGTAAATTCAAAAATACTGTATTAGTAGGAGATTTCAACATTAATGTTTTGAATAAGGATACTGTTTACAACAAATTCAATAGTATTTTAAAATCGTTTAACTTACATGATAGATTTTCCAACCAGGGTCACTTTAGAATCACAAACAGCAATGGACAATATTATTACAAATCTACCTTCTAATAAAACTAGAGTCTCTGGCATCATAACACACATTTCCGACCATGATGCACAGATAATTGAAATTTTAGATCTTGGTGAAAGGCAGAACAGTGTAACGAATAAATATATTAGAAAATTTACACAGAGTAATATTAAGTCATTCTTAAGCAGCCTAGCAAATACGGCATGGTCGGATGTCTACCAAGCACCAGTGCGTATGAAATATGATGTGTTTTATTCTATTTTTAGTTATAATTTTGAAGTACATTTTCCTAAATTGATAGTCACCAAAAAAGAAAATCACAAAAGTAAATGGATAACTGATGAAATTAAATACAAGCAGTGTAAATTGAAAGACTTAGAAAAAAAACTGTAGGATACTTAAGGATATAAAATTAAAATCAAAAGTTAAAGAAATGAAAAAGGAATTGAAAAATGCTATATATATATATTGAAAAAAAGCAATACTTTGATCAAAAGATTAATAATTCTTGCAACATTTCAAAATCAACATGGCAATTAATTCAAACAGAAATAAATAAAAATCCAGTTTGTAAAAAAAATATTACAGTTTTTAGAGATATAAACAAGGAAGTTGTAAGTGATCCAATACAGGTTGGAAATATATTTAATACGTTTTTTGTAAACGTAGTTGATAAAACAGTATTACCCAATTTACCTTTTAGAAATGAAAAACAATTAAATTTTCCACATGCTCATACGACAAATAATAGATTTAGATTTAATCAGATTTCAGAAACTCATTTAAAAAAAATTGTCATGTCTTTTGAAAATAAACCATCATCTGGAAATGATGAGGTTACTATACAACTAATAAAACAATCTCTTCCATTCATTTTACAGCCATTAGTCCACTTAATAAATTCATCTCTAATTTCAAGCTATTTTCCGAATCAACTAAAGATTGCCAGATTAATCCCAATTATCAAAAAAGGTAACCCAAATGACCCCTCATGTTATAGGCCAGTGTCTCTTCTTCCTGTGTTTTCTAAAATATTTGAAAAAGTAGTTTATATTCAATTAGTGAATTATTTAGAAAACAATAAATTATTAGATAAGCAACAACATGGCTTCAGATCGGGAAAGTCCACTACTACCGCTGGCATTGACTTTATTCAGTCAATAATCAACTCGGTGGATAGGGGTGAAAAGGTAATTGGAATTTTCTTGGATCTCACACGGGCATTTGATAGCGTCTCACATCAAGAACTTCTTCTAATCTCTCTTAACAATCTAGGTATTCAAAATAGAGAATTGAATAACTTAGTTATTCAATTCATAAGAGTTAAATATGAATTGGTTTGAATCATATTTAACAGAGAGGAATCAATACGTGGAAATAGAGCACACATCATCTAAATTAAAACCAAGCAGGTGTCACATTATAAGAAAATATAAGTCTGAAATAGAAACCATTAAATACGGAGTCCCTCAAGGATCCATTTTGGGCCCATTACTTTTCCTCTGTTACATTAATGGACTACCTAAGGTGGTTCCGCAGGACTGTGGCATTTGTTTGTTTGCAGATGATACCAACATCACCATATCAGGTAATTCAGAAGAAGATATAGAAATATCTTCTCATATTAGTCTAAATTTAGTTAAACAATATTTAGATAACAAACAATTACTCTTAAATTCAACTAAATCAAATTTCATTTCGTTTTCCACTCAACAATCAAGAATAACACCCAAATTTGATATTAATTTAAATAATAATGATATATCCCAAGTTGAGCACACAAAATTTTTAGGACTCATAATTGACGAGAATCTGTCATGGAACAAACACCTGAGCACGTAATTTATAAAATGTCTTCTGGTATCTATGCACTCCGACAGATGTCGCAGATTTGTAGTATACAGACATTGCGGACTATATATTTCTCACTAGTACATTCACACTTAGCCTATGGAATTAGTATATATGGTGCAACGACAAAGAAAAATTTAGACAAAATTTTACGCCAACAAAAGAGAGCTCTTAGAGCAATGTTTAGACTAAAAAAAACAGAATCTGTCAAAAATTTGTTTTCAGAACACAAAATTTTAACTGTTTACAGTCTATACATATATGAGACAGTGATATATATAAAACAAAATGAGAGAAATGCAAAACCTACAAAAATTTTACATCATTATAATACTAGATTTAAAAGAAATGTCCCTCAGCACAAACTAGAATTTTTCAAAAAAAGAACTGATTTTATGGGCCATAAATTTTTAACAAAACTACCAACAAAAATAATAAATGAACAAAATCTTATTAAAATGAAAAAAGAGTTAAAAATATATTTGATAAATCTGGCTCTGTACTCCCTTGATGAGTTTTGGGAGGGAAGGTAGATAGGGAATGCCTGGTATATAATTTTAGTATTTCATGTATATAAGCTTCTGGATTGTTTATTTCTTATTACATTGTATAATTTTAATTTTAAATGACATATAGATTAATTAGTATATTGTAAAAAACTTATTGACACTATTCATGTACACGCTGTACTATGTACGAATAAAGAATTTTTGAATCTTGAAACTGTTTGTTTACATTCTCCCGCGTACCGCGCTAATTGCGCACGCAGCGATGAGTCAACTGGTTCATTCGGCAATTGTTATTTTGTCAGCTGGATTGTGTTCTGTCTGGTTTATTGTTTGTTTGAGTTCGTTGTAATGATGGTTGTGTATATGACACAATAATGGTAAGTTTTTTGTGCGTGGTTACGTAATGGATCGTAATTTCCGCGATCGTTCATTCCGAACTGGTTCATTCTGCTATTGTTATTTCGTCAGCTGGATGGTGTTCTGTCTGGTTTATTGTTTTTTGAGTTTGTTGTAATGATGGTTGTGTATATGACACAAACAATAGAAAATTAACCCTTTGCACGCCGTAGACGAAATAATCCGCGATGTTGTTTGGTCTTATAACGCCAAAGACGAAATAATCCGCCGATCGATAAAAATATATTTTATTACTGTTTTTTAAGTTTATAAGTTCAATACATAAGCCACAATACAAAGTAATGTACTGGCTTGACCAAATAGTCCAGTTGCAGCTGTCAGCTGGCCGCAGTAGGTAAACAGTAATTTGTTTTGTTGCTGGCAGCTGTTCTCTCACTCCCGTCTGAACGCCGATGACGATACTATCCGCCATTACCGACTGTCAGTGGAGCACGCATTGTGCCTTTGGGAAATGTTCTTGCGTTGTCATTCCTTATACAAACAGTTGTAAAAAGTTATTTTTACCATGTTTTAGGTGTTATAATAAAGATTTTATTGTTTCTTTTCTGTTGAGTAATTATGGCTGCAAGTCATGTCCCGAGACCCCATGGCTTCTACCCGATTTTTGTTTTGAAGTTTACCATACAACTGTATAAATCTAATATTATCAGAACTTATAAAACTAATCAAGATCAGCATATTACACTTTATATGTTTTCTTATCCTTGTACATAGATTTCATATTTTTCATCACATGCATTTGATTACTCTGTAACCTAAATTTGATTTTGATTGAAATATTCCATTATTACGAAAAAATTTGATTATTTTAATACAAGTATTACATTATTGTAAAATCTACTTTTTTGTGTGACTATTAGTCATTAGGAATGAATAAAAAATTTAGCTTTAAGGAATTTTCATTTTTATTTTTTCACCTTAAATAAGCGTAATCTAAAAAATGACTAAATTTATATCGGCGTTCAAAGGGTTAATATGAACTAATAGTTAAAAGATTGTACAAATCCAAGTGAGCTTTGAAGTTCTTACTTTTGATGGTAAGTAGCACTTTCGAAAGTCAGTGTATGATTTTTGTATCGTTTACCACATTTAAAAATAAATACCTTATAAACTATGTGTTGTTTTACTTTTACTCCGAATTAAATGCTCTTTCTTTTTTATATTTTGGATTTTGCATATCACTAACAACAACAATTTTACAAATCAAAAACTTTGAACTAACTTTTCTTTTTTCTAAAAAAAAGTTTTTTCATGAAGAGGTAGAGTAAGGATATTTTTTTTTGTTTTAATTATATTATGTGAAAAATGTTCCTTGAACAATGCTGAATAAAAAAATATATAATATGACATAGGTACTTTATAGTGAACATGTAATAATAAAATAAATATAAGGCAATGTTTTAAGTACTAAAATCACTCCGCCACTGAGAGAAATATGACCGCCAGTTCCAGGGTTAACAACAAAATATGATAGAGGTAATTTATTTGATTTCTTATCTATTAAATATATCTTACGTCTTGCTGAGCAGCTCTTATTTCTTCGGCTCGCGTACGTTTGGCTTCCGAGGCAACAGCAGAGCCGATGGCAGCACCCACCTGCTCCCTCTCATCCGTCACTGGATAGCCATCAATACAGACAGGGTGATAAGGGGGTGGAGCATATCCCTTCCATTGCTCTCTGCAATGTTAAATACAAGTCTTTAGTCAGTTCTTGTAGATCCTTCTAATGTGGAATAAATTTACAAATTTTCATCTCTGATGTTAACTTTCATGATCACTCAAAAAGTCACTTATACCACAAACTAAAGGAAAACTAAAATAAAAAATCTCTCAGCTGGAAATCATCCCATAATACAAAACTTAGGAGGTTATAAGTCTTGTATAGGAACTAAGAACTCAGTAAACACACACACACAGACATATATTGCTTTGATATGCAAATTACTCACTAAGACAGCTATTTGAAAAATAGTGAAAATAATAAATTGTATTTCAACAAGTGTTGCCCACAATAGGTATTATTGAATGTAGATAGAAAGATATAACACATGTTCATTATGTAATACATGTACTGGTCAAATAACAGGATTGAATCATTATGCAACAGTGTACAAAGGATCTTATTACTTTCCTATAACATGAGCACAAGATCATAAGATTTCTTAAACAGTTATTTTTTTAGATCATAACATTTTTTTAAATAAGTTTTTTTAGTCAAATATTTCGTTATAAAAAATAGAGATCAAATTATATAAAATGTTATTGTTTATTTTAGACAAAGATTTATTTTTTACGCATTTTAACCTAAACAATTTTATTTTACTTCAGGTGTATTATTTATGTATCTAGGACAAATATATCAATCTTTAAAAATAATTGTGCTTGAAAATAACAGCTCATTAGTATAAAAATAAATAGTTATGTCAGAAAATATTTAAATAAGAAACTGGTTATAAAAGCAACTGATATTAAACTAACTGAGTTTAATTAGAATGACCCTAATGTGTCGATTTAGAGGAATTCATGCATTTTTTAAAGAATTCACAATTATGACCTTACAATGTTACAATGTATGTATATTTATAACTGTATACCGGATGCAAAAGAACATTTAGGTAATTAATAAACGCATTAATATGTACATTGATATAGTATAAGGCAGCAAAATATAAGCCCCAGCAATTCTCTATAAAATTACAGGAAACAAAAATGTGCTACATCTACATGAAAATTCAATTATTTAATGAATTGGCTGAAAGTGCATGGGAAGTTATTAATAGGTTTATAATTATTTTTAATTAAATTGCTAAAATAAAAGTGTTTTTTACAGCACTGGTGAGTATCTGGTCTGTGATATTAGTGATGTACAATTAATTGTCCATATTAAATATTTATTATTTTATTCATACTTTGTATTTCATTACTACATGTGTATTTGTAGAATTTTTTGTTGTAATCTTGTTGTGATGTTGTTGATGGTTAAATAATTATTATTGTGATGTACCCGCTTGTTAACTGTTTTTGGTTGAATCCATGTTTGATGTATGAGTATGAATAGGTTTTAAGATGTAATAATTGACCATGATAATAAAAATTTAACCATGTCTATTGAACCATCTTTATCAAATGACAATAATGATCTGAATCTGATAAATAGTGACAGAGAAGATCTTGTAATTTAGCTGGGTAATATCAAAATCTAAATCTGTGTACAAACATTTAACTGCTTTTAAAATGTCGGTTATTGAATAGGTCACATATCACTTTGCATGTCCAATCATATTTTAAATGGTAATAATACTAATAAAATTAAATAGTACAGATAATAAGTATTAAATATAGAGTAGCCAAATAATTTTCACTTTTGAAATATACTTAATGAAGTCACTATTAAATTATGAGCATTTACAGCAGGTAATTCATTTCTGAATAAAACTTCCATTAGAGCTACAAATAATACAGTTATAATAAACTTATTTTGTCCAATTGTGCTATTATTAAAACCTCATGAGGTTTCAATGCAGCAAGAATATCACTATATTTTGCTGCATTGGTAAAACTGAAATTGAATAAAACTATGCAGGTAAATTCGATTTGCCAGTGAGGTAAAATCACAGCAACTGAGAGGTTAACTGTTACTTACCTAGGAATGAGCCAAGCATCCCCCAACGAGTGCCAGAGCTCTGTCTCTTTGCTAGTTACGCAGTTTATTAGCAGGTTGACTGCCTCTTGTGACAGCAGGGGGGAAACAACCTTGCTGGGCAAGTTGGGACCGTAATGGGTGTCATGGGAAGCATCCACGATCAGTGCCAAGGGTGTGAACAAGAAGTGCACCAACTCTGGAGCATTTGGGTCATGGATGTGGTGCTTCAGTTTTGCCTGTATACCATTAATAACAATTCAGTAAAATAATTTTCTTTTATAGTTTTATAATACATATAATGATTTAGGGACAGTGTAAAATTAATTTAGCAGTTAACTAATTTCAATTCATAATTAACTGTTGCGAGGAACAAAAATAGAACATCTCAACAATGTATTGTTTTTTCAATTAAGTTTAACATTTTTGTTAAGCCTTATAGTTTGACATACATAATTTGAAATAAATACAATAAACTGATACATTGTAAATCATTATTATTGCTTTAAAATGTTTGGTTTAAATGGCTGAAGGAACATTTACATAATGCCCCAAATTTAATCATGTGAATTCAGTATATTGAACCATTTCTAAGTTACTATAGATTTTAAAATAATGACTAAGTTTGTATAATCAAGTCTACTACGCAGACACATATGTCTATATAATTACCATGTTAAATTAGCCAAATTTTGATTAACCAAATAAAAAACAAAATATTGGACATTGGGTTTTGAATTTGAGTACTTATTATAGGTATCTTTTAAAGTATTAAAATTTTTACTTTGATATGTATATGTCTGATATACATATTTTCATTCTTTCAAAATATTGTTTTTCTTGTCATTTAATATTTTACTACATCACATATATATATATATATATATATATATATATATATATATATTTTTGTATAAATGAACAAAATTTTATTTTTGTTAACTGTCATGTTAGGAATATGTAGGTAAAATTAACTAAAAAATTACAAAAAATAATAACAGAAACCATCTGTATTTCATACAATGTTACTAACGAAAGATCAAAACAAAAAAGATTTTTATGAAATTGGGCACAAAATTGTAAACCACCATGTACCCACATATGATGTATATGTTATTGACGATTGAGTAATTATCATCTGAAATATAAAGTTAAGTTACTACAAACTCACTATATACAATGAAAATAGTAGATTATTTAATTAGTGATGATGTTACTTGGATAATACTACTTTAGAACAGACAAACAGAGCGATTGAAAAGACTTACAAGCAAATTAAACGACAGCTTAAACTTTTGGAAGATATCAACGAACTCTGCCTCTGGGGGTGGTTTGGCTCGCATAGTGAGCATGCCATCACCCATATCTTTCCTCTTGGACTTGCGATTTCTGGAAATGATAAAACATGTAAATATTTAAAGTAAAAAGTGCGGTAAGTAACAGATCTTTTATGCACAAATTGCTTAAATTTTATAAAAGCTCACTGACTCATCAAGTTATGATATATCATAACTCCCACGGTTAACCCAAAAACACAGTTAAAAATAAAGGGAGCCATTAACAATGTTAAACTAGTAATTAATTGCTAAATAAATTGGTTTTCGGTTAAACTTACCTAATAAGAACATTTGTGATCCATTTATATTGTCTATTTAGTTGAGAATCAAAATAAAGTTACATAATTTAATAATACCCACAAAAATTAATAAAAACGTACAAAATTTTTTATTTTACTGATGAGTTATGATTACTTATTATTCCATTGGAAGAAGTCAATCATTGTTTTGAGTGTTTTTGCAATAGCTTCCTTCCTTGTTATTGTCGAACATAACTTCCACAAAACCAGTTTGTCACAAAGTAAACCGTCTTACTGCCCCTTCAAATAACCTACCAATCACTCAATGTGCTTTATTCATCTTGGGCTCAGTCAGCAAACCCTCCTCGAAAACCAAGGGGAGAGTCTAAAAATAGCTATAACCACAACACTTGCTACTAGTGAACAGGCAGATGGACACTGGCCAGTGCACAGGCTACATGTGTCTGTCTTGTGTTGTTATTACGACTGCTCTTTTTTGCTCACTACACTGCAATGCCAATTGTTATTTTAAAAAGTTATCTCACCTTATCTACAAATGCTGCATGATGGTTCTGTATCTGATATTTACAATTAGTATTATTAAAACTCAATTTAAATTAAAATAAAGCAAAATTTCACAAAAGTGATACACAATTGTTTCCAATTTGCATTCACCATAGAATAATTTTTTTTCACCAAAATTTATCCCAGCTAATCCACAACATGGTTATATGTATACGAGTGTGCGTGTATATATATATATGGTTTTGATAATTGAAATAAAATTTATAATAAATTTTCTGAAAACAGAAAAATTTAATTTTTTAACACTACGTAAAACACGTTGTAACAGGTCATATCACTACATGAATCACAGGCATTTAAAGTAGGAATTGTGTAATTCTTTAACGAGACAACCCCCCCCCCCAAAAAAAAAACTACTGAGGATAAAATTTGACTTTTTATAGCATGTATATGAGTCACAAGTTCAGAAAGTAATCTTTATGATTTTTGACTTAAGGAAATAAACATTTTTCAAATGAAATTTAACTTAAGAAAATAACATGTTTTTTAACAAAACAATGTTATTATGTTAATGAAACATATGTTGTTACAAATAAAAAACACTTAATTTTGTCATATCATTTTGCAATGCAATCATTTTTCATATACATACACACACATGAACACTAATAAAAATCACTGTTCATTAAAAAAAATAGATACTTTTCTCAGAAAAGTAAATAATTTTAAGGCCATACCAATTCTTTGACCATCAATTTAATACAGCATTAATTCCACTTCACTTTTGTCTAACTCTTTGGATTAGTTGAAATAGCAAAAGAGAATACCTTTTCCTACGTTCAAGTTCTCTGGATGCAGCTGCAGCATGTTGAAGTCTGGCAATGAATTTCTCAATGTCATCGAAACAATGGTTCAGTATGGCTACGTCCCTACCATACTTCTCGCTGGATGTGGAGCTTGTCTCATCATCACGGCCGACGCCCAGCTCACTACCCCCACGGCCTTCTGGATCTGACAACAGACATCCAGACACTTTACAATTGTCATTCATCAATTTAAAAAATACAGTGGCATTTCATTGCTAAACAAGACTTACACATCACATGTAGCATTACACAGTGATTTTTAGGTAGTTTTCAATAAAAGTTCATTAATAATTCATAGACTCCATAACCTTTAATATCGTATTACAAATCTTGAATTGACTTCAGTTGTACTTTTAATGTCAAATTTGTAGACAACTTAATGTAAATAACTTAAAGACTGTTAAAATCAAATAGCAGAAATTTTAGGAAGATTCCATAAAACACATAACTAAAGCTAACAAAGTTAACTACTATATAGGTATTTTGTAAATTTGAACAAAGTGTTAAAGTTTTAGTTCAACAACTCGAACTTAGATACAGTGTCAATTATGGAGTATTCACACATGCAACTGTGACTCATTCACCCATTGCTCTGTCAAGGTGACTCACATGTATACTGTAAGTGCATGTCCAGGAACTCCATACATTTGAGTGAATGTGACACTCACCAGAAAGACGGAAATATTTTAAGAACTCCATTGTGTAAGTGATATTTCGATATGGTGTGAACCATAAAAATTAAATTTCTGTTAAGATACCACCAACATAAGCCTAAGAACTATGATGAATTGGTGTGCTTGTATCTATTACACAGTGAATTCATCTCATAGCGTTTATGAAATTGGTCAGGGTTTTTGGAGGACAATTACAGCGAACCTCACCATTGTGGTTCTAAATACTAGTGTAACTAACAATGATGTCTCATCATCCAACCATTCTGTAGTGAGCCTGCCGTGCTATCATAGTTTCTGCCCTACTTATTTAGCTGGAAATAATTCCTTCCTGCCACCTATACAATTTCTTCTTTTCTTACTAACATTCTTAGATTACTATCAGTTTCATTATAATGCAAACACAAGCAATGTTAGGCTGGTAACATTCCTAATTATGTTACTCCCAATAATATCAAATTTAAAAATTAACAAAGCTATAGGACCCAAGAAACACAACTAGGAGAACTATGTGAACAGGCTTTCATACTGTTTGTTTATTATGTCAGACAAACAGAGATATACATATTCAGTCAAAAATGGGAAGTGTGTTATTTGTGATTTAAATTTTATAAAATAATTTAAATGGATATTTTTTTTATAATTAGAATTATTGTTTCAATATGTTTACTTGATGGTCAAAATATAACAGTTATTATCATCATGACACAGTAACCCAAGAAAGTTTACCAAACCTTTGAATTAATAATAAAAATTAAAATAAATTATCTGAATTTAAGTGCTAATTGCACAAGTATAGTGATGGTTACTCTTTGTTAACTAGATCGTAAAACAAAAATTAATATAATTTATGATCACGTTTCTGATTCCATGTTATGTAGAAATACAATAAGCTTTTTCATCAAAAGTGAAAGGGGCTTATCCTTACTAGAAGAGAAGGGGAAATGCAACCCACAGTTGTCAGCAGAGATCTAAATGTGACATAGAGAAAGCATATCACAATCATTCTAAAGTGAAATCTGATGATAATAAATGTCTGTCCATACGTCATAAAATGGAGTATGTTCATCCTTAGTAAAATTGTTAGTATAAATCTACATAGGAAATGTTGAAACCTTACAGGAATGTCATGAGGTATGTCAAAACTATAAAATGTTTTTAGCAACTTAGATGTATATCAATATAATTTCAATAAAGATTGAATTACAAAAAGTACTTCCTCCGCTGGGACTTGAGTCCAGATCTCTCACTTGTCAGGTGAGCCAATATATATTTGTGTTTCATTGATAAGAAACTACAATCCTTCCTTAATGGAAATTCATATTGACATGTCCTGACATAATGCAATATTTCTTAAATTTATAAAAATGTTTTTAATTTTATTAATTTTTAATTTTCAAGTTTTCCTAGGTGTGCATATGTTCTTGCAATAACAAAAACACATTAACAGCACCACTTTTGTTTGTCCGGGTTTACCAAAGAAATCATTTCCATTATAAACAAGTGAGTTAAGGCAACTCAAGGTCGTGTCACAGTAAACACATTATATTGTATGTCCATCTCCTTTCTATGATTTCACTACAATAATATTTAATTTCACTTGTAAATTTTATTCGAACTACAATAATTTCAGCTATCATATCTAAGGAGGATATATATACATAGATTGATAATGATTAATTTACTCTTTCCTTATCAAATCAATACCGACATTAACATCCTTAGCAAAGTAGTATTATACAAAACAAAACTTTAACTTAAACCGTTTAAACTTAATATAATTTAACAATAAAATCAGAAATTTGAAGAAAATTAAAAATTAAAATCAAAAGCAATTTAAAGCATACAAGTTTTAAATCTTTAATGTAAAAAATAAATTTTAATCTAAATTAAAATAACAATTTTAAATTAACAAGAAAAAGTATCCACTGATGATTTTAATAATATCGTACAGCAAATTGTCTGAGAATAACTCTAATAACTTTGGAGTAGATGTCCATTTGAATCTAGCCATTAAAAGAAAGCAGAGGAGGCAGGCAACAATGGAGTTAATGCTGCGGACATAATGGAATTGCTGGTGGATAAATGCAACTCATTAATGGACTGGAAAGTGGAATTGATCCATTGGAATGGAGGGAGCTGCCACTGAATGGACTGTGCAGGTAGTGAAAGTGGCTCAGGTCTGGCAGGCCACTGCTCCCACACTTTCTGCATCTTACACCAGTGTATGGAGATTAGACAAAGCAATTAGCCCACCAACCCACCCACTACTAACACCTTCACTGTTACTTACTCACTCTAGCTTATCCTCTTTTGTAAAAAATCTTTTGAAAGTTCATTTCAAACATAAATAGAAATTTAGAAAACTTAATTACAAGATTGTTTAATTAGGTATTTATTCACAAATTTTATTAGCATTCTTCAAAGATCTGTTACTATAAATTTGATATCTCTTAAACATTTTAGAGAGTTCTTGCATGAGACTTTCAGATTGGAACTTATTTTGTACTTTAGAACCAACATTAATAATTATTCGTCATGCTTAAATAATAAGTTGATTGAATTTTCATTACTTTAAAAAAAAATTACAGCTTCAGTTCATAAAATAAAAATTTGATTGGATTTTGATTATTTTGCAAAAATTATAGCTTTAGTGCGATTTCTCAATGAAATAACAATTAGAATGGTTTTTATTAGTATACTTTATAAAAAAACTACAGTTTCAATATGATTCTTGTCTAATATAACAACTTGATTGAATTTGGAATACTTTGCAAAAATACAGGTTTAGTACGACACAACAATTAACTTATATACATATATAAAGTGTGTGTGTGTGTGTGTGTGTGTGTGTGTGTGTGTGTGTGTGTGTGTGTGTGTGTGTGTGTGTGTGTGTGTGTGTGTGTGTGTGTGTGTGTGTGTGTGTTTTAAGCATGGTTATATATTTATAATGAAATAAAATTCATTGTGTTTAAAAATGGACTTAAAAATAAAATATATATGTTTACTTGGTCTAGCTTTTCTTAACAAATATCCAAGTAAAAAGTTAACCTTATTTAAACCGATTTTTAGTCAAGAATAAAGTAAAGTATTCAAATAGAATATAGTATTCCCGTTCTGTAACATTGGTCAGTACATAAAACCAAAAGTTGTCTTCATTTAGCAAGTCAGCTCATCTAAAGTTTTTTTACTAATTTTTATCTTCCTTTGTTTTTAAGTTAAAAACTGGTTTCTGACTAATTATTTTTTAGTAAATTATTATAAATGTATAGTTTATTATTATTATATTCCATCAGATAAAAAAACTACAACTCATGGAATTACAGAGTGATTATCATAATAAAATTACAGCTTTAAAAAATATAAAACAGGGATTAAGTCTTAGAACAACAGCTTGCTCCTGTATTTTATACTTATTCAGTGTTTTTTGTAAAAGTTTGTGACAATGAAAAGATAATAATTCTGTTAGTTCTATTTTACTAACAAATGAAGACAGTTTTTAATCTAAAATGAGCTAAGTGTGAAATTTGGAGCTGATGTGTGAACACACACCCCAAGGTGTGAGCTAGTGAGGGCACACAATGAGCAGAAAGTGAAGAATGCACTGATCATTTAGTCCACTTCTACTTTCTCTCACTAATTGACACCTAAAATATTACACTGCACAATCTTTACTTGCTATATGCAAACATAAACCTTGACTCTGTTATATTGTTAGATAAAATTTTAAATATAGTAATTTGTAAAAATGCTGAACTTGTGCATCAAATTTTAATTTTTTCTAGGCAATGTAGTTTAAATCCTGTAGAACTAACTAATTTTAATATATAATCCGATAGTATGCATTATAATACACAAAAGTTCTTAGGCCACATATTGAAAGCATTTACCAGGAATGTCTATGAAGAAATTGTTATTAAAATATTAAATAAGAATAATTGTGTTAATCTGGGTTTTAATGCCTATAAAATGACACTCTTATAACATATATTGCATATTGTTTGAAAGGGGCTTTATTGCTCTTAAAAGCTGTATTTTCTTAGAAGAAAACAATAACTATGTAAACTTCTCCAGTTTCATTAACTATATAAACTTCAGTTTAAACTTGGAAAATTTAAGCAAATAAACTTGACACAATATATTATATGATTTAAACAGAAGTACACAAAGAAATAAAATTGAAATATTAAGTAAGTAGGTCCAGCCACTGTCAGTTAATAACCAGAGTGACAAAAACAGTGCTGTAATTGGATTAAAATAGTGGTAAAGTGTACTGCTATTACAAAGTATATTAAAACTTTAATGTTTCCAGTTAGAAGCAACACTAATGAAATAAGTAGCTGTAGCAACCCTTGGCAGTGACATAGTGATAGGTGGTAGAGGACGCTTGCCTTTGCATAATTGTCAGAAAGATATAAGGTCTGTCTCGATGTGGCTTTTTAGTTGAAGGAGATAGTCTTGCTGTAATGATCAGCTGGTAGGGGGCTGAAGTGGAAGTCCCTTGTGTAGCATTAATTCTTAGAAAAGTAGAAGGGCTCAGTTTTGCTAGTTCATGCCAGTCCATTGATAAAGGTTTCCAGTCTTGCCTTAGCAGTAAAATAATACAGGGGTTCAGTATCACTATGACTACCAGGTAGCAGGATTCTCCCAAGTCAAGCTGTGGCAATCAGGCGGTGGGTGCTCTAGTCAAACAATGGTAGTGAGTGAGGCTGAGTCTAAACAAGCAGGCCTAGTCTTGTAATGATGGTCTGAAAGGTAGAGGTTCCCATTCAAGACATGGCTGTAAGACTACGGGGTTCTTCATGATGATAGGGGGTCCAAATTTCACCATAGTGGTCATGTGGTAGGAGCCCATGGAGCAATTCATGGCAAAGTGGCATTAGGTTAATAATTTGATTATTTATACGTAACTCTATACGTAGCCTTGATTTATCAATAAATTATATGTGCTTTTATACTGCAATAATTTCTTCAGTTCATTTTTTATTTTAATAAACATTTAGGCCAAGCTAGAGTATCCAACACTATCCAATGAAGTTGAAGCGAGTTAACATCATGATCTATAGATAGATATATGAGTAATGCATGTAGGCCAAAACACAGTATTGGGAGGCATCATGCAGATACCATGTTCCAGCTCTGTAGTGTGGTTGGCATGTGGTTAGCCTTGGCAGTAGTATTACAGAGCACAACTGTCTGTATGTCTGGGATAGGTCACTCGTTCACAAGGCCTTCAACAAATACCACATCTCTGCCTCTACTTCCTTAGTAATCAAACCTCCATACTCAACCATGATTTAAAATGTAATAATTAGTTAACAATGAATTTTCTAATGTCAAGAGTTCTATGTGTCTATTACAAAGACCATGCCACTAAATATTTAATAATTACACAAATATTAAGATATAAACCTGATCATTATTAGACTATACATAAACATCAGACAAAGATATATTTAAATCATCACTTCTAGTTCTGAACCATATTCTTTATTAAAGGTAAAGATAATAACTATATCCTTTTGCATAAATTAACTTTGGTGTAATAATTGATTTGGTGTAAATATATTTTTATCTTCTTCAAAATTTCATTCAGATGTTTCATTGAAACAATTTCAAATTCATATATTTAATCTTAGGTAAATTTGAACTTTTGCCAACACTTATCAATACATCAAGGTGGAAATATTTTAAAGATCTAGGTTTTGGTTTTTGTTTGGAGAAAGCAAGATAAATATTACAACAGATATTTTAATAAAATTTAAAAGTACATGTTTGTTAACTCTTCAGCGTAATGCTCATAATCACAATGGTGAAAAAAGTATATATTTTAAAATAGAAAAAAGTTATTTAGTTTTGAATTTGAAGACTTATGTTTTTTGAGAATATAAAAAGATTGCTGTATATAGAAGGAGAAGGGTTATTAAAATGAATATTGTTGGTCAATTTTAGTAGTTTCATTAAAATCTAGGTATATTAAAGAGCCAATTAAAATTAAACAATTTAAAAAATAAAATAAATTACATATTTGTAACATACAAAATCTTTATATTACAACTTATTATATGAATAGAATGTTACTATTACTGGCCTTCAGAACTCATTGCTAACAATTTAGATCTAGACCTGAGTCAAGTTTAAAATAAGACGTTACAAAGTTACTGTTTGGAACACACAAAATTAAGTAATAAATCTGTTAATACTTTTAAAGATGTAGGTACTCCCAAACCCAAATTTCCCTACAAAACTGAGTAAAGAGATTTCGCCCCCTTCCCTTCTCCAAATTTTTCCTACAAAACTGAGTAAAGAAATATATTGTAATATGTAATAAATTGTTAATTTCGGTACTGTGATTAATTTAGTTTTAATGTGCTCATATAAATTAAACTAATCTGCATGCAATAACTTAACCTATTGTGTGAAAAAATTTAAAAAAATATTTGTTTTGTTTCTTTGAATAAATGTAAAAAATACTCATAAAATTATCTATTAAGGTCAATTTTAACTTGTCTTTATAATTTATATACTAACTAATTATAAACTAACTTAATATACTATTTACACATGTTATAATAAACAAATTTATTTAAAATTTTCAGTATTTTATTTGACTTGACATTTATACTCAAATTAAACTAACGGATTAAATTTAAAATCAAGCTAGTCTCTTTATTAAGCTTATACAACAAGACCACATTAACAAGAAAGAATATTTATTTTGCATCATATTGCTTATAGGTTGAAACAATGGACAGTAGATTACGAAATATTTGGCAATAACAATTGGGCCAGGCATACCACTGATTATAATGTTACATAATAAAGTGACATAAAGACCTACTACTGTAAACCTGCCAATACGGGAGAGCCGGATGTCTTTTGTGTGGCATATCCGTGTAGGGGAAGATCCTGCCTGTCATGTTGGGAGCACACACTGAGTGACACAATCACATGTCTATAGCAACTGCTGCTGCTACTGACTGTCTGGAGGCTGACTAACCAGGCCACTCTGGAGTGAAAGTAAAGCCATGCTGTCAGTCCACCAGGACCAGAGTTGCAATTCTCCTCTCTTCTCCTTTCCTCTCACTACTGCTGTTTCTCCTTACCCCCTCCCCTTTATGTGTCACTCCTCCTCTCCCTCCATTTGGTGTTGGTCAACCTGGCATTGCATTTACTTGACGTTTCTTTCCCACAAGAAAGTTCCCTGACTTCTTTACTGCATACCATATAAGTGATGTTAACCCATGATAAGGCAAAACACACTTCTCTAATTGGAAGTTCGACATCAAGATTTAACTACTTGTGAATTTAAGTTTAAATATAAGTTAAGAAACAATTACACTTAAAATTAAAAAAATCTCAATTTAGATCAAATCGGTAAAAATTAATGTTATTGTTATTTCTAAATAATATTACTATGCTTTATTTAGTTTACGGATGAAAGGTTAACGATCGTATATATGTGTTTAATTATTTTACCACAAAAATTGGAAAATTGGTGGAATAAAGAATTTCAATAAATTATTTGATTATTTTAATAAAAATATTTCTTCTTAATTTCATTTTATCTCACTGTCAAAATAATCTGTTCTAATTTTAAAATATTTTATCAATCACACATTTTTATAAGAGAAAGAGGAATTTCAAAATATCAGTGACATTGTCAACTTTAAGTATAAGGCATAATTGTTTTGTTTTGCTGTTAATGTGGTGAGAGGGATGTTTGGTTGGAAAAATAGAATCCTAATATCTTAAATAACTATTTTTGGATAGGGCATGTGTGTGTGTGTGTGTGTGTGTGTGTGTGTGTGTGTGTGTGTGTGTGTGTGTGTGTGTGTGTGTTGTTGTTGTTGTTGTTGTTGTTGTTGTTGAATTGTTTTAGTGCTTTATGTTTCATATGTCACAGGTATGGGATTGGATGTCATATATTTACAGTGCTTGCCACCTATGGCTTAAGTGGAACCAAAATAAAAGGAAAAAAAAGTACTTGAAACTAGCTAATAAGATCTTGCATAGAAATTTTGATTCTATTTCAACTACATCAAAATCTACAGTAATGGAGGGAAAGTATTATAATACAGTTCATGCAAGAAAGATTAGAATGAATGATATATTAAAATGAACTGTAAATATTAATTTGATTCTCAAATAATTATTTGTTAATATGAATTTGCCTAAATATTAGTCAGCTGCCTAAATATGTTCAGTAACTATACCCATTCCCATTCTTAACATGTGTATATGAATATAAAGCCAAAAGCTTGTTCATGAGACTTAAGTTATTAGGTATATTTCAATTCAATCGTTATACCCAAAATTAGACGTGGTGAAAATTTCATATTTCAAATAGCAATTAAAGAAAACATTTTAATCTTATTCTTATAGTGGTGTCATATTAAAAATTGGGATTTTACCGTCTTGTAAGACAAATTTTATAACCATATTTCCTTATTTGTTCTTACTTTAACACTTATGAAAACAAAACAAATGGTTTGGGATATCTTTATTAATAACTTGATGTTGTTTGAGTTTCTTTTGAATTATTTTTTACATTTGCCATAAAAAATTGTCCCTAAATTTTTCCCTGATGAGTGACATGAGAAATATAAATGGAAAGGCAGTCGTGGGACTGACCAACTGAAGTGACTACTTATAACGCGGGCTGTGTATGTAAAATTTAAATTTCCTAATTATTAAATGGTTATTTTTTATTTCAAAATAATATGAGACACTCAAGTCTTTAACATAAAAAGTTGTATATTTTCTATGTATTTTATACATATTTTTGAAATATTTTGTATATTTCATATATTAAAATAATCACTGACTTCTAAATATTAAAGTAATAAATATTTATACATTTTCATTATTATCATTTATATTAGTTTCCATAATCATTCAGTATCATTTTCACTAAAATCTTGTATTTCTGAAATAATGACTTCATTTTCATTGTCATTAAATTCTAAAAATAAGATTAATGGTTTATAATAACTAAAATAAAAATTAAAAATTCTGGAATAAAATCTTGTTAAATATTTTGTAAACACAGCATATATTGTTGTTCAGTATTTTGTTGTACTTATGTTAAATAGAGTTAAATGACTTATATTTTAAAAAGTAATTAATGGTTTTGACTTCAGTAAAATTTGTATTAAAATCTGTATTTACGTAATTTATTTTTTAAGTGAATGTGAGGTAAGGAAGGCTCAATGTAATTGAGTAAAGGTTATAACTATAATAAACAGAAAGACTAATTTTCTTCCAGGATTAGGCTAAATTACACCACAGCTTTGTTAGCTGGAAAAGATCTTATCAATTTATTTTAAATCCTTTTTTAAATCTCATCAGGATGTAACTAGTAGTGAACTGGAATAGGAATTAATATTGACTGCGCTGAATTCAATTTAAATCTGATGAGGTTTAAATACTGATATTACATGATGCAGTAACTTAATCAATTTTACATTGGATTCATTAATAAATAAATTATTAGTTCATAGATTTATTGAAACCAGTATTTTACCATGTATTTTAGACTCTTTGCAACACTTATTTGGTGTTGGAAGTTTTTTAGTGTGATAAGTCAACATAGCTACTAATAGCAGAGTATGAATTGATTTTGTAAATTTTGACAGCTTTTAAATTGGAGCTTAAGTAACCTAACCCAAAAAATTCTATAACCAAGGAAAGTCTGCATAAGCAGAGATAGATCTAGACAATGCGATATTTTGGATAACATTTACGTCAATAATAATATGAGGAACCTGATCGAATAGTTAGAAAAGTAACCTGATCGAATAGTTAGAAAAGTAACCTGATCGAATAGTTAGAAAAGTAACCTGATCGAATAGTTAGAAAAGTAACCTGATCGAATAGTTAGAAAACAAATCATTGTAAAACACTACTAGACTAGAGAAGCATTTTGTCATTTTTCTTATTATATATAATGTTATGTGTTATTGTGGTTTATATTTCCCTTTTAATCTCTAACAGATTTTTCAATGACGTCAAAGTTTGTCAATTCAGATCACATGTTTAGATAATGGTTTGTTTATGTTTCGGTAGAGCTGTCATTCTACTTTGAAAACATGTGCAAAACATACATCCATAGCCTGTCAAAATAAGTAGTCACTTCAACAAGGAGCAACAGTAACCTCTCACTAGCACACCTGGATAGCCACTTAACGGAGATGAGACCCTGACATTGAAATAGCTGCGATAGTCCCACCCCTCGCGGCTACAGAGTGAGCAAGCGTGACGTGACGCAACACAAAAATTTTCTCCCATGCAAAGCATACATCCATAGTCCACCAAAAGTAGTTACTTTAAAAATAATTCAAACTGAATGAATTCAACGCTCCTTACAGATTTGACTTTGCCAAACAATGTTGGATGATAAGCAGCAACCAATTTCAGATAGAGAAAATGTAATAATAATTTTATATACGAGTAGAGTGGTGTATACATAGTAATTTCAAATTTCAATAATTACTTTTGAAAGAAGATTACTATTTATTTAAACCACATTAGGAAATTAAAACTTTTCCTCTCCCCATTTTGAGAAAAGATGTAATTTAAAAAATGCTCAGAATATATGCAGTTTAACTAATATCCTCTAAACTGTTTATTTTATTTTCATAATTAAAAGAACGAAAAGAAAGAGGTGGTGTACTATATTTCCTGGTATATTTTATAAATTTACAATGAAGTTTTTAATAATTTAATGGTTGTAGAGTTTTATGGGAAATCCAAAAAATCTACCTTAGTTGAATCGTTACGCCAATATTTTTGTCTGATTTTACCAAAACTATTAGTAAGGGTAGGTTATAGATAATTTATTGTTTATTTGGAGAATAACAATTTATTTATTGGATAAACAAACAAAATGTGATGTTGGCAAATATTTTCTTTGAACCATGTTTATGCATTCAAATATGTTTCTGTTCTCTAGACAATACTACTTACCACATCTTCATTACATCTATTTTAAAGCAATGCATTGTGATATTTATTAACAAGCAAACATTATATAAAATTTAAATTTGATGCATACTGGACTTTGTGCTCAAAACAATTCAGCTATTGCATACAGTTTCATTTAATACAAGATTCTTTTTGTATTTGTGTTTCTTAACTCAAAAATTAAATGATGTTGTGAGAGAGGGGCAGGAGCGGCATTAGGGTAGGGCGCGGCTGTGCGACCCCCCAGGAGCGCTGGAGGAAAAGAGGCGCCACTGGCCTTTTTTTGTATGTAATTGAATAGCAGTTAGGGGGCGCCGAAGAAATCTCGCCCAGGGCGCTAGTAGTGCTAAAACCGGCACTGGGTAGGGGAGAGGAGGAACAAAACATTTTCTAAATGGAACACTTTTTAATGTGTGGCTAATATGCTATTATAGTCAAGTGGTATGTAAAAATATACAAGGTATCCCAGAATTCTCTACCACCCTTTACATACGTTATTCCTGAACCAAATACAAGCAAAAATATCATATTTTAACTTTTGAAAACTCAATAATTACATGTACAGACGCCATTTTGTATATTTAATTTAACTATTTTGAATTTCAGAACAGCTTCTTGTAATATATTAAAATTTGGTATAAAGCCTTACAGTGTAATAAAAGAAAAACTAAGAACTTTTTACAAGCATTATTTTCAAAATGGCAGCCTCTTAGAATCTTTTAACACAAATACCTTAAAAACAGCATATGATGAAAAAGTTAGTTATTACATTTTAGTTAGGTAATTTAATTAAAAATCAAACGATACCAAGTTCAAGAAAATCGGTTGATAAATAAGGAAGATACTTTCTTTTAAGAGCCGAGTACCTACTAATGCCAAGTGTCAATTTTACAGAACTGTTAGTGAGCCAAAACAATCAGCTGTTTTAATTTTATCTGCTCTAATCAGCTGATTATAACATTATATCGTAGAACTGTGGTGCTAATATAATAATATATTTATTTTCTCAAACAAGCATTACTAGAGTTACATAACAATTACAGTAGTACAAACTTAACTTAATCTAAATATAAAACTTCAACAAATCATTGTACAGGTCTGACCAGTACAATGCTGCCGGATAATTTAACAATGATATAAAAACGCATAAAAAAGCTTGAAGAGAAGATAAAGGTGAAACCTCCAAGCCAAGCCTGTGTGGAGGGACCATTACCAATATCCTTACCTATTGAAGGATTTAGGTTTCTTTTCATTGAAACACAAGCAAATCAAAATGTTTATAATGTATAAAAATAACAGATTTATTTCTGCAGGATTGTTAATCAATCTCTCAATTAGGTAAAACATGAATTATTTTTCTCAAAAGAGAGTACAAAATCGAATTTGGATTAACTCTACTGACGCGGTTCAAGATGTGCAACCAAACTGATGGTGGCAATACTGATTACCGCTAGTTCAATACTGTCAATACTGGACAGAAACTATTCAGCAGTAAAAATTACTTTTTAAATTCAAAATTATTTTGTACTTTTCGTTAATACAAAAACATATGTACATTCATTAATCATATGTAAATGAAGTTTTGTTTGTTTTGTTATAAGTATTTTTTATTACAATATATATTTTAAAAAGAACCCTAAACCCTAAGATAGGTAGGGATATTTTAACCAAAGTTCGATAATATAATGTTATAATCAGCTAGTTAGAGCAGCTAAAATTAGAATAATTGATTGTTATGGCTCACATGCAGTTCTGTAACATAATGACACTTAACATTAGTTGGCACTAGGCTCTTTAAAAGAAAATATCTCCCTTAAATATGAAATAAATATCAACCGATTTTCTTAAACTTGGTATCATTCGATTTATAGTTAAATTGTCAAAATAAAATGTAATAAAAGTGATTTTGTTTTTATTATATGATGTTTTTAAGATACTAACGCTTAACGATTTTAAGAATCCACAATTTTTACAATAAAACTTGTACAAAATTATTATTTTTACTGCAGTTAGGTTACAAAGCTATGTACCAAATACAATTCAACTTATTATAACAAGTTGTTATAAAGTTATAAATAAATAAGAAAAATTACAAAATGGTGGGCGTTCAGAAAACTATTCAGTTTTCGAAAGCATGAATTTAAGAGTAATACCTGAAAAGATTGCTAGATCTGGACCCAAAAATAAAAAAATGTTATATCAAATTTTTGAAACATTTGTAAAAATTCAACTCCAATGGCATACCAAAAAAAAGGTAATGTTTTTACCAAATCCAAATGTATTCTTTGTATAAAATAGAGCCAAAATTTGTCCTTTTCACACCAGGGTCCAAGAGAAGAACAGCATAAAACATAATGGAATGAAGTACCAGACTAAAGGCACTCTCTTTCTCAAATTAAGATTGCTTTTAGATTTTTAAATAGTTGCCAATGAGCCTAGAAATAAAAATGTAACAGTTAGCGATCAAATGTTAAAAAGCACTTGAGCAGAATCAAATAAATGGAAACTGTTACCAAATCCAAAAATAACTAATCCCACTGGCAAAAAAATGCAAATATCAAAACTCTGTAGATTTTGTTTTAAACATAGGCAAATGGCACTAAAGTATTATAATTTCCCAATCAGAGTTAGCAATGTTTAAAACTAAAAATAATGGAATAGCTCATAAAAAACTTAGTCTGGGCAAGTAAATTTGGTACAAGTCATGTGTCATGTTGTGTTATGTTCAAAGCGCCATTTTTTCCGAAAACTCAGGTAATGCAAGCATAAAGCTAAGACACAGGTGTTTACTATGTAAGAAGAATTGCAGAAGTAACAAGACATTTAGACCTGTCAAGGTGGTGGATGGTCCATCTTGGTGAAAAACTGAAGCATTCAGTTCTGGTAGTGTGCAGACTGTATAAATAGAATATCCTTCACTTTTAAGATACATTCCATTATTAGGTTTTTATTGGAAAAACATTATAAACCAATCGAAATTTATCACCAACTTTATGATGTGTACGGAAAAGGAATGAGTAAAATCCAATGATGCAATGATATATTGATTTTCCTCAAATTTCAGGACGTTTGGTGAATGGAACTGTGATGGAAAAGCTTGGTTACTCGTATTTTGTACTAGATGGAAGAAATAGTTGCTGCAATAATGAACTTCATTGAATATTACAACAAAAATGGTAATAAAGATGATGATTGTATCATAAATAGGGACTAGATTTTCAAGATTTAAGATCTTTATTGGCATTAAATAACATTTTCAGTTACAACAGGCTTCGCCATGAAAAAACATTTTACATAAAAACTAATTTATACGCCTAATTGGTTATATATTTATATAAAAGTTGTACATTAACCAGATGTATTTTGTAACAGATCAAACATGTTGCACTTATGTACTCGTCAACAGAGTAAAAGCTTTTGTCTTAAGCCAAGTTGAAACCCTTAGTTTAAACTTATTAACCCTCCAGCTGGTATGAAACAAATTTTCGTCGCCAAAGGCCCGTCCGATTTGGCAAGGACGAATATTCGTTGCCAAAGTAGACATGTACAGTTATTGAAATTTAAGGAACATAAATAAATAAATAACATATAACAATAAATCATTTTGTGGTTATATAAATGATTTTTATTTGATATATTCTGGAAGAGCATTAACTATAGTACCGATTTACTGTTCTTACTTCGATTATTGTCTTCTTTGTTTACCGTAAAACATCGTTCTCTATGGACAGCTGACGTGAACATAGTACGGGTCAACTACATTGTTGTGAAACTGTTAACAAGTGCCGGGTTTTGTGTTTGATGTTACGAAACCAAAAGTATTTGTGGAAATTGTATTTTATAGTGTTTTAGTGTTGTTATTATTGTTAGCTTTCTTAGGTTATAGTTTTAGTTGTTCAGTATAGGTGAAAACTTTAGAGACCGATCAAATGATCTTAGAGAGCTTATTTACATATATATTGTACATATGTAAATAAGGTAAGATTAAAATTTATTTATTTTATTTTTGTTTTATCTGTCACACTTATATAATTATAAATGCATTCATAAGATTATGTTTACCCACGAACAATAATATTTATTTAGAAATCTACGCATTTTTGAAAATAAGTAAATACGTGTGCTTTTTCATACAAAGCCCTATAACACGTACGTTTTGAGGTAAAAGTGACAATAATTATATATTTTTAGAATCAAGACAAAATTTTGAATAAGTTATACGTTTACAGTTTTCATTTAAAGCTTATTGCTAAGCAGTTACACAACGGAATATTTACAAAAATAATGTCCAAAAAATATTTTTCTTACATTTTGTAAAAAAAAAAAACAAAAAAATATGTTTCCATGGAAACAATAAGATATTATTATTATTATGCTCCCCATATAGTTGTGAATACATTGACATATAATAGTTTATATTTGGACTAACAGTTATGAAATGTGACACATTATAAGAAACGTCTGTGAGGCTGATAAAATAGAGCCGCCAGTACAGAGTGACACCATTGCCAGTTCTAGGGTTAATTGGTAGTTCTCTTATAGCTAATGATAGTGTGTTGAATAAGCTAGTTTGTTGGGAATTGCAACTATTATAGGTCCAAGTTAGAATTTGGGAAAGCATGTAAATTGTGAAACAAAAAGGCAGATAGACTGTGGAATTAACACACAAATGCTCCCAATTCTCCACATGTTGGAGTAATAATTTAGTATAATGTTAACAATAATGACCTATCAAATGTATATAAAAAATTAGGTTTGAATTGTATTATTTTTTTATATAAAATGTCTGTTACTTTTTGGACAGCCTTTGTACGAGTATAGTCTTACATTATCAAGCTACATGACATCACTGATTGGCTGACTCACGGACACAATATTGTGAACCACTTTCTAACAATCAGGACAAGTTAATTTTGCATATAGGGGGTTTGAACAAATGTTATCTTTTTCAAATAAAATTCAATGGAAAAGTCTAAGAATGAGACAAATAACTAGGTACATAGAAATGATCTTGGAAAACTACTAATCATGTTTGAGGGGATGTTTTGTAGTGTTCTAATTTCCTGTTTCTTTTTTTTTAATTAGGTCAAACTTACTCCAGTTGAAACTTTCTGTAATGACTTTATTATTTTTAAATGTTACTTGCTGAATTTTTGAGCCTCGTCTGAAATGTGACACTAATATATTAGCCTCATGTAAGTGCAAAAAACTTTCAAAATGAGACAATACTAAACTAGTAAAATAATTGGTACCTCAAAAGATTTTTGGATACCCTTGAACGAGACGTACACTGATACTTATTGTAATTCATCAAATTCCTTAATAAATTGTACTTGTATTATAAGTTCATATGAAATAAGGACTCAATAAAAAAGTGAATATATGTGTGTCTCAGTATTTTCTCACACATTATTCAATTAATTCCATTCCAATTTTTACCAGTAAGTTACCAGTATTTTCTCACACATTATTTAACTACTTTCATTCCACTTCTTACCAGTAAGTTATGTCCGAGTTATGAAGTGTAAATTGTAAAACTGTTATAAATAACAAATGCAAAAAATACATTGAGTATTTTAGAGCGCTTTAAATATGTTTATATGTGAGAAACAATAATATATTTATGAATTATTGTATTTATTAAATACATTTTTTTTATTCCTACATTTAAAAAACTTAATTTTATGTTAAAAAATCTAATTAAATATTTAAATTGTTCATTTTTAAATGTCTAACAGATTTATAATAATTATGGTAAATGTGTTAAATATTTCCTAAAGTAACCATTCTAACATAAACATTTTACAAGTTTTCTGAAATTTAACTCTTTACACCTTTTAACGACTTTATCCATTCAGCGGCCTCAGAGAAACCTAGCTGAGATTCTCCTGAATATCTGAGATGTGTGGTCCAAACTTACCCTGCACTCTAAAATTATTATTTTGCATCAAATGATCGTGCACAACAACAAGATATCAACACGAATCAAACGGATGATAGATTTTGAATAAACTTGGTTAATAGGTGTTACTTTAGAATATAAAAGCCAAAATTTTTAAAAAGAGCTCTTACAATTTTGATTAAATCTACACTACTTTAAGCCCATTAGATACAAATTTTAGTACAAATGCAGTTTTTTACAGTACAGAAAAAACATTTAAAAGCACAAAATTTGTAACTATTACTCAGGACACATATAGCTGAAATATGAATTAAAATAATGTATTTAAAAAAAGGAGAAATAAAATGTATTCTTTTAAAAAGAAAACAAATTAAATTTTAGAGCTTTTCCTTTTTTCGAGAGCCATACTGATTTTCGAAAGTCATTGCATAAAGTAACAGGACTTATTTGTAACTTGGCAAGTACACTAGAAACTTTATTATCCGGAATGTGGTTACCCAAAGTTATTAAAAGCTTTAAAAATTGGAATTAGTTCTGCATAAACTTTTATGCTATTAACTTGATTTCTGATAAGAACTGATTACACTCTAAGGCTATACATAGTGAACACCAACCCTCAATGTAAGCATATACATTTATATGTGATGCCACTACTCAGTGTTTAGATACAAAAACCAACCATAAGCAAGATTTAATGGATTTCTGCATTACTTGAAATTTTGAATATCAAAACAGGTTTGGCTACATCAACTCTAAGAATAAAGACTAAAGGTTCCAGGGTCAGTTACACATTTAAACAAAAATACTTTAAATTGTAAGAAAAATAATTTGGATTTGGATTATTTAACTCTTTTGATGCTAGATCTGATATATATATGACCACTCAGTTTAATTCTTTTTCACTCACGAATATTTCTGTAGTTTATTCCTGTATGCAATATTAACTAGGCTACACAGGGAAAACAATTTAGTGGGTAACTACATTGCTTATGTCTTTTTGCAAAAACACTTTTGTTCTTGTCTTTACATTTTATATGTATTGTTGGTAGCATGTAATTCCATACAACAATCCCAATATATCCTAAACAGTTCAAGGTGTAAGAACTTAAAATTTTGCTTGCATGTTAGGAACAAAAAATATTGACTGCTAAACAAGTTAATATGCAACATTCAAAACTTTGAAATCTCCACCATTCTCACTGGGGTTGTTCAAAATTAATTTTTCTCTCATCATTGTTACTGAATAAATATGCTAAATTGAATTTTACTCATAGTACAACCTCGTTTATGCAGATTAATTGGGAACAGATGTGGTCCGGACAAACAAAAAACCGGATAATCTGGGAATACAGTAAAAAACACAAAAGGTAACAGATAATAGAAATTTATTTGTTATAAATATAACAGTAGAAGAAAGTGAATTTATTATTTTGTTTTACAGAGAAGAAATAAAATCAAAAATCAAAATAAATATTGTTTACTGTTTCATAAAAAAAAACTCAATCAGTCTCTTTTGTTTAGCTTTAGTGCCCTACTTCCGGGATGTACCATCATACAGATGTTCCAAAGCAATCCATTTCCGCTGATGATGTGTCCGACTAACTCCAAAAATAAATCAATCAGTTATTCTATCTACAATGTGGCATCAGAATGAGTCATGCATCTTCTGGTTCTTCATTATCAGAACTATTTTCACTATCCTCTATTCGTTCAAGAACAAGCTGCTGATTCTATTTCTACTTATTATCCCTGAAGCCAATTAATTACATCTTCCAAATTTAGAATTATCAATTCCTTGTGGTGAATATCACCAATTTTATCTAGATGATGTTGAAATAAACTTTTCTAATACTGATACCGTTACTGATTCTAAATGGGTTCTTGGGTGTATTTTTTACCCCAAATGAGATTATCATTTGAAGGCTACGTAGATAGATGTTCTACTAGAGGATATAATGAGAAGGATAGGATACAAACACTATGTTGCTAGATAACTGTAAATAATAATTCAATAAATTTATAGCAAACATGTTCAGTACAATGTATTATATTCCAACTAGTAATTTCCAAACTTATTCCAAGTACTTTCGCTTCAACTTATTGGGTAGGAATGGGAAGCTCTTGGAACCAGTTGTATATTTACATTTAAAGTAGTGTGAAAATATAAGATTCAGTTTTCTATAAGCCATATTATTTCCATATTATGTTATGAATGGTTACAACTACAAGTATGATTATTTTATGATAAAATGAACAGCTTTAAAATGTTTTTCATCCATGAGAACATTTCTGTTTAAGTGAATGAATGGTAGGCATTAAAACTTGTTCATACATTCAGTACCTACCAAATAAGCACCATGCGAGATTTAGTATTATAAAATTTGAACTCTATTCAAGTTATGTTTATGCATTCTGAATTGCATAGTGTAAAGTGCTTTTTTCTAAGATATAGAGCATTTTCAAAAGAAGGGTACTTAATTATGAATAAATATTATTTATATATTGGAGATAAAAGGGTTTATTAATAGGTCTATCTATTTTATTATGGAGGACAACTGTTGGAGTGTGTGTGGGGCTCCCTTAGTGTTAAAGGTTTTTGCAAGTCTGAATATGAACAAGTACCATCCTCTGCCCGTTTTCACTGGAACAGCAATAACCTCCCCTTCTTCCAAGGTAACAAGACCTCTATAGTGCCAGCTATTCCTCCTCATGGAGGATGCACCATTGAATCTCAAAAGGAGGCATAAAAGGGTCCCTACCTCCAACCTTACCCATTCTGAATATCCTGTCCCTCCAGAAGCACAGCAAAGGTCCTATAAAATTTTTGTTCCACATGGTATCAAAACTTCCAAAGTCTATCCTCTGCAGAAACAACGATCAAAAAGATGAGATAACAAATTTAGACCCAATTTCTAATACGAACAGTTTCTAAGATTATTGAAGTCATGCTAACAAGACTGATACAACACCTGTAGTTTAACAAGCTGCTTCTCTCCTTAAGTAGATCAGTCTCTTCTTGGGTTATGGGTCTAATTACAGGACAAGACACCTGAGGAAGCATCTTCAGAGTTGGCATTCTCCGGAAGGATCCGCTCTACAGAATGTTTGACGGGTAGGAGGAATGCTGAACACCTCCTCTTTGACTGTCCTGCAATAACAAGGGAGCACTACCCTATCTTTGGTAGTTTGGATGGAAAAGATGGTGAATTTTCTCAGGAGGACTACTGAAACTGTAAACTGGTTGGTCTCATGGCATACTTCTGGAGTGGTCAAAAGACCTTTGGGCTTGAGTGCATGGTAATAGGCAGTCACCTTTTAGAAGAAGAAGAAGAAGAAGAAGGCACAGAAATATTGTAAAACAAATTATCTTGTCATTAATTAAGCTAAAATAAACAGATGAATCTAGGACAACTAATCGGTGCCACCTAATATACTACTGACTTACTAAAACACCTTAGAGTGATTCTCGGAAATGGTCTTTTATAGAATTCTCATGTTGATTTCCTGTGCCAAAACTCTCAGTACTACAATTTTTGTACTGAAAAGAGTTAAAACCACATAACCAACAAAGCTATTACTGCAACATATCTTGAACTATTTGAGAGCCTTCTCAAATATGGTATCATACTTGGGGTGGTACATCAATTAGAAACATTCAGAAAGTTTTCGTGTCCTGGTTATGGTAGGATTGTTACTATATGAGAGCTTCAGACAAGAATTCAAGGACTGCAGAGTCCTTACCGTAGCAACTATCTACATTCTTGAGGTCATTCTACATGCCCTCATCTTTGTGAAACGTGTAACATAAAACAGGGTTTACACTCTACATTTTGTTTCAAACAAAGCCATATGGAAAGTGAAATTACTGTATGTATTTTGTGTGTGTGTGTGTGTGTGTGTGTGTGTGTGTGTGTGTGTGTGTGTGTGTGTGTGTGTGTGTGTGTGTTTTATTTTTAGTCTCTGCAGTGTAAACACAAATGTAATAGTATAAACAATATACATTGATTCTTTATACACTAGTTCTGAGGCAGAAACTGTACATTGAATACATAGTCTTAACAGTAGTGATAACATAAAATTATCCAGTTGCAACTGTAAAAACTAGAGCCACAAAAATACACTGTAAGTAATTATACACCATTTCTCTTTTTCTTGTTTAATTTTATTAAGAGTACTCTAGCATCCTATTTACAAATATATGAATAGGAAAGGGTTAAGGAAGCAAATTCATATGTTTTGAAATGGCCTAGCATTTTAAGTTATTTAATTAGAACTTTGAGAGTTAATATAATTTTTAGTTGGTACAAAAACTCATCAAATAATTACAATGAAGAGCATTATAGAAAACGTATACTCACGGTGAGAGACAGCATTGAAAGCATTGACCTGTTCACGAACATTGACTCCGTTGATGGGAGGGTCTGGTGGCGGAGTAGGGGGTGGAGGAGGTATATGGCGGGTTCTGCGTCCCCCTGGCATCTTACCCACCCGCAGCAGTTTCAGATCCTCAACCAACTCAAGTGATGAGATACTCTGACACTGCAACAAAACAAAATCATTTACAATTTCAGGATTTTGTTGATAAACAACATCTTGGGAACTTGGCTAAGAACAAGTGGAACCGAATATAATATTATTACTACTATAAATATTTTTTATTGGAAATAAGAAGAGCTCTTGATTGAATATTCTTTTTTTATTTTTCAGAATTAATTGGAACTGTGTAAATTGATAGTAATATATATATATATATATTTATATATATATATATATATATATATATATATATATATATAGTTATATATATATATATATAGTTATATATAACATAACAAATTATTGTCTATTATTTTTATTTTTATTAATATTCATTTTTAACAGTGGAAATGGTATTAACCATTTACTTATTAAATAATTACGATAATCAAAACTGAAAAGCAGATTGGTTGTATAAACACTATTCATAATTTACCGAAATACAACTATCTACAATACAACACATTGTGTATTCAATAACGTAATATTTTTATAATTTAATGAATTTTAAATACATTTACGCAATATGTATGTATTAAAATGAATATGAACTTTATTGAGCTTTCAACCGAAACCATTATCAACTTGAAAATCCAGATTGATTTTAAACACTTTGTCAGGAAAATCCAAGCCAGATAAAATGTTTATCTACCATCATGTCAATGTGTGATCAAGGTGCAACATCACTGCTAACACATGTTACTACAAAATTAATAAAATCCACTATTACACAGGTATTTCTGATTAATAAATTATAATATATTACAGTCAATTTTATTGTATACACTTAAGTTAAGTTAAACACAAACAAAAATTAGTTTAAACAGATTTTTTGTTTTATATTTTTATTTAGTTTTTTCTGGATGTTTAAAAACGAGGAGCAAGGTGATTGAAAATCTAAAAGTATATTTATTAAATTTTTAAGAATTTTGTGTTCAGAGAGTTCGTATAGTTTTGAGCAGTTTATTGCGCATCAGCTGCAACACTTGTTATAGAAGTATTTCTACAATGTTACAACTGTGTGATATTTTGTTTTGGGTTTTCGTCAGTGCATTGCAGACATAGCTGAACATCTGTAGCAGACAACAGATTAGTTTTCTGCTAGCTTTTGTTTTATAGTTATGTTTAGCAATTTTGTCGCTAGAGCTACAGTTTCATGTTTTCAAGACTTAACACAAAGGAGGTTTTAAAAGAAAGAAATGAAAGATGAACCAGCATTCAGGACAAATCCTAGGTCAAGTTTAGAGAAGTAGGTCTACTGTTACTAGCCTTAGGCCTAGGTCTGACAACTCCACTCAATCTAAGCCTAGCGCTTCAAAATCAAAACTAGATGAAAGTGTGAGAGACTACACACAGTACATTAGTGATAGAACTAATATTATAGTTGCTCTATCTCTACAGAATACAGCCTTGAACATGTATGTTGTGTGCAAATCTTGTGGCGGACAAGTTATTTTAGGTGAGTTAAAGAGAAAAGAAATTGTTTAGCCTGTAAGTTTGCAATGTCAAGAGGAAAACCAGTTCTGGACCTCTGATAAAAGTACTAAGTCCAATTTATACAACATAAATCTGAGAATGTTGTATGGTCTTAGATGTATTGGTTAAGGTGGTGAGGCCGGAAATCTGTTGTGCGCATTAGTAAATTTACCGAAGCCGAACTCAGCGTATACAAGGTATAAAAATGTTGTAAAATAGAGCATCTTTGATATTGCTGAAAAATCCATGCAAAAGGGAACAGAGCAAGCAGTTTTACATAATGAAGCAGATGAAAATAAACTCAGAAACCTGACAGTTACTTTTGATGGAACCTGGCAGAAGAGGCTACAAATCTAAAAATGGAGTGTGCACTTCTGACAAGTCTCGAAACTGGCAAAGTTTTAGATGTCGAGGTATTGACTAAACTTTTTAGTAGTTGTGTTGTGGATCAAGTGAAAACAAATTAGAACACCATACATCACAATGTAAAAAAAATATGACGAATGGAGCCATGGTGACTGTTGCAGTGGTGTTGATTTTCAGTTGTTCAGAGGAGAAGCGAGGATTGACGTATTAGTATTTTCTTTTTCTGGTTGATGGGGACTCTAAAGCCTACCAAGCAGTGGTAAATAGTAAGCCATATGATGGTGTTGAAATTAAAAAACTGAAATGTGTTGGGCATATCTAGAAAAGAATGGGGACACGCCTGAGAAATAATAAACTATAAAACAAAAGTTGAGTTTTATAAGATGGGAAAAGACTCAAAGGTGTCAATAGACTTATCGATAAGGTCATAGATCAACTTCAAGGATATTATGGAGGAGCTGTAAGGTCTAATGAATCTAATCTTGATGGAATGAGAAGGACTATTTGGCCAATCTAGTACCATAAAGCTTACAATAATGACAATTCTCAGCACGGCCTGTGTCTTCTCCCCTCGGACATGTGATGTTCCTTCCGTAAAGCTGAAGTAGCAGCTACTGTAGCTAATTATAAGCACAAAAACACAATTCCATTAGCTATTATGCAGGCTATCAAGCCCTTAGAAACTTCAACATCGTCAGAAAATTACTTCATGGGAAGAAGCAAAACGTCAATGAGGCGTCCAACAACATGCAGTGGACGAGGCTTCCAAAAATAGTTTTTGTTGGCAGGCATACACTAGACTTAGGAACATATGACACAATAGCTACTTTCAATGATGGAAACCTAAGTAGGATTAAAGTTTTAGAACACCTTAGAATAAGGGACATAGGATCTAACACCATTTGGCTACTATAACAACTGGACAGTGAGCGAATCAACTGAGCGGAGCGGAATACTACAAAAGAAGCCAGGCTAAAGAAAAGAAGGAGAAATCTTAAGCAAGATGAAGTAGAAGAAGATTACATACCAGGAGGGGTTTAAAGGTAGTTGTAACTTATATTCAAATAAAATTTCCAGTTGTTTTAATTGAAAAGTGTAGGCTTAACGTTAATCATGTTTTCACGAAAGTTGGGTTTTAAAACACAAACAACCCATTATTTCAGGTACTGTACAAAATGTCTTGACTAAATTTTAAATGTTACCTACATTTAGGTGATAATGTGGATCCTCATTTATACCTGTATCTATACAAATTTATTAATTATTTAACTTTTTTTTATTTAAAGATATGTATTTTTGACAAAAATTGTATATATTACATCAGGGCTGCCCAACCTACGGCCCCCGGGCCGAATCCGGCCCGCGAGTCAGTTTTATGTGGCCCGCCTTGTTGCCAAAACAACCAAATTTGTTTACAAGCATTTGAAATATTAAATAAATACAAATTTTGACAACCAAGCAGTCCAGCCGATTTCACGTAGAACGAGCCATATTCATTTGGTGGAGTATGAGTGTTGAAAGAAGTAAAGTAGTTGCAGACAGATTTCACTGACTACGGTGGTGGCTACCGGCTGGCGAATAGAGCGCGCGTAAAGCACGGCATAGCACGCGGTGCGGCGACGTAACCCCTACCCAACTCAAGGTCACCACTCGCCACGTGACTTGTTTATTTCCACCCCACCCCTGCAATCCTAGTGAATTTTAATAATAGTGCGAATTATTTAAAAACATTATATCGCAATGTGTAGTACCAAAAAGAGGAAGATTGACAATGAGTGTCGTATTTTTAATGAGAAGTGGAGTGAGCAATATTTTGTTGTGAATAACAGAAACAGTGCCTTGTGCCTTATTTGTAACGAATCAATAGCAGTGTTAAAGGAGTACAACATCAGAAGGCATTTTGACACGAAACACGGACAAAGTAAATACGCTCAGCTTTCAGGTAAACTTAGAATAGAAAAAGTAGATGCTATGAAAGCATCTTTGTCATCGCAGAGAAATATATTTACTAAACGTAATGATAAAAATGAGTCTGTTGTAAGAGCAAGCTACAAAATTGCTCACATTTTAGCTAAGGAAGGTAAACCTTTTAGTGATGGTGAAATAGTCAAAAGTTGTATTTTTAAAGCTGTTGAAGAGCTTTGTCCTGACAAACTTTCTTTGGTAGGCTCTATTAGTCTGTCTCGTAACACCATGACTCGCCGAACCGAAGATATCGGCAAAGACGTCTACAATCAATTAATGTTAGCCTGTGAAAAATTTGAATGTTTTTCAATTGCTTTGGATGAATCCACGGATAACTCTGATGCAGCTCAGATTCTACTGTTTGTAAGAGGTGTAAATAGTGAATTTCAAATTACCGAGGAACTGGCTGGAGTTCATTCAATGAAAACTACTGTAACTGGTGTGGAAATATTTTCTAAAATTAAGGAAACTATTTTAGATCTCGGACTTGATTTTACAAAATTAAAAGGAGTGACTACAGATGGAGGTAAAAACATGAGTGGTACCAAAACAGGTGTAGTTGGAAACGTATATAAAGCAGTGGAAGGCACTAGTGGAGAGAAACCCATCATACTACATTGTATCATCCATCAGCAGGCTTTGTATGGAAAAAATTTGGAAATATCAGAAGTGATGGAAATTGTTGTGAGAACAGTAAACTACATACGGTCGTCCTCCCCAAAAACACCGCCAGTTCAAGGCATTTTTGTCAGAAATAGACAGTAACTACCCAGACGTGCCCTACCATTGTGAGGTCCGATGGCTTATTAGGGGTAAAGTTTTACAACTTTTTTTTGAACTTCATGAAGCAATAGATATTTTTATGATAGAACAAGGTCGTCAAGAGCCACTACTTTCTAATCCGGTGTGGTTGTGGAAGTTAGCATTTTTAGTTGACATCACAGTGCATATCAACTGTTTAAACTTAAAACTACAGGGACCTAATTCTCTTGTTACCGATGCATACCATCACGTAAATGCTTTTAGAAAAAACTGGCCCTCTTTGAGAAGCAGCTAAGTAGGCTAATAAGAATTTAGACCACTTTGAAACATGTCAAAAATTTGTATCTGAAGCTAGTGTGCCGTTCCCTTCTGAGTTCGCTGCTAAGGTCGTCAGCCAATTGAGTCAGCAGTTTAACAAAAGATTTGAAGATTTTGACAAAGAGTGTGGTAGAATCAACATGTTTCAAAATCCATTCAAGTGTGATATTGATACTGTGCCTCCATCCCTTCAACTTGAAATTATTGACCTAACAACAAATGAAACGCACAAGGAAAATTATCAAGAATGCCTTAAAAGAGGCGATCTGTTGTCTTTCTATAGTGCTTTGCCGGAAGAAGATTTCAAGAACATAAAGAAGTTTGCTCGAACCATGGTTTCGTTGTTCGGTTCGACTTATCTATGTGAGCAGGCATTTTCCAAGATGAACTTTATCAAATCAAAATTTCGGTCATCCCTTAGAGATGAACATTTAAAATCTTTATTAATGATTGGGACCACTAAGTTTGAGCCTAAGTGGAAAGATATTCTCAGCACTAAGCAATTCCAAGGATCTCATTGAACTTTTTTTCAATACTGGTATTTTGATTTTTAAATATGTAAAACAAAACAACCTCACTTTTTGTCATTTATGGTGGTAATTTGTATGTCCTAGTATCCTAGTAGGATTAATTAAAATCAATGTATTCAATTTATTGGTGACTTTTTTATTGTTTCCTCAGAATTAGAGCAAACATCCAAAAGTCTGGGTTTATATTTATTTCTACTAAAAGAAAATAAAAACATAATATATGATAAACCTTTACCTAACAACTAATAAATAATAAGAAATTACAATAATCAGGAAACAAAGGCCAAAAAACCTTAAAACTCATATTTTGCACAAGATTTCTGGAACAAACCCCGGGCAATACGTTTTGTTTGGAGTTCCAAATCCCCTGGGATGTTGGCCCGCCTGGCCATAAAGGCTTTACAATGTGGCCCTTGGGTAAAAAAGGTTGGGCACCCCTGTATTATATTATAATGCAGATGTAACTGAGGATCAATAGTATCTCAATGTTATATATAACAGCTGGTAAAAATGTTAGAACTTAACCTTCAACAATTGCTGAGATAATGGGTCACAAGCATAGATATTTTTAAGATGGGCGAGATAGCATTTAAATTACCATAACTAGCACACTATTACAAAGTTTCTGCAACTATACTTCAATACAGTAAATAGTTATGTAATTGTCAACAAATTTGTTCATTATTGCTATGTAAGGTTCTTATACTAGAAACAAGTCCTTTTTGAAAAGATCATGTTTTAAAAAAATAACACAGTAATTATACAATAAAGACACGTCAAATTCTTATGTAGTTGAAGATAAGTTCCACAATTCTTTTACGAATCACAGTTTTTATCATTTTTTTTTAAGTTTACAGACTCAGACTAAGCAACAGTCATGAACAAATTGTGTATGCCTACAGAACTAGGATATAGTTTTCAGTTAAAAACATATTGAAAGCTTTATAACTATATGTACATTAAATAGTATTCTAAAATAGTCAAATTTAATTAATATTTTTTACATTTCTTTAATTTTACTTAATGGAAAAGTTGCAAAACATAGTGAACCACAAGATAACAAAAACACATTTGTACGATTCAAACAAGCATTTATGCAATTAGGTACGTGTTTAGGCCCAATCCTGATAGGAAATAATACAAATCACAATCAATAGTCCATTCCTCATTCTAAATGCAATACATCCCTTATAGATCTAACTAAATTGTAATAATTAAAGAAACTAGAAAATAAAATTCATACAGAAGGCCTTTGATATAAAGTAATCAAATGTAGGACCGAAGACGTCTGCTCCTTCCCCTCCCAAACATTGGCATCTGGTTTATAGTTACAGATGTACTATTACAGAATGTACCGTTACAAATTTCTTGTCAGTCTCTAACTTTGTGTGGTGTGTATACTATAGCGTTACTTTGTTTATGTGTACTGCGCATGTAATCTGCAATCCATGGTTTGTGATTTTCCGCACAGCTGTAAACATCAATTATATGTTGTCAAGTTTTTGAGTGCTCATTCTATCCTTGTATCACATAAAGATGGAAAATGTCCGAACTCATGTTTTTCTTTTAAATAAACCATTATAAATAATAAATTTTAAACAATAACTGTTAGTATTTTATGATTTTATCAATTTTCCATATTACACAGCCATGAACTGTGGATTGACTAATAACAATAACTACGTACCTTCGTCAAACAGTAGTCATACACTAGATCTATCAAATGTTGTGTTTCTCGTACTAATTATTTATTTATTTGTTGTGTTTGTACTGTGTTCGTTAATTTAAAACTATGACGACTCCAGATGGATAATCCTCACTTTTAATATTTATAGACACCGACACGAGAAGATGACTTATTTAAAGTCGAAACTATAGTAGTATATGACTAGAGTTTGAACTGTTTGACGAAGGTACATAGTTATTGTTATTAGTTTATGACTTTAAAGGTTTTCGTGCAAAAAATATTCTAATTAAAAATTTTAGTTTTGAATGGAGATTTTTGTAACCAGAAGGTTAAACTATAAGTAAAAGTCATAGAAGGTGAAAAATCACTTGTCATATTAAAGATTTTCTTTATAGAATTTCTCGAAGTATTCTAAAGAACATAGTAGGGTCATAATAAGTTACAGAGTTCATGTTAGTTTGCCACGAAAGTATTTGTAGGATCATTATAAGATGTAAGACACAAGTGCTTTGGTATGGGAGTTGACTAACAAACAGCAGGCCCCGGAATGAATACTTTCTGTGCACTCTCTAATATTTTCATGACAATTTGGTTAGTCTACATGTAACAGAAAGAAGTTTGAAATAAAAAAAGGTTATTTTAGCTTTTCTCAAATGTGAAAATCCCCATGCCACTAATGAGTTATCACAACATTAACTTAAAAAGTAAATAACCTCATATCTAAAAGGTATCTTTGAATTTTGTGATTTATAACAGTTGCCAAATTGTTCAATTAAAAAGTTCTTGCGTATGTTGGACAATAATGGCTTATATTTACACTGTGACTAAACAAGTCATTTCATTACCTGGAATATGTGCATCTCGGAGTGAGAGTTAGACTGGCGTTCTTCCCCCACGATAAAGACCAGTATGTTGTTGTAGATCTCCATGGGATCGTTGCTCATAAAAGCTGTAGGTTCTTGGATCAGAGAGGCAGGGAACCTTTCCATAACTTGCTGTAAATTACATAACAAAAGTAAAGTTAATTAATTTATATTTATTATAATATTTCAGTTCTCTACTTTCAAGTTAGACACGTACAAAATATAAAATATCAAGTGTAAATAGAATCTTATTAATTTGCCTTATTATTAACTTTTGGTAACTCACCCCAGTTTCATAGTCCATAATGAGCACCCAATTGCGGTCAAGCCGCAGCTGCATCTTCTGTGACCAGATGCCATTGGACTTCTCCAGTTGCAGCAGTCGCCGCATTCCGTCCGCCGGATACACGATCCCTGTCTCCTTTGTCACTGTGAAGGTAGCCAGGTGCTCCATCAGGTAAGTTGGACTGTCCTCCCCCATCCCACTCTGCTGCTCATCTGCCAATAAATCAAAATTATCAGCCAGCCCACAGTGATGTTTATACATTGCTGTAAAGCCTTACATAGTTCTCAAAAAGTAATAAATTGAAAAATTATACCAGTATCTCTCCTGTCTTTTGAGTTCTTACATGACTTAGCCTTCATTACATTTTTTCAATATGATAAATATTTTAGTATTAACAGTATTAGACTAGATCAATGGTTCTTTAAATTATTAAGAAATACTACAGAAAGCACTAAGTAATAGATAGTTGAATTTTTAAACTTGGTACCTGAGGCAGATACTTTTTAATAACTGTTAAATTTGGTTGGGAATGCTAAAGAATCAAGATTCTTTCTCTACTGTAAAAGTAAATAAAGATAATGTTGTTATCAAAGGCTTGACTGGTATGCTAGACTAACAAAGTACATGAATGCAATCATATCTCCAATGTAATCTGAAAATTGGCTTCTTGATTTACAGGGAATTTTTTACCACAGGACACAACACTTTTTATTTAGAGAAATATATACATGACATTCTGGAAACAGTTACAATTCGGTTGCCTCAATGACAAGCAGAGACTTGGATGGAAAGTTTTACAAGGTCACTGATCACTTTAACCACCATCAGTCTCTTTCCCTCAAAAATGGACATACTAACAATAAAGATACCATGAAAAATCATATAAAATAAAACTTTTTGAGTTCTGTATCAGAGTAAAAAAATGAGTTGGGTGGATTCCGTTAGGTGAGCGCTATGAGTACATCTTTAGCAACGAAATTCAAACAGTAGACTGACCTGATATTAATGTATTTGAAGAAATAAATTGAATAGAATTCTAATTAAAAGTATCTTTAGCAATAAATCTATTACTATATCTGTGAACCTTGTATGAATTCTTCTACATAAAACATAAAGTACTTTTATATGTTTCAATTTATTTATCATACATGTTGCTTGGACTAATTAGTTATACCTTTTGAACAATAGTTCAGTTTTGGTGAGTAAAGAATTAGGCAGTAATTTGAAATTTATTTTGGGTTAATTATAGATGTTAGAATTTCAGCTCTTTAAACATACATGAATATAATTTTCACTGCTATGATGCTTTCTACTAACAAGTTGAATAGTGAATCAAAATTTTAAATACCATTAAACTAAAATTTAATATTTTGTATCAATTTAACATTAAATAGCATATTCCTGCCAAAATAGAAGTGTTTGTATTTAACCTTGTGGAGAACTGAGTCAAACACACAGACCCTGTATACTAACATAAATGGAAACATTGATTACCTGTGGAATATCCATTGGAATGGACACTGGTTTTGTGATAAGGCATTTTTTCTGCGCTCGATACTCTTCTGTTAGAACTGCAAAGAAAACCAATTAACAATTAAAACACTATTTTCATTTGAACCATTTACCATTATGGGTTTCAGGTTTTTGTAAAACTAATTAAAAATCAACTAATTTAAGGAATGTATAAAATATTTATTCATCAAAATAACTAACTTACAATTGTTACTTGATTTGGTCCAGAAAACAAAATTAAGTATACAATTAAAATAAAAAAGTAAAACCTTTTAATTGTATCTGGTATTTTCCGTTACAATTTGAAAAAATCTTCTAAGGACCAAATATTTTTGTTTATCAGCCATTCTTTTAATTTCTTTTAAATAATTTTAATCATTAAGTTTCTTAATTTACCCTGGAAGTTTGTTATGTTTTGGGTCCTATAAACTGGGGAGAATTAAAAAAATTAACCTATATATGTAACAGGCCTTAAGTAACGTTTGTATCTGGTGTGCTGTACACTGTGGGAGGGTTGCAACAATGTTTCTTGAACAAAATTTTAAAAGGTGGATGTGGAGATATTTTTTATTATTATTTGTATTTCTCCTTTTGTAGCTTAAAAACTTGCTTGTGTTGTCTACCCCAAACAATTTAAAAAAATAATATTTTTCTGTTGATTCTTCATTCTGGATTTACCAATTTAATTTATTGTTGATTTCTGAACCTAACAGTTTTGAGAATTATTAGATTTTAAAGTTAGGTTAGTTGAGAAAACGTAACCATTGTCATTATTTGGAACTGAGGTAAAAAAGGTTTTGAAGAAGAAAATGTCCAAGTCACTAGTGGAAAAAACTGTTTATACTCTGGAAGAGTTGAACACCAACATCAAAAACTAATAGAAGTTTCTATGAATGTTTTAACTTTAAATTGTAAATCATGTATAGATGCTATCTCTGTTCTTGATGAATATGAAAATGTCTATTGTCTATTATTTATTGACAGAAATGTAACAAACTCTAATATTTGGATTTAGACTCATTCATGGAGAGACCATTTACTGCAAATGTCACTCAGACACTGAGTTTACAATGTTCTTCCTGATGCAATAAAAAATATTAATAATTTTTGTTGCTCTGAAGAATAATTTAAAACACTTGTTTCATTAAAAATGTAAATCACTACTCTATAAATAAATATGTAAGTGTATATATTGTGATACACAATTTGGATCTGCTTCGGTGTTAAAACATTATGTAACAATAAAGGGATATTTCACTTCACTTCTTTAATCATTAAAGTATAGTTGTATATGGGTTATATTTTTAAACATGTTTTTAGGTTTTAGTGTGTTTATATAAGTATTTTAGAGACAAACATGGAATTATATCATATGATTGCCAGTAATTCTCATATATTGTGCAAAGGCTGGTGATTCATGCATCGTTTGAATACCAGTGGTATTTCATTCTTAAATGAAAATAAGCATAACTTAAACTGGCCTAGACAAAATGAATACTCTAGGAGGGATGTTAAGAAAATGTAATTCTTAGAATTTAGAGAAGATGGAATACCCTAAGAAACAGTAGATTCAGCATGGTATCATAGATTTTTAAGGTTTAAAATAACAGAAAAAAGAAAAACAGTATCCTGTTCACTCTGTGACGAAACATTGCTTAGCCAATTATATTATCTTGAGATATTTTAGCCTCACTGTGGAGATCTTAAAACAAGACAATTTTCAGTTTAATGCCTTTTGACTGAACATCTACACATTAAGATTGAAATGTCTTAAGGTTATAATAGTGTTAGTGATGTTAATAACAACACAGTCTGATCTGGAAAACATATAGGATCGTCCAGTTGTATAAGGCTAAAAACTAAGAAAGATTGGGAATTCTCATTGGAACAGTTTTTTTCAGATTCTTATCCAATGGCCATTTCTAATACTACAATGTCTGGATCCAATACAGCATTACTTACCTTTCTAACCTCAATGAGATGTCCAGTTAGACATTGTCTTTGGTTAAAACATCAGTGTAGGTGTATGTTATAACTACAAAACAAACTGCAGTGAAGTGTAAGGAAATAAGATTATTATGTAATACTTAACTTTTGGGATTCTATTTCTCCTTTATTAGGTTGTATTAGTTAGTGGAAAAAGTTGAACAATTGAAGAGAATGGTTTCAGTAAAGTTAGTGAGCTATAGGAAATATTTCACTAACTTCAATGTTTAAATGATTGCGTCTGAACACTAACAATGAGTCCTACCAATGACTTTGAACCACATAAATAATCATAGGAAATAGTAATCTGGTTATGTATGATTTGCCAAGAACTTCATTACTACATTGAAAAGGTAGTATCACTTTTATTTATTGATTATGTATTCATCACATAATACATTTATTTGTTTGCTTAAGAGACAATTATCTTGGTTTGTATTTAATACAATATTACTGACATTTCATATACTATCAGATAAAACTAAATTACTGTACTGTTGCCATTATATGTTTACAACAAAACGTGATAGAAGTAGATACAATATTTTCTATTTATACATGAAAACAGATACAAAAGATAGAAACAGAGCAGATGTAAGGCTCACTACCTACCTAGTGTATTGGACCTTCAAAGCTGATACCACTATCTAGCACAAACAAGCTTCTCCTTAACCAGATAAAACAATTCAGGTTTGTTCGTGACTCCAACTATGTGACAATAACGCATTTTAAGATAACATTATCTCTCAATCACATATCATCAAAGCGTTTTTTCTCCATCCCCTCCCTCTCATTGTGGGAAACTTTCATAAAATAGGTTTGAAATATTATTGAGTGATCTCTTTCAAAAAACATATTTTTGTTCAGGCACTTATCTACTCGTTTTGAAATAGGTTCAGAATTAATTTTTGAATACAAAATGATGGGACCTGTTTTCAGCTCTTTGGAATTTGCTATTAAGGGTAATAGAAACTGAATTAAAATTTTGCAACATGAGAGACAACAGATAGCTTGAGGTGGGACAGAGTATAACAAAGTGATGGAGCTTGTGGTAAAACCCATTTATTTTATGGGTTCATTTAAACCTTTCACTTATATAATGTGAACATTCTATGAAAATGCTAGCTAGCCTTGAATTGAATGAACTGCTGCATTCAGAAAACTTGATTAAGGCATCTGTTGCTTGATTCCACGTGGTGTTTGGCTGTCCACATCATCTTCATCCAAATCAATTTCTTTGGGGGTTGTTGGGTTTGTAAACCTTTATATTATTGCCTGGTTTATCAGAATTTTTTTCTGTTCCCTTATGAGTTTTCCTCAATCCAGTATCCTATTTTTTCTACTCATCTTTGACATGGGGTTGTTCAGAAGTTTTTTCAAGAAGAAAACTTGTTTTAGTTAATTGTCACCAGGTTTACTTTCACTTTCTTCATTTCCCTCCACAACCTTAAACCAAAGTTTATGCCATGACTTCAACGTTTCATGTTTTACTTCCCCCAGGCCAGTATACTATCTTTAAAAATCTTTTTCACTGATATCCAATGGCAATGATGTCTGTACAAAGTAGCATCTGTAGTGTGTTTTGAAGTTCTGAATCACCCATGCTTTGAAGAATACATATGACATTGGAAGACAGATAGGCTACTGAAATGTTACCAGATTTTCTTATGTGGATGAGCTTTACGGTCATCTAAAAACAAAATAGCCTTTCTGTCTGCAAGCATTTTAAATTTTTCAACATTTTTTTAATAGCTTGAGGTGGGTCATAGAGTATAAAAAAGTGGTGGAGCTTGTGATGAAACATTATTTTATGGGTTCATACATATAACGTGAACATTCTGTGAAAATGCTAGCTAAACATCCTCCCCCACATCAGCCTTTAACCACAGCTGGTCATTTGAAGGTATACATATTCTGTTCAACACATCTTTTCTGAACTTGGATTTCTGACAGTATATGGTTTACATATATTTGAATTTATGTAAAAAAATTTTGATCCTGTACTAAAAACTAATAAACATATATATATATATATATATATATATATATATATATATATATATATATATATATATAATACTTGTTTTAATAGACATATCGATAAATACAATCACAAATTTTATAAAGAGAAAACATATTACAGAGATGGGAGATATTTACATAATTTACCAACAAAATTTATAATGGAAACAGATCTGTTAAAATTTTAAAATAAGTAAAGGATTATTTATCTAAGTTGTCTCAATATTCTTTTGAGGAATTTTTTAAAATATAAAAACCAGTTAATTAATTTGAAAAGAATTAAATTTAAATTGAACATAAGTTATTACCATCTAAATTAATTAATGTTATCATTTTTTATTTTTATTTTTAAATTAATATTAGGATTTATTTTACTGTATTGGCTGGATTATTTATACCTTGTACATATTATAGAATAAAGCGGTTTGACTATTGACTACTGACTATTTAAAATGTGGTATTTATTACTTTAAATCACTATTAATTAAATAGCCTATGTCTACTAACACTGTAGATTATTTATTAACAGTCATAATGGTTGTCTTGTTTAATACCGATGTTCTTATGTTGAACTGATAAAATTAATTTTTATGTTTTACTTTGACATTTTAAAAGTAAATGATCATCTCAACCCATAATATTGGTCTTTCTGTACAATTAAGCTTGTTTGAATATTTATTCTATTAAAGATAAACCTGCAATGAGAGTTCTGTCGACCATACAATCCTTTAAAAATATTACTACTAGTTTAACTATTTGTCAGTATAAAAACTTTAACTAAACAAAATATTTTAACTAAACATTTCTAATGAGACTAGAGTGAGTATTCTAACAGAACTATAATTCAATATTTTACTACTAAAAACTACTCAAGTTTTATATTTAGCCTGTATTTAATACTGTCTACAACATTCAAGTAATCTAATCAGGTGATGTGCGATAGCTAGGTTATTGTGTAACCTGGCCATCACTAGTTTCAGCTCACTGTTTCGACCACAATGACAAGGGATTACCTGCCAACTGGAGTTTTACTATGAGAGAATATGTTTTATGTTTTCAGTTTCCCAGGAACACACTGATGGGCAGTGTTACTTGCCCAAGATACATAGAGGTCAACAACTATCACTAATTACGTGAATGTAATTCAGTATTTGTACTTTCTTTGTCTGTACACTGAAAACTCAAAATGTTTTCCTGAAATATGGAATGACAACTTGAACTGAGGAAGTAAAATTGTGTTGTTACAATAAAGAACACATAAAGTCAAATTACCTTCTAAGATTATATGGAATGAAATATTAGAACAGTATTTTTTCAGATTATAACTAGGTTGATTGGATTATAACTTCTGGAAATATCTATAAGATTAAAGAAAAATCAATTACTGACAGTTGCTTTCAGTGGCAGTTACCGCTAATTAAGTCCTCCCACTGCAGGCCAATATTGGGAAGTATAACTTCTGAGTTTTGCAAAAAAATAACTATTTCACATAATATTAAACAGTGTAAATTCATCATGCACAATTGTTGAAACTAAAACAAACGGATCACTATACAATCTACTCTACTATTAACTAAATATATGTATTGTTCACTGTGCAACATTGAAAAATAAGTAAAAAATACTACTCAGGTTAAAAAGACGTACAATAGGGTGGATTGATAAAATTCATAATTTTTTTTTAGTCGTAATATCTCAGAAAATTTGCTAAAAAACTTTAGAGCATATGCGCGACCGGAAAATAACAACCGATATATTTAGTATTTTTACCCCGTTTCGGTCTGACAATTTAGCAACTTTTCTGAGGTATTAAGGCTCGAAAAAAAAATTATTAAATTTTTTCGAGTTCAAACTAAGACCGTAGAAATGTTCATATGTATGGTTTAATTCTTGCATATAAATATGGACATATCAACGACCTTACTTTTAGCCTTACTAGGAATAATATTTAACTAGTTGTTTTCTCAGAAAAAGGAATTTAATTTTTAATACCCTGATGAACAATGATGAACTTTAATCTTTGTGATGTATTATTATTATCAGAAGCTTACAAAGATTTAAAACAAACCTTACTTCAAAAATAGGTTTTATTAAAGTATTATTTATTTTACATTATTCGCTGAGGTTTAGCTAAGAGTACCACTCGTGGTGCTAAAAAAAATTTCATCTGTATCTGTCTCTCCGCATGTATCTAGAAAACAAACTGACCTATAGACTTGAAATTGTTCATGAAACTTCATTTCTATATGAGGAACACTGAGTTTAATGATGGTGCATGTCACTCCATGGGATTTGGCTGAGCGTGAGAATATACCTTTACATTGGTCTTATGGATAACCATGACGGCAACAAGAAAATAGCAGAATAAATAAATCTGTAATACATCCATATTTGATGCAATCATGTGACATATTAAAACATGTAGTCAACACGTCCCCACACATTTTATAGTGAGTTGGTGTGTTTATTATTTAAACACTGATATGAAACTCAATTTAATGAACAAAAATATGAATGAATCATGTTGCCAAGATATGATCTGCAATGAAGCTATTGACAGTATGGTTAATTAACATCAGTGAAACCTGATTCATTGGCCCCATTAATATAGGTATTATTCATTAGATCTACTAATTTTTACTGTTACAATAATTAAGTATTCTTTAAATTTAACTAAAAATTTATTAATAGATTAAGTTAGAGGTTCCTTACATTTTAGTCCTCTACTAAACAATGCAAACATTTAAAAGAATATACTATACAATTAATAAATGACTGATATAGTGTTATTATTTTTAAAAACATCTAAGAACCCTCAACAAGCCAAAGAACATCTTCAATGTCATTACTTTAGAGCATAACAAAGTTAACTTAAGATTTTCATTATATAAGTAACAAACATACCCACTTAATGAACTATAAAAAGTGCCAAGTGATACTTCATGGATATACAATACAGTGGATGATAAGTCATATCAAAATTAAGATAACTTGATGTCACAAAATCAACAGAGCAAAATGTATTTTGTTGACATTAACTGATACTTAAAACACATCATTAGCTCAATCTACAGATGTAGTGTACTACACAACCATTGTGATATGTATCTTACCATAAATAATCTGAACACGTTTAAAAAGTCAATATAAGCCCTTAGGTCACAAAATACTATGCTAAGCAGTTTTATCAACCACATTGTTCTTGCCCATAAAAAGGACTAATTTCAATATATTATAAACTAAATTTCATCATTACTTTCTTTACAAAACTTTTCGGAAAGATTTATAATTTGTCCTATAAAAAAAAATAATGTTTAAACCAAAAAATAATTAAAAGGAGTGGAAATATGTGCATTCCCCACAAATTTTGACTTTTGGGCAACCTACTATTTTTATTTTTTTGTGAAGTTAAAACATACATAAAAATTTTTTTTAATAAATAATAAATTGTAACTGAAAAGTGAATGCAGTTTAATTCAATAAAAATTCAATTTTAAATTGAATTATTTAAATCCAATTGTCGTTTTAAAATCCTAAAGAGATTATAAATAAAAGTATGTAAATACTTTAGAGGCCGAACTAAGAAACCAAGTACATTTATAACCATGTTTTAAGGCAATTGACCACTAATTCTGTTATCTGAGTTTGTTAATTTTGAAATCTCATACATCTGAAGTCTTATTTTCCACACTACACACATAAGAAAACCTAGAATTCAGAAGAGCCAGTAGGAATTGCTATTCCTATCTAATATTATAATATGAAATTGTCTCACTTTAATACACACTTTCAAACAAACTTCCTAGGACTCAAATTAAAAAGAACTTTTAATGCTAAACTGAAGTAAAGAAAGAAAAATGCTAGGTTTCATTGTAGAAGATAGCCAGGGTAGATTGTCAATGGTCAATGGTGAATCTTGGCTCTCTATAAGCAACTTCATATCAAAATTTGTGAAGTTTCAACAGAGCCCCAGTTCTTGCTGTAACTTTCAATGAGCATTGCAGGAGAGTGTTAAGGAACAAACCAACATTTTCAGAATTTTGCCATCACCTTCAACTGGAAATCTACTACCATACAGAGAAAATGGGGATAACCACAGTTGAGAATGACAACTCCCAACAAAACAGACAACTGACGCTTCTTAAAAAAAGAAGCTCTTGGATTTTGTACTCCTCCAACAACTTCACTTGCAGAAGCAGAATTATAGCTACACAGACTACGAAACAACCAGAGACATTTCAGCTCAACCTCTATCAATGGTAGCTGCCAGTGTGAGCTGCTCTGGACCACCTGTGTGGAGGCTTTTACTCCAAGACAACCTGCAACCCTACCAACAACCAAAGATATGAAGGGAATGAATCTCAATACTTTTCCACATAGAGAAAAATATTCTCTAAATGTGCAGCTGAATTTACAGCTGGATTCTTCATCTTTAAGCTCCCAAACAAATGTACACAGCACAAAGAGATAATCACTCTAAAACTACAATAATTTTTCATGAAAACATTCAACATTTAAAATCAGACATAGAACCCTTAAAGATAACTTTAGCCAAATTGAATCCTGTTATAGTAGTCATAACAGAGCACTTTCAGTTTGAAAGTGCACATACTCTGTGCACTTTCAAACTGGTTCAACATAGAAGACTATACAGGTAACTTCACAATATGCTCACACTACTACTTTTTTAAGTGTTTTGTCCAAAGAGAGTTTAAATGTGAAGCAGCTGGTTAATGTATGTTCTAAAATCTTCAAGAGAAAATAAATAATTAAAAACACTTTGTTTTATGATGGAATGAACTATTTGCTTTATTTCCCAACTAGATTAACAGCAACCACTAAGACATGTTTACATAATACTTTAATGAACATAGACACAAATGATACAACACTGATCGGACAATAACCCTCAATGTTGGCATGTAAATATAATCGTAATACTTTTATAGATTTAGAAAGTCTATAATCTTAAGACAAAACTTTATACAACCATATTAATTTCTTTGTACAATGTAAAAATTGATTTAGATACAATTAATCTGATATTATGTTTACTAAATGTAAATGTAATGTTTATGTTTGTAAATGTACATGGTCTGTTCAATAAGTATCGGAACTGGTTCAATGTACATGGAGGAGGGGGATCCGACCGGTTTTTGAGTAGCACAAAATGTTTAAGGAAGGCCACGAGCTCGTCGTAGATGATCATCACGCCAGATGCCCAACGACCGCTTGAACCGATGCTCAAGTGGCCATCGTGAAAACAGCTTTGACTCTGACAGAAGTGTTTAACCATCGGCCTTTCAGTCGGAACCATCCACACCATTATAACAGGAGACTTTTGATGAGGAAAGAGTTAGCGAAGCTGGTGCTCAAAGTCTTGAGCGAGGAACAAAAACTGTTGCTGGTGGAAATTTCACAAGAAATATTGTACTGCGTCCAGAATATGAAGATTTTCTTGACAATGTTATTACCGACGATGAATCATGGGTGTTCCTGTATGACCCGGAAACAAAACATCAAAGTTCACAATGACACACACAAGGAATCCCGCGTCCAAATAAAGCTCGGGTTTCAAAATCAAAACCATGCTGATTGTTTGTTTCGACTGACATGGCATTGTTCACAAGGAGTTTGTGCCCACTAGAACAAACATAAAATGTTTCATTTTACGTGGAAGTAGTGACACACTTGCGAAATCGTGTAACACGCTTGTGACCAGTCATTGCGAAGAATTGGAAACTTCACCATGACAATGCGCCATGTGACGGTGTGATTGTTGTGCAGCAGCTGCTGGCGAAATTCGGGTTAGCAATGTTGTCTCACTCCCCCCCCCCTCCCCTACAGCCCAGACCTGGCCATTGATTCGACTCCATCGAGGCGGTTTAAAAGGCGGCGACAAAGGTTCTCAACAGTATTCAAGAAACCAACATCCAGCAGGCTTTTGACAAGTGGTAGACACGCCGAACTAAGTTTATCGATGCAGGAGGATGTATTTTGAAGATTATTAAGTAATTGAAATGATACCTACAGTAAATTTTAATTTTTGGAACCCAGTCCCGATACCTATTGAACAGACCACGTAACTTATAACAGTTCAATTGTATACTTCTATAACTTTAAACGGTTATAAACAGCCATCTTGAAACCTAAAAAGTTATAGAAAAATAAGTAGGCACAAATGTTGCGTGGAATTACTTGGTAAACTTTATGAAAAGTGTTATTTTGTGAAATAAGCCAGATAAAAATTTTGCCCGAATGTGAAACATCTTGAAACATTTTATTGGTTAGGACTGGCTAACGAGCTCATCCAAACTATATATATATATATATATACCAAGGACGCTATGGTATTACTGTCTGGGGTGGATCCACTATGGGCAATCTCAACCGCGTCCTGGGTATGCAGAAAAGGGCAATCAGAGTAATAGCAGGCTTAAGTCCAAGACAAAGCTGTAGAGATGTTTTCAAGAACCTGAAAATCCTGACGGTCACTTCCATCTACATCCTAGATACTGTCCTTTACTGTGTGACCAAAGAGCCCCCTAAACAAAGTGACATGCATGAATACAACACCAGATATGCAGGAAACTATGTGCTGCCAGGTCACAGAACAGCCATGTATGAAAGGAAACCGTTGTATGCAGGAGTGAAGATGCTAAACAAGATACCAGACCACTTGAAAGCTGGAGGCCCTGTGCTGATGAAGAGGAAGCTACAGAGATGGCTGCTAGACAAGGCTTTCTACACCCTAAATGAATTCTTTACTTGGGGAGACCCCACATAACACTGAAGAAGCTTATCTATTATACTAATTTGACTTAAATTTGACGCTGTAACATTTCTTGAAGAAATTGTAATAAAGGATATTGTCTATTGTCTATTGTCATAACCATTACTTTTCCAAAATTCGAATGGCCACCATCTTGAAACCTTAAGAGATATAGAAAAAGTACAAGAACAACAATTGTTTATAGCTACCTAATATAGTATATGTAAAGAAATTTATCTATTTGGGTCTATATTGTCCATTATCTGAGTTAAAATTTGTACTTGAATGTCAATGGCTGCCATCTTGAAACCATTCATTGGTCAAGACTAACAAACTCATCCAAGCTACATACAAGTGCTGCCTTTGTACCAACTTAAATCTGGATATTTTAAAAAAGTACAGCAGTTATCGTTTTCACAAGCTCATGTTATATTGTATTAACCCATACATACATACATATATATATATATATATATATATATATATATATATACACACACACACACATTTTTGGAATATGTGGTTTCGAATTCGGGGGTTATGATCAGAGAAAATCCATAAAATCTAACAGAAACTCCATCATGAAGGCAATTGCAATAGGCAGATTGCTGTGAAATCTACCAAAACACTACTAGGATTCAAAAATTATAAGATCCAAAAATATTTGGGAAACAATAAACAAAGTACCTATAACCTAAAAAATAATCCAACAACTAGATGTTAAAATAATTTCCCTCACAAGGTTAGCAATAGTTTTAACAATAATTATTTTATGAGTAAAACTGAAGGGATATTTGCAAATTTCCCTGTTTATTTAGGGAATAACAATCAAGATAGAAAAATAATTTAACAACAAAAGAATAATGTAACCAGATTTTAATTTAAGATACTCCGTCTGAGAAAAGGAACTATTAAATATTTTTAAGACCCTGAAAATAAATGGTCAAGTGGTTATGATGAGGTTCCAGTTAATGTAATTAACCTAGCTAAAATTCCATTAATTAAACCATTGCTACACTTAGTAAGTTCTTCTTTTATCTCGGGTATATCCCTTGTACGTTTAAAATTTCTAAGGTTATACCAGTCTTTTCTAAAAAGGGAGTCTAACATGAAAAAGGTTTCATTCTCCTATTAATGTGAACAATTTTTGAAAAAAGCATTGTATTTTATTGAATACTTGAAATAAAAATGAACTTTTTGATGAGAAACAAAATGGCTAATGCAAATATACATCAACAAAATAGCTCTTGTAAGTTTTACTGAATATGAGTAATAAACAGATTAAAAAATAAATAAAAGACGCGGGAACATTCAAGGACCATGAATGACAACTTAAAGAATTAAATATAATTTCACACAGTAAATTTCTTGAAAAAATATGATATTGGAATAAAAAATAATTAGAATCATATTCATCAAATACATGGCAGGACATTACAGCGTTCTCAAAATCAACATAATAGAGAATCAAAATTTACATCTAGATCACAAAATCCAATATGGGATTCCTTAGAAGTCAATTTTTGGATTTTATTGTTCATATATTATATTCTAGATATATCTGTATGCATGTGGACAGATGTTTTAGTCAACGCACACTACCACAGAAGCGGATGCAGGTTTTGAGTTAGAACCTAACCTGGTACACTGCTCAGCATCATAAGTTATATGGTGTGACGAGAATTTCTAAAAAAGTATTCGGTGATTACAGGACGATGATTCAAATGACAAAGAGACTCATAAATAAAACATTCTTACCTTTCAAGAAGTTTTTTATTGTGATTGCTAAAAAAGTGTAGTGTAATTAATAAAAGCCGTTATAATATGTAACATTCAACAAAAATCTCTCTAAAAATCAGAGTAAATTATGCAGAAATTAATAAGGCCTTTACACTAAGATTAAACTTTGTGTTTTATTAGCTTTATTTATCATACTATCTAGAACTCAAACCTCTACCTTAAATAATGGACTCCTTCTAAACAGGAAAAAAACTTACTCACATAATGGAAACATTTCTGAAATTTAAAAATTTTTAATGTTGTAAAAAATGTATAAATAAAAACATCAAATTTTTAGATCTACACGTACATGTGGATAACACCTTCTATGGGATTTACATGTTGACCACATATTCAATAGAATTAACTCAGGTATTTATCCTTGTAAACCAAGATCTTTTCTTTGTAATTTATCAGTGAATTTACTGTGTTTTACGCTTGTATATTCTATGAAAAATGCGTCTATTAAATGTTGAATAAAATTCTTGGTCTTGAACATTAAACCCGTAAGAACAATATAACGATCAAGAAGTGATGATTCGGTCAAAGAAAATTTCACCAACTTAGTAATATTGACAGTTCATATTCTTAATACAATCATTTATATAAGAAATCAATAAATTAATTTAAAAAATCTTTTAACAAGGTTCCCTTTAAATGATTTAACTTAATTTCCAGGTTCAAATGTTCCAGGTTTTAAAACAAAACGCTTACCTTGAAAATGTTTCCAATTTTTTTTCTTGCAGTCCAGGCATGCTTTGTCCTGGGGGGCTTAAAAGAAACTTCCTGTAAATTACAAATTAAATTAATAACATATTACTTATAACTTCAAACTAGGTTCCTCTCCTTCTTAGGGCACTCAATTTTTCTCTTATCTATAGCTCATTCCTTGCATTTAAAAATTTACAAAACTGATAGCACAATTATAAATACAAAATATTTGTTGTAAGTAATAAGTAAATTTGTAATAATAAATTTGGCACATCTTTTTTGCAAGTGTTTTATAAATATTTTACAAAATAGCCTAAAAATCTATCAACTCTGACAATCTATGCCTAAACTTTTGACACTCTAAAACTAGAATGTTAGCACTAAAGGGGATATAAATATTGACAGGACATATGTAAAGGGGATATATACGTGTATATATGCTACTACTTTTTGGCTAAAAAATTATTTTCGATTACTTTTTTAATAACAAATTCTATCAAGAGATCAAGGCAATGTGGAAGGTAGACACATGGTATAACTATATATATATATATATATATATATATATATATATATATATATATATATATATATATATATATATATATACTATTGTAGAAAATATGTATACTTCAACAATAGTACGTCATTTAAAAAATAATGGTAACAAATATGCTGTATTTTATACAAACAATAATTAATAATGTGTTAATTTTTAATGTTGCTTGATGTATTTTAAGTTTATTCTGTGCTTCATCAAACTTTATAAAATAAAAACTTTAGACAAAACATTATCATTGTAATATTATTTTTCCAAGAGTTTTTTTATAGTAGTACTGTTATTTAATATAAATAGTACATTACACTATAGTTATCACATTTCAATTTCCTGATTTCGTCTTTAATTTAATTTTCAAAAGTAGGAAAAAAATTCCCTACAGAAGACTTAATTGACAATAATTTAGGAGATTTACAACAGGTTGCATTGCAATATGGCCCGGGTGGCTGACTCATGCATTGCAACAGCCTACTTCCAATCTCATTTGTTTCCAAATTACACAATTTATGAAAAATAAACATTTTTATTCAGGTCTTTTCCAACAACTTTTCTGCCAGCAGAAATGGCCATTTTTACTGCTTGATTTTTTTTAGTTGAGAAAATTGTTGTTAGTTGGGTTTACAAAACAACAAAAACGCAAAGCAAACTAGACTTTCTAAACTATCATCATGCCAATAATACTTTATGCAATATGCTTTATGACAGTGTTAATGAAACACGCAAAATAAAACTAAGCATCAGTTTTGGACATTGGTTCGGCAAATCACCAATAAGGGGCTATGGTTCAGATTCAACTTCTGTAATGGACCGCTATATGAGACTGTATGAGAACGCCTATTCTATTTCTTTCTTTGGTTTAAAATATTTTATCATAACACAGAATTAAAATTTGCATAAGGATTTTAAGATTTTATAAACATTTTCAAGCTTTCTGCATATTTAAAAATTACATAATTACTTTAATATACATTGTAATTGAAGTATTTAACATTTTATACGTACAAATTGTTTTTCTCGTGTTTTCCAGAGATTATTTAAACCTTTTCTCTCAGGCTGTGCAAAATAAACAATGTTTCAAACTGACTGTAACTAACGCAGGGTTAAGCAATCTTATTAATTTTTTTGACTATAAAAAAAAATTATTCTGTAATAAGATTAATAGATAATTTTGAATAAACCAATTCCGTAACTACCAGTAACTAGTCTATATCAATAACACACAATAGTCACTATATCTGCAATGGCTTTTATGATATATTTTTATTTTAGAAATAACATACATTATAATATTAATATGAACAAAACAACAAGGAAATTGGCAAGTTTTTGAGAATATAAAAAATTCATCATTGTAATATTATTACACTACAGCATAATTACAACATTGGCCTCTATTATTTCAATGTTATCTTTGTTCCATACAAATTGCAAGTTTTTAATGGAAATTATTATATTGATGAGTATGCCTTTAGTATCTACGGAGACCATGTGGACTTTCTCCTACGGACTGCCGTTTATGTGTGTGCTGTTTCTCAATGGACTATGGCCATAGGATTTACAGGCGGATTGTTTTTTTTATCAGGACTGGATGTTTCTACAGTCTCCATCTGGAGACTATGCCCGTTTAACATTACTTTAATGTTTTAAACATTTATTTCAATACTAAATTTACATACAAAGTGTTAAGTTAAACATACACACATCGGTCAGGGCCTCATTTTATTATTCCTTGTTGATATTTAAGAATATAAAATTTAAAAGAACAAACATAACTTTTAGTGTGCAAACAATTCTGATTAGTATTTACAATACTAATAAATAGTTTTTACATTGTCGAAGGAAGAACAGCTGATTGTACTGAGAAAATTTTCATTTGTATTGTTCCAAAAAAGATAGTTGCTATTAATTTTACGGGATTAATATTTTGTTATTTTAAATAATGAGATCACTTATATTGTTGACCTAGCTTAGCTTTGAAAATATACAATGCTGTTACTATTCTACAATGAAAGAACGTAAAAAGTGTGCTTTTTATTTCATAATAATATAATACAATATTTGATCAGCTTGAAATTAACACTTTAAAACCTATCATGTTGTAAATAATGTCTATTTAGACTAATTTAAAGTTGATGTACAAATACATATTATATTAGGGTGTGTAAGTATTACTGTTTTGTATTATATTGAAGTTGGAATGTTTTTTTTATGTAGCTTATACTTAGGACAATCATTTATTCTAATGCAATAAATTAAAAGCCAAATTTTAGGTTTAAAGATCGCCTACACAAGGTTACACTGGATAACCTTGGACAAAAACGTCAAAATACTGTTAACTCCACTTTTGTAAACAATAAAGGTTACAACAGTACAATGTCAATTATAAGACCTAAACAAACATTAAAGTGGTCATGGCGTATTTTTGAAATGTTGTTGAAACTTTTGTAAACAAAATTAAACAGAGTGAGAGTTGTCATTATTGTTGCAAGAGGTGTGAGGAATGCGATCCTCAATATGGTACTGTGCGCCTCGCCCATGTAGTCTGCTGGAGGCCATCACCTAGGTAACGTCTTCCACTAATTCACGTGGGTTTACCTAATATGAAAGCAGCCCTTGATAACCAAATAGTTAATCTAAGTCAAGGATAAAATAAGCCGAGATCTACACTCAGAATGAATTGTGCGTATTGTGGAGAGTTTTGCAACAATAAAATATCATAGCAGACGATTTCTAAAAGTCAATTCACATTCTCTTACAGGTAGATTGTTGGTATATGAGCACTAAATGTAAACAACATACTTAAAAATAATTAAATAACTGCAACAAAAAGATCCTGTCTTGCTAATGGAAGTATTCGCTAAAAATGACCATAATGGCAAATAGGCCTATTGCCTCCTACCTGGCCCCTCAGGTATATAACATACCTTTTGGAATATTTTCTTTATAACAAAGTAAAACATCATGCCATTCTTACCTAATCACTCGTAGATGTCATATCTATTCACTTGTTTATTTTCACTCACTGTAAAAATAAAAACAAAACTGAAAGGTGAATAAAACGGAACAAATCAACAGGTGATGTCTATAGAGGCAAACACGTACACACTACCCAATCCAATCGTAGCTGTCCGTAAACTACTTTCTAGTAACCGTGTTTGTCAACCTGGCGCTAGTGTCGCACATACCAATGAATGATTCCATCCACCTGTTGATGTGGCTCGCTGGGCTAGGACGAAAGCTTTGGATAAGAAAGGCTAGGCTTAGCCAAGCCCAAATAGGCTTGTATGTAACTTTTTCTTTCTTTTGTGAAAATGTAACTTTTACGCAGATTTTGCTAACTCCAACGTTACTTTAAAATTTATACGTTTGAAAAATAATGTGAACAAAAAGTATAAATTATAATATGCCAATGTGTAACTTAAAATAACACGATATAAAATTTAATAGCGAAACCTGTAATAAAATGGGAAATAATATAATTAAATACGCATTTCAAAGAATTGTGCCTTTTTCTGAAAATAAGTCTGAATTCACTACTGCTTTCATGGAAAATAGTCATAACTGTTCAACTAACCAGATAACTCGTATTATTTTTGTTCAGGCTTATAAATTAATTCAAATATAGAAATGTACGTCTTTGGGGAAATCAAAATAACGTACCTATATGGAAGTTCAGAATTAAAGAATTTAATTTTTGAGTGTAGAAACACCCCTCCTAACGGAGTCAAACTTCAGTTTCACCATTTACGTAAACGTAGTATTCCTAGCCGTAACTAGGATTGTCACGTTTGGGTAATAAGAGGGGATAAAGATTACGGCGAGAGGAGTGGGACAAAATACCTTCCAGAAGAAAATTTCAAAATATTGGGCCTCAAAGCGTCGTTTTAGGCACATTCGAATAAATTGATCAAGACAAAATCCTACATTTTCCGCGGGAAATGTTTCACAATACAGAGCGTTGCGACACCCTTTCATCTATAAGAGAACTAATTTGATATTACAAAACATAATTCGGAGACAGGATAAACAAAACACATTTTTAAGTTTTATGCATTTTATCTTTGTTTGTTATTTTATATCTAATTTTTATATATAACATTAGTATCTAAGAAATTGAAAAGTAATTATATTTGTATTTTTGCACGCACAGATTCATGTCACAACGCACTCTGGGGAGATACTCAAGTTCTCTTCGGTGTAACCTTTATATAAATTGCTTCCTATTAAACTATTAAAATGCAATACCTAAGGAGGTCATCAAGCTACAAACCCAGTCTTTCATTACGCATCAAAGGAAAGCATTCTCAAAAAATGTATAAATGGACACACTCAAAATCCTAGTGGAGCGTTAATGACGTAATTTTGTGTTGTCTTGTACACAACACTTCTTTTAATGAATGCTACATTGCCAAATGTGAACTGATTTTAAAAAACTGAGGATAAACGTTGGACATATCACAGTGTGATCTACGAAAATGGGAAGACAAGCACTGAACTTACTTTTCCGAAGAACTCAATAAGATAAAGGAAACACGACATGCCAGAAGATAAAGAAAAATTAAGTTTAAGATGAAGAAGAAACCCCTGATTACCCCGCATATGGCCCAGGAATATTTTAAGGCAGGAAATGTTTAAAATAATAAATTTAGTGAGAATAACCTAACTGTCTAACTTTTTTCGAGATTATAAAAAAAATTACTTTTTTAGAGATTTTGCACACGTCCTCAGGGACTAAAAGATATAGTGACTTGAAACTTTCCCACGCGTTTAACTGAACACTAAGATTTAACATGAGAATTTTGTATTATTTCACCTACAAACATTGGAAAAACACTGTAAAATATTTATTTCTAAATTCTAGAAAAACAAGAAGTTAAACCATGTAGAAATATCTATAAAACAACCGATGAACATTTTATTGGGATATGGTACGGAGTTTTTGAGAGAGACGTGCAAATGTTTAGACTGTTTAAGAATAGGTTCAAATGGTTCCATCCTATTATTATTAGCCTATTCCTTGGAACGTTTTTGAAAATCTAGGCCGCTTTTCACCCATGTTATGTAATTTATTATTTATTACTCCACCAGTTTAATTTTGTTTATGAGCAAATACAATAACTGTTATAATTTCCAGGAAATCATGGAAAATTTAAAGATTCTGAAATGCTATTTTGAACCACTTTTAATTGAATTTAGAATTAGATCAAACCGTATGATAACTTTATGGAAAATGTTTGAAAGCTGCAAGATGTCAAAAATCTAGGTTTAGGACATTGAAATCAAATTTCGTTGTGTTGGAAATACGAAACCTAAACAATTCTTCTGAAGATACGGTATAGTCTAAAAGTGAAGTTTCAGCCACTTTTAATCTGGCTTAGCTCAGGAAATATACAAATTCCAACCAATCGTTTAAAATACAACATTCAAATACTTGTAACAGATGAAAATTTTGACTGCAATACAATATATCTTAGCAAATAACCTTTTACAGCCTATAAATGTTGCGCGCGTTATATAGAATCATTTCACAGCTGAATGATGGCTATAGTTAAAACGATAATTTTTGGAATCAGATTAAAATGATGCTACAGATCCATAATTTACATTACTGTTATATACTGAGATACACCTGTTATACTATTTGCAATTATGTCACAAGTTTGTGGTTTAAACAGTTCCGAGTACCACTTTTTCAAATTTTATCATAGTCGTATTTCGAGAGAAATAAAAAAAGTAACAAGAAGGATTTAATAGATGTATTACACAGAATGTAGCGGCCGATAGCTTCGACTGAGCGTCGGACATTACATCAATATGACTCAACGGACGAGTCAATTATTCTCCTAGGAGGGCGAGTAAGCAAGTAAAGCTTTGTATTGACCTTTCGGATCCACTGAAGCGTGGTTTTACGATGAAGCGCGAACTAGTTTTGTTTTTACTGCTTTAACGGTTTTGTTAAATAACTTTATACTGTGAAAATTATATTTTCTATTCATGACCAAACTTATTTATTAATTTAATTTTTATCCTATAAGGGGGGGGGGTCTAACCACCTCTATAAACATATGTTAGTATTATTTTAAAAAACCTAGAACTATTTAATTTATAATTTCTTTAGTATTTGTATTGTAACTGACAACTTTATGTTAATTAATGAGGTATATTATGTGATATAACTTCATCCAGTTACACCATGAATACGGTGCCTATGATGTGCTTCTGCTACTGAAATTAGGGAATGCCTGGAGAACTTAGGCCTACATATAGTTATGATTCAAATTTGGTAGAAGGAGCCTTCAAGAGAGCATATTATGTTATATGTTACGTTTTTAGTATTTTATATAATGTTGTTTTTCACTTTTTTGCAATATACCAATCTGACGTTACTTGATTAATTAAGATCCTGCGATTGCAGGACTAGCTGTTTCCAAAAATTACAGGTTTGTTTTTGATTACCTGTAAATCCACATACCGTATTCATATTTTGATATTTAAGTTTTCAATTGTTCCGTATTTCTCCACGTCTCCACGTACCACAATGATATTAACAAACGACAAAGCTAGTTTCTCTTATAGGGTTAAATTCGCTACGACTCACCGAGTTTGGTTGAGGTTTGAACATTAAAGCGGACTAAAGAATAAAGATACGTGGTAAACCTCTAGCTTGTAATAATTAATGTTAATATTCCATTTAAAACATTAAATGCGTCATATTAAGGGTAGCAGCCCATGTTAGACGTACAGTTGCACAAATAAACGACAACTATATCTGAAAAGACAGTCACAGTTGTGTACTATGGGATGAGGGAATTATCGCTGAATTAGCGTTAATTTTATACAGGAGCATATATTTAATTTATATGCTCCTGCATATATGCTATTTTAATTAATAGCATATATTTAATGTATATGAACATGTCCTTTAAAACTTAATTTTATAGTCCATTGTTTAGCACTTCCATGTTTTATAGAATTTCAAAATATGCAGGCTAATTCAAACCAATCAGATTGCGAATGTTACATTGTTGACAATGTTGTAAAAGGAACAAAACCTTAGAACATAGATACGCCAGTAATTAATTGTCGTGGGTTCTAAACTGAACGAGTGCTAACACTCTGCGGTATGCAGTGATAGTGAGAAGTATGGCTATCTTATCCGCCATAGGCGTTCCTCACATTTACCACAGAGCGCAGAGCTGCTTGCGGCCAGTACACATTCACAACTCGCGTCAAGGCCTGACACTCAAAGTTAACAAACCAGTTTTGTGCAATACCCACAGTTTACTTTTTACATTTTTAGGCTATTTGGGCGTTCGCTACCGAATATTGTGATATGTTGCGATAGTTGCGTCGTCCGTATTAAATTATTGCACAAGACTGATTAATAACCAAGCTATTATAATCAAGATTATTACTTTTGTTAAAAATTACTCGCTCCGACGGGGCAAGAACCCGGATCTCTCACTTGATGGACAGGAATGCTACCATTACACCACATCTTACTATTTATTCATAAGATATATTTTTGCTGTTTTTGTCACACACACACATCTTTAAATAACTGAACTAACGTGTGATCGACTAAATATCTATTAATACATTCCGAACACTCAATAGATTACTGAAACCGATTATTTTACAAGCAAATATTTTTACAAATTAAGAGTAATTAGATACACTCAGGACATATTTTTAGATTATGTTGAATTTGGGTATAAGGAGGACACACTAAAGAGAGTTATATATCAAAATACATTAAAACATGTAAAGAAAGTTTTAACAAAATTGTAGGTATAATCATATTTTTCTGAACTATTATTTATGTTTTTAAGACTTGCACAGAAATACTGTAAAGTTTCAAATGGTATAAATGAAGTCAATTATTCGCGTTAGAGAAATTATAAAAAGTTTTTAGCAACCAAACACACATTGTACGGTATGATGAAGGATATATGAGAGAGGTAGGAGTGTTAATTTTGAGAACTGAGAGGTGAGCTTAGGGGCTGGTTATTGCTCTCATCTGTATGCATACTTCCACCACAATGCTTTTGGACTTTCGACCACGGAAATTCAGGAAAAGGGCTATGCTTACCATATTATACATTTTATGCTTTGTACTGTACATCATGAAAAGTAGCAGTTATAATTATCTATCAAGAAGAGATTAGGACGCTTAAAGTTGAAGGAGATTAGAGTCACCCGAACCTTCGTCCCTAACGCTCTTTAGCAGAACGTTTAAAATTAGACCGGAACCTGTTCTTGACCTGTGGTATTGATACAATCAATTCGATCTAATGAGCATGTAAGGTATAAAAATTTAATTGCTAATTGATTATGTATGTGTTATCTGTTATTTGTACTTCCCTGCCTTAGAGATCCAAACATCAACAAACTGCTGACTGGTGAACAGGAAAAATATCTTTTCGAATGAAGATTCTTTATTTTGGGAACTTTAGCAGTCGATCCCAATAATTAATTCAAAGCTTGTCATTCGGTATAGATACGGCCCTTCACAACTACGAAGTTCCAAACTATGGAACCACAAAAAGACATCTAATAAGCACTGGTTCCACAGATACAGCTCTGGATAGTTCTGTCGCACTACCTTCTTTCTCAAACCATCCTGAAAGTAATCTCGTTCTAGGTGTTATTCGAGAAAACTTTTCCTAAATGCGTATTTGGCACGTGAATTGTCCATCTTAATGAAAGTAATCTCGTTCTAGGTTGGCCGCTCTTCCTACGCCAACTTGTGTTGTTCAAGAAAACTTTTCCTAAATGCGTATTTTATCACGTGACTTGACCGTCTTAATCTGCTTGCTTTAATAATTGTAACTGTACCTGGTTCACTGAACAAAACTTAATTTTTCTTTTCGTCTTCTTCTCCATCCTTTTCCATCATTCAATGGTCCATAAATCCGTCTCGTAATCTTCCTCTCCCATCTCCTAAGCCACTCGTCTTATCTCACAAGCAAGCTCTTAGTCTCCCCTTGTATCACTGTCGATTTGAAAACCGTCTTGTAAATTGACAATTTAGATTTGCTACGCATGTAGATCAGGACGTGCGTTTAATAAAAAAAAAAACACGTTTCCTGCAGTGATTTTCTCTTGAATTTCTCCAGACATCTGGTTATAGTCTATTAAGACACATTAATACTCGAATTCTCTGATTTTGTTGTTATGGACTTTTATCTTTCCTAGTCTGATTGATTAGTTATTTAAATTCTCATTTCTGCTTGACATAAATATGTTTATACATTTTTTCCCGATTTATTGGCTCGGGTTTCTCTTACTTCAAAGTCAAATACCTCAATTCGAGACACAGTGACCGTATTATCAGCATATGTAATAATAATAATAATGTTGTCTTTATTTTCATCAAGCGTTTCTCAGTTACATACAGAACAACTGCTTTTCAGAACAACTATCTCACATACAACATATACATTGAAAATGAAATACAAATAAATAAATAAAATCTATACATTAAGCAAATTCTGCCTCATCTTATTCTTAAATGTAGCTATTGAACATTGTTTCACGTTTGGTGGGAGGTCGTTGTACAATTTCGGGCCGAAATAAGAGAAGCTTCTCCTTCCCAACTCCAGCCTAACTTTGGGAAAGTGAAGAAGATTCCCATGGCGGGTTTTGCGCTGAGAGACCTCATCCCGAAATGTCTTCTCACTAAGGTACTGAGGCTCCTGATTAACAAGAGCCTTGTGGACCATGCTGCACGTCATGACCCTGCAGACGGTCTCTACCGACATCATCCCAGCGGCATCTCTGTAAGGAGAGACATGCTCAAATCGTTTCAAATTAAAAATGAAACGAATTGCAGACTTTTGCAACTTTTGAATGCGATGCATGTCTTCTACAGAAATGCTATTCCCGTAGGCTGGGAAACAGTAGGCGAAACGGACAGGACTAGTGACTGCATGATACGTAGTTTCGCAGACTCAGGCAGAAGATCTCTAAGTCTGTAGAGTCCCCTCAGTCTACCGAGTGCTCGTTGACAGGCATGCGTGACATGGTCAGAGAACGTGAGGCCGCTGTCTAGCACAACGCCAAGAGTCCTCGCCCTATGAAATACAGCCAAACTCTGGCCATCGAGCCTCACCATCACTCCTCTTTCACTGAGGGACTGCACAATGTTGTGTGGCGCCGTATGCAACACAGTGCACTTGCCTATGTTTAGTTTCAGCCCATTCGCCATTGACCACCCCAATACTTTTTCAAGGTCGACATTGATCATATCAATGGCTGACACCATCTGCGATGGCTCATAAGACAAGTGCAGCTGCGAGTCGTCAGCATACAAATGAACTGTGCAATTTTGCACACAGCTTGGCATATCGGCTGTGTACATATTGAACAGAATAGGCCCTAGGGAATTACCTTGAGGAATGCCTCGATACTTCACAAGCGGGGTTGACGTTTCACTCCCTAAACGCGTCACCTGCAGCCTGGAGTCTAAGTATGACCTTATCCAATTGACTACGCTAAAGTTAAAGCCATAATAGCTCATCTTCGCTAGAAGCATCTCATGGTCCATTGAATCAAAGGCCTTAGAATAATCCAACATAACAATGGAGTTATATTTACCCATGTCTTTGGCGTCAGTCATATCAATGAAAAGATTTGTCAGGGCTGTATATGTACTATGATTGCGCCTGAAGCCCGATTGCAGCTTCGGTAATATCCGATGTTTTCATAAAACTATCTATTTGTCGAATGGCAATCTTTTCCAGTATCTTAGACATGGCTGGGAGTATTGAAATTTGCCTTAGCTGGTCTACCTGATTGGCAGCTTGCCCTTTCGGTATTGGCCGAACAATACTTGTTTTCCATGACTTTGGAAACACGCTGCCAACCAGGGAAACGTTTACCAGGTGTGTAATGGCTTTGACTGCGTAGGGGCTCACTGACTTGATCATGTCAATCGAAATTTCATCGCTGCCCACAGCTTTAGATTTTATTTCATTCATTGCCGAAATAACGTCTCTTTTACTGACAGCGTAAAACTTAAATTTATCTCTGATTTCTTCTCGGCCATTGGTTGCAAAAAATTCCCATACGCTTTTATCAATCTTCGGGCCAGCTCCCATGTTTATAAAGTATTCATTGATCTCATGCGCTTTAAGTTCAGGTGGAATGTTCGAGCAAACCCTTGTTTCTAAAATATCATTTTTCTTAAGGCATGTCCAGAACTCCTTTGGATTTTTTGAAGAGGAAAGCTTATCAGAAAAAATCTCTTTTTTGCCATTCTGATCATATTATTCAGTCGGTTTCTTATTTCTTTGTACCTCTCCCAGTCATCCATATGCCTGTACTTCCAATATCTATTTCGCAACTTATTTTTAACCTTCGTCATCTTTCGGATGTCATCGTTTCGCTATGGGGCTTTTTTCTTGGACACTTTCTTACATATTACAGCGGCATTTTTGTCATATACTTTCCTAATATTATTTGTTATCCATGCCTCCACAATATCAACGTAGTATAAAACCATTTTACTAAATATTGAGTATTCGGGGTTAACCATAGGGACTTGGCGTATGACTTTCTGTATGGAAAAGTTAGTGTATATCAATACAACAGATCATATTTGTTCCCATTTAGTTATAGAAGACAAGAGACTCTTGTTTACTCCAGCGTGACCTCTACGTGTCATCATTCATAGCTCTCCTGAAGGGTAAAAAGCGATATTATAGAAGATGACCATTCAAGGCTAAATCAACACCTAGTGAAAATCATATGAAGCAGTAAAACCAAATCTCCATCTGTATGGCAATCCATCTGATCCAATTATTCTGGGAAGACTCAAAATGTATATTTATATAAAATTCTGTCATTAAACAATTTCTTTCTGTGCAATTCCTCTGGCGGAACATTCTTCCATACAGTAAAGAGCTATGTTCATTAACAAATCTTTTAACAATTTTGTTGAACTTTTGAACATTTTCGGATTTTATATTATTAGGTGTATACGTAGTTTTTTTTTCAAAACAAATAAGTCTATGAGCCTGGATGACCCCATTTTTGCTGTAGTACTGAAAGAATGAGCAAGTACCCTAAACTTTAAATGTTATAGATACATACATACGTTTAAAATGGAAGGAAAATACCTTTATTAAAGAGGCGGAGTTAGGGCTGAGCGTGTATATATATATATAGTTTTTACATGTACATTTGAGATTTCAAAATTTAACGACTAAGGTTTACGCAACATCAGTTTCTTATTACCTGCTACACACAAGTAAAGAAACAGGTAAATTCGTCTATTTATAAATCTGAGTATCTCTTAAATCAACTTATATTTATAGTTTAGTTATATAATAATGGGATTCAGTAACACCTGCAATATTATGTACATGACGCTTCCTAGGAGAACGACTCGTGCATGTGTCCGTGTATTCTCTCTAGAAAGTGAATTCTTTCCACTCCATTTCTACATGATGTAAGATGACACCAGACCTAAATGCTTAAAACACGGATTTACACAGGTTTATTGAATATACATGTCTCTAGAAAGGACCGTGTAAGTTATTACATTCTTTTCTCACTTGAAAAACTACGGTACGTATTTGTTATCTGTTATTTGTACTTCCGTGCCTTAGAGATCCAAATAAAAATTCAAACTTTACAATTAGTTTTAGTCGTTATTTTATCCAACTCTGTACTAAGGACATTGTGTTTGTTCTACTGAAGTTTGAAACTCTGCTTTTGTACGTCGATAGTTTGGTAGAACAGATTAAGAAAAGTGCATTAAGACTTTAGGGGGTTAAAAACAAGTATACATGTTTAATAGTGCAGATGACATCGATTCACTTCATTACACGATGGGAATTATAATGAAAAGAATTTGCTTGTGGTTTTCAATCAGGCTTGTTCGCTGTCGCTATAGCACCTTGTAAACCTCCTCCCTCACCTCGCCGGTTACCGCTGTGCCGTACACGTTACCGTTACACGACGGTGTAACATCCCCACAGGGTGCGGACCCAACTGTAGAATCACGTCTCGCGTTATGGGTCGACCCCACCTAACGGACTGTCGGACTGACGCGTCGTGTTGTAACGGAATCAAGTCTTGGCCCGTCTCGAACCGTTCGTAAAATAGATTTCTACTACCTAGCCCAGAAAGTCCTAAAATAACAGTAAACTCTGGGGCTATTATTACCTATATACAGGGTGGGCCATAAGTCAGTTATGTTGTCAAAAATGCATTTGGTGCAATAATATACCAAACAAGCGAAAATACAAAACATTTATTTTACTATGTAGTACAAATACAATTTATTAATACAGGAAAACATGTAGTATTCAATGAACCTACAAAAGATGCTCAAAGTGGTCTCCATGCTGTTCTAAGCAAAGAATGCATCTTTTTAACACAGATTTACAAATTTTGTCGCAAATGTTCCTGGACTGTAAGTTTTCAAATTCTGATTGGATTCGTTCCTTCAAATGCTCAACATTACGAATCTTGACTGAATAAACCTCATTTTTTAGTATACCCCAGACTGACAAATCCATCGGTGTTATATCTGGAAAACGTTCCACAAACAAATCACAAACATCACTATAATTATGATCATGTTTCCACCATGTTTGCAAAACAAACACACGCTGTTCTGTTGTTAATTTCCTATTCATACTTTCTCAAATATCGACAATAAACAAACATAACCTTAAACTGCTAGTGTTTGACTTAGTCAAGTTCACAACTACTACGCTAGGAAAAACAAAGTCTAAGGATTGCTAGTGACAACTGACTTATGGCCCACCCTGTATAGTATAGTCTAACTAATTTATACATGAATCGGTTGCAATCTAGTTTACGTTGTTCGCGAATCACTAAATGAACGCGTATTTAAAGGACTCTTGGATTTAAGCTCGATTGACTTTCGAAAGGGTTTTTGAGCTAAACTCTTTTTAAATTGTTCTCGAGGTACTCGTATAAACCTGACTGTACACATATTTTTGACTCAGGATGGGTGCACTGATCTACGATAATCTATCCGTATAGATAGGTTTCGGCCACGGGAATAGGAGTTTGAGATTTCTTGGTATTTCATAAGATTAAATTTATTCCTCAGTATCATTTGAGAAGAGCTGTCTATAGAAATTAAAGTCTAGTTTAAGAACCAGATTCTGTGGCTGCTGAATTTAGATTAAACTACGTGTGATATAAATACTTGCACACATCAATAAATACATAATATATCAAATTCTTATATGAAATAAAAGTTTTTTAACTACAGTTCACACACGTTTTGAGTGTTTATAAGTAAATGAATTCCTAAAAATAAGAGTCCAATTCAAGATGCCTGTGATTGTACATCCAAGGACAAAGGTTTGAACAGTGTTCTTATAGTATATTTTTTATCTTTAGGATACAAAAACCAAATAACATTATGGTCTTGCGTAGTAAGTCGGCGAAACAGTCATAAGTTCGTTTTTACAGTCAAAATCAATAATATTATGAAATATTATTTTAGAATGTAACAGCATTATATTCTAGTAGAAATGTATGCAACATATTCAGATGTTCCCGTGATTTGGTTTCAAGGGTATCTTGTTAGGAAGTGGTTTGTACAGTAATTCGTTCAAATTAATGTTCTTAGTGAGTCACTCTTTAAATTTGAAGAAGTAAAAGATACAACTTCATGACATATAAGCCTGCCATAAATAATTGTAATTTGACATGATCAAATCAAATAATATTTCTTTATTACCGATCAGTTACAAGCATTGGCATGCATCAATCGCTTAAAACTAAAATTTGTAACGTCTTTCGTTAATAAAATCTTTCACACTTTGACAAAGACGTGCTAACAAATCCCTAACACTACTTTTGAATTTTATTACATTTGTTTCGGTCCTGAGGTGGTCGGAGAGAGCATTAAATAAATCACAGTATTAAAATAAATTTGATTAAAATAATTATGTTTCACGTCAGAGAATGTTACATTTATTTATACTGCAAAAACTATACTGAGTATTGGGTAAAATACAATGGAATATATCAATGTTTAGCTTTTAAAAAATTAGTGTATGATAAATATAAAGGGAAGGTAAGTAACGTGCTTTAAAAAAAAGGATTTACATGATTCTATAGGTTTAAGGTGAGCTATAATTCAAATTGCCTTTTACTGTACAGTTAAAAATTTGTTTCATTTGTGTATTTTCAGACTACTAGATAACCACTGCATAAGGCATAAATATGGATAAACTAGGGCTAGTAAGCAGTGGGGAAAACATTTGCACATGTAAATGGCGACTATCTACAAAGAACAAACAATCCTGAACACAATTTCCTAACCACGCATGATATGCTATGCGATTATTTGCTTAGTTTACATGCATTTTAAGACGCAAGAGCTCACTCTCGTCACATTTCAAGAGATCAATGCTAATGCCTGCAATCCAAATCACAAACGCGATAAATCTCTTATCATGAATATTTGAATTGCGTTAAAAAAAGCAATAGTCGGCTTGTTCACTAATAAGATTATTTTATAGCCTTAAATCGTTCTTATAAAATTACCATAGCGTTGTAATTTAGACTGATGATAACGTTGTAGTGGCTTCTATGTATATGATAAAGGAAATAAAAAGAAATCGCGCCAAGCAGTTTAACTTGGTTAACATACTATAACAACACTAATACATGGTGGTACGAGATGCATTATTTATTATAATGGAAAATATACGTAAAACGATGCAAAATCAGCTGTTATTTTCTTAATTCCGATTTTCGAAACCAATCTTTGCAACAAAACGCTTTATTTCTATCAGCTCCTGACGCAATTTAATAAAATTAGGAATTTGGATTGTTCGATTATTTTGTGTTCTAGTTTTTATAGATTCCATTAATTACTTTGACACCAACTTGGGACTGCCAATGTTCGAAAGCGGTTGTTCTAAGTTGTAGGACGCGCAAGTTGTTTGCTTCTACTCGTAGTTTCGTAATGGCGGACGTCCTGCCCTGAACCAACTCACGCTTGAATTGGCAGTACAAGGCGATCTTAAAAGTATACGAGTAGAGACAGGTGAGCGTCAGCTGTTGCCAACACAGTCTAGATTACGAACACGGGTGAGTGACAACTGCAGGCAGCACAGTCTAGTTTACGAATACGGGTGAGCAACAACTGCAGGAAACACAGTCTAGTTTACGAACACGGGTGAGCAACAACTGCAGGAAACACAGTCTAGTTTACGAACACGGGTGAGCAACAACTGCAGGCAGCACAGACTAGTTTACGAACACGGGTGAGCAACAACTGCAGGAAACACAGTCTAGATTACGAACACAGGGCATTGAAATTGCTATGCTGCTCACACGGACCAAACTTGTTTACCTCCTCAACTTAGAATTTCTTGGAATTCGTTCGTTCGATTATGTAATAAGTTGCATATGAGGTTATATTTGGTGCATTATCAGATCAATTTGTTATTATTATAAGAGCCTTCTTAATTGTTTTAATATCATCACCACCAACAATAACCGTTAAATAGAGCACAAAATCGAGTACAAGGGCTATTTCTTACGAACTACGAATGTGCTTTTTCACATATTTTAATTTAGAAAATACTAATTCGATTCGACATGTTGAAATTTTTTCTTACGTATGTTTGTGAAAAATATAGGGATCACTGATATGTCATTGACAGGGTTGGATACAAAATATTAAAAAGCCATTTTCATCTATCGAATGAAGGGGCACCAGTCGTCTCTATCTTGTACATGTTAAATGTGGACATTTTTACATTCTTGAAGCTCTTTTCTTATTGGAAATTATATATATTAATTTAAACAAACTCTCCAATAATATAAGTTTTATTTTTGTGAGGCCTTTCGTACTCAATGAGAACATCTTCGGACCCACACAACTGAATACAAGTAATAATGTGGACATTTTTGTATACTTTTCTCAAAAATTAATAAAGATATTTAATATAGTTTTGAAACTGAGGCTTGGTGTCTTACCTATAATAAGATTTATTTTTCCTGTAAATAAATGATTTTTATCAATATTGTTTTCAGTTCATAAAATATTTGTTTTTTATTACCAGAATGTCCGTAGAGTACGAACTGAACCGGCGCCGGGATATTGTGATCCTTGACAGGTACTAGTTGAATTATTGTTACTTTCTCCGAAATATCAATGTAATATGACAATGTACTCGCCTTCGGCTCGCTGGGGGCTACGCCCCCAGGCCCCCAAAGTAAACGCTTGCAAATTCGGGGATAAGCGGAATTCGGTGACTGGTTAAGTCCGGACATTAAGTAAAATGACAAGGGATTTAAAAATTGACCTTTTTCATAGATTTTTTTTCCGGATTCGTAAAAACTTTTGACTTTGAGGGCATTTTGCGGTTAAACCGTTAGAGATACGACAAAAAGTGACTGGACCTTTCTTGTTGGAAATTTAATTTTGTCTTTCGATTGTGCCCTCAGATCTGATCTACGACCTATGGTTTAGCCAGGAAATGAGCTCGGGAGAAAAGTCTGCGCGGGTCAGCTATCTTGAATTGTTTAGTATAAACATTAATAAAAACCGACCTCAAGGCAGTATTTTAAGTCGAACAGGGGGTTTAATATCACCAGGAGACTAATCTAGTCAAGGCGAGAATTCCCTGGGTGGGTGATTAATGTTAAGGAGGTTAAGACAAGAGGGGGTTTAATTTCGTCAGGATATTGTCTGGTCATATGAACAAATTCCTCAGGGGGGGTTAACGTTACCGGGGGATAAGTCTCCAGGGGGTTATCTAGTCATACCAGGATCTTCCCAGGGGGGGGGTTAAGAGATTTGGTGACTGGTAAAATTCGGACATGAGGTCATGGCAGGAAATTCCCTGGGGGGGGGTTTAATGTTACCAGGGGGGTTAACACATCAGGGGGTTTGAATGTACAGGAGGTTATCAGGTCATACCAGGAAATCCCCGGGGGGGGGGTTAATATTACCAGGGGTTAATGACACACTTGGGCCTTTTTTAGAGGGTATTGTGTCTGTGAACATAATAAATATTCCTCTGTCCCTATCTACTATTGACGCTTAGCTAACGCTCAGCCAACTCCCGAAGTCACTGAACCTTTTCTGTAGATCACGTGATTTCCTAAATCCCGTTTTTAAAATTTGTTTTGAGTTACGACCAACCGTTTAGCCGCTATCAAGCCCGGAATGTAAATTTTTAGGCGAAAATGTCCAATATTTTCACTTAATCGCGTTTTGCGGTCAAAACTAAGGGAAATATAGTAAAAAGTCACTGGACCTTTTTTGTAGGTCATCTTATTTCCTAAATAAAACGTTTAGTCTTATTTTGACCTCCGACCAATGGTTTCGCCGCTATCGACCCCAAAAACAAAAGTTTCGCGTAAAAGTTACAACAAAATTGTACATAATCACGTTTTTCGGCCAACCAATCGAGATAGGGCAAAAGATTACTGGACCTTTTCTGTAGATCGCGCAATTTGCTAATTTGATGGGTCAATCAGATTTAAGCTACGACCAACGGTTCGGCCGCTATCGGGCTTGAAACATTATTTTTATCGAAAAAAATCTCTGGAATTTCAAATGTTCGAGCGTTTTGTCGCTTAACCATGGAAGATAGAGCAAAAAGTCATGAGACCTTTTTTGTAGTTCACTTCATTCCTGACCATGAATTTTCCGTCAGATCCGAGCTAGCTCCAACGGTTTCGCCCGCTATCGGGCTTACAAAAATGCCTGCAGGGGTGAAGAATGCGCGATTTTTTGGGAATTTTTTTGAGGGGTTGAAAATGAAAAATTCTCACTTTTCGGGATTTTCCTGGTGGTTACACGTGGAAAGCTATCTGTGTACCAAATTTCAAGTCTCTAACTCATCTGGAAGTAGGTTAGAATTAGTATACGTGAGTCAGTCAGTCAGTCAGTTACACATGCGCCCCCAGGCCCCCAAAGTAAACGCTTGCAAATTCGGGGATAAGCGGAATTCGGTGACTGGTTAAGTCCGGACATTAAGTAAATGACAAGGGATTTAAAAATTGACCTTTTTCATAGATTTTTTTCCGGATTCGTAAAAACTTTTGACTTTGAGGGCATTTTGCGGTTAAACCGTTAGAGATACGACACAAAAAGTGACTGACCTTTCTTGTTGGAAATTTAATTTTGTCTTTCGATTGTGCCCTCAGATCTGATCTACGACCTATGGTTTAGCCAGAAATGAGCTCGGGAGAAAAGTCTGCACGGGTCAGCTATCTTGAATTGTTTAGTATAAACATAATAAAAAACCGACCTCAAGGCAGTATTTTAAGTCGAACAGGGGGTTTAATATCACCAGGAGACTATCTAGTCAAGGCGAGAAATTCCCTGGGTGGGTGATTAATGTTAAGGAGGTTAAGACAAGAGGGGGTTTAATTTCGTCAGGATATTGTCTGGTCATATGAAACAAATTCCCAGGGGGGGTTAAACGTTACCGGGGGATAAGTCTCCAGGGGGTTATCTGGTCATACCAGGAAAATCCCCGGGGGGGGGGTTAATATTACCGGGGGTTAATGACACACTTGGGCCTTTTTTAGAGGGTATTGTGTCTGTGAACATAATAAATATTTCCTCTGTCCCTATCTACTATTGACGCTTAGCTAACGCTCAGCAACTCCCGAAGTCACTGAACGTTTTCTGTAGATCACGTGATTTTCCTAAATCCCGTTTAAAAATTTGTTTTTGAGTTTACGACCAACCGTTTAGCCGCTATCAAGCCCGGAATGTAAATTTTTAGGCGAAAATGTCCAATATTTTCACTTAATCGCGTTTTTGCGGTCAAACTAAGGGAAATATAGTAAAAAGTCACTGGACCTTTTTTGTAGGTCATCTTATTTCCTAAATAAAAACGTTAGTCTTATTTTGACCTCCGACCAATGGTTTTCGCCGCTATCGACCCCAAAACACAAAAGTTTCGCGTAAAAAGTTACAACAAAATTGTACATAATCACGTTTTTCGGCCAAACCAATCGAGATAGGGCAAAAGTTTACTGGACCTTTTCTGTAGATCGCGCAATTTGCTAATTTGATGGGTCAATCAGATTTGAGCTACGACCAACGGTTTCGGCCGCTATCGGGCTTGAAACATTATTTTTTATCGAAAAAATCTCTGGAATTTCAAATGTTCGAGCGTTTTTGTCGCTTAACCATGGAAGATAGAGCAAAAAGTCAATTAGACCTTTTTTTGTAGTTCACTTCATTCCTGACCATGAATTTTCCGTCAGATCCGAGCTAGCTCCAACGGTTCGCCGCTATCGGGCCTTACAAAAAATGCTGCCTGCAGGGGTGAAGAATGCGCGATTTTTTGGGAATTTTTTTTGAGGGGTTGAAAATGAAAAATTCTCACTTTTCGGGATTTTCCTGGTGGTTACACGTGGAAAGCTATCTGTGTGTACCAAATTTCCAAGTCTCTAACTCATCTGGAAGTAGGTTAGAATTAGTATACGTGAGTTAGTCAGTCAGTCAGTTACACATGCGGTTGTATATATATAGGATAACCGTTAGAGATATGACAAAAAGTGACTGCACCTTTCTTGTCGAAAATTTAATTTTGTCTTTCGATTATGCCATCAGATTTAAGCTACGACCTATAATTTAGGCAGTACAGAGGTTAGGACAAAATACTGCACTGGGCACTTAAAAAATATCACGTAAAACTTAAAAAATCAATACTTAAAACGCGTTTATGCGGCCAAAACCGTTGAGGATAGGGCAAAATGTTACTGAAAATTTTTTTGTATATCACGCAATTTCATAAATCCTTCATAAATTTGTTTTGAGCTACGACCAACCGTTTAGCCGCTATCAAGCCCGGAATGTAAATTTTTAGGCGAAAATGTCCAATATTTTCACTTAATCGCGTTTTGCGGTCAAAACTAAGGGAAATATAGTAAAAAGTCACTGGACCTTTTTTGTAGGTCATCTTATTTCCTAAATAAAACGTTAGTCTTATTTTGACCTCCGACCAATGGTTTCGCCGCTATCGACCCCAAAAACAAAAGTTTCGCGTAAAAGTTACAACAAAATTGTACATAATCACGTTTTTCGGCCAAACCAATCGAGATAGGGCAAAAGATTACTGGACCTTTTCTGTAGATCGCGCAATTTGCTAATTTGATGGGTCAATCAGATTTGAGCTACGACCAACGGTTCGGCCGCTATCGGGCTTGAAACATTATTTTTATCGAAAAAATCTCTGGAATTTCAAATGTTCGAGCGTTTTTGTCGCTTAACCATGGAAGATAGAGCAAAAAGTCATTAGACCTTTTTTGTAGTTCACTTCATTCATCCTGACCATGAATTTTCCGTCAGATCCGAGCTAGCTCCAACGGTTCGCCCGCTATCGGGCTTACAAAAAAATGCCTGCAGGGGTGAAGAATGCGCGATTTTTTGGGAATTTTTTTTGAGGGGTTGAAAATGAAAAATTCTCACTTTTCGGGATTTTCCTGGTGGTTACACGTGGAAAGCTATCTGTGTACCAAATTTCAAGTCTCTAACTCATCTGGAAGTAGGTTAGAATTAGTATACGTGAGTGAGTGAGTGAGTCAGTCAGTCAGTCAGTTACACATGCGGTTGTATATATATTAGATTAGTCTCCTTGACCATTATAAATCCATGAATGCACTGTGTGCCAACTGCACTGGGGGATGGTGTCATGTTCGCTTTCATAATATACGCATTTGAAATCAGAATATCTAATCTGGAGATACTTATTGAAATTGTATCGTTCACGAACATTTTTCTTGCAATTACTTATCTATATATGTTCATCCTTGTGTGGGAAAACTGTTTTCTTGAAATATAAATCTTGATGATGACTTAAAAGTTCCAGATTACGACCGTGATGATGACTGTTCATTTACAGCTTTCATCGCATAACTGGAGTGATGTGCTTCTATTACTCTTCTTTAGATACTGCAGATGAGAATTTTAACTCAGTGATTATTATTTACACAACAATACTGTCTGTTGCGGTTAAAAGCGACGTTCTTTTGAAAATGGGCCGAGTAGGCTACTATCAATTGACCAAGTAAAAAACATAAATGCGGCTGCTTTTATGGATTGTCTCAATTCTGCTGGTCTTAAATGCTTGTAATTTTGGTTGCAAGAATCACCAGTCATTCAGTCTCTCCAAGGATGAGCAAAGAAATTTGCTTTGCCACCATTTTATTTTGGATTCACTCTTGTCGGACCTTTTGCAGAATCAGCCAGTTATTTTCAATTTGAACTGCCTGCGATCAGGACATGTGTTTTGTGTGAGTAATCCAAATAAGCAATTTTAAAAAGTCGTCATTGTAAGGCTAGGTGTTTCTGTTACGTAAGTTAAAATTTGTTAAATAGTACATTTCGTTTATTTAATTTTGGAACCTCGCTGTGTAAGGATAACGACCAATCAATTCACTGGAATAGCTCTATTGCTGGAACACTCCAAACATTATGGACAAGACACAATGTCAGACGATGAATAGACTACTCTCTTAAACGTTTGTCAGCCTGCACACTTTGGATACTTACTTTTGCCGAGTTATACAGATTGGTCTCATTGGCTAAAGAGGGTATAAATGTGAATGGGAGTCTCACTCAAAAAACAAAGGAATTTACTTTATGTTACTGCTACTACTATTACTTTACTTTACTACTTCAGATTATTATTTATTTCAGCTATGATTTTAGGTACACCAGAACAGACAGAAATAACACACAGATCTGTAGTCTCTACTGGTGCACCGGTGAGCTGTGTCTAGCAGCGAGCGGAAGAGCGTGTGGCGGCAAAGAAGGGTGGTACGCCGGAGTGCAATACCCGCCTGGCGTGTCCTCTGTAGGCCAAGCACGTCTTGACTGTCTCTTGCGCATTTTATTACAGTTCATCCAGTGTTGCAAGCCGATCTTTCTACCAATCTAACAAAAGCTTCAATCAAATGTTAAATTTGTTTAGTTTCCTTTTACGAAAAATACAATTTTCCATTGTTTAAAAACGACTTACGAACGATGACTATGATTCCACCATTTTGCATTCGGTATCTTTTACGATTTAAACTATATATCCCAAGATCGGCTTGGAGAGTTTCGAATTCTTAAATAATTCCTTTTACATTTTAAGAGGACAAAAACCAGTGAAATAGTTACACAGATATGACCCTTTTTTTATTTAATTCCAAATACAATAGCTAGTACCATAATCTGAAACATTATTCATTATTTTTATCAGGAAAACGAAGAAATCATTGGGTTTTTGTTTTATCGCTCTTTCATAAAAGTATGTTGTTTTCAATGTAAGAGTGGCGTTGCTGGAGAGCCGGTGGCTGGGCAGTCTGAAGGCCTCGAACCTCCTAAGATATAGACAGTGCCCGTTCACAAGTTCAAATCCTGTCTGTCATCGTTGCTCTCGTACAGTCGACCTTGTTCTGTACCAACCATCCTCCTTATTCGGGTTTGGTAATATTCTCGTACAGTGCAGTGGCCCATGAGGGCGGGCAGAATAAGGCTAAAACGTTTATATATCATTCAAATTTCGGAGGTTCCTAAGATTCGAGAACGCTTCTTTATCCTTACGGGGTCCAGAAAATGTAGTTAATCTAACTGAAGTTTAAGGCTCCTTTCAATAAAAACCAATTTTCTTAATTTTCAAGTTAAAATTATCAACTGATGAAGTACTATTTTAAAATTGCTTCACTTAAAAGATTCAGTCACTTAAACGAGACATTGTCATTAGGAAAGAAATATATGTTTATAGTTTTCATTCTATTTACTGATATTCCCTGTTGTAAAAAATGGCAATTTGTCAATTAATGAAATGAACAATGCCTTTATTAAACATGCGGAATTAGGGCTGCCAAGCCCTCTCTACCACTTAACCTCAAAACAATTAATTAATTGTCTGTTTTTTTTTCCAAGAAAAGTAAGTTAGTAATTAAGTTACAAATACATATTAATTATGTTGAGCAAAATATGCGACATTTTACTAGATCATTGTTACGCTACATTTCGAAGCTTCAGGACACGGTTGGTACAGAATGGCACCAACAAAAGAGATTAAAACCACATAACTGAATACAATACATGTTTTAAGGTGGTGCAATCGGTTTGCGGTTGTGTTAATTTTCAAACAAAAGGTTTCTGGTAATAGCCCTTTAAAATATATTCTCTGAAAATAGACAAATTGTGTGAGAAATTTAAAGTAGTAACGGGTCTTTAAGTCAGACACGCAGAAAAACGACTGAAGAAAACAGTATGAATGTTTTTTTTTAAATCTGTAAGTGAAAAACGGCTGAATGGAATGGCATGTACTTGATATTAAAATGTCATTTTAGGCGATTACTAATTAAAACATGTTATTCTAGTAGTGTCATAATTCATACACAGACTGAAAAAATCACATCTTTACCTCCAGCCGTTTTCCTTAGGCCTGATTAAACATTGCCCAACATTACTATCATAAATGACCGTATAATATCGTGGCGGGATAAACCAGGTTACTATATTTCCTGTCTTTAGGGAAGGTATCTTAAGCTGTGATCAAAAAGTGAAAAATTAACCCAACCTATATCTAATGGAAGCACTTTAATTAATGACGTAATGGACGGAGTAATACGCGTGTGAACCTTCTAGCGACTGCAACGTCACAGCTTCCCTTTATACATACATCAATACGTTTTTGAAGAAGATTTAAAGTTGTTGCTTCGAGAATTCCAAAATACGTTTACCTAGTGCAGTTTTGAAAAATAATATGGAACAGTTATCATATATAATATAAAATACATGTAGAACTTTTGGAAATAGGCTGTACCTTATTCAGGAATGTGTGGTTGAAGGCAAATTGTAACTGGAAACTGTTAAGTACACAGACTTCACGACACAAAGACACCATTCATTCTTTGCAAATTCTACCCAATTCCACAGGTATTTACCTTTCAAATTGGTGGTCTCTCATTCAAATGTCAAAACATTAGAATACATGTAAAGCTAAAAGTCGTTTTAGACGATGTTATAAATCGTTAAGCTTTTGAGATTAACTCCTACCTGAAAAGACAAGCGTACATAAACCACCGCTGTCTCCTAGTCCAGTAGTTCCTCCTTCATCTACTCTTATATGTGTGCATGTCTCGATCTCTGATGGCATCATGAAACATTTGGATACACAGAGCAAGATGCAGATTATTTTCCAAGATGCAGACTCGGGCAGAGTCAACAATGGCACATTTGTTCAATCTCTTCTGCACGATTCTATAAAATTCATTATTCAATAACTAAACAAGAAAATGTACGGAATTAATTTCTAAGAATCAATGCGTAACGGAATAAGTGCGATCTTCTAGCCTTGTAACAATTTACAAGTTAAGTCTTCATAACACCCTTTGAAGTTTGGTTTCAAAGGAAGTGTTATCCAGTAAGAGTGTATACAGTTTGCACAGTTTGTAAGAATTTTAATTGTGTAGGTTTATGCCCGACCATCCAACCGTTAAGCCAAAGTGCTTATAGGTGGTCAGTTTCTATTGTTGTTATAATAGGCGAGGACAAACCCACCTCTCCCGACCCGACCGCAGCAACGCGGTTGATGATCTACGAGCTAAGACCTCAGCAACTATGATTATTAAAGCTTTTTAGACCAAGCTAAAACCAGCTGGCTGTTTGAGAAACCAGCATTGTATGTTTTATAAGCGACGTGTCTTTTACAGACTTACCTGTTTCGTATGAAATTTGAGCAGGATTTGTACTATAACTTTGAAATAAGATGGTCTAAACTATTAGACTAATTCAAATGTATTCTAAAATTAATTTGATAGTTTATAAATAATTTCCACTGTAGTTAAAATAGCTATCTTGTTTGACATTGTAAATATTCAATTCGCTACTATTTTGTATTGTAATACATAATTATTTCGAAGTTATCGCTTATTACATAATTTTTGAGAAGTCAGATCTGTTTTCTCATCACATTTCACAAGCCTAGAATAAATTATTGAGGAGAAGCACAGATCAATACAGTTTTAGATTCGTTTTGGTGTACGCCAGGATAAACAAACTAACTGGCGTTTAAACCTCACAAATGGATGATATTATTCACACTACTGAAGTAACTAACATTAGGATTGTGTAAAAATCAAATAGCGTCTTACCTAACGTACCTATTTCGTAACATTCGCTACAATTAATATATTACTATGCAACACGAACACCCGTTTGACTCGCCCCATTTGAACAGTTTTGTTTTCTTAAGGCAGTTAAAAGTGAGCAATTGTTAACTTGCATCTCAGTAAACAATATAAATAGTACAAAAATGTACAAATATAATTAAATTTAAGAAATATCAAGTATCTAATACACCTAAAAAATAATCTTGCACAAGAGAAAGTTAATCGCTTAGATATTTGGAATAAAGCTTCTGTATCGTTAATGAATAGTGATTTATTTTTTCCTTTTAAATCAACTGATTTAATAAACATTTATAATGCATACAGTAGGTACATTCAAATTCAATATTTTGAACTTAAACAACAAGTAGTTCACTGTATAGATTAATTTATGGACTCTTGAGAGACTGGGGACATACTGTTCAGACGGAATAGAAGTAACTTTAACAAAAAAGTTGGATTGAAAAGCGACTGCCGGTGCAGATTACATTTAAGTACGAGGTGACTCTGGTTATCGGCGCAGATTGACTACTCCCAACCAATAACATTTGCATGAAACAACGTTTAAACTACCGTAGTTTTGAAAAAATATACAATATTTAAAAGGGAAAACATGAATAGATGTTTATAAGAAAAATGTGTATTGCAACAAATACTCTCATATACTTGAGGAGGCCAGTTTTCTATAAAACAATTAGATGTGACACAATACACGTCATGTAAAGATACAAATCTAAAATTTCTTTTCGTGAAATTTTTGAAAATGGGGATTTTTAACGATGAGGATTAAAGAACACACGTTAAATTGATTACAGCGAGATAAATATGTGTAATAAAAATGCTTTCATTGTGAACCGGTCAATATAGACCACAATTTAAATATTGTTGAGATGTCTCTGAAAACGTTATTATAATTTGAGTTATGGGAACATTGTAGTACAGACATTCTATATAGTGATGAACGCCCTTTCCCTTTCACAAAATGAAAAGCAAGAGTAAATGATTTGTGGATAGTTTTGTGAATGGTGACTGGTGTCCAGCATAGGAAACAATGTCATGAGTCTGAGAAGGCTCATTGAACGAACTTTCCCACTCATTAACGTCAGTGACGACTCAGTTAGCGAGGAATCTCTACATTCTTAAATAAGACAAGACGTCTACAAGACTGTATTCCCGTCACTCATATGTTCCGTACCTTGGAAACCAAAACGACCCATCCCTGGTGATTTACAACACTGACGACTTGACCAGTAACGGCTGGCTGCGGCCCTGACTATGACTGTATACAATACTTCCGCACATTCCTGAACCGGGCGTGAGGTGCGGCCCGCGGCAGTGCTCAGCTGTTCTCCATTCACTGTATCCCGTCACTCTCTGTTCCGTACCTTGGAAACCAAAACGGCCCAGCTCTGGTGATTTACAACACTGACGACTTGACCAGTAACGACTGGCTGCGGCCCTGACTATGACTGTATACAATACTTCCGCACATTCCTGGACCGGGCGTGAGGTGCGGCCCGCGGCAGTGCTCAGCTGTTCTCCATTCACTGTATCCCGTCACTCATATGTTCCGTACCTTGGAAACCAAAACGGCCCAGCTCTGGTGATTTACAACACTGACGACTTGACCAGTAACGGCTGGCTGCGGCCCTGACTATGACTGTATACAATACTTCAATACAATCTGTTTTTTCAATCGTTAAGTATATAATTCTCAACTGTACTGTTCAAGTAGTTCAATACTAATTCATCCGAATATTTTACTATTGTTACATGCTGTTATGTTAAAACCTTGATAAATATAATGAAGAATTAAATAATCCGGAACTATTATGAACTCTCCAACTGGCTCATTAAAAAACTATCTGTGTTAATTATCAAGCCTCTCATCCATTACGTAAATATCTATCTGCCTCTTTCGGTAGTTCTCCCTGACTGTTTTACAATTTTCATTCTCCATTCTCAAACAAAGACAAAACCCATCCAGGCAATTATTGGCTCACATGTTTTGGTAACTGTTTTGTCCTATGTACTTGAACATACAGTACAACCAGGTTAGGTCTTACCTGAAAACGGTTTCACTGTTTAAGAAAAAAAGAATCAGCTTTAGAAGTGAACAGTCCACTATGGACGGTATTGATGCCCTGGTCCGAGACACCATAGATGATTTTCAAAATAGGTGTTTGCCCGGACTAGTTTACTTAATTGATCTCAGCAAAGCCTTTTACTGTGGCGACCACGGTATTTTGGAGTTTATAGAATTAATAATTTGACTTTAAATCATATCTCATGATTAGAGGATTAAATCATAATAGAGGATAGGTGGTGTTTATTTTTGTTCAGTTTCAAGAATATTGATTTACTTTATTTTAAAAGTGGCGTCCACAGTTTAAATTCCGAACACAATGATAAAATAGACGTGCATTATGTTAGTTTAGCTAAAAGTAAGATGAGTCTCTAGTTTGCGGTATAGTCAGAAATATACCAAGATATATAAATAACTGTAGTGTTAAATAAATCCAGCGTAATCTTCCTCGTCTTTGGGCCTTGAAAATAATGCTTCATACAACTGAGCGAGTGCAAGATCCGCCTTGACGACTGGTGAACAGGGAGCGCTCAGCCAGCAAGATCGAGTCTTGGCCGCACAGTTGTTTATACACCGATGCTTGCCACTCCATTGGTTCGCCCGGCGTTGATGTCTAAACTTCGAGGTTACGACATACCGACAAGCGCGGACCGCCGAGAAACAGCGATCGTAGCCTGCGCGTGTATCCCGAGCTCGCGTGCAGGCCTCCAACACTCGCGTCTCGCGACAACGTCTCACTAATTCGTAATTCACGGCGCGTAGTTACTACTAGCATCTACAACTATGACACATTTTCATTTGCTTTTGATGTACTCCAAATTAAGTAGCATATTTAGTTTTCTTTTCAATAACACTAATATTTTTACTGTGATAAATTGGTTGGTACTATGTAATGATACACCTTTCCTTAGTAGTCAAATTCAAAATAGATGGTTTGAGGTTGAGTGGAAGAGAGGTCTAACACAGTCCTAACTCGTCTCTAAAAATAAAGACATATTTCATTTCATCCTTCAATAGTCTGTGCTTAGTGAACGTTTCAAAATCAAATAATTGAACCATATTTGAACTAGCTATCAAAAAGTATGAGAACATATTTTAGGGCAGGTCTCAATTCAAAATCCTGCTTTAACTTTAAATATTCAATTTTCAGTCTTAAGAGGACAAAAATAAATATATTTTGTGCTCAAACAGTTTACACTTGTAATCACATTTTCCAGAAAATTTATTCCATTCAGCTGACAAGATATGAAAAGGGCATAAAGACAAATCATTGGCAATCACATACCACAAACTAAACTATCCATTGATCTCACCAGTTACCACAAAGAGGTATTGACCTATCCTTACAATCTTCTGGCATTCATATCAATGTCAATATTCAAACAAATGCATAATGTTTCATGTCACATCACTGAAAACAACAAAATTCCCAAAAGCTTTTAAGGGGACATACTTAAAACAAGATATTCTTAGAGCTTATGTTAAATCAATTTAGTCCATGCCACTATGAAAACCAATAAAATAATAGGACAATAAAATAAATGCAGTTTTTTTGCTTGGAAACCAATTTTAAGTTAAGTTATAAGGTTTTTGAGACGAAGTTTACCAAGACAATTTGCATTTTCATAGTCATTTGTGTTGTTCTCAGGGTTTTAATGCTTTATGTAATATTCTAAATGTGTTTAAACAGCTATTACATAAAACAAAACTAAACAGATTTAAAGGTAACATTATTAAGAGATTTTCATATGTATTGCCAGAAAAATAACCTTTCTATTTCAGTAAGCTAATACAGCATTAATAATGTTGAGTGATAGGCTTTACTGATGCTTAGCCAATAAAGAAATTAATAAGAGTATCCACAAGCAACTAATATTACTGAGATATATATTTATATTCTTTTACTACTACTCCAAAAATTATCATAAAAATAAGCATTACAAAGGCCCTCCACTTTAATAATAATATTCACAACACTACAAACTACATTCATTTGATTTTTAAATTTTCGTAGATCACTGTTGTAGTTAAACAAGTTGTAATTCAAGAGTTGTGGCTGTATAAAAAATAATGGGCTGGCATCACGTGTCAGTTTATTACCAAAGATATAGTTCACATAGTTAAAAATTCTACAAATTAGTTAACCAGTCACTTATATAAGAATTATTTCCTAAAATTTGAAATTTTAATTATATTTGAGAGATGTCTGACGTTTGTCGCTACTACCCGATCACAATAAAATTTTCTTTTTAAATATTTGAGAAGGTATTACAAATTAAATTAAATATAAGTAAATTGTATAAATTAACCCCTTGAGTCTACCCAGCAGAGATCACTTCTGGCTGGTTTATATCTTCCAGTTGAACCCACCACTGGGCACAGCAAAAACCGATGTGTCACTTTAATCTGGGCAACCTTATGGATGTCCAGGAGCGGCACATCACTAACCGCATATCTCGAGATTCTGGGGTTCATGGGCAATTTGATAGGTCTAGTCTACTGTGGGAGATGACTGTTGGAGTTGGTGGGGTTTGTTCCCTAACCTCAGAGGTTCTTGCTAACCTCACCAAGGGTAAGCCACCCCCTGCCTATTTTGACTGGAGAGGCTGGTTCAGAGCTGGCCTCCCCTTTTTCCAGGGGGACATGACTTTGAGATGTAGTGCCCTAATTCTTCCTCATGGATCTTGATAGGAGGCGGCCCCTACTCCCTACCCATCCTGAATATCCTGTCACTCCGGAAGCAGTGCAAAGGTTCTTACAGGACTAAGTGCAATTTATAAGCTTCTTGTCCTAAGAGAAAAAAAACCCCTTGAGTGCCACCGTCTCACAGTAATTGACATTATCTAGAGTCTATATGAGTCTCTGACACTAGAAGAGAATAAATAATATAAATAGAAAGTTTGCTTTACATCTAATTTAAGATACAGAGAACAATCATTAAAAAAAAACAAAAAATATAGGTATATAAAACCTCAAATATAATTTAACGCAGTGTCATATTCTGAGATCTTTCTTTTAGTATTATGCGCAAATCATTTAGTTAATAGACACAAATGTTTAACGAAAGTTTAACAGTATGCTGACAATATGGTATTCATCAAAACAATTGGACATACACAGGTCTGAGTGACAATTGCATTTTTAGCATTACCACATAATATGGTTTTATTTTCCTTTTACATGGCACACTCGGAAATGTTTACTTTTACACCTCTTCTGCACAATCTTAGCAGAGAAGTATGTGTTACTCCTCTTCCTCAGTGATTTTTCAGACTGCAATTGGATAGGGAGTCGATCAAAAGAAGGTAAAAATCATATAGCAACATTTTATTCCCTCCCATCTGACGATTTCACAGACTTGACCCAGGAATCTGTAGTAATGTCAATCTGAATAGATAAAAAAGACAGCAAGAAGAAGTTCAAATCAAACTCTTTGTATTATTTCAACATCATTGACACCTAGATTACAAAATCAAGTGTAATCTAGATGAAGAAGCGTTGTCTAGATTAGTGTTGTTGCCTCCAATAATCTTGGAATGTGCTGCATTTTTACAATTCCAATAAGCAAAATAAGTCCTGAAAACCTTCAAAACATTGACAGTAATGTCCTTCCAGTGGCGTAGCGACAGAGGAGCGAGTGGAGCGACCGCTCCAGGGCGGGCGACAGGGGGGCGGCGGGCGGGCGGACGATAAAATTGCGGGAAGCAGCCCCTTTCCACGCGCATCACGACCGCGCAGTGTCTTTGTGTCAGTCAGTCTGTCATTGACCTTGGCTGAGACAAAAGGCGTCCGTACAGACCCACCGAGTGATTGACTTACTTCAATTTACCTTTGCGTAGTGATTGGAGATTTAGCGTTAGTGCAAAGTATTGATTATATTATTTATTTTGTTGTGATGTGATTTGTGTGGTGTTGATTTATTACCTTTGGTATATAATGTCAAAAAAACTAAGTGGTGCTGAGTATCGGAAACGAAGGTTAGAGAAAGGTCACGCAGAAAATCTTGAACTTAAGAAAGTAAAGAAGTTATCTAACTACTTTTCGAGGGACACTTCAGTAGTTGCAGTTTCTCAAGAACCCACTTGTAGCTCACAAGTACCTACAAGCGATGAGGACTTGGAGCAAACACCTGTAGGCTTACCTGAAGATGCAGATGACCACGTCCTTCTTCAGGAACCTTTTTCTAAGGTAGGCCTAGTTATAGCTGAAGGTACCTTTTGCGAGTTGAACCTTAAAGAAAATGTAACAGCTGTTATAAGTTCTTCTGATAAGGGTAATTTTAAAAACACTCTTACAGCCGAACAAAAACGGCAAATAATAAAATTAGGCCCTCATCAGCCTAAAGGGCCATTTCCAAAAGAATCAGAAGGGAGAAATAAAAATAGGGGATTTGACGAGAAATGGTATTTTCAAAAGAATAAAGAAAACCAACTGAGAATAAAACGTAATTGGTTATGCTATTCAAACATCCTCAATGTGTGCTATTGTCAGCCATGCTGGCTTTTCAATATGGCCTATACTGATGTGGGATTTTCGAAAGGTACGTCTGATTTTGCACATTTAGGTCGAAACATAAAAGACCATGAAGAAGATTCGCAAAGTCATGCAATTGCGTGTGAAATATACTATCGCTGGCAGTTAGGCCTAACAGTTGATAGTGAGAATCTGGAGGAGATTAAAAAAAGCCACTGATTACTGGAGACAAGTTTTAAGGCGAGTGGTGGACGTCATTATTACGTTAGCTACAAACGACTTACCACTGAGAGAGCACAGATTGTGTAATGACGATGAAGATGCAACTAAATCGAAAGGAAATTTCCTTGAGATAATACATATGCTAGCAAGATATGACCAGGTCCTTGCAGATTTAATTAAGTTACCAAAACGTAGTGTTAACTACCTTAGTCCTCAGATTCAAAATGAGCTGATCAACCTGATTTCCAAAGAGATAAAAAAAGAAATCAAGGAAGAAATGAAAAAAGTCCCTATGTCTCTATTATCTTTGATACAACTCAAGATATAGCGAAAACCGACCAGCTGAGTACAGTGTTTCGTTATATAAAGATAAAAACTGACGAAGGCGACAGGCCAGTACAACTAGTCATAGAAGAAGCGTTCGGGGGCTTTTTGGAAGTGGAAAGCCAGAAATCAGAATACTTATCAAATGTTGTTTTCAATATCATAGAAAAGTATTCAGATATATCTAAAGTTCAAGGGCAAGGCTACGATGGAGCCGCTAATATGAGTGGTATATATTCAGGCCTTCAAGCAAGAATAAAACAAAAAAAATCCTGCAGCTAAGTATATTCACTGTTGTGCTCATACCCTTAACTTGGTAATCAACGATTCAGTATCAAACATTCCTGAAATCAGAACCTTTTTTGATAAGGTTCAAAGTCTTTATGTATTTTTTTAAAACTATATCAAGATGGGCACTGTTGACTAAGTCGGCTATGTTACAAAAAAACCTTAAAGAAAGTGTGTCCAACAAGGTGGACTTCAAGAAATCAAGCCGTCGACGCTCTTCGATGTGGTTATTTTGACATAATGAAAGTACTGACTTTCCTAACGTTAGAAGGTAAAGACCAAGAAGAAGTAAACCAAGCTAAATCACTTTTGAAATATTTTGAGCAGTTTCCTACAGTAATATTGATAGTTATTGAAAGTGTGTTGCTTGAAACTATGGACATAATTTCTAAAAAACTTCAAAGTACCGAAGAAGACTTGGAACACGCAACAAAAATGCTCGTAAATCTCAAAACAAAAATTAACAAACTTATGAATGAGTGGCAAACAGTTAAAGCAGATGCAACTAAGCTTTGTTTGCAATGGAAAGTTGTACCACATTTCATTGACTCAAGAACAAAAAAGAAGACAAGAATGTTTGATAAAGTGCAAGTTGATGACCCTATTAAAGACAATGAGAAACGTTTCCGGGTTGAGGTGTTCAACCGTAGCCTTGACATAATCACAACACAGCTGACAGAGCGTTTTGAGGCTGTTACTCACATTACTAGTAGTTTCCAATGTCTGAAGCCTTCTTTTTTAGTTGGAGCAAGTGATGAAGAAATCTTAGAATGAAGCAAAATTTTGATATTAAACTACCAAGATGACGTCTCCCTTAACTTAGGTCCACAGCTTGTAAGGCTAACAACTTGTTTTTTAAGTCGCGTGGAAAAACTCAAAAGTATAAGGGATCTTGCAGATACTTTAATAGTGCGTGCTCAAGTTGGTTCCAGCTTTCCAGATGTTGTGAATGCTTGTTTGATTTTTTTTGACACTACCTGTTACAACTGCAAGTGCAGAGAGATCATTTTCAAAACTTAAACTGATAAAGAACTATCTTCGCAGCACCATGTCCCAAGAACGTCTGAGTGCCTTGGCAACCATATCTATAGAGCGCAGCAGAGCCAGGCACATCAACTTGGACGACACAATAACACAGTTTGCTAGCATGAAGTCACGAAAGAAGATTAGTTAAGATAGTAATATGCGAGTTGGTTTTGTAACTACTTAACTACTATGTTCACGTTTTAGATAATGTGCTCAAATTTAAACTAGGGTTTTCAATACATATTTATTAAATATATTGAAATTTGTACCTCATTCCAAACCCTATGGAATTGAATTGAGATTTAAATACATATTGCTATACACATAAACTAGGTCTCTTACAAGGAACAAAACTTTATAAAGAATAGACTGTAAGTTATTATTAAAAAAATGATGTTTGGTCAAAGACGCCTTACATTGCTGATGAAATGATGGCCAAGAAACGTTTGTTACGGTAGTGAGGTGATCTGTCGGCACTGATTGATCATGTAGGTAAAAGTTGGGGAAGGGGCGCCAGCGACTGAGTCGCTCCATGGCGCCAAAATCCTCACTACGCGACTGTGTCCTTCCACCTGTGAATTTGTGAACTAGGATTTGTGTCAGGTCCACATACAAATTTCAAAGCATACTTATTTGTCCTTGTGATTCCTTTTAATCCCAGGATTAAGGCAAGAAATGTAATAATATTTATATACGGTTTTTCATTTAGGGCGGGTAGATGTTGGCAGCATGTTGTTTTGGTGTCAGCTGTTTCATCAGTGTATTGTTGTTCAGTGAGTGCTGCCATTTCATTACAAGTAACACAATTAAGCAGCACGTTCAGATGATTCAACTTTATTATCAAAATGAGTGATCACTAGTTAAAATGTTACGTGCGTTGCGATGCGGAGGCCCTTCAATGTCAACTCTTCAACGTTAGGTAGCTTAATTCGAGAAGACCGGTTCAACAACCAACCTACACCCAGACGTCAAAGGAAATGCAGATCTATCAAGAACGTACTTTTCCTATCAAGACGTCGCCGCTGTCCGTGAAAGTGTGCAGAGGAACCTGAGGCAGTCAATTCCTCTCCGTGCACAAGAATTCTGCCTTTCGCAAACTTCAACTTAGCAAATTTTGTGTCTGGATTTAGGCCTGCGGATTTAGGTGTTTGGTGCGGATTTTGGGCTGGCGGTGTGATTGGTCCGTATTGTTTTGAAAACAACGTTGGTGAGGCCATCACTGTCAAAGGCAAACGCTACAGAATGATGATAACAGATTTCTTTTGGCCCAAATTGAACAATATGGACGTAAACGACATGTAGTTTCAGCAGGACGGCAAACGACACCATGAACATTTTACATGAATGATTTAAGGGCATGGTTATCTCTCGCAGAGGTGACGTGAATTGGCAACCAAGATTGTGCAATTTGACGCCCCTAGACTTTTTATGGGGTTTTCTGAAGTTGCAGGTATATGCCAATAGGCCTCAATCAACCGATGAACTTAAGATCAACATAACCCAGATCATCATTCAAATTCAACCGGATTTATGTGGCAGAGTAATTGAAAATTGGACCACTCGAATCTGTACCATTGTGAGAAACCGCGGTAGACATTTGAACTATGTCATATTCCATACATAATGGCATACATGGGCCTTTCATATGAAAAATAAATTTTGTTAATATATCATACATAGTTTGATTCATTTCATCTCAACATCTACCTGCCCAAAATGAAAAACCCGTTATATGAATGGAATTGTCTCTCTAAAGAATATATTTGAAAAGGATTCTACTATACAGTGGTTTATTACTTTTGACCTTGGAAAGAAGTTAAGTTGTTTCCATCGAGTTATTTTCATTACTTATGAAAATGTAACTTATCTCATGTCAGCATTTGCTTCTGGCAATGTACCTCTCAAGCCTCTTTCTGAGAAACATACGATTAGCCTGTCATTGTCAAAAACTGTCAATGTAAGAGTTACTTCCATTCAACACTACACAAAACCTCCATGATTGCCCGACGATTGTGTTATATTACAAAAAAAAAAAAAAAAACAAAAAAAACAGACATGACGAAACCTCAATGAAAGCCTAACAATCGTGTTATATTACAAAACAAAACCTTTATGAGTGCCTGATGATCTTGTTATAATACAAAACAATACAAGACATGACAAAACCTCTATGGATGCTCAACAATTGTGTTATATTACAAAACAAAACCTCCGTGAGTGCCCGACAATCGTGTTAAACTGCAAAACACAACTTCTATGAGTGACCAATTGTGTTTTGTTTTCCTAGATGGATGATCTCAGTGAGCCAAAATGTATAACTAGGATTATTTAAAATTTAGTTGCTTTTCATTTCAATTTTGTGAAATTTAAAATGAAAAGAAAAGCCTTTCTAAGCTATTAGCCAGTGTGGAGAGGGAAGAAATGCATAAAAATGTACCGCGATCAGCTGCTGCTTTTCGGAGAAGTATTTGCGAACGATGTGCATATGATGCATACCTGATCTTTCCTATACATTTTTGAGAAAAGTTGTTATTAGAGCACCGTCAAACAATTGTTCGATTGTTGGTACCCTGTGAAAGAAAACATAGAAAATCCTGTGTTCCCTCCTAAATACCAAAGATTGGTCCTTAGGAAGCTCATAGCTTGACTTCAGGAGCAACTGTACTGTGGTACAAAACAAAATGGAATAATGATGTCATTATGCTACAGTCAGTGCACAATCTTAATGAAGTAAAGGACACATCAGCACCATTTACATGGGAGAAGAGTTATTTAACTGCTAGGATCTGTAATCGTTGGACTTTGAGATTGTTTTCTTCCCTTCTTGATATTGGAGATCCAATAGTTTTATCATCCCCACAAAACATAAAGAGAATGAACTTTTTGACAAATTTAGCCCTTTCTTCATGTAATAAATAAGTAAAGTACAAATTGTGCCACAGAAACATTTTGATAAAAGTAAAAAAGCAAACTCGTTGAATCATAAACATTGATCATATCTTTTCTCGTCTTGGTGCAACCTGTGTGACTAAAAAATAATGGAAAATCTAAAATAAGGTGTATCAAGTGAAATGTTTTTATTTGTCATGAGCATTCATCTGTGTGCTGTGTAAGCTGTAATGAATCTTAAAAATTATTCAGCATGACAGTGATTTCATTATTATATAATTTTGTTTGGAGAAGTATAATTAACTCTTTGTTGGGTAAATTACGAAAGATGTATATTTTCATTAAAGCACTAATTTTATTTTATTGTTTTTATTAGTACTAATTAGGTAAAATAACAGAATTAAAATACAACAAGAGAACATGGTGTATATTTTAATATACAAAAATACAAAAATCCAAAAATCCAAAAGTCCAAAAATCACACTTCACAGCCTGTTTCACAGGACACTTGATGGCAAATTCAGTCTTCTTTATGAAAACACAAAAAAAACTTCAATAAAGCAAGTATTTCATCCTTGTGAAGTTTGCAGAAAACTCAATACAAAAGAAGTATCTTTGTATAAAAACACTGCTATTACAAATGTCAATAAACATATATAAGAAACTAGGACACAATAACATGGATATGTATTATGTAAAACATGGAACAACAAACATAACATTTATAAGATGCAATTACCAAAGATGTTAGTCTCAATACATTCAACTTAGCAAGGAACATAATCATTCAAATTTCAACATCATAAAATTCTGATGTCTTATTTATATACTGGTGAATATAATACTTACATATATTTTACGATAACGCAAATGTTAATTAATTCATTTTAAATTTGGTTACCTATTGTAAAATGCAGGAACAGCTTGACATAGTTTAAAAATGGCTTGGTCTAACTTAATTATGAGACAATTGTTTGTACTATGACTAGTTAATTAATTTGGTAGCTCTTTTAAATAGTTAAACCTTAAAACAATACAAAATACAAGTACAATATTAAAATTGTTATTATGTCACTGTTAAGGAAAGCATAACTATAATTTCATAAAAACTAACTTCACTACCGTTAAAGCATCATAAGTTACTATATCAAACTGAAATGCTTTGGTGATACGCTGCTTGTTATCACACAATTATTATATATAAAAATGTTTTGTTAATTGTTGTTTTAATTTATATTAATCTCTCCTTTAGGCAGCCATTTTAATATATGATATAAAGGAACAAACTGAAGAGTTATTGGAATGATATATAAACTTTATTACAAAAAAGAAATACAGTACAGCATCAATAATCCGGATGTTATAAATGAATTCATACTGTATTTTACCTAAAGCGATTTTATCAGCGAATTGCAGTTGGATCTGGATTATTAGTACTAAGGATTTTGCATGTATGAACTATTGAAGCTGTACCGTACAAACAAATAAAATACAAATGTTATACAATTTTTCATAATAATATGTACTAATGTGACAAAATAAGTGATTAATCTATGAATATGTATCTATATTTCTAACTCTGTCACAAAAATTACAAAAGATATAATCATTGAACCTATCCCTTAGATGGATAGAGTTATTTTATAATAATTAAAAGTTCTTAGAATTTAAATTTAAGTATGTAGTTTCGAAAATAACTGGTTAACAGTTAAAAAAAAAAAATATAAAAGTGAAGTTAATACCCAAATGTGAGAAGAACACACACAAAATGAAAAATATATATTATTTTAGTTAAGGCAAAAATAAAAAAATATATATACATATACTTCTGTTACAAAGTTAAAAAGACATAACATACAAAGTGGTGCATTAATACACTAACCCGATAAAATACTATATCTAAATTTAAAACAAAGAGTTAAAACAACAAATAAAATAACATACTGATAAGATAGCATTGTATTAATATTGAAATATGTCTTATTTAACACAACTTTCTTATAATAGATACAGATTTCTGTTTATATAAAATTTTAATATAGTTTGGTAATTTATTATAAAATGTAATAGTCGTATATAGTATTTTTCTTTAAAAAAGAGATTGTTTGATTGACATATCAAACAATTTTACATTCTTGTATTGAATTGTCAAAATATTATTAATGCACATGAATTTCATAACTCTGGGATTAAATTTCTGCAGTGTATTCAAAACACGTGACTGCTATTTTAAAACACCTTTACATAAAGTACCATGTAACATAGCAAAAAAAATACACATGGCAATTCAAAAATAGTAAAATTTGGTTGCGAACTATACATGAAAATTAACTTAACAAGGCAATATTTTTGGAATATTCAGTGAATTTAATAAATTGCTGATAATTTCTTAAAATAAAGTTTATTAGAAACAAACAACGAACTGGATCAGAAATAAAGGTAATTTTCGTACTATCCAAACCCTAGCTTAATGTGTGTGCGTTGTAACTGAAATCTGTTTCTACACAAACTCCATAGCTGAAGACGAAAATTGAGGCAAAAACATGTGTCAAGAGTTAATGCTCAAAGAACAAGTTTGCAACAAGCATTGGCAAAATGCCTGTTTTGAGCAAAATTGTAGAATTCCAGATCCAAGATATAACTGTTTTCTTTGCTTAATTTAGCTTGAGTTTTGGATTAAAAAATGTTAGCTGATTTTTCCACAAAAAGCTGACCTAAATAAATGTCATTAAACAAAGTGAAAAAATATAATGCAGTATGTTTAATTCGGTTTTTGTTATTTTTTGAATCCATCAACATGGCAAAGCAAGCCACGGAAGTTGAAAAATTTACTTGCAGCTATGATAATGCTTGTTAACAAATTTCTTGAAAGACAAAAGTTAAAAGAGAGAGTTGACCAAATGTTTGAAGAAAGCTGCAGTGTAATCACCTTAGGATAGAGTGTGGATGGTAAAAGTTATGCATTTACCTTAACTATTACTATATTTTGCAACTCTTTTTTCTTTAATTTCTGTATTTTGAGTAATTCATTGAATCAGAATTGTAAAGAAACAGTGCTTCTAACTTGTACCAAGAGTCGGCGAGACTATGTGAGTAAATAGGAACAGAGGTGGAATTCCTGATCAGTAGGAATAAAGACAAGGAATGGAATACACCAAAGCAAAAGAAAAATAGTTTGAATATGCTATAACACAATGTTATGAATAATGATTTTAAAACCACCGACAGACCTTGGTGCAAGACATGTACTGCTATGAGTACTTTTAGTATATGTATGTTCTCCTAATATAGACTATCACTATTACAAACAGAATGTTGTAATTTCATTTCAATGTTTCTTATCCAATAAATATTCACAATTCAGTATTAAAAGTATGTTATACATTTGAAAAGATGTAAAAATATTCATAAAGTTAATTATGTGTGTAGAGTACTTTTTAAAATACTTAGAATCTAAATTTTTAGTAAGTAGTTTAGAAAATAACTGGTTAATAATTTATATATATGTATACATATATAAAAAATGTAAATATATATATATATATATATATAAATGTAAATATATATATATATAAAAATGTAAATATATATATAAAAAAATGTAAATATATATATGTAAATATATATAAGTGAAGTTAATACCCAAATGTGAGAATGCACACAAAATTAAAAACAGATATTATTTGGAATAATACCTCGTAAGTTTTTTCCACGTTTTTCTTTGTAGGAGGAACACTTGGTTCCTACAGTACAATTTTTCAAGCTGTAAATTTTGTAATAAATTGCCTTAACTTTATAAAAATAATGTCCATTTAGTAAAAATAACAAAACAAGTATTATTACAGAAAGCTTCCTATGGTGTGGATTACCTCTTTTACAATTTATCTTAGCCTTCAATTGGCTTAGGTAACATGCTCTTGGTTAATACGGTTTGATCTTTTAGTACATATATAATCTAAAAACAAAATGAATAGCTATTATCATTATTGTCTCTATCAGTACTACATATATACTGACTTTTTATAACTGATAATTTACTATCTAACCTGGGAGAAAGATCCAAAAAATATATGTGGAGAACATATTTTTACCCTCATTTTTGATGCTAAGGCAGGATTTGAATATACCCTTGCTCTAATTCAAGGTCACACTATATACAAGTTTAAATAAATTTGATTTACGACAATGGTGTAAAATTGGCATAGTGAAATTCAGTTACTTTTAAGTTAAAGTTTGCTGGTCCAGTTTGAAAACTACATAAAAATTTATATCTTTAAATGTTTAATCCTTAGAGGGCCTAAGTCCTACTGGTAAGAAGTTTGATTTCTTGCTCAGAAATGTCAGTGTTCTATCTATACGATAATTGTAGTAAATAGTTTTTTATTAGTAAAAGCAGTTTTTTCTTTATAGAATCAAAGGCTTTTACATGAAACTTAGGTAAAGAATTATAGTGTTCAAGATGTTCAAAATTATATCAACATCCATTAAGTACAATCACTGTACACATTATAAAGAAATTAGAAGTTTTTGATAGAATTTACTTGTAAATGTATTATCTGATCTATATATTTCTAGTTTTGTACTAAGATTCATAATTAGCTATCGATTTAAATATAAAAAAAATTTTCCACATGCAATTTTTGTTATTTGCCTAGTATAATGTTACATCAAACCCACAATTGAAAACTGATTATAATTTGTTTGTTAAATTTAAAAGATTATAAATGGTTTATTATATCTTTTAGTTGAATACCTTTTAGAGAACTTAATTTATTATAAAAAAATAAACAAATATACAGTGATTTTCTAAATAAAAAGCCTGCAAAACTGACCAATTTCATCTTGGTACTTCTCAGTAATCCATACAATTAGTGGCTCAAGCTTAACAGACTAAATACAATTAATAAAAGCGCAGAGAGCGCACATGAACAAATTCTACCAACTACGATAGTTCAAACGTTATTGAAACTAAAATAATTCATTCTTGATTATATGGAACACTTCAGATCAGAAGTTAGTCTTCTCATTGAATAGATCCAGATCAAAATTATCTGAAGTTCATATCTAGTATGCTAAAGATAGATAAAACTGTGCATCATATATATATGTACAGGTGCAAGGCAAATTAATGTATTAACAACTGTTTGTCTATTATGTGGTTTGTCCTCTTAGAAGTGCTGAATGTGATAATGGTTCTGTGAATTATGACATCTGTTTGGCCAAGCCTGGTGAGCTGCCTCAGCTGCTGCTACTGCAGTGTTAGTGGCACTCACAAACCAAAAAAAGAAACTATCTTTCTTTGGTTAGTGGTAACAGCTGCTCAAACTGAAAATGATGTAAAAAAAAGTAATTAAATAATATTATAATATGCTACAGTTAATCTTATTAACCCTTTGAGTACCAAGCACTTTTGAGGGGGTAGCACTCAAGTGCAAAGTATTTATGACGGGTTACCTCTCTAAGTGCAAAATAAATAATAAATATGGAATAAACAAATAAAGAATAATAAATATTCAAAAAGCCGATCCAGTCGGCCCTCACCATTTTTCAGAAAAACCCGTGGGCTAATCTCATCAGCTCTTGGAACTCAAAAGATTAAAATTGACAATATAATTTGACAGGCACAGTGATTAATAGTTTTATAATTCACACGAATCTAAGATTTTATATATTAGTTGTATTTTGTTCCCTCATTAAAAACTTTGACACTCTCATGAAAGTGCTTTCTTTTTGACATCCATGCGTTTGGCGTAGTCTACCGTATATAGAACTTAGGTAAAAATTGTTAGTCAATAATTTTACCAAAGAATTTGGTTAATGTCTGAGATATGTAAATAAAAGTGAATGTCAATTTGAAATTTTATATATATATATATATATATAATTTAATAAAAGTATAAGTTAATAAATCTCAATACATTATGTTAGTTGAAAAGTAGTTTTAATAATGACTTTAAGTAAAGATTATTAGAAAAGCTACATAATGTAATTTTCAAGAGTTTAGGACTTCATCAGGATTTGTTACTGAGCCATGAAGATCAATCAATCAATCAATCAATAATATCTTTATTCAAGACATACATAAAATGTACATGAATGTGTCATTCTTAATAAATAAATTCAAGTGATGTTATATTAGTTGCACATATACACAATACTTTTAATGTAAATTATTTTCTTAACATAGTTAAATATTTACATAGTTGAAAATAGGTTTAATATTATTTAAATCATTTTTGTTACCAAATTATAATTAATTCACTAGACTTCAGAAATCAAAATCAAAATCCATGGCTCTGGGAGTAAAACTCTTCAAAGTTATAACATGATAAATCAATTAAAAACTGTTTTAATTTATTTTTTGAATCTAACACTATTGTTTTCATTGCTGATGCTACCTGGCAGGTTCCTCATAAACTTGATTCCCATATAAGTTGGGCTTAAATTTTTCTTTATTATGTTGTTTTATTACAAAGTTATTTTTGTTCCTAGTATTATAATCATGAACATGTAGTTGTCGCGGTAATTTAGTCTCATTATTTTTTACATATAATACTGTTCTAAATATATATAGGCTGTATACAGTCATAAACTCTAGCTCTTTAAAATATAACTTATATGACTCATCTTTTTTGAGTTTTAGAATCACCCTAATTGCCTCCTTTTGTAGACGTAACATTTTATTCAGGTTTACAGCACTTGTTCCCCCATACACTTCAATCCTGTATGTGATATGTGAATGAACCATGGCATAGTACACTGATTTCAAGGTTTGTTTATTACAAAAAGGTGCTAGCCTTCTTAGTGCAAAAATTCCTGAACTTATTTTGTTACTTATTTTTTGTACATGAATGTTCCAATTAAGTGTATTATCTAAATGTAGGCCTAAAAATTTAGTTTCTTTATCCAGGTTTTTCATATTAATTTTGTTTGACTCAACATTTTTGCAAGTAAACTGTATAAAAGTAATTTTTTTATCATTGAGTAAAAGATTTCTGTTATTTAAATAACTTTTTAACAATGAAACTGATTCGTTAAATTTCTTCTTAGTTGTACCTAATTCCATATCGGCAATGCACAAGCTTATATCATAAGCATACAAACAAATTTTACTATTCTCGATTATATTATACAGATAATTAGGTAAACCCCCCAAGTAGCACAAGAACAGGAAAGGGCCTAATATTGACCCCTGTGGGACAGAGTAGGTCACATTTTTTGTATGAGACCTAACATGACCTAAGATGATGAGACATTGTTTTTAGTTCAGAACACAGTCCTACAGCAGCAATGTCAGATTTATTCAAACCTTCACTTTTTCAATTCTTAACCCTTTCAGGGCCAGGAGCAAATATGAGATGTTGCAAAATTTTTTCACATCTCATATCCCCTTGTGACTAGTCAAAAGTGCCAGGCTAAAATTGGCGATTGTGCAGCCTCTTAGATTAAAATTTATAAGTTTTCATAAAAATTAGAGAATGACCTAAAAGTTACACCAAATTACTCGTATAGATATATACTATCAACAACAAAATATATAGATGTAGTTTTAAGTAATTAAAAAAAAAACTGTTTTAATAGATTACATAAAAAATAATTTTACTGTGGGAAGCTACTTTATTATATTATACATTTAGAAAGGAACAACCATACAAAATTTTGTGTTATTTCTCTCATAAATAAATTTTTTATGACACATTTTGTATAGATACGCATAATTGTACTTTGCAACATTTTATAAGTGTTAAAGCAACTGACTCTTGCATTGCAAGAAACTTAAAATAAATATTCACATTATGGATGTACCGGTAAACAGATGATTGTAGGATCCATAAACAGTTTCAATATATTAAAAAACACTATTTACCAAGAAATATTTACACAATTTTATTTGAAATTTATTTACAATTTTTCTATTGACGAATGTGCTATTTAAAATTTCACTCCTGTGAGATCGTAAATTGTCAGTCATTGTAACTACTACACACAATAGCTAAGCACGTAACAACTAAAACTACTAATATTTACAACCACAAAAAAAAAAATAATGAAGAAGAATCCAGCATACAATAATACGATTACACTAAAGCATAAAGAATTAACAATGAAGGATCGAGTCAGCTGATAATGTCACGTGACAATTACGAAATAAAAATGCATAGATCTCCAAAATAAAATGATATTCATATGAATTATCTACAAATATACTAGGGAATAAAAAAAAAAAATAAAACTTTAATCATTTGACGTTGTATTTATTTAAGAAAACAACGAATATCAAGGAGACAATATATTGCCGCCTAGTGCTTTTCGCATATGTCACCGACGGCAATATTTATGTTATTAACACCCAAAGACACCACATACATTATTTGACTGGGAAAATCTTTCTTTTAATGCATTACAACTATGTCTAAAGCAGCAAAATAACAATGGATATTGAAACTTTCGGAGGGGTCATTTCAATATTCATTTAGTTAAGCTAAACATCCACAGTTACTACTAAAATGTAAATTTAGGTTTACCTCGTATGTTTGTTTCCTGACACAAGTATTCGATTTTGTTTTCTTTTAAATTGACTAAAATGTTCCAAACATGTGTATAATTCTATCAGATCCTATTACTGCAAAATACAGAAATGACTAACTGTTTGTATTTACATATTTATACAAATAAATATCCACTTTAGGGGAGAAATATGTACACATGAGTGTGTGTGTATGTATATATTTGTGTGTGTATTACTTGATATTATAAATGTTCTTCTTTAAATGTTTGGTTAAGAATAGCAATATTATCAAGCGATTGTGCGGACTAATAACGTAATAAATGTATAGATTTATTATCAACAGCTAATCAACCTATTGTAATAAAATACTTTTTTCTTTGCCTTTATTATTGATGTTTACTTGAATACTAATAAGTATCATGTATTTTACTATCAAACATATTTCATCCAATTCAAAAAAATTAAAACCATGGATAACACCAAGTCTGATACACTCAATTCGAATTCGAGACAAACTAAGCAAATCAGTAAAAACACAACCTTTTAATGGAAACTTAAGAAATTACTACCGAAAATATAGATTAACATTAAACAAAACCTTGAAAAATGTAAAAGAAAATATTATAGAACAAAGATGAGTGAAATTTAAGGAAATGCTAAATTGTTTTGGAGTATAATAAGCGAATTATCTGGGATGGTAAATAACAAAAATCCTTTTTTTATTGATAAATACTTCTCAGGCATTCCTTCGACCCATGATTTGTGAAAATGGGCGGCTAACGAATTAAATTTTTTTGCCGCAGTAGGTCACAATTTGGCAAGTGCTATTGACACTGGTGGGGAGCCGCTGGTGCCTGATTTGGACTTAAGACAGACTTTGTCTTTCACACTGTTATTGATCTCGCACGCTATGTGACTGGAATGCACGGTGGATCCGCTCTGGGTTGTGACGGTGTCTCGATTCCTATGCTTAAAGAAAACCTACGCATTATTTTACAGCCTTTTTTTACACTTAATAAATCTCAGCTTGACTTCCGGCCTTTTTCCAGACAATTTTAAAATTGCCAAAGTGGCTTTGTATAAAGCCAACGATCACAAAGACAGAAATAATTACCGTCCTATATATCTTTAACATGTATTCTCTAAAGTGCTGGAGAGAATAGTTAAAAGACCAACTTGTACAATATATACAGGATAACAACATTTTATGTGAGTGTAAGTATGGGTTTCGACGGGACAAAAATATTTCAGATGCCTTAATTGAAGTTAATAAAGAAATCAATGATGCCATCTCATGTAATGACTGTGCTACACTAATTTTCTTAGATTTAAAAAAAGCTTTTGATTCTGTCTACAAAGATAAATTATTAGTTAAGTTGGAGGTGATAGGGGTGCGTGGCAGAGCCCTTTAACGGTTTCAAAGTTATCTGAATAATAGGCAACAGTATGTGACCATTTGTGGGGCTGAGAGTGAACCATTTCCAGTTAACTACGGCGTTGTACAGGGCAGTACTCTGGGACCAATTTTATTTTAATATACATTCAACGTCTATAAATTGAACTTAATGAGTAAAATTTTCTTATTTGCAGATGACAGTCTATTATTTGTTCATTGAAAATCATGAGAAGAAACTCAAATGAAAGCTTTGAATATTATGCTAAAAAAATTGTTTGATAAAAATTTTCTTTCTTTTAACATTCAGAAAACTAAATTCATGCCACTCTCGCTATCTAAAAAAATCAGATTACTTTCTCAAGGATCTTGTTGTTGTTGTTGTTGTTGCTGTGACAATTATCTCGACACTATATGTGGATATAGATCTATAGAAAATGTGAGTTGTTACAAATACCTAGGTGTCACATTTGACCGCTGATAAAATGGACAGAGCACATAGAATTACTAAAAAGAACCTCTATAAATATATATTTGCATTTCATCAGCTGAGTGATGTTCTAGACAGGCGAGAAGTAAGATTGGCAAACTACACGTATGTCCAATAGCTGCTCTTTTTTGGAATAATCGCTTGGGTTGGTGGATACAAAACAATACTTGAACCACTCCAATGTTGTTCAAAAAACTATATTAAAAATATGATTTAGAAAGCCCTGGTGATTCCCAACTGACACTCTATACAGAGAAACTCAAATATTTACTATAAGGCAGCTTTATCTCAAGAATCTCCTACTTTTTATTAACAAAAATTCCAGTAACCTCTTTTCTCCAGTTTCACATTCACATAATACCCGCTGTTCCAATAGTACTGGAATTCGATCTCTCACAGTGAATAAATCGATCTCAACTACTAATTGCTACTACATCTCCCAAATTTTATATCAAAATATTTCTTCAAATTTAAACAATACTAATATTTTTTCTGCGCCTTCAACTTGTATTAAAAAAAAAATGCATAAATAACATAATTTAAAATTTAACTGTATTGGAGGCACAGTCACTGATAGCGACCAACTATAGACAGTTTTGACCGCTACCTTCCCCCCTCACCCTCTGTCACATTGACTCCAGATATATACATTGGCATTGGCTGCATATAGTTGGGATTGTGGCTTTGATCGATTAAACCAAACAATAATAGTTCAAACTCATCCTTTTTGGAATAATTGTTGCAATTATTGTTTTTACTTGAGCAACTCGGGTCCACGCACAAGCCACATAGGCTATGTAGACCAAAATCCTTAAAGCAACCTTTCCTCAGGCAGGTAAGATAAGAATTTATTATAAGAAACCTGTTTAGTTACTTTTATTTGTTTCTTTAGATTAATAGTAATTATTACGTGTATCATTTCTGCTCCTGTGTATATTGTAAAATCTTGATGGAAATAAACTAATTCATTCATTCTATAAAATCTTTTGACTGTTTCATTAATTTTAATAACATAACTTCTAAGTAAAATTTGTTTAATAATTTATGTATTTAATTTACATGTGCGATATGTTCTGTCTGAAAAGTAAGAAATAGCTAATGGCATTACATATAATGCTCCTTCCATTAGCCATAAGGAACCATGGATTGACCTCATAAAGTCAGCTAATAAGTAATATCATTAGTCATCTACACTTTCAACATTCTTTTATGGATTTCACTACTTTTTACACTCTTTAGCAACTATAAACGTCATCACTGGCTGTTGTTCTTCTGTGATGCAATACTTTAAAGGACTTGCCAATATCGATTACATTTGAGGTTATCCTGACCAAATACTATCGATAAGCTTATAAGAATAAAAGTAGTCAGATGCTAATTTAATTAACTAAACTTATTTTATTTGATTAAACTACATGTGTCTGAGATAGTGAGAAAAACTACTTATTGAAAGTTACTTATCGTGATGGCCTCTTAATATGCTTGAACGCTTGGTTCCAGAAAGTAGAGGACTGGTAGCAGCATCTCCAAGGAAAGGAGTAATTTAAATGTTGGGAAATTACAGTACATGTACAATCTAGTTATTTATTGTATAACCAGAAGTTAAATTAATTTTAAAATTGTTTTATTGTATTCATAGGTTAATTTTTTAGAATGCAGTTATAATTTTTCTTCTTAGTCATATTTCAAAACATGAAATTTAAATATTTCTTAATGAATTTAAAAATGTCTTCAATGTTTTTAAATGTTAATTTTGTACGACTTTTTATCACATTTGATTTATATCACATAGTTTATATTTGTTGTCTTTTTAAAAATTAATTTCAGTTAAGTTTAGTTTCAGTTTTGATAATTTTTAAATTTTTAGTTTTTATTTGTATTATAAAAAAAACAAAATTAGTAGTTTTACTTAAGACCATCTTTCCGGGTTTTTCACGTTTATAGAGAAATGTTCTGTAATCTTATTTTAATTCAGTTTTCTTTAGTTCCCACTAAGTTGGGTTAGTTTAAAGCTCTATGTCTAAATGTTATTGATTTAGCTAAGTATTAATTTATTCAACTTTAAATGTATTTAGTTTATCTTTATATATCTTAAATTTGACACACAATAAGGCATAAAATGGGTAGAAAGTAAAAAGTCAACAAAAACATGTTATTAAAGTTTATTTTGAATATAAAAAAAAAAACAGTTGAACATATACATATTTAATATAAAAGTTAAACAACCACTTACAGATATAAACTAAATACATTTAAAGTTGAATAAATTATATTTTTTTCAAAGGTTTTTTTTGTGATTAAATGAATTAAAACTTTTTCTCTGATAAAAATATTGTGGAATAAATGCAGTTTAGACAAGTTTTGAAATTGCCAAAAACAGTACTATACAAGTAATTAAACATAATTAAAATAATGAATTTAAATTTTTTCTGAGTGCATTCTTGCTATTCACATAAAATTATAATATCATGTACACTTCAGAGACTAATAATGGTAAATAAATGCATCTGAAATATGTTAGTTACATATTTGTATTTGTTCAGATATCGCAACTAATACGTTTGAAATATATCAGATATGTTACTTTGAAACGTAACATATAGATATACTAGTTATAAAACATGAGAGGACATTCTCGTCAGTTAGATATGTGTATAAAACTAAGAAGATACGTTTCGAAACGTATCTGAAACATCACCTATGTTTCAATGAAATATTTTATATATATATATATATATATATATTAGATACTATTGGGTGCTATGGGGGTAACTGCTTTCTGGAGACTTAAGTCCTTTTTTGCAGTATTTTACTAGTTATATTTACTTGAAGAAAATGTACCATGTGAGAATAACAGACTTCTAGTGCAAAATATACTAGAAGTCTGGGCTATTTTAAATAACCCAATTGCTTTTACCTTCGCAATAAGTAAATAATAAATAATTGTGTGACAATCATGGCAACAGAGTCCTCGGCAGTCTGATAATTTTCACCTGTAACCTCTGTAGTTAAGTTTTAATGATTAGTGTTGTGTGTTTTTTTTTTTATTAAGTGCATGTTTTAGAGTTAGTGAAGTTGACACACAACATGATGGTTGTGATTCCTAACTTATATGTGTCACAACGCTCTGGTATGAATTGTTTATTTTAACCTAGTTTGTAATTATGTATTAGATTAGTTATTTACCTGAAGAAGAGATCATATTGCTGATCTTGAAACGCAGTGTTACTGATTTGTTGTATCACTAAGCGATGGCAAAATGTGCAACAAATTCCTGTTTCCTTCAGAAATCTTTATTATTTGTAAGAAGTGTGACATATCAGTATGCCTAGCTATGATACATATCATTAATACCTTCACAGCTAGTCTCTACTCAGAGATCTTTATTATTAAGAAATGTGATATATGTATTAATATGTCTAGTTATGATACATATAATTAATACCTTCATTGCTAGTCTCTACTTAGAGATCTTGACTAACATTACCAAGTGCGACATGTTAGTGTGTCTGCCACGGTCAATGTGTATGCAAACTCTTAAAATACAGTAAGAAGAGAAATATATATTAGGAAGTTGTAGAAATAGCAAAACATGTTACATGTATTAATTATCAGAACATGGAAACACTATGTTTAATACAGTTTTTATTAAAAACTTACCACTGTTACAAGCAGCAGAATACACTCAGTTATTGGAATGCCTGCCTCTTCCACAATTGAGTCTGGTTACTGTTAACATTGTTTAATAAATGGTTACTTTGAGTATCAAATAATGCTGTTGTTTCTAAAGCTACACTTACACTGGTGATTAAAAGTGTGAGACTTGGGCAACTACCGTCACTTTACGTGAGGGTATGCAATAATAGTCATGAGAACTGTTGCAAATACATTTGACAGCTGCATAGCTGGTTGTTGCGGGAGTCAATACAAAATCTGTTCACACATGGCAGTGATATTTCAGCAATGTTTAGAATTTAATTGTAATGTTTGACCCTGGTCCCGAGCACAGGGATCTGTTTAGACTTTACAGTTTTCCTTTTCACCACTGATCTCCAGTTCTCACGATTGGTTGTTTAACACAGATCACAACATTGCTAGTGAGAATTTTTGCGTTTAGACTAGCAATTTTTACTGTCAGACAGAAACTTATCCAATTTCTTGCCAATGTAGCTTAATACCTGTAGGTTTACCTTAATCATTGAGGTAAGTTTTACACAGGTATGGTACAAACTATCTCTTTAACATACTAGACATTGTATTTCACAGTTCATATTTTAATATAATGTTGAGACTTATTTGAGCCTTGAGTGGTATCAATTGAATATTTACATAAAATGAACTTCTTAAAACTTTTGGGTCTGGTAATCAGTTATATGTTAATTGAGGTATTTTCAGGTAGACATTGCAGCTGATTTGGAGACAACAGTTAACTGGAGAATTTCTGAGAATAAGTTCACTGAATGTTGTCACTACTTTAATATGATTTAATTAATTTTTTAAATAAAAAAAAAACAAAAAAACTGAAAATAATTATGGCTTTGGAACAATGTACACATCTTTATATAATAATAAGATCTCAAAAAGTTAAAAGTCGGTGATTACCAAATTCTCATTGTTTAAGGCACTTCTGTAATAATCCTGAGTATTGAAATGTTCTTCTAAGTTTTAATTTTTAGATGTATAGTTAATTATTTTTCCCTGAGTTAAAATATTATGTACTATTAAATAATTAAATTTATAAAGGACTATTCAATAAATTACGATAGATAGTGTTTGATACAACTATTGATTTTACTAATTGATATTTATGACCCTTAAAATTACTTGTAGAAAATTTCAGCTTCCTAGGTAGTACATGGATTAAAATTGGAAAATGAAATTGTAAAACATGGAAGCTCAGCTCATTTGTCAATTTGAAGCAGGCAACAAGCAAAACATCAACTTAGTTTCTAATATTTAACATACTTAAGGGTTGAACTTGTCAAAAATCCTTTATTAGTAACGCCTAGAGCCTATAAATAATATTTGTGTTACATGTTAAGGTAAAAAATGCCTTATAGTTTTTGAGAAATTATGATCATTCAGGCAATGGTATGTTCTCTTTATCTTGCAAACGTAATGCGTTTCTCCATGTAAAAGTATGTATCATGGAACTGGTTTAATGGTGGGTGGTAGGAAAATTATCCTATGCCGGAACAGACGTGATCCAGTTATCCATAAAAATACAGGCTAATTAAGAAATCGATTGGATTCAGATCAGGCGACTGAGGCGGCCACGATACAGGTCCCACCCTGCCTATACATCTTTCCCCATAAATTTGGTCCTGTAAGTGCCTGACATCCAGTCTAAAATGCGGAGCTATATAAAACGGAGCTCCATCATGCATAAACCAACAGTGTTCTCTTACACCCAAGGGAACATCATCTAAAAATCCTGGCAAATCTTTTTGTAAGATATGACTGTAGTTTTCACCATTTAGTCTGTCAGGTAATACAAAAGGACGTAATAAACTCTCAAATGATGACCACCCAAACATTTATTTTAAACTATTGTTGATGTCTCCCTTCATGGCCCTCAGGGCTTAGATAAAAACTACCTCACCTCAACAAGTTAATTTTGGCACATTGGAACTTAAATTAGTGACATGCTCCATTTATTTTGTTTGATACCAGTTCCAAAAGTTTACTTTTTTTCCTTAAACACCAGTTTTTTTAACTCTTTATCCCAAACAACTTGCATTTAGGTAAAACAACAAATAAACCATTGAAGCTGTCAGAATTCACAGGATGATTTAAAATTCTTTTTCCAAATAATTTGAATTTATGAAAAACCACTTGACTATTGATGTTGTCACTCAGTTAATAGATTGGGGTGTTGATGGCCTCTACAGATGAGAACAATACTCATTATATTTCTTGACCTCTCATAAATGTTAGACTGTGTTCATCATGTGATATTGCGGCATCATTTATGGGTGAGTGAGTGGTATTGAGTTGCTGTACAGTAATGTAACAGGTGGCTACTCAAAACCCCTTTTCAAATTTCCGATTCTCTAGTCTATTTTCAAACTAAATAAACAACTGAAATACAGTATTTAATCCTTTTTATTATTTAATTTACGCCAAGTGCAATAGTGACGGTTTGTTGTTAACAGCTATTTTTGCAGGAAATGCCACGAAGCTGCAGTGGCTTGACAATTTTCGTCACTAGCGATATGCTACAAATTCTGTGACGATTCATTGCTACCACCTATTTTAAGCTCCTTAATTTTTATCTCTGTGTCTTTCAATGAGTTGATACTTAATTCGTGTATACATAATAACTTTCCTTTCTGTGATGTTTGGAAAATACATGTATCCAATTTGGATAAATAAAGAAAGTGAACAATTACCATGGAGTAGATTGCAGTCCAGCACCGCGGGTCAGAGGTCTGTGGCGCTAAACTTTCAGTACGAGACGACGATTTTGATTTTGGTACAAAAGGTTGGTTTGGTAAAACCAAGCCTAAGAATATCACACAACTTCAAAGAAACTGACAGAAGTTCAGGGAAGTGCATATATTAAAAAAACTACAGGTCTTCTTTTAAATACTGCTGCTTTTAAATTATACATATATATGTGGTAGCTTATAAAATGTTTCCAGAAAATATATGTACATTTATAGGGAATAAAAACTATTCATATAAAATAATTATGCATGTACAAATATACAAAGTACGAAGAATAGATAAAATAAAAATTGGCACGTTGACAAATATAGACATAATAAACTTCAATTAAAGTACTATTTATAAATCACGCTATTTTGTTACTATTTGTTTTTTAATAGTTTTTATACATAAAGAACTACAAAAACAAGTTTTAGCAATCAGTAATTAGCGTACTACCGATCTGTTGCTGTCCACTAATAGACACAGTAGACTCTCCACGATGTGTCAAAATAAATATAGAAAATACGAATTATAAACAAAATGCTATTTGATAATCTACAGTAATATGGTTATTTATCTATATTTTATCAAACAGAAAGTACAAAAATGTGTTAGCAATAGTAATTTGCGTACTGCTGATCAGCTGTCATCTACGAATAGACTTATTTGGATTTAAGATTCAGCTTCCACACATCAATAGTTGTAATATTATGAAATTGTGATTATTCAGGTATAATTTAAGCGCTTCTGTTTGTATCAAATTTGAGTGAAAAGAGCTGTGACATCGATCCATCCCTAGTAAAAATTCCAGAAACATAAAATTCATGCATAATCCCAGAGCCTAAAATTCATGCATTGTCCACACCTTTCAGCGTTCTCATTATTGGTGGCCCTGGTTATAGTCTTGTGGCTCCGAATATATCCCACTGATGGCCAATATATGAAGAATGCATCAGAAAGTTATCTGCTATGCAAGTTACTGAAGTACAGTTAATTTGCTATCTGTACTCCAGAATACTTCCATAATTGTATGAATACTTCCATACTTTTTGTTGTAATACAACAAAAATTAATGTAAGCAAAAGGTGTCATCAAGTCTTGTAAAGATTCTAACTAACATTTTGATGTACTCAGGAAACCGGGTTGTATGTCTTATCAAACTGTCAAACAGATGATAATATTCACCGAACTGAATTCTAAGCCTGTTTATAGGGTAAACCATGTACATTTTAGACCTGTGCAATCTATCTAACACACGTCTTTTCAAAATGCTATTTTCACTCAAGAATAGGAATTGGACAACTCTGTCTGGAGTAGTTGGCTAAAACTGTTCTGCAGCTTTACCACTTATAGCTTATCACTTGTATAGTGGCCAAGGCCTCAGATGATTGGTTGGCCAACTTTGATTGTCCAATGGTTTATATGTATTTGGGAGTCTTGACGTGACACTGGAGTAGAACTGACCAAAATAAACTCCACTACACAAGTGAAGGCAATCTTTGATTAACCAGTGCCAGGTGGGACTCATGAACAATGTTGTTCTTCGTTTACAGTTTCACAGACCATGTTGCGTAATATACGAGGTCTGTCCAAAAAGTATCCAACCGCCGACCAATAGGCGGCCGCGGCGTAAGCAACCGGCTCGAACCAGTTATTGGAGGGGAGGGGCGAGCCTACTCCTTCCCATATTAGGCATTGAATACAATCCGGTCACTCAGTGAGTCACAGCGCACTGTTCCGTACAGTACTGCTGTTTGTGTTCGTCACATTTCAATATGACTGAACGTGTTGAGCAGCGCATTTGCATTAAATTTTGCCAAAAACTTGGCCATTCAGCATCAGAGACGATTACTATGATACGGAAAGTTTATGGTGATGTGTCTATGGGCAATACACAAATAAAAAAATTAAAGAATGGTTTAGACGGTTTAAAAATGGCCGCATATCAGTGAAGAGTGATGACCGATCGGGCAGGCCTTCAACGGCCAGAAACGCTGAAAATGTTGAACGTGTTCGTGCAGCAATTAATGAAAACCGCTGATTGACTCTCCGAGAACTGAAAGAAGATTTAGGAATACCAAAATCGTCAGTTTGTAACATTTTACACAAAGATTTTAAAATGAACCGTGTTTCGGCAAAATTTGTTCCTCAGCTGGTGACAGAAGACCAAAAGAACTGTCGACTTGAAATCGCACAGGAAAATCTGGATTTGATAAAAAGTTACCCATGGCCATTTAAAAAAGTTATTACTGGTGATGAGTCATGGGTTTATGGCTACGACCCTGAAACAAATGCTCAATCTTCACAGTGGAAAACTCGCAAAGAGCAACGGCCGAAAAAAGCAAGACAAAGTTGAAGCAATGTCAAGACAATTTTTGAGTTTTTTTTAACCAGGACGGCGTTGTTCATCACGAATATGCTCTAAGAGGCCAGACAGTTAAGGATTATCTTGAGGTCCTAAGGCGGCTACAAGATGCAGTGCGAAGGAAATGAGCTGAACTGTGGACAAGCCATGACTGGATCCTGCACCACGACAACGCGCCAGCAGCTTATTCCTCAAATCTTATTCAGCGTTCTTTGGTCAAACACGACATCAACCAACTACGACAGCCTCCCTACAGTCCTGACATAGCTCCTTGTGACTTCTGGTTATTTCCGAAATAAAAAATTCCTTTGGAAGGAAAAAGATTTGACGATGTTGAACAAATAAAACAAAATGCGACAAAAGATTTTAGAAATTGTTAGAATAAGGTAGTGGCTTGTGGAGGGGAGTACTTTGAAGTACCAGATTGCCGTTGCCGCCGAGTAACGTCAATTCATGCCAGACGTCAAGGTCGGATACTTTTTGGACTCACCTCGTATGTATTATGAGATTAACCAGGTCCTGATTCAGGGAGCTGTCACATTAATTTTTTAAGTTCTTAGAGACAATTTGTTTAAATTTTTGCATCTACAGTAAGATTCCCAGGTTATTCCCAGTTTTCTGGTTGGGTGGCCACACTGTAGTAATAAATTTCTATGCTATAGTATAGTAATATACCTAAAAAAATAACCATGAAACTGTACACAATCAGAAACCATCAAAGAGAGGAACTTTATAGAGTAATTCAGATTTGGCTAATTCTATAGAATGTTATGAAAAACCCCTCATTTACAGCTTCAATGCAGGCAATTTTGTATATTTAAAAGTAAAATTATCATGATTGTGAATTCATAAATTATTAAAACTTAATTTATTTTGATGCTTTCTGTTTTGTTTTACATGATACATTATTGAACTAGAGAAAATTTACAGAAACAAACATAGTACTTAGGAACCAAACAAGTAAACAAGACAAATAGCTCATAATATACACCATCTTCTAATCTAAACCTGCTATACAAGATAAAATCAAAACTAAAATATTCCTACTTGAATTATAAACAAACATGACAACAAAGACAAGTCAGTGTAGACAGTACAGAAAAGATTAAAAATACAACTGATTTATTTTGATCATCTTAACTTGAATATTTAAAATAGAATAAATATTTAACTAGAGTAAGTCCAAAGAGTAAAAATTATCCATATAGAATCCATAAACTGCAAATGTCTAATCAAAAATCTTCCTTAAGGTACCATTAAATTACACTGTTGACCATAAATGATTCCCCAACTAAAGTAAAATTATGTGGTTACCAGTAAATAGAATAAATCTTCTTCATTTAGGAAAATTATCTTCATAATTTAAAAACTCAGGTAACATTTACCAAGCCTTATTCTGTGATAAAGAAAAAAATACATATCTGTGGATAAAGGAACAACAAAAACTTACGTGAAAGCCCAGGTTTTAGAAACAATTGTTGATCCAGATTGAGGATTTTGTCCTGATCTACCAGGACATTGACAACTGTCTGTAGAATGGCATTTTCTTCCTATAACAATTGCATGTTTGTGATTAAAATTCTTATTGATTTGTTTTTATGAAGTTAATGGTAATTTATATCATGATAGTTTTAGTTTTCTGAAACATGATAGCAGAATTTTTTACTTTCTATCTAACAGTTATTTCACTTCTAATGGGCAAGTCATGTTTCTGAGGATTGTGAATGATTATATTTAAAACCCACCTTCACTGGGGGGTACGACCTCAGGCCCAAAATGGGGTATTCCCTTAAACCTTTGTGATCAGCACCAAATTCATATGATTGTCCCCTCATATTACCTGGCCACATTGGTGACCACAGCATGCTCTCTGCCTTAGATCGGTGATTTATGACCAGGTCCTGTCCCTCAGCTCGGCGGGCCACACCTAGTGGCCCTCGCTGTTTTGTTGTTCAACTCGCAAGGCCACTAAGTGTGGCCCACTATATTGCGCAGTTATTAAATTCAATCATTATCCACTTGTGACTGGAAAGTGCTGCAACCTCTCAGCCAAATAAGTAACTAAATTAATATTTCTCTATTTGCAGCACATACCATACACAAAGTTCAGAATGACTTTTTATCTGAGTGTCAGTGTCACTGTAGCTGCTGTAGTGTATCCTATCTACTTATTAAAATACTAATGCATTCGGAGATGAAGCTCAAAATATGGAAACAAGTTTATATTCTGTTGATACTAGAGAGCTACTTGAGACTGATTTTATTTAAATACTCTTAAAACAGATAAACCTGTAACTTAAACTGCATATTACTTGGTTCGTTGAAAAGCAAATAATAAATAACCAATCAATAAAATTTAAACATTGAAGCTAAAAAATTTTGTAAACTACTTCAGAATTTAATTTAAATTTAAATTGGCATACGTGGTTACGCAAGTGCTACCTAGTGCCACGTGATGACAAAGAACACAGCCGGCCATATGTGATCCGGAAATCTGAAAAGACAACCACCTGATACTAAATCCAAGCTGAGCAAGAACTAAATTGAGGCCACATTTGGGGCCTCCCAATTGTAAAGGATTAGTTCGGGTATAAGCTGAAATTGGAGATGAAGTTCTCCAGGAGGTTAAGCCAACTGTATTGTGGTTTAACAGTTAGAGATACGACAATGAGTGGCTGGACCTCTTTTAGGAAATTTAATTTAATTTCTTGTATCAAATTTCTAGTTTTACTGGTAATGATGCCATAAACATGTAAACAATGACAATTTTGGTGTGCATTGCAACACTTAAAAGCTTACGTGTACATTATTTCCTGACTGATTTTTATGTTGAAGGTGTCAAAATGTTTATAGTTAAATTTAGCAACAGTTATTCTTTGAAACTCTCATAATGTTATTAATTAATAAGCGCATTTCAACCGTTCGTCATCTAGCAACTAGGTATGATAATCTAATATTAATTTTTCTCTTGATCTGAGACTGCAAGAACAATAATTGTCCTAAATTTAATCTTATATTGATTGGTTTCTGAAATAAAATCTAAGCATTTCTGACCAATGTTTATATTACACTTTGACTTGACCTGAAAAAAGAAGTCTCAAAAAGATCTCTGGAGTTTGTAAACACATTGCATATGTTATTTATAAGGATGACAAAATAATGCAAATAAAAGATGTATCTAAAAATTCAAATATTATAAAACACTTTTGTAGGTCACAATCGTAAACTAAATAGATAATATTTCTATTTGTAAACTTAAACAAATTACAAAATATACTTTACCTTGTTGAGTCGTCTTCTTGGATCCAGCAGACGTCTTTCTACCACAGCATCCCACTTGCGCCTGAGATCTGTAATTAGAACTGCCAATTCAATGTCAGTTCTAATTATCACCAAGGAGTCAAAGTGGAGCTCTACTTCTGTGTCTGCTGGAACACAGGTAAGGTGCCCATCCCCTCCATCTCCTGTAAATTCAATATTTACAATATTACTGCATTACTAGAGCTATTGTCAACAACTGTTCTTATAGCTTCTCCTTAGCTGCGTATATACATATGTCAGTGATACCAAGTTCAATCTTATGAAATATATTTTAATCCATGTCTTATGAATATTTATTTTGAATGATTCACAGATAATATATATCTACCTCAAGATCATAATACAACAATTAAACATTTTAATCACTTTTTATCCTCAACAAATTAAAAAAGAAATAATAAAAACTGGCAATACAACATAAAAACTACTGACAGTTACATAATTTTAGCTCATACCAGATCATTTATAGTGATACTCTTATAATTAAAGACAAGCAAATATTCAGTTCTAAAATAATTAAAGAACGGACATTTTGAGCTCACCATTTCTTAACAACCATAAAGATCATGCGGATTTTATACTTCTGGTCAAATCTTTTCTTGCAGGAAAATGCAGAATTGTTACCCAAACAATTACAATGTTTTGGAGATATTGGGCTAAGATACATTATTTATATAAATTAAAATATTATTGGCCTGATGTTACTGCTTTGGATTATTCCACAGCCAACCAACATAACTATTTGTACAGTGAAATAGAAACATACTGAGATTTGTTGTAAAGGTCCATTAAATGATTAAAAATGCCTTTATTTACAAGAGTTTCTTAGGTATAAATATGAGCTATCTACAGTCAGTGTTTTGTACAAAAATTTATATTTATGAGTTCAATAAAATGTAATAAAAGTGTGTTCTATTAAATTTATTCAATTATACATTAATTTTCTTCCCTTTAGGCTAAAAATATTTTTAACAATCAGACATATCTACAGACACGAAATGATAGAAAAGAATACTTACTGATTACAATGTGTGCAGAACCATTTTTAGGTGTTGACCCTACGCATAAGCACATGGTTAATGGTGACACCAATGTGTTTTCATACAGGCAGACAGAGTTGCCCACTCTCAGTGCCTCGCCATAGACCATCCAACTAGAAGGTACAGTTTCCCCTTTGACAATTGACTTCTTGGATAATTTATTGATCAAGACAGACTTAGAGTGGACTATTGCACTACTCAAATATCTGAAATCAAAATCTGTTCTTAAAACTTTAACAGACAACCTTTTTTACTGATGTATACAATAACTGCCAAGGCATTTAATGAACAACTGTTAGATTATCACTCAAAATTGTTATTCTCTTTCTTTTTGAGATTTCAAGTAATTTTTAAATTTTCTTCAAAAGACTTATTTGATGGCCAGATATAGAGAAATTTATTTTTAATGAACTATATGTAAAAGGTTGATACTGGCTACCCTTGTTCTATGCATAATTACGTAATTGAAAGAAGACCTTTTTGCTCATGGTTATTTATGATAGTCTATATTTATTACTGAGTGTAGAAAAATAAAAGTGTGGGCCTACCTTATTATATAAGAGACGATATAGTGGTTTCCCAAAAATTGTACACTTTCAACAACTTAAAATTCATGACTCTAACTACACTGTTTATGCAAATGTTATGGAAAACACATTTACCGTATGCAGTCAATACATACTTCAAACTGAAAACAGTATCATTTATTACTGGAAAAATATTTTTTAATATACACTGTTCAGTAAAATATTAGTATTCTTTAGCCAAAACATTTCCATAAGGAAGAAATGCACTACAATGTCACCTGTCTGCTTGTTATTCAAGTTCACTATTACAGGCAGCTAAATACAAAACCATGATGAAAGCCTTTCTCTGTAACTCTATTCAAATGTCCACATTAAACGGATATAATATATTACCATATTATATATAAACCATATTATATGATTTTGAAAAATTATAATTTTTGTATATTATAGTTGACAGCTTGAATATGAAATCAATCATGAACTAGCAAAGGGTCTCAAACCATATGTCAAAGTGTCAATGTAACTTAGTTTCAGCCTTTTATTAAAATATGAAGCAAATAAATAATATAAATCTGAGCATTCACACTATACAGACGTCTAAACATACACGCACGCACACGCACACACACACACACACACACACACACTACACGTTTGAGTAAAAATGCTGATAATAATATTGTATGGATTTTTGTCTTAAAAGGATAAATGGTAACCATCTTAATTTTAATTCAAATTGAAAGTTTTCGTTTTTAATTGTAATAATAACATTTTTTTAGTACTTTACGGTTATGATAACACTGATTTACTATGGACGGTTTTATTTGCATAAAAAGGGTATAAAATTGTGGTTGCTTCAAGAATTGGGCTTATCTGAATGTCGGTTTAATTAAGCCAATTTTATGAATATATTTGATAATAAAGTATACAATGATATATTCATTATTATAATTTACATATTTCATGAATATGAAAAAATCCCATTTGAGATTGTAATATATTGAAACAATTGATATTCAATTATTCCTGATCTAAAAGGGGAATAATATTTTTTTATAGCCTGGCTCAAAGAAAACTGTTACATTTATTTAAATCTTACTTTATAATTTAACGTTTATGACTATTTGATCAATTTGTATATAAACGTTTGCATGTCAATAAAATATTGGAGTAGAGGACTTGCTTCTTTCTATGAAGAGTTACATGCAATGAAAGATGAAACTTTCTTTGAGCATTTGAAAATACAGTGTCATCAATACAAGGTTTCCTTATAATTAGAATAAAAAGAGTAACTTACGGTGTTTGAATTTGTCGAGTAGGTATATTGATCCTAGCGACATTTGGGTAAAGTCCAGACGTCAAAGCTGCCTTAACAACAGCCCATCGTTTGGAGTACTGGTTTAAGTCATCTTTTTCATTCACCCAGCCATTATTAGTTAAGTGGGAAAGAATTTGTTCCTTCATTTGGATTATTTTGTTGACTTTGTCGCAGCTTATGAAGTTATCAAAACACCATTTAAATGGATTAAAAAAAGAACTCTTTTCTGTAGCTTTCTGCAACGTCTAAAACAAATCAGAGCAGTATTGATTGAGAAACACTTTTAAAGTAAAAGCCATTAAAAAAACCAATCAAATTCTTTACAAAATAAATTTGTTTTTAGATTTCATACAATTTACTTTATAGATTATTTCCTTATTTACACACTTATCACACCTTAAAATTAAGTTTTGAGGCCCTAATATTTTTAAGACCAAAATATTTTTTAGATTAAAAATAATTTTCAGTGACATTAGATTATCGTTAGTTTTCATTTTAATTTGAGTTCTATGGTTTGTACAGCCAGTTCAGGGTGCCCACTCAAAACCTCTTTTTTAATTTCCGGTTTTCCCAGTAAAAGATTTCCGAATCTCTAGTTCATTTTCAAACCAAATAAACAATTGTAATATTGTATTTAATCCTTACGCCGAGTGCAACGATGACGGTCTAACAAATTTTATTGCTAGCGATATGCGAGACATTCGGTAATGATTCATTCAAATAATAGAACTGGTTCCCAAATTATTCCAATTACATAAAAATGTACGGATAAAATAAAATAAAAAAGAATGGTGTTGTTGACAAATATAGAAATAGAAAATATGAATTTCAATAAAAATATTATTTATAAGTAACATTATTTTGTTTATAAATGATTTTATTCAAAAAGAACTGCAAAAACATGTTTTAGCAATCAGTAATTTTCATACTACCAAGCAGCCATCGTGTCACCTGTGATAGACTAATTCGGATTTGGATATTTGAAAATATAACGAGATCGTAATTTTCCAAACGAATCTAAAGCACGTCTGTTGATATCGGAATCAAGTGTAAAGAGCTGCAGTATTGAGTATCAGAATCCAAATCAAATCAAATCACGTTTATTTCCACACAAAAAAAATGAAAGACAAAAGTAAATCTTTACATTGAAAATGATAACAAATGTAGCATTTGTATATCTAATTAATATGAAATATACAAAAGTATTCTAGTAACACACTTCAAAATAGTTAATGCTAAAATAATATAAAAAAGACTTATGTCATCATAAATAAATCAATGTGATGAATAAAGAGATTTGAAATACACATACACACACACACACACATATATATATATACATATCCACATACATACACGCATACCTAATAAAAACAGCATTAAATTTGCTACATAATTTCTGAATAATTTAAAATAATATGGGAAAAGAGCCTACATGGGCCTTAATGGCCTGAGCGTAGACTCGAGTATGGCCTTCGAATTTTATCTTGAGCAGAGTGTAGATTAATTTTATAAAATATTTTAATTGAAAGAAGTCATCTGAAACAGAATAACTGATGGATATGACTTGGAATTCTGATAATTAGCAATATTGTAGAGAAAGTAGACAAAAACAAATAAAAATATTGAGTGAACAAAAATTTATAAAAATAGGATAATTACTTAAGTAAATGGATTTTTCTATCTATAGTTTGAAGAGGAGAGGAGACAATCCCGTCAGTCAGTTATCATATAGTCTAGGTCCGTCTGTAGCAACAGAGATAAGTAACTGGGCCCTCTCACTGCTTATGAGAATTAAAAACTCCTTGACATTTTTCTTAAAAACCTCAAGAGAGGGAGAATGGAACAGTTTGAAATTTCTAAAACTATTAGAATAATTTCGATAAGGAATGTGTGCTAGATAAAAACTGTTTGTTGTCGCAAATGATGTGTTGGTGAATAGTATTAATTTCGACTATATTTGCATATCTTGTGTTATAAAATCCATCTATCCCTATTATGAATTCATGGACATTATAAATATTCACGCATAATCCATGCATGCTTTCCCTGAGACTGAAATTCATGCGTAATTCACGCTTTTTCAGATTCTCATCGTTGCTGGCAGCCCTGATTCCAGTCCCGAAAATGTATCGTAGCTCAGAATATATCCCACTGCCATCTAATATATGAATAATGCATCAGAAAGTTATCTCCAATGGTAGTTACTACATTGAGTTTAATTCGTGATCTGTAGAATAAGTAGACACTAGTACAGAACAACACCTTCCCTAGTTGCCCCACAATATGAGCACAATTAACGTTATCTATAACTGGCTCTTAAATATTTTGTATCTGGTTTAAGATAATGCAAGAATAGAATCAATAAATTGAACAGTTTGAATTGTCTACTGATCATCATGTGTGCGGGGAAATATTTCAAATGAATAGTTAATCGGAGGACTGATGAGATTTCCACCAACCGATGTAAGCCAATTCCACTCTGACAATGAAAACTGACGTTTGTGGTAGATTCGGCTAGCTGGTGGTCTCCAAACAATATTAAGCTTATATAATGATGTATCGTTGTTGTGGGAATAGATACAAAGTCTGTTCACACACAGCAATGTTTATAATTTAACTTTTAATAGCCGACACTGATCTCCAATTCTTGCAATGACACTGGTGCGATAGTGCTTGTGAGATATCTTACACCCATTTAGACTAGTGATTTTTACTGTCGGACAGAAAACTTGCATCACTTTTTCCCAGTGTAAGCTCAGCTAGTTAAGTCGAGATTTGAATGTGACTGTGATACCTAAACATAACACCCCTTTCTTTGTTTTAACATATGTGACGACCTACCGGAATATGTGTGTGAGGATCAATAATTCATATACTAAACTGGGGCATCGGCCGTGATACGAGTGGTAAGCGTAGGGTGGGGTGCAAAGTGGTGGGGTCTTCATACCATATTACACTAGCCAAGTCAGTGTGTCCCCGAACCTGGGAACTTAATGATCCATTTATTGTTTTCTAACAATTTCTGATTGGGCTGAGCTGATCTAACTGGCTTCTTTTCAATCATCTATCATGCACTCGTTTTTGTTTCAGTGTACCCTCAACTTTCAGGAAATCTCCCAAAAATCGGACTCCTACTCTTCTTTTCTACAACTGAATTAATTTTCTCTACTTTCCTAGCTAAGGAGGAACAGCATATGCTAAGGGCTGTGTGGTCTATGCGAATTCTGGATACCTGGTGACCTCCAGTTTAAATATTGCCTTCCCCAGGTACAACAGGATACTTTTAAAGAGGATGCCAAACTGGAAGACAACCACTAAAGGGTAGAGGGAGAACAAGCTGAAAGGCTAGCCCCAGAAGTCCCTAAACTGTGTGGTGCTGCCAGGCAAAAGAATAGGAGAAACATCTCTTTATTGGAAATCCCTCCCAAGTCTGAAATTATGACAATTTAAAAATAACCATCAAATAATAAAACATAAATTTATATAACTTTTACAAAGAACTCTAATTACGTTTTATTACATTTGTAAAATGTGTATATGGTGGGAGATACCTCAAAAATTTTGATGGATATCAAGTCATCACTGTAGCCTTTATTAATAAACTGTTTCTTACAGGATGCTGCTCTTTGTTTCAACAACTGGCCCGCTGGTATTTTAAAGAGATCTCTGAAAAATAAAGAAAATATAAAAGAGGATATTCAGTGTTGTTTGGTTACAAAATTCCTATATACATTAGGTTTATTTGGGAGATTTAAGAGTTATTTCAATCAAAAACTTACCACTTAACAGTCCTTACAGACAAAGAAATACTAGTATTTACATTAAATTCTAATTGAAAATCCTTAATCCTAATTAAAAACTCTGTCATGTGTAATTGATGAGCGAATCCATCAATAATTGAATGTGTACATAACCATTGAATCCAAGAATCAACTTGAGAAATATTTTGTCTATTTGTATGTGTATGTGGCGACAGTCAACAAGGACTAAACATACAAAACTGTAACAATAAGCTTAATTTATTAATAAGAACATTAGACCCTTTCATCATGAGACCCTAAGAACTTATGTACCACAAAAATGTAAGTGCTTTTATGTATAGGACGAGTGTTTACCCTATATATTATGTTCACTTAGTACAAGAATATGAGAAAACATTGTACTTAATTCTAAATGGACCTTGTGCTGCTTTCAGAATCATAGTATATTAAGGATGAGTAAGGTTGGGGATAGGGGCCAGCTCCTGTCAAGATACTATGAGGAGGGAAAACGGGCAACAGACTGTTCCTGTATTTGGAAGTTGAGTAGTACTTTCATGTTATCACTCATTAATCATTAAGTGCTTTGTAGCTATTGGGAAATGAAAAAAAACAATTTTTTTTCATCAAATTTCATTATGGTGTCTAATATAATGTTAGTATTTATTAATAATGAAGATGCTGGTAATCAAATCATGTTTGTAGAAGAGGTAATTAATGTCACACACCTAATTTCAAACAGGTCATGCACAACAATGTAACAGCTGATTATATTAGAGTAAATTTAAAATGATGATATATATATATATATATATATATATATATATATATATGTATGTATTCATGGGAAGTTGTTTGGCCAAACCATATACTCTTCGAAGAAGCCAAGCCTGAAGATGTGTTCTGAAACTCCGAAACTCCTTGATTCAGTTGTCTTGATTTCAGCAGGCAGTCTATTGTAAAATTTAACACCAGCGTGTGTAGGCCTCTTTTCAAATATTCTAGTCCTGTGAGGAAGCAGATTGAAGTCATTTGCATGCCTAGTACCATAAGAATGGAAGTGTCAATTCCGTACAAGGCCTTTTGAATTAGCTACGCAAATAGTTTCCAATAGATAAATGCCCACTACAGTTAATATTTTACCATTGAAGGTGTCTCTGCAGCTTTCCCTTATTTCTAGACTAAGCAGCAAGAAACCTCACAGCCTGCTTCTGTATTATCAGCACTCGCTCAAGGTGGTTGTGTGACGAGGCCCCCCAAAGCACGATGCCATACCTTATGTGTCCCTCAAAGAGTGCATGATAGCTAGTCTTGGCTGCCTGAGGTGAGGCTATAGCTAACATCTGTCTCAAGACAAAAAGTGAGCTGATCAGCTTGCTGCATAATTAGTCAAAATGATTAGCCCAGGAAATATGGTTGTCCAGTATGACTCCTAGATGCTTAGTTCACTTAGCACATTGTAAATTAGGAAGAGCATGAATGTCATCTCTCTTGCTTCCAAAGTTTATTTGTACACTTTTGCTTTCATTTAGAGCAAGATTATTGGAGCTGCAATAGTCAAGAGCCATGTTGAAGGCTATGTATGTCTGCACTTCAAGATCCTTCACAACCCTTGATGAAGGCACAAGGACAGAGTCGTCAGCATACATCACGATTCGACCTCTCTTATTGTTCTGTAAAATAAGAGAGGACAAAACTTAAAAGTATGAACATTACCGAGCCCAGGACAGACCCCTGGGGTACTACTCTGGTAATGGCAAGTTTTGTAGATCTTACTGCAGATGTTGTTCCATTCCTAGATTCCTTCAATTCCACCAGCTGTTCACGACCTTCCAGATAACTTCTGAACCAATTCCATACCGTTCCTTCGAAGCCAAGATGTCCAAGTTTATCTCAAATAAGCTTGTAGCTAAGACAATCAAATACCTTACTCATATCTTGATGGATGCTTATGACATTATCACCTTCTTCGAGTAAGATTAATTCAACAAGATCCACCAAAGCAGTTGAGGTTGATCTATTGCGAAGAAAACCATGTTGACTTGATATATCAATGTTGTTTACTCTCAGATGTTTGAAAATTCTTACAAGAATAACCTTCTCTATTATTTTTGCAATGGTTGATATTAGCGATATCGGTCTGTAGTTCCACCATGTCATCCATTTTTTCCTTTTTTGTGCAAAGTATGACCTTTGCAGTTTTCAACTTACTAGGGAAACAACCCTGACTTAAACTGAGGTTAACGATGTGAAGTAAGGGTGGAAGTAACTCCTCCATGCTGTATTTAATCATCATAGAAGAGTACTCATCTAGACCGTCAGAGGGTTTGGATTTCATTTTTGTTATCGTTTTCAATTCTCTTTCAGAGGTAGGTTGTAACACAGTTAGAGGTATCCTTACATTCGGAGGAAATATTTTTCTTACTGCATGTTTTTCCAGAAGATTCATTTTTAGTGTTTCATCGGCCATAGAAGTAAAAAATATAAGAAACCTGTTAGCAATTTCTGTAGTAACCTCCAATTTTTTAATTGAATATAGTTGATTGATGTAATATTTAGAATATATATATATATATGTATATATATATATATATATATATACATATATATATATATATATATATATATATATATATAGTTTCATATTGAGTTTCCTGCTTATGGTTGTTACTTTAATAATGTATAGGTCTTCTTGTATATTTATACACATGTTTTTCATTAATTAAATTTTCTGAAAATCTTATAAGGTTGAAACTGTTCCATGGGAGATGTTTTTATATCATATTTAGAAAATACCTCCTGTTTGGTGGATGTATGCCTAATAAACATCTAAAACTTACAGTAAATTAATGTATCTCCCCAGCAAATTTACAAATATTTACTAAAGGTAGAATATGACAAACAGCACTATGGTATTATCCAGAGGCCGCTATTTTTGTACAGTTTTTTCCTGTTGAGGTTTGGCTGCCCAATTGCACTGCGACCTGAGGTCTTTAGTGCTGCCCTAACTAGTATGTCCCATCAAGCTGCAAGCTATAACAGAACTGCTAGCTTTCTGGGGTCCACCTCTCTTACATGACAGGGCTCAGGAAAAGCCTTCCCTATATATCTGAGTTGACGTTTTGATATGCCTGGACAGTCCAGCCAGAGATGGTCTGCTGACTCCTCATCCTCAATGCAGATTCTATAGATTTCTGAGTCACTTAGTCCTAGTCTCTTGAGGTGTTTCCGGAGAGGTCCATGGCCTGTTAACATTCCCATCAGAAATCTTAATTTTCCTTTTGGTAAAGTCAAAGCTATTTCGTTACCTTCCCTTAGCGGGGAATAGATTTGATATTCTTAATTCTTCGGAGTTATGCCACTTGAAAGCTTTAACTTTCCTTTCCCATCTCTTTATAAACTCCTTGCCATAACTAAAGGGTATACCAAAACGAGGTTCTGACCTATCAATGTGGATCCTGCCCCCTTTCTCACCAGTGAATCTGCTTCCTCATTTCCTCTGATGCCTTCATGGCCTGATGCCCAGCTCTTCCTGATTATGTTTTGCCAGTTCCATTAGCAATGAATGCTAAACACCCGCCTTGAATCAAATTCGAAGTTTCTTGAACGTTATGAGCTACCTGGCTGTTTGGGATGCCTCACTTACTGTTGTTACATGTCATTATGACTATCGGTTCTTGTTTCCTGACTCCCAAAAGGAAGCGATGTCAGCGAGAAAGAGGCCATACTGTCCCTATCTACTATTAAGTATGTTATATCTAATAATGTAGTTACTTTTAGGTCTCTGGTAAGAAAAACTGTTCCAAAAATAGTGGCCTCCAAATAATACCAAAGTATCAACAAACATTTTCTTATATAGTTCTGCACTTCATGGGTAATGTGTTCATCGAAACGTCTGGCCATTGAGGAATTACATGGTTATTTGTAAAATTATGATTTCTGCTTTTTACAATTTCTCAAACTTCTAGAACTGGCTTTGTCAACAATATATCCAATTATAATTCCATGAAGAAAATTCCATTTAAACTTATAATCATAATTTCTTGCTTAGGGACATTAAAAGAACTGTTCCAGAATATTAAATAACGGTGTTGCAATTATAAATGTTCTTTAGCATCACTTGGGTAAGTGATTTGACATTTGAAGAAAATACCATCTCTGCATTCTAGGCTATTGATTTGCTTCAGGGTGTACATTAGATGACCATCAAATCGGAGATCACATAGAACCAAAACATAGATAGTGAATTATTCCTCAACATCCCTTAAGTAACTTGTGAAATTCTGTAGAAAGTCCCAACCCAGAACTCCAATCTAAATCGCTGCTTAAAAACAGATTGTATCTTTAGGGGATGTTACCTCTATCCATCCATAATTTTAAAAAAGACAAATTTTCTTAAATGTGTATGGTAAGTGATGAACTTGAGAAGAAACCTCCAATTATTTATCTTACCTTGCTGTTTCAGAATAGAATACACACACTTGGCCTCCACTCGGAGGGCATTAGGAGACATAACAAAAAGAAGTATATAGAAATAACATTTTACACAGAATAAAGATAGTAGATATTGTGATCTTCAAAATACTATTGTTCCTGTGTCAGTCACAACTAAGATACAGAATGTTTTGGTTTTGACAAAGCGATTTGTAAATATAACTTTTCATAATAATAAAAGACATTTCTTTTTACAAATTGAAATTGTTAAATTTTTGATGTATTACTTAATATATGCTAGTATATACCTCATGTGGGTTAGTATGTCAAACTCAAGCAATGGATTGTTTTATGAATATGATCAATGTTTGTATATTTTAAAAACAACGGTACCAAACTAGCTGCTAAAAATGTAATGTAATTTAAAATGATGACTTTTTAATATTTTTATATCTCATTTACATTGCATACCGCAGAAATAAAGAAGATGATTATAAATTTCTTTTAAGAAAATTACCAAAAGACAGATATAAAATACGGAGCAGGAAAAGGACTGTAAGTAAACAGTAATTTTGTAAAGTGAAAGCAGTGGACCCAGGTTTCCCAATATGATTTTGTAACTGACAACATAAAAAATTAGGATTTTTAAATGAGTATTTATAAGTATTTTCTGTTTCTTTTTAAGATTTGCACATTTTAATGGGTTTTCATAAAAAAATTTTATTGCCTAGGGATATTTTATGTTTTGTTTTTTTTTTAACTTGAAGCAAGTAAAGTCTTCTATGGCTCGAACTGTAATTAAGTTTTAATTTAAAACCTCTGCATAGTTTAGAAAAGCTCATAATAGAAAATCATAAGGAGAAACATTAGTTACTTTAAAAAAATATATAAATAACAACAAAAGCTTAAAAACATTGATATTCGCATTAGTAGTTAGTATTGTTCCAAAAATGGTTTTGTGTTTAAAAAGAATTCAAATATATATGTATTGTAAAGTATAAAACCATCTTTGTTTTTTTTTTTTTTTTTTTTTTTTTTTTTTTTTTTTTTTTTTTTTTTTAATAGGTATACTAAAACTTATGATTTATAAAATAGTTGTACAATGTTTACCCTCATATTTTGGTCTTCAATGTAACTCTTTTCAATATAGAGGGGATGGTCCGTACAGATGTTATAATAGTTCTTATGAAAGTTGAATGACACATTATTTTAAAGTCAACTTCTTCTGATTAAGGACTTGCAAGTTTCATCTTCAAAAGATCATCCCATTAGAAAGAGTTACTAGTCACAAAGTTTCAAAACTTCTACAACTCATATGTTGGACAATCTGACATGATACTAATGTCAGCTATAATATATTTCAAGACAGTTTGCAATGTTTCTGGTCAGTGCTAGGATCATATAGAATTTATCACTTTATTTATAATCTTAACAAAAAATATAAATTTAGAATCTAACGCACATATATACAACTGATTGGAAGATCTTACCCTGGAGATTTTCTGAAATATATACGTGTTGAGGGGAAAACAAGAATAAAACATGAAGTGGGAAGGGTTAATAGGTGTTAAGCCAGAACATGTCTTCAACTTTAGAATCAAGTCTGCCTTCATCTTAAATTATCGTTATCCTACCAATTTGTTTAGTTAAATAACATCAAGTTGGTTATAGTCTTTGTTAAGTGTCAAATCGGACAATATATATATATATATATATATATATATATATATATATATATATATACAGGGTGTATATTATGTCTGGAAACACCCAAATATATCCTTTAATAATTTAAATATAAATTTGAAACCTCTTACAATCGTGATAGAGATTGGGCATCTACTTTTTGGAACAATGTTTTGTTATGTCACACCAACGGGGGACGTCCTGCCGAGGGTATCGTGAATATTCTTAATGGAAGCCTATACCTTGTGATACATAATTTTAAAGGTAATAGCTTACTGAATTGAATGCCACAAACCGCATCTCAAGGGAATTATTCTATCAGAAAATAGAGCATTTTTAGTATTGAAAATTTACTGATGTTTCAACAATGTAATTTTAACATGGGTTCTTGCCACAAAATGTGTTACACTAATTTTTTAGCATTTTTTAAATGTTCAATTAAATAAAACAAAAATTTCATTTTTAAGCTGGTTCTATTAGCACAAATTTGCCAGTTTTTATTACAGTACAATTATGGAAATACTTATGTTATTGATTTCCTTATTACAAATAAAAAAAATAATGTATGCTGTTAGAAAAGTCTTACAACAAACGTTTTACCTGCATTTGGTGTCAAAGCAATTGTTCGAACTGTGTTCCTTCTACGGTTTGGACAATGAGCCAATCTTGTGTAAAATGATTCGACAGAGTTGCCTAACATTTCTTCAGTTATCAAAGCAATCTCCTCCATAATCCTGTTTCTTAGGTCTTCCAAATTATGAGGCTTTCTTCTATAAATATTGGATTTTAAATGACCCCATAGGAAATAATCGATTGGTGACAAATCCGGAGATCTTGGAGGCCATTCGATTTCTCCTCTTCGGCCAATCCATTTATGAGGAAACCTTAAATCCAAATACTCTCTTACCTGTCTCCCATAATGGGATGGAGCACCATCCTGCTGAAACCATACATTATCAAAGTATTCTCCTGATGCAATTTGAATAGCTGGGATTATTTCATTTTGGAGCATATTGTAGTAAAGTTCGGCATTATAAATTTCCATTGATGAAAAAGGGTCCAACAATTTTGTTACCTAAAATTCCACACCATACGTTTCAGTTTTTGTGGTTGCTGTGAATGGGACTCAGTAATCCAATGTGGGTTTTCACTAGCCCAGTAACGGCAATTGTGCCTGTTAACATTGCCATTTAGGAAAAAAGTTGCCTCATCAGAAAATAGTATGTTGGTCAGAAAATCTCTATTGTCATCACATTTTGCGCATCACAAGTTCACAAAACTCAACTCTTCTGTCGTAATCATCCTCACTTAACTGTTGGGACTAAATGAACTTTAAATGGTTTGTATTTATTAATTTTCAAAATCTTACTCACAGACATAGGGTGCATATCATGTTGCTGTGCAGCTTTTCTGAGCGATGTATGTGGGTCTTCAATAAATGTTTGCAAAACATCTAGTGCATGTTCTTCATCTGTTGCAGATTGTATCCTACCCGACTTTGGCCGATTACGTACACTCCCTGTCATTTCAAAACGCTCAATAGTTTTTTGATATTGTTGAAACACTTATGGGATTCCTTTCTGGGAAAGTGTCATTAAACAAATTACAAACTTCCCGATTAGATCTTTGACGATCGCCATATTCCTCGCATCATCAACAGAGTAATTCGTTCTCTTTTCAGACAATTCCATTAAAATGCCAAATAAAAACTGAACTACTGTAATTAGATAACTTGTTGACAGCAATGCTTCAGAGACACTGATTAACTCGACAGGAATGATATGACCTTTGTCCATTTGTAATTCCCAAGCTTAGACCTGTCTAGTGAAAGCTCCATGCTCAAAAAACTGAAACCTGTAGACCAGATGATTAATAACACAATAATGTTTCTCATAGGCTAGTGACCTTTGTCTCTTTAAAACCTTTCCTGCTGACTGGAAAACACCAAGTACAGATTCATAAGTAATCAGAAGAAAGTGACTCATAAGTTTTGTTCATTGTAATAAAAACTGGTAAATTTGTACTAATGAAACCAGCTTAAAAATAAATTGTTTATTTTATTTTAATTGAACATTTAAAAAATGCTAAAAAATTAGTGTAACACATTTTGTGGCAAGAACCATGTTAAAATTACATTGTTGAACATCAGTAAATTTTCAATACTAAAAATGCTCTATTTTCTGATAGAATAATTCCTTTGAGATGCGGTTTGTGGTATTCAATTCAGTAAGCTATTACCTTTAAAATTATTTATCACAAGGTATAGGCTTCCATTAAGAATATTCACGATACACTCGGCAGGACGTCCCCCGTTGGTGTGACATAACAAAACATTGTTCCAAAAAGTAGATGCCCAATCTCTATCACGATTGTAAGAGGTTTTCAAATTTATATTTAAATTATTAAAGGATATATTTGGGTGTTTCCAGACATAATATACACCCTGTATATATATATATATATATATATATATATATATATATATATATATAATTAAGTTTACATTTTTAATAGAAGTTTTAGTTCAATTTTTAATAGATCAGTTCTAATATCCAATTGCTTCATGGTAAGCTGTAATTTAATTTAGTTATTAATTTTAGTTTTAGTTTATTGCCAAACTGATCTGGATAACTGGCAGATGGAGGTCTGGATAAATGTCGTGCTTAGTCAAGCCTTCAGTTTCCTTAATTTGTGCAGTGTGTTCATTTTACTCTATATTTTGCTGTGTTACTAACTACTAATACCAGTGACTTCCTAAAAACCTCTATGTGACTATTATACTATTTAAATAGAGTTCCATACTACTTGAAAAATAATTTAATTTTGAGTTTTCTCACATACTTATCATTTTTCCACATCATTATTATACATACTGTATCTCCTGGTCACTATTGGGAAATATCTTAAAAAGAATTATAAAGTGAACCTCTGGAATTTTTAAGGTGTGGTTCTATATATGAACAGTTCACACAACTCCTAGAATTAATTCCTAGTTTGTCTTATTCTATAATAATTAATCGAATGTACTTTACCCTTGAGAAATACAGCAGGCTAGGATAAGTGCAGGCTCCAAGCACTTAAGCATTACCCCATACAAAATAATTTTACTACACTGAGGTTCCAAAGGCACTTTTATCATTTGTTTCCCCAACGGCGTAAGTTGTTCATTGTCGTTGATTGCTTTCATCATCTGTAAAACATTTATAATAGAATTGCATTGATATACAACAGTAAAATATTACATATATCACAGCAGTTCTTAAAATATGAAAAAACAGATTTTCATCATATTAAATTGATTTTCTACATTGTTTTCATGAATTACTGAACATAAACACAACTTAACTACGCATGATTTTCATTGAACAGGTAAAATGTGAAGGCTTTGGTCTGGCTTGTTTTCTCAGGTATAATATCAATATAACTTTAATATATTTATTTTTATATGAAATGAAATAGTATATTTCAATATTAAGCTGTAAGGTAGGGCAGCTGCACAGTAAGGTAAATTTAAACTTCTCTTAACATCTCAGTGGGCATGGCAGCTGTTACAGCTATGTATTTCAGGGCACACATTGTTTACTTCCTAGACATGGATAGTAGAGAGAGCCGAGACGGAAGAAGCAGTAGGTCATGTGACACAAAGAAATATTGTAGATACAGTACACAAAATATCAAAAAGATATCAGAAGAATAAAAGTACACAAAACCACTTGTTCCAGCTAAGTTTAAGAAGATTAGAAAGAGGTGGTTTAAGTGGAAAAACCACTATCTCTTTGGAACCATAGCAATGTAATTTATTTATTTTACCATCTGTTGACACACAAAAAGTATCTCCCCCCTCCCTCACATTGAAAAGTAACCAGTTCATGTGGCAGTTATTTTCAGGTTCAGATAACACGCTAAATTTAATGATCTCCAATATCAGGACTGATTCTGGAGAAGGTCTGCAGGAGAAGGTTATAAAGTTAAACAAAAAACTATATACGGAAAAAAATATTCATTGGAAGCCTAAGTTCACTGCACAAATTAAACAAAAAACAAACAAACAAAACAAAATCAGATAAGTAGAACTTTCAGGTGATATTTTGTCATTGGATACCAAAGCTGCTCATAGTTTCTTTGACTACTTTTAAATAAAAAATAGAAAACAAACAATACAGAATCAGAGAAGAATTAGTCTCAGGTGATATTTTGTCATTGTACGAGGGCTATTCGGAAAGTAGATTACGTTTTGGAATTAAAAATTAACAAAGTATAGGAAACAATTTTTATCATATACATATGAAAGCCACACTTAAATACTACTTTTCAACATAGTCGCCATTCAAATTTAGGCACTTATCATATCGATGGATGAGCTTGACAATGCCTTCCTCATAAAATTCTGCCGCCTGTGTCTTCAACCAGTTTGTCACTTCTTGCTGCAGCTCTGTGTCGTCGTCAAAGCGCTGCGTTGCCAGCCACTTCTTCATTGTTGGGAACAAGTGGTAGTCACTTGGTGCAAGATCCAGGCTGTATGGTGGATGAGGAAACAACTCCCACTGGAATGATTCGAGAACTTCACGTGTGCGATTTGCCGTGTGAGGTCGAGCGTTATCGTGAATCAACAGAATTTTCGAGCTCAACTTTCCCCTACGCTTGTTTTGGATCGCTCTTCTGAGGTTGTTTAACGTTTGGCAATACCTTTCTGAGTTGATTGTAGTGCCTCGTTCCAGGAAATCAACAAGAATTACACCTTTCTTGTCCCAAAAAACCGTCGCCATAACCTTTCTTGCCGACATCGTTTGCAAACATTTTCTTGGTTTGTGAGGTGAACTTGTGTGTCCCCACTCCATTGACTGCAATTTGGTCTCGCAGTTAATGTTTCACCCATGTTTCATCGCCAGTTACGATGCGATCGAGTAGTGATTCACCCTCTTTGTCGTAAGCATCCAAAATTGTTAACGCTGCAGCCATGCGCTGGTTTTTGTGGACGTCGGTCAGGATTTTCGGTACCCATCTTGCACAAAACTTGTGGAAGCCAAGCTTATCAGTGACGATTTCGTATAACAAAGTTCGTGAAATTTGAGGGAAACTAAGCGAGAGTTCCGTTATGGTTAACCGTCGATTTTCTCGGACCTTTGCGTCAACTTTCTCAACAAGTTCGTCAGTCACTATGCTGGGTCTTCCACTTCGCTCTTCGTCATGAACATTTGTTCGGCCATTTTTAAACTTAATGACCCATTGTCGCACTCCACCTTCAGTGATAATGTTGTTCCCATAAACTTCACACAACTGCCGATAGATTTCTATAGGCTTACAGTTTTTGGCAGTCAAAAACCTAATTACTGCGCGCACCTCACAGTTGGCGGGATTTTCAATTGCGGCAGACATTTCAAACAGGCACTGTGACTAGACGCGTTACAACACGAACTTCCCGCTAGCACGGCTGGATATCCACTGAGCGGTGGGACGTCCTGACACCAAGATGGCCGCGCTAGTCCCGCCCCTGGCGGCCACAGCGCAAAACGTAATCAACTTTCTGAACAGCCCTCGTATACTAAGGCTGCTCACAGTGTCCTTGACTACTCTTAATATATCACCAATGAGTACTAATGAAACCAGTATAATTTTCTAGTAAAAACTGTTGCTTCCTGAAACAAGTTCTGATCCAGGATTCAAGAAGAACAAGGAGTGTGTCACTATTTCAAGTGATAATACATGTAGGACAAAAATTCCAAATATTTTTCATAAGAAAATCAGAAAACTCTAGAGTATTAGAATAATTTATATATTGCATCATTAACCATTTCTTACACATACCAAATATTGGAGTGGATGAACTTGTGTTTTTAAGAAATGGTGTCAGATTGTTCTAATGTAAAATTATATTTGGAGAGCACAAATCAGCAAAAAAGGCTGTCTTATTGTTGAAAAACATCTCCTTGCATTCTTCTGAAAAAGTTCTTATTTCAGAAAATGTAATGGCTTTTTTTTGACACAAGATGTAATAGCAACAATTTATCGTATTTCCCCAGGAGGGATGACTTCTGTTTAAACATTCCAGTAAATTCTAAATCAGGTACAGCAAAAAATCAATGTTACTTAAATCTGGGCAGCCTCATACATGTCCAGGAGCTGCACATCACTAAACACAAATGTCAATATATTTGGGTAAAAAGGTTAATTGATAGGTCTAGATTATTGTTTAGGATGACTGTTGGAGAGGATGGAGCTCTCTTGGCATTAAAGATTGTTGCAAGTCTAAATATGAGGGAGTACTGTCCCTATCCGATTTGACTGGAAGGCTGGAACACAGATAGCCTTCCCTTATTCCACTTGACTGAGATATAGTGTCCTATATCCCTCCCAATGTTGGATGTAATATGGGATCTTGACAGGAGACGGTCACTTCTTCAAATCTTACCCATCCTGAAAATCCTACTACTTTGGAAGCAAGCACAAAGTTTCTTTCAGGATTTGGTGCAATAAAAGATTTCCTTAGCTCCTTGTCCTAAATCTATCCTAGGATGTGAAAAACCCATTCTGTGGGCCAGAAAGTGCTGGAGGTCTCATTTTTAGATATCGCTTCTGTATTTTGAAGAGGCAATACATAAAAATCTCTTGTCAGGAATTCTTGAAATTGATAGACTAGACAAAAGAACTTTGCTTAGGACAATAACAATCCAAAATATAGTTTATGTGGTCACGCAATCATGGATTGAGCCAGTGACATAATCATCATGAAAATGTAACAAAAAATGTTTGGAACTCAGAAGAAGGTAACATGGAATTTCCTGATACACCTTCAAATGCTAATTTTGTTCAACTTTTCAACAGCCAAAACAAAACAGCAAATGAACAAGACACACATACAAAAAGCCAATTCAGGGTGTCTGTTCGCTTCTTTTTCTTGAGTGGTTCGAAGAAAAGAACAGGGGGCCAGAATTTTAGTTGCTGAGTGATGACACCATTATCAGTGCAGTTACCAACTCTGCAATATTTGGCGAATCAGATTGCAGTGACGAAGATGACGGTACACAGAAAAGTACACCATCAGCCATGCAGTAGTAGCAGATGTTTTAACTAAAGCATACAACTCTTTTTTAATAATAGTGATGCTTTGATTGTTGATCTTCTCATGTTAAAAAACTGGTGAGATTGAACAGCAGTTAATTGCTTGTCTCTTTGATTAAAAAGTACCAGGTTTCTTGAAATCTTTTTTGTACAATTGAGACAGGCTTTTCTACTGCCTGGTGGACTCAATTTCTGACGCAGTATGTCCACAAACCGTTAACATTTCAATTTTTTATATATAAGGCAGTTTCTTTAAAACTATGTTCTATACTAGGTTTTGAAACATATAACACAGTCTTTAATAAAAAGTATGTACTTATATTTAGACAAAAACAAATCTGGTTGACAAATTAATTAAAAATCTTTAATCACATAAAATAATTTATTGCTTATATAATCTGCTAGGAAATAAACCTTCTAGTGTTACAAGTAATTTCCTGCATCAATATTCATTGACCTTATTTTAAATAATGTACTGAATTTATTTAACATATTTACTTATAGGCACACTATTCATTACTTTAATCCAAAATAGAACTGCAGTTTCTTGTTGATGGTCATATTTAAAGAATCATTGGTAAATAAACAGGAGTGTTAGATAATAAATAAATGGACGACAAACATCTACCAGTGAATAAACTCTAATCAGCAAGTCACTGGTTGCTTACTTTTTCACATCAACTCTATTGGTTGAAACTTAATGCTGCAACATAGTTGCACACACATATGCAGCCAGTAGTAACATTGCAGTACAGATAACTCAGTGGTGATTAATCCAAACACAAAATAATTGTCTTGTTATACAATCAAAGAGCTATGAAAAGAAGACTGCTATACCATTTCTATCTCAACAAAACTTGGTACAATATAATAAGATAAAAATTAAGAAATAATATTTAAAACACTGATATTTCAGTTTGGGTTTCGAGGGTGACTGGACCCTCATTTCCCTACAGCATTGGAGAGTGGGAATTAAGCTTCTGTAGGTGTTTCACACACACTTAATATAAGCTTTCCAAACAAAATAATAATGCCCTAATTAACTGGGAATATTAGTACTGTATATGGACATTTTCTCAATATTATACAGGGTGAGTCTGACCACCTGTGCAGTATTTACAGCTGTCTTAATAACTGACTTCCACACTTTTTCTATCTCTTTTCTCCATAATTTGGCCTCTCCGAATCCGTTAAAATTATTTTTAATTTTGAAAAATGCCCCTAAAGAGCCCAATTTGAGGGGTAGGGGTGCTTTTTGGGGAATTTTCAAATGTAAACATGGGTCGTATGATACATCAATTTAAAGGTCTAATTACACCGAACATTTTGGCGCAAACAAAAGTTAATTATCTTTAACCGTATGTACAGGGTGTACCAAAACGTTTTGAAATAGGACTTTAAAATAAAGTACCGTGTTACCCTACCTACAATACGGAACAGCTCCACATTTTTTTCCTAACTTGTAGTGAGCCAGAGCACCGTCGTGCATAAACCACATATTGCCAACAACTTCGTCAGGCACATCTATTAACACATTCACTGCTGCCAGAAAATACGTAAAATACAAGCCCATGCTGAAAATATTTTTTTTAGGTTTTACTTACCATTATTATGTGGAGACTTCATATGCACCATCAATGATGTGTATATGTCCATATATACATATATACAGCAACAATATAGTAGCGGCACCGGAAGGTGCCGGCCGCACTCGGCAGGTCAGATGCCATTGGACACCCGACGGTGTCAGTCGCGTCCGTCACTTTCCACGCACAACACTTTTTCACTGTTCAAATTGTTTACAGTATTCATTCATTTGTAACCGTCATACACACAATTATATACAATATTTACAATATTTCCACTTTTTCCTGCCTCATTTTCTTTCCTACTCATGATACTTGTCGAAGCATCTCAGTGCACATAGGCCAGGTTCGCCAGGGCACTGGGCACAAAAAGAAAAGGGTTCATGGTTCTTTTCTTTGTCTTTGAGCATTCTCTGCATCGTTTTCTCTTCATCCTTTCTCCTGTGTTGTCAGGTGTGTCCATTTTTGACAATACGTGTCTGACAGTTGTTTGTTGTCTAGGCCGGAGTGGAGGTGTGATTGCGTTTTGCTGCAGGCAAAAAGCATGTTGATGATGGACAATCTAAAGTGGTACAGCGATCTTTTCCTTGGGTTGGTTTGTAAATAAAGTTTGAAGGAGTTCACCAACAACGTCTGAAGGAAATGGACGAAAGATCTTTTTGTACCAGCGAATTGATTTGTGTTCGAAGGCATAATTAGCTCATAAGCTGATCATTTCGGTCCACACCCTTCATATGGGCGTTGTACTGTATTATGGGCAGAGGCTTTTGGCGAGGTTGGTTATACCTATTCATTGAGATTGCCCAATCATTCTCAAACTCTGTGGATAGGTACAACACCTGACGCTTGTCGCACCATTTTGCTATCAAAACACCATTGGCGTACCGTTCTGCCTTTTCTCCTCTGGCAAGACGAGCTGTCTTGAGATCTAGCGGAACATGCTTTCGGTCTGAGCGCATTGTGCCGGTTGCAGTAGGTTTTCTCACTCAGTAACTCGGTTGCAAGGGGGTAACTGATATAATAATTATCCATATACAATGAATGGCCCACCCCAAGCATTCCCCTCATCAAATACTTGACTACTTTGCTAGCATGACCTTTTCCTCCAAGTTCACCTCCCTTCCCAGAATACACAGTGAAACTTACACAAAGTCCATCCGGTTCACATAACGAGTAAATCTTGATACCATATTTATGGCGCTTTCCTTGAATGTATTGTCGAAAGTGCAGACGTCCTCTCCATAGCACCATTCCTTCATCAATCGACAACTCTCGACTTGGGTAGTAGATGGTTTTCATCTTTTGATTGAAATAGTCAATCAAAAGCCTGACTTTGTAGAGGCGATCATCAGGTACAGTCTCTTCGTCACTTTCATAAAAATTTAAACATCTTAGGATCAGGAGAAATCTGTCTCTGCTCATTTGGGATCTCACGAATCCAAAATTAAACATACGATCAGTTTTCCAGTAATCGTTTAGACGATTGATTTTTACAGTTCCCATGTGAAAGATTAGCCCGAAAAATTTTTTCAGTTCAGCCACTGTCAGTTCCTGCCAATTATTTATTCTTGATTTTATTTTGAGGTTAGGGGAAAATAATATTTCCCAGGCATTTTTGTTAGTGGCAGACACAATTTTTTTCCAACAAGGTATCATCAAGTAGTAAAAAAAAACCAATCGATAGGATCGTTTGTTCCGGGGGCAGGTACAAGCAATTTGTTTTTCTTTTGTGAAGGGAATTCTTCGCATACCTGCAGTACGAAGTGACCATATTGGGTCAGAAATCACTTGATCAGCTTCCTGGTCATCCGTGTCCTCATCCTCGATGTCCACAGGCGCCACCACATTGACAATAGGCGGCGCGTCAAGCTGGGCTTGGTCAATGTCACTCTCCGGGCCGGCAGACGCCACAGAAATCGTCAGAACTACTTTCCACATCACTCTCACTCAAATAGTGTCTTATTTGGCTAGAACTAGGACCCATCCATTGTTCACAACGAAGTTCACAGCCCCTACAACTATAACAATACACCAAACACACAGATTAGCCGATGAACTCAACCCGAACCACGTGGAACAACAAACAAGGGTACTCTACACGCGGCGCGAAATATACCTTCCTCACGCAGAAGCTGAAACAGCACTGACGTTGTGAAATCTAGAAGGTGGCGTGACACCGTCCGGTGCCGAACGCACCCGAGGACACACCCGAAGCGCGGCACCGTGCGGTGCCAGCCGCATTCAATGTGTTAATAAGTTAGGCAAGTGATTAATTAAAAAATTGTTATGAGTCTCTCCATCTAGGTGTCCTTCAAAGAAAAAAGGACCTACAATTCTCCTGCCAACAATACCACACCAAGTATTCACTGTCCAGTACCTCTGGTTGTCAACCTCTCGTATCCAGTGGGGGTTCTCATGAGCCCAGTACCTCATGTTGTGACGGTTAACTTCGCCGTTGCTCCGAAATGTAGCTTCGTCACACCATAGTAAATTGCGAAAAAAATGTTTATTTTGTAGCAACTTTATCTTGCCCACAAACAAAAATTCATTCTTTGAATGCCATCATCACCATGAAGTTCTTGGTGCAGGGACATCTCGTAGGGATGCATTTTATTGTCTTTCAGGATCCTCACTACTGAACTTTGGCTCATACCAGAATCAATAGCTATTCTTCTGGAAGAATCATTTGGGTTTAGTTGCACCGCTGCCAATACTTCTGGTGCCCTATCACTTCTTACAGGCCTTGCAAGTGTTTTTCCCTTATTGCTGTCAGGCTGTACCTGTCCTGTTTCAACAACTCGAATAGCAAGTCTTTGAAAGGCCATTCGTGACTGAGGTTCTCTATTTGGAAACCGTTTGGCATACATCCTCGCAGAAGCCACACAGTTTTGAAAACATTCGCCTAACACCATTAGTATATCGAATGCCTCTGCATTTGTGTACGGCATTTCGAAAAACCACAAGCTGTCCTTAACAGCAGACACCAATGAACTAAGGGTAGCCTTATCACATTTGTCAGATAAAGATGTCTAGCCAACGTACCGCAAGTGATAAGCCTGTTGAAGGTGATACGAAGTACCTTTCTAGTCCAAGACTGCATTGAGATTGTGCATGTACATGAATCATTGTTATCTTTAAAAGATAAACATGGAAACTACTACAAAAATATTGGGCCACATTGGAAAATTAAAACATGTTGAATTTTGGTCTGATTTCATAACAAATTCTGTTTATTTAATCACAAAAACCTGTTTGTTCAAATAAAAATTATTTGTTACATTTTGTAAACAGATATACGTAATTCAGTTTTTCGGCTGCCATTTTGAAACAGTAAGAGATAGGAAAAAAAGTTAAATACAAAAAATGTTTGTTTTAAAAAGACCTTTTATTTGATATAAAATTTATTATATGTTGCTATTTAAGAATTTTGAGTTTTAGGATTTTTTGTATTCTTAAATTTTGAATATTTTTGAAATTTAGAAAATTCAGTGAAAAATGCCAGTACCAAATATTTCATTGAAAAATAGGCCAATAGCAAGTTAGGAAAACATCTGGAGCTGTTCCGTATTGTAGGTAGGGTAACACGGTACTTTATTTTAAAGTCTTGTTTCAAAACGTTTTGGTACACCCTGTACATACGGTTAAAGATAATTAACTTTTGTTTGCGCCAAAATGTTCGGTGTAATTAGACCTTTAAATTGATGTAACATATGACCCATGTTTACATTTGAAAATTCCCCAAAAAGCACCCCTACCCCTACCCCCCCCTTAGGGCCCTTTAGGGGCATTTTTCAAAATTAAAAATAATTTTTAACGGATTTGGAGAGGCCAAATTAAGGAGAAAAGAGATCGAAAAAGTGTGGAAGTCAGTTATTAAGATAGCTGTAAATACTGCACGGGTGGTCAGACTCACCCTGTATACATAAATATTTGACTTCAAACTATTCACTTAACTTTTTTTCATTCGTGGTAAGGGAATAGTCCAGCTGCAAACATGATACATTCCATATATATATATTTATGCTATATAATGTTGAGAAAAAAATTGAAATCTACAGAAACAAAAGTTATTTTTGATTACTATAAGCTCCTAACATTGAAAGTACCATTAGGTTAAAAAGTCATAATTACCTTCAGGCACTCAATGGCGTTTGTTACACTTTCTTGTTTTGGTGGATCAATGGCCCTGGAGAAAAACTCAGACATTTTCATACCAGAAGGGATCAACTGAGTTGCGTTCAAACATATTTCCTATAAAATATTTTCCCATAAACTCTTTATTTCAAACATACAAGGCGAGACAAATAATATAACATTCAAATGGTATACACACATAGGTCTTACAACCAGTTGATCTGAAGTTAATAATTGGTTCATATTTGATGTAATTTTAAATTACTAATATATTTTTTAATATTTATACTGTTTTTCACTACAAAACCAGGAAATTATACTACAGTTAGGTCCCCAGAAGATAAATGATAAGCCAGACCTAAAATAAACATCCTTAAATTTTATATTTTACAATCATTACCCTTGCTCCTCAGCATGACTTATAAATAGATAATAATTATAAGAATAAGTGTTTGTCTAGATTATTACCTAAAAAGTGTGCTTTGGTTTCTTCTACAGGGAGAGAGGTTTTGTTTTATGTTTTTGGAGGGGAGGGTGGAGGTTGTACACATTTTCAATTAAACAAAATAAAGTACTCACACCCTTTCAGTATTTTGGGGTGGTAGTGTCTATATTTGTCAAAAGAAAATAAATCGGAAATTTAGGTGAAAAAAGATTTTTTACTAGATAAAATATTAAAAATTCAATTGATCAATTTAATATTTTTTCAAAAAGTTGAGTTAATACATAATTAAATTTTTTTTTTAGTAACGGAGTAGATAAACCCTTAACCCTTTGAGTGCCACGGGTACTTTCCGAAGGCATATGCATAAAGTGCCACGCTGTTTTTCGCATATTTGTAAGCTTTTGGGAAAAAAGCTGTTGTAAAATAACTACCAAACTGATTTCCATCATTTTGTTGTTGTTTTTTTCTTATTAAATGCAGAATATGATACATATCGTTACAAATAAAATTTGATTTAAAAAAATAAAAAAATCTCAGTATTTATAAAAAAGTTTTTTACTTTTGTATAAAAAGTTAAGTTTCGACCTAATTTGTGTGTATACGGTATTTTTAAGATTTTTTTTTCTTTATACCATGATAAAGGCCATATGATTATAAATAAAACCCATGTGTAATATCATATTATAGAATTTAAAAAACATGGCATTATATGTATTAACAAAATGCTGCCCGGTACCGACATTTTATAAACTGTACTTCATTTGTCAGAGTTTAGAAATTACTTAGTAATGATGTAGTTTTCCCAATAAATCTAATAAAACATTAATACAACACAAATAATTATGATTAGTAAATTTAGAAACTAATACTTGCTAACATATTTACATAAAAGTTTACATTTACTAAATAATAACCCTAATAATATTTACACTGAAAATTCACGTTTTTCGCTTGAACACAACTCAAATCATACATTACTTTTGTAAAGAAATACAGTAAAATACTATATAAGTTACTATTTTATTTTGTATTAACTCAAATGCTTGGTTATCGGCACATAAACAACAAGAAAGGCCGTTACGCAACACGGTACTCGTCCGCTACGTCGCGTGACTGTAAGACAGAATCATCGTACAGGTACTTATCACAGCCCACTATTTTTGGACGAGTTTTCCTTATCAGAGATCAAAATAAACTTCATTATACGGTCCTTCTTCCATAATGAATAGAAAAATACTCGATGAGTCATACTTCTTATCTCCAAATCGTCTCCAAATAGACACACGAATGACCTGACATTTCCGAATAATGAAACGTTGTTCTTATAGTTTTTGATTTAATTGATTGTCGTAATAACTTGTACATTCCAAAATAGGTTAAATAAAGTCAGTTGTTTTTAACAATGTAATTTATTTTGTCCCCGATAAGGAAAACTCGTCCAAAAATAGTGGCTTCTTGATAAGTACCCAAACAACATAAGTTTCACAGATAAAATAGTAGAGAAACAACATAAAACTCGTATTTATTGATAGTTTGGAACCTATTGAATACAGCCGTCTGATTATTTGGCCCAAATAATCTTGTACTATATAAAATACTATCGAAATACGAAACGTCAAAATTGGCGACGCTGGCACTTTATGCACTTTTCGTAGCGTCAAAATTAGCGACGCTGTGGCACTCAAAGGGTTAAGCATGAAGATTTAGCTTTAGTTCAATTAACATGTATTTAGAGATGAAAAAATTCAGTTTTTGCAACTGAATTACAATCTGTAATCTGATCTCTTTCTCAGGTGAATAACTAATCTAACACATAACTATAATCGAGGTTAAAATAAACAAATCATACCAGAGCATAGTAACACGCATAACTCAGGAATCACAACAACCACACTGTGTCAACTCCATGCACACTAACTCTAAAACATATGCAACACTAAGTATTACAACTGAAATACAGGATACACAATAGGTTAGCACTCACTGACCAACCACATAAAACTGGTTTCATAGAACCAAAATACTCTGGTATAATTGGTTTATTTTAACCTCCGGAAAAATCCAGCTTACTTCATAATGCTTCCATCATAAAAACAAACTTCAAACATAATTCCAGAAAGGCTCAAAACTTTCCCCGTGGAACTACAGACAAATTTCTATAGTGCCAGCTATTGCAAAATCTTTGAGCATCTGGTCTATGACAAATTAATTCATTTCTTAAATACTCAGTCTAATATGTCCATCCCAATTTGGATGTCTAAAAGATAAATCAACTATAAATGAATTCTTGATCAACACCCTTTCTTCAATGAACAATGAACAATGGAGTATTCTCTGCAGATTTATTCTGTGATTTGAGCAGAGCTTTTGACTCTGTATATCACCAACTTCAACTCAATAGACTGGAGTTACATGTCAGAGGACTTGCCTTCTAATGGTTTGTCCTATCTGTTCCATCGTTTTCAATGTGATCACATAAAATATCCTCTGGATAAATTCATATCAAACTTTATGCCAATTAATCAGGGTGTACTTCAAGGTTCCATTCTGGCTCCACTGTTCTTCCTCATGTTTATGAATAATCTAAATCTGCACACCAACCAATGTACTGTGCAGCATATAAATGACACGAGTATCTTGATTCAAGCTGATTCCTTAAATTTCCTTATTGATACACTTTTCTCTAAATTAATTAAATTAAGCACTTGGTTTTCTCAACACAACTTTTTTTTATTTAGAGAAATAACAAATTATGCACTTTAAACCTGAAAGAGACCATATGGAGATTGCCACTGTGCTGTCATGTAACAATCTCTGAATCGGCCTCAGTTAACATTCTTGGACGAACAAGTTCAAATTAAGTTCAGATACTGAACACATATCTTCCATATTAAGTAGTAAATTTTTTCAATGAGATACCTGTCTTTGTTTATGAATAAGGTAATTTGTAGATTGGTACATTTTGGCTAATTATTTACTACACTTACAAATGGGTTGTTGTTTTGGGGAACGACTTCAGTCATCATTTGAGATGATTCTTTAGATTGCAAAACATGGCAATTAAGATCATCTGGGGTCTGAAAGGGCACAAAAGTTACCAGGGTACCTTTCATAATTTTGGGTTCTTAACCTGTCTTTATTTGTTTATTAAGTATCAGTGTTCCCCTTCAAAAGTATCACACTGTTCAAGATCCATGCCCACAACTATAAAACAACAAATAGAGACAATTCATGATAATAATCTCTAGCATCAAGTACCTTGGTCCTGAAATCTTTTATGTTCTTCCGGTTAATGTTAATTCATAAGAAAGCCTTGCATGTTTAAAAAATAGATTTAAGCAATATCTTATGATAAAAGAATTTATTCGATTCATAAATTGTTTTTGTGATCGGCTATAGCAGTTACATATTGTAGAGCATTAGTTAATTTTTGTAGAGCATTATTTAATTTTACTGTTATGGCCGTATATGTAGATCTAACTATTTTCATACAACGTTGCTGTCTACGAACAATAAAGGTTGATTAATATCTAGTGTGTATAGTTTGTTTCTTAAGAGACTGGAGACGTGATAAACATATCCATTGCCAACCATAGAAAAATAATAATAAAACTTCAATTTTTCAATTTACCCAACTAAAATTCAGATTTTCCACTATTTTCTTATTTTTATCTTCAACATGTTTAATAAACAAAATAAGGGCTTTTGAGCTTTCTCACTGCTGTCAGTATACTGAAATTTTAGAAGCAAATCCATTTTATTGTTTGATTTCTGACACATTTCTACTAAGCTTTCATTTTTATTAATACAAATGTATTTCTTCAAGCAATTATAATAAACCATAATGACAGCACAAAAATAACTCACGTCAAGAGGCTCCCTTAATATTTCTGGTGTCTCGTATTCCTTCATCTGTTGGAATAGTCTCCGCGAAAAGAGGCGGTAGCAGGTTCCATTCTGAACCCTGCCTGCTCGACCCCTACGCTGTCTGGCTGAAGCTTTTGACACCCACTCACATTGTAGTGAATGGACCCCATTTTCTGGGTTGAAGCTTTTCTACAATACAGTAAAATAAAAATACAAAAGGATAAACATTGGTATTTTATTTACTAAATCCTAGCTAACAATAATAACTGTTAAATCTAATAAAATTATATAACCTAACCAATTAGATACTGTTTGGCTAAAAGTTGTATCAGAATATGTGTTATGAAGAGATACATTCTACTAATATTTCCCAGTAATAGTTACTACACACAAACATTACCACTATTTTACATTTGTATAGAATTGATATTGTTTTCAATTGGTAAACCATACTGATTAATTCATGTTTAGCGTTTGTTTGAATCATGCATATCAAATCATCATTACCAGAAAGTGGAAATAATCCAACAAATATTACGGTTCTTCCAAAGATTGAAATTTATTGTGATAAAATTTTAAAAATCCACAACATAAATTTAAGCATTTGAGTTTATATGTAAAAAAAACTGAAAATTTTAAGTATTTGAATAAAACTATTATTTAAAATTGGAATATATATATATATATATATATATATATATATATATATATCTATATTAAAAATATACTACAGATTGTATATTTATGTTCATTAGAGAAATCATGTTAATATACATACATGTGTTTTGGACACATATGTAAACAACAATGCCACAAAAAAGATTTTTTTTTGTTTATAAAAAAATTAGTGAACAGTGTTATGCAGTGTTTCATTTATTTTAAGAACTTAAGAAGTGTAATCATGTATTTTAATTTGTGAATGTTGTAAATTTTTGTATTTGATGTAGTACCAATCATGTTCATCTTTAAAAATATAAAAAAAAAACTGAACGGAAGAGAAATATAAATAACATATTTTCCAGTTTTGTTGATTTTGATGTTTATTCCGTAATAATAGATGGAATAACAATTTTTGGATCTTTTCCGTTATGTGTCAGCAATTTCTAAAAATTATTTCTATGTCTTTGTAATAAAACAAATACCACATACCTTTATTCTGGAGGCCAGTAGGCGACAATATCACTAATAATTTGTTCAAATAAGTCTTTATCACGATTTCGGCGACGCCACAAAAATTCACACAAATATGAGTCAATCATAGAGCGCCGCGTACCGCACTGAACTTTATTCCGATGTTTTGCAAGCCGCCAGTTACTTTCAACCGTTTGTGTGTGAGCACCTGTCTCCGGATCAACAAAATTGTATTTATGAGTAACAGTAAAATGTTCATAACCGTGTTTGTACAATTGTTTATATGATTTCCATTCGTCTGAAATGATTGTCGTTCCACTTCGAATGTAGTTTTTAATTATTGGAATTAATTGTGTGGCTGATCTATTTTCGACGGCAACCAAGAAACATTCTTTAGTTTCTCTACAGATTCCACCGAAAACCCACTGTTCTGGAATAACACGACCGACGTTATTTTTCCGGCGAGCAAATAAACTTTCGTCATTTCAACCGTCAGGCCAGGTCCGCCAATTACAATAGGGTTTTGTACCAAGTGACTCGCGGTCACTTCACGCATGTAATTGTTCCAGTCCACCGCAGTTCCATGATTTATACCAAGTTCTTTTTCGCAGAATTTTGTCGACGTCAATTCTTGTGACCAACAATATATGAAAAACAGAACTGTTCGAAAAGGTAACTTTGAGCCGGTGAAATATGTGTCTTGACGCAATTGTTTGTACTCGCGGCACGTTGTTTTATTACAAACCCAACGGAATCGATTTTGTAAATATAATTTCATTTCATGTCCGTTCGCACATTTACGTGGATTGTGTAACAATCCTTTTTTTCTGGAAAAACGACACAGCGTCTTCTTCATTTTTACAACTTTCAACCAACTGGATAAAATTCATTACACAGCATTAAACACACTAAGACGACTAAACAGGACAACAATACACGCACAGGCAAGAGCAGGAACTGACTGCACCGCTACCGTGGCTCCGTTATCGCGCCGCCTCGTTATCTTGTCCAGACGGGCAAAGTCCAACCGGTTATAACTACTGTCGGCAGTTTGTATTATCTAAAAATACCTATTCTTCCATTACAAAGTGAATTCCACTCAGTTTTGCCTCATAGACAATAAATAGAAATTGCTGACACATAACGGAAAAGATCCCAATTTTTAAATAGCAAAACACAAAACAGCAAAGATTCTTTCAGGAAATCGAATTATGAAATCTGTGCTAGCTAAAATGAATTAATGATCTAAAATGTGTAAAAGGTGATGATTAAAAAAACAGTAAATCATCAACATTTCTGGAAATTATAGCTTTACATTAAAATACGTGACAACATAGTAAGGCCTATGCCAAAGACCCCATAGCTAAATAAATTAACACATTATACATAGCTTACTATAATGGTGTCTCTTTATATAAGGCACTTCTATATAAAAAATTTCCCATATATAAAAGACCCAAATATAAAAAACCCCCTAAATAACAAATAAACCTAAAAAGTAACAAATTTCCAATGCTTTCAGTTTTGTTGTAACACAGCTTTGTTATTTAGAAAAAATCTGTATTCATTCAGAAAAACGTCTTGACATTATAACATTGAAGCCTGCTTCACACTTCCCCTCTTTCCCTAACAATCAGTCAACTAGAGTAGTTTTTTCTTCATATTGGTGTTGACATTGTGTAATGTTCCAATTGACAGTTTAAATGATTTTATTAAGTGTACAAGCGTGTGATGGACAACACTTCATTGAAGACAATCCAAAAAGAAAGAACATTAGACATTAGTAAGGAATTTGGGATAACTTCATCCGTGTCAGCTGCAGTCATTAAGAATAAATACAGAGTAGAGGGTGGAAGATCTAAACTTTGTAAAAAGAAAGATGAACTACGGATATCTACTTTAAAATGTTAAGTGAATTTGAATTATTTTGTGTACATTCTGTATAGATGTAGGACCAATAATTTAAAATCATTTGTAAAATAGACTTTACGCTCTGAGATAATTGTTACAGAGGTCCTTGTTCAGCTTTAACTCTTGACTACAGTGTTTTGATGTTTCTTGACACTCGATCAAAAAAAAATTCCTGGTATTATATCTGGTTTAAATTCCTCAATTCACATAGGCCTTTGTAGTGTGCAATATGAGCTACTAAACAAGATAGCACATAATCACTATTAATGTCTTATTGATGTACTTATAACTACCAAAACTTATTAGATTAATGAATATAGTGAGACTGTGGCAGTTTATAATGTTATTATACCCGAATCAGATGGGCGTGACATTGTTTATCAGGATTAGGCACAACAAAATTGTTTTATTTCATCTCACAACAATGTCTAACACCTGATTAATTTTAGATATAGTGAGGATGAAACGCTTCTCCACAGTACAGACGGCAGCACCTAATCATTTTAATGTTCCTTTAAATGTCTATACGTATTGTAATCATTATATTTTTTACAATTCTCCTGCTTACTGAACTAGCAGTGCTTGTTGTGACAGGTGTATCACTCGGCTGTTGTTATTCCACCAATCAGGGTATTTCTTATTTATTTATTTGTATTGGTGGTTATTTGGATATCTGGCAGCTTGTTTGATATGATTTTAATGAGTTATACAATAGATCATTATTTCTGTGATTATTTGTGATCCGCTACAATGTGAGGGCTATATTGAAGAGTGTGTAGATAGATATTTTAATGTTGTGAACTACTACAGCCTAACAAGCTACCTGACATAGTTTCAAGCTTGGACAACGAAAGTGAGCCTTAGAGTTTTTACTTTTATGCTGTTGTGATTTTGAACATATGTGTATACGTATTGGATTAGTGGTCAATTGAATATGTCCAACAGACTGTAGGAAACCAAAATGACAACTTGCCTAAAATAGATGAGTGCCAAACTTCATTAATTTTAACCCCAACTAACAATAAAGAAGTAAGAGCTGTTATAAACTCCCTTACTTAAATCAAAACCATCGAATGGAATGGACGAATATTCGTCAATGCTCGTAAAACATTGTGCTGAAGAACTAACACCACCTTTAGTGAGCATTATAAACAAATCATTTACCCTTGGCCAATTTCCCACTGCATTGAAAATATCCTAAGTGTATCCAAAACACAAAAAGGACCAACAACTGAAGTACAAAATTATGACCTATATCATTGGTTTCAATTTTGTCAAAAATAATGGAAAGAGTGGTTCTTAACAGACTTATGAACATCTAGAGCAATTAAATCTAATCACCAAATCTCAACATGGGTTCTTGAAAGGAAAACCTACCACTTCTGCCATTATTAGCCTTGTTGAATATTTCATAGACCAAATTGACGAAAAAACATCTCTGCACTTTTCCTTGACTATAGTAAAGCTTTCGACTGCCTAGGACATGATTTAATCTCAAGAAAACTATCATCATAATTTGTTATATGTGCCAGCAGGTTTTTGTGTAGGTAGTGTTTATTGCTGAAAGCCTCCACTTAGAAGAGGGGGTTGTAGTATATGTCAAAAGAGATATAATATATAATACTATTCGATTAGAACATTTATGTGTAAATTTCGTTTTTGAGGTTTCAGGTATATTTTTAGTTAGTCTGAATGCTATCATTATAACAATTTATCAAACACCAAATTCTCTCATAAATGAATTCATAAGTTTTTTTGATGAGCTACTTGGTTATATAAATAAAAAATATTCTAATGTGAAGTTGATCATATCAGGTGATTTTAATATCAATATAAAAAGAAGTAATGCCGAGGTAGATTCTTTTTTCAATTTACTGCGTTCCCATAACATGCATTGCTTAAATCTAGAAAACACCAGGGGTGAGGCATGCCTTGATAATATAGTTACTAATGTAAAAAAAGGTACTGTAACTAGTAATGTTATTGAATCTCATTTATCAGATTATGCAGCAGTTTGTGCAAATTTTCACACAATTGGTGCTCCAAACTCAGGTATAAAAAAGGTATTTCAACTAAAACCATTAGAACATTAACGCCATATGCTATTAAAAATTTTAGGGAAAATTTGACTCATGTAGACTGGTCACAGCTACAACGTTTTACTAATGTAGATGCAGCATTTGATTATTTTAACTTTGTCTTGACAAGCACTTTTAATGTGTGCTGTCCTTTTAAAGATATTAAATTAGGCAATAGTGACAATACTAATAGGTTAAGTAGTAAATGGCACAAAAGAATTGGAAAATACTAGGAAAATAGCAGTTGCATTGTATGATAAGCTTAAAAACAGTAAGGGTACAGTTCATAAACTAGAATGTAAAAATGTGTACACCATAACAAAAAATCTGTATAGATCTGAAATTAAACGACAGAAAAAATTATTCAATGAGAAATATATTACCAATTCAAAAGTAAATGTAAAGCTGCTATGAAATAATTAATACAGAAAAAAGTTTGAAGAAAAAAAATCATGAAACTTTTATTGATTCTAGGACTTTTAATAACTTCTTTACACTTTCACCTTCTAATATAATTAATACTTCTGACCAGCAGAATGACAATAACCTTGCTCTTGAATATTTAGAAAAGTACATAAGAAATAAGGGTGTATTAATGAATGATTTTGAATGGAAAAATATTGTAAGAAATTATGTTTTATATTGTACATCTAGGTTGAGTACCTCAAAAAGTGAGGATTATTATGGTTTTTCCAATGCAATTATGAAAGACATCATTGACATAATATTAGAGCCAGTTACTTATTTATTTTTAACAAGATGCTAGATCAAGGAACATTTCCTCAAGCATTAAAAATAACAAAAGTAGTGCCAATTTTAAAAATAGGAGATATGACTAATCCCTCTAGCTATCGACCAATCTCATTAGTTCCTATTCTTAGTAAAATATTTGAGTTTTGTATCAAAGAACAATTGTATAACTTTTTTGTTATAAATAATCTTTTTTGTCCGGACCAATTTGGTTTTCTCCCACGTTTAAACACAGTAAAAGCGGTTGAAACTGTAACAGAACAGGTTATTCTGAATTTTGAAAACAAAATAATGACATCTACCACCTTAATTGACTTAAGTAAAGCTTTTGATTGCATTCCTCATGACCTGACTTTAAAAAAGCTATATTGTTATGGCATAAAAAAATAATGAATTACGTTTATTTTCATCATATTTACAAAATAGAAGGCAGATGGTTTCACAAAATAAAAATGTATCTGGTTTCCAAAATGTTTTACAAGGAGTAGCACAAGGCTCAGTACTCGGTCCTTTTCTTTTTGTAGTAGCAATAAATGATTTTTAATTTAATATGCCTTGTATGTCTGTTCTATATGCAGATGATACAACTATTTTAAATAGCAATAAACATCTGGAAACTTTAATTTTAGAACAGGAGCAGGCAATGACTGAAGCTATTAAGTGGTTTAAAGCCAACCTTTTGGTAGTAAATAATAGTAAAACAGAAAATTTAATTTTTACTCTTGATGGAAACTGTGTCCTTGATAGTAAGTACTCAGAACCTGTTAAGTTATTAGGAATATACAAGGATAATCGATTAAATTGGGATGCACATGTAAACTTTCTTTGTAAAAAATTAGCTAGGGTTACATACCTTATCAGGAAACTAAAATATAATATCAGTACTGAAATGTTAATCACAGCATATTATGCCTTTTTTCATTCCAAGCTCAGGTATGGTGTAACACTTAGGGGAAACAGTACTAGTGCTAAAACTGCTTTCATTTGGCAAAAGAAAGTAATTAGAATTATTGCAAATGTTGGCAATAGAGTTTCTTGTGTCCCAATTAAAAAAAAATTTAGAATTATGACCCTTCCATCCCTGTATATTTATTGTACTTTACTTAGTATCAAAGAACAATTAGACAGTTTTATTAGTAGACAAAAATACACTCCTACTGTACAAGAAAAAAAAATATGTTTGAACAGATGAATGTTCGATTGGAGAAAACCAAAGGCACTTTTATTTATATGAAGGTTAAACTTTTTAATAAACTTCCTGAAAAAGCATGGCATGTGTCTATTGGTAGATTTAAAAATGTTGTGAGTAATTGGCTTGTTGATAACACATTTTATTATTTAAATGACTACTTAACCTGTGATATTAGTACTTTAATTTTTTAATAGTTATGATTTAGTTAATAGTTATATCTCTTGTTATTTATTTATTGTTGATAAACCTATTATATTGTTAATTTTTATTTGCAGCATTGTTATCTATTTATTGCTACTTTTTATTTGTTTTATTGTTATATATTTATTGTTTTTATTTACTATTTAATTTATTCTTTATATAATGTTATAGATATGTTTTATATATATATATATATATATATATATATATATATATATAAAATCATATTTACTTTTATTTTCTTTTTAATGACCAAATTGTGGCGTTATTCACATCTACCATGTACATATAAAATTAACTTTGACTTACTGTCTAATCATTACATATGTATTATGGGATTTTAAAGGTGTGATAGGAGTAGGCCTTTTAGATATAAGAAAAAGTGACGTTGTCCATTGCATTGTCAAGTGCTTAAAGACAATAAAGATTTCTTGATTTCATCTTTAGGTATCAGAGGTACAGTCAACAACTGGTTCCTAAGGTGTGTATGTTGCTGCATATAACTCGCTAAATAAAGCTCTGAAGTATTGCAACGGAAATGACCTGGCTGTTAATCCATTAAAAACAATACAAGTACATTTCAGTTAAAGAAAGGACCACATTCCTAACATATCTGAAGTAAGAACTGTAAACCATATAAGATTCCTTGGTGACACTCTGTATGGGAAAATAACCTGGACTGAGCATGTAGACAGCCTCTGTAAAAAAGTCAGCACGGGGATATATGTTGTCCGGCGGATAAAATGTAATAGGAATTTTCAGGCAGCAATGACAGCTTACCATTCATTAGTGGAAATCCATATGAGATAAGGGCTTATTGTGTGGGGTGGATTCTCTGCTGTAAATCTCAACAGGATGCTCATACTACAGAAAAAAGCCATAAGATCTGATCTTGAACCCCAACAGAGCTTCAGACATACTTTCCAATCTATGGGAATAATGACTGTTACTGGGCTGTACATTCAAGGAGTAATTTTGCATGCTCATCAGCTGAATCTCCAAACAGAGAAAGATCTCCACTCACATCACACACGTCACGCAGCAGACTTTGTTCTGTCTCCACACCGTACAGCACTTTTTGAAGAAAAGCGATCTTACATGGGCTAAAAACTATGGAACACTCTACCAGGCACTATCAAAAGACTAAAGGGAGAAGCTCTCAAGTCCTCCACAACTTCCTTGTAAACCAGCCATTTTACACCCTCGAAGAATTCCTAGAAGCATGCAGGGAAGAATGGAAATTCCAAGACGTACCCTGACATCATTTATTGTCAACAATATTAATTTTAATATATTCAATTATATTTAACTGTTATGTTTCAATTATATTTAAACATATGACTCAATTACTATTCTTGAAGAATATGTAAATAAAGATATTTGTCTCTTTTCTAGTATCAACAACTGCTGCTGAAGGAAAACTATCAACAAACGGTTAACATATGGGTATTTCCAGATGTTCATCAATTTATACTTCAGGTAACTTCTAATGCAACAACTAGATATGGGCCAGTACCAAAAACATTAGATTTCAATGACTATAGTGATATTGATAGAAATAACTGTGGTTTAAATTCTCTACCCTGAATTCAATACCAATTCTTATGTTATTTCTAACTAAAAATATAACATGCTAAATGGCTTTTTTTATGACCTGCAAATCTCGCCAGGAGTATCCAACCAAACATTTCAAACCACCTTTACCCATGATAACCAAATTGAAAGATATAAACATACATATATTTGTCGTTACCCCTATGTATTAAGGTATTTAGCTATTGAGTATTGGAGTTGACTGATAGCAACTATAAAATGATACATAGTTTTAATGGCCTCTTATATGAATAATGTTTGGGTAACCACTCTTGCCTTTAATTTAAAACAAGTAAGGGATGATTACAAACAAACAATAAAAAAAAACCGGGTGAATAAGTTCAGTAATAACCAAGCTGCAAAAAAACTAGTAATAAGATGGTTTTTACTGATAATATACAATAGGTATTATAAAACTCTGTGTGTGTGTGTGTAGTTGTATATATACAGGGTCATCGAAAAATAATGCCTAGATTTTAAATAACTGTCATAAAAAAACTATTAAAGGTAATTTAAAGGTTGTAGTCTTAAAATGTGTGGAAAGAAATAAATTTTTTTTTCATACCTTAGTATGTTTCAATGTGAGCACCGTTCGTTGCCCTGCAGATATCAAGTCTGTAGTCAACTTCCTGCCACGTGCGTCCAATCATATCTGGCGTAACAGTTAAGATTGCGGAAGAAATTTGCTCCCGAAGATGGTCCAAATCCCGAATCTTTTCTGCGTAAACTATATTTTTTATGTACCCCCAGAAAAAGAAATCCAAAGGGGTAAGATCAGGACTTCTAGGAGGCCATGAAATGGGGGCTGCTCTACCAATCCAACCGTTTGGGAAGCGTGCGTTTAGTGCAGCGTGTACCTCACAATGGTAGTGAGGTGGAGCCCCATCTTGCATAAAAATGATTCGCTGTCCAGTCTGTTCGATATCGTCTAATTGGGGGAACACAAACAGTTCAAGCATGTCCAGGTAAACTAGGCCTGTAATGGTTTTTTTCTACAAAAAAGAAAGGTCCAATAACTTTGTCATGAAATAACGCGCACCACACATTGAGTTTGGGAGAATCACGCACATACTCGTGGACTTCGTTTGGCTGTTGCGATCCCCATACACGGCAATTGTGACGATTTACATATCCATTTATGTGAAACTTTTTGTTGCACGGTCAACATCGTACTGAGCGGCAGCGCGTCTGTGGTGGCTGACCTTGATGATTGCGCAGCTTGTCTGCGCATCACAAAGACAGGGAAACACAATCAGACGAACTAAAAACAAAACTTGCGTTCACCAGTTATCGTCCAGTGAAAGAATTACTCATTTAACATGAAAGGTTTTGATGTTATAATTTTATTAAATCTAGGCATTATTTTTTGATGACCCTGTATATATATATACATGCAGGGTTTAACAAAAAGGTTGGGGCTGTCAATGCATTTTCAGATTGTATGTGTGATCTTAAGCTAAAAATAAAGAATCACTTTTTTATAATTTCCACTTTGTTTAGCAGCTATACACCATTTTGTGTTTTTTTTATTATAACAATTTTATCTTTATTTGTATATTTACGATTGTTACAAAACTTGGTAAACAGGTCTATGTCAGAAGGTATTAAAGCAGAAAAGAGCATTTTAAAATAAGTTTTAATATTTTTAAAATGGCAGCCATTTAATTTTTGTTTTATGACATACCTAATGAACAACTGTTTTTATCAAAAGTTTTGAAGACACAAGAAGTTTTTAAATATTGTTTTGTGTCAAAGACACCACATTTATAATAATTGATTAAGAAATATCCTTTTTATGGGGGGATTTGTATTACACATGTAAACTAAATGGCCCATAATTTGACAGTATCTGAATAACTGTTATTTAAATCAGCTGGTACTGTAATGAAAATGCAACAATGAAACTGACTATTGAACTTTTAACATCTAATAAATATAAATATAACCAAATTAACACGTTTTTACTATCAGTTTGCAATTGGTAGTGTTATGGAACACGTGTATTCTTTTTAAGAGATGATGGACATGCACTTGATGTATGGCCTTGCAAACTGCAACCGTGGTGATGCTCGTCGTTTGTATGAACAAAGGTTTCCAAATAGAAATTTACCGAATGAGAAAACATTTGTAAGACTTCATGATCGTCTTAGGGAAACTGGATCATTTGCACCCTTGATGGAAACAAAGCATTATTTAAAAACGTTGTTGTGTCTTATACAATTTTGATAAAACCAGTGGTTTATTAGGTTTTTATAAAACAAAAACAAAATGGCTGCTATTTTGAAAATATTAAAACGCATTTTAAAATATTTTTTTCTGATACAATACCTTCTGACATGGACCCTTTTACCGATTTTGCAGCAATTGTAAGAATAAAAATAAAGATAAAATTGTTTTAATAAAAAAACAAAATGGCGTATACCTGCTAAACAAAGTGGAAACTGAAAAACGTTATTCTTCACTTTTAGCTTAGAATCACACATAGAATCTGAAAATGCATACCCAGTCCAACCTTTTTGTTACACCCTGTATATGCAAGTGTACATTATTAAATAGTAATTAGTGCAATGGTAATTTGAATTGAGGATATTATATTTAACTTACTTCTTTAAATTTTCCTGTGTCTACCACATACTTAATATCTGTGATCGTTATGCTTGTTTCTGCAATGTTGGTTGACAGAATGATCTTCCTAATCCCCGGGGGTGCTGGCACAAAAGCCTTCTTCTGTTCAGTGGTCTGAAAAAAGACGATGGATTAAAATTATTCACTTATTATAGTACTGAAATCATCTGTTTTACGATAATAGTTAGGTACCACTGGAAGAAATCTTCTTTCAATACACTGTATTCCAAACATAGTTTTTCACCTAGATAGTGCTGTACTACAAATCTTAAGTACACAAGTTTTACAAGTACACAAATCTGAAAAAAAAATATTTAATTACCAGACTGTTGGATTGGTCACTCTGGAAATGAAGACAGACGTTTGTTGCACTGGTTATTAAAATCGCCTTGACAACTCCTTGAGATTTTTCTTGTGGGGATTCATCACAGAAAAAGTTAACTACCCTCCAATGCCTCAAAACAGCACATAACAGAAGCTGTGTAATCCATAACTAAGTAACAATCTATAGCTCGGGGCTGGAAGTACAGCTCAGCAGGAAGCCAGGGAGTGAGGGGTATTTAAAAAAATCATCATAGCATCTCTACAAATAAGTTTTTTTAAATATTAATAAAATGTCAAATTCAGGTATCACCATATCAGATAGTCTGACATAATTGTAATTCTAAAAATATGAAATTAATTTTTGTAGTAGATTTCTATACATACAGGAATTAAATTGTGTTTTATTAATTAAAAAATGTGTCACTTCCTCCAGTCATATACCACATACTTACTATAAGCATTTCATATCCTTATATTCAGTTGCTTTCCATTGGGTCTGATTTTTAAATGGCCCAAAATAACTACTTTAAACATCTAAAATTCTTCAAGGATCATAATACATTTTAATGTTGATTTCGGTCTTTAGCAAGCTTTATTGAAGGGTTGTGACTAATTTAAAAAAATTTAACTCACTAAAAATCAATTTTACTATCAACATTGTAGTTATCACTGAACACAAGATCATGTTCGAAACTCACCCTTGGCCAATCCACACAAGTACCAAAGACAACAAACCTGTTGCCAGTAATGTTTTTCTGAACTTGATAGTAAGTCGATCTGTAGACATGCTAGTCATCATGTAGTTCAGTTTTTCAAATTCATATGCTAGTGAGATGAAATAAGAAATGTGAACACACATGATGTGGACATATGCAGGTCAGAAAATCTCATGAAGTATTACAGTTGCGACAAAACTCCAAAATGGAATGTTTTCTTTGCCATAATTTTGTGGAAAATTTACCGGCCATTCTTATAAAGAGAAGCAACTGTAACGGGTATATTTATTATCTTGATGAGCTACAACTGTGGCTCCTTCCTCGAGTAGAAGATGAACTGGAGAACTTCATGGGCAGCAAGTTGGTGTGCCGCTACACCTCCATTATGAAGTACACCTTTGGTTAAATGACGTACCTAACTGTTGGATTGTACCAAATTAAATGGTTTATTTTGTATGCCCTCCATGTTCACCCAATCTGATTTCATGTAATATTTAAGTTAGGGCTTCACAAAAGATCATGCAATGTTCCTCCACCATTAGCTGACCTACCTGACATAAGAAATATGATTGAAGCAGTTTTTGCTAAAGTTACTCCAGAAACACTGCATGAGGTGTGGGAAGAAGTTTTGTATGGGATAGATGTGTTCCATATGACAAATGTTCAGATTAAATGAAAAACAAGAATTATTTGAGTTACTCTTCATTTAATATATCATTCATATTTGTAAACAAGTTTATGAGACATTTTGAGGAACACCAGAGAATTGATTAGAAAAGGCAGAATAAGGAATTCTATATGTATCTAATGATTGGCAAACATACCAATAACGGGTGTGTTAATTCGTAATTAAGTATAATTTAACCCTCTTGATCCCAACATGCTATAGAACGTATAGTCAGTGGTGTTGGAATATGCTATGTTTCTATATGTAAGTAAGCTAGCTGTAAGTGATGACAGTAGGGTGGAACGAAAACATATAGTTTTTTATTTAAATGTATAATAGTGATAAAAAGTCGCCTTTTGCTATTATTTAATACATTTTAAAGTTTAAACACGATTGGAGTAGGGTAAGAGGTGCCGCTAAGGGTTACAAATTATGATTTTTTTAGTGAACTTTATCGAATTTCAGTTCATTTTTATCTGTAAAAAATATAGTTGTATTTTTCCATTTCTGCTCAAAAAAGGCAGTTATAGGTGAGTAAGATGCACTAGATACACCTGATCACAATTGGTGACATAATACGTTAATTTTGTTAAATATTAACTTTTTATTTAGCATTTTTAAACAAGTAACACAAAAAAAGAAAATGGAGACAGATCTTCTAATCACTTAGTTTTAGTATGTATAGCACTATAATTGCTGCACTCTAGAGTTAGTCTGTTTCACACATTAATTCTCCTTGTACATTCAATATGAACTCGGTATACAGTACACTAACCGCTGCTCTCTTAGCAGTTATAGGGCCTCTCTTTTCTAACCCAAGTTTTTATTAAACCTCATTTATTATTCTCATAGTCACAACTCCTATTTTTGTCTCTTATAACAAAATGTCTTGTGAAAAACTATATGCAGATTTCTCCTGTGTTCACGTGAACTTTATTTTGTTCCCCAGCTGTATTTTCCAAACAGCTGTGGCCGCTTCCACCCGTCTTACAGTTTAAATAAGAAGACGTTACCTGGTGTTTTTAATATTTATTGATACACTATATAGACTCTGTGGTTCCACGGGATTATCAGTGTGGTACAATTATCTTCCTGCTTACTCCTTGTTGAAAATAAGGTTCCTAGCAGGTCCTCCAGTAAACCTTTTGTAACTTATACTTTACTTCATGTAATTGCTTGTTAATTTAAAAGAGTCCTCTATAGTTTAAAATACATATTAAATCACAACCCTTTTTATTATGTCTACTGTATTAGTTAATATTATATTAAGAAACTTAGTTAATTGAAAAAACCTAGCTTACCTGCATTTGGGAATGTAGAAAATGAATTGCTATTTTTCGATTTTCACTATCAGACAAAAGCTTGGAAAGTTCACACTGTACTGCCGAAATATGTTCAAATCCCGGCAAAAAGACAAGTATAGCACCTGAAATATTGATATTCAGATTTATGGCCAAAACATACTTGAATAATACTGCTAACAGTTATTACTACACACCAGTCTGTATACACTTTTTGTGATATGACTTTAGTTTAAATCCTGAGATCTTCATATGACTCAACATAATCAAACAACATGACCCTTTTACTATAGTATACAATTACCTTCCAACATGAAATATGTACAAGCTACAGCAATGCAATTTAATGCTAAATGAACAATGTTTAATATAGATCAAGAAAATATGTCAGCCTTGTTTCAAACAATTTAATATTTTGACTTTTTTATATTTTAGAAATTATAGGCCTACATTCTATTAATAAAACTTGATTATTAAATTGCTCCAATAGAAAGTAATCAATATACAATAAAATTAAAAAAACTATAATAAATTTTTAAACTTTCATCAAATATTATATCATAAATTGGTCAAATATACAACTGATAAATAAATATTTCATAAGTTTAATATAGCACAATGCATGTGGTACAGTGTATGAATACATTTTTTAACTGCTTATATATGCTTAAAACTTGACCAATTGCATATATATACTATTTCACTTATTGAAATGAAAAAACAAAGATTATAAGGCTTCCATATATTTCGTGGGATTTAATACCCACATCTTCAGGAAGCATAATATAAATGAAGAAAACAAGAAACAAGAAACACAACAAATAAAATAACCAAAAATGTAGAGGTATATAATATATGTTCCGTAAAAATGAGTCAATACTTTGGAATTTTGTTCCACATATAAAAATAAGCAAAAAAGTTCATATGAAGGTATGTCCTAAAACCATTAGTTTTCCGTCTATCTGTCTGTATGTGTTTTTTATCATAAAAATTATATCTTTTGAACCAGTTAAGATAAAGTTATGAAACTTGAGAATTGTATTGACCTTTGGTAGACCTTTTTGAAAATGAAATATTAACAATTTTTTTTTACCTGTTTCGAAATGGCAGTTAAAGACAGTTAACACGTGATACTGAATTGTCCTATATATGTACCAGTAAGATAATATGGGTTAAAAAATAAGAAATATAACAGAACACAAGCCCTTGTTCAACATTTTGTTGTTTAACTATGCCTGCTTTTATTTGTAGGATCTGTAATTGTCAAGGAGCCAATTTGAATTGTGTAAGCACACAGCCTGGTTTTCTTGAACTCGATAGTGAATTTTAGCCTATAAAAGAAATCAATCAACTCTCGTGCTAGGTAGAGGTTGTAGTGGGAGTAAATCAAAGGAATTAAACAGATGAAATGATGGTTTTTTCACAAATCATATTTTTTCTTGCTTTACACACTTAAAACCAATTGTCAGACATCTATGTAAATGTTAAATCAGAATCAGCTTACCATATGTACAACCTGAAAGTTGTGATCTTCAGTCTCTTTATATACTTATCTGACAGTGATATAAGTATATTTATGTGTCTAACGATCAGTTTTATGTTTGTCAAACTATGAAAAATATAATATGAAAAACAAATTGTCATTTCATATTTTTAACTCTTGATCAATTGCTTTGCTTAGAGAAATTTCCTCTATTGATAAAAAACAGTTGAGTGGTTATACATTGAAAATTGGCTCCAGGCTTCTAGATTACTTTGTGGGTATCTCATTGTATCTATTTATAATCATTCAAAGAAGTTCTTGATTTTCGTGAAGTGAATGTAGGCATATAAAACTATTATTTTATATACATATCAGGTATTAATCAAAAGCCTACACCCTAGATGTGCCTTTGTGGATTTGAAATATATCTGACGATAATGTTCTGCCCAAGTGGCTTTCAAAGTTCCATCGTTAATCTTATAAGAATATTTTTTCTAGTTTAAAACAACTGATTACTAAAAAACGTATTGCTTAGGTATTTATTCTCAATCCACTAACTAACATTAATCAACTTATTTATTTATGGTGGTGTACGCTCATAGTTTCTTTTACTTTGTAGTTTTAAATTAAGTAGACTATTTCTCTTAAGTTTAGATGTCCTTAAATTTTATCACTTCACAAGTTTTCCGATCTGTAGCAACAAATTAATGTTGTTGATGTACCTTAAAAGAAAATTGGGCTTAGGCTGAGTATGGGAATCCGTATTGTTGCTTGGCTGATTTTGAAAATTAATTTGGAATGTGTATGATTTGAGATCTGTAACTCAAAAATGACTGGAGCCATTAAAGTGGTAGTCCCTGAATCCCATGAGAATACAACTTGTCAAGCAATGTATTATGATCAACACAGTCAAACGCTTTAGATATATCTAGAAACACATAAGGTGGGCCTTAGATTATCTAGCTCCAATTACAATGATCTCGATCAGTCTTGCAACAGTGTTAACCGGCAATTATTCTTCCTAAAACCAAACTGGTCAGTAGCGAGCTCGTTGTTTTCTCTGCATTTGTTAGAGAAAAACACAGAAAATAATTTGGCATACTAATGAAAGGCATAAATTTAATTGTACAATATTTTTATCAAAACTTCTGTAAAAAATCTTTTGTTTTAAAAAATCATGGGGTTTATTCACTAACTGTTTTTCCCACACTTTGACAATCTTCTGCTTATACTTTGTATACATTTCTCATTAATGCAAGGAGTGTCCATTACATCAGTCTGTAAAGGGTTACCTGAGCCATGTGAAGCTGGCAGCACCTATATAAAAAAATAAAATGGGAGTCCTTGTTGCATCCAATTACCAAACAATGTTTGATACTTCAAAAACTAGTAGAATCAATTGTTTAGCTTTTTTTAGCATTTATTTAGTATTTATGTGTAAAAAAAACCAATATTGCATAGTATTATTTGAATAATTTTGTAACAAATTAAAAATAAAGAATAATTTATTTTTAATGGATGGGGAATATTAATTTAAATTTATATTAACAATAAATAGCACTGGCGGGAAATTCAACTACGTGTTTATTTGAGACATAAAACATTTAATTTTGTTACGGTTAAACAACTTGTCCTATAAAAGGAGATAGTGATGAAACAGGCCTCGGATTTATCGACAAAGTCACGTGATAAAGTAGGGTAAGCGTCTTGGAAAATAACCACCAAGATCAGGAGTTGAGGGCAGGCCACTGACGACGTGTGTTAGCGTCGTTTGGAGACAAGGTGATTGAAAACCTGTAATCTTGTCGGTTGGGAGTGAAAAATTGTGTTTATTTATTTATGATATAATCAAATATAAACTAAATTACAGGAGCATTTTTTATGATCAGAAGCGCTGATTATATAGTTTAGTGAACGGGTGCTATGACAGAATATTTGAATTTATGTTTGGTCAAAAGTCAAAATAAAATTATAAATTTTAGTTCAGAATTGAAAAAGTGAGTGATTTATTGCACCTTCATTGGAATTTAAGTGAGAATCAAAAGTTTATTGGTCAAACATAACCTTAAAGTTCATTGACTGAAGGGGTGACTTCTGGCACTACAGTATTTGTAACATAAATGTACTGGAACAAGTCTTACTACACTACACCATGACATAAAGGCATAACCAACTTGGCCTTCAACACTACACTATACATTCTAAATAATATTCCTCAAACTCAATCCAAACCTTTTCAAATTGGTACAAACAACGTGGGACCAAAATAAATTACAACTCTACATATCTACCTGCGAGAACCTTAACACACTGACACTAACAACGTGGGCATCTACAGATCTACATTGTTACAAAACTACACCCTCAGGCGGTTTGATGTGGGGATGTGATGTATTAATTCATTAAAATATCATACATCTATAATTTGATGATCTTTTACTGTACAAAACTGAGCTTTTGTTTGTTTGACAATAATTGTCATAATCAGGGTCAGAATAACAGCATTAATAGTTCTATTTTCTGCGTGCAACATTCAAAATTCGTTTAGCACAATCCACTCCACAAGATATTGGTCTTATCCATTTTGCACTGTTTTATATTTTTGTAAACCATATTTGGCTGAATGTGAAAAAATGTTATTGTTGTCTGGATTTAATATTCTCAGGACAAATATTAGACCATGTTTGCCTTAAGAAAAAGAGTACGAGAAAAACAAAGAAAGAACCTGCTCACTACGATGAAGAAGCAAAAATTCTTAAAAGAAGACTTTTTAACTGCCTTACACAGATATGAACTAAATGGAAATGATAATGACAGAACAGCAATGACAGAAAAAAGTAAACATATGACATTAAACTTAGAGCAATCTTGTAGTTGTTAAGACAGAACTGGCTATTGGAGCAACCCATATACTCAATCAAGGAGTTCTTCGAGCTGTTATAAAAGAAAACACGAAATTACAACAAACTAACAAAAAATTGTACAGCAAGGTTACCACTTTTTGATGCCATTGTATTTCTTAATGAAATGAAAAATAAAGAATATTGTCTGTCTGCGCGATATCTCGAAAACAAACTGACGTAGACTTTAAATTTTGCATGAAGATTCATTTCTATATAGGGGAACACCGAGTTCGATGATAGTGATGTCACACCATGGGATGTGGCTGAACATAGAAAATACTTTTACATTGGTCTTATCTATAACCATGATAGCAGCAAGAAAATAGCAGAATAAATACATATGTTACAAACTGAATACAATCATATGAGATATTAAAACATGTGACATTTTTATTCGTAGAGTGAAAAGGAAAAAGTAGTACAGTGGAAAGTGAATTCTATTATTTGAACACTGTTATGAAACCTAACTTAATGAACAAAAATGTGAGTGCATCATGTGACAAGATATAGCGAGAAAGATTTAATATATAAACTTTAAATTTTGCATGAAACCATTTCTTCACAGTTAAGAATGAGTTCTATGATGATTCATATATGGAACTTGGCTAAACGTCATAGAAGCATCACTCAGTAGGTTGACAAAATTTCTCTTTTGTCTGTCAACGAAAGTGTAGTGTACTCTTACCTTGTTAAATAAATAACACTGAGTGTTCAGCACTACTCTGTGGTTATCGAAGGGCATATCTAGCAGTTGAAATCATTGATTACTACATTACTGAGCTTTTGTACCACAGATCACGGGTCACTCAAGCGAGAGGGATAGGTATAGCTAGAACCTAGTTCGCTGTACCTTTTGCATTACACCTACATTTGTGAACATACCTTCTTTGCTTCCCTTGTTTTCAAGGCTACTATTTACGAATACTTTTTGTTTACATTTCACTGCTCATAGTTCTTCTTCAAAAAGGTCAAGCTCTTCACTTAGTGGTTTGTCCAGCTTTTATATAATTATAACATAATTAAGTTTCCAAATACCTCTTATTTTATGATTATTATCAACTGTTTTTGTTAAACATAGTTGATGCAATGCATTTTCAATGGGATATAATATTAAGACAAGTGAATAACATCTAATTGAAAATATTTGTGAGAACAATTTTTTAGCAGTCTCAGTATGGTGTTTTTAGCCATATATTCTATGTGAAATTCTAGAAATAAATACACAAGTACCTTCTGGTTCATTAAGGTGAATATGTAGCAAAAGTTTGACGGTTAGATGATAGTCTATAACGTCTAATAGTTTTTCAAAATACTTCTCATACTGTTCAAGACGCTTCAAATCTGTGCTGCTGATTGTCACTTGGCCCTCTTCCAGGTTATCAGCTTGGTTATTTTCCTTCTCATGGATTTCTTCAGTTTTGCTGAAACAACAAAGTCTAAAAATATCAAACTAGTATTGAAGTACGATTAAGTAGTTTGAAGTTCTATTCAAGTACGTTACAGTAATTAACCCTTCTGCATGATTTCACATGACAGTTTTGGTCAGCAAACTCGCTACGCTACAGTGGTTTTTGTACAAATAGTATTCCTATATGATCTATTGAAGACAGTCCACATTATTTAAGCAGTTAATTGTCTTACCAGATAGACTACAAATCATTCAATCGTTCTGTCATTACTACAAAATTTGGTTTTTTATTCACTGGTTTGTTAACCGAACAGATTACTTAAATCAGCTGATTGTTTCCATCAGTATAGAACTTGATGGCCGCTGCTGTTCAGAATAGCTGAGGTTTGGATTGATTTCACTACACAGTATTAAAATATCACTGTTTTAGATAATAATGATTATAGTATAAGTCTAATTATTTATTGATGTGCTATATACAACTACAAGAGTTATAAAACAACAATTATGTAATAAGTGTTATATTTAAAAAAGTAATGATTGGGTAACTGACTAACGTTGACAGTGACGAGAGGTTGACTAACTTCTATGATTGGTATTAGGTGGGCTTGTAAAAATCCCTATGTAAAGGGTTAAAATATTCTTTTTAGTTAAAATAAACTGTTAAAAAAATGTTTGAATAAAGGTTTCAAAATATAAAAATAAAAAGTTTCTAAAAGTTAAGTACAAAGAAGATTTAAAAAGTTTTAAAACTCCTCATACAAATTTAAATCTTCCAAATCCTTTCTTGCATACAAATACAAGTGAAACTTCACTGAGTGTCTCCACCCAAAGGGACACATCTTACAAAAAGATTTCCCATATCAACTTATAACAAATGTTTAAAATATCATTAGTAAAGACAACATCATTGGCAACATGACAACTAAAACAGAATAAACCAGCACGAAAGGAACAATCAACAAGAAAATAAAACACAATAATTTGTTTAAAGTGGACTGAAAGACCTCTGGTAACACTGCTAAGTTAATTGTTTATTATCACTCCAATTAAACAGATTTTAAAGAATAAACAATAATCAAATAATACAATAAAAAGCTTAAAACAGCCATAGATGTCAAATATTTACAACAGATTTGATTTAATATTAATATGGCTAAAAGCCAAAGCTTAGTACTAATTGAACTCCAATATATCTCAACCAGTAGAGAGCATTCCAGTTGTCTGTGTGCTTTAGGTTGCAAAGTAAATGTAGGAAACAGGGTTGACAATTCAATTTTTTCTAGACACTGTTATCACTACATAACTGTTGATACTGTATTGAGTAATATATAATACAACTATGGAAATCGTTAGTCTACTGACGGGAGTGTAGGGAAGGACTTGTCTCAGATTTAGATTTTTAGGTTTTCTTGATTTAAATCTGAATATTAAATATACTTTCAAATCTAAATGTTCGATAAGTCCCTCCCTCCACTGTTGTCTAGAAAAAAATGAATTGGGAACCCTGCTTCCTACATTGACCCTGCAACCCAAAGTGGAATGCTTTCCACTGGTTGAGAAAGATTGCAGTGTAATAAAAATATTCTAAATATGTGTACTTTTGTGTGTCTTTATATTTTTCTTTCAAATCAGTGGACTCTAGAAGGAAATTTTTATTTTAAGCCTGCTGATTTTCCTATTAATTAGCAACAAGCCTTACAGCACTTCTTCACAAACAAAATTGGTATTAACAGATCATTACTGTAACATGCAATGTGTAAAGTTGTAAAGAGTGACATTACTGACTTTGTGATTTATAAGTTCTAAAGTGTTTTCAACAGCACAAAATTGTTTATTTATCTAAATGACTTGTGTATGTTTTCATTTACAAGTTTAAAAACAGAAATCCACTTTTTTAAACTGTAGTTTATTACAATGTTACTTTCTAATGAAAACAACAACCATAGGTTGTATTTTCAATCTCTTAAGTAACATTTGTATTCATTTTTATTATAAAAAAAACTTAAATAATGTGCATACTTAGAATATAATTATGAAAAATAACTTACTGATATGCCTCCAACAATCCACTCTTTTCTTCACTGTGGCAAGCATAGTCAAGAGCGGTTTTATTATCCTTACACACAATTTCAATTGAAGGTGCATGCTTGTGCACGAGATCTTCAACAACTTCATATTTGTACACAGCGGAAGCCGCCATTAGGGCGGTTACACCAGTTGTAGAGTGCTGTAGAAAATCATCAAATATAATGTACACACAATGACACACAATGACATGTTTCGCCACATTGGTTCGTATATATATATATATAAATTTTTTAAACGATTAGAAAATATTATTGTTGTAATATACATATATTGCATTACTCATATATATATATATATATATATATATGCAAAATGCTTGCTAGGTATCCTCGTGGTACATGCAATATTGGAATAAAGTACTTTGGTATAAAATACTACACAGGCTCATGTGGAAAATAGTATCATACTGGTTGTCAAAATAGTTTAAAAAAAGACACGAAAAATGGGCCACCTATGACATTGGCAATGCAATGAACGCAGGGTGATTTAAACTCCAAACTCATCAAGCTATGGAATAGTTGATCTGGTAAAAATATAATTGGGTCAGATACATTCAGGACCTGAAAACGAGTCTCATCAAAATAACTTTCTAGAGAATTCCACTAGTCGAGAGGATAAGCTACAGATGGCTGCCAAAATTGGATCAGCATTAATACAGATAACGATAATTCAATAGAGAAACTTGAGCTAAAATCCAATCTAACTATTATGGAAGGCAAATTGGAAGTGGTGGAAAATAATGAGGGCAAGTATTTGGCTAAAATAGAAAATATATTACAATTTAATGCAGATATCCAAGTTCAATATGAATAAAGAGAAGAAATTCCGCATAGAAATCCTAAGTACTTTAGAGGGCCATGTTTTAAAATTAAATGAAATCATCGATAATTATGCCAAACAAATAGCCGAATTGGAAAAAAAACCATCTCTGGGTTGCAAGAGAAAGTTCACAGCAGTGAATTAACAAATATAACCTACAGGGATTAAATTATGCAAACATCCTCTCCAATACAAGATGCCCAAGTAGCTGAGATCAATCACACAGCTCTACTTCTGGGAATTTCAGATATGAACACCAAACTTAACAAAATGGCACTTTAGCTTTAGGAGCCTGCAAAATATGTAGAAAACAAAAACTAATAATACTTTGACCTTGGCCACTACACACCAAACAGAACACTCCATTCTAAAACTAACTAACAGTTTAGTAATTTTCACATCTAGTACATTTCTTGAACTTGAAGACACTGCAAAAATACATGGCAAAGAGGAGAAATTGGGTCAAGTTAACAAATTAGAAGATGGAAATCAAGGAAAGTAATTAAATTCACTTTTTCATGAATTGACGCCAACTCAAAAATTTCTGAAAAACACTTGTTCAGTAAAACAAGTAAAGCCAAGTTCTAAAACAAACCTGTTTAGTGTCTCACTTCAAGTAAAAAAATCTATAGAAGGTCTGTAACCTTCTCCAGTGACACAGGACATTTGCACTATAACTGACCAGCTGTTACAAGAGAGTAGAGGGCGGGGGTCAGCCAAACCTCGTCAAAAAAACCGAAACATTACCTAGTACCGAAATCTCAAGACACTCCTGTACAACACAATCTGCAGTAAAACAGAAGTGAATCATTACAGACCGACCTTGAAAGTTTTAGAGAAAGTAGTACTAAAAATACTTTTGGACCACTGTGAGCACTATAATTGAATAACATACGAGCAACACGGATTTATTATTATTATTAAATGAAAATCTACCACTTCAGGTCTGATTAACTTTGCTGACTTTGTACTTCACAACCTTGAAGAAGGGAAACTTGTAACAACCCTTTTCATAGACTTAACCCTTTCCTTTCTAACCAATAAAATGAATGAAAAAAACGTTAAAGTGTTAGGAGCATATTAATTCTTTAAGGACCACATAAAATATATTTTTTCAGATTTTGTTTTTGTTGTTTTTTTAGGATGTGATAAAGAAACCATACAAAAACAACACATTTTGTAAAGTTATATTTCAATACATATTTACCTAATAATTATGAGTTTTACAACAGCATATTTTGAGATTGAACATGTTGATTGTAATAGACAAGAAGTCCAAAAGAGATTGTGATGCTCAGTCAAGACAAGTCAATTATATAAAATCGCACAATGCTACTTTAAATGCCTTACAGAATTTACTCTAATAAAAAAGTCAACCCTATCTGTTACTGGTTAGCAACTGATACTAAACAAGACACAGGATAACACAAAACAGTAAATCCCCCCACAAATGCTGCCATTGAACGTAAAGAATATGCTGGAACCCTAAGCCCAACATCAAAATTGAGGTTTGAGCTCCCATGGAGTACTTTTTGGAAAAACACAAATTCATCAGAAGATGACATACTTCATGGTCGAGTCCAAGTTCTTGATTTATAAAAATGATGCAACTCATTTCATTTTTATTAGACTTGTATGATTTTATAATTTAATGTACTCATATATAAATGTTGCTTCACATATAGTAGTAAAAAGTTTTCACGTGAAATAGATTCATAGTTTAATTTTAATTAATTTACGCAGGTGCAAAATTTTAAAATGCCTTACCCGCATCCTTGAAGGTCTTGGAGCTGGAAGATTTTAGGAAGAAATTAAAATCTTGGCTAGCAGATAGACCCTTCTACAGTGTCAATGAATTTTTAACTTGGAGAGAGTGACCATGGCAATTGGCAAGCAAATAGACTCTTTTCTATAAATAATGTAGCCTACATGACGCCTGTTTCTATCTTGATGATAGCAAATAAAGATTTCTGTATCTGTATCTGTATCTTAATAATAGTTCTTATAAAAAACCAAATATATAAGCAAAACGTGTCTGAAACAAGATCATTTATTTTTAATATTGTATTAAAATTATAAGATTGGTATACCAACATGGCTGACTGACTACAGTCACAGTGAAGTGGACTCCTAGGAAAAATGTGTTGTATGTGATAATAAACCAACAAACTATTATTATGTGTGCACAAAACTTACCTGGGGTAACATAAGTCCATTAAAATAATAAGATTTTCTTTCTCATAAATAAACATCTTTAAAAAAAAACACAAATAAGTAACCAGCTGGGTACCAGCTCAACAACAACTCAAGACTTTATAACTCATCATAAGTAATTTCACAGTAAAGCAATCAAAATTATTTGAAAAACACTTAAATATTATACTTAAACATAAAACTATTTCAATTGTTCATAACAAAGTACCAAAGTATTACAATCCTACTTGTCAACTGTGAATAAAGCAGCCTCATTTATTGATGACACTGCCAACTGTGTAGATGACACTGCCAACTGTGTAAATTCCATTGCTGACCTACCTGGTGACCTCACTTTACAGCTGGCTGTTCATATTACAATAGACAACTTTTATATGGGACGAAGGAATTGAAACCCTTAAATCAATCACGTTTATTTAACCAACCAACCTTTTTTTACTACAGCAACCAGATATAGCTAACTAAATAACAATAACCAAATGTTTTTAAATTTTTAACTTATAGACAACAGCTGCCATTTAAACAGAGCCAGTGTAAAAAACTGATTTTCAATATGGCAGGAGAAACCAGTTCTCTGTTCAATGTAGGTGACATGGTTTTTGAAAAAATTAAAGGGTATCCCTACTGGCCAGCAGTAAGAAAAGAAATTATAAAAAATGAAAAAAATCCTAAGTATCATATCAAATTTTTTAGAGATAATATTACTACTAATGTTAAACATAGTGATTTATGTCATTATTCACAATAGATCAATTCATGGGATACCAAAACTTGATAATTTTCAAAATAGAAAATTAAATTAAGCCTTAAGAGAGGTAGAACATTTTTCAAATATTCCATCCCTTAACAAATCTCTGAATAATTGTAACTCGCCTGTAAGTACAGAAAAACTTTTTACTGACCAATTAAGTGAAACTGATCAAAATCTTGAGCAGTTGGTCGAGAAGATTCAAAATATAGAAGAATATTATCTTGAAAGCTCCCTAACCCTTGCAGCGGAGGCTGGACAAGCCCTTTTAACTGAAAATATTGAACTAAAATTAGAATTACAAAAGCTAAAACAAGATTTTTCCCATTTAATGCTTCAGGTGAATAAGGTAGAAGAAGACAATAACTATCTAAAATAGAAGGTCCATGAATAAAATTCAGTGAAAATAGTATACTTATTTTGAACTGGAGGACAAATTAAGGGCAAAGGAAGATGAAACAAGCAAACTTACTGACTCTTACTTGGAATGTCAACAATAAACTGAGTTTTTTACAGAAGCAGGAACTTGAACAAACCCAGAAGAATAACTTAATTCAACAATCTAACCAAGAAAAAAATCAGCTCCAGTTAAATATAGACAAGTTAACTTCATTGACCTCTGCACTTCAGAATAAGACTCAACAGCTAAAAACCGAACTAATCAGGACTAAACTATTAGTGAAAGGGAAATGGAGTCCATTAAATCTGAAATGGTTTGTCTGCCTAGTAGAGAAAAGGCTTTAATAGAGGCTCTTCACACAATGACATCCAACTATGAAGATATCTCACATAAGAGGTCCCCACAAGAGGCAACAACCATAAAATGTCTTAAATCCCTTCTTACCAATATAAGCCTTTATTTGTCATCAGATCAATCCATAAATAAATCAAATCAATCTTCCCCCCAGACTAAAATCCCTAACCAGGTCAAGAAAATTACTGATGATCAAGTTTCCCCAAATTACTACAGTATTTCCCTTCAGGTACTAAAAAACAAAGAGTATTTAAAAAGAACTGAGGACAATATTGGTGTAGGGGTGCCTCCTCATTACACCTGCAGACCCATCATAACTACTGAAAATAATACAATGGAGGGAGCCTGCCAAACCCTGACTAAAAAACAGAGTCAAGCCACACTTTCCACGACAGAGGGAGCATGCCAAACACTGACTACAGAATTTGTCTAACAATAGTTGTTGTTTATGTTAATTCAAAACATTTTTCCTCTTTGCATTTCTGTGGTTTTAAACTTGATAACCTAACCTTATATTACATTAATTTTAGTGTATACATTGACTCTGTAACCATTCTTGATGAATGTGTAAATAAAGATATTATTGATTGATTGATTGATTGATTGACTAAAAAACAGAGTCAAGCCACACTTTCCACGACAGAGGGAGCATGCCAAACACTGACTAAAAACAGAGTCAAGCCACACTTTCCACGACAGAGGGAGCATGCCAAACACTGACTAAAAACAGAACTCAGCCTCTACTTACACATATAACTTAACCAGAAACCAACACTCACCTGATTATTTTTTAGAAAATCCTCAGAGCAGCAATTCAGCATTAAAAATGAAAGGCAAAGTAAACAATCTTTTACATCAAATATAGATAGAATGTCAAATAAAATAGACAGACTCAATGTTCTATTAGACAATCTCAAACCATACCTGGTAATACTTACAGAACATGGCTGTAAGAAGGAAATACTCACAAACATCAGGCTCATGGGACACTCCTTGAAGAGTTACTACTGCAGAGAAGCACATCTTAAAGGAGGTGTAGCCATTTACGCTCAAGATTGTCTATGAGAAAAGGTGGAAATAATTAACTTAGACGAGGATTTATCTGAGATGATCTGTGAAGTGGCCGGAGTCAAGATTATTCGTGGCTGATCAACTATCATTGTCCTAGGTGTCTATAGACCACAAGGAAACCTAGATACAAGGATGGATGTGATTTCAGATGTGCTTGAAGTGACTTCAGCGGTAAACCATCCCACAATTCTGCTGGGAGACTTTAATATAGACTGCCTTGTGAAAAGAAATGACTACCTTCTGATGAATAACACTCTTAAGTCACATAACATACATAGAATAGAATTATCAACCACTAGAATATCTCCTACTTCAAAATCATCGCTTGATGCAGTATGTACAAACATTGACGACAATAACATCAACGTGGAAGTGCTAAGCACTGGTATTTCCAACCATACAGGCTAGTTTCGCTTGATAATAACAGGATCAAGTTCAAGTCTTCCCCAAACTGCTATAAGGAAAAGAAATATGAGCCACAGAAATCTCCTTAAAATGAAAGAGTTATTTACAAAAGAGGACTGGGCAAAAGTATACAACACAGTAAATGCAGATGAAGCTTACAATAACTTCCTTTTAATCCTTCAGCGAGCACTTGACCAAGCCTGCCGTTTTTCCAAGCTTAAAAAGAGGAAAGACAAAAACAGAGTCTTTTATAATCCTTCAGTTATTCTGAAAAAACAAAATTTCCTGACTGCCCAAAGCCTATATCTTAAAACTGGTAGGGAAAATCATAGACAAAGGTCTTTACTTCTGAAAAAAGAACACAACCTTCATATTAGACAAATAAGGCAACAGAATAACTCTGCAAGAATCATGGAATCAAACAATAAACAAAAACAAATTTGGAATGTAATAAACTCTGAAAGAAAGGCAAATGAAGAGAGTGAACAACTAAATAGACTAAACATTCAAGGGTATGAATCAACAAATTCAAAAGAAATTGCAGATCATTTAAATACTTTCTTTACTACTGTAGCAGACAAAACACTTACAAAAAATAATCCACAAAAAAGAACAACACTTTTTCTTCCAGAAGCCCAAGATACTCCAATCCTTGTCTTAGAAGCCACCTGCAGCAAGGAGATGTCTGACATTATTCAATCGTTGCAACCAAAGACATCAAAAGACCTTTTAATCATCTTAATTGCCATAAACTTATAACCACAGATGAACATGGATTTCTAAAGGATAAATCTACAACAACTGATTTGATCAGCTTTGTGGAGTTCCTTCTGGATCAGCTTGAGGAAGGCAAGACTGCCACTACTGAACTTCTTGATTACAGCAAAGCCTTTGACTGTCTTGATCATCACCACTTTCTAGAGAAATTAAAAACCCTTGGAATACAAAATAACGCAAATAAATGGTTTTCTAGCTATCTATCTAATAGCAGTCAACTGGTTGAGATTAAACATAATAACAATGGGAAAGTTGATATGACATGCTCCAAACCAAACCCAATCACTAGAGGAGTGCCACAGGCATCAATCTTGGGTCCAGTTCTCTTTATCCTCTTCACGAATGACCTACCTCATTTCATGCAGGATTTTAGTAAATTGATCATGTATGCTGACGTCACTGCACTATTGCCAAGTCAGACTGACCCAAAACAACTAGAGATAGACAGCTTTATAGCACTAAGCATGGCAATGCAGTCTTGTCATGGCAACGACTTGGTAGCTAACGAAAGTTAAAGTCAACAACTAATATTTAGGAGAGACAGAATGACCGTAGGGCGACTCCCTGATCTTGAAGAAGTTACCTCAACCAAATATCTTGGCATTATAATAGATGAAAGTTTATCATGGACACCCCAAATTAACTCTCTTTGCATTATTTGTGATGTGTAGAATGATGACCATAAGCGACTTAACTACAGCCAAAACTGCATATCATGCTCTCTTTTCGAAACCCACCTGCGGTATGGGATTGTTGTTTGGGGTGGAACCACTATGTTAAACATTTAACGTGTCTTTACTCTACAAAAAAGAGCTATAAGAATACTGGGGACATTACCACCTAGACAAACCTTTAGAGGAGCTTTCCGTGAACAAAAGATTCTTACAGTCATCAACCTTTATATTCTAGAAACTGCTACCTACTACTACATTAATGAGTCATATGAAACTGCAAGCAGCGGAGTACAATATCATCAGTACAACACCAGAAACTTCTGCCTTCCAGTACACAGATTAACATCCACTGAAAAGAAACCGAGTTACACTGCAGCAAAAACATGGAACATACTACCAGAGGAAATAAAGACAACCAGCCGCCTTTATTTTAGAAGACATCTAAAAACCTGGCTGCAAGAACAACTGTTTTATTCCTTGAACAAATTTTACAATTGGAGACAACCGTGTTTTTAAAAAGATAAAAAATTAAATGTAATATTTTTACTTCACTTTACATTGTTTCACTGTATTACTATGTATTGTATCATGTTTCTTGAAGACTATGTAAATAAAGAAATTTTGACTTTGACTTTACATATAATATCATTATTAGCTAGATCAACTGTATATCATACATTCCAACCAAACTTATGCTTTGAAAAAAAACTTGGGTATCAGAAATCAATCATTTAAGATTTAGAATCAGATTTTAAAATTCTGGATTCGACTACCTCTAAACTAGAGCATAACTTTTTTAACGTGCAACTTCTCACATACCTGGTAATCAATGGAGATGTGATGATTTTCATAAAATGATAACAGACTGGTGTAATCATTAACATTTCCATTATTAATTATTGCTTCGAGCAGGACATCAGCTGTTGCAGTGATTGTTGGGTCAATTGTGGTTTTCTATAATACACCAGATTATACAATACGATAACAAAATATCGTATGATAAAATAACTAAGTGCTCTGGGAAGCTTAAGCGACTTTAAAAAATGACTTTCATCTCACTTGATTCTATGAAAGTAATTTTCCTTTTAAAGATTACTTTATAATATTCCTTTCACAAGTTCAAATTCAGGCTATGATTGTGTACACCAAAATTATTTTAGATAATTGTATTTATTTAACGTTATTTATTTCGTAGGTAGAGGTAGAGGTAGACAGAGTGGCCACACGTCTGAAAGTTTCAAATTCCATGACTTTTCCAGGTTTTCCAGACTGGTTTGAGTAAAAATCCAATTTTTTTTTTATTTGTCAAAAACACTAAAATTGTACACTTTACCTATTTAAGAAATTAAGAGGCATCATTTTGATAGCTCTCTCTACACAATCTCCACTAAGCAACCACCTCACGGCACAAAATTTGAGGGGCATGATGTTTGACTCTGTTACTTCTACATAATATCCCCTCTTGGCAGGAACATCTTTAAAAAAATTGTAGAGAGTTCTAAGAAATTGAACTAGATTCCACTTAGCCCCATCCTTGGCTCCTGATTTCAACACATTGTTGAGGGTGTGCAAACTACAGGTGCCCATAAACAAAAATATAGGATCATCATTCTCAGTCTGCAGTTCCTCCTCCATATCTTTCACAAACTTTAGATTTACATTGGGTTCATTGATAAATAATGAGAAGTTTTTTTTCTACATCACGTGCTTTAATTGACTTCTGAAGTTCAAAATCAAATTGCTCCCCAGTGCCTTTAGTCTAAAAAGCAGAGGAGAAATATCTTGTGGTCACTTCATCACTTACAGGATCCCAATACCTTAGTGCAATATCCATTTGCTGTTTCTGGCTAATTTTATTCATGCTTTTGTCGAACATAGCAACAAAGGCAAATGATTCCTGGACTTCCTTTCCCAGTAGGTCTTGAAAATACTCAACAATACCATATAAATAATTCACCATACCATAATAGTTTTAGGACTAAGCGCGGGGACAAACTGTCCTTTTCCCTCAGGAAGGAAAAAAAAACCATAATAATAAGTTCACCAAATAAACAATTTTAGTAGGCTCAAGTGAAATTTTGCATGTGATTTGTCTGTCCGGAAACATCAACTCAAACACTTTGAATGCAGCTCCTGCTGACCTCATTGATAAATGATGCTCGATCGTGAACAAGGCCCAACCTATCTCTACCACTGTGACATTGCCGGCCTGCAAATACCACAAGAGCTCCACTGGCCCAGGTGTCACCATCCTCGTATTGGTAGTTGTGGCCACAGTGGTGGTCGGAGGGCCTCCAGCGGTGTTCCTTGCCTCTGATATGTTATGGAACACCACTCTAACAGATCTGTTTTTTTTTTTCACCTCTTATTTTTCTTTTGACCACATGCACAACACCTAATCAACTTATTCAAGAAATTAGGTTGAGCAATGTGACATAGTCTGCCGCAAGTAATATTACTACCCACAACAAAGTCACTCAGATGTGGGTGCCGAGCCTTGAGGGGATTGCGAGAAATAAGATGGTAGACAGTTTGGTGACAGCTAGAGCTATGTTGTGACTCGTAGGTTCAGAACCCTATTATGACTTGGCTAAGTATTAAGTTAGAAACACCATTAAGAAATGGAAGGCTGACGAGACTCTTTACTCGGAAGGTTTCCCAGCCCTGAGGCAAGTGTAAGCTGTCACAGACTCCGAATCGATAGACAGCAAAGCTATTCTTGCTCTCAGCAGACCAGACATCTTATTGTTCTCCAACTAAACAATTATAAACGAAAGAAAAAGAACCCATTACTCTGATTTGATATAATTTTGATAACTTAGTTCAGTGTGATGTTGGTGGCACTCATGTTTTGTATTAACATTATGGTTGTAGGTAAAAACAAACTTCAGAAACCCAAAAACAAATAATTAAAAGGAACCCATTTCATTGGTTTTTATCAATGTGGGATGGTCATGATGAAGTTGACGGTACACATTGTTTTTCATTAATAACTTTGGTTGTACATGTAAAAAAAGTTGTAAATAGCTAAACAATTTGTAAACAAAGGATTCCATATGTTTTTATAGTTATTTGATAAATGGGCAGTTACAACTTTAAATAGCACTTATCAAGGTGGTGGATGGAGCTTGGGAGCAGCTAAAACTTATTGTTCAAATGATCCCGAAGTCCACACTTGGCTTTGGCATCCTCGAAAAACCCCACACATGTCCTCTCTAACATATTTCATGCCACATGAAGGACAGTGCATATGTTTATTTTAAGTTAAGTGTTTTATTCCACACTGGCTGACAATTGTGCAATTTTTTCAAGACACAACTGATTTGAGAAATAGCTTTACGAGCAAAGATTTGATTTATAGAACAAATGCAGCTGACAATCCATGTATTGATAGACTTGGCACAAAAAAGCATTTAAAGCACAGGCAGCAGATAACTCCTTTGTGGCACACCTTGTAGTCTGATGAGAGCAGCAGATGTTTCATATCCCAACTTCAAAATCTGTTATATGTCTTTGATATATGTTTTAACTCACTGATGGCTCAATCATGGAAGCAATAATACTTCATATTAACAATTTGTTGTTCATGGATTCTAATTAATTCTTGTATTCTTCAATATTTGCCCTAGCCTTTGGTATCAATTAAATCTCGAAATAAATTTACTAGGTCACTGCAAGTATTGTGACTCTTTCTGAACCCAAGTTGTATCTTCTATATTATTAATTAAAATCTACAATAAATTATGCCACGATAATTTAATACGATAATTATTACAAATCTTATTTGATAATACATTTTAACAACGGGTTACTTAAGAATCCATTTTAACATACAAATGACTATTTAAATAAAGCATCTCTTATTAGTTTTGACTGAAAATATTAAAAATTTCCAAACAAAATAAATAGATGATTATTGTGTTTATACATAATTAATGAATTGATCTGCGTTTTAACTATTTTGGCTTAGACTGATGAAACCATTCCATTCACTTGCTGTGCTAAAAAAAAACAAGTCACATCTTTGTTTAATTTATTCCTTACGGTGTGTGGGCAACTTTTTCTGCAGATACAGGAAGATTGGCCAGTGACTCTTTTCCTTTCTCTTCACAATCACCTCCCTCCTCTTCATACAATGTATCTGTAGTACACAACTGATGGTTTAGGTTGTCCGGTAAACGCCAATCCACTCTGAAACACCACAAATCTTAGAGATACAACACGGCCTACATAAAAAATATTAAATCTATGGAAGAATTGTTATGACTGATTAGATTAATAAAAAAATAAAAATGTATTGGTGCTGTTCCATGATGTTTGAACTGAGGTGGTAATTATTAAAGTGATCAAAGCATCTGATCTCTTTAGTTATGATCCAATCAATTTTTTAATACTCCGACAAAAATTTGAGTTAGGACACAAATAATTAGAGATAGTCAACTTGAAACAAGAAAACAGATACGATTATTTTGTCCTAAATCGGGCATGATTGTTTTAGAGTGAGGATGTTGTTACATAATGCTTTTTGGTAGTACATTTTAAGTCATATATATTTCTGGGGGTTGGTACGTTCTTAACACATCTTCTTGATCCGTGAAAATTGATCAGCAAAAATAGATTTGTGACTACAGATTGTTTTTGGTTATCAGGGCGAGTGACAAGGCATAATGTTAATAAATGTGGTGCACTAAATTCAAGACAAAACTTCAGTGGCACAAAAAAAATCGCAAATCAACATTGCATGTGACTTGACGAAATGAATGGTCATGGCAAAGGCAAATACATAATTGGACAATAAAAGTACAATGGACAATACACCACCTTAGGAAACTCTTATTTAATGTTAATTAGTTATAAATACATTTCATAAATATTTACAAAATTATTTGCAACATTGAGATTGAAATGTTAAGTTATGTAAAAAACTTCAAATTAGTAAATACCACTGATGCCATTAATAATTTTAAGGGTGTATGACTTAAATTCCATAAAATTAAATGGCCTACTACTAAGAGTTGCATACAAGGGGAAACCCTACAAACTAAACTGAGAATGCGCTGCAGTTTATAGAAGTTATATACAGTTATCCTGCTGGATCGCAATAGTAGAGATATTGTCAAAACAGTTGTTAAGAGTGTCTGGATTAACAATTGAGTGTACTGTTGTGTTTATCTTACTGTTATTTTGTACCGTCTACGAACTCATTATGGCAAATTTAAAAGGACAAAGAGTGTAAATGTTGAGTTTAGCTCCAGTTTACCTGCCTATTGTACAGTGATTGGAATCTGACATCATAGATTTGACTCCTGGAATCTGTAGTCATGTTTTTCTGAAGAAGTTTCAACAAAGTTGGCAATGAAGAAGCTCAAAAGAACTTTTTACACCATTTCGACATAAGAGACACTAAGACTACCAAATATAGTGTAATCTAGGTGAAGAGGTATTCTCATCAGGTGCACAATTTTATTGAGTGAACTACAATGTTTCAGACACAATCTCTAAGCACGGTGGAGTAACAGTTTCCTATACAAAACGTAGTTATGGTGGGAAAGGTTTATTCATTGATTTTTAATGCTGTACTTAGAGAAAGATGAACTGGAGCTAAACTCAACATTTACAATGAATCAACCCTTTCCACCAAAGCTACGTTATGTGTACAAAGAGTGTATAGAACATTTATTTCCTGCTTGAGAAATTTGCAATGGAAACTTACCAAATATTGCAACTGATCCGCTTACAAGTTTTTAAGTGATTTGGGCTTTTTAAATATGGTGATATGAGTAATAAAGACCATATTATTTCTTAGCATCTTTCGATAATGATTTATTTAAATTTATGAAATTATGCATTCGGAATGTTCCACCTTGCCAGATTGCTAACCAGCACATTTTTTGGAAGTTTTAAGATATCTGCGAGTGAATGTGCAGAGGAAATGCGCAGACTTTTGGCAATTGAGTGACTGGTTCCTCCATCATGACAACGCCCCTGCACACACAACTATATATGTGACCCATTATTTTACATCAGGGATGACCTGTAATTCGTCACCCTCCATGTGCACCAGACCTAACCCCCTACAACTTTTTGCTGTTTTTTGGAATGAAGATCAAATCTAAAAGATAATTTTTTTATGATGTGGAGGTGTTGAAACAGCTTTGCAAAGGGCACTGGGCGATATCAAAGTTGAAGAGTTCCACAGATGCTTCAGAAAGACTTAAAAAGTGTGCTACATCTAATGGCGAGTACTTTTAAAGTGTTTGAAGGAGTTTCTTTAACCCTTTTAACTCCATGGTTAATTTTTGGTATATGCACGTAAACCGGCCCTCTGTAACAGAGTTATACCAGAAACTCCAGGAGAAATTGTTGTGTTTTGCCTGTTTGCGAACTTAAATCTGTTAATTTTTTTACTTATTGTGTCACAGACAAAATTTTTGGTTCGTTTTCCTTTATCAGAACCATAGTGCAATGAAAAAGATGTATCAGTATTTTTTGACAAAATAATTTTATATTGTGTAAAAATTTTTTTTTGTAAGTTTGATTTATAAAACTGATTTTTTTTTAATGTTCGTAGCTTAAACTAAGGGGGTTTTTCCAAATAACTACTATTTCTAAGCCGTGTAAAAAAAATGTTAATGTCCTACCTTGAGCGGTGTTCACGTGTTGGGTTATCCATAGGCTTTTGGTAAAAGGCACAAGCAAATAGCTTAGCTTGAGAAGTATCACTTTAGACAGTTTTTATTAATGCAAATGTACAGAACAAACCAATTGAATAAGATCTACCATATTCTTATTTCTAGGCTTGTATGTTTGGACACGTAAGACTTGTAAGATTGGATATTCCTGCTTGGGCGTGATCCTTTTAGTGTCAGAAGTCTGCTTTTGATTTACAACTCCCTCGTATAGCATGCCTAGATTATTGTAGTATAGTGTGGACACCTCTGGAGTCATTTAAAGTGAAAGGACTCGGGTTCTCTCTCTCTCTCTCTCTCTCTCTCTCTCTCTCTCTCTCTCTCTCTCTCTCTCTCTCTCTCTCTCTCTCCCTCCCTCCCTCCCTCCTTGTTATAAATGGTTCTAGATATCATGTCACCAAATACATTTTTCCAACAGCTGTCTTACCAGCCTCAAGTTAGTATGAAATATGTTGACTTCATTCATTCTTGAACTGGCTAATCATTTGCATTAATACTATCTGAATTTGTATAATACATGAACTGAACTAACTTTTCAACTGTTATTTCTACTTAGTATTGCTCTTAGATGACATAACAACTAACTAAATATACAACACTTTCTCAGTTGGATCGCGGTGCCATGACAAATAACGGAGCGTTTTTTTATGTTATATATTTGTGAGTTTTTATTCATTTTAAGTGTTTCTAAGTTATATTAGTAATTAAAAAAGTGATGATAGTCATATAAGAAAACTTTTATAACATGTTTGTAAAGGTGATATGTCTAGTATCCATGAAGATAGTGTTGTAGAGTTTGTTTGAAAATTGCCCGAGTAAGATTATGTTTATGTCTTGAGTTTCGTTTTAGTAAGTAATGTTTTATTACACACGATTTTGCATTGTTTTTAAATAGTCTCTATGATTAAAGTATTAAAATTTCAAAAAGAATTAAAAAAGAGCTTTTTATGGTGTAAAATAAACTTTACCTGAATGTTTTCCAAAACTCTGGTTTTTAGCAAAACAAATCCCTAACACTTGACTAATTTTTATTATTTTGTTTATGGTACAATATTATGTTATTACATAAAATTTTAGGTTTTTTTAAAATACTATTTATCATAAAATTATTGAAAATTCAAAATAATTTTTTGTATAATCATTATTTTACTTCAAAGTGAATTTTTATTTTGTTTCCAAAAACTTTCCCTATCTAAAGTGATTTTTAGTTTTTTTAAGTGCATAAAATATGATTGTTACATATTTTCTGATATGTAATTCGTTTACCTTAAAAAAATTAAAAAGAGCTTTTAAGAGTGAAAAATAGATTTTAGGTGAACTTTTTTCCAAAACCTTGTGTTTTCCTCCAAAACCCTCTGGCACTTTTCGCATAGTCAAATAAAAAATCACTCTGCACTATTAAACATGGATCTCTTCTATCTATGGCACTAAAAGAGTTAAAATACTGTTAATAACATTCAATCACATAACAAATATATTAATGGTTAAATCTTAATTAATTTCTCTATGAATTGCGTGAACTAATATTTTACTTACTGCTTTAGGATGTCTTCGAGATAAAAATCTACCACATTGTATGATGTTCCATCAACTGAAAAATTTAAAAACTATGAAGGAAAATATAGATTTATTGAAATAATAAAAAGACAGCAATGGTAAAAGAAAAACATTTCCATTTATTTAGAAGACCCACTAGACGAACAAACTTACTGTAAGCTTACTATAAACTAAAATTTGAAAAAATTATCCCTCTTTTTTATGATGTAATTATTAATTTATCATAGTATTGTTTCATAATTTTCTTCAAATCATTATAATTCTAGATAAAGATAAGAGGGGTCATTACAATATAAATAATAATTCTTTTTACACAACTGTTAAACTAAGTGAAGCAGTCAGCACCACAGGAATATTGTATAGTAGGGGTGTGAATAGAGGATGAATGCAGCTCCATTGCTGCAATGCTATTTTTCATTAGAAAAGGCTATTCAATGAAAGTTGTTAAGCCCAATTAAATTTCCTCTATGTTAGTTGGATATTTTAAATATAAGACATTGCCAAGCTACGTAAAACAATGAACTTTATGACAGTATGTGCTATTCTTTACCTTTACACGCCTTGTATTTCAAATTTGTAATTTTTAAGTCCACTACAGATATTTCTGAATGACCATGATATATCTTTGGATTACACATGACACAGTTATGTTTAATTGAATAAAAATAAAATTTGTGGTATTGTGTAGTACACTCCTTAATATATGTTGTACTCAACAATTTAAAATTTATTAGTCTCACAGTAAATTAAATTAAGAAGTCAATCAAATTCTTTCTTATCACATTTGCTGTGGCGGGTTCCTTTTATGGTATTGCCGTACTAACGCGTCTTGTGGTGGCTCTACCCCTGGCTCACACTCATTATTTTAGTGTGAGCTCAATAATGGGTGGAATAGGTATCGTTTGCCACGTTTAGTGCCCGTTCCACTGTCTCTACTTGCTGTTCTCAGATCTCCATTTTGGTTCTTTTTCTCTATTGTGTATTGTGTTTATTGTATTTGGTCTGTGTATATATAATGGTAGTCCAATGGAGGAGGATATTAAACTCATTGAACACCTGTTTTCTGATGGAGAATGATCCAATTCAAGTTCCAACAGTTTTGATGACGACATTAATGAACATTATATGGGAATGGATATAGATGTAGGGGAGGGGGTGTTGAGGGAGGAGTGTAAATTTCTTTGTTTGAATATATACAAAAATAAAAACTGATCCACGGGTGCCAGTGGGGGTGGGGCTAAAAATGCATTATTGAGCACGGACTGGCACCAGTGGCGGTAGGCTGCTATTCTAGTCCCAGACACAAGGAATCCATGACACCTTTAATCTGCACTATCACAGTGCTCCAGTTTCGACTGTTAACAAGTTGTCTTCAGGTGTACAGAAACCAATTCCAGTTAATATTTTGTTTAGATATGGGCGTGTGCCCCATGTAGTATTGCAAGCATTGTTCAAACATTACGAAACTGCTAGACTCCAGATAAATACTCTTGCCTTAATTTCTACTTGCTTTGAACAACTTTCCTAATTAATCATGCAACTCAGCACAGGTGCCTATATCCAGAATACAATAATTTATTGTTCCCTAATAAATACAATTCTAAAATATTATTTTTCTGTTTTAATGTTTTATAAAGATTTTCTCCCTTTTTAGACAAGATTAAAAACAAATTGAATTATTTTACTTTATGTTAACATATATATATATATATATATATATATATATATATATATATATAACTGGCATAACTAATTTTATGGTAATACATGCTAGCTACTTTTACATTGTGGCATATAATGTATTTAGGATAATGTGTATAGTGTATTTACACAGAATGTGAACACTTGATAAAAATCTAAATTGGATTAGTCTACATAGAGCCTTAAATTGGACAATCAAGAATATAACTTATTCTGCAAAATTCCTGGAATAATTCAAACTGCTATCACTTACTGACTCATAATATCATAATAGGAGCAGGTAGGCTTAAACTATTTTTATAGTCAACTAGCGGGCCCAGCGCGCTTTGCTGCGCATTTCAATAATTTTTTGCAAAAGTTGCCCGCGGCTTCGCACGCAATTTCCCGTTGAAAACAGTACACTATATTCACTTATTCTTTTTCTATCACATTCTAAACATTGCTGAGATAATTGATAGTCGTTCCATCGTGAGCCTCTTGGGCGTATTATGAAGGTATGTACCATATTCCTGCCTCTATCTAGCTGTTACCCACGGCTTCGCACGCAAATCTTAAGAACCGAAGTCCTTATATTACTTAGTAAATTTTTTTTTTACTATAATAAATTTTAGATTAAATTAGTTATATCTCCGATGCCACGATTGAGCTTGCTTTGTTGTCTCGATCGAGAGAATATGTACACACAGAGTTTTGAGAACCATACTTCTGTCAAAAAAAAACAACTAAGGTTGATTTTTATAACATTCTTTATATTTGTAGCCAACGTAAGATAGTAATTATGATATCTGCATTACTCTTCTGATCAAGCATGAGCATGGTTTATATTAAATAAATATTGCAGTTAAAGGTGAATTTTTACGTCAAATTTGAATTGTATTATCTGGATAGTAAAGTCTATGTTTAACAGTGATTGCAAAAACAGTTTAAACAAAATTTGTCGTTTCTCTTAAGCTTACTCTATGCTTTAAAACTATAAGTGTAATATATGTTTACAAAGAACAGCTGATTAAAAATTTGAAAAGACGTTAACATATGTTTGCTGCAATGCATTTCTTATGGGTATTTCTGTAACCAGTGGGGCGGAATCCTGAATCGGGAAAGGGATGGGCATAGCTTATAAACCTTCTCCGTGGAAAAATACATATACGTACAAATTTTCATCATGATCGGTCCAATAGTTCACGATTTCCATAAAGGACAAACATACAAACATTCATTTTTATATATATAGATTAGTAGATTCTGATGCAAATTTGATGCATGGTCTGTGTAGCCCTTAAACTGGAATATTACTTAAAACTTGTTTGTTAGGTCTGAAAAGTCCATTGGTGTGATAAAGGTATTTTCTAAAAAAAAAGCAATAAATTAAATAAAAAAACCAAGACAAAATTATAAAACTTTAAAAATAGCGTGTACACCTCAAAAGAGAAATACAAGACCTTGCAAAATGCTTATTGGTGCAATAAAAGATATGATCTATAAATTTTCTTCCTTATATAATCTATCAAATTTTTAACTGCTACTTCAACCAGCCTACTGCATTTTAGAATAAAATCATTGGGGAACATGATTTTTCGGCTGCCTAGGCAGGCGTAGGATTTTCCAACAACAGTCCACTTACCATTTGTACCCATTTTTTATAATTCATATTTTTTGACTATTGTCTAACAATATAGTTATTGTAAATTGAGCAAAAAACAACAAGCAAAGCAAATAATGTTAGCGATTATACAAAGGAACCAACATAAAGGATGTACTAATATTTTATCTGTAGTATAATTAATAACTTCCAAAAGAAAGTTAGAACTTCGAAGTTTAGAACAACAGTTTAACATTGAAAGCTATCAGATAAAGAAAACATGACTTGTTGACATGGCTCATGGCTAATACAGTCCATAAGAATATACCACTCACTGTAAGGAAACACTGTAAAAGAAGAGTAAGGACTATTGAAACACAATATATTTTGAGTGTCTAACAATGTTTAAGTAAATAATATTACCTTTGATCACTGGAATATGGACATCGAAGTAATTCTGAAATTTGGTAATGTCCATTGTGGCCGACATTAATATTACTTTCAGTTTAGGATACTGATGAATGACTAGTTTCAACAAGAGCATGATGATGTCAGTCGCTTTGTCTCTTTCATGTATTTCATCCAAAATGAGATGGGTTACATTTTCAAGCTTGATTTCGCCCAACAGACATCTGAGCAGAACCCCATTCGTACAGTAGGTTAAAGCAGTTTTTTGGGATACCCTGAGGGAAAACATTAAAATTAGCAATTTTGATTAATTTTATAAATAGAATGGTATTAATAGCGTAGGATATTTTTGACTTATCAATTGTATACAATTTAAATTTTTAAACTATTCAAGACACTGTCTACCGTAATAGAGTGCAACATATAAACATGACTAATGTTCATCCAGATGAATATAAGTGATTTATTTTTGTGAAGGGTTTTACACAACTATAAAAGACAGTATCAACCAAGATGTTTATTATGTTATTTTTACCAATCAATGATGTAATATATCTATTGCTGAAGACAAAGTAGTACATCTGCAAGCCAATAACTAACATGTATGTGTGTGGTATCAATTATACTGCTCTACATCCAAGAAATGATGTCACTTATGATAGATTTTTAAATCAAATGGTTGAGCACATTTTTTGTTGGACCTTGTCAGTTATTTTTACATTTTGTATTTATTTAAGTAAGACTAAGAACAATTTTTTTTCAAGAGGTGTGGATATCTATTAAGAAATGTTGGATGTAATAGTAAATACATTTCTGTTTTACACCTTATGCTCTGCCAGAAAGTAAAAACGCAAATGAGAAGGTCTAAGAAAATGTAACTAAATGTAACATTTCTTATTCATAATCCTTATACACATTTGGAAATGGGACTGATTATCTAATAATAGAATTAATTATTTGTCAGGATGCCCGCAACTGCCCAAGAACAAACGATGGATTTGGATGAAACGAAACTGCCATTTCATCCCTACCAGCAAATCTGAAAAACATTTTTACCCTAATAATAAACTAGACATATATGGCAGTGTTATTCCACCTGAAGAAGCCATTAAAGTAGAATCCACGCTTGTTGGTTTCATTTGTTACCCTCTAGTCTTCTCTCCTGATTGAAATTTACAGCATATTCATGAACTGTGAAGTGTATGAAATGAAATATTTTCATCATTGCTATTATCGTAAATTAATTTAAAACACATTTAACTTTGCAATACAGAGAAAATTCAGTTTTATCTTTATTTAGTAATTACATAACATCCTGCTTAATAAAGTATACTTTGGGCAGATAAGTTTAATAACTATAATAATAATGATGATCCATAAGATGACAACCTTTATAAGTTTATTAACTAATGATTACCAAGTAAAAGACATTTATATAATATAAAAAAAATATTTTGCATATGAAAATAAACCATGTATAAATATCTTTTTAAGTATATAAATTATATGTTCTATTGAATGAAAATAAATATTGTTATATTGCCAAATAATAATTAGAATTAAGCTCATGACATGTCTATATCCATCTTTATTATCACTTACTTATTAACACAGGTGATGACGTTACTTTGTTGCAATGGTTAGTTTCATAAAAAGCATGGACATTTGTGCTTAACCTGCAATTTCATCTAAATAGCAAGCATAATGGTAAAGGGATGTTTTACTGTACTTGGTTCCAGATTCTATTTTGAGAACTATGATAAACAATAAGACCCTTTATTTTATCAGCTTTTAAAGTAATATGGAACATAACACATATTTCATCAATAAGTAAACAATAGTATTTTTCTTTGTTGTCTAAAAAGATGTTGTTTAGATGATACATGTTTTGTTAAGATAGTTTACACAGCCAGATTCTATTTGGAGAAATAGAATGGAGAATATCTGTCATAACTGGAAAATTTAGCTTATATTCTTAAGACAAGAAAAAAACTTTCATTATAAGATAAGATCTTAAAAGATAGGTCTAAGTTAATGGTTATTCTATAATTTTTACATTATTATAAAAGAAGAGAAATTCTACAAGCTGTATAACACAATATGAATAAACCTTTAAACACTTTTTTAAACTTTTATTTTTCCTACAATATACATTTCAAAATCTGCGATTTCATCTTCAGGTACTAACTAAGGTTAAGTTAATTAACAGTTTAAAAAAAGTGTTTAAAGGTTTATTCATATTGTGTTATACAAATTTATAAAACACTTTGCGAGGCTACATCTCTAACATCTACAAGCTGTTTATTCTAACCTGCTGTCAAGCTTTATCATGTATCCGACTGTATTGCCAATGGGTTCTTTCCTTTCAAATGCCACTCTCTCAGAAACACCCACAGCCGCAACTCTTCTTGGCATGCTGCAAATGATTTTGCAGTGCTGCTGGTTGGTGTAGGCGTCTTCAATAATATACTGCGGGACCTGTAACACATGTCTATGACAATCACCAAGTTAAATTTTTATAATAATAATATCAGAAAGTATTTTTTAGATCATAACATAAAGTGCTATGCACCAGTTAGGTTGCCCACAAGTAAATGAAAAGTTGGTTTGTTGTATGTTCTACCGGAAGAGCAAAAAGTCAAGCAAGAAGTAAATGTTTCTGAAGAAACACTCTGGTTTCCCTTCATTTGATTTATTTACCTTTACAACTTTTTTATTCATTCATTTGGTCTAAAAATTCAAACATATCTTTCATTGTTTAATGTCTTTAATACAGAAAAAACTAACCTGTGTTGTTTTCCCTGATCCAGTGTCTCCACTTATAATCAAAAATTGATGATCTTTTATGGCAGTTAAAATAATACTTCTAAAATTCCATATGGGGTGATCAACTTCAGTGCTTTGTCTGGTAGATCCTGCCTTTGGTGGTATCACTAGTGCAGAATCTAGCAGTCTCCCACTTGTCATAACTGGATCCATTGCCATTGCTCCTAGAATAATGATTTTTATGTAACTGACTAGCTCTCAGTTAAATAAAATTAAAAAGTAACATATGTTTATTCAATATTTTAGTCATTTACACAGTAATGTTCAAATGCTAACAAAACTACAATTTTCATATTAACAAATCTACTTTCAACATCCTTTAGTTTAACCCAGTGATGCTGTAATAAGAGCTGTGAGATTATTTCTATACACAAACACGCACTCACACTTTTTCTCACACAGTACACATGCACGTGAACAAACGGAAACACATATACGAGGCGTATTCAGAAAGCAAGTACTGTTTCATTCTACTGATGCTGTAGTACTGTAATCGGTGTTCTGCTTATGTGCACTGGTTGTCCTTGTTCACTGGCTATCAACTCATGCCACAAAAGTTGCTTTTCAGTTTTCTCTGGACGTTTAAAATTCTTTAGACAATTAGTAATCCCGCCGATTGTGAGATTCGTTCTGCAATAAGATTTTTTTAAACACAAAGAATGTGAAACCGGCTGTAATCTATCGTCAACTTTGAGATGTTTTCGGGGAAGACGTGAATGAAGGAATGGTGAGAAAGAGGGTTAGAGTTAGAGTGTTCAATGGCGGTTGAATAAATGTGCATGATGAGAATCGGAGCGGTCGGCGGTTGACACCGATGATTTGGTAAGGGCAGTTGACGAAAAAATCCAAGAGCACAGATTTTTCACTATGACAATGCTATCTGACGATTTCCAACAAATTTCACGCACTCTTTAGTACGAAATTGTTACGGACTGCTTAGGTTATCGCAAGCTGTGTTCCCAACAGGTTCAAAAAACGCTCACTGACATGCACAAAACCAATAGACTCGGAAGTGCTTTGACTTTTCTCACACGGTACAATGATGATGGTGAGGATTTTTTAAACAAAATTGTGACAGGTGGTGAAACTTGGGTCCGTCATGTCACACCGGAATCCAAACAGCAGTCAATGGAGTGGCAACAGACACAATCCCTGAAAAAACAAAAATTCAAGACGACGATGACTGCACAAAAAAATGTGTGCAGTCTTTAGGGAATGGAAAGATGTTTTGCTGATTGATTTTCTCCCAAGAGGTGAAACCATTAATGCGGCAAGGTATTCAAAACAAATGGAGAGGAATGTCCAGTAACAGAATTGTGTTGCTCCATGACAATGCTCGGTCCCATACTGCTGTTGACACTCAAACATTGGTTCGACATTTTTGTTGGGAGCAGTTGGATCACCGTCTGACTACCACTTGTTCCTGCACACGAAGCGCAAGCTAGGCGGACAACTCTTTCAAACCGACAATGAAGTGAAAACCACTATGAAGACACCTTTCTATGAAATATAAGTGAACTTTTTAGTCACTGTTACAACTTTGCCCATTTCCCAAAAATGGGATTTTGACGGAGGGGGGCACTCAAAATTTTTAAATGTAAGGACCCATCAAGTGACACCTTATTTGAAACGTCTTGATAACAGAAGAACAATAGAAAATACATCTTTCTATCTTAACCCAGTATAAAATGGTAGCTCATTGAAATTAATTAAAAATTAAAACACGGAGTTCAAACAAGAACATCCACATTCAGAAGGTAAATAACTTCAATAAAGAACCACTTTCCTTACAAACTCAAACCTGTTTTACAGTTATTAACTGCTGCAGGGCAGGCCTCCCTTATCTTCCCAGTTTTGAGGAAGTCCAGTATCATGTTCAGTTTCTGGTTGGAATTGACAAAGTTAAGACGTGTTTTTATGATACTTTACTTTAAATTGAAATAAAAACATGAAACGGCACGCTGTATGGATTCACACGGGATTTTTTAAATTTCCGCAACTATTCTGTCCCTCCTTATAGTAGTGAAGTGGAGATAGATCTGGCGATCTTGGTGGCCACTCAATACTACCTTTTCAGCCTACCCAGCGATTCCGAAAAATATTGTTTAAATACTCAAGGACATACAGCCATAGTGTGGAGGTGCTCTATCCTGCTGGAACCAAACTTCATTACAGTTGTTGGTTGCTCTTTGGATAGCTGGATAAACCTGATTTTGTAACATTTCCTGGTATATCTCGGTATTAAGGTTTCCATCAAATAAAAAAGGGCCTGACAAACTAATCCCTCACAATGCGAAGCCAAAAGTTTCATTTTTCAGGGTGCTGGGAATGTTGCTCTACCATCCAGTGAGGGTTAACATCAGCCCAATAACGAGCATTGTGTCTGTTAACATTACTGTTTAACATGAAAGTTTCTTCATCTGAGAAAGGAATGTTGTTTAATCTAATTGTATTATTATTAATGTTCTACATCAACATTTCACAAAATTCTACTTGACGATCAAAATCATCGTCACTTAGCTCATGAACTGAACGAATTTTGTACGCTTTATAACCACTCCACTGTCATATAAAAACTTTATAAACTGTTGGCATGAGGATCTTCTACAACAGTCTGTAAAACGTCAAGGGATAATGTTTCATTTTTAGTCGATTTTAGTCGTCCAGGTTTGGGACGGTCTTAAACGCTGCCTATTTCCTGTAAACGTAGGATTATTTTTTTAACTCCTGTTTAGATGCAGTGTTTTAAATGGGATAAGTGTCATTAAATAAATTCCTCACTTTATCAAAAGATCTCACCCGGCCTCCGTAGCCTTCCATTATCAGAATCATAATATACCCTTGTTCACTTAAAGTAAAGTATCACAAATACACGTCTTAACTTTATTAATTCCAACTAGAAACTGAACATGATACTGGAATTCCTCAAAACTGGGAAGATAAGGGAGGCCTGCCTTGCAAAAGGTAATAACTGTAAAACAGGTTTGAATTTGTAAGGAAATTGGTTGTATATTGAAGTTATTTACCTTCTGAATGTGGATGTTCTTGTTTGAAATCCATGTTTTAATTAATTTCAATGAGCTACCATTTTATACTGGGTTGAGATGGAAAGATGTATTTTCCACTGTTCTTTTTTTATCAAGACTTTTCAAATGGGGTGTCACTTGATAGGTCCTCACATTTAAAACTTTTTAGTCCCCCCCTTCCGCCAAAATCCCATTTAGTCAAAGTTGTAACAGTGACTAAAAAGTTCACTTATATTTCATAGAAAGGTGTCCTTAGTTCCATCCCTCCATATTTATCGATCAAAAATTAAACAGAGTGTACTTTAAACTCACACTGTATCTGAATATAATGACAGTTTAAATATTGATAAAAATGAAAACAATAATAAAAATACAATAATTCTATTCTCTGTGCGTTATAACTAGAAGTATGGCCCAGCCATAGCTGCCTTAGAGGCTCAGCAGTGAACACGATGCCTGTCGTAATTTTTAAAGATATCCAGACTAAACTTGGTGCCAAGCAGTACTTGCACATAGCTTGGATAAGTTTGTTAGTCAGTCTTAATCAATGAAATGTTTCAAGATGACGGCCATCCACATTCAACTAATTTCCCACATAGACCCGAACTGATACATTTTTTAATATAGTACATAATTATAAACTACTTTTATTCTTTAAGTTTTTTTTCTATACCTCTTAAGGTTTCTAGATGGTGGTTATTAAAAGTTTGGATATATTGCTCCGAATGGGCTCATGAATTATTCTCCAACGTTCCATAGAATGTCTGTACCAAATTTGTTCCATATCAATGTATCATATGTTATGTCGACTAGTTGTGCAAAAAGCGGTTTTGGCTTTGAAATTCCACCTTCTTGGCACAAAGATCGAACACTACTCCGTAGGTTAGAAATCATTCCATAAAATGATCATGCCAATTCTAAATAAGTGTATCGAACAATGAGGTACCTAAAGCAAATTTTCATAATAGTTATGACCCAGGAACTCTATTTCCTTGTTTAAAAGGGCATTGAAAAACCATTTGTGTTAACTCTTATTAATTAAATAGTTATGCCAATTATGTTTTAAGTCCAACCAACCACAAGTTATCTGGAGTAGTTGTTTATAAATGATATTGAGCCTATTGTCCAGTTGCTTTGTCTCAAAGGGCACCAAAAATCCATAATTGTTATTTGTCAAAAAACTATTTTTGGGTAAAATAATAACATAGAACGTTGATGCCAATTTAAATTAAAATCCATTCAAGTTTAAGGCGTCTATATAGAAATTGATTTTGTCATGTTCTTGTAACATCTTCATGCAAATTTTGATTAACCCTCACAGCGCCGTGCTAAAATGGGTTAATTTCTCTTTAGCGCTCATTTATTGAAAAAAAGCCTAAGTTAATTTATACAAAGGACTTATTTTTCAATATTCATAATCTTCATGAAAAGTAAGAAAAATGATAAAAATATTTTTTGTAAAAGTTTTGGGTGAGAACAGCTATATTTTGTTTTATTGTTAAAACTTTGCTTTCACTGTATTTATTTTCTGTGCCTTTGCTGTAGGAAAAGTGGATAGAAGCAAAACAAATGTTTAATTTAATCTGTTTTATTACAAATATATTGTAATATATAGAACATAAATGTATAAAATCAAATACATTGTTTATAAGTGAAGCGCACAGTGGTTGCATTTTGACAAGCGCTGTGCGTAACATGTCATCACCGCTGTGCATGACCTTCAGCCACCAAGCCTCTTACTATAAATAGATGCAGCTATGTCCAGCGACACCCGACCTTGGCGTTGAACTGCATTTTACAGTCTTTAAAGGTTACAAGCGTGGAATAACACAACATGCATGCACTCCAGGTAACCATAAAGTCACAAAAAAATAAAATATAGCCAGAACGCATACAGGCGTCAAAGGAGTTAAGAGTAAAAGTCATGAGATCACGTATATGCGTCAACTGGGTTTGAAGGGTTAAGTTACAGAGACAGCCAGTATGCTCATAACTGTTCTTTTGTACACCTGAACTCCAAACTAGTTCAGTCATTACATAAATTTATTATGTAAGGACATGTACTTTGCTATTATCTGTAACTGAAATTTAAAATGTTGATAATTAACATAATTTCGAAGGAATTTATTCTTTTGTCTTTCGGGATTAAATGTAAGTTTATTTTAAATAAATAAATAATTTTAATCAATTACTCAAACAATGTAATACATTTTAGCATGGATATATGGTAATGTATTTTACAATTTATCTAAGTAAAATATAATAAATGTTTGCTTTTCCCATAAAGGAGGAGATGAGAGCAGCAGCCGCATACACATGGAAGCTCTAGATGCCTGCTGATGTCCTGGTAGGTTTAAACACATGGTTTAAATGTAGTGAGTGATAAACAAGTCTTTAGAAAAGTAATAAAATAGGGTTAACCTCGTAATCCACCTAAAGGTTCACATCGGATGCGCGTGCATGTGTACGTACGTGTGCGTGTGCGTGTGTGTGTGCGTGTGTGTGTGTGTGTGTGTGTGTGTGTAAGCAGACTTGAAAAGTTACATGTATATACACTGTGTGTAGAAAAACTACTCTAGCACTTCCAGTGGGAGACTGGTACAATAAATTTTATTATTCAATTGGGTTTTGAGGTATAGCTCGGAATACACTAAGAAATCATACAAATCATCACACCAAATACACCCTTACGTAAACATATACACATCAAGTGACACATATAAAAACCAAACTAATTCTATGAAAAGAACTTACCAAAATGAGTTTCATCAGGTTCTTCTATGTGTATTTTCATATCTGTGTAAGAATGTTCTAATTTCTTCCTCACATCATTAGGTAGACAAAGTTTGGGGGGTAAACACTCCTCAAACCCTTCTTTTTTTGTTACTGTAATGTAACGGTATGGCTCCACCCTGAAACATTTTAAAGAGTTTTCATTTTCAATTAGGCATTAACAATTTAGAAAACCAGTTTTCTTTTCTAGTCCTCTTCCAAAGGTCTATAAACTAATGTAGAAACCTTGTTCAAACCTTCACTGCGGCACGAGATTCGTAATATATCAATCTTTTTAACTAAAGAAGTTGGTATAACATTACTGAAATATTGTTAAGGCATTATAGCCAATACGTGTTTAAAGATTGTTGAGGTTTTTGTAATCTTATACTGACTTCAATCAGGGCACATGAATCTTCGTTATGGTTATTAAATCGTATAGATATATATAGTATTTAAATATCTTGTGATTAATGACATTAGGATTTCCTCTATTTTTGTTCATTATTCAGTGTCAGATCTGGTTGAGGTTTTGGGAAGTTCATCCCGTTACTGACACTTAGGTAGAAGCAGATGTTATATGAAAGAAAGGGTACTGTGTAGGTTTATATCTTTAATCAGTTTCCCTTACAGAGCTTCTGAGAATTGTTTTATAAGCCCTTTTCAAGTAATTTCATTCAACCCATATAGAGGATCAAGCTAATTTGAAACTGGTTAACATAAAAACTATTGTCTGCTAACAACACCATTTTGAGTTATCATTGATATTTGATCATAGATTAAATTTTACTGTAAAAATTGTGTACTGCTAACAAAACTACCTTTGTATATTAATTCATATATATATATATATATATATATATATATATATATATATACATATGAATTAATACACAACTTTCTTATATATATATAAGAAAGTTGTGTTAGTTATACCATTTAAAACTCGAAACCGGATGGACTGATTTTTATGATTTTTGTGTTTTTAGATTTGTCTTTGTCAGGAATAGGATAATAAGCATTAATATATATGATATTTTATCAATAAAAATAAAATATACATAAAACAAAGTCAGGTTAGTTTTACTATTTATAACTCAAGAATGCAAGACAAAGCAAGAAGTATTGGAAAAAGATATTTTTCAATATGCTTGACATCGCAATTTTCAATGCCTACATATTGTATTTCCAAAACTCAGACAAGTCTATGGAAAGAGATGATTTTATAGATTCAGTGGTTCAAGAATTAGTAAGAAAAGAAACCATTCCTGACACTTTGGTTGCAGGTCCACACCAAGTAGGCCCTAGTAAAAAAACATGCAATTGTTCATTTAGAAGGAAAAAAAGAAAGGGTTTGCATAATTTGCGCAAAAGACCCTACAGTAAAAAGAAAGAAAAGTGTATACTGGTGCCCAGGCTGCAACTGTGGCATTCATCCACTGTGCTATGACAAACTAAGCCACTATTATAGGCCCTACACTACTGGGAGAAAAAGACAAGCCCCTTCTAGTGACTCAGAGTAAAAAAACTAGTTTGTACATAGATTTAGTTTTTCCCATATAACTTTTTTGTTCTTGTAAATAGAAAAAAATGTATAGGAAGTAATTTGTTTAGAATAAAATTTGGTATATTCTGTGAATTTGACATTATTTTGTAGCTCCGGTAGTTTCAAAGTGACGGACAGTAGAACTCAAAAAATATTTTTCAAAAACAAAATCTTTACACATCTACAATGATATTCATCTGAAAATAAAGGTAAGGAACCAAATATTATATTTATTCTTATTCTATAGTTCAAAGGAATCAAAAATATATAATGTTGCTAGGTTATCACTTAGACAATATTTTCTAAAAATAAGTTTAACGATCACAGCAATTTACCCGAAAACGGCCTGCCACTGAGACAAAAAATGACCGCCACTTAGAGGGTTAAAAATAGGTACTACCTTAGACATTTTCAACTTAGTGGGGAAACTTCCCTCTAGTAGACAAGCATTTATACATTTAGCCAGTAGATATGCTATTGCATCGATTACACCCTTCACAATTGCTGATGATATGCCATATACGTCACAGCTTCCCAAGGATTTAAACCCCGAAACCAAACGACTCACTTCACTACCGGTCACTGGACGCCAATTGAAGAGCAGGGAAGGGTCCGGGGTACTGCGTTGCAGCAGAAGATTATGGAAGAGAGAGGCTCTGTCGAATCTGATTTTTTAATTTGTTTGCAGAATTTTTAACTTTAATTGAAATGTTGGCTAATGCTTGAATAATGAACAACCATTTAAAATAATTAGAAATCTCAAACTTGACCGCCACCATCTTAAAATCACGTGACCACCGCCATGAAGTAACCTGGATCAGACTTTGCCTTTGAAGTGGGGAACATTTACCTCAATAGCAGTAATTTTTTCCTTCACCAGTCACGTCACCGCTGCCATCTAAAATTTTGTTATGCCCTTCAGTTATAGACACAACCCCTCTCGATACGGCCCTGGTCTGATTGACGTCAGATAACCCCTGAACCCCAGACATAGCAAGGAGGTGGTAGGCAACCAGGCCCCTCTTTCCGTCAGTGCTACTGGCAGCAAACCAAATCAGTCTGGAGAAGGTTTGGAAAGAACTTTTTTTCCAACGCTCCACCTTGACACGTAGGTCTCTAGTAAGAAGAGGATCAATACCAAGCTTGTGTAATCAGAATGATTCATCACCCAAGCAATGAAAAGGAAACGAGGTAGTCTCAATGAACCACTTCCAGAAGAGATTACAAATATTACGCATATGCTTGATACAGTCCAAATAGAAGCTTCTAAACTTTTTCTGAAAGATAGTAGCAACACAAAAAGGGAAATCAAAGATTCTGCCGACAAACTTAAGTTTCTCACTGACAAAGTTGCTACTGTAGAGGAAGGACTCTTGACCATCTTAACAGAACATGAAGAGTTAAAAGACATAAAAACCAGACAAACACAGAGACCTTGCAAGGCAACAAACAGGATCAGAATACCCAGACATCAGTTACAAATAGGCAGGATGGAGCGCGGATTTGTGAAAGATGCAAAAATGAGTTTGATGTGGAGGATAAAGAAGCAAAATATATATTGGGAAATGTAGTCGACAAATATGAAATCCTTGAAAACCAAAACAATTGTTAGACATGACATGGCCTGAAAAGACATTTAGGAGAGTAAAGGAAGTAGTTGGAAACCCTTTTAGGGGAAAAGTAGACATGGATATTGCAATTATAACAAAAGATGGAGTAAAAACAGCCCTCATTGAAAGAGTAAACGAAAGGTGCCCAAAACTGGAAGACATAATCAAGGAAGGAGTGGAAACAGGACAAGTACAATTCCTAGAAAGTTGTGTAACAACCAAATACAGATGGAATAAACAGAAAAAAATCTACAGTGCAAATGCAAATCTAGAGCACAGCTGATTAAGGTAGTCACTGAACTGCCCAGTGAAGCACAAAGAATGGAAGTAAGAAGTTGACAATGGTAGCTCCAAAATCACTAGACCTGTTAGAGGTAAGAAAAATCTTAGAAATAGCCTTTGTCAAGACAAAAATTAAGGCAGAAATATATGTGCCCAAAAAACTAAATAAGAACCCTAAAATTGAGAAACATACTTCTAGAGAAGAAATAAGCAAAGAAGGACAAAACAGGGAAGAATTAAAATACACAAGAAAACATAATAGTGAAGTAGACAAGGGACAGGGTAGAAATGACACACCAAGAAGAGGAAAATGTATCTTAGTAGTAGGAAAAGAATATGTCCTACGCAGCAATTCGTCAAGCAGTCAAAAAAGAAGTAAATTTGAAATATATGGGAGCACAGATCACTTCAGTACACAAAGTTTAAAGCAAACAAATTGGCCATTGCCGATAAGACAGGAGCTAAGGTGAAACGCAGAATGAATATTTCTACAGTTCATCTGAAGGATATTGATAATGATACCACTGAGTCAGTTCTTGAAGCCATTATAGAGACTCTAGGAGAGTCATCAGAAGTAAAGGTGACATCAATGAGACCTGCTTATGGAAGCACACAAAATGCAAAAGTAAAAATGCCTGATAAAATGGCATACCAAGCTGAGAAGGAAAGAAGAATCTGAATAGGCTGTACCTACTGTCGAGTTTCTATCATAAAAGAAGGCATAAGATGTTACATATGCTGAGAAGTAGGACACTGGACTAACACTTGTAAAGACCAGACCTTAGCAAAGCGTGCTTCAAATGTAAGTTGAAAGGGCATGTGGCAAAGCAGTGTACATTAAAGCTGGATAACTTCAGCGGGAAACGAGTCTTGTTTGGAGAGGCAGAGGATCTATGATTACAGGATGTGGAGGTGAGCTATGATACCGACATTAATGAAGGTGATAATGTCTAATCATGACAGATGTGCTGCCTCACAGGACCTGATACATCAAACGTGATAAAGATTGGTGTAGCAGTTGTTGTAGTTTAAGAACCAAGAATGACAACCAGTACACCTTGGCTGGTTGATGTAAATCATTGTGTAGCCATGAAAGTAACAGAGTATGTAGTTGGAATAACTGGCTGGAATGGAAAGGGAGCTGGATTTGTCTGGATAAATGATGTGGTGATCTATGGATGCTACATATCACCTAACTCGACAATGGATCAATACACTGCCTACATTGGGCTCTTGCTACAGAGTATCAGGCTGCACACTGACAAAGGCATTGTAATTACGGGGGATTTTAATGCAAAGTCTCCATTATGGTGATCTAAAGTAACAAACAAAAGAGGTGAAATTGTCATGGAGTGGAAATCTGGTGACTTATAATGACATATTGTTCTTTTTATTACAGCCCAGCAGAGATGGAGCTGGGCATAGTGCATGATCTATCTGCTTTGTGACTTATCTTATCACAATAAAGAACTGGCAATATACAGGGCCGTTAAATGGAAATGACACTTGATAACTATTGTACAAGACAATTATTGACCTCGATAACTTTAACTACTGTACTAGAGCATTACTCTAAACTACTGAAGACTAAAACATATATACTTCTTGACAAAATTATTGCCAACATTTTGCTATCTGACAGTAAAAGTGAAAGATAATTAGACAGTATGTATGAAGCTGAGCCACGAACCATGTGGCATAAATACCTGACAGTGAGACCACAATTATCACTGAGCATTACTATGCTGCCTTGTATGACAGGAGATAACAACACATAGTGATAAGACTTAAATTGACAAAACCAAACTATTTCATCTAGAAAAAGTTATGTTCGACTGAAGAACATATTAAATATACAAATTAAATTGAATTACTATGATCTAAAATTAATAGCTGTAAAAGTAATTCTACACTTTTTGGAAGACCATTGGAAAGATTTAACTAGTAAGGTGGAGATAAAAGGGTTTTCAAGTAAGTAAACGCATCACCAACGTTAATTCGAAAGAAGAAAAAACAACAATGTCAACGTTTGACTGAGAAATATAATGATTATTTTGCCAAGGTAGATTATAATCTAATCAAAGTCATAGATTACAGTGGTCCATCTGTTGTAGAAGACAATGAACACACAGTTCACACTGAGTTTATTACTCACACTATTACCAAGACCTATCTCTACAGATACGTTACTAGCAATTGTGGCGGCTCAGCCCGGTGTATAACTGCATCTGTGTCCACCCTAATAGATACTTTCACCTTCTCTGTAGACCACTAAACTATGTAATTAACTCGAGTAAAAGCGGAGTATTTCCAGATGTTTTTAAGTCAAGTGATCCCATTTATTAAAGCTGAAGATACTTCCCAGGAATAGAACTACAGACCAACTAGTTTATTAAGTGTATTCTCTAAAGTAATCCAACAGATAATTATAGGTCAATTAGTTTCATATTTCAAAGCAAATAACATTTTGACTGACTGCCAATTTGGATTTAGATTATTAAAAAAAATATTATCAATGCAATTTTTAACATGTGTAAAAACACACATACAAAACATCCTGTCTTGCAACAAAACTTTTTAATAGCATTTTTTAATCCAGCTAATCTTTGATTCCATTGATAGTTATATTACTTCAAAAGCTTAATTAAAGTCAAAATGTTTTTATAAACAATGCTATCAATAAAAATCAAAAAGAACATGCATGGTGTTGGTTGGCTGATTTATTTAAAAATTTTTGTTTGGCTGATTTCACTAATGATGGCAATGGTTCATGCAGGAATGGATAAATACATCTCATTATATAAAAACAGAAACAAAAATTAATATACATTCTCAAAACTCTGGCTGATGATTTCTAAGTGAAGACTCAAGCAGTTGATTCGTAACCATATAGGATTTACATAGAATAACATTTCAGTGAACAATTTATCATTAAATCTGTAAAATTTCAAAAACTTACTGGAGCTATAATCTAACTTGTTGTATACAATAAAATGTGGGAAATTGTGGCTAAACTTATCATGAATTCTTTAGGAGACTTCAAATTCAAATTTCAAATTTATCAAAAGTAGAAAATATTTACTATACATTAAAGGAGAAATAATCAGCAATGGCAGAATGGTGAAAGCAATTTTATTACAGACTAACCCTACCAGTAATGATTTCCATTTAAATTCCATATTGTTGATTTTTGTCCAATCTCCAGTGGGCTGAATCTCAACCTTATTTGTGAGAAATGAGAAATGAGAAAGTTTATTGTCTTTAAACATAAAATATGCAATCGACAAAGTCATTCTATGCTAAAGCTTACATCCCACTATTATATATTGTGTACATTAACAAACTTGTCTAGCGGGCTTAGTCAATGTTACAGGTAACAATTATTACATTCTTTCATCAACCAGGCTTAGCTCTAATTTAGCTAAAATTTAAAAATTTAACAACGATATAACAGAAAAATTACAAAAGGATAAATTGTAATAGATAAATTATTAACAATTAAATAAATAAACAGGGGGTACTACACTAATTTTAAAATCTTAAGGTACTAATATCACAGGCCAAATAACTTTGTACAGAGTAAAACGCTTTATCTTTGAGCCAATGTTCTAAAACTGCCTTAAATCTTTTTAATGTTACATGCCATGCCTCTTGAGGCAGTTTATTGAACATCTTTAATTTCATAATACAGTGACTACTTCTAGTGTTTTCTAATTTTATTGGTAACATTTCTATCATATGGTTTTTCCTAGTAGGATATCTGTGAACTTCTTGTCTAACCCTGAGTGTTTTTAGATTTTCTTTAACATCAACCAAGCAACAGTAAATGTATAGGCTAGGTAGAGTCATTATCTGTAGTTCTTTAAAAAGAGGCTCACAGGGCTCTCTTTCTGGGACATTTTTTATTACCCTTAGGGCTCTCTTTTGCCATATGAAAACCTTTTGAGAACCACAGCTATTACCCCATAGTGTAATGCCATATCTAAGATGAGAATGGAAAAAGGCATAATAGGTAGTAATTAGCATATTCGTTGTCACAGAATTCAAAAGCTTACGTAAAAGAAATGTGACTCTAGATAATTTTTTGCATAACTCTTGAATGTGTTGGTCCCAGCTCAATCTACTATCTAGGTGAAGTCCCAACAGTTTTACAGGCTTTACATCTTTATAAATATAGTGAGTCAAGGAAAAAATATTTTTTTCTGTTTTGTTACTATTTACAACAAGGTTGTTTGCTTCAAACCATTCTAATGCAGTTTCTATGGCTTGTGTTTCGTCCTCAAGCAGTGTATCCAAACTTTTATTCCAGCTCAAAAGTGTAGTATCATCAGCGTATAAAACTGATGGGCAAGGTAAATTAAAAGCTATGTCATTCATTGATATGATGAATAAAAATGGTCCAAGGACAGATCCTTGGGGGACTCCTGCATTCACACCTTTAAAACTTGATTTTTCTTGGCCCTGGACCACCAGGGCCAAGAAAATTATGTGGTTATCTAATTTAATAATATCCTATAAAATGTGTTAATTGTTGAACCAATTTGAAGAGACTCACTATAATAATTATGAAGAGTTAATTTAAATAATATGGTTATAAAATAACACTGTATTTCTAAATCTTGGAAATGAAAACGAAAATGAGAATTTAATTCATAACATGCCAAAACTCAACTATTGAATATTGACATCCGTAGACAACTATCGAATTCATCCATAGACTGTGTATGTAGTAATATCACTCCTCAAGAAATCAATGTCTCTACATTCACTACTGGGATTTCAGATCATAAAGCACAGCTAAGCTCAATCTACAAGTGTTCAACTCCTCTGCCCATCGTAAATTCAGAAAGAAGGCACTTAAACAAGAAAAATTTGGACCACCTAAAAGAAATTCTCCGTGATCAGGAATGGGATGAAATCATAAATACAGAAAATGTAAACACAGCGTACAAAAAACTTAGTGGCATCCTCACCTCAGCAATGAACACAGCCTGCCCTTACAAAAAGTCTAGATCCAAACAGAGGCATAACTTTAGAAGCATGTCAGACCCTGTTGCTAGCAGACTTCAAAAAGACTTTCTTGAGGCTCTTGAGCAAGAAAAATTAAGACCTGGGGTTGTGGCAAAAAGATTAACAGCAGAAAGGAAAAAAGCATACGATTTGAGATTGAAATTTTGTAGAAGACAAGCAACTGCCAACTTTATTAACAATGCTGATAACAAGCCTAAAGCGATCTGGGACACCATAAACAGTGAACGACAAAAAAAATGCACGGAATCAGCAATTGAACTGGAAGTGACGGAAAGAAAACTCAGAATCCACTCCAAATAGCAGAACACCTAAATACTTATTTCACAACTGTAGCGGAGAAAACACTGAAAGAAGCCGGTCAAAATCTTGACCTCACTGACAACCAAATGGACATAATCAACAATGTTTCTGATTTTAAGTTCGAAATGACAAATCTAACCGAGGTTGAAAAAACTATTCTTTCACTGAAATCAAAACCCTCAGCTGAAATTGACGATATATCATCCACTGTATTGAAATATATAGTCGAAGAAATCAGGCTTCCATTGACAAACATAATTAACAAGTCTCTCTTACAAGGCATTTTTCCAGACGATCTTAAAGTAGCTAAGGTTATCCCGATAAATAAACAAAAGACATGCAAAGATGCAAGTGATTATAAACCTATATCTCTTATTCCTACGATTTCTAAAATAATTGAAAAAATTGTTTTAACAAGATTGATGAGACACCTCTTTTCTAACAATCTCTTATCTGAACACCAACACGGCTTCCCTACAGCCATCATAAGTTTTGTTGAAGGTGTAATAGACCAGTTGGAAGAAGGAAACTTGACCACAGCTTTGTTCTTAGATTTTTCTAAAGCATTTGACAGTCTGGGACATAACTTACTCATTAAAAAGCTTAAAACATTGGGAATTCACAATACAGAAGAAAGCTGGTTTTCAAGCTACTTGAAAAATAGAACTCAATTGGTTGAGATCAAATATACAGTGAACAACACAACTTACCATGCAAGATCTGATCAACTTCCTATCAGTAGAGGGGTTCCTCAAGGATCCGTCCTTGGAACAGTACTCTATATACTGTTCACTAATGACTTACCCAATCACCTCAGTGAGTATGCCTCTTCTACAATGTATGCAGACGATACTGCTTTGATGTTGGCAGAAAAGCAACCTGATAATTTAGACTGTAAGGCCTTCATTGCTTTAAATGTAGCCAAACAATACTGTCATGTTAACAACTTGGCACTAAACGAAGGAAAAACAAAGCAAGCACTGTTTGGTAGAGCACAAAATGAAAATGTTGGACTCCCGATGTTAGAGGTGAAGGAAGAAACTAAGTACTTGGGAATTATTGTAGACAGTGCTCTATCTTGGACACCTCATGTTGATTTGGTCTGCAACAAATTGAGTACTGCCCTGTATGTGCTCAAAAGAGTTAGAGCTGTCACAGACCTCGCAACAGCTAAAGTTGCTTATTTCTCACTATTTGAATCCCACATAAGATATGGACTGCTTGTTTGGGGTGGATCAATTGCAGGAAATCTGAATAGAGTCCTAATAATGCAGAAAAAGGCTGTGAGAGTGCTAGCAAGCTTGGGACCAAGAGACACTTGTAGAAGTGCCTTTAAACCCTTACCGCGCGATGCACTCAAACGCTGAGTGAGGTTCACATGTTACTGAAACGCTGTGAACTCAGATGCTGAGTGCATTCAGTTTATTGGCTACAAATGACGTGTTGTTTACAACAAACGTGCTAGAACGAAGGGGAAGGTTGATTTATGGCCTGGGCAACCCAACACGTGGACACGGACCGTTCCTTGTCGACAGACAAAATATTATTTATTGTTTTTGTGTCTGGTAGCTTCACGGCGACACTCCAGGTAGCGCTGGTTGACTCAGGGTCTGCGTGCGTGTACTGCCAGCCGTCAGTCACTTGTATCTCGCTTTCAACTACGGATCGTTGCTTACTCGTTTTCTATTTTATTCAGTTACAATATTTTTTTAGTGTACAAAGACATTTTTATAGTAGTGTTTATTTGTAGTGTGATGTAGTTTATGTGTTATAATAATGGTTATTTAGTATCAGTTAGTTTTTATTAGTATTAGTGTTTCTTTTTGTGAAAATATGGCGAATCCAGACGATCCGGAGTTTGATAGTTTTGTTGAGGGGATAATGGACACATCCTTTTCGAGTGCTTTTTATCCAAATGAACCAGAAGATTTCCGATATGGACGATGTGATTTTGCACAATATAACTAACAGTGACACAGACAGTGAAAGTGGTGTTCCAAATGAAGGATTACCAAGTACTAGTGGCGGTAATCAAAATAATGAACGGATTACCAGGTATGTCAACTTTCATGAGGAACTATAGGCCTATTCCCACAAATGATAATGAATGGATAGATATAACCAATTTCGATCAAGGACCTTCTACTACTATATTCCGATTTTATAGTGTAAATACTGGGCCTAACTTGCCCACCAGCTTTGATCATAAGACAAAACCAATGGACTATTTTGCTTTATTTTTTAATGATGACTTGTTAAAATACATTTGTGATGAGACTAACTATTTTGCTAATACAAAAAAAAAAACGTTTGTTGTCACCAAATTCTCGCCTACAAAAATGGACAGACATATCTGAAGTAGATTTGAAAGCTTTCTTAGGAGTTATCATCAACAATGGGCCTTTTAACTATGTCTAATATAAATAATTATTTCTCTACTAAGTGGGTTTTAAGAAAGCGGATGCCATTTTTCAGCGATGTGTTTTCTAAGGACGAGTTTCTCAATATATTTTGGAACATCCCATTTTAAAACCACAACGAAAACGCAACTACCAAGAGATAAAGGGTTTCTTGTGAGACCTATTATTGATCATATAAAGAAAAATGTGTCAATTGTTTTATAATCCAACTAATTCCGTAGCTATTGATTGAAAGCACAGTTTCCTTCAAGGGAAATATTAGTTTCAAGGTTTATAACCCTCAGAAACCTATAAAAATTTGGAATGAAACTTTTTGTTGTCTCAGACTGTGATAACGGTTATGTTTATAATTTCATTCCATATTTTGGAAAAGAAACCTTGATTTCTGGTTCAAATCTATTGAAAACCACTCAAATTGTGAAAGTTTCTCAGTGATTCTGTAATCTATAAAGATGTAACTAATCCCAAACGCGGTCTTCATGTATATACCGACCGCTACTATACAAGTCCGGAATTAGCCGCAGAGCTATTGAAAACTCATTGCCATCTCACGGGCACTGTAATGACGCATAGGGTTGGAATGCCACGTGGAACTCAAAGAAAAATATAAAAAAATGAAAAAAGGTGATTTATTTTCGTACCGAAAAGGAGACACCTTAGTTGTGAGTTGGAGGGACAAGAGAGTTGTTTTACCATGCTCAGCACTAAGAGCAAAGGAGCAAACACGATATGACAATTTGCTCCAAGTAAATGGCCCAATCAACCTCCAATACCAAAACCTAATGTCGTCCTAGATTATACAAAGCACATGGGTTGAGTGCTGTTGATAGAAGTGACCACTTCATATCCAATTACCAATTCATGCGCAAAACAAAGAAGTGGTAAAGGAAAATATTTTTCTGGCTACTAGAAGTAGCAATTGTAAACTCTTATTTGTTGTGTAAGAGTATACAAACTACACACGGGCCGAAGACCAATGTCACATGAGGAATTCAGGGAGAGCCTTGTTGAAGATCTTGTGGCAGAGAAGGCAAGTCTGCGGAGAGAGAAGAGACGACGGCGCGCGCCAGCTGGGCCCCTTCACGAGCGGCTAAGTGGGCGGCATTTCCCATCAAAGGCAGAAAAAAGGAGAAGGTGTGTTGTTTGTATGCAGAACGACATAGACGTGACACACCATATTTTCTGCAAAACATGCACATCAACCCCAGCACTTCATGTAGAAGACTGTTTTGAAGCATATTATACAAAAGAAAATTTTTAGGTAAAATTTTGATTTTTTTATTTACAAATATGTATATATAATTTTGCTAATACAACATTATAATAAGAATTTTATTAATTTTTGTTTTATTTTAACATTACAGAACCTAAAACCAAAAACATAGCTTTTAAAATTTAAAATTTGTATTTTTTTTACACAAGTTTCAGCTTTTTGGGTACATTTAGCATTTGAGTGCATAGCGCGGTAAGGGTTAAAGACCTTGGTATCCAAACTGTTACTGCCTTGTTTATCTTTCAGTCCATCATTCACATTCACACAAGCAATGCTGAACGATTCATTGACATCCATACCCACAACACCAGAAACGCAGTAAATTTCAACCTTCAATCTCACAGACCTGCAATGTTTGCCAAAAAAACCTTCCTATGCAGGAGCAAAATTTTTCAATCTACTGCCAAGACATCTCAAAGAAGAGAAGAGACTATTGCCATTCAGGAAACGTGTCACCACCTGGCTGGCCGACAAGACATTCTACTCCGTTGAAGAATTTTCAAATTGGAGAGATTTGTCAACCTAATTTATAATTACTTACTATAATAATTTATGTATTGACACATATTCTGTACTCTACGTTCACGAATAAAGTTTGCTTTGACTTTGACACTTATGGGAAATCTGTAAACCATTTAATTAAAATTGATCACTATTGCATTAGAACTTTAATTAACTATCTTACAAATTTTAATTAATTGAAATGACAGATGAAATTAGGCCTGATATATTAGTTATTATTTAACATAAAATATGTCCTTTATTTGAAATTTGTTATTGACGATGGAAGATTTGAAAGGATTGCAGGATTTTGGGCATTTGCCATCATTGTAGATTACAAAATGTATAACACAACGTTTCGAGGATTGGAATCTATCCTCTTCATCATGTGAGGGAGGTATTCATACATGCAAAAATAAAGAACAGAAAGAAGTAAAGAAGGGAAAGAAAAGGGTTCAAACATAACCAAAAGATGCTCAGAGTCCAGCCCAGGCTTTGTCACTACACAGGGTGCAAGTCCTGAGCACAAATCACAAGTACGAGGATCACAATCACACATCACACTAGCACAGGCTACAGTGGGATACTAACAAGAGTGTTGGTCTTGGCTCTTTCATCGGTAGGACAATTGAGAATGAAATGAGCTTATATGTAAAATTTTGCATGCAATTTCAGTGAAACCTGTTACAACATGTGGTGTGGTGTAGTTCTACCTTGTACCTATGTAAGTCAACACATGTAATACACAACAAATACAATTTTAGTGGATAGCTCTAATTAAAGCAAGCGAAAGGCTATTTCTTACCCTACACTTCTTGTAGAGCAGAAGTTGCTCGCTCCCCAAGAATGGACCATAGCTCTTTGTTCCTTTGTTAATGTAGGAGAAAGTTCTAGAGCTGCAAAATCATGAAAAATAAATAGTTTAATTAATCTTAATACATTCATAAGCACACACATTATTAATTTGAATTTTTCATCACAAAATATGTTAACTGTTTCAATGGTAAGAATTTTGGCTTTAATTTTAAATAAAATTCTTGCTGATTTGGTTATCAGGCTTTATAAAATGTTAGTGAAATATACATGACAACATTCATAAATTAAAAAATGCATTTAGTTGCCAAATAGATTGTAGACCTATGGGATAATAAATGTTTATTTATTGTCCACATGCGAATACATATCATATAAAACAGGACATTTTTCATAGTATAAGAGTTATTAAAATGAAAACAACTACAAATGCAAATAATGTTTATTGTATTATGGCTTACAACATTAATAAAGTCTAATAAATACAGCAATTATGCCTTTTCATGATTCAGATACTTTAATTCTAATTTAAATAATAAAATTGTTTCATCAATGCTTATTTCATTGAGCATAATACACCAATATATATTGAATACAACAATATGCTAGACACCATATAAATACAGTATACAGTATGATGTAAAGACAATAGTTAATATACTTTCAGAAAGGGGAAAGACATAGAATATTTACTCCAGCTGTTATCTAAACAATCTTTAACAGAATAAAAACATTTGTATTACCCAACTTTGAGACATGTTTTAAAATGTTGCCTACGACTACAGGTCGCAATATAAAAATGGGTGTTACACCAAACCATCTAAGTTTTATCCTATAAGAACTATGAAAAATAAGCAAGGGCATTATATAGACAATATTAACAAAATATTAATCCCCGAGACATTCCGCAATGAAAACATATCCAAAGTAAATGTAGCTAGTGTGACAGATTTTATCAAGCTTTATCCTTTAAAATCTATTTTTTAAATAGGAAAAACACAAAGTTGGTTTTCTCTCTAATTATTCCTTGCTCTATATTAAAATATCATGATTAACACAATCGAAAGCCCTGGACAGATCACACAGCATTCCCACAGACCAATGAAATCCATCCAGGGCCCAAAATGTAGTTAACATTTTCAGCACATAAATTTTGTATTAAAACTTTTTCTAAATAAAAATTGAGATTGTTGTAAAAAAGTTGTATTCAACAAGTTTTTTAATTTAAGTACAACTAGTTGGCAATTCTCCATATTAATGACATTATATTTGTGTGGAGAAGTTTTATTTCAGATCACTTTTGATTTTTCCAGGAAAAACCCCAGATCAAGGGAGTGAGACTGATTTATAAAATTATATAATGACGTTTGAATCAAATCTATGGCATATTAATTACAAACAAGGGTATTTCATCTCACTCTGAATCCGTTGCATGTTTCAAAGATAACATGGTTTCTTAAAAGGATGATCAACTACTACTGCAATAATTTAACTTGCTGAGTTTTACAATTGACCACCTTGAGAAAGGAGAACTAGTTACAGGTATTATGCTTGATTTAAGTAAGGCATTTGATTGCCTTAGCCATAACTTAATTTTAAACAAACTTAAAATCATACTGTAGGTATCTTGCTTTAAACTGGTTAAGGAGCTACCTTGAAGAACGCAGCCAATTGATTGAAGCCAAACATACAGAAAGAGGGCTAAATCATACTGTAAGATGTGTTTGTACAGAGTAATTGTGTTTGTAAGATGTGTTTTGTCAACTACAAAATGTGTTTGTATGCAGATGACTGTAACCTAGTTATATCTCATAAATCTCTAAACGAAATAGAAAATATAGCAAACCAAAATATGACATCAATATATAATTATTTTTGTGAAAAAAAAAAAAATGTGTCACTTAATGCAGATAAAACTAAGTATATTTCATTTTGTACACACAAAAATAAACTCAGTCCACAGCCAAAAATTGAGGTTCAAAACACACAAATAGAAAGAGTAGATGAAATTAAATTTTTAGGTTTGACATTGGATGAATGCTTAACTTGGGATGGTCACATACAGGTAATTCAAAGGAAAATATCTTCTGGTCTTTACGCATTGAAATCAATTTCAAAATATTGTAATCTGGAAACTTTAAAAATGGTTTATTACTCACATATTCACTCGCATATTTCTTTCGGTGTTGCTTTGTACGGAGCAACCAGTAATGCTAATTTGCAAAGTATTTTGCTGTTACAAAAAAAGGCTTTGAAGGTTATGTTAAATTTACAGAGACAGGAGTCAGTGAAACAAATATTTTCGGATTTAGGTATTTTAACTATTTATGGGCTTTACATTATGGACACGACATTAGAAGTAAGGAAAGCTAATTACAGCTTACCTAGATTAGGCACCTTCCATAACTATTCAACTAGACACCGTAATCAATTGGCAGCTCCACAGATTAATTTGCAGTTCACAAGGAAAAAACCAATAGTTGCAGGCATTAGATTTTACAATAATTTACCTAAAGGTATCTTAGCAATTGACAATTTTCAAAACTTTAAAAATAAGCTAAAGCAGTATTTGATCAGTAGACCACTTTATTCATTTGATGAGTTTTTTGTCTTTAGTTAGTAGCCTTAAGGACTGAAATGTAAAATACACAAAATAATCTTGTACATAATGATAACCGTTATAATGACCGATTTGTCATGGGCCTAGAATAAAAATTTTGTATATTGAGTAGGCATTATGCACCTTGTATTATCTTATGATACCATAGTTATTGTAATGTATGGTATATTGTAAACTGACGCCATTTTATGTTTGTTACATGTTATGTACAAATTATGAATAAAGTGAATTTGTATTGTATTGTATAGATCCAAGCAAGCCACTAGTTATAACCAGAGGTGTATCTCAAGGATCTGTCCTTGGCCCTGTGATGTTTATCTTATTCACAAACGACATGCCACAATACCTGAAAGGACTCTGTCATACGCTTATGTATGGAGATGACACCACCCTTCTGTCTTCAGGAAATTCTGCTGACCAACTGGCAGTAAGCTGATATTTAACACTGAATATGGCTTACCAATACTGCCACACAAAAACTAGTGGTTAATAGATCAAAGACAAACCAGTTAGCATTCGGCAGATGACAAAACCAAGTTCAAACTCTTACAGAAGTTGAAGTGAAACCACAGGCAAAATTTTTAGGTGTGACTATTGACGAAAATATGTCATGGACACATCATGTTGACATCCTGTGTAAGAAATTGAATACAAGCCTTTACATCTTAAAACAAAAAAAGCCATCAGCAACACTGCAATAACAAAATCAACATACATTGTCCTATTTGAAACAGAAATACGATATTGCATAGCTATCTGGGGAGGAACATCTTAAGGGAATCTACCAAGAATTCTACGTCTTCAAAAACAAAGCGATGAAAATTCTAAATTGCCTGCGACCAAGAGACACCTGCAGAGGATCTTTTACAGACCTCAGAATTATGACTGTGATATCCCTCTATATCCAGGAAGTTATATTACATGTTGATGGGCAAAAAACTTATCTCGACGACCTTCATGACTAATGCACCAAACATATGTATTATTATTAACTAAACTGACAGGCCTAATTTAAATACATCATGTAAAGAAACAATGTATTAGGCTTAAAACATACATTTTAAAAAGCTATAAGCTCATGGATATGTTAATATACATAAAACACAACTTACTTATTTTTTCTGGATTCTCCAAAAACTCAGTAAGCTCTTTATAGATGATAGCATCACTTATGTTAGTCATCTTTTCTTCTATATCTGTAACATTAAAAAGGACTACTTATAAGCCATCAGCAACACTGCAATAACAAAATCAACATACTTTGTCCTATTTGAAACACACATACGATCTTGCATAGCTATCTGGGGAGGAACATCTCAAGGGAACCTACCAAGAATTCTACGTCTTCAAAAACAAACGATGAGGATCCTAAATTGCCTGGGACCAAGAGACACCTGCAGAGGATCTTTTACAGACCTCAGAATTATAAGTGTGATATCCCTCTATATCCAGGAAATTATATTACATGTTGATGGGAAAAACTTATCTCGAGCAGCCGACCTTCATGACTAATGCACCAAACATGTGTATTATTATTAATTAAACTGACAGGCCTAATTTAAATACATAATGTAAAGAAACAATGTATTAGGCTTAAAACATACAATTAAAAAAAACTATAAGCTCATGGATATGTTAATATACATAAAACACAACTTACTTATTTTTTCTGGGTTCTCTAAAATCTCAGTAAGCTCTTTATTGATGATAGCATCACTTGTGTTAGTCATCTTTTCTTCTATATCTGTAACATTACAAAGGACTACTTATAAGCCATCAGCAACACTGCAATAACAAAATCAACATACTTTGTCCTATTTGAAACACACATACGATCTTGCATAGCTATCTGGGGAGGAACATCTCAAGGGAACCAACCAAGAATTCTATGTCTTCAAAAACAAACGATGAGGATCCTAAATTGCCTGGGACCAAGAGACACCTGCAGAGGATCTTTTACAGACCTCAGAATTATAACTGTGATATCCCTCTATATCCAGGAAATTATATTACATGTTGATGGGAAAAACTTATCTCGAGCAGCCGACCTTCATGACTAATGCACCAAACATGTGTATTATTATTAATTAAACTGACAGGCCTAATTTAAATACATAATGTAAAGAAACAATGTATTAGGCTTAAAACATACACTTTAAAAAAACTATAAGCTCATGGATATGTTAATATACATAAAACACAACTTACTTATTTTTTCTGGGTTCTCTAAAAACTCAGTAAGCTCTTTATTGATGATAGCATCACTTGTGTTAGTCATCTTTTCTTCTATATCTGTAACATTACAAAGGACTACTTATAAGCCATCAGCAACACTGCAATAACAAAATCAACATACTTTGTCCTATTTGAAACACACATACGATCTTGCATAGCTATCTGGGGAGGAACATCTCAAGGGAACCAACCAAGAATTCTACGTCTTCAAAAACAAACGATGAGGATCCTAAATTGCCTGGGACCAAGAGACACCTGCAGAGGATCTTTTACAGACCTCAGAATTATGACTGTGATATCCCTCTATATCCAGGAAGTTATATTACATGTTGATGGGAAAAACTTATCTCGAGCAGCCGACCTTCATGACTAATGCACCAAACATGTGTATTATTATTAATTAAACTGACAGGCCTAATTTAAATACATAATGTAAAGAAACAATGTATTAGGCTTAAAACATACATTTTAAAAAACTATAAGCTCATGGATATGTTAATATACATAAAACACAACTTACTTATTTTTTCTGGGTTCTCTAAAATCTCAGTAAACTCTTTATTGATGATAGCATCACTTGTGTTAGTCATCTTTTCTTCTATATCTGTAACATTACAAAGGACTACTTATAAGCCATCAGCAACACTGCAATAACAAAATCAACATACTTTGTCCTATTTGAAACACACATACGATCTTGCATAGCTATCTGGGGAGGAACATCTCAAGGGAACCAACCAAGAATTCTACGTCTTCAAAAACAAACGATGAGGATCCTAAATTGCCTGGGACCAAGAGACACCTGCAGAGGATCTTTTACAGACCTCAGAATTATGACTGTGATATCCCTCTATATCCAGGAAATTATATTACATGTTGATGGGAAAAACTTATCTCGAGCAGCCGACCTTCATGACTAATGCACCAAACATGTGTATTATTATTAATTAAACTGACAGGCCTAATTTAAATACATAATGTAAAGAAACAATGTATTAGGCTTAAAACATACGTTTAAAAAAAGTATAAGCTCATGGATATGTTAATATACATAAAATACAACTTACTTATTTTTTCTGGGTTCTCTAAAAACTCAGTAAGCTCTTTATTGATGATAGCATCACTTGTGTTAGTAATTTTTTCTTCTATATCTGTAACATTACAAAGGACTACTTATAAGCCATCAGCAACACTGCAATAACAAAATCAACATACTTTGTCCTATTTGAAACACACATACGATCTTGCATAGCTATCTGGGGAGGAACATCTCAAGGGAACCTACCAAGAATTCTACGTCTTCAAAAACAAACGATGAGGATCCTAAATTGCCTGGGACCAAGAGACACCTGCAGAGGATCTTTTACAGACCTCAGAATTATGACTGTGATATCCCTCTATATCCAGGAAGTTATATTACATGTTGATGGGAAAAACTTATCTCGAGCAGCCGACCTTCATGACTAATGCACCAAACATGTGTATTATTATTAATTAAACTGACAGGCCTAATTTAAATACATAATGTAAAGAAACAATGTATTAGTCTTAAAACATACATTTTAAAAAACTATAAGCTCATGGATATGTTAATATACATAAAACACAACTTACTTATTTTTTCTGGGTTCTCTAAAAACTCAGTAAACTCTTTATTGATGATAGCATCACTTGTGTTAGTCATCTTTTCTTCTATATCTGTAACATTACAAAGGACTACTTATAAGCCATCAGCAACACTGCAATAACAAAATCAACATACTTTGTCCTATTTGAAACACACATACGATCTTGCATAGCTATCTGGGGAGGAACATCTCAAGGGAACCAACCAAGAATTCTATGTCTTCAAAAACAAACGATGAGGATCCTAAATTGCCTGGGACCAAGAGACACCTGCAGAGGATCTTTTACAGACCTCAGAATTATAACTGTGATATCCCTCTATATCCAGGAAATTATATTACATGTTGATGGGAAAAACTTATCTCGAGCAGCCGACCTTCATGACTAATGCACCAAACATGTGTATTATTATTAATTAAACTGACAGGCCTAATTTAAATACATAATGTAAAGAAACAATGTATTAGGCTTAAAACATACACTTTAAAAAACTATAAGCTCATGGATATGTTAATATACATAAAACACAACTTACTTATTTTTTCTGGGTTCTCTAAAATCTCAGTAAGCTCTTTATTGATGATAGCATCACTTGTGTTAGTCATCTTTTCTTCTATATCTGTAACATTACAAAGGACTACTTATAAGCCATCAGCAACACTGCAATAACAAAATCAACATACTTTGTCCTATTTGAAACACACATACGATCTTGCATAGCTATCTGGGGAGGAACATCTCAAGGGAACCTACCAAGAATTCTACGTCTTCAAAAACAAACGATGAGGATTCTAAATTGCCTGGGACCAAGAGACACCTGCAGAGGATCTTTTACAGACCTCAGAATTATGACTGTGATATCCCTCTATATCCAGGAAGTTATATTACATGTTGATGGGAAAAACTTATCTCGAGCAGCCGACCTTCATGACTAATGCACCAAACATGTGTATTATTATTAATTAAACTGACAGGCCTAATTTAAATACATAATGTAAAGAAACAATGTATTAGGCTTAAAACATACATTTTAAAAAACTATAAGCTCATGGATATGTTAATATACATAAAACACAACTTACTTATTTTTTCTGGGTTCTCTAAAAACTCAGTAAGCTCTTTATTGATGGTAGCATCACTTGTGTTAGTCATCTTTTCTTCTATATCTGTAACATTACAAAGGACTACTTATATAGACATATACAAATAAATTTGGATAGATCTTTAGTATTCTGTATATATTTCAAGATTCCTTATACTATAATCCTCTCCTAGTCAAATTTCCATAACACATTTCAACACTGTGTAAATTCATTTTTCCACTGCAGGAGAAAACTTTATTTATTCACATTTTTCTAATTAAAACGATTTTAGTAAATCAAAATCGTTACAAGTCTTACATCATTGTAAAGTTAATTAAATTTTCATGTGATAGTATTATAAAAAACTATTTCACTTACAAGATTTAAATTTCAGCACAATTCTCATTATTTTCATTATTAAAGCTAAAAACTACAATTTTATGAAAACACTATATGCTGACTTAACAACAAGTTCACCTCTAATACAGTAATTTACACTAGTTTGGAAAATAATGAATGTGTATAAATGTTAAGATTTGTAAAATTTATTGATTAATTATTGTGTCTTACTTTTAAATTTATTGTGTTTTAAAAGTAAGAATGTGTTCGTTATCATGTTGTGTTGTTTTTAAATCAGGAAACTGATACTTAAATTAGAGCAGAGGTTACAAGGTTATTTGTAAGTTAGTAGGTTGTATGTAGGCCTACATACAAAATTTAAAATTATGGTTAGGTCAGGTTTGTCCATTTATTAAATTAATGAAAGTTATGGTTATGTCAGTTTCCATCATATCTTTCAGTTGTAAAAAATAACGGTTAAATCTGTTAGTGTTATTTTCAATTTGCTTTTATTCACAACCTACTGGTAAAGAACTGGAAGAGTGTTACTCACTTACACTGCAGACACTAGGAAGTTATGATTAGGTGAATTAACAATTTTATTTAATATTCCTTTTAACAAGAGACGAACTAATCCTTTTTAGCTTTATTTTTCCCATCCTCATGAACCTCTGGCTTGTGTAAGGATCTTATCAATCAATATAAGGGATAGGGGGTGGTAGTTAATATAGTATAACGTCAATTAGTACTGATAAAAAATGCAATAATCATAGTCAGGATTTGGACCCACATTTTCTCTAACTAAAATGCAAAGTCCAAGGCCTTAGACCACAAGGCCACAGGCTCCCACAATACTTGTTTGCTCTCCAAAGTTGCTTTTTCCCAGCTGGCACTGTTACCATCACTGCGGTGAAATGGTGCCAGAACCCGCACTTAAGGCTGAAGGCATTTGTGTCAGCCAGTATAAACAAAAAGTCATTTCTTGGGTAAAACTCTGCTGAATTAGCTATTATTGTTAAACCCTGCTGAATCCAAAGATAACATAATGGCTAACAACAGCACCAAACAATATGAATAATGGCTAAAAACAAGATGACATGATGCACAGTACAGATATAGAATAAAAGAAATGTGAGAAAATAGTAGTTCCACATTTCATGTTCTATACTGTAATTTATTATTTTCACCCCCTTAAACCTTATAATTGCTTTGTTCAAGAGGACAAGTGTAATAGGTAGTAACATAAAAATAATGATTTGCCACTACTTTAATAATGTTATATTTACCAAGCTAACAGCATCAATATAATGAATTATATCCCCGGCGATTAATATAATTAATACTGAATTACTACATGCCAAATGTGATAATATTTATTTAATCCACATTACCTAAAACAATCTAAATTTACTTTTAATGATTTCCTATGGCTATACGCTTTCATTTTCATAACAATTTTTAGGTGTTAACAAACCGTATAATGCAAAAAAATTAATAACATATTTGAAATTTAGCTTATATTCCAAATAGTCTATTGATCAATCTAGGGCCTCTCAAGCATTGCTGATCAGACATGTTAATGATCAAACCCTAATAATTTTTATATTTTACTAATAGGTACTATCTAGAGGAATGTTTTTGTTCATTACCATTAGTGTGAGGCATACACATATCTAGGATGATCAGATTGGGGGGGGGGGTTACCACTACTGGGGGATCTAGGGATAATCTCTACACCCTTTTCAAACTGGAGGTTGGATACCCTTCCCCAAAAAATGTTTAAATGTTATTATTCAAAATAATAAGTTTGACTGACTTCTGAGAGTATATTATTCTTCTATTATGGTCTACAAAAACGGATAAAACCTTTTTGAGACCATCAAATAAGAAAAATAGTAAGCTACAAATAAGATGGTATTTAAAGGGATTTGCAAAGGTTCTGTAAAATGGCTATATATCTTAAGAGCTGCAGGTCATATTTCTTTTACCTCCAGAATATTTTTTTTTATATTTTTTTTAACAGAAGTATTATTTGTATTACTCATAATAAGTATTGTAAACTAAAAATATTGGGATCTAAACCAACATTATTCTTATAGAGCAGGGGTTCCCAACCGGAATACTAAATTTAGTTCATTCAATTTTACAATCTGGATTTCCAAAATATTTTTCAAACTATTTCCAATTTATATCTCATGATAGTGTAAGAAGCACTCGCTCTGGTTCTCGTACCTTAAGAATGCCCCAACACAGGACTGTAGTATTTGATAGATCTTTTCAAGTGATGGGTTGTCGTCTGTGGAACTCCCTCCCCCCAGAAATCACTTCCATTGAGGGAGATCGGCGGTTTGTGGCGGCACTGAGACGTTTGTACCATGAACGGTTGGTCGGGGCGGGTCCGTCCTAGGGGTCTGTGGGTGTGGTGCTGGCATTGTGTGTGAGGAGTGTGAGTGAGTCAAAACTGCATATATATTATTTATTTCAAAAATATTCTTATTATATATTTATAAATTATTGTTATTAGGTATTAATTATAGTTTTTTGGTTCTTATTAAAAATGGAAGTTGTAATATTATTTTGTGTTATGATTGTATAATTATATTTTTATTTATTTTTATTTAGAAGTATCATATTTATAATTTTTTAGTGTTTAGATTAATGTTTAATTTAATGTATTTAGTAAGGTAGATTAGTTAATATTTGTTAATAATTATTGATCAGACAGGTTAAGTGTAAGAAAGGGCCATGAGGCCCTAACTTTGTCTGTTTAAATAAAGGAATTTTCATTTCATTTCATTTCATCCAGGGACCACAGGTGGTCTGTGAGAGTCTTGACATGGTCCGCAGAGGGTCCAGTACTATACAATGATAGATTGAATCATTCTACTGTATCAGTAAGTGCACTTACACCATACGTCAATTGTTGCAACAATTTTTCCTTACAGTGAATCATCAATATTCACGCAATGAGAATGTAATTGACCAAATTGAAACTGGAAAAATAGTATCTGCTATTTTCTTGGATCTAAGTAAAGCTTTCGACACACTGGGACATAATTTACTTCTTACTAAGCTGATGACTTTAGGAATCCAAGGCAATGCAATAAACTGGTTTAATAGTTATTTGAAGAACAGGACTCAACTAGTAGAGCTGAAATATACAGCTAATAACACAGTTTACCATGCTAGGTCAAAACCCCTCAATATAACAAGAGGGGTCCCTCAAGGCTCAGTACTGGGTCCAGTATTGTATGTATTGGTAACAAATGACCTCCCAGATTACCTAAAGGAGCAAGCCCACACCACAATGTACGCTGATGACACAGCTCTTATACTTGCTGAAAAAGGCCCTAATGATTTAGATTGTCAGGCCTTCATTGCTTTCAATATGGCAAAACAATATTGTCAAGAGAACGATCTTGCACTAAATGACAGCAAAACTAAACAAATCCTGTTTACAAGAGCTGCAAACTTAACCGAGGGGTTGCCAATGGTGGAAGTAGAGGACGAGACCAAATACCTAGGAGTGATCATTGACCAACATCTGTCCTGGACCCCTCATGTGGACATGGTGTGCAGGAAACTGAGTACTGCCCTGTATGTTGTAAAAAGAATAAGGTCTGTTGCAGATCTGTCAACGGCCAGGGTTGCTTATTTTGCCCTATTTGAGTCTGTTGTGAGGTATGGTTTGATAATATGGGGAGGGTCAAGTATAGGAAATATGACTAAAGTTCTAAAACTTCAAAAGAAAGCGGTAAGAATATTGGCAGGTCTAAATCATCTTGACTCGTGCAGAAGTGCTTTCAAAGACCTTGGAATTCAGACAGTGGTGGCTCTTTACATACAACAAACCATTCTACATGTATTTAACACTGATTACAATAGACTGGGCGAAATTCATTCATATGGAACCCGCAATGTGACAGACTTCGTCTTACAACCTCATCGACTCACCATGACTACCAAGAAGCCATCTTATGCAGGTGCAAAATTTTACAATCTCCTACCAAGACACCTCAAGAGTATAACAAGAGAGTCAGCGTTGAAGAGGAATCTCAGTGCATGGCTTGCTGACAGGACGTTTTACTCCATCGAGGAATTTTTAAACTGGACATGACATTTTTATCTTGATCTATGTTTTAAACTAGATAAAATTTTTACATACATATTGACACATATTCTGTACTCGATGTATATGAATAAAGTTCTCTTTGATTGATTGATTGAATGTGCAGTATGTATAATTATTTCAGTAAGAACAAGCGATATCAGTGCAGTATGAATGATTTAGGAAGATTTTAGATAGTCTATATTTTTAACTTTTATTTGTATTGTGTGATAATTACAAGGGCTGTCCAGAAAGTAATAGATGTTTTAACATGGCACAGCAATGGCCAGGACTAACACCATCGTCTTGGCGTTAGTGTTCCTACACTCAGTACGCAACCGTGTTCCTACACTCAGTACGCAACCAGCCATGGTAGATTGTGCATCTGCCTATTATCTTTTGTATACAGTGGAGTTTTGAAATGAGTGCTCCATTTGAAAATCCCACCAGTTGAGAGTGTGATTTGTAATAAGCGTTGGGAGGTCATCGATCTTATTGTAACTGGCAACGAGACTTGGGTAATGCAAATCAAATGTAAATCAAAATGTCAGTCGATGGAATGGGGGCATACGCATTTACCCAAAAAACAGAGGAAGTGTCTACAAATGCTGTCACCAAGAAAAATCATGGCTACTGTGTTTTGGGATGTTCAGGGAATGATTCTTGTTTTCTTGAATGTGGCCAAACTGTCAACTGAGAGAGATATTGCCAAACACTCCGAAACTTAAGATGCACAAAAACAAGTGTCGGGGAAAACACTATAAAGTTTTATTTCTCAACGACAACGCTCGTTCACACATGTCTAATCGTACCCAAAGAGCTCTTAGATGAGAAATTTTCAATCATCCACTGTACAGCTCAGATTTAACCCCAAATTACTACCAACTCTTCCCAGTGGTAAAGACGTGGCTCGCTATGCAAAGATTTGACACTGATGCTGAACTGCATGCCAGTGGTTGAACTCGCTGGCAGCAGATTTCTACAAAGTATTGAAAAGCTTGTACCATGTTATTAAAAATGTCTTAATTTAAACAGTGATTATGTGGAAAAATAGCCTGAGTAAACCTTTAAAATGTAAATTATGAAAATTTTTATTTTAACTTCGTTAATATTTAAAAACGTCTTACTTTCTGGGCAGCCCTTGTATTATGTCTCCTTGTGTTTTGGCTACCTGTTAAAATGGCTACTAAATGTTAATGTGACGACCCCAGCATATAGTTCTGAGGACCAGACCGGTAACATCGTATGCGGTCTTAATCAGCCAATTTAAAATATTAATTATCAGTAATATATTTTATTTTTATTCAGCATAACATTTAATTGTAGTAACAAGTAATGAATATATGCAGCCAGACTTATTAGGTTAAGCAGTGCAGGTGGAGGAAGATATATATTTTAATTCAGCACATGAATTGTAAGTCCAAGTCTGTCAGCAGTAAGCCTGGTAATTTTTCCATACCCAGAGCAGCTGCGCAGTTACTGGGTGGTAAACAGGCAGGAATTTGCTGAGGTAGCGTCTGGAACAACGCTGCTCCCTGGAGTTCGTTGTTCTGAGTCGCAGTCGTGCCAGGGTTTTTGAACGCGTCAAGCTCGCGTGAAATCGCTCTCTCTCCCGTTCTAAATTTGTAATTGTTGTTCAACTGATTCTAAATTATGCAATAAAATTCAAATTGTTTTCGCAATAAACTAAATTGTTTTATTTGGCCAACCGAGGAGAGAATTTTTATTACAGCAACCTGGGCTAGTTTCCATCACCGTGTCCGAATTAGAACCCGAGAACTTTTTAAATTAAATTACGTGTGGTCGTCACGCCACATATTTGGTGTCAGGTGTGGGGAGTTGGTAAAATTCTGTGGGGTATAGTTCTGCAGTTGGTCGAGTTCTGTGGGGTTGAGTGTTTCTTTGAAGAAATTCGAAAAGTTGGTGCAAGAAGCCGGGACAGGGACAAGGATGATGGGTAAGTAATTTTTGTTCTGCCAATATAATAATGCTAGCCTAGAAACTGTTTATAAAAACCCTAATATTTGAAATTGTTTGAAATCACGAGGTGACTAAGTCAAAGATAATTTAATGTTTTAAATTTAAAACTAATTAAAAACTTGTTTTGATTAATTTTTATAATTTTTACTGAATTTTAAAGTAATACTTGTAATAGAGACGCCATATTGGCTGAGAACAATAGACGCTAATAGTCCGCCATACTTGGTAAGCTCCCACAATTCCATTCGACATTACTAACTAGTTATATTCTTTGTTAGGCATTCGGTTGTCGATTACTTGAATCTCGACAATCGTTATTTCGGTAGTTGTGAATAATTGAGTAGTTATTCGGTATTACTTTGTTTTGATTGGACTAGTCCCTCAGTAATTCAATTCTTATACCTAATATTGATCAAAAATAAACGTACACTCTAAGGTTTTAATGTACTGATTTAACTGGTAGTTAAAACTGATTAACCTAAATTAACTGCTTCTAAAAACTAACTTAATTATACAAATTAGTTGATAAACTAACCTTTCTGACTTGGTTAGGCTAACTCAAAGGTACCGGTACAGGGCAGGAGGCTAACCACGTTGTGAGAGAAGGAAGATAAGGGGTAGTAGTCATTAAAGGGAAGTGAAATAAAATTATAAATTTAAATATTTTTGAAAAATTAAAGTTGGACTTGGCTATATTTTGTTGAAACTTTGGGAACTTGTTCATCTGATGATAGTTAAATTGTAATTAAACTTTAACTTTTGGTTAACTTTAAAGTTTTGACTTTTGATTTTTTTTTATTATGTTTTAAATTCTTCCTCTCGTCCGTGGTGGAACCAGCAAACCCTGATTGAGTTAGTTTGCTAAGTTTATTTACAGGCACGAAGAAAGAAGATTAAATTTTGTGGAATAGGTTTCGACATTCGTGATGAAATTGTATGATGAATTGAGTGATAGTTAAAAGGTATTTTAAATATTTTTGGGTAATTTGAAGGAAAAGTAAATATTGAAATATTGGAATTATTCTTTGCTCAGACATAGTAGGTTGTCTTGATTTAGAATAAATCGTGGTGTAACTTCGTATTTGATTAGTGTTCAGGACTTAGACAAAAAGTGGATTGATTAGAGCTGAATTGAAATTTGATTGATTGATTGCAAGTCGATAAACTAAAATTATTTCTTGATTTTAATTACTTTTCACAAACGAGAGAGAGCACATAATTATTTAATTGAAAATTTAATTGAGAAAAAATCTTTTAAAATTATTTTTGGAAAACTAAGTTGGGACTTGTCCACTTTTTTGGAAGTAATGTGTGCCTGAACTGATTGACAATGGCTGGTCGCGTTAGTATTGGAGGGCAGGAAATGGACCTCCAGGAAGCCATTGATGCGGTAAACTGAACGGTTGGAGACTCTTGGTCATGCTAGGTTGGATCGAAGTGACCACCTGAACACCATGTTGGAGGAAACTTTGCGAGGTCATACAGAACGACCTATGTTCGACATGGTAGGCTCGATCACTCCCTTTGATGGAGGAAAGCCGGAGGCTGTTCTCCACTTCTTTGAGAGAGTATCGACAATGTCGAGTGAATTAAGTCATTGGGGAAAACGACGAAAAAATTAAGGGTTGCTAAATTGAGATTGGCTGGAACCGCCTTGAGTTTTTATTCGATCGGAGGATCAAGGCCGGTTGAGTACTTATGCGGGATTTAAAGAAGTTTTGACACAACGGTTTTAGTGACAAAGCTCCGAAAGATTGTTACTTCCAGCAGTTGTCTGTAATACAGCAACGGAGGGGTGAAACGATTGAAGCTTTTGCTGATCGAGTGCGGACATTAAATGAAAAGACAGTGCGGAGTCACTGCAAATCCAGAAGTTAATGCTGCACTAAGGGAAGAAGCCGATCGTAGAGCTTTGGATGCTTTTACCCGAGGTCTTATTGGACACGTTGGTGATCAGACGAGACTAAAATTCCTACTAACATCCGAGAAGCCGTCACTACAGCGGGTGGCAATTGATCACATTTTGAAGCAATCGAAAGATCCGTCTCGCGCTACAGATGAACGGAAGGTTTTTCAAACTGACCTTGTTTGTTATCGGTGCCATAATCCGGGGCACACGTCTCCGTGAGTGTCGGGGACAATAGGGGATTTAGTAGACCCACAGTAATGACTTGAGGTGCTGGCGATGTAATAAGCCAGGGCACAGACAAAAGGATTGTCGCGTAAAACTTCCAACCAGCACTCCTAGTGCTAGTCAGTCGGGAAACGGGGCAGGGCCAGTGGAGTCGCCGCCACCCGTCCCCGAGAGTAAATGAGCCACAACCGCAGGCCAAGGCGACGAAAAGAAATGTAACGACTGGAAAGAACACTTGTGAACCTAGAGTAGGAGCCTTAGTTAAGAGTCGTGAAAACCGCCCGAGTAGATAAAGAAATACGAATAGTTTCCGGTTGTGAAAGATTTAGCCGAGGAACTAGTTGCCATGGGGCGTGTGGATAATGCCGAGGGGAAGATATTAATTGATACCGGTGCTCAGGTGTCGCTCATCAAAACGTGGAGCCGCTGTAGCTCCGATGACAAAGCCTGACTTGATTATCCGGGGAATTTCAGGACGAACTCTGAAGATTTACGGCAGACAAAAAGTGACTTTGATGTTAAAGCCGCCGGGTGTGCCGGTGAAAGGGAACTTTGTTGTGAGTACCTACCCCGTGGGTATTTAGCCGTGTTAGGTTGTGATATTCTGAAAGAGGGAAGTGCATCGATAGACATCACGGAAGGTGTTCTCCGTATGTCTGGAAATGACATTTGGTTAAATCGGTTGCACAAGGGTGAGAGTGTCCCCGATTCAGGTAGGCAAGTAGTTGCGCCGCGCCACAAAAAGGCACAGGCCCCTACTACGAAACCTGAGGTTGTCCGAGTGGCTAAACGCCAGGACAGTTGTATAGAGAATTACGTGTATAACGCAAAAAGATGTCACACGATACCCGCGCGGAGTGAGAAACTGGTTCAGTTGAAGTTAAGCAAATTTGGATCTAACGACTAATGATAATCTGGAGGGTTCGGATGTAGTGGTCGAACCAGTGGGTCTTACCATACAGGGCGTGTATTTGGCACGAGTATTAACGAAAATAGTGAACACATAAATGTTGGGCGAAGGGCTGTGAATGTAAGTGGAGAAGAAAGTATCCCTTACGGTAAATTCTAAATTTGGAATCAGTTAGTAACGATACGATAGATAAGGTCAAACGTAAGATAGTCTTGATAGCGGATAGTCACGGTCGCGGAATTACAGCAGTTATTAGAAGAGAGGTTGCCAGGGAACTTTGAGCTTCAGTTCGTGGTTTGTACCTAATGGTAAGCTTAAAGATGCGATGAGTAATCTTAAAAGAGAGATTGCACAGCTGACTCAGGGTGATACGGTACTGGTGATGGCAGGAACCCAACGACGTGGATAGAGGTGCTCCTTACTCGCGCACCCTATACAACAAGCCTTTCAAGCAATACCTAATAAGTGGGATGCTCGCATTGTAATTATGGGAATTCATGATAGGTTCGACAAGAATGTAATAGGAGATCTGAAGAGAGCGAATGATCTACTTAGATCCTTCGTAAAAGGAACCAATTCGGAGGGACGGGGAAGGATGTCCTTCTGTGAGATGCGAGGAAGGTTTGCTAGGCGCTTGTATACCAAGCATGGGCTACACCTCAATGAAGAGGGAAAGCTGAAACTCGCAGAGTTGATGCGGAAGACCATCTTGGATGATGTAGATGTGACAAACGAAGCGAGTAGGACTAGCTATCAAAGAAGACGAATCGTTTGATAAATGTGTAGATGAAAAACTTAGCCATTTGAGACTACCCGAGCGACAAGAGGTTAAAAGAGTACTAGAGGAATACAGGGACGTGTTTGCGCATAGTGAGGCCCAGCCTCTGCAATGCACATCGGCCGTAAAACACGTTATCCATACGGGAAATGCTGCGCCGATTTTATAAAGAAAGCTTATCGGGTTCCATTTTCATCAGAAAACCCATAGTAGATGAGTTGATTAAAGACCAACTGGACAAGGGGATAATAACTCCTAGTCATAGCCCGTGGGCGTCGCCTGTAGTCATCGTCCCGAAGAAATCTGTGGATGGCAGTAAGAAATATCGTTTCTGCGTAGACTTTAGAGCAGTCAACGCTGTGACTGTACCTGATGTATATCCTCTACCCAACATCGCCGAGACACTTGACTCGCTGGGAGGTTGTACCATGTATACTACACTTGACTTGAGAAGTGGTTATCATCAGATTATGGTAGATGAGGAAAGTCGACCGAAAACTGCCTTTAATGTGCCAGGAGGTCACTATGAGTATCTACGTATGCCCTTTGGACTGTCTACGGCGCCTGCAACATTTCAGTGCCTGATGGATTCAGTTCTTATGGATTAAAAGGGGAAAAGTGTTTAGTGTATCTGGACGATATTATCTTGTTCTCGAAAGATTTGGCTTCGCATTTGTCGCATTTTAAGTGAAGTGTTGAGTAAGCTACGTGATGTGAATTTGAGCGTGCAACTCAGTAAATGTAAATTTGCAGTAGGCGAGGTTAACTACCTGGGTCATGTAATAAATGGCCATGGTGTAGAACCCGACCCAGGAAAGGTTAAGGCTGTAGAGGGATTCCCTGTACCTAAGACTGTAAAAGATGTACGGTCCTTTTTAGGTTTGGCCGGATATTACCGCCGGTTCATAGAAGGCTTTGCTGCCATTGGGAAAACCTCTTTTTGACTTAACCAAGCAAGGGGAAGGATTTCGATTTTGGGATCAAGAGTGCCAAACTGCGTTTGAGACACTTAAGCAGAAGCTAGTCTCATCACCAGTGTTGGTCTTCCCCGATTTCAGTAAGCCGTTCACCTTGGCTACTGATGCCAGTATTGACGCTCTAGGGGCTGTATTGTCCCAAGAAGTAGAAGAGAAAGAACATCCAGTCGCGTACGCTTCTCGCACTCTTTTTCCTGCCTGAAAGGAATTATTCTACGACCGAAAGAGAACTGCTAGGTTTAGTAAGGGCTACAAAGTATTTTAGATGTTATTTGTTAGGCCGTGAATTTAAGGCTGTGACAGATCACGCAGCACTAAAGTGGATGTTATCTTTGAAAGATCCAAGTAGTAGACTAATGAGGTGGGCGTTGAGGCTTGCTGAGTTCACTTACACCGTGGAACACAAGCCGGGAAAGAGACATACCAACGCTGATGCTCTCAGTAGAGCTATGTGCGCAGCTACTCGCAGGGACGAGCTCCCTGTGGTTGACCTAGCCACACTGCGTGAGCATCAAAAGAATGATCCTCATTGTCAAGAGTTAAGGAAGGCCACGTGTTTTAAGTTGAGCCCAGAAAAAAATCCTGTACAGAGTGAGCGGAGGTGACAAGAAGATTGTGGTCCCCTCATCTCTTACTCGTGAGGTGATCAGATTGAACCATGACCTGCCAACGACGGGACATGCAGCGGTGGCTAAGACGTTAGACCGTATTAAGGCAAAATTCTGGTGGAAGGGCATGGATAAGGACGTATTTAGACTATGTGCGTTCGTGCCACAGTTGTAGTCAACGAACCAACTATGGAAAGGCAAAGGCCCCCCTTGGAACGTTGTTTAACGAGCCCAAGGTTCCTTTCGAAGTAGTGGCAGCCGACATAGTAGGGCCCTTGCCCATCAGTGAGTCGAGAAACGTGTACATCTTGAGTGTGATGGATCATTTCACACGGTATTGTGAATTTATACCACTGCCTGACCAAACAGCAGACCAGGTGGCTCGAGCTCTAGTGCAGAGAGTGATTACTAAGTTTGTGGTGTTCCCAAGGCTTTGATTACAGATCAAGGGGCAAAACTTTACCTCTGACCTGATCAAACAGTTGTGCAAATTCTTGCACATCAGGAAAATCCAGACTACAGGGTTTCACCCACAGAGTAATGGTCGGCTAGAGAGAGTACACGCGACTATTGCCAAAATGCTTAGTCACTTTGTGAACCGTCATCAGACTGATTGGGATGAATATCTCCCATATATAACTATGGCTTATAACAGTCAAAAGCCATGAGGCTACGGGAGGATTTTTCACCGTACGAAATGTTGTTTGGGCGAAAAATGGAAGCTCCTATGGAGGGTGACTTGACTATCACAGAAGATAACGAAGTATTTTGGTGACCATGTAGAGACTCTGCGCGCGAAAGTTAAAGGAAACCCATGAAGTTGCTGCGCGACGTAAGGCATTGGCCAGGGCCAAGTATGAAAGGCAGTACAACAAGAAAGTGAAGGATTCGTTGTACGAGGAAGGCCAGTACGTTCTGCTGCACGTGCCGAGTATCGGACGTCACAGAGTGAAGAAAGAAACTGTCAAACTATGGAAGGGTCCCTACAGGATAGTCAAGGTGTTATCGTTGTTGAATTTAGTTTTGAAAGTGAGAAATAGAGAAATCGTGGTTCACGTAAATCGAGTAAACCCGTACGTGAGTAGAACCAAGGTGAACCAGGTGCCGGAAGTGCACGTTGACGACGATGTTGGCGATATCGAGATTCCAGACTGAATATCTGTATTGGTGAGGGGAACACCATCAGCAGATGATGGTATCCCTGTACCAAGTGTTGGCACACCTCGTACGGGAAATAGGTTGCCACGTGTAAAAAGGAGGCCAGCACGCCTCGAAGACTATGTGCCATAGTTGGGAATTATATCGGTGGTGCTTTGACAAGTGGGAAGTGCTTGACATGCTTATGGGACTGGTGTTTCGTGTTGTAAAGGTTAAAACTCGATATAAATTTGAAGTTCTGTTTTAGGATTGATTTTTCTAATCCTGGGAGTAGTAAGCTGCTTCCAGCAAGGGGTCATATTTGAAGGAGGCAGAGATGTGCTGCTGACGGACAGCCATTGGAGGGTCACGTTGCAGTACAACTTGACGCAGATTGAAGAGGAATCCCGAAATCTAAGTATCTTGGTAACTGAGGTAAAGAATCATTTTAATACATTTTTCGAAGATCTACTTAATGAAAAATATGAGTTCACACTCTCCATTAATTCAATTGGAAGCCGGATTTCGTTACGAATTTGTGCTATTACAGCAGTCAGTTAGTGAATACCTAAATGAAATTGATGATCTAATAAAACTGTTACCACAAAGACGTGGAAAACGAGGTTTAGTTAGATGCAGGAGGTCATGTGTTAAAGTTTCTGTTTGGTACACTTGAGAATAGCGATTTAGAAATTATTGATGGAAAAATGGATTATTTGTACAACACCAACGAGGAAATAGTGCATCAAGCTAAGGAGCAGGTGACTGTTCTAGCAAATATGCAGGCGGAAAATAGTATCACATGCAAAAAACATAAATAACGTAATTTCTATATTGAAAGAATATCATTCTAATATGCATGAACAAATGGTTAAAATTTTCACACAAGCAAATGCTGCTCATTATCAGTTAAAAACTCTTTTTGAATATTTGAAGGTAAGTTCTGCGCTTTCAGATACTAAAGAAACAGTAAGTAGTGCAAGACGAAAGATAACTAAATTCCATCAAGCAATTGAGAGCTTAGCAGCTGGGAAGGTTGACAGTAACTTGCTAACACCTCATGAGTATCTAAGAAATTTTGAAGGAAATTGAAAAGGTTATACCTCCAACGACTAAATTGTATTCACCTGTTAAATTTGGAAAATATTCATCAATTTTATTCTGCTGTAGTTGTTCATAGTTATACAACGATTCACACCTTAAGGTAGTGATGAGGTTGCCTCTTTCAAACGATAATAAGATGTTCCAATTATATGATATTATTACCTATCCGGTGTATGATGCCTCTCTCAAAGTATGGACCCAGTGGGAAGTTGGTTCCCAAAAATTATTGATCAGTAAGGATCGGTTGATGTACTCGATGTACAATCAATTGGAGTTCGACCGAGAGTGTCGAGGGAACAACTGATTGTTTGCCCGTTATCGAATGTCCTGTTAAGCGTAAGCAAGAGACCAAATTGTGCGGTTGAGATGTTTCATTACGAGCAAGTGAGGCTCTGTGGTAGAAAATTAATATCGGGATTTAAGGTCCCCGGTACTTGTCAAAACTCCAAGCCGATGGATATACAGTGCCTCAGAGGAGCACAGATTGACTTTGAACTGTCTAACTAGTGACGGGGACCCTGAATATAACTTCCACGGTAGTGAAGGGGGTAGGTGAATTTAGAGGAATTGATATGTGTGATGTTGTCTCTGAAGAATTCAAGGTGCCTACCCGTATTCACGGCAGCTCTGTGTTCTCAGAACAGATAAGTGAAATTGTGTTTCCAAATGTGGAAGAAATTTACACAAGCGGAGGAGAAGGAGCTGTTTAGCTCTGAGCAGGAAACGGCTGTGAAAGTCCTGCAGGGGACTGAACGAACGGCTGGGCACATTAGGTGTTAAGGAGTAGTACCGTCCGGAGGACGTAGTCCGTCATCTGAAGTCCCACATTCTGTTTGGTCGAAGATTTTATGCTGCAAAAGTGGCAGCTGCTGGTAGTTTTGGGTTAGTGTCAATCCTGATGCTTGTGTACATGTGTTACAGATTTGTTATGCCTGTGATGGCATGGTGGTCGAGTCGCCGGAACCGTCGCCGACAGCGTCGCTCCGCCACTCTGACCCGAGGTCTTCTCGCAAAAGTGAGAGGCCTGACGTCACTAGACAGTCCTGAAGGAGACCAAGAGGGTGTGAACCCTGGAGAGATAAACGATGTTGAACAGAACGTGTGAGGCAGTCGAAGTTGTTAATCTCGAGCGACTGCGGGACGTGATACAAGCTTTGTAACTGTGAGTAATGACACTCTGAATAAGTGTGAGTCCCTCAACTCACTGTGGTATGGTGAGGAAGTTTTTGCTTGGCAAAACTCCATACCGATTGCTCCAGACATTCGTGTTAATGCTGTGACAGAATAATCTTTCAAAGAACTTGGAGTAAGAAAGATCAATTTTGTGTTAATTGTGGTTGACTAGTCAAGTTGTGTTGAGAGATGTGTGCACACGGGACAGTTGTTAAAGGAGACACTGGAAGATGTATTCAGGAATATACTCGTAGTTATGTTAGATTGGTGATTGTTGATGTAACCATGTTTTTTAGATGTAAACATTTTAATTTGTTAAATTGTAGTGATGTGGAATGTGTAACTGATCTTATGTTTTGATCAGGCAGACTTGGAGATATAATTTTCCAAATTATTCGATAATTGGCTAATATTTTAAGCAATTGACAAAACGTAAGTAAAATAAACATGTGAGACAACCACATGGGGCACAGGAAGGACCTGCCGGCCATCCAAACATACCCTTAACCCTGATCCTACCTTTACCCCAAAGTTCTGGACTGTGTAACCCATTGTTGGCTTGATGCCCATGCGTTCAACAGTAATTGTTAGACTAACTTGTCGCAACTGCCTAGTTGGCTTGCGCAACCAACTAAGCGGTGTAACGTCTCCAGTCTGGCCGATGTAGTAAAGTTGTACAGTTGTTTGTTAGTTTTCTTATAAGTGAATTGTGAGTTCTATATGAATATGTTTGGCTTAGGTTTAATTTTAAGCTCTAAGGCATCAGTAGAATGTAATGGAATGTAGGAGGAAGGTCTCGGTGAGCTACCCTGTTTCCAGGGGTAAGCGAGGTGAAAACCTTGGGGAGCCCCCAGGTCCACAATGCCCTTAAAAACCAAGCGTGGGGGGCGGAACCTTTAGTTTTAGTTTTTTTTTTTGTTGTTGTTTCTGTCATGAAACTGAAGAAGGTCGAGAAGTGTGAGGAATGTGTCCTCCAGTTGTTGGATGTTCAGAAGAACGTCAACGCAAACTTTTTTAAAAGATGAAAGGTTTTTGAACCGCTTTTCCAGAGGACCCCCCTCGCATTTACAGTGTAACGGCCACCCACTAAACTGGGTCGAGCCACTAGTTTTAAGTCATTTTGTCAGGGTCCTTATGGAATGTAGTACTGTAATGGTTTGGTCGATGCCTTAGCAGCTTAATAAGAACAATTAAGATGTTAGCAATTTTTGTACTGTTCTTGAGGATGTTTCTTAATGATTTATTTTGTTAGTTAAGTTTGATGTCATTCATGACATGCTACTTGTTGGCTGTGTATATTATAATGGTTTTGTGTTATAGTCGATGTACAAGTGAACTAAACTCAGGATAACTCCATTATAATCCATAGTAGGGGTGGACTGAGGAAACCGGCCCCGAGTGAAAACCCACGAGGCTTAACCAGGAATGGGGGAGTAGCGTTCAAAATTCACAAAGAAGACTACCACTTTATAATTATTTTAAATTTAATTAGGCTCTACAAAATGTGGTATGTTATCAACTAATATTTTTAATCATTAAAATTAAACCCATCAAACCATAGTTATCCTGGAGTGCTCAACCAGATTAATAGAATGTAGTTGTGTTGTAGTTCAACTTGAAATGTTTAAGTATTTTAGATTAAGTTTAGAAGCACTGGTTAGTTCCCTTGTACTTACGTATTGCTTTAAATGTGTTACTGGTTAGGGTAGTCGTATTTGGGTCATTAGAGATAATGGTTATCTGATGTTAATGACTGGTCTTGAATTAGTATCGTAGTATACCATGATATATGTGTTGTAAGCCTGAAATCTTTTGTGTTCAATCATTGAGAAGAGAGGCGAGCGATCGGAATCGAATTAAAGAATTATGTATTGCGTTTGCATACTTTTTTTTATTAAAAGAAATTTCTGCCTTTTTAGGGAACTCAATTGTTTATTTAAATTTCATTTAGTTTAGGCTACTGAGTGACAGCTGGCATGGTAATCAATGAACATATACTAAGATTTTCTTGCTAAAGGATAGGACAGAGATCCTCCCCTGCAGATTAGAGACTTTTCTTCTGGCTGCTGGCTGATGGTTCCTCATACTTGGGGACAAGTATGGTTTTAAGGTGGGGGGAGTGTGACGACCCCAGCATATAGTTCTGAGACCAGACCGGTAACATCGTATGCGGTCTTAATCAGCCAATTTAAAATATTAATTATCAGTAATATATTTTATTTTTATTCAGCATAACATTTAATTGTAGTAACAAGTAATGAATATATGCAGCCAGACTTATTAGGTTAAGCAGTGCAGGTGGAGAAGATATATATTTTAATTCAGCACATGAATTGTAAGTCCAAGTCTGTCAGCAGTAAGCCTGGTAATTTTCCATACCCAGAGCAGCTGCGCAGTTACTGGGTGGTAAACAGGCAGGAATTTGCTGAGGTAGCGTCTGGAACAACGCTGCTCCCTGGAGTTCGTTGTTCTGAGTCGCAGTCGTGCCAGGGTTTTGAACGCGTCAAGCTCGCGTGAAATCGCTCTCTCGCTCTCTCTCTCCCGTTCTAAATTTGTAATTGTTCAACTGATTCTAAATTATGCAATAAAATTCAAATTGTTTTCGCAATAAACTAAATTGTTTTATTTGGCCACGAGGAGAGAATTTTATTACAGCAACCTGGGCTAGTTTCCATCACCGTGTCCGAATTAGAACCCGAGAACTTTTTAAATTAAATTACGTGTGGTCGTCACGCCACATTAATACGACAATGATTAAATAAAGTTTGGATTTACAGCTATTTTGATGAATAAGGAAACTAGACTGAAGACTGCAATTTGTGCTATTGTTTCTAGTAGTGAAGTCTTAAAACCGGTGAATCTCAATTTATTTAAAAATGGTAATATAACTCGAGTCACTGGCCACCTGGACTCTTGGCAAAAACTCATTAAACAACAAAATTAAATTAGAAAAGTTGATATGTCATATGAATTGTCTGAAAAAAAGGCCTCTCACATTTATCTAAATTTATCCAGATAATTGCAAGGCAAAGAAACTTCATACTCTTGTCAAGACATTAGTGAATCCATGATTGATTAAGGTAGTTGAAAAAGTTTGAGATATTGAAGCTATTTGCAAAATTTAAGACATTCCATTGTCTAATTATAGTCTAAACACACACTAGACTTCGGGTCAGTGTGGGAGGCTTCGCATCTGCCCCAGAGTGGACAACATCCTGACCTGGAGAATAACTTCTAACTGACCAATGTTTACCATTTTCAATTTTGTAGTAGAGTAGTAGTAGAGATGGAGTTTTGCATGAAATTTCAACCCACTAAGCTAATTTGTTTGAAAGTTATTGTGCATACAGATGGACACACACAAAGATAGAAATCTAATTTCGTCAACTGGTAGGACAGAGTCCGCTAAACACTCAGCCAATTAAACTTCGCAGTGGCTAATTTTAAAGATATGAATACGTTTAAGGTCACATCTCTTGATTTTACTATGAATAAATTAACAGACAGACAAGGATAGAAACTTTCAAACTATCATATGAGATCCATGCTCTAATGTCCATCATATTTAATTAATATTTCCAATCAACAAAAAACAGTAACTTATCTTGCATGATGTTGCAGGTTATGCTATCAGGTTCAAGCTTTGTACAAAACCAACCAATCTAACAAACAACTTAATCACATAATTTGATAAGTTATTGAGAAATGTCATACAATTAACCTTATGTTGTGTTTGTTTACTAATTTGTTTATTGTTGTTTTCTCATTGGCAACATAAGACCAATGTAGCCAGAGTCACTTTTTTGACCGAGATAAATCGTAACTCCCAACAGATTGATATTTACCATTTTCAATACTGACGTAATGGCAGTGGTAATAGAGGTAAAGTTTGACCCCAAATGGCAACCCTCTAGATCAACTCATTTAACAGTTATCATACATATAAACAGACAGGATCAGATTTCTGTCATCAGCAATTAACGTAGAGGCTTCGCTAAACGCTCAGCCAACAACTGTAGCCTGTATAATAATCCCAATAATTGGAACATAATTTGCCAATCAGATGTAGTCCATGAATGGACACACTGCAATGGACAAACTTACACACAAGAACATACAAGTATTATTCAGTCAAATATTGGTTATTTTGCAGAATGAGGTCTTTTGCATTATGTCCCTGCATTTTCTTGACTAATTTATACATACTCAAAACACTTATTACATACTTATGAACCATCTAAATTATCTGTTATCCACAATCAATTTATAGTAGTCCATGGTCTATTTTAATTATGTAAAATATAAGATAGAATTATTAACTCAATCTCTAATGCAGTGCAATCCCGGTTGAATGGTCTGAGAGCAATTCCTCTGGCCACTATCTTAGGACAGCACTGAATCCCCAGCCCAAGCTGATAGCAATAGGCATTACCAACTGACCGTTCAACTGCTAATTTCTTTTTCAAGATTTATTTAAATTTCTTGATTGTTTTGGCTGCAGTATAATAAGCAATTAATACTCAAATTATCGATATTCATCACTCATACGTTTTTTGAGGTATGACCATCCATAGATTTGTTTTTTCACTACATAGCCTGTTAAGACGTAGCTCAAAAAATGGACTGGCTTAACCCTTTTAGTGCCAACGTCCGTATATACGGACGTTTAAAAAACTACCGAGAAATGCCAACGTCCGTATATACGGACGTTTGAATAACGACCGAAGAATGCCGACGTCCGTATATACGGACGTTCGGAGTAAAAGTCATACCGCAATAATTTTTTAACTTGTTCTAAATTTGTTGGTATACAAACAATCAGAATTAACCAATCTACATAAAAAAAAATAATAATAGTAATATGGTAAGGTTAGTCAGGTCTTTAGCAATGATAGAAATGGCCGTAATTGTTGCATCAGACAAAGTTGTGTCAGCTGATAGTTCACGTCTAACCTCTGGTTTGGTTGTTTGTGTTGCTGCTTCCACAGTGTTTGTTTGTTGATAAATAGTTTACTAACAATGTTTTACTAACATAAAAAGTAAACTTCAATAAAATGAAAACCACATTTGTGTGCAAACGCTGTAAAAAAGGATTGCATCCCTTATGTTTGCCTCACCATATTTGTGTTACCGCCTAACTATAATATCTATGTACAAAAGTGTGTAAATTTTGTTGTTGATATTTTACAAAGTGTACATTATTTTTTAAGTAGAAAGTAGTTTCAGACAGTTTTTAATGGTTTCATAGTGGAAAATAGGTACTTTGGGATTATACCGACCACACCCAGACATGGTGTTATTTGACATTTTGCTTCTACTGATTACTAGATTAGCGTAAAACAATATTTCGTCAATATAAAACAGGAATTGTCTTATCGCAAACCCCTCCCCATCCTCAGGTCAAAGTCGAGCGGTCTAGTAGATAACGTGATTGCAGAGTTGCGTCGCTTTGTTGTACTTCCGTGTTTTACCTCTACATTTCTCCAAATACAAAAATTCAACAAAAACAATCATTACCAAACTAAAACTAAACTCTTTATTGAAAAAAACACTCAAAACTTGTTTTTATTCTTGATCACATTCCGCCACCCAAAATGCGAGTGCCTCCGGCCATCAGCGCGGGCTTCGGCGGCTGCCCCACGCTGATGTCAAAGAAAGAAAAACATCCATCGAGATAGTACCTATCAGTAAAATATCAAATTCTAGAGGGGCTGATCAGAAATATAAATTGAATTGTAATGGAAAGGCAATTAATTATGTACTGTGCAAATCATGATGATGCCGCGGCCTGCCGTAATCGGGATTCTCGAGAAAGATAAGATAACAGCGACAACAATACCGATCACAATACCTGGAAATGCTTGTAAGTTTGTAATTTTGTAATTACAGAGTTGTTTTTTCGTTCCATCATGTTTGTTTCTATAAATTTACATTTTTGTGTTCTTCATACTGGTGAGGTCGGTATAATCCCAAAGTACCGGAAAATATTATAAGCTTTATAAAGAAGCTAAATAGTGTAAATAACACAAAAAAGTGAAAATGTAACTTTCTAAAAAAATTGACATGATTTTTTTGGTTTTTGAAATATTAATCAAAACTTTTTATGTGTGTATTCAGTTTTAATTCCTCTTTTAAGTGATAGTATGTGTTATAGTGAAATAATTTTTTTAAAGTACTATTTTTTATGTGAAACTGGAAAAATATAAAAACTGTAAGTAAAATGTCTCCTTTTTTAAATTTTGTTAAGTTAATTACATTTAGAAATATAATTTGCTTTATAGTTTTTTATAAGGAAATTTATTTTACTGCAAAACAATGAAAAAATTAGGAAAATATCTCAATATTTGTAATTTTTACAATTTTTTTAGTAAAACACTGCAAAACTGCATAGGCCTGGCATCCTTCAGTAGTATTATGTGAAAAATCACTGGCATTTCTCAGACCAACTTTTGATTTTTTGTCTGGCACTAAAAGGGTTAAGAATGAGGGTAGTTCTATATAGTAGACAATAATTATAATGTGTATACAAAGTTTTATCAAAATCAGCTCATACATTTTTGGGGTATATCTATGGATGGTTTTTCAGTACATAGCCTGTAACATCGATGTAGCTCATGAAAATAGGTCTGGCCTAATAATGAGGATAGTACTATAATAGTAGACAATGTTTGATATCTATGAGGTTAAAGGCTAACCTAGCAAATCACGAATTTGATGTTAACAACGTATTCTGCTCATCCTCCTGAACAAAAATATATATTGATTTAGGGGGTGCAAATGACAAATAACATGGTTTTAGGGGGTATATTCATAAATAGTTAAGTTTTAATATTTTAATGTTCTGTTTGTGTGCTGTGTCTGAATATCTGTGTACTTCCATGTTATCCGCAGCCAAGACTTATAGTGTATCGGGGCGCTCCGGTGGTGTAGTCCAGTGCTTCAACAAGATATTGTATACTGTAGTTTGGATCGAGTGAGTACGTGTAAATCATCGATCAACCATCTACTTGTTCGACGAATCGTAGTGAATTGTGTGTTGGAGTGTTTTGTCGGGCATGTTAGGAGTTTACGTTTTGTCCGAAACGAGACTATTTCCTTTTTAATAGAACATAGAATTTTTAATAATTACTGCATTTGTTTGTTGTACGGTTGCATATTGTTTTTAAACCGGGAGACTTTGATATTTTGTCGCGACAGAAAAGTTCGTAAAAGTAGTAATTCAGGGAGAGTGAGTTTTGGGGGAATCGAAAGGCAGAGCAGAGATTCCTTCCTTGTTCCTGTTGAACAACGTGACAGGGACACCCTGCTTGACATTATTTAAGAATGGATTCTGCCATGTACGACAATTCTTAGCGACTGTTGGAAGGCCTACAACTGTCTCGGTGAGAAGGCAAATTCCTCCAACCACATACCAGGCTCCACCACCTTATTTTTGCTGCCGCTCAGCTCTATCCACCAACGCACTAATGGTAAGTGTTCTCTATTAATGTTCATTTATATATGAATATAAGGGTTTTTTATGATTTATGTTTTTTACAATTTACATAAATTTCTTTGCATTACATTTCAATTTATATTTCTGAAGAGCCCTTCTAGAATTTGATATATTACTGATAGGTACTATCTCGAGGGATGTTTTTCTTTTGTTGACATCAGCGCGGGGCAACATTGCAGCCCACGCTGATGGCCGGAGGCACTCGTCTCAACCCAATAACAACTAATTCATTTGTAGCTCAAAATTAAGAAAAACATTGTGCATTTGGGTCAAAATTCTGCTCATTTCAGTATTATTTTTCATTTACGTTTCCAAAGATGGTGCTGCATCCAATGACGTCATCACGAGGTTGAATTATAGTCACAAAAGGACATGTGACGTACAACAGGGAAATATTGCTCCGTGCATGAACAGTTGTTCCATTTATAATGTTCTATAACTTCGTTATTTCTTGTTTCCACCCTGTTAAACCTTTGGAAATTATAAGATTAATGGCCGACCTGGCAAATCGCGAATTTGACGTTATTAACGTATTCTGCTCATCCTCCTGAACAAAAAATAAATATGGTTTTAGGGGGTACAAATGACAAATAACATGATTTTAGAGGGTATATACATAAATAGTTAAGTTCTTAATGTTTTAATGTTCTGTTTGTGTGCTGTGTCTGGATATCTGTAAATATTATCTGCGGGTGGGACTGATAGCGTATCTGTTATCTGAGCGCTCTGGGGCAGAAGTCAGAGATAACGTGTACTGTAGTTTGGATCGAGTGAGTGCGTGACGATCATGGATCAACCATCCACTAGTTCGACCAATTGTAGTGAACTGGTGTGTCGTAAATATTATCTGCGGCTGGGAGTGATAGCGTATCTGTTATCTGAATGCTCCGAGGCAGAAGTCAGTGCTTCACTAGATATCGTGTACTGTAGTTTGGATCGAGTGAGTGCGTGACGATCATGGATCAACCATCCACTAGTTCGACCAATCGTAGTGAATTGGTGTGTCGGAGTGTTTTTTCAGGAATGTTAAGAGTTTACGTTTCGACCGAAACGAGATTATTTAGTTTCTGTCCATTCTGTGGAACACACTAATGGTAAGTGTTCTCTATTAATGTCCATTTATATATTTATATTAGGGGTATTCATGATTTAATAAGTTTTTTAGACAATACATAATTGCCTTTCCATTACAATTCAATTTATATTTCTGATCAGCCCCTCTAGAATTTCATATTTTACTGATAGTTACTATCTCGAGGGATGTTTTTCTATCGTTGACATCAGCGCGGGCTTCGGCAGCACCTTCGTCTCCACTCGATAAAAACTAATTAATTTGTAGCTCGAAATTTAGAAAAACATTGTGCATTTGGATCAAAATTCTGCTCATTTCGTATTATTTTTCATTTACGTTTGCAAAGATAGCGCCGCATCCGATGATTTCATCACGAGGTTGAATTATGGTCACAAAAGGTCACGTGATGCCCGATGTGGATGTAGAACATGGAAATATTGCTCCGTGCTTGAACAGATGTTCCATTTTTTATGTTCTAGAACTTCTTTATTTCTCATTTCCGCCCCGTCAAACCTTATATTGTTTTGTTCTGTAGGACGAATCCAATAAGTTAATAACGCGAAACTCGTATTTTGCCTCTCTGGCCGTTAATGTGACATTAACCAAACCTTAACCCATTGCGGATCGTATTGTTTTGGCACGCGGGCACCAGTGGGCACGAATTACTTTGCGGCAGCGGCCGCACGAACAGCAATGCTATTGTATACTAGAAAATTCAGCTGTGAAGGTATTCGTTCAGATGGAACATGAGCCTACTGGGTTATCCATGATGTAGAAACGATAACATGCGAGCAAGGTTCCGGGGTGGCAGGGATGATGTCTGAATCATAGTCTAAATAAAGCGGCTCAGGCGAAGCGATTACAAAATCCGGGCCATTGTCTAGACTAAAACCGCCAACATGTACGTCTGCATTGATTAGTTGTGTCACTAACCTTAAAAATATTATAATAACAACTGAGGAAAACACCCAATCAGAAGCGCTGAAAAGCAGAGAGTAAACTCATATGAATGATTTTTCAACTTCGACATACAGCTGCGATCTGTAGGATATTTATAAACTTTTGAAAACTCTAAACATAGACCGTTGTTAAACACTCTTAGTTGACAAGTGAAGACAATCGCCCGATCTATCAGACACTAATAGAACTATTTTGAGGGAAACTTAAAAGCAGATCGCTTTTGCGACCTGAGCTCGTCATCGTGCCGTTAGGCCCAGCCGCTGCGTGACGAGCCCAGTTCGTCAGTGATCCGCAATGGGTTAAATTGTTTCGTTCAGTAGGATGATTCCAATAAGTTAATAACGCGAAACTCGTATTTTGCCGATCTGGCCGTTAATGTGACAATAACCAAACCTCAACCCATTGCGGATCGTATTGTTTTGGCACACGGGCACCAGTGGGCACGAATTATTTTACGGCAGCGGCCGCACAAACAGCAATGGTGCACCACATCGTATCACTCGCTATTGTATACTAGAAAATTCAGCTGTGAAGGTATTCGTTCAGATGGAACATGAGCCTAATGGGTTATCCATGATGTAGAAACGATAACACGCGAGCAAGATTCCGGGGTGGCAGGGATGATGTCTGAATCATAGTCTAAATAAAGCGGCTTGGGCGAAGCGATTACAACAATCGGGCCATTGTCTAGACTAAAACCGCCAACATGTACGTCTGCATTGATTAGTTGTGTCACTAACCTCAAAAATATTATAATAACAACTGAGGAAAACACCCAATCAGAAGCGCTGAAAATCAGAGAGTAAACTCATATGAATGATTTTTCAACTTCGACATACAGCTGCGATCTGTAGGATATTTATAAAACTTTTGAAAACTCTAAACATAGACCGTTGTTAAACACTCTTAGTTGACAAGTGAAGATGATCGCCCGATCTATCAGACACTAATAGAACTATTTTGGAGGGAAACTTAAAAGCAGATCGCTTTTGCGACCTGAGCTCGTCATCGTGCCGTTAGGCCCAGCCGCTGCGTGACGAGCCCAATAAGTTAATAACACGAAACTCGTATTTTGCCACTGCGACCGTTACTTTCACAATTACCCAATGTTTATAATGTGTAGTATATACAAGTTTTATCAAAATCGGCTTGTATGTTTTTGAGGTATGGCACCATCTATAATAGGGTTTATCAGAACTTGTCCTGTAAAATCAGTATAGTCCTGAAAGTAGCTACTGCAAATTGCATTTATTATAATAAAAGTTGACTTAGTTAATTTAAAATCTGAATTATTTTGTAGTTTTTATCCTCACGTTACTAAATTAATAAAGATTTTGTATGGGTAAGTTAGGAACTAAGTTAAGATGCGTTAGGAACTAGTTCTTTCTATGGATAGAATCTATAGTTAGTTCGGTAGTTAGCTTTAGACACTTACAACCAACGCCAGACATCTAAATAATTATTATATCGATTTCACGAAAACTAGGTTATGTGCATATAAAATGCAAATAGACTCCGTTCGCCAATAGTAAATAGTTGCCGGGCTGGCATGTCTTAAACGGAATTAATGACACACTCATTATTGTACATAATAAATTGTAATCTCTAAGATATAGTGTCTTAAAATTAACCCTATGAACGATGTCAACAAACATATGGGAGTACAGTAAATATAACAACACGATAATTATGAACCTACTATTACCTTTGTTACAAATAAACACTCACCGTATCCGTGCTGAAGATAAGACTGAACTGTCGTGTCGAACTTAGGAATTTTGCGATATTATCGATATCAATATATATCGATATTATCGTTTCGATATATCCTATATTGATATCGATATAAGTTATCCGATATTATCGTGATATCGGAAGAAATATACAAATATCGGGGTTTTGATACATACTGAATGAAAAGTTGTAATTATTTACAATTTTGGATTTATTAGTTTTACGAAAGCAAAACTCAAACAACTTGCTTTGTTCAGTTGTTAAATGCAACGCCAGCAAAGAAATTAACTTTGGAGATTAAGTAAAAAGTAACCAGACGATGCTTGGTTCAGTTAAGCATATATAATATAGTTGCTTTTTAAAATGAAAGTGTTGTTCTTAAAACCCAGTTTAGATTCTTATAGATTTATATTGAAATTTAAAATTGTAATTTTTATTCTTATTATGGTAATTGTTTTTTAATAATTGTGCTTCAAATGATTCTTAGTTAGAAAATGATAAATAGGATTATTTAAGGAATTTCTTTTTTTATCTTTAAATATGGTATTTTTTAATGTATTAAGTTGTACTTGTATTAAAAACATTTTTTTGGAAATGAACTCGTAAGTTGTATCTTTGATTATACTAGTTACACACACTCATACAATCAAAGGTTGTATACACCAATTTAATCATTCCCCTTTCCTTATTTATCGATATCGGTCGATATTAAGGATATCGATATTTGGATTCGATAATATCGGTGTATCGATATCCAAGCTTGATATTGATATCGATAACAAATATCGGAACTAGCCTCATATTGCAACAACCCTAGTCGAACTGTGTTTGTTCTTACGAGCTCCTCAAGCATATGAAGAATAGGGCGATCAAGCCAGGCGGAGAGAAAGAGTGGGGATGGAGGGGCCCCTCCTGCCAACTACAGATAGCCCGTGTATTTGGAATAGTGGAATGAGAAGTCCGCGCTTTCTCGCTCCGTACTCCTCTGGATTTAATTTAGTTCAGTACCTGGCAAACCTATTAAAATGTATCACTGTATTTTCAAACCCCTTTCCGTAGTTTAGTACAGCATACATATATTTAAATTACATTTTCAAAGCTGGATGTTGCTGGATGCAGCACAATTAAATTGCAGGCAATTAATCTGACAAACGTCTTGAAATGTACCACTGTGTTTTTAGCTTCTATTCTGAGTTAAACACATTTCAGTAATTTGGTACAACATACATGACATTCTCAAAGCTGGATGCTGCAGGATGCATCACAATTAAATTTATTTCATTAAACCTTGATTTTACAACGTAATTAATGACAGGCAATTAATCTTGTCTACATACAAATAAACCAATACAACGGAGTATCGAAAGACCCAAAAAGACGTAAGGAAGTCTAATGTAAAAAAGTAACCTCGTTACATTCAGTGGCGTAGCTAGAAAACATTCGAGGGTGGATTAAACATCCAGGAGGATTAAAAAGAGCCCTACTCGCAAAATTTAGAAATGTATTTGTTTACAAGTGAATTCTCAATTTAATTGTACTTTTTTTAATTTTCTTAGTCACTCAAATGTGATTGTAAGCATTCATGCATGAAAACATTTAAACTTTTCAAAACATTCGAGACTTGTGTTCTTAGCATAGTAGTTAAATAATGATCTTCAGGGTCTCCAAAATACAAAAATTATTTTCATCATCTGTATTACATAAATATTTCTGTAATATAAGTGTAATATTTCTTACATAAATATAAGTGTTTAAAATTGTAAACCAAACATATACTCATATATGATCTTAAACTTAATTTTTCAGTTACAGTAATATAATATAATTAGGAAAATTTTGTATTTATTAATGATGTCACGTGCTGTGTTAGGTATTTAAGTCAGGTAGTTGTCATTGATTTTGTCATATTTCTATAATTATGTTTTTGGTTGAATATTTATTCGCAAGTTTCTTTTTTAATCCCCTTAGTTTATTACAGCTATTACATAACTCTTATTACAGATTTTGTAGCGTAATTATTAATTTATAATACACCAATGAAGATTACCAATTAAGGACTCCACACTATAATATGTTGCTTTTGCCCTATTAATTTGAATATATTCCAATAGCACAAAAAATATATTTACCGTCATTTTAAGCCTATATGCAAAATATGATGAGATTATGACATTTTATTCGTTGTGCACCATCTCACATTTTGTAAAGTGTCTTTGGAGTTATAAAGAAAGTTCAATATTAATATATTAATTCGATATAATTTCTATTTTTTGCAGATATGTTCGGATATAAAACGACTCATTAATTCGGATATAAAACGACTCATTAATTCGTAAGATAATAGAAATCAGGACCATTCCGAACTGAGGTCGCTATCAGCCGCATGTACAGGGTTTGTCAGGAATTTTCGGGATTTATCGGTACTGCTCGGCTCTGCCCCCACTCTTTCTCTCCGCCTGGCTTGATCGCCCCATTCTTCATATGCATGAAGAGCTCGTGTTATTTCTTTGTTTCAAGTTTGTTTTTTTTTCAGCTTTCCACAGTTCCCTGTACAACCATTAGTCCCTATGTCAGTTCAAACTCATAGAAATATTCCTTGTATAGCGGTTTTTTAAACCACAGACAACAAACACAAGAAGAAAGACAGAAAAGTGCTTTATTTATACAATAAACAAAAACAAAATATTACACTCACTAAACTTAAAGGAAACTAGCTGTAGCTCTCTAAAAGTAAATTAGTATTTATTTAGTCAAAAGTAAGGAACAAATATTAAGCACTAAATACAATGGTCATTTTGACCGAATGTCTAGTTGGCACTTCTGCACACTTCTTATAAGTGCAACTAATACAAAACATGTAATTAACAAAACCTATAGTCATTTTAACTTTGGCGATTCAAATAAACTTCAAAATATTACTTACAATCAGAAAAAAGAAAAGAAAAAAGTAATATTTTGTAAGTCCAATACACCAGGATACGCGCGCGCAAACACACACACACGCGCGCGCGCGGCCTTGGAAAAAGAAAGCCGGAGATGTGTGTGAGACACTACAGGAGGCAATCAAGATCCGTCAAGCCTTTAGAGATAATCAGGCTGCTACGGTCAGCGTCCGTTAGCAGCGTCCGTAGCGCGAAAATTACTGGACGGAAGTAGCAAAGTCCGGATTGGTTGGGTCAATTGCTGAATAAGGGCAACAGCTAGACCAACTTAATGCTTCAAATGCTGGCACTTTGGGCATCTTGGATCCCAGTTCAGAAGTAAGGTAGATTGATCTAGCCTGTGCATCAAGTGCGTACAAGAGGGACATAAGATTGCGGATTGTGAACATCCATCTAAAAGTGTATTATGCGCGGAGAACCGAAGCGCAGAGAACGCTGGCCACCATGCCAGCAATTATAGGTGCTCGGTATTCAATAAGGCACTAGAGAAGCTGACAAATAAACGAACATGAAGATAATATAGCTCAACCTCAACCACTGCGAGGCTTCACATGATCTGCCCATGCAGACCGTGTGAGAATTAGAACTAGACTACGTTCTGATATCAGAGCCATACAGACAGCTGAGTAACCAACCTTGAGAATAGGACAGCACCACCAGAGCTGTCATTTGGTTCTGTGGAAAAACACCATTCTAGAGCGCAGTCAACAATAGAGAAACCGGAATTTATAGCAGCATGGGTAGACGGTATTCGTTTCTACAGTTGCGATGCTCCGCCAAGTCTCTCTTTCGAGGAAGTCTCTCTAGCCAGAGGAAGTTTTCCTTGGATAGTTATGAACACCTATACTGCCAGCAACCATAACGCAATCCTCTGGGAAGTATCGACTAGCCAGAACCCCCGAAGAGCAACGTGACAAACCAACGCAGTTGGATGGAGGGTGAAACCCTTTGACCAAGCTACTTTGGTTGTAGCCTTAGTACCGACTGGACTATCACAGGAAGTGCTGAAGAGCGAGCAAAGAAGCTAATGAAGAGTAACTCAGGCATGCGATGCTTGTATGCCCCGGAAACATGGCATGAATCGAAGACCCTCAGTGCACTGGTGAAATGATTACATTGGTGCCCTTCGTAAAGAGTGTCTTAGACAAAGAAGATTATCACAGCATAGCTTCCGGCGACCAAACTATGCAGAGCTGGTGGCAGAGTACAAAAATGCTTACCGGGAATCGAATAAAGCAATCAAGGATAGCAATAGACGCTGTTGGAAGGAACCCGTCGAGGGAGTAGAGAAGGATCCAAGGGCAGGATACAAGGTGGTCGTGAACCACCTGAAATGCCAGAAAATGCCTTCACCTACGTGTCCACAGCTCCTGAGGAGGATTGTCACTGCGCTGTTTCCTCGATAGCCGGTATTCACCTACCAGTCAGAGCAGCTCAACCCTGAAAACATCCCGCCTATCGCGCAGGATGAATTGATGGAGGCATGCAATCACGTAGGGAATAGCAAGGCTCCGGGATTCGATGGAATCCCAAATATTGCATTAAAAACCGCTATCAAAGCGTAACTTTCCTAGCAGATGGAAGCAGCAAAGATTTGTACTTCTCCCTAAACGGAAGAAGCCACCGGACGGACCATCATCTTACCGTCCACTCTGCATGCTAGATACGGCAGGTAAGATACTTTAACGCATAATCCACCAACGAATAGAGGCAGTAGTCGAACCGCTACTTACTGACAACCAGTATGGTTTTCGGAATGGGCGGTCAACGCTAGATGCCGTCAACCTTGTCGTCAGCACAGCCAGGGATGCCATCGCAGGGGATAGATGGAAGAATTGTACGAAGGAATACTGTCTAGTGGCTACACTAGACACCAGAAACGCCTTCAACTCCGCCAACTGGGACTGCATTAAGCAGGCCCTCGAAAGAATGAACGTGTCAGGGTACCTGCGTAGGATAGCAAGCTACTTCATGGATAGAGTCCTGAAATATGACAAGAAGAATGGTCAAAAGGAGTATGATATTACAGGAGGAGTGCCTCAGGGTTCTGTTCTTGGTCTGCTTTTGTGGAATATCATGTATGACGGATTGCTGAGAATCGATATACCAAGAAGGGCTAAACTTGTTGCGTATGCTGATGATGTAGCCATAGTGATCGTTGCCAAGTATCTTGATGAGGTGAAACACCTATTCAATGTCACTGTTAAGCAAATTAACTTGTGGATGAATACGGTGAACTTGGAACTAGCCAAGCACAAGACTGAGGTGGTGCTCATCACCAGCAGAAAAAAAGTAGAGTCCATTAGGCTGAATGTCGAGGATCAAGAAATTACATTGCAACCATTTATCCAATATCTGGCAGTGATGCTTGATGCCTGGCTCAACTTCAAGCAGCAGGTCGAACAAATTAATGCCAAAGCAGCAGTAGTGAGAGCCAGCTTAGCACAAATGATGCCCAATGTCGGAGGTCCAAAGCAAAGCAGAAGACTATTGATATCATCGGTAGTTATATCAGTGCTCATCTACAACACACACAAAATAATATAATATTTGTTTTAATTTTGTTTTGGGATCCTTACAACTGTTATCTCAAAGTTTTTCATTCATATTTTAATATTTAAAAGTTAAATTCATAGACTAAATCCCTTGGCATTTTCCAAACATCTCTCATATATTTTCCAAATTGAAATCAATCCTTACCATCAAGGTAGTCAAAAAATTCTTCTTCGCTTAGTATGTTACTCCCAAACCATTTTCTCTGAATCGTTGCCAGAATAGGACAAATACCCACAAAGTGAAAGACCGTCGCATATTCATTCCGGTTACACAAAGAACAAACGTGACTTTTATCAGGAAACCAAGGTTTGTACTTCAAATCAACCACTATGCCCTTCAGATACAGACATAGGCTACATAATGTCACAATTAGCCAGACTGAAAGGTACAAGTTATGCAATATATAAAGATTACCCTTTAGTTACACGGGAGAAGAGGTGGAAGCTAATGGCGGCAAGGCGTGAGATAGAGAGGGTAGCTGGTAGACATTGAATGCCCCTTGTTTGACTGTCTCATGATTGAAGGATGGCGATTTACCTGGGAGGACAGTAAGCTGGTAGCAGCAGGTGGTCGAGATGGAGCTGAGCAGCTGAGGGACATAATTCACCATGGTCTCACAGATTTCCTTTCAAGGCTTGCTAGGGAGTGTGATAGACAGAAAAAGTGCAAGACAAGAATTTGGAGGCTGCTAGGACAGAAACTGCTACTAACATGGAGACTGGGAGGGTGCCATGGTCAACACGGACTTTCGTGCAGGTGGCGGGGAATGGCTGAAGATCAGAAGCCAACCCTCCAATATATCCTCAAACCATTATCTCAAAGGATTTAAGAATTATGAGTTACAATATTTGTGGGATTAAATATAAGGTAAATGATACTTTATTTCTAGAATTTGTTTATGAATAGGATGTTACCTTTTTATTTGAAACATTTAAAGTTTATTTTAATTTTGCAAGTAGGCAAGCTCAATTTGGGCGCAACATAGGTGGATCAATTACTCTAATTAATTTAGCATCACCTTATTTCAATGTATTTGTATATTTGATACACTTAGACAACTTCTCTTTCATACATGTGGATCAAAAAAATATAGATTTATTTATATTACCTGTATATTTAAATTATAATAAGTGGGATATGGAATTCTATGGGATTAATAATGTTTTTGGAAATAAACAGTTTAAGGAATCTATTGCTTGTAGGCGATTTAAATTGGTGTATTAAACTTGCTAAAGAACAACTTATGTTTGAGGGCGTCATTGAAATTTTAAATAATAATTTATCGGATTTGAGAGATTCAAGGGATTCTGTAATCAACAGTAAAGGCAAGAAATTTTTATAGTTAATGTGAGACTTTGGTATTGTAGTTTTAAATGGAAGATCTGAAAGTGATAAGAATGGTAATTACACATTCGTAGGACCAATGGGCAGTTCTGTAATAGACCTAGCTATTATGACTGGCCAAAGTTTACAATTAATTCGGGACTTTGAGGTCATCTGTCACCCGGGTTCGGATCATCTACCAATTAAAATTTTATTACAAACGAAAGAAGGTGGAAAAATTGAAAACAGAAATAATAAGAATAAGTTGTTGCCATTACTACCCAAATTAAAATGGGAAAAAATGAATAAAAACCTTTATTGTAAGGCAGTGGATCAGGCTGCTTTAAATTTAGTCATATGCGACAACAATCTGGTAAACGTTAATATATAATTGACTGCATTGAGAATTCAATAAGCAATCAAAAGCACTGCAATGATACATGAAATGTGTGACCAACTTTCAAACAGCTGTGGTATGACTTCGAGTGTTATAGTTCTAGAAAGAAGGTCTTAGGTTATTAAATTTATTTAGAAAAACTAATTCTCATCAGGTTCGATTTAAAAACCTTGGAGAGCGGAAATGATAGACAAAATTGTGCCAATATAAAAAAACACAACATTTTGAGAGTATTATTTTAAATATGAATAATATTTTGAATTCAAAGGGGTTTTGGTAGGCGATAAATAGTTTTAAGAAACAAAATGGGAGAGTGGTGGAAAATATTTCAGTGAGCCAGTGGATTGCACATTTTAAGACAAACACAAGTATTGTGTGGTTATTAATCTTGTGTTTTGTAATAATGATGTCTGGTACATCTAAATCGGCTATGAAAGTAAATGTTCCAGAACAAAAGATAAATTTTGCTACTTGTTACTAATTTCTAATTTACGTTTTGTTTCAATAAAAAAACGGGTGTTACAGTTTGTGACTATGAATGATGCTTACAACCTGGATAACCATCATCCAAGTTTAGCCTAAATATTAATGCCTAATGTTCATTTCACATTTTCTGAGCAACGTATAAAGTAGCTTGGCTTAATATGTCTAGATTCTTTGATTTTTGTAGGAGCCTGTGACATTAAAATAGAAATTTAAACCTCATAGAATACTTTGAATGCATCGATTACACCTTCAAAATTATTAACAAATTTAATAATTAAGATTATTTACTTAACAATTTAATATATGGCGCATATGTCAGTATCCCCATAAATTGGGATATTTTGTCTCGATAGGTTGGTAACAATGATAAGTTGGCGGTAACATGGAGTAAGTTCATTGTTGTCTGTTCCAGTGGCTAGTGTAAAGTGACGCTCTTTGCATCTGTTAATTGTTAGTGTGTTTTAAAATGTTCATAACCCAACGAGTTTACATCCTTCAGTTGTGGTGGAAGCATAATAAAAATACTGCTATAATAATTGAATAATTTAGTGGTAATATCCAGGTGTCGCGATACCCACTCGACAGTATATGTGAAAGTTAAATAAGAAATTTGAAAACACAGGAAGTTTAAATACCCCGAAGTGTGGTCGTCCACGATCAATTTGCAACGAAGAAAACCTGCAGACAGTTGCTCAAGCTTTTGTAGCCAGTCCCGGTAAATCAACTCGTAAGACATTTGCTGAACTAGAAATATCAAGAAGAATAGCAAAGAATGTTAAAGCAATTAAAGTTTAAGCCATACCGTCCATCTTTACTCCAAGTGCTTCACGAGGATGATTCTGATAGGCGACTGGAATTCTGTGAGACAATAATTATCCGCTCAGAGGCTGATCCAAATTTCTTGCAATCAATTTTGTGGTGTGATGAGGCATGTTTCAAGTTAATTGATAAACTGCATATACTGGTTGTATGTAAATCCTCATAACGTAATCCAAGCAGAACTCAATGTGTTTGGTATTATGGTATGGGGAGGTATTTCAAGTATTGCACTGATTGGTCCTTATTTTCTCCAAGGAAATGTTAATTCAGAAAGTTACTTACAGTTACTGCAAGAAGTAGTAATTCCCAAGCTCAGAAACAATTAAGTTTTTAATATTCATTCGCTCACCTGGCAACAAGATGGTATTCAAGCAGCACATTTCGGTATTCAAGTTAGTGATTTTTTAAATAACACATTTAATGAATGGATTGGTCGCGTGGTACAATCAATTAGCCTGCACACTCGCCAGACCTGACCCCATATGATTTTTACTGAGGGGGATTATAAAGGAGACTGTGTATGCTTCAAAACCGCAAAATCTTGACAAAGTCAGAAATCTAATTGGAAATGCATTTGAACTTGTTAATAACGATAAACCTCTCTTGCTAAAAATTTGTAATTCTGTTCTTAGTTGTTGTATGAAGTGTATACAAAATCAAGGTGGACATTTCAAACAACTGCTATAACATTGTATGGTAGTAATGTGTAAGTAATTTCATATAATGAATTAGTTTCATTACCTAAAAGTGTTTTATTCAATTAACCTGTAACGCCTTATTATTCTATCAATGTGAACGGATTTGCAATAATTTTAACACTATCCCCAAATAGAAACTTAACTATCTTACTGACTAGCACAAATGTTAATCGACGGAGCAATTCTAGTTAAGATAAAAATTGGTATACATGGTTTAATAATCACCCCACAATGCATCCATATTTCACTTTAATCCATTAACTGTAAAATGTAGTTTATAGCGACAACCCCTACTGACCAGCATTAATGTTATCAGACTGGGCACTTCTAGTAAGATAACATAAATTGTAGGTTGTTCTAATGGTGTTTAAACGTGTCTTTAATAAGAAAATATTTGTTTTTTTTTTCTTGGGACAGAATACTTGATCATGTCTGAAGACATTTTTGTCCTTCTAATTTATAATGTTGAGTACCTATTCTTTCAACAAATCTTATCCAGGCATAGAGTGACAATAATCCAAATCGTAAATTGCATTTACCTGTCTCGTTAGTATGGAATATCACAGAAATCTTTATACAAGTCTCCATCGATATAAACCTGCTCAATAGATTAAAACTGATTTTGTGATGGCATTGCACTCTTTTCTGTACTTATAGTTAACAGTTTATAAGAAACCTCTGTTAGCTGATATTTGAATGTATTAAATAGTGTCGCCAAGTTCTCTACTTCTCTTCCAATAATATATATTTTTATATATTAATTTCTATTGTTTTATGAGTTTTATTTTATTGGAATGGATGACAATGTTGAGGAATGGATTACTAAAAGTTTCTTTAAATGACAGTATTATTACTTAAGTATAGTGAAACATTTAACATTTGTAGTTGTACAATATAAGTTTTAACATGTAACACATCTCTACTGTCTCCTTTGACAATTTTCTGTTTATACTCACTCTGGCCTGGGTGATATTATCATCACATCCACATTATATATTACTGTCATCTTGCTGAAATTTTCTGAATGCAAATTTATAAGAACATCACTTTGCATACATAGCAATTTTTTGGATTTTGAAACAAGTAATGTAATGTGACTTCAGCAGAAGTGTCAGAGCCAATGTATAAACTTTGATAAAAAACCAGGCTGTATTAAAAAAATATTTACTGCTTAAATCATGGTACTAAACATTTGGCACAATTTTTTTACCTCACCAACTTGGAGCAAGCACATCAGTAATTCTGGTTTTCCAACATTAATCTACAAGTCGGCAAAAGAATGTGTAAAACAGTGAAGATTCCTAAAACAATTTGTATAAAAGTTAACATGCTGATATATTTTTATGAATAAATACACATAATCATATAAGGCAAAGGCAACATCTCTATTTAGTTCTTTTAGGTCCATTTAATAAAAATAAATAATGTCCATATATATTAATGGATTTATGTATTTTATGTATTATTTATAATTGTTAGTGGTTGTGATAATAATTTTTGTGGCATGATATACTTTAAAATTGGTTATAAAAGATTATTAAAAAATTGTTATAAATCAAGAGAAAATTTTGACTGTAGTAATAACGTGCAGCAGCTGACCAAAACATATTTAACAATTAATATGAGTGTAAAAGTTTATACCACGTGCTTACTACAGTATAAAATGTACAATATCTAATATGTTATGCAAACAAAGATTTTTGAACTGTCAACTGAGAGTGTACGTATGCCGCCTTTGTAGTGTATTAATCTCCGAACAATTGTTAAAGTTTAGATTTGTACCTCATTTTAATTTTGTATGTTTATTACATATTTATATAATTATTTTTGTTTCGAAAAACTACATATATTTTAATCAAACAGAATTTATATGTTATCTCCTAATACCTAAGTAAATGTATTGAAACAATGATTTTTTACTTCATGTTTTAAGTGTAAAAATACAATAAACTTTAGTACACACGAAAAAGATCTCTGAATGCAAACTAACTCTACATAAGACAAATTTTATTCAGCCTTTTAAGGTTGAGAATGCTAACTGATTACTAAGTAAATGTACAAGTTATTTAAAATTTCCTTGTTTGGTTTAAATTAATGAAATTTTAGCAGTCAGGAAGAAAACTTTTAAATAAAGAGAGAGTGTGCCCTATACATGGTTATATAAGAACATATTTTCAAGGTTATACAGATACTATACACTTATAATTACCTACAAGTCTTGTTCTAATAATAGGCTGTATTAGCCACTTAATTCTGCATGCCTTTCAAGTGCTGCTTACAGCACCAGACCAGTTTTCAGGGTGCATTCATTACTAAAAGCATAACCAAGATGGTGGAATCAACATCATAAGTAAAAGTGTTCATATGTATGGTGAAGTTTTATGTGGGTAAACTAACTTTTAAGACACTGTACTTACCAACCATTCCTAAATATAATAACTGGAAATTTAACTTTATTATAAATTATGATTTATACAAATTACAAAACTAGGTATCAAAAGCACATTTTTGAACACTTAAAATAAACTCAAAACCAGCTGCCAATAGTGCAAGTGTTCCACAAAGACATGAAGTGTGACTGGCTGGTTGAGTTGCTAACTGCATCTGCACATGCACACATAAACACCCACACAAACATAAATACACAAATATCTCCAACTACAGTGACTCAACTCCATTTGGTGAAATCATGACTCACTGTTTATAACTTTTCTTAACAGATATTAGCAGTACAAACATTTTTATTAATTTGTCAAGTACTTGTAATAAATTCACCCCCTTAACCACAATACAAACTGAAAACTTCAGTTTTTTTTATTTTTTATTATTTAACATAGGGCATTATCAAACTCACCAAAAACTGACAATTTAAAACTTTATTATTTTATTGGAAGCAAATAGAAGGGTGTTACCAACAATATGTAAAACAGTTTTAGTAAATTTATTTATTAACTCTTTGTTTCCAGCAATCCATTCAAAGATTTCCCAAAAAACTTTTTACATATTTTAAACTAATTTTAAAGATTTAATTTTTTTTCAGTATAAAGTATACTAAACTATACTCTAAAATCTTTGGGAAATATTAATTCTTGAAATACATTATTATGTTAAAAATAACTTTCCTGAAATACTTATAAGGTTTTTTTGACTTTTTATTAATGAGGAGGTATATACGCTATATATTTCCTGAATTCCAAAATATAAGGGGAAAAGCTTTAAGAAATTACTCTACTGAGGTCAGTAGCTGGAAATGTTACAAATTTTAAGAGGATCAGACAATGCTGCAGCAGGTACATCTCCACATGAAAAACAGGCATATCATATTGAACATATATTCTGAGTAATCTGAAAAACATTTATGAATTATGAAAAATTAATGCTAACTGCCCAATATGGTATATTCTGACAAATATATAAACAAAATTGGAATTAAATCTTCAGAAACTCTTTAGTAGCACTCGTTTCCATAACATTGCGGCGAGTGCCACTATAGATTAGAATTTGGTGCGTAATCTATCAGTAGCGATAACCAGCTGTGCCTATCTTTTGGTCATAGCTTTAACAATGGGAGCCTCCTACTATATGGAAATTCTACTGGACAGGTTCTGGTAGGATGATTCCTGCCTAGGTTAGCAAGTGGAGAGTGGAGTCGTTGTGCGGCTATCGTGTAGAGTAGGCCGGATAGAAGTGTAGATCGTCTAGGCTTAATTGTTATAGTTAGAGAACTTTCAAAACCATATCTAAATTATTAGTTTATCTTTTCCTCATCAAAGCGGGTTAGGTTTGGATAGGGGGATCCACGGTAATTAATTAGTCCTCTGGAAAGGTGCCCTCTTCCGGTTGCGACGACACAAGGTTGCAACATTCATTTTGCTTTGAATTAAAACAAAAATAATATAATCTAATTCTTAATCAGACAAGCTAGATTGTTTGAATCCCACAATTCCTATAGACAAACACATAGTAGAACAGGTGGGCATGACAACATTTCTCGATTAAACTTTTGACAATATGTCCAATTGGAAATGACTAAAAAATTATTTTAAAGAAATTATTATCAGGATTGTGTATTTTATGCAAAATAACAAAGCTAGACACTCTAAATATAATTAAATTTTAATTAATTTATACACATGTAGCTGAAAGTATATATGTTTTAGTTTCATATAAAACCTTGATCACATACTTCTTTTGCAGTTAAAGCTATTAGAATTATGTGTAATTTGAAACCCAAATATTCAGCCAAGCATGTTTTCTGAAATTGAAATTTTGACTGTGACAAAAATATTCTTATATTTATGAAACATTAAATACGTAATCCAATACCAGTGTAACTCTTTAATAAATAATACCCATAATTGTAATATTAGACACCAGGTAATCTTTGACAGACATTACAGAGAGTTGTTAACTAATTAATTAATAATACAAGGAACAAGGAGGTTTTGACAATTGGGTAATTGTTATACTATCATTGGTTTATGTTTTGCCTGTTAATGGTGATGTTTTGAAAGCCACACCCAGATATAAATTAGAGATTTTGTGAAGGATTCAGCAGTCAGTTGTTTCATTCTTTTTGCTTTCCCAAATACTTATAATATAATCATGTTACTTATTCTAAAAACATGGGTTACAGAGGAAAATAACTAAACATTATTTAATAGAGATTTTATTAAAACTCAGTTTACCACGTCAAAAGTCAAATAACTAATGTAAGTAAGCAATCGTTTTAAAATATCCTTGAACATTTAAATCAAAATAATACAACATATTTATAAATAATCTAAACAATTTCATACATAAGTGAAAACAAGTAAGTTAACTTTAGATAGTCAAACAAACATAAACTGATTTTAATTAACAACTTAATACAACTTACTCAGAAACTATACTGTGTGTACAACTTTTTAGTCTAATCCTGTGTAAAAAACTAACTTCAACTGTTATATAGCACCATATTTATTGAATGTACAAAATTATTTTCATACGTACATTTTTAAACAGTAACACATTCACTGCGGCTGACAATTGTTGTCAGGCAATACTGGCACGCCATGCGAATGACAACAATAGCAGACATCTGCTCCCTTGGCCGCCATTGCCTTAGTGTGAGCCTAGCAGTTGCCGTGGAACGTTGTGCCGTTTGCTGTGTGTTGTGCCTGTTTCATAGTGGTTTTTTGCGTTTATGGTTCGCAATTTTCGTTCGCTGGCTGTGCTGTATTGTTTATTGTGTGTAGTGTATGGTGTAAGGTGACTGTGTTTAGGCAATATGGAGAACGACAATGAACTAGTGAAAGACTTTATGAGTGAACAAGTCGATTCCGATTTAAGTTCAGAGAGTTCTGTCAATGTTCAGGCCATGTTTATGGACTGTTTTAAATGTTGTACACGAAACAATTTTTTTTCACTATTTGTGCGATTGACAATGTCTTCCACGAGTGACAGTGCCATTCAGGAGTAATAGACCCAGTGTCCTGTGGTACTGACTAAGCAGTGACCGGTGCCAGGTGTGGCTGACAACAATTGTTGTCACAATTATGACGTCACCAAATCTGGCAGTGGGATTACCTGAAACCTTGTACAACCTTTTTGGCTGCTCTGACTTCATTTTAGGTAAGTTAAAAAAAATATTTTCCCGCATTTACCATGACTGGTTAAATTTTTTTTAGCAGCGAGTGTGTTAACAGTATTGTAAGTAACAAGTAGGCAAAAACCCCACCGACAAAGACATTTTGTAATAAATCACTATAACTATTATATATACATTTTTTATGATAAAACAGAGGGTTTTGTTAAATATTATAATATGTATAGTTTATATAAATATTAAGTGACTTATACCATGAAATTTTACTGTTGTTGTAACACTATGAATTACAGGAAATAAAATACCTCTGTTTAAAATATGTAAATAATTTGTTGAAACTAATATTCATTCAAATATTAAGGTAGTGAAACTTACTATGCAAAGAACAAAAGTGTAGCATTCACTGCAACATTTCAAATGCTATTGTTTTATATATATATATTAATAATATACAACATTTGTAATTACTTACTTACATCAAACGGAGCTGTTTCAGAGATTAATGCTGAATTTAATACATGAATATAAGGATAATTTTACTATTACCTTTCCACTAACTTACCTTTCTGCATAACACATACAGTATACAACAAAATATTGATTAAAGTTAAGGCATTGAATTGGATTCCTGAAAAAGCTGGCTGTGACATCTGTGCATCTGAGACATCACTGACAAGTAACAGAGTGACAAGAACAACATGATGCAAATCATCGCTGCTTTTCAAGCTAAGGTCATTTAGAAATAAATCTAATCATAGATGGGACGGACCAGTCATGGAAGAAGCCATCACAATTCCAAAATGATTTTAAGGAAGTTCAATATAAAATCTCTCTATTGCAAGAATTAAGATTTAAAAATATGAATGATTAGGTGTGAGGTGAAATGATGAGTTTTTAAGAGGAAGTGAATGTAGCTGACTGATCAACAGGAACATACATGAAAAAATTTTATTTTGATATCTGGCATGCTTTTAGCACAAAAAAGTGTATACAATTTTAAATATGTTATGCATATGACCCCTGAGATGATAAGTGTTTATTTTTATGCCTGGATATTTCTGTGGCACTTCAACTGCAGGATTGAGATAAGATGATACCTGACTGCCATCCATTTTGCTGCTTTCATCAGAGCAATTTGGATGAATACAGTTAACGAGAAAAGGAAATTAAAATATTTGACCCTCAATTTCTGGTAAATCTGAATGGTAACAGACAAAATGTTTTTATTTTATTTATCATGTATGATTTAGGGGGTATCAATTTAACTTTTTTCAGTTAATTATCTATTTTACTATAATTTTAGACATGGTACTTGAAACATCAGGGAAATTAAAACTTTCTCAGTGTTGTTTTTTTTAGATATTTTCTCCATTATTCTTTGGCATCTTAACCCTCAAAACCTTTGATCAAGCTTTCAAATGAACAGTTTCTGAGAACAAGGCTCCAGTTTACAAAATTTGATTAAAATACTTTGTTGAGAACAAAATTAACAAACTTAATTGCATAACTATTTAAAAATCTGTAAATATCCAAATAAATTGGAATTTATTGTGTAGAACACAATGCGAACACTTAGGAAATTTCTATATTGCACACATTAGTTTTGAGCATCTGAAATGTATTCACGCAATAAAACACTGAACATTAACAATAAAATACAAAAATTTAACTATACACAGTACACTAATGGAAGAAGATTGGCAGGATGATGTTGTTCTATTGCACAGTTTCCAAATTATAGAAACTAAAGGGCAGGAGTTACCGGAAGTGTATTAGACTGGCCAGATTCGATGATGATCCTCCACATCGCTGTTTGTAAATATGAGGATATTCTTCCTTGAACTAAAACACATACATTTTCATATAAAGTCTATCTGGTAAGTACTGACAGTAAGTGTAATAGTTGCATAGAGACCCACCTAAATTGAGATGTATTACAGTTGCAATAAGTTAACAATAATAAATAAAGCCTCAGATATTAATTCTTATTAAATCTAACATGATTTTCCTCTTTTAACTTTACAACCATTTATATGACAAAGATTTCTAAAATATATGAGAAGTTAATTAAAGAACTTTTATCCCTCACAACAAGGTATGTTTCAAACAATTTAAATCCTATTTATTGGATATAACGGAAGTCTGCTTTTGAGTCTACTATACTAGTGGTTTCCAAAAATTATTTTATAGTTTTGTTACGTTGTAACGTTGTTTAGTGTTTGGACTCATAACACCTGTAATTCTTGAAATAGTAATTTAGAGAATTTTTTGACTTGTTATTATACACCATTTTGCTGCCAGCCACTTTATGCTGAGGTGTGCAAAATCTGTAATCTTCTGATTAAAAATTATCATTCTTATTTCAAGGGTTTTACAATTATGGGCTTCCCAGGAAAATAAAAAAGTGTTGTTTAACCCTTTTAGTGCCAGGCCAAAAATTAAAAATTATTTCCAAGAATGCTGAAGAGTTTCCATTTTGCATTGTTTTACTAAAATATTTATTAAATTAAAAATTTTGAGATATTTTCCCAATAATTTTACCCGTTAGCATAAAAATAAATTTCCTTCTTATAAGCTAGAAAATAAAACTAATTTTTAAATGTAATGCAATTTTACAAATTAAAAACATTAAAAATAATTACTTACAGTATACATTTTTTCCAGTTTCACATGAGAACTAGCTCTTTGGAAAAAATGTTAACTATTGCTTCAACAAGAGAAAATAAAACTTAACACAAAAATAAAAAGTTTTGAATTTTATAAAAGAAAACTGGAAAAGTAATGTTAAGTTTTTTAGAAAGTTATATTTTCACTCTAAATTTAAAACAAACAGCTGATTAATCTTACAATATTGTTATAAATTGTTTTTCTTGTAATATTGTTCATTCTGATTATTTATAAAGCAACAAATTTATAACACGTTCAAAATAATCATAATAAAATTTTTTCCAGTAATGTCAAAAGGGTTTATGATCAAATTAAATATATACAGAAATCTGTAAAAAAGCTAAATAGAAAAACCTTACAATTAAGTAATTGAAGAAAAAGTTTGGCAATAAAAATAGTTAATTATGATACAGTAAAAATATTAAAAATTTCAGACAAGGAACAAGAGATAATTTTTATTTTTGAGGCCTGTATCATACATTAAATTTAAAATGAGTAATCTACGTTTATACGTTTAGTTAAAAAATTATAAAAAAATATAAAGAATATATGCATAAACAGATGACTGCATACCTTTTTTAGTCTTTTCTTCTTTTCTTTGCTCTTCATATTTTTATCATTGATGATCTGATCTAGAAGTTCACTGAGAGCTAACCAGGAGCTGGTCGCACCCTGATCCACAAACTGATCTTGAGTTAACTGTTTGCAGAATACCTTCTGATCCTTGAACAAGTTTAATTGCTAAATTTAGCACAGTTAATACATTTGTCACAAGAAACACAAATTAAAACGTGGAAGCAAAAGTTAAATAATATGAAAGAATAGTTTGTTATCATGCAATTCTTAATTTAAAAACACTTTTCACGATATGCTTGTTTGTTACACACCAGTGCAAATAATTAAGGACACGACAGGTTCTTCTTACAACTGTGTTGTCCATCTATTCACATTTGTGTGGTAACTTTTGATAGAAATGTTGTAGAGACTTACAAAATGGTCCGAGGAAGAACTCTATTGATTTTGAGGTAAAAAAGTTCAAAGCGCTACAAATCTATTGATCATCAATTTTCACTAATCCGAGAAAAAAGTTGCAATCAGTTCATTAAAAGCTTTTTACCTTCTATTGGTTCCTATTACATTCTGTTGTATTGGTTAATGTTTTTTAAACAAGATTTAAAATTAAACATGGTAAATATCTTTGATATACGAGGGTGGTCTGAAAAGTTTCTGACTTAACAAAGATACACAATATTTTTTCTGAAATTTTAAAAATATTTTTCAACATCGTCTCCTTGTAACTGTACACACTTCTCCCATCTCTGTCATCCTTCAAATAGTACTCAAAATATTGTTTACGAAGGTTATTACATCTTCATGCGGTGCGGAAGTGGCGGGGTCTTCATATCCCAACACATGTGCCAAGTCAGAGTGTCCATGAAGCACACGCACAGCCATCTTCTCTCTACTTAAATGCTGTATTTTTGTGCGCACACACCACTGGGAACTGCCTGCCCAACCCTGGCAATTGAAGCATTCCTGGGATACACTCCTCTGGGGCAGGAGGTGATGATGACAACAGCTCTAAGCTCAATGAAGCTTCTAGGTACAATGGTAATAAATACTACTTCCTCAGAAGGTCACATAAAAATAATGCAGGAATTCCTGAGGCTGAAATGCTAACCAATGTGTCACAAGCAATGGTTAAGAAATACTCCTTTGAAAAACCATATACTGTCTCTATCGATGGAAGGGAGAAATGGATAAAAAAGGAGGCCTACCCTGCAAAAGAAGTCCTGAAGTTTTACACAGATGGTTCACGCCTTGACTCTAGGGCAGGATACGGAATATATGGACCAGGAGTTAATCTAGCAGTGCCCCTGGGAAAACTGCCATGGTCTCCCAAGCAAAAGTCATGGCAATAGAATCATGTGCCAGAAGACTCATACAAATGAGGACAAAAAGAGCAAAATACTTTATACTATCTGACAGCCAGGCTGCACTAAAGGCACTTGATACCTATTCGTTTGACTTGAAAGCAGTCTGGGATTGCAAGAATGATCTGGCAGAGCTGGCTAAGAATAACAGAGTAACACTCGGTTGGGTGCCGGACCATGATGGCATTCATGGAAATGAAAAAGCAGATATCCATGCCAAAAAGTGAGCGGAGTCCATTATGGTGGAGCCAGAGCCAGGTTGCAGGATAGCTTTCTCCAACAGTAAAGCTCTTGTAAAAGATTGGGAAAAAAGAATAAGGAACTTTAAATGGAGTAGGGTCTCAGGGTTAAGACAATCTAAAATGTTTATCTCTCCTTATGCTAAAGGGTGGGCATCTCTCCAAGATCAGAGTAAGGAGGACATAATAATGATATTAGGAATGTTGACAGGACATGGCCCCCTAAGGAAACACCTTATGAGGGTGGGCCTTAGCAAGATTGATGAATGCAGACTCTGCGGAAAAGAGGAGGAATCAGCGGAGCACATTTGGCTAAATTGTCCTGTCATATCAAAAATTCGGAAAAGATTCCTGGGAGAATATCTCCTCAGTCCGTAGGACATTAAGGAACAGGAGCCCTCAAATCTGATCGGCTTCTGTAAAAGTCTCAGATTCTGAGGACACAAATATAAGCAAGGGAGGTGCAAAGGTTCTTTTTAGGACTAAGCGCAGGGACAATCTGCCATTTTCCCTCAAGATAAAAAAAATCCTCTGATCTCTCTCTCACTTTAATTTGGCAATTGTCTAGCACAATTTGGTGAACTTTGGCAATGTTTTTGTCGGTAGTTACAGTTTTTGGACGCCCTGAACGTTCATCTTCCAAGCTATTAAGGCCACGTTTAAATTCAACAACCCAAATTTCACTGTGGTAAATGATGGTGCAGAGTGCCCATACACAGAATTCAACATCTTTAATTTTTCTAGTAATTTTTTATTGTTTTCACTAGATCGCAGTTGCTCTTTTATTTATTCCTTTAGACCCAATTGACGGTATTGCAGCTATGTGACTGTATCATATGACTTGTTCCTAACAAATCAGCTGATTCTATTTCTGTTTTTGAAGTGAATACCGGTTTTAGCCTCACTTTTATGTTACCGGTTTGATTGTAAAAGTTTTTTTATGTTTATTATGAGTAAGTAAACGTGGGTGTTGGTGTAATTACTGGTTATGTAAAATTACGCAATAAAGACTTACAGAAGAATTTTTGCTAAGATGCTCCCCTGGGACTCACTGCTCGGCATTTTCCCATCACCATCCCTGCTACAGATAAGAGCAAACCGAGAAGAGAATGCCACGTGTGCAGATAGACCAGCATTGGGTGAGTAGCGGTGCTGGGACACGAGATAGATGTGTAGTGATTGCGATGTTCCACTTTGTGTGTCCGGCTGCTTTCATACCATCAAAGATTTCTGAGGAGACTTGTGTACTGTTACTAACTTGTACCTAACCTGTACCTTATTATGTTTATGAGAAAATACTGAATATTTTTGTTTTCTTCTTATTCTCATATTTTGTAAATATAATAACTTTTGTGCACAATTAGATTAATTTCAGTATAAATTCATAACAGAACTTCAGAAACTTCTCATTTAGTGTTTGTCATAACATATCTATTACAGTAAACCCAAATCACCTAAAAAAAAACAAAATCTAAAATAAAAAACTCACTTTTTAGGGCACTCTTACTGAGAAAAACCCCACCAATCAAAGGGTTAAGGATGTACCTTTCAAATATATGAAAATTCAGTTTTTTTCCATGTTGTTAACTTTTTCAAAACATTCAAGGTTTCTGTACTCTGAAATATAACATTTTTTTTAATAAAGAAAAATGGGATGCTATTTACAAGCATAATAACCTATAGGCAACTGAAGTTTTTAGACATCTCCAAAGCATACTTTTAATGAAAATAAAAATTACTGAACAATAATACAATGCTCAAAGTAAAAATTTAAATTCATACTACTTACAAGATATGGACATAATTTGGTAAAAAAAAGTTAAGAATTCCTAAACTGGCAATGAAATGTTATACTATCTTTTCTAATCACATTTCCAATGCATATGTATATTGTCTATAAAAACTATATAACAACGTACTTGATCAACTTTATTCTCCTTGTTTTGCTTTATTTCTTCCTGAGGAAGGTTCTCAAAGATCGGGTGGCAGTTTTCAGTAAGGAAATAGACCACACTGAGCACCATCTGGTGACTGTAGATATTCTTGCTGTGGGAGTGTGGTGATAAGATGAAGGTACTCAGATCGTACACCATCTAGAACATAAACTAAGTTTAAAATGTACAATGGAGGTAGTACATGTCAACTGTAGAGAGTGATAGTTATTTAACTTCAGCCTGTTTTATGGTGCATGAAAGAAAATGCATATATTTATATAAATAATCATTACTTTGAAGTACAGGTAACAACAATTTTTTTAAAATAGTTAACTAAAAATGTAATACAATAGACAAAACAGAAATATAAAACATACCAGTGTAGTGTGAAGAACAATTTGTCAAATTTTATGACACCAGTGAAAATAAATTATGCTACAGTGTATGACTAATATAGATGCAGTGACAGTGGAGTGATTTCGAATACATTTGTCATAGGGGTGCACCCTAAGGGATCAGAGAATAAAACACGGTTTAAAAAGACAAGAATTAGAACTAACATAAGTTGAAGGGTACTATTTAATAACACACTATAGCAGACAAAATCATAAGTTAGGTGGTGTAGCCATATACGCAAATGATGTGTTAGCCCCCAGCTGTAAATCAATTGACATATCCCACCTCTGTCTTCAGTTCAGCTGTGAAACAGCAATGGTATCTATTGAGTCTGGAAAAAACATTGTACATATTCTCGGAATATACAGATCACCAAGTGAAAATGTAAGGGCAAGTGTAAACACTCTAGCAAACATCCTCGAGCATATACAAGCACACAACAAACAGCTTAATTATACTGATTGGTGACATCAATATAGACAGACTGAAGAATACAGTGGATAATACCACTTTAGAAGATGAACTTACTTCTCAGCAAATCAAAAGACTGCCATTACCAGCCACTCGCATCACCCATAATACTGTGACCTCAATTGACTGTATATGTACAAATTTACCAAAAGACATCGACAGTGCCATAATTCAGTCCGGACTCTCTGACCACACTGCACAAATTTGCAGGATTCACAGCTATGAATTGAAAACTTTGTCAGAGTATGCTTACAAAAGATGTTTCAGTAAATGGAACCTTGATACTCTTACATCTATCCTTTACAATAAAAATTGGGACCAAATTCATCTCGCTAGTGACTCAGATGCAGCATACAATATCTTTCAAGGGATCCTACAAGCGTCTCTTGACATTGCCTGTCCAAAACAAAATGTATTAAGAAAAGAAAAAAAGAGAACCTTCCCCTATGACAATGAAGCAGAAAATATAAAATCTGACTTACTAAAGGCTCTACATAAATATGAAACAACGGGAAATGTGCAAGACAAAGGGATCATGGTAGAAAGGAAGAAAGATTACGACAAAAAACTCAGACAATTAAACCAAATCGCAAATGCAAACTACATCAAATCAGCTGATAACAAGAGTAAAGCCCTATGGAGCCTTATAAACAATGAAAAAAAGAGGAAAAACCCAAGTAAAATATCCACAAATGCATAAAATACCCAAATTGAAACAGAGAGACTGATATACAGTAATAACAGAGAGACTGATAGTCCTCAGGAGGTAGCTGAACATTTTAATACTTATTTTACTGATGTAGCCGAGCTGAAACTGAAAAAGAATAGACAGGCCATAGGGAACCATGACACAAATGCACCTGACCTTCTAACAGAAATAATCTGCCAAGAGTCCTTAATTCTTACACCAACAAACAATGACGAGGCCAGGGATATTATAAACTCCCTTAAATCAAAACAGTCAAGTGGAATTGATGAATACTCATCTAAGCTTGTCAAATACTGCAGAAAAGAACTGACTCCACCTCTTGTAAGTGTAATAAACAAATCATTCAGCCTAGGCCAGTTTCCCTCTGTACAAAAGTATACCCGAAGCACAAAAAAGGATCTACAAATGGTGTGCAAAATTATCGTCCTATCTCCCTGATCTGAACATTTTCAAAGATTATTGAAAAAGTTTTCCTCATCAGACTTATGACACACCTCAAGAAGCTAAATTTAATCAACGACTGCCAACATGGATTCTCAAAAGGAAAATTACCATTTCTGCCATTATCAGCCTAATTGAAGACATTATTGACCAAATAGACAAGAGACAATACATCTCCACACTTTTTTTCAATTATAGAGCCCATTGTAAACCCTTGTTCATTCAGGAAAGGATATTCACTGTTTTTAATCTGTTTATTTATTCATGTTTAGTAAATGTTAAATTAGGTATTGGTGCCATACCTCTAAGGTCACACTCACATGCTCATTTTACCAAACATAGAAATAATTTAGATTTACCTCTTGTTAGGCTAACTAAGTCCCAAGAGTCATTTTCATATATTGGTTTAAAAATGTTTAATCGATTACCAGCTGAAGCCCACCATGATGAGTTAAAATTATTTAAAACAAAAATTTTTTGGTGGTTACTAAATAATCCGTTTTACAGTATGAATGAATTCTTTACGACTGATATTAATATTAGCTTTTAGATTTTGACTGAGAATATTCTTGTTACATTTCTTGTTTTGTACTTGTTATTTATTGTTATACTATATTAATTGTTAAATTACATTTCCTATCATTATCTATTGTTAATTTTATTGAATAAATATAGGCTAGGCTTGTCATTGTTTCTGTTAAATTATATGGCTATTGAAATATGCTTATGAAAGATCGATGCCTTGGTCTTAAAAAAGTAATATTGACGTCAACTATACAAAATGTACATTTTGTAATTTGTTAAATAAATTCTTGATTCTATAGTAAGACATTTGACTTGGAAATCACAGGCACAGCAAACAAATGGTTTGCAAGTTACCTGTCAGGACGAACACAAGTAGTTGAGGTACAGACAACCACACTTGGAATTACAAAAACACACCAGTCAAAACCACTTCCTACCCTCCGAGGAGTTCCACAAGTGTCTGTACTGGCCCAGTCCTCTTTATTCTATTTGTAAATGATTTCCCAACACATACCCAAGATAATAATACATCATGCGTAATGTACGCAGACGACACAACACTCCTGATAAGGAATCACACTGCAGAAGGTGTTTGTGCAGCTGCTACAGCCTCTCTAAACAAGGCTCTGAATTATTGTAAAACAAATGACCTCGCTATAAACTCACAAAAAACAATACAAATTAATTTCAGTAAGAAAAAAGACACTACTCCCAGCATCGCCAATGTAACAATTGAAAACCATGTAAAATTTCTTGGAGTCATTCTGGACAGAAATCTAACCTGGACTGAGCAAGTGAACAAATATCTGCAAAAAATTAGCATCTGGAATATATGTTGTTCGACGCATTAAATGTATCAGCAACTTGGAATCAGCCAAAACAGCTTACTACTCATTATTAGAAACTCACATGAGGTATGGACTTGCAGTTTGGGGTGGCTCCTCAGTTGGAAACTTTAATTGAGTTCTTACCCTACAGAAAAAAGCCATCCGAGTTTTGGCTGACTTAGAACCAAGGCAGAGCTGCAGACATGCCTTCCAGACACTCCAGATAATGACTGTTATTGCGCTATATATCCAAGAAGTTATCATGTATGCACACGTAGAATTAAAATAAAATTAACTAAGAAAAGATATTTATAATGAACTGTATGACCATTGGAAGATGTGTTTGCAGTGGACAATGGTGATTTGGGGTGGGGGGTTAGAATCCTAGGACTAATACAAAAATACTGCAATTTTCTATTCAAATAGATTAAAATCCGAAAGTGAATTCGGAAGAATAGTGGGCTGAAACTGTGTTTGCTATAAATAAACTCTCCCAAACCATATAGTGTTTCCTAATGCATCTTTATATTTAAATAATTACACTGCTGGTCCCATTTTACTGTGCTTAAAGACAACTAAATTTTTCTTTCTAACAGATATGGTTTAAGAATTGAATTGAATTTATAATTGTGATTGTTTTAATCTGATCTTGCACAATAAGAAATATTCTACTGAACCAAAAAAAATATCAGCTCATGCAATTCACAGAACACAAGCTAAACAGTACAAAATTTACAATACATTGTGTTGTAGTTGTAGCTGTAATACTGGTCAGATTTTATGACAAAAATGGAGTATTCTAACACCACAAGAACAATGTCATAATAATTTTAGATGAGTATTATATAGGTTGTAGAAAAATGAACACATTGAATAAATCATTAAAAAGATATTATAATTAGATAGAGATGAATTTATTAATATACTTGGTACTAATAGGATATTTATGACATTATTTTTCATGAAAGAACAACAATATAAAATATACAGAACTTATAAAGAATACAAGCAAAAAGACTTGAGTATGGAGTTAACAGTTATTAAAAATCTACAGTGGAGTGATGTAGAGTATTTTTAGTATAAACTATTTCAAGAATTCTGTGTGTAGAAATCATCTTGTTTTTATAACAAGTTTTGGGAATATTTCCTCCCACTCCTACTTAAGCACCATTGTGTAATTCTGCAAATGACACTTAAGCGCCACTCAAGTATAGGTTTTGTGTATATTTATTGATTTCCATGAATGACTGCAGACTGACTTCATGCTCATAATATAAAAGAATATGTTTAATTCCAAAAAAATCTGTTGTGAGTTACACAACTAGATTTTTTGAGACTATTCTTTGTCGACAATAATTGTCATTGCATGATATCTGGTTTTAGATTCTGATGAACATTCAAGTTCACTATTGATGCCATTAAAGATAATTATTTTCCACGTTTTTCATTCAAATTATTAAATGAAACCTTGTATTGAATTGTTTAGTTTCCTATATTATTGAAATGTTGACAGCTGATTTATCTATTTTAGGTAAAAATCTAGCCAATAATAAAACCTTTTTCCATTTATTACAAATGTTTGATCTAAAACTTGTTATTATTAGTTTGTTTCTTTTGAAAATGTTTAGACACTGTTAGAACTAGGTTATATATTGGTTAATAGGAGTAAATTTGATTTACCTGTAAAATCAAACGTTTGACTTGTCTTGCATTAAAATTTGAATGAACTTTGTAACTTTGTGTATATATTTCAATAATCAAATAATATAAAAATATACATCAATCAAGTTTTATTGGTTATAAATGTAGTTTTTAAAGGGATAAAACAAACAAACAAATCTAAACATGTAGGAGAACATTTTTCCTTGAGAAATGGTAGATTCAAACACTTTTTATAGGTAGCAATATTATTAATGAATAGTGTTATACATGGGCTGTCCGGAAAGTATCCAATATTCAATGATTATCCCTTTTCTGACAGCTGCTGTTACGAGATTCAGCATGCTCTAACTCTGTTCCGTACTGCTTGTACCGAGAATAGCTCTCATCCACACCTTAAATAAGTCAGCTGTAGGTCAGTGTTCAGTACATGTGTTTTTCAATCCTTCATCGGATTTTTCCCCTAAAAAATGACAGAACATGAAGATCAGTTAAGTTCCTCAAATGATCCAGCAAGCCTTTCAGGGGCAAGCCATGTCCTCAACTTCCATGAATTTGTTGTTGAACAGATTAAATAAATGGATTCGGTTGACACAATCCGTGTTCTGGTCAGCCTTCATCAATGCGAACTCCCGAAAATATCCAGTGTGCAGTTCACTAAACAGTGTGCAATTTATAGAAGATTTATAGATTTGGACATATAATAAAATACTATACATGCCAAAATGTTACCTGAGGATTTGGATTTGAAATTAGTGCTTGTGAAATTTGTCCTAAAACTGCCCACCGAAGATCAAAACGAGCAATGTTTTGAAGCCGTGCAAGACTTGAAAACCATAAGCACCAATCCTAACTTGGGCTGTTCCCAGAATTGAAACCCCTACTCATAGGAAACAGAATTGAAATAATTGAAAAGGACAAATTGAATGCAGAGCTAATGGCGATTACGAAGGTGGACTTTGCAGCTTGTTTCTCAAAGTGACAGGATCATGTTAATAAGACCATCTTATCCAATGGAAAGTAATTTGAAAGAGACTAAAGTTTAGTTGTGATCAGGAAGCTGGTTTTTAGTAATATCAAAATATCGGATTCTTTCTGGACAGCCCATGTATATAATTTTAAAGAGGAAATTAGAAGGTTTGAAATAAATATAATATTTTGAAGCAATATTTAAGAGTTAAAAAAAAATCAAGAAATGGTTAAAATTATTCAGACAGCCTATTTCTGAATATTTTGACACCAGTTGTGCCAATAATTGATCTCCTTGTTTTTTTTTCTATTAAATATCACAAAAAATTAAAAAATTGTTTTGTGAATAATTCATTATTTTTGTACCTCCATTTTAGTTATGGTAGAGTGAGGAGACACTGGAAGCTGATGGATAAACTGGAGCAGCATGCTGAGTGATGTTCGATTCTCAGGGGACATCAGCATCAACAGGGACTGGAACACTGATCTGGCTGTCTCCTGGATATCCTCATACCACATACAGCTATCTATATGTTAAAAGCAGAAGATGACAGATTAATAGAATTGTTTATACATAACGAAATTTAAATTTAGGGTATTAGTACTGTTAGTAATTAGTCATGAAATTAATAAAACTACAATAACATGATTGTAAGTATTACGTGAAAGATCTTAAAAATTGCTGGATAAGCATTGAAAATTTTACAATTTTTATATAAACCTAAAATAAGTCAAAATTAACATGTAATTTGAATTTCATAAGACAAGTGGAGGAGAGGAGCTTTAACACATCAAGAATGAACAGTCTAATTCACGGAAAGTAAGGATGGCTTGATAATTCATGAAAATTTTCCTGAAACAGGGCTAGATACGATGAATGTTTGTTTTTTTTAGTAGAAATACAGATGTATTATTAGTAGATGGTATGATGCTGGAGCTAGTGGTATGCAGCTTCCATACAATCAGCAAATAATAAATGTTCAGTTTTCTCAAGATTTGCCCTAAGCATTATGTGTTGATTGTTTAATATGGTCAGAGAGTGAGTGAACTTGAGATTTCAATGGAAGATTAAGAACTTAGAAGAGAAAGATGGAATGGAACTAAAATTGTTGCAACAAAATAGGTTTAAAATATTCTCATCAGTTTTCATGCAAGCTAATCATTATTAATACATGTTAGGAATATCAATGAAGTTAAGAAAATGCAACACATCAATAAAACAAAGGTGCTGAAATTAAAAGATTACTAATTTAGGTTTTGGGGTAGAACAAACCTCTAAAAACATAGTAGTAGTTTTGAAGTTAGCAACTATGTTCGTATCATGTTCAAAGAGTCAGTCCATCATAAAGAATAATCACTCCTCTAAAGGTAAGACTTTTATTAATAGTTGAACAATAAGTGTGTTAGAAATTCTAAATTTTGGTCATTAGTAATTTTTATTGACGAAACAGGGTTCAACTGGCATGGTATTTTGAACTTCCACAACACCCACCATTGAGCTGATGAGTACCTAAATTTCAATGTATAATCAAGCTATTAACATAATTTTACATTAAATGTTTGAACGGGTATTGCTGGATAGTTTTATTGGCCTTTACCCCCAAGAATCAATGGAGTTAGCTATATAAACTTCCTTCAACATGACCTAATCAATATAATAAAAGATATGCCTTTAAATAGCAGACATTACATGTGATTTATGCATGATGTGCTCCCTCCTTAAGATACAGAGACTAGATTCAGCAAGAGAGGACCTCCTGTCACCGTGACCCTAGTTCCAATCCTCCTTACTTCAACAATAACATTGAGAACATACTTAGAGGAACAATAAAAAAACAAGTGGGTTGTGTATCATAGCCCAACAACTTGGCCAGCAAGATTGCCGGATTTAAATATGATTAACTTTTTGTTTGGGGTTATTTAAAATCCATGATCCATTCAACGTCTGTAGAGATAATATCAAACAACTGAAAGAGGATAATGAAGATGGACACCAAAGGATCAGAGAAATACCTGGAGTGTTAGGGAGCATGGGGCTGTCTATGAGGTGACAGTTAGAGCGGTGTGTTGTAGTAAGTGGAGGTCACATTGAATACTTACCCTGATGGGAAAAAATTCCTATACCTTTTCTACCCTCGTAATTATGTTTTTATTTCTTATTCACATCACAAGTTTAAAAACAAAGATGACCCTATACTATGGCTATTTTTACTCAATTATGAAGTTTGGAATTACATTGTGGGGCTCGGTAGAACTAGCAGAAAAAGTGTTAAAAATCCAAACAAAAATTATAAGAATAATTAATTTTTCATCCAGACGAAGTTCTTGTAAAGAACAATTTAAGAAACTAAAGATCCCTACTGTCCCTTGTGTGTACATGTATGAAGTACTGAGCCAAGTTCATAAAAATTTGAACTGGTTTTCTAAATAAAAACTATTCATCACCACAATACTAGAAATAACCATTTGTTAATATATCCCATACACACTACAGCAATATTTGAAAAAGTTTTTATTATATGGGCAATAAACTTTACAATAAAGTGCCTACAAATTTCAAACAAATGCCGCAGGTCGAATTCTTAGATAGAATAAAAAGTCTGTTTGTCGAAAAGGCCTACTACAAAATTTCCGAATTTCTAAATGACAAAAACATAATAATTTAGTTATGTAGATTCAGTGTTTTCTCCTAATAAATTTAATTTAATATAAGAAACTCAATACTTAATCTCCATCTTGTTATTTTCATTATGTTATATTGTTACCAATTTTATTGTTGTAGTTGTTAATTGTTTTACTAATTTTATTGTTTTATTTGTTAAATGGTTTAATGAATGATTGTTATTACTTATTGGTATACTACAATTTTAACGTTATCTGACTCAGCACTGTTTTACGAAATAAATGTTTGACATACGTTTTAATACTGTTAATTAGTTTATAGTTAATTTATTTATTGCTGAAAATTTTAATACTGTTATTTATATTAGTGTTTATTTATTTGTTGGTGAATCATTTTAGCTGGAATTTTGTTATTGTTAAATCGATTACTACTAACAATGGGAGACAAAAGAAAGGGAATTGTTGGATGTATATGTTTACATTTATTTATCAGTGTTATTACTGATGTCAAAGTTTTTTCAAATTTCACTGTTTATCCTATTAATGTCTGACATCTTTGTAAAACTTTTATGTGCAGTTTATTGATGGTGTTGTATCATATAATATTAGGTTTATTATGTAGCAGTGACAATATTTATTATTGTTCTATGTCTGACTATCTTGTCTTACCAGCATAGCTGGATCTTGTAAGATGTAATATGACAATAAACGTTCAGTCATTCATTCAAGGTTTAAGAATGCTATGACAAATATTTTTTGCGGTCTCTCTCTCTCTTCATTTCTCAAACACTATGGAACCATTATGCATTAAATATGTGGAAACTTCAGTGTTCTATAAAGATTAAATTCACACTAGCACAACATGTTTCTATTTAACAAGCAACTTAACGATCGTAAAATATCTATCAACTTCAATGTTCAGAACATTAGGTAAGGATATTTGGATATTAAAAGTTAAAATGTTAGAAAAAAAAAATAGAGTTAACTTACCAATACAAACAAAACTGTTATTTTTAAGTGGATAGGAACCCACAGTTGAGACTGACTCGAGAGAACTGCTCACTGAGCTGAGCTGAGACTCTGTGCTTGACCTTGGGAAAGGAGCAGATCTAGGCCCACAGCTGGCTTTCATCAGACAGTTGACACTCTGCATGGCTGCCTCAAAGTCCAGCCCTGCACCATCATCGACCACTAACAGGTCATCCATGGATTGAGACAGTCCATAGTTGACATAACTTTGTTGACTCGTCAAACCACTCTCATTCTGGCGGCTGGTAGGTAATGGTAAAGTATTTTGTTTCATATTTCTATCCATCTGTGCCATCGATTGTGTTCGCCTTAGATGTTCAGTTTTTCTCCTCGGCTTGTTTTTGTTAGAGAACCGTTTCCTTGACATTGGACTGAGTTGTTTTTCTGGTAAGACTGACAATCTATTTGACTCCTCACAAATTTTGAAGATATTTGTTTGTGATTTTGTCATTATATTGGAAGGATTTGAAGGCCTTGAATTCTTCTGCGTGGCGAGACATATAGTGTCCACAGAACTTTGTGGGATGATACGGGTGACTGGCTCGTCTGATGTGAATGCCGTCTCAAAACAGGAGTTTGGAGGAAGGACAGTTCTAGCTAAGTCATCTGTGTTCACCAAATTATTGTCATTCCACTCATCAGACATACTCAGCATAAGATTTTCAACAGAGTCATACTCTTGAGACCTGTTCTTCATTTCTAAGTCCAGGTAATGCAAGTGATTGAATGTATACATTACCAACTCATAAAGATAGTAAGGAACCATAGGTGAGCTGCGGTGTTTGAGGTAGTCTTGCACAACAGTGTAAACGTCTTTCTCGAATCCACTATAGGTGGTATACTCAGATTCTGATTCTTGAGCTGAAACATTTTTGTTAACTGAGTTAATATTGCTTTTGTACAAATAGATTATAAAATATAACTTAAAGAAAATATTTAAGTATATTTTTATATAAAAAATAAATACAAATAATATATATTTTACACAGAATACACAATTAAATTTTAATAAACCATAATAACAGCAACAACAACAATAGTCAAGTCAAGTCAAGTCAAAGCAAACTTTATTCGTGAACGTAGAGTACAGAATATGTGTCAATAGATAAAAGTAATTATAAATTAGGTTGACAAATCTCTCCAATTTGAAAATTCTTCAACGGAGTAGAATGTCTTGTCGGCCAGCCAGGTGGTGAGACGTGTCCTGAATGGGAATAGTCTCTTCTCTTCTTTGAGATGTCTTGGCAGTAGATTGAAAAATTTTGCTCCTGCATAGGAAGGTTTTTTTGCAAACATTGCAAGTCTGTGAGATTGAAGGTTGAAATTTACTGCGTTTCTGGTGTTGTGGGTATGGATGTCAATGAATCTTTCAGCATTGCTTGTGAGAATGTGATTGATGGACTGAAAGATAAACAAGGCAGTAACAGTTTGGATACCAAGGTCTTTAAAGGCACTTCTACAAGTGTCTCTTGGTCCCAAGCTTGCTAGCACTCTCACAGCCTTTTTCTGCATTATTAGGACTCTATTCAGATTTCCTGCAGTTGATCCACCCCAAACAAGCAGTCCATATCTTATGTGGGATTCAAATAGTGAGAAATAAGCAACTTTAGCTGTTGCGAGGTCTGTGACAGCTCTAACTCTTTTGAGCACATACAGGGCAGTACTTAATTTGTTGCAGACCAAATCAACATGAGGTGTCCAAGATAGAGCACTGTCTACAATAATTCCCAAGTACTTAGTTTCTTCCTCCACCTCTAACATCGGGAGTCCAGCATTTTCATTTTGTGCTCTACTAAACAGTACTTGCTTTGTTTTTCCTTCGTTTAGTGCCAAGTTGTTAACATGACAGTATTGTTTGGCTACATTTAAAGCAATGAAGGCCTTACAGTCTAAATTATCAGGTTGCTTTTCTGCCAACATCAAAGCAGTATCGTCTGCATACATTGTAGAAGAGGCATACTCACTGAGATGATTGGGTAAGTCATTAGTGAACAGTATATAGAGTACTGGTCCAAGGACGGATCCTTGAGGAACCCCTCTACTGATAGGAAGTTGATAAGATCTTGCATGGTAAGTTGTGTTGTTCACTGTATATTTGATCTCAACCAATTGAGTTCTATTTTTCAAGTAGCTTGAAAACCACCTTTCTTCTGTATTGTGAATTCCCAATGTTTTAAGCTTTTTAATAAGCAAGTTATGTCCCAGACTGTCAAATGCTTTAGAAAAATCTAAGAACAAAGCTGTGGTCAAGTTTCCTTCTTCCAACTGGTCTATTACACCTTCAACAAAACTTATGATGGCTGTAGTGGTGGATCTTCCAGGTAGGAAGCCGTGTTGGTGTTCAGATAAGAGATTGTTAGAAGAGAGGTGTCTCATCAATCTTGTTAAAACAATTTTTTCAATTATTTTAGAAATCGTAGGAATAAGAGATATTGGTCTATAATCACTTGCAACTTTGCATGTCTTTTGTTTATTTATCGGGATAACCTTAGCTACTTTAAGATCGTCTGGAAAAATGCCTTGTAAGAGAGACTTGTTAATTATGTTTGTCAATGGAAGCCTGATTTCTTCGACTATATATTTCAATACAGTGGATGATATATCGTCAATTCCAGCTGAGGGTTTTGATTTCAGTGAAAGAATTGTTTTTTCAACCTCGGTTAGATTTGTCATTTCGAACTTAAAATCAGAAACATTGTTGATTATGTCCATTTGGTTGTCAGTGAGGTCAAGATTTTGACCGGCTTCTTTCAGTATTTTCTCGGCTACAGTTGTGAAATAAGTATTTAGGTGTTCTGCTATTTGGAGTGGATTCTGAGTTTTGTTTCCGTCAACTTCCAGTTCAATTGCTGATTCCGTGCATTTTTTTTGTCGTTCATTGTTTATGGTGTCCCAGATCGCTTTAGGCTTGTTATCAGCATTGTTAATAAAGTCGGCAGTTGCTTGTCTTCTACAAAATTTCAATCTCAAATCATATGCTTTTTTCCTTTCTGCTGTTAATCTTTTTGCCTCAACCCCAGGTCTTAATTTTTCTTGCTCAAGAGCCTCAAGAAAGTCTTTTTGAAGTCTGTTAGCAACAGGGTCTGACATGCTTCTAAAGTTATGCCTTTGTTTGGATCTAGATTTTTTGTAAGGGCAGGCTGTGTTCATTGCTGAGGTGAGGATGCCACTAAGTTTTTTGTACGCTGTGTTTACATTTTCTGTATTTATGATTTCATCCCATTCCTGATCGCGGAGAATTTCTTTTAGGTGGTCCAAATTTTTCTTGTTTAAGTGCCTTCTTTCTGAATTTACAATGGGCAGAGGAGCTGAACACTTGTAGATTGAGCTTAGCTGTGCTTTATGATCAGAAATCCCAGTAGTGAATGTAGAGACATTGATTTCTTGAGGAGTGATATTACTACATACACAGTCTATGGATGAAGATGTAGTATTTGTCTCTCTGGTAGGTGGGAGTTGTAAACGGTGAATATTGTATGCTGCCAAAGTATTAGTTAGCTTTGCGTTGTCCCTATCTTGTTTTAGACAATCGATATTTATATCCCCCATGATTATAATACGTGACTTCCATACAGGTACAGTGTCCAAAATGTCAGATACATGGTCAAGGGCTATGTCAAGATCTCCTCCAGGTGGCCTGTAGATTCCCAAGACATAAGTGCATTCCTGTCCCTCTGAGATAGCAACTAGTTGCGTTTCACACACCATTTCTATTGATGGTTTTGCAATGATTGGTTCTATTTTATATCCAAATGTATTGTTCTTATAAATGGCAACTCCTCCTTTCTTATGTGTGTCCCTGGAAAAACCTGCTATGAGATCATAATTTGGGATTCTGGTATTTTCAAGATGTTCATTTTTTAATCCGTGTTCAGTAAGAATTACCAGACCAGGATTTGTGTTCTCAAGCATGTGACTCAATCTATTTACCTTGTTTGCTAATGAATCTACATTCTGGTGAAGAATTGTCATTTGACAATTTTTTCCTCCATGTGTTCTATTTTGATTTTTCTTGGGATTCTTATTGTGAGGACGTTCACTTAGTTGGTTTTTTAAACCAGTTGCTTTGTTTTCCGGAAAGAATTTATGAAGGTTTTTGTTTTTTGAAATTGTTTCAATTTGAATTTTTTCCTGGGCACTGTTTCTAAAAAATTCTTTTGAACATTTTGGGCTGGTATCATGTTGTAGTTTTTGGCCATGTGTTCTTTGTAAAAAGTTATATTTTTATTGAAAAAGTCATTTACAGTTTGGCCCTCTGAAAATTTCTTTGAATTTAAGGGTGGTTTGCAGCTGAAAGGATATGTGATAATATGATCATTTTGTCTGTTTGTTTTAATTATAGAGTTGAAAAAATGAACATCTGTCTCACCTACAATGATGCTGGCGTCTTTCTCATTACTTGGAGCAAATGCAGTAGGTGTAGCCTGTGGGGTTGTCGACTGGCTGGGGTCCTCTGTCAAAGATGTTGTGGACAGTTTTTTGGTCAGGGTTTGACTGACTCCCTCCGTCAATACCGAAGCCTGTGGGGTTGTCGACTGGCTGGGTTCCTCTGTCAAAGATGTTGTGGACAGTTTTTTGGTCAGGGTTTGACTGACTCCCTCCGTCAATACCGAAGCCTGTGGTGTTGTCAACTGGCTGGGGTCCTCTGTCGAAGATATTGTGGACAGTTTTTTGGTCAGGGTTTGACTGACTCCCTCCGTCAATACCGAAGCCTGTGGGGTTGTCGATTGCCTGGGGTCCTCTGTCAAAGATATTGTGGACAGTTTTTTGGTCAGGGTTTGACTGACTCCCTCCGTCAATACCGAAGCCTGTGGGGTTGTCGATTGGCTGGGGTCCTCTGTCAAAGATATTGTGGACAGTTTTTTGGTCAGGGTTTGACTGACTCCCTCCATCAATATCGAAGCCTGTGGGGTTGTTGACTGGCTAGAATCCCCTGAAGTAATTGATGATTTACTTTTTGCTACTTGCAAAGAGACACTAAAAACATTGTCCCCCTTGCCACTATTTTTAGGTTTTCTGTAGCTAGTGTTCATGTTATGTCCCTTTGGTTTGTGTTTCTGATTGTAGTTAGCAAGGTTAGAAAATGATGTTATTGTGTCTTTGTTGGGTTCAAGATTAAGATTATTGAGTTGAGCTGACAGTCCGTCAATCTTGAGTTCCACTTCATCTTGCCTTCTACATAACCGAGCTAATTCAAGGACGATTGGTGTGTTTGTCAAAGTGCAAAAAGTCCCGTCATAGGTCTGGGTCTCAGTAGACTTGAAACATTTTTGTTTTTTTGTCTCATCAGCAATGTCATGTAGATTATGATGAGCTTCATTGCTTAATCTAGACATTTCTTTTTCCAAATTGCTTATTTTATTTAGATATTCTTTATTGTGTGAACAATCTAACAATTGCATTGTCAGGGTGGCCAATAAAAAGCTTTTTTTCAGATTCCTGGTTTTACCCTAGGTTTTTCCAGTTGAAAAATGCTTTTAGATGCAGCAGACTCATGACAATGCACCAAAGTAAATTTACAAAGTACCAACTATAATCAAAATATTATTTGTTAAACTTAGTAATTTGATAATATGGTTATCTATCTACATTTTTCAAACAGAAAGTACAACAATAACACGTGTTAGCAATCAGTTATTTGCGTACTGGCAATCAGTTATTTGCGTACTGCCAATCAGATGTTATCTGCGAATAAACTTATTTGGATTCGTGATTCTGCTTTGAAACATTGTTGGGAGTTCCCGGCTTATTCCCGTTTTTTCTCTCCAGTGCATCAAATGTCAAGAACTTTCTTCTAAGTGGCCCAATATAAACTTTTCAACAGAGTAAAACACCTTAAATAGTAGGAGCTGTTTCAGTTGAGATTTAAATTTTTAGGAATCAATCATATGTTCAATACCTTCAGGAAGGCTATTTATCTCAAACTAATTTAGAGTGGCAAATGTTTAAATGCTGTAATTCTGTGTTTTTCAGTTCAAAAGTTACGTCTGTAGTCTCATACTGATGGACATTCTTACCTTGGACCAACTCGCATGTGAGTTGACAGTACAAAATGACCTCAAGAATATAGGGACAGGGTTTAGTTGACAACTTAAGCTCCCTGAAGCATAATTGAATGACTCTAGTTGACCTAAAGTTGAATTTGAAACAAAATTCTTACAGCTTTTTTTTTTTTTTGTGATTTAAATATTCTTTCAAACTTGTATTTTTAGAACAGCCGTCCCATAATCTCTATCCCTAATATAAATATGGATGTATTAAACCAAAGTAAGCCATATTAACACATCTGCTGAACAAATTTTTACAAGATAGCACAAAATATAAATGCTTGAAGCAACCTTTGAGCATACATTGTTGATGTGATTGTCCAATGTCTGTAGTCAATCGGGATACATTTCAAAGAATTGAGCAGATTCAGCTTCCTCCAAGACAATATCATCCACCATCATCGCAGGACTATAATTTTGCCTTTGTTGTTGCCAAAGACAAAAATCCATCACATTTGATTTGAGACTTTTGTTTCTTCAAAATACTCAATGCGTGAATTCAACTCAATGAATGACTTTACTTTGAGATCATGTTCGGAGTTTAATCTGATACAGAGAGTTGTCGTTAGCATATTGAATCAACTTTCAATTCTGGATTGAGTAATTCAACCTGTTCATGTAAGTGAGGATGTTGTAGATCAGGTCGATGTAGTGTTGAATGGATGTATAGCTCTAGGCCCACGTTGATTATGGTATTTCATAAAGTTCAAATATGGGTGTTTGCTTTAACCCTTTAAGAGCATGGTCGCCATATAACGTCTTCCTTTGATAGGCTAAAATGAGTAATGGATGAAATCCAAAAAATTACTAAAAGGAGTAAAAAATTAAAATCTTTAAAATCTCTTAAAAATGTTTATTTACATTTGAAAGCTTAATAAAAAAGGACTACGTGTTCTACAAGTCAATATTTCAGTACTTTTTCAAAATCAAATGTCTTATTTCTTCACTACGGCAGACTCAATCAATATTGTCTGCCATTTGAACAACAGAACAAACTAGAAGGTTGCTCAACAAATATGTCACTCTCACAAGATAAATATGGCCACAGTATGCAGTATACAAGGAATGGCTAGTATAATGTGGCGGCATATTCTGACAGCAAAGCGATGCGCGCGCGACGCAACCTTGAGTTGGTGGCTTCTACCAGGTGTCTACTGCGATCTGTGGTAAAATCAGATTACAAATGAATGGGAGCACAAACATGGAAGTTAAGAATGTTGCCGATAGATGGAACCACTTTACAGACTAATTTACCTAAAGGCAATCAGTAATAGCAATGCATTTACAATAATACAAAAATACAGAGGCTGAACGTCATATGACGTCCGTACTCCTTTGGGCCACTATAAGAATATACGTCATATGACATCCTTACTCATTATGTAGAGTTTATACGCACTCCTTAAAGCCCAACGTTGTTGGTGTCATATGATCATGATCAACATGAGGTTAATTAATTAGTCACGTTGTTGGTGCAATGTTATGTAGTTGAAGTATTTGGGTTATGATGTATTGCTCAAGGTTGGTGATGCCATATGATAAAGTCCGAAATGTGAGGTTGATACTTTTCTCAAAATAAAGTACATAAAATTGGTGCATTAGAATATACAATCACAACATATACAAAGACAAAATATAAATCATTTCAACACAATAAAATTCAATACAATATAAACATAGAAATTCACAAATAAAATGTTAATACCTTATTACATATGCCTAACCTATTATATAAATATAAGCACTCAAAATAGTAATATGATTATTGACAATAGATATTATTACTCACACAAGAAAGGTTTTCTGTTGCTTTAATTTATAAATCACAAATTGGTTTTCTTAAAAAAATGTGTATTAATAACAATTACATTCTCTCATAATGTCCACTGATTGTTTTCATTATGTAAACATGAGCTTGTTACATTAAAACCAAGATTTCAAATAGTTAATTGATCAAACAGGATTATACTAAAAAAAGTTATAAAGTAAATGAAATATTAGTAAATCAAAATATGGGCATAATAAAAGATAAACTTCAAATGGAACACAAATAAATTTGCTCACTTAACACAAATATTATATATGAGAGCTATTTCATGGAATTCATCCAGAAAATAATCATAAACAACTGAAATAATAATATCATACAAATCTAAGTAACGCACCAAGTTACACTATATTTTCATAATCAATGTGATAAAAATTTGTATATTAAACATAGTAACAAATATTCACCTACGTCTACAAAAACATTTTTTTATTTACAAAAGCTGATAAATCTAAATTCAAAATTTGATTATATATAAAATATTACATATTCAATAAAGAATGTTCTATATTTGTCATTTTAAATGTCTTTGAACAAACAATTAGTAGTAGACAATTACATTTAATTTTAACCAAAATGGTATAATTCACTGTCACTGAAAATCCTGCCCATGATTTTTATCATTCGTTTTTCATAACATAGATTTTTTACTCTCATCCCCTTGATACAATCATGGTACAATACACAATTGACTTAGGAAAACATCATAATATTTAAACAGTAAAAAAAACAAGTTTATAAAAATTGTGCGCTTACAATAGCTTCAATATTAACACTCATATAGCAAGACAAGTAGCAATAATAAAGAAAATTGTTGTAGCATTATTTAAATGTTCAACGCAATGCCTGTTATTTATAAGATAATTTTTGTTCACTACAAATATTGTTTATAGTTATTTGTAAAATTTCACACGAGATCAGTAAAAACACCGTACTCACCGATTATATCATGTCCAGATTAATAAGTTCTCACATGTTTCACTCACTTAAATTTACATTTTCTACCTCGACATAATTTCACTCACCAATCTCACTTGCTTTAACATGTGACTGAATTTAATTAAAACAAAATTATACAAGAACTTGTGCTTTCTTTCTCAAAGACATCAATGAACGTCCTCTCACATTCACAGCTGAGGCAAGAAGAAGGAGAAGGCCGAGCAATGCGCAAAAACTGCCCTGGTCTACAGAGTGGAAGTTGTGAGCTCTTTCAGGATCCAACTCAAACCAATACGTTTTATTTGGTGTTAGTTATTATCGCTAATAGATTTCAAATTTCTTTATTGATTATTGTAATTAAATAGCTCAAATTGGTTCTAGTACAAGTTGACTTATCTTTTGCTTTATTAATAATTTTAGACTTACATGTGATGAAAAACATACCATCTGGTTTGCTTTCTCAGCTGTTTTGGTACACAATAACTTCCGCTTACCGATCTTGCTGCAAACCATTTGAAATTTAAATTTGACCGATGTTGATCTGTTACAAGAAAAAGGACTGACTCCAATATTGATCCCTAAGATACACCATTGGACACCTCAACTTACCTGACAGAGCATTTACCTGACAGAGCACAGTGTCAAGATAGTTACAACTGACGAAGCATCTGCTGGTAAACTTAGAAATGGACTGATGCACTCTGATTTTGTTGCAAAATTGAAGTGTGAAATTTCTTTACACTTGACAAACCACTACTAAAGACTCTAATGCTCTAAATGCTTCTATATCAAATGATGTGCTAGAAGTCAATGTGGCTGATACTACACTGCAAGACACGTTTCGGAACATTTCTTCTGTAGATACTAGTTTAATACATTTAAGTAATCACGTCTCTTCACCTAACCCAACTATTAATAAGTTACCAATTTAGCCAATGTAAAACAGGAACTAGCTCAATCACTGAACTCCGCACTCTTTCTGGAAATCCATCTAACCAGCATTTCATAGAGTTTAATATAATATTTTTAAATATACAAGGTTTAAAAAATAAAATTGATGTCTTAGCAAGTTTTTTTATTAGTATGCCTAATGTGCATGTAATCTGCCTGTCAGAACATTGGCTTGGATATGATGAAATTAAACTATCATTTCCGGATAATTATTACTGTGCAGCTGCATATTGCAGACAGAACCACATTAGAGGGGGGACATCCATATTTGTAAATGGTAAATTTCAATCTAGGGAGTGGGACATTAGTGGATTTTGTGATGAATTAAACTTTGAAGCCTCTGCTATTTTTATTGATGATCTTAAAATATTGATAGTATCTCTGTATCATTCTCCAAATGGTGACCCCAATATATTTTTATACACTCTTGAAACATTGCTGTCATATATTACGCAAAAGACTAATTGTGATATTATATTGGGAGGCGATGTTAATATTTGCTTTGATGTTACAAAAAACACTGCAACAGTTAGCAAACTGCTTAATATCTTAAGACAGTATGATTTTTACTATTTAAATAATACACCAACTAGAGGAAAAAATTGTCTAGATAATGTCTTTATAAGAAAACATTCTCTCAAGACAGCCTCAGTCAGTACGTTCAAATTCCCATTCTCTAATCATGATGGCATCACTGTCAACATTAGGATGAAAAATAGAACATTTACTGAAAACGATTACAATAATTCTAGAACTGACTATCCCATTAAATTGTTTATCCCTCAATGTGATTTTGAAAATCTGTCTTCAAAGCTAGCTACTTATGACTGGAAAAATTTAATATATTTAACTAAATTCAATGGTGCGGAATACATGTTTGAGTCTCTGTTCACTGTTATCATTAACAATATAAATTTTTTTAAAGTATTAAAAACATTAAAACCGAACAATTATCCAAAAAAAAGGAATAAAATGTGGTATACTGACAATTTAAGGAAAATGAAAGAAAAATTATTGTTTCTTAGTGACTTGATAAAGGGCAATCATAATCAAAATGTTTCCTTAAGAGATAGGTATAATGAATTAAAATATCAGTATAAAAAGTCCATCAAAGAAGCAAAACTAGCTAGTAATGTAAATTATATAGAGCAAAGTAGTAATAAATGCAAATCGGCTTGGCATATTATAAAAAATAATAATGTTCAAGTTAATAATTTCAAAACCAACATTGATCCTGATACTTTCAATAATTGTTTTGTAAATTCTGTAAATGAAGTTAAACGAAACATAAAATCATCTGTAAATAATGCTCAAAGTCATGAGTTGCTGCCAGCTATTGTGTCCAACCAGTACTTTTCTTGGAAAAATATAACTCCAGAGAACGTTTTGAAAGCCATTAAAAAAATGAAAAATTGTGACAGCCTTGATTTTTACGATATGTCAAATAACTTATTAAAAAAAAATAGCTTTAAGTTTGGTAAATCCTCTAGCAACCTGTATCAACCAATTACTAAAAGAGGGGGTGTTTCCTAGACAACTTAAAGTTTCCAGAATTTGCCCAATATATAAAAAGGGTTCGAAGGATGAGCCTGGGAGCTATCGTACCATTTCTGTTGTTCCAGTCCTATCAAAACTGATTGAAACGCTGGTCTACGAACAGATTGTTGATTTCTTGGAGAGCAATTATCTTTTAAATGCATCTCAATTTGGTTTTAGAAAGACTAAATCTACTGTTGATGCATAGATGCATAGGTATTTGAAAATAAGGCTAAAAGAAGGTGACCTGAGCAAAGCCTTTGATTGTGTTAACCACTGTGATCTTATCACAAAGCTAAATTATTACGGGTTTTCAGATCCTACATTGAAATTTTTCAAGTCTTATTTAGATGATCGACAACAGACAGTTACCATCAATGGGGTAAGGTCCAAGGACATTACAGTAAAATATGGTGTCCCACAGGGCTCTGTCCTTGGACCACTTCTATTTTTAATCAGTATAAATGATCGACCTTTCTCAGTGACAGCTAAAACAATACTTTACGCTGATGATACAACTTTTATTAACATTGCAAATAACATTGGAGAACTCTCAAAATTTTCAGATGAAACCTTAATAGGTGCTTCCCAGTGGTTTCGATCTAATGGATTTCTATTAAATGAAGAAAAGACACAAAATATAATTTTTAGCTTGAAACCTTATTTGGCCCCTCTTGATAACAGTTTTAGCTCCAATGTAAAATTTTCAGGAATGTATATAGATAACCAACTAAACTGGAACCAACATACAGAATATATAAGCAAGAGGCTTTCTAGAGTTATTTACCTGTTAGATCGCCTTAAGAGTGCTGTTCCTAAAAACTATGTGAGGACTGCCTATTTTGCGTATATCCAAGCAGTTTTTCGATATGGTTTGATATTTTGGGGCAACTGCTCAGGAACTGAAGACATCTTAATTCTTCAAAAAAAAGCTATTAGAGTAATGACTAATTCTCAACTGCTGGAACATTGTAAACCACTTTTTATTCTGTTAGAGATTCAAACGGTTATGAATCTATATATATTTGATTTAATTAACTATATTCTAAAAAATACAAAATTTTAAAAATTTAATAACGAAATTCATTCATACAATACTAGAACTAAAAACAATGCTGCAATTGGTTATCACCGCCTCAGTAAAACCTTAAATAGTCACATGGTAACATCGCTGAAAATCTATAATTTTTTGGAACCTCTGGTAAATAAGTATCCACATAAAACCTTCACTAAGCTTTTTTTAGTTGGCTTTTGAAACACCCTTTCTATAGTTTAGACAAGTTTTTAGAATTAAAAAACATTACATTTTAGATATATAATAATTTTTATATGTGAATTTTGACAATTGTTTATTTACTATTTAATTTATATATCTAGGTCTAGTTTATTTTAAATTAACCTTCACTGACTAATTTATGCTACTAAAGCACTGTTTTTTTCTTTTTTGAATGTTAGTTTAAGTTTAAATTATTTTGATAAAATTGTTTTATTTTGACCATGCCCTAGGCTGCAATATGACATTGTCAATGATTGTAAGAATTTGAACGACAAATAAAGATTTATTTATTTGCAATATGCACCCACTGCCCTATGTCTTTTAGATAAAAAGAGAGCGATTTGTATAGCAGACCTCGAATACCACTTGTCCAAAACTGCACCAGTCACATGGTGCACACAGTCAAATGCTCAACCATGGCTACTAAATACAATTAGAATTAATAGAAACACATCACAATCATAACACTATATGCATTCACATGCGTTTTTATTCAACTTCAACCGCCTCCCCAATCCACCATTTCAAAGTGCACTATGAATAAATAGGAAATTGTATTAACTATAGTAAGGAATAGACATTTGTATGAAATATATGAAAGACAGAATGAATCAATCTATTACTACACTTAAAATAATAAATGGTGAATACAATAAAATACTTACATCGACGTGTAACACTGGTTATTGCGGTAAACACCCAGAAAGGCAGCTCAGTTTTCCTGCGCATTACATCATACTCGTGGCACACATTGAACATGACCCAATCACCACGTAACGTGTTTGTGTCAATAAGTAGCTCCACACTCAAAGAGGGTACGAGTGACTGTATCCTGTAGGCAGACGAGTGACCTTCAATCACTAAAAACTTATTCTTCCATAATCACACTGACTTTTCATCTAGGAGACATGAACCAAGAGGAGTTATATAATTACATATATATAATTTGTTATGTAAAAAGTTTATTATGTCCCAAAATCGCACAAAGTTCATTAATACTTTTAATGAAGTAGTACCCAATGTTACCAATATTCAAAATAATGTTTTATTAAAAGCATTTTTGGTTGAAAGAACTTAATCTAATTAACAACTTATCTGGAACATTAAAACCTTTGTAATAGAACAGTAAAACAATAGAAGTTGCACTGCCTGTTGCTATTGTCTATTTCAGTATTGAAGTAGCCCACTTTGTTTCGCTATTGTGATTTCTGTTTCTCATAGTGAGAATACGTAAGAATTGAGTAATCATAATAGCATAACAAATTGTAAGACTTAACAAACTTTCAAGAAATTATAGTTTACAACTAGCATGCTTCAATAGAACAAGCAGGTTTTTACATAATTCAGAACAATCTTTTTATTCATTAACCAAATACAATGATTTATAAAAGATATCATATAACAAATATTTTTGTTTGCAAGTTTTTTAAGAAATTATAAAAAATTAAACTTTTTAATAAGAAATTTATTTTTAAAACAAGAAAAACAAATTTCACTCAGGACAAAAAAAACAATAAAATATTTCGCATACAGCTCAAGAAATAGGAGTTTTCCAAAGCAAGCAAAAGCACATTATTTAATATTGAATAGTTTTTATTTGCGGACGGACACACACATATTTTAACTTGGTCCTCAAAGGGTTAGTAGAATAACAATAGTTATGTTATACATAATTTTTCAGCTCAAGAGGTTAGCACTTTGATTTAAAAGGTAAAAGCAGATTTTGGATTACCCTGACCAAAAATATTGAAGTTTGTGCAAGATGGATTTGGTAATTCATAATACTTTGTATTTCATTCATAGGAGAAACAAGGTCAAAAATTTAATTTGATAAAAACAAGAGTTTTCTGTCATAGGTGCAATAATTTTGGTTGTTTGGATGACTGAGACTTTTAAAATAATCCTAAGGGTTGCCATAAACAATTTTTCTTTTCTTCAAGAATGATAGGACAACAATTACAGCTGATGTAAATTGTGAAATGCTCACTAAACTGAGACGTGCGATCCAGAAGACACGACACAGAAACTTTAATTTGGTGTAATCCTCCTTCACGATACCACATGTCTTCACACTGCAGCCAAAATCTTTTTGATCACCCACCATACAGTTCTGACCTTGCACCTAGCGACTACTTCCTCTTCTTGCACTTGAAACGGTGGACATTGCTTTGAAACCAAAAAGGAACTGTATAACAGTGTTGTCAACTGGTTCAACTCTCAGGCGGCGAGCTTCTATGCAGAGGGGTTAAAGAAGCTGCTACAGCGGTATGAAAAATGCTTACAAGTGAACAGGGATTATGTAGATATGTGAAGTAGATTTGTAACTAACTAAATGTGCCAATAAAACATGTTTCTTATGAGATTATTTTTTCCTGTGACCTAACGGCACATACTTTATGAATATGCATCGTATGATCTACTCTTTCTGGGGAAATAAATATATTTTTGATTTGACTCTTAAAATATTTTCTTAATATACTCGTATTAATATAAGACTGAGAAAAATCTTGTTATGGCTTAGGAAGTTAATATTCTACTTTTTTATCAGTAAGCTATGCATATTGAAAATTAATATGTAAGATTTTTCTATTTTTTATGAAGTATGATTTATTATTGTATATTCGTATACCTACAGAGGGGTGACAAATTATTAGACTCAACATGGTTTTTCAATACGTTTTATTCATTTTTAACTTTTACACACATCTAATACTTAGTATGTAATCCCTTATATTTTATAAGCAATGCCAATCTGTTAGACATACTTTCCACCAGTTTTTTTGCAAGAATCCTTTATTTCTTGGTCATGGTGCAAAATTTTTATTAAAGTCTATCAAACCAGTTTTTGTAGTAATTTTCTCTTTTCTCATCCTGTTTTTTACTATAGCCCAAAGATTCTCAATCGGATTCATATCCGGGCTATTTTCTGGCCAAGACAGAACACTGATTTCTTTTGAATTTAAAAAGCTTTTAACTGTTTTTGCTTGGTGATATGGCGCTCCGTCGTGCATAAACACAAATTCCATCATCTGGAAACCAGTTTTTGGCCTGTGGAACCATTCTTCGCTGTTTTTTAGTGTAAATAACGTAATGTTTTACTTGTTACCTTCTTCCAAACATCCTGAGTCCAGTGTTTTAGCCCTTTTGCCCACTCCAAGCGCTTTTTAGCCATGGCTGGTGATATCTTCTGCTTCTTTCGAGGTCGTCTTGCATTTAGGCCTTCATCTTTAAGGGTTCGTAGAACAGTTCTGGGTGAAACATTGACACCATATGCTTTCATTTCCTCTGCTAACTACTTTTTAGTACTTCTTCTGTTGTTGAGAACCATGTTCTTTAGTTTCCTTTTCAATCTTTCATTCAATTTAGGTTTGCGGCCACATTTTCCAACTCGACTAGATTCATAAATTGTATTATTATTAGAGGCCCGCTTAATCCTGCTTACAGGCTTTTGTAATATATTGAGTCTTCTTGCTGTTTCCCTTTGCGAATAATGATTTTCTTTCAAAAGAACCTTGGTCATAGATATTTTACGAGGTGATAAATCTGCAGTTTTGCCTATTACCAATATATTTTCTGGCAAATGTTTTACAGGGAAAAAAGACACAAAAAAGTTGATTTATGTCAAGAAAACTAAAAAACTGTTGTTAAAATAGCTTATGCGACAACCACTAACACATCAAAGCACATTGCAACACAAATAGTAGTTTTGAGGTTATGAAAACACACATGATAAGAAAACAGCTGATTCCATTTTTTTGCTCTTTTGATAGATTAGTATAATGTGTGTACTGTATTGCACAGACTTTGAGAAAATTTGTGAGAAGTGTATACTATATAACACTAAACATTATTTACAACATTATTTACCCATGTCCATCAAGTAAAAGTACTGTTAAAATGGTGTAACAACAAAATTTGATAAAAAATCTGATTGAGTCTAATAATTTGTCACCCCTCTGTATTGTATTAATTATTCCTGCATAACCCTGTATGACCATTGAAATCTTACCTTTGTATGATAAAATCTTTCCAGTATTCTTCTTTACTTGATGATCCCTTAGACCTATAAGAAAAAGCCTCTGAAGTTTGATCCATCGGACAAGGGGATGGAAAATGCAGGTAGCTTTTTTGTCTTTTTGCATGATTAAGATTTCTGCTCAATCCTGGTGAACTATTGCTATCTATCTCCCTCAAACCCAGTCGAGGAATGGGCAGTTTGCAATTTTGCTCTTTACCAGATGAATGGAGATTACGATTCACAAATCTATATAACAAAGAACAAAATCATAATTATTAAATCAATAAATTTACATGAAACAAATGTACAACATAGAAAGGGATTTTTAAGAACTAAATTTGAAAAAAAAAACAATATATGCAGCATAAAAATATTCATCTTGTAGAACAAAAAGTATTAAGAAGGAAAACTATGTGAATCTAGTGGTACTAAGTGAGCAAGTTAACTTTATATTAACTATCTCCTTACTCTTCTTTACAAAACAGTAATATTATATTTGTATGTATGTTAAAACTATGTACGCCTCACTAGAACTAACACACTAGTTTCAGTTTATCAACCATACAGTAAAGGGGTCCTAAAAATTATCAGAACTGCATAATACCTTTTTCATAATTATTCAACTTATACAACCTATATATAATAAATAAATAATAATAAATTTTATTTTCCAAATAACAAAAATAATTACAATACATCCAACAGTAATACAATAATTCAAAATAAAGAAAACATTACATAGAATATTCAAAACAAAAATGATTTGCTCAGGCTGACCAAGTTTACACTAATCAGTTAATCAAAAGGAAAAATATAATGAACAGGAGTTTTGTTTTCATAATATATAAAAGTATCTTATAGATATGTTTTTAGAACATGAAACCTCCAAAGCAAAGCCTGATTGGAGGAAATAACGTGTACTTATTAGATAAGAAATTGCTGTCAAGTAATACAGGGCTCTATACGAGTATTCCAGTATTATTGGCCTAACTCCCTAAGAATTAAAATGGTAAATGAAATTTGAATTCTTATAAAAGACATTATTATAAATTATACAAACAATTTAATGTAAGTAAGTAGGCCTCATTGAACAATATAATATTAAAGACAGTCAAAAAAAGCTGTACCTCGAGTTAACAAAATTAACCGCTTTAACTAAACTTAAATATCTAGAATATTAACATTAACAAAGAAAAGCTCCGACCTATACTCAAGCACAAGAATTCTATAAGCAATGGCTTCACATATTTAAGAAGATACTCAAAGGCAGTTTTGAGCCATTTAAGTAAAGTAAAAGTAAAGTAAAAACTATGATATATAAACCTTTCAACAACCATGAAAAAATGAATGCAAACAAGTTTTAAATACTAGATATGGTCATCCACATTGTTGAAAGCTATTACCATATTATTGTGACAGAGGAATTCAGGATAGCAAAAACAGGTGAATGTAGAATTGGTGATTTAAATAACTTTTTAAAGAATACCTTCTTGCAGAATGTCATTTTGTAGCACTTACAAATGTTGTTTGTGCTTTTTATCCTTTTTTATTTTTTTTTTTTTAATTGTACTAAACAAATATTATAGCCTATTTACAATAAAATATTTAATTGTTGTGCCCCTTTATATTCCAATTACCTGTTACCTGTTTTTCCTATCAAGTACATTTCATTTTGATATTTAAAACTACATATTTCACTTAATTTTTTCACTTCTGGAAGGCTAAGGCTTTCAAAGAAATACATTATTTTAATTGAAATAAAAGTTAAAAATTACTAATTTTCTGTTGTCTACGATTTTATAAAAAAAAAACACACAAAGTGATTGACAACACTTTGACGATATTTTCATTAAACATTCAAACAATTTTTTTTTTGTATGACAGTTAAGAAGTTAATTTTAAATATTATAAGTATAATAAGTATTTAATAAACTATTAAATACTTTGTTTTACGTTTATAATATTAATAATTAACCCTTTGAGTACCATAATCATTTCTTTAAATCATTTACATAAAATGTTGGCATAAAAGTTATAGATTCACACACTTTTGGACGAAAAACTGTAACAAATCTATCCAACAGAATGTTATAATTTTTTTGTAATGAAGTTAGCAACGTAACACATATCCTTATGCGTTTGTTTGAAAAATCTAAAACATGGAAAACAAAAAAAAAGGTTTACTTTTTTAGTTTCAAGTTTAATGAAGCAAATTTTATGGTATGTAAAATATTTTTTGATGTTTTTGAACTATACCATGTGAAATATCATGAAAATCTAAGCAAGTTACATGCATGATATTGTTACTTACATGGAAAGTAAACATGATAATGTGTAAGCCAAAATAAATTTTCTTGAAATAAAACATGTCGAGAAAAAGACATTGTAAAAAAGATATTTGATTTAGTTTCATATTTATTGTTTTATTTTTGTAGAAAAAACTATTTCAAGGAATAGTTCACTAAAATGAAAAGCAAATTGTTATAAATAATGTAAATAGTGAAATGAAACATGCCACTAATAAGGAGGCAGAGTTAAGGCTGTTAAGCCCTCTCTACCACTGAATCTCAAAGCATACACTGAAAATTAACAATGATTGAATACTAACTAATAAATGTAAATATAATTGATTTATATAAAATTAATTGAAAAACATAATAATATAATTCTTAACGAAAGATGAAGAAATAAACTTAACAATGCAAAAGAGAGAAGATAAAGAACAAAAATACATTCAATCGCTCTTGCACACAATCTGATCTCACACACACCGCAAGCACCACTGCCCGTCACCCCCAAAAGCCTTCCAGTAGCAAGACCCTCACCCTCACTCTGAAGTACGCATGACCCTCAATACTTCTGATATCATCAGGGAGATCATCCAAAGGCAGCAAGCCTGAACAGTAAACGACATATGAATTGGAATTGGTAGTAAAATGCTTACCCTTCTTATAGGTCGTTCACTATTTTCCGAGATAAAATTGAAATTATCGGACAGATAAATAGGAGATTTAGTTTTGATAGTTGAGAGTAGAATAGAAAGAATATGGAATTGGCTTAGTTATTGATGTTTTATGAGTAATAACAAATGAAAAAATTCTGAAATGTGCTCAAGGCGTCTAAGATTAAAATTTGATCTAATGCAGTAATTCTGTCTGAGCATGTAGAAGACTGTCCAGTTGCTCAACAGTCAAATCACTGATCACGACATCACAGTAGTTAATGTGTGGAAATATAAGTATTAACAAGCATAACTTTAAATATTGAATGGCAAATACAAAGCAAACTATGAATGCCAGCAAAGACTTTATTGCATTTTTTCGTAACATGGTCAGTCTATTTTAGGTTTGTATTCATAGTCAGTATGAGATTCATCAGTTTGTTTTAGTAATTTAGTTCACGATTATTAAGTGTGGTATCAAGGTTAGTGCGGTTCATCAATCTCAAGCTATCTATTTTCTTTGTTTGCAACGATAATGTATAACAAACTTTTGTCTTCACATTTGGTTTCTGGGAAACAGCCAGACTAGTAATTCTATTTTGTCTTCGTAAAACTCAGTTACGGTATTGTAACGCAATAAATTAAATAACACTAATAAGAATAAATTATTGGTAGTGGTATATTTGACCAATATATAAAATTATCTGCAAATAAACAAACAAACACAGCATGGGATACACTTCGTTCAACCACTATATCAACTAAGAAGGAACACGTTTGTTGTAGTTATAAAGATATTTATTGACCAAGGAGAAAGAAAAATAGGCAACTAGTATTTATTGATTCATCAATTGAATACGGCTATGAAGTTAGATGCCTCAAACTATTAAGGAGGGAACATGGTGCTGTTTTATGTTGTGGATTGTGTTTTCATGCTCCATGAATATTTTTTTATACCAAATCATGGCAAGTACTAGGTAGTATTGCCACAGTTATTCTATTCTATTCTATTATTTTAGTTTTGCTGGATCCCTTCAGACAGACGTGGACTCGAAATTCCAAGAGTCAAGTCTCTTACAGTGTCAGATCTCAGGTTTGCACCAAGCGGAAGGTGCAATGGAGCTAAAATCAACATTCGCAGTACTATTAGTACTATTTTTTTGCTCGTACCATTCTGAACTCGTTTAGCACACTCCATTTAATTAAGACATTTTCTTCTCTATTTATCTTGTGCTGTTTTATTTGTTACAATCTATATTCAAATAAAAACAAGACCATCTGTCACTCGAGTGAGGGGGTTAGATTCTGCAAGAACTCGGTACACCGCACATCTTGCATGTCATTTCCTAGATACTTGAACATACCTTGTTTGCTTCCTTCTTTTATAGAGTAGTAATGTAAGAAATACTAAGGTTACAAATATCTTCACACTTAATTCTGCTACAATAAGGTATTCTGCTCTTCATTTCATGGTTTTTCTAGCTTTGATATAATTATAACATAATTCAATGTTTTCAAATGCCTTATGAACATTTTAAGATTATTATCAATATATATTATGGAACATTGTTGATGTATTTCAAACCTGATCTAATATTTCGATACTAGAAAAATACTTAGTTATGTAATTTTGTATAAAATTCATTAAAAATATAATCACAAAATTGCATCTAATAATAATTTTCAGTCATTTTATCAAAAAGTAATTATTGGAGTCTGACTATACTTTAACAAGTACAATGGTACAAAAATCATACATATCAGATTAAAAATAAGGTCAGGGTGACGTTTCAAAATGGTTGTATGGACTAAACCGAAGATCATTAAGCGGTACTATACCAGCTTTGAGTTTTACCCCATAAGATCACTATTAAACTTCTAACACCTTCACTCCCTTATGTTTGGTCATAGAACTATAAGAGGTGTCTCATTGTTATGAGATCTTATTACGTATCCAAATCCTTTTCAATTTTTATTGTAAAATTTATACTATTTGAATATTCAAATCAAATCAAATCAAATTATTTTTATTGTTGAAGACATTTACATGCATAACAATCGTCAGTGTACATTGAAAATGAACTAGCCTAGTTTCTAAAATAACTAAAGGTCCTTATCAATTAGAAAACAATTAGTACTATAATATTCCTTTTCAGATAACAAGCACTTTATCTTCCTCCTAAATGATATTGAAGTGTTGGCCTCCTTGAACCCAGATGGCAAGTTATTGAAAAATTTTATGCAAGAGTAAAGGGTTTGTTTTTCAAAGAATGTTGTTGAATGTTTTGGAAGAGTTAAGGAATTTGTACCGCGGAGATTATAATTTGACTGTTGTACTGGAAAAAGGTGTTTGTTTTTAAAGACAAATGTCAAACATTCCAGTATATATAGACTAGGAAACGTCAACAATTTATTTTGTCTAAAAAAGCCTCTACATGACTGAGAACGATTGAGTCCACGTATCACTCTTATGGCTTTCTTCTGGAGGGTAAACAAGGCTTTAGTCTTAGTGGATTCATGACCCCATATGATCAAGCCATAACTCATGTAAGTGTAGAAGCACCCATAGTAAGCTGTCAGCAAAACATCTTTACTAGAGAAAAGCAGCCAATCTTCGTAAGATGAACAGACTGCTGCTTAATTTTTTAATTACTTTGTCGATGTGATTGTGAAAGGACAAATTACAATCAATTACCAGACCCAGAAAATCAGCGCTGGGACTAGGACTAAGACAAAAGTCGCCAATGACTATATCAGAAGAGTTTGCATCTGTTCGAGACGATCTTAAATAGAATTCAACAAGTTTTGTCTTCTTTACATTTACATGAAGTTGGTTTTTTTTCCAGCCATTGCAACAAAGAACTACTCTGAATAAATATATCAGTTTCTAGTCGCTCTCTGTTTCCATTGGAAATGCTGAAGGATGTGTCATCAGCAAAAAAACATAAGTTACCCATATTTACAGCTATAGGGATATCATTCACAAATAAGAGAAAAAGTATAGGTCCGAGAACGGAACCCTGTGGCACACCTGTCAAAGTAGACAACTCCTTCGACTCGTATGTGCCCAGGCAATCCGAACTGTCAATATATGGAACAGCCACCACTTGTTTTCGGTTGAGCACAAAAGATGAAACCCAATTCAAATATTTTTTTTAATATAAAAGCTTACATAATTCTACATCTCTTTTTCTATCTGGTTCTGAGTTTTTTTATATAAATATATATTACGTATTTACAGCTTGAAGCAATCCATTAGGTTCTTACACGTGACGAATCTGGCACGATTACAGCATTGTCAAACGCACACTCATATAAATAAAAAACATAGCGTAGGCCTACACGGGAACAAAACCAACCAGTCCAGCACAACACTCAACTCGTCCATAATATTAGGTCATCTCCATATTTTTCACTTTGACACCTAGGTGAATTTTTAATTAATTAATTAAATGTTATGTGTTTCTGTGTGTGAGCCTATACTGTGATTTTTATTTTTTTGAATGTGCATTTGACAATGCCATAATTCTGCAATACTTGCTTCAAGCTGCAAGTACATGGTATAAGATTTAATTCTACAATTAAAAATAAGGGTGTAAAAATTTAGATTTAACATTGTTCTTATGGGGGTTACAATCAAGATGGCCTCCAGTACAGATCGCTCACTATTAACAACAGGTTGAAGAGCTGTTTTAGCTGGTGTTTAAAGTGAAACCCATGTCAAATATTATGTAACCCATAGTTTGAAAACCTTTATACTTTACTTTCACAAGTAGTTGATAAAAGTTACTACACTGTACCAGTATTTTTCAGTATTATTGTATTAAAAAAAAAATACAAGTACGTTTAGTTTTTATTTTTAGAAACCACTGTGTATAAATGCAATCAAATCTATGTAATACTTAGAGACGTTATATAAAATTAATTTAAATACAAACAGAATTGTTTAATATCACAAAACCTTGAGTCCAAACGTTTATCAGTAAGAAATTACTTGAGTTTGACTCATTCATTACTAACTTGACACTATCATTCTATGTAATTTCTAGATAAGCTATGCTTCAGACACACAAATACTGTTGAACCAAAAATGCTGTCTACGATACAGAATTATGTTTATACCCTAGAGCCTCCATGAATGCAACTGCCGACTTCATTCAATACACAACCTCAATGAAAATCCAAATGAAACTTGAATATCCCCTGCTGTATATAAGAAAATACTAAAATCTGGAGTTCTAATAACAAATAGAAATTGATTATGTTGGCTGACTTAACATTTTTTTAAATTGACGACAGCCAAAAATTAGAGGAGGAATGAATTAACCCTTCCCACGCCGTAGACATTGACCAACATGTCAAATACAGTTATATTATATATTATATATAATATAACTGTATTATATCACCCAGCAGGGATCACTTCTGGCTGGTTTATACCTACCAGTTGAACCCACTACTGGGCACAGCAAAAACCGATGTGCCACTTCAACCTGGGCAACCTTATGGATGTCCAGTAGCGGCACATCACTAACCGCAAATGTTGAGATTCTGGGGTTCAAGGGCAATTCGATAGGCCTAGTCTACTGTGGAAGAAGACTGTTGGAGTTGGTGGGGTTTGTTCCCTTAACTCAGAGGTTCTTGTTAACCTCAACAAGGGTGTGCCACCCCCTGCCTACTTTGACTGGAGAGGCTGGTTCAGAGCTGGCCTCCCCTTCTTCCGGGATGACTTTGAGATGTAGTGCCCTAATTCTTCCTCATGGATCTCGATAGGAGGCGGCCCCTACTCTCTAACCTTACCCATCCTGAATATCCTATCACTCCGGAAGCAGCTCTAAGGTTCTTACAGGACTAAGTGCAATTTATAAGCTTCTTGTCCTAAGAGAACAAAAAAAAAAAAAAAAAAAAAAAAAAAAAAAAAAAAAAAACTGTATTATATATATTATATTATTATATATATATGTTATGTATTATATATTATGTCTCTTGGAGAGATTTTTAGTAAACAAAAGGCCTTCAAAATGCCCGGTGCACACTCCGTGCTTATAGCGGTTGCCCAGGAAGTATTAATAAACAACGTTTACTCTGTGGCAGGTGGAGGGGAGCGCCCTTTGTCTAACTCTGACCACCTGATCTTCTGTTCTGCGTCTCCTACAGATCCATAACGAAACATATCCGTGGCTTGTATTACTGCTTTCTCGGTTGTCACAAGTGCATGTCTACTACGTATCTCGTTATTATTCTTCAATGTGTGGTAGTGTTTGTAAATATTCTTTTTTATTTTTATCAATAAATACGCTAATTTTAAGTAAAATGCTCTGTTTTATACTGTTTATACACAAATCGAGTTATTCAATCTGCAATTTTGTAAGTATTTAAAATTTAAATGTTGCTGAAATTTAAATACTATGAAGTTTTCTCCACCATTGGAGATCAAGGCATTAGAAAAGTTTAAGTCAGGTCACAGATAACACTTTTTTAAACATAAATGTAATCTATAATTAAAGTATTATGCTTTTAATGATTTTGTGTAAAGTTGTCAAAACTTAAATACTTCTATTGATTTTTATAGCAATCTAAACACAATTCAATATACTTGTAGTATTTCTCAGGGTTGGCTTTGTATCTCTTTAAATAATCCTAAGAAGTGCCATTAAAGTGAAAAGAATATTAATTGTTTATTCTCTTGCTAACCATTTATTACCATTACCAACCTTTCACCAAATTTAAAAGACATCAACTTTCTACAAAATCTGATATTTAAACTTACTCAAACAGTCCACTGTCTTTAAAGGTGTAAGTGCTTTTGACACTGTGAAAGACTCCGGCCTTGAGGAAGTGCTGCAGCAGCTGGCGTGTGCCATCAATAGTAACTTTCTTGCCAAATCTTGGATTGTTAGCTAGCGCCTTGCTGAGCCAATCTACGGCCTCCTTGCCAGTAAAGCAGTTGTCATAGTACCTCATGCGGTAGAAATGTCGCCGTGTTGGCATCCCATTCTGGAGAATACTCACCACCTCGTTCCACTAGACAAACATATCAAAACGGATATTTTACTGTAACTTCAAAAACCACTCTTCGATCATTGATAAGTCTGGTCAGAAACTGCTTTGATAATTTCTTTTATATAATTTAATTTATTTGAGCCAAGCACAATGTCTTTCAACAAAGAAAAACACAACAAAAACAATCTAATATTAATAATAAATGAACTTAGTCCTCCAACTAGCTATTTGCTCCGTAAAATTAATTGATTATGGAGTTACTCATTATGAGATAAACTGATGATTTTTATTGTTAGCTGTTGTCACTCATTCCAGTAATAATACAGGGAAACAACCATATGATTTATACCATCAGAAATATGATGAACAGCTGAATAACATGATACCTTTATTGGTTCTATTATTTAAACTGTGATATTCGTCAAAAAACCAGAGGCAATCAGTTTGTGTGTCTATACATTGCAACTAACTCGCTATTTTTTTTTTATATTGGTAAATAAACAGTGGAAAAGTAATATAAATTGGGTATTTACTCAATAGTCATTTAATTACCCTAAAACACTGTATTTCTAGTATTTGAGCATTATACAACTTTTTATGTTTTGGTGAAATGCTGAGCACACAAGAATTGAAGCAGTATTTGATGCCTTAAATTGAAATTATCAACAACATTTATTCTTCAAAACTAAAATTAAGTAGGTTATGATTAACAACCTTTTTCACTGCTATTGTCTAAGTTTCTAAAATGCTATTTTCATGATATATATATACAGGGTGATTCGGTTAGTGTTACCGGCACTTTCTGAGCTGATTGTACTATAAAAAATAAAGAAAAAAGTTCATATAAACATGGGTCCGGAAATGCTTCCTTACTGGGTTATGGCCAATTGAAGATTTCACCAAAAATTGTGTGCAGGAGGTCAAATGATGATTTGCCGCGTGTTTATGAAGAGATATTTATAGGCGAATGCAACTTTTTCTAACGGATTTTTAGATGAGAAATTGAATAAAGTTCATCTCATAGCTGTATCTCATTTAGTTTTTTTGTTATACTACAAAAAACAGAAATAAAATAATTTTGAAAACACTTTTTTAAGGTTTAACGGACAATTATTTTGTTAAATAGGCATTGAAGACCCACATTTTTACAAAGAAACTTGCAGAAAATTTAATTCTGAATAAAATTATGTGCCACACGGCTATTAACAGCGAAGTATTAGTTTCTGGAATTTAATTTTACAACAAACATTCTACCAAGCAAGAAATACGTATTTAGTAAATAAACACCGTAATGTAATGTAATAAGGTACACAAATAACTGATTAGCATACAATTGTAAATACGATTTTAATAGATTAATGCTCAACTAAAAAACAATAATACTATTACTTTTTAGGACTATCCAAATGGTTACATCATGTACCTACATATCTTTGTCACGTTAGCTTTACAGAAGGTAAATTATGTTTTTATAAGTTGGTATCACAAATCAGCTGTTCAACAATACACTGCAATTTATTGAGGAATCCAAATTATTTGTTACCAATTCTGTACTAGTTTAATGAGTGCAATTTAATACAATTAATTTACTACTCGTTTGTTAGTGAAGTGTATTTTAAAGTAACTTACTATCACAATTGCAATGCCTTTGTTATTTACAACGGAAGAATATGCCGACATGGTATTTGTCTTAGGCGTTTGTGACGGAAATGCAACCGCTGCTACTGCAGAATACCGAAGACGATTTCCTAATCGCAGAGTTCCAAACCCAAAAACGATCAGTGGATCATTTCGTACCCTAAGAGTAACAGGTAAACTTCCTAGTATTAATAATTATCGGGATCGCCCTGCCCAGAATAATGTAGATATGGAAGAGGCTATAATCATGGCTACTGAACGCAGTCCTGGTGTCAGTACACGGCGTCTTTCTAGGCGATTCGCAGTGTCTCAGTCTGAAGTATGGAGAACTTTGCGCAAAAATAGCATGTTCCCTTACCATAAACAACAAGTTCAAAGTATTCAACCAACAGATCCTCCTCTTCGATTGGAATTTTGCAACTGGTTAATTAGAAACCGTCAACATCATAGAACCATTTTATTCACTGATGAAGCTCAATTTACCCGAGATGGCGTCAACAACCTTCACAATGCACACACTTGGGCAGAGGGAAATCCACATAGTACAATCGTGCGCAACTTTCAACACAGATTTAGTGTAAATGTATGGTGTGGACTCATTCATGATCAATTAATAGGACCATTCATTCTCCGAGGACATCTAAATTCCCGCATGTACCTAGAATTCGTTACAGAACAACTACCACTATTATTTGAAGATGTTCCATTAGCAGCAAGGTGCAATATTATTTATCAACATGATGGTGCCCCTGCCCACTTTTCCCATAATGTAACAATGCACTTAAACGAGAAGTTTCCCGGGCGATGAATTGGTCGCGGTGGACCACACACTTGGCCACCAAGATCACCAGATCTAACTCCATTAGATTTCTGTATATGGGGTTGGATGAAGAACCTGGTGTACCAGGAAAAAGTAAATACACGTGAAGAGTTAATAAATCGAATTGAAGATGCCGCCGCACAAATCAAAAACAATCGTGCAGCGTTGCGGAGGATAACTCGATCAATCAGAAAGCGAGCTGCTAAGTGTATTGAAGTACAAGGACTGATTTTTGAACACCTGTTATGAAAGTGGTACGTAGTATTATAAGCTTTAGATGAAAAACAATAATTTATTTAAAACTTAATTTAAATTGCATCCTAATAAATCTTATGTGTAGGCTACTCTATGTCATTAAAATGCGGTTTTCCTTTGCTTTGGAATTTCTTGCTTGGTAGAATGTTTGTTGTAAAATTAAATTCCAGAAACTAATACTTCGCTGTTAATAGCCGTGTGGCACATAATTTTATTCAGAATTAAATTTTCTGCAAGTTTCTTTGTAAAAATGTGGGTCTTCAATGCCTATTTGACAAAATAATTGTCCGTTAAACCTTAAAAAAGTGTTTTCAAAATTATTTTATTTCTGTTTATTGTAGTATAACAAAAAAACTAAATGTGATACAGCTATGAGATGAACTTTATTCAATTTCTCATCTAAAAATCCGTTAGAAAAAGTTGCATTCGCCTATAAATATCTCTTCATAAACACGCGGCAAATCATCATTTGACCTCCTGCACACAATTTTTGGTGAAATCTTCAATTGGCCATAACCCAGTAAGGAAGCATTTCCGGACCCATGTTTATATGAACTTTTTTCTTTATTTTTTATAGTACAATCAGCTCAGAAAGTGCCGGTAACACTAACCGAATCACCCTGTATATATATATATATATATATATATATATATATATATATATATATATATATATATACTGTATGCAGAAAATAAATGCTCAGAGGCTTCTTTAAACAATAGAAGAAAAAGACTTCATATAAATCCTTTAATATTTCGACTTTTATGTCGTTCTCAAAAAGGTACAACAAGTGTATATAATGTAAGAATTAAAAGTAAACATATGAATTTTTATAATCAGCTGAAATATTCTATTCTGATTTATACTGTAATTTATAAACTCCTTGGTATATTATACTAAAAAGGGATTTATATTAAAATTCAAATTTAAATTAATAACATAAAAGGCGTTCTAACAGCATAAAATTAAATTAAATATTAACAATTTTGTAGTTTTGTAGTTGTACATTCATAAAAAATTAATAAAATTTTAATAAAATTAATAAATTTAAATATAGACAATACATTGTTTTAGATTTGCTAGATTAATTTAGACTATTTTAACAGATCATTTCTTATTTAATCCAAAAGGTAATTTTGACTTAGTGACTAATTGATATGCTTGTTCTAAATTTTCTAATTGAATTTTTGAAGAATCTTCTGGTACTTTACAAATCCCTTTTAATGTGTAACAATTATTAAGTATTTTGTTATGAGCCAATGCATGTTGCGAAACCAATTTGTCATCTTGTCTGTTGGATGAAGACCGATGGTTATTCATCCTAATATGTAAGGGATTTGTCGTTAAACCAATATAGTCCTTGGGACAAAATTTGCAAGACAACTGATAGATTACATTTTTCGATTTACAGTTAATGTTATTTGAAATTTGGTATGTTTTATTAGTTGTGCTACTTGTAAAAGTTTTAGAAGGATTTAGAATTTTGCATGTAGTACAACGCTTGTCTTCGCAAGAATGGCAACCTAAAAACTTTTGATCAGCATCTGAATTTGGAATTTGGTTAGGCAATAATTTAGGTCTTACCAGAAGGTTCTTCAGATTAGGGGCTTTACTAAAAATAATTCTCGGGGGTTTTGAAAACAAACTATTTGTCAAAGGGGATTATTCTAAAATGTTGTAGGCCGTTTTTAATATATTGTTAGTTTTATGTAGCCCCGGGAAATACTGCGTAATAAATTTAGGATCATCTGTATAATTTTTCTTGTTCATGCTGCTGTTGTTATTTATTTTTGATTTGTTAATTTGATTTCTAATAATCTTGGTAGGGTAGTTCCTAGCAGTAAAAGCTTTAGATAATGTTTCTATATAATGGTGGTAATCCGAGTTGTTTGAACATAAATTTTTTGCTCGGATTGATAGGCTTTTTGGTATGGACTTTTTAATGTGAACAGGATGGCAACTGTTATAGTGTAGGTAATGCATGGTATTAGTTTCCTTTACATGAATTTTTGTCTTTAGATAGCCGTGTTGTATAAAAATGTCTAAGTCCAAAAAGGTTACAATTTTAGAAGAAAAATTCCAAGTAAATTTTAAAAATGAAAATAAATTGAGTTGTTTTAAAAAAGTTTCCAATAAAGTTTTACCATGTTCCCAGATCACAAAAATATCATTTATAAATCTCAGCCAAACGAGAGGTTTGTGTGGCTGAAATTTCAGAAAATCTTCTTCGAGCTTACCCATAAATAGGTTTGCATAGGAAGGTGCCATCCTAGTTCCCATTGCTGTACCATTAACTTGTAGGTAATTTTGATCTCTAAATTTAAAATTATTCATTGTGAGTATCATATTAATTAAAGTAACTATAAAATTTGTGCTAGGTTTCGAATTGCTTGGCCTATTGTTTAAAAATGAAGTTACATACTGTTTACCTTCACTGTGTGGAATGTTGGTATATAGTGATTGTACATCAATAGTCACTAACAAAATGTAATTTTGGAGTGGTTGTCTAATTTCACTAAGCCTTTCGATAAAATGATCTGTGTTCTTCACATAAGAGTTCAAATTCTTGACAAAGGGTTGTAAAAGTTCATCCACATAACTTGAAATCCGTTCAGTTGGAGATCCGTAGCCGGAAACAATGGGTCTTCCTGGAGGTGGTCTTGAAGGTTTGTGAATTTTGGGTAATATGTAAAATACCGGTGTTCGAGGTGTTTTTGGGACTAATAAATTAAGGGTTTCCATATTGATGTCTTCTTTGGGACCTTCTTGCAACAAGTATTCTCTTATTTCATCGTTGAACTTAGCAGTTGGATCTTGATCAATTGGTTTGTAAAATTTTAAGTCTTGTAGTTGTTTTTCAATTTCGTATACATAATCATTAATATCTAAAATCACAACAGAATCTCCTTTGTCGGCAGGTAAAATTACTATACTTTTGTTTTGTTTTAAGGATGAAATAGCCCTTCGTTCGTTTAATGTTACATTTTCTTTTTTCTGTAGTGTATCAGTAATTATGTAGGTTGAGCGAAATTCGCTATTATTACGTTAACAAATTGTTCGATGGGATGGTTAGGTGGCAGGTTTGGTGGAGTCCAATCAGATTTTGATTGAAATTTTGATACAGAATTTGGTATTATATTCTTGTTAATTGTAGACTGTTGTTGGGAAAAGTGAAATTTAAGTCGTACATTTCTAGAAAATCTGAGAGCGTCTGCCACAAAATTCATGTGGTTGAATTTGGGTGTCGGTGCAAAAGTAAGTCCCTTTTCTAAAACTGAAATTTCATCATCGGTGAGATTATATTTCAAAAGGTTCTTTGACTTGAGGTTCTTGTTATAGGATTCTCAATATTTTTATTATGGAATAAATGTATTCTAGGTAGATGAGATCTTAAATCTTTGGATGGCTTATTCAGTGATGAGGGTTAAATCATCCTTAGTACAAATATAGGCCTACTTCTTAAGGCTACTGAAAAAATGTACAGCCTACTACATTTTATTAGTGGGTCTATTAGTAATAAATATTAATTCGAATCACAAATTTAAATATTGTTTTCTTTAACAGTTTCTATGGTTGGGGCACTTTGTTAAGGAACAATACAATGCTCTATATAAGTTTCTTTTTAATGTAAAATCATATGTAGGCCAACTCTTAATATTCCAGAAATCAGTAAAACTAACGTGTTTGTGTAAAAACTATTTGAAAAAGAAAACTTAGGTGGGTATATTGCATTGCACAATATTAACACAAAAGTGAGAGCGATATCCCAATTGATCAAGGACCAAACAATGTCTATGTTTAAATGCTATCAAAACAATTTAAAGTGCTGTTTAAAATTTGTTGTTGATAATGCATGATTTGAATAGGTACCAGGATTTTGGACATGTGATATCATTTTAAATGGCTATAATTCCTTGAAGCCCAAACATTTAAACTCCTTAGTTCCATAGCAATATATTGTTTTAGTATTGAATAGGCCTAACAAACATCATTAAAAGCTAGTGGTTCATACAGTGTAAGCTTTGAAAATCATATACGACTAAAACTAATTTTAATTTACCCTAGAAGTGGCACGCGTTGCGTATGTGGCACATTAACATACTTTCATACTACTTAACTTTTGAAGAAGTAAATAATATCCAATTGCGATAAAATTTATGTAGTAGCAAAGGAGAAGAACCATACTTCTCAAATATCAGTTTTTAACACTTTGAGTGTCCAGTAATCCAGTAATTATGCAGAAATCATGTTTTAAATTTGAGCACATTACACAACCGTTAATTTTATGCTGTGATAGTGTATTACATAATACAATGTCTATTGTGCTTTTGGTAACTCAGTTTTCCACAAGAACTTGTGGGCTGTTGACCTATTACATGAGCTTTTTTTACAAAGCAACGCCTGGCAAATTGCATAGTTTGTCTATTTTTGTACATCAAGGTGCCCAGATTCTCATAAACAAATATGTAGCCTATGTAATAATATTTGGACCATATAATCTAGCCTATGCAGTACTGAATAAAATAACATTTTGGGTGAAATGTACATTTTAAAATTTTTCTTTCCTACTCCAAGTTAGGTTAAACAATTTTTTAACATAGTTTTTTAAGCATAACATTCAATCAACAAAACATTTCTCTGTTCTTTTGTGACAAAAATAAATAATTAAATAATTTTAGGAACATACACTACCAGGTACACATAAACTGTGCCACTACAGCAAGTTTGCATGCCATTTCTAGTGTTAAGTGTGTTTTGATCATTAAACAGGGTTATAATCAATTCTAGAAGTTAAAGCCTATGTTTGTAATAAGACAATGTTTATGGACAAGGTTATGTAGGCCTATTCATTAGTAAGTTTTCTTACATTACCGGCATGTACTTAGTTCATTTGTATAGCATAGACATTAAGTTCCCACCAGTAAAGATGACCTAGAATGTTTGAAAAAGGTCATCTTTGAAATGGAATGTTTTGAAAGTTTAAGTTGTCATAACCCTGAGAAATTACTTATTTCAAGCTTAGCAAATATATTATTTGAATGAACTGAAAAATCCGTTTTGACTGATACAGTGAGTTATTTACAAATTAAGATATCCTAGGACCGATTGACTTACCAATTGTGTTGCCCTAAAAGGTGGAGACCTCACAGATTTTAAGTTAGGTTTATCCATTGGAATTATTGTATAATTAAGTCATAATAAACTATTGCAGTGCAATTATATCTCTACACACAGATAAAATAAGGCACTTCAAGTTTACTGTATTTTGTAGCTAAGCACAGTCAGTCTAAGTAGTCTAACGCCAGTCAGTCTTTTTTCCACCTGTTTTGTTTACGTTCGAATTTAAATCATTCACGCTGTCCGCTCACAATAGTACGTTACAGGTGTTTGGTTTGGTGGGTAACAATACACGACAAAGTGGGTTTACAACAAAGACAACGAAAGTACAGTACTATCGGTGTTGACTAGACATTTTGTGGGTGAAGATGATGCCGTTTAGTAGGTAAAAATAATTCAAAATTGATTACAAAACTTAAAAAAGTGTTCGCAACAAAATTAAAGTATGTATACGAATAAAATACCTAGTAAAATGTCAGATCAGTAAAAATATTGAAGCAAACATATTAAAGTTAATGCTATGCCCACCGGTATTAACGGTGGATATGCTTACATGTACTCAGCCTTGCAGTATGAGTATAGCGCAGTTATTGTAAAGATGATGTCCATCTAGAATATTATCTTGAGTTTGAAGTTAGTACATACTCAAGTTGAAAAGATTTTATGAAAAATTTGGAGTAAGTATTTGAGGTTATTATGTTTCTTGGTTGCAAAACTCAAAATATTTCACAAGGTTTTAAAACCCCTTTTAAGAAGGTTCTTTCTACGCAATGCATTTCATAAGTTTACCGGGCGTTTTACGGGAAAACAGTCCAAAACCACGTACAAATATTAATTAACTTCCCCGGGACTCGAACCCCTACTTCTCGGTTAGAGAGCCGCACCCTTACTTCTACGCTAAGGTGAAGGTTTTTGTAAACCAAAGCAATATCAAAGACAATAAGGTTTTTATGAGTACTTTGCAAATTACTGAAAATATAACATATTGAATAGATAACCTTGAACTTTTAATTGATTTTAAACTATTTTGATATCGATTTAAATGCTGCATAATTATCTCGTATTAGAACACCGTTATATCCTTGATTGTGGATCTTTCTGAGGATCCATAATCAAGGGTTATACTATCCTGATTGAAATCGGTTATTATATGTGGGTGAATTCATTACAAAAATTAAAGGCAGCACAAAGCAAAACCTTAATGATGCAGTTAAGCAAAGAGGTAAAAATCATATAACTTTCTCTTTTAGCAATTGCTATTACATCCAAACTATTTAAACCATTACCTCTTCCTCTTCGTATTTATCATTTTATACTTTCCATTGTCTAGACGAGCAACACTAGAATTCGGAGGGCCAAAGCTGTCAACAGATGCTCTTGTATACTCTTCGTGAGAGTTATGATTCAGTATAGAGACCGACTTCTGTTGCCTTTACTAGACCAAGAACTGCACGCCAATATTAATTTAGTTTTTAAAGCGTTGAATCAGAAAGCTGCAAGTAATTTTACTCTCCAGCCTCTTTAATCCCAAGTGCCTTACATTAGCCGGTATGCTATGTTCCACTGTTTCTTCTATTTGACCTTAGACAGCCTTCTGTTTGCAGGTATACGGTATCTTCATTTAAAAGGCCTTTTATTTGCAGACGTTTCCGGAAATGTCCATGATCGGCGACAAGTCGAACTGCCCTCCTAAGTTGCTCCTTGCTTGGAAAAGGAGTGATTTTGTGGGCTCAACACTGGAGTGCACCATCAGTGTTTATGCAAAGCGTCGGCTGGGGTAGAGTTGCCAGAGCTTACAGTGTTTTACTCTGGATGTTTGAATGTGACTTTTGTGCCTAAATAGATCATGCCACAAGCAGGTTTTGATTTAACTAGATTTTCATGAGCCCTTTTTTGCCAATGCGTTTATTATCTGGTTTACGAAGTCTCCCTAAATGACCGGTTCTTCTGTTAGTTCTAAGTGGTTACGGAATACAAGCATAAGTCCTTGTATTCCGTAACTTGTGTTAGGAACAACCTACATTCATACGATTCACATACAGGTTAAGAAGATATCCAGAACGATTTAACGGCTATAAACACGTTTTGGCTGTTCGAGTTGAAAACCTGCAAAATGCCTCTCTTCTTTTAAATGGGCTCGGGTGATAATGGTATAAATCTCTACTTTTATTGTTTCCAAAAATACTCGTACGCTGATATTCTGAGTCTGAACAAAAATGTCAAAACCTAATTTAGTTGGGAGCATCATTACATTTTTTGAAATACTGCTGGAGGCATTATACTTAAACCAGATTATCCTAGTGTCTGTGTGGATTTAAGAGGAGCAGCAAAATACATGTTCTGTCAACCTGATTTCTGATATCATATTTAACATAGGGCATTCAGTGTTCTCCTCAACACTTAAAATTATAATACACTAACTAGGGTCCCTCTTCTGTTACCAACCACAAACCTGTATAATCACATATGTGCCTCTGTTTTAAGGAAAACGCTGAGAGCAACATGTGAAGTAATTTTTCACGTGTCCCTTAGGTCGTGCCGTGAAGGGCCTCTGTGTTAGTTATGTCTTCAATTATTTGTAAATTTGTGAGTTTATTTAATATCAGAGCCATCTCCCGCTCAAGGAAGACCCATCAGAGCATCGAAGAGTCTATTTGCTTTCCTGATTGCCTTGTTTATATGCGCATTTCATGTCAGTATTTGATTTAGAGACATCGCTGTATTCTTTAAAGATGGTGGAGGATGAACCATCACGCCTAAGGTGTAATAAACACCCTAAAATGTTCTCGATAAATAGTAATATGACTGTTTTCTCAGGATTGGCTTTGAGTGACACCAATCATAAATTGCATTAGATTATATATTGCGAGTACTTATTGAAAGCTAAAAACGTCATTTATAGTAGGGCAAACCTTTTTTTTAATTTGTTTGTAAGGGTTCAGAGTAATAAATAAAAATAATGATTACTGATCAAATGTGCATTCTTATGCTATGCATGTAGGTTTCGCTTTTTACTAAAACTCTGTTGAATTTACAAAATGGTCATTGGTACATGGTGAAAAATTGTTTAGAATGGCATATTCTTGTCTCTAATAGTTTAATAAAAGGGGCATTTCCCTTCCTACCGTTTAATATACCTTGATTTTAACCCTATTGTCACGTTCAAGACGACAGGGAGTTTGTCAACTTCTTTTATTTTCTGTCGTATATTGTAATAATAATGTCCATAAACCACAGTTTCTTTTCGTGTAAAATGACAAGAACTTTTATTGCCCAATAGTATATGTTAACTTAACAAAAATTAGAGAGCTTTCGCACGATAGTACACGATATTCTGAAGGTATTCAATAAGTGCGGACATTTCAGAATGACAAGCAGATTCGTAAAAATACTCATATGAAAATGGCTGGTGTGTGTGACCCATTGGGCGCACGACCCACTGTATTAAAGTTCAACTTGTTCAAAAATCTTCATACTTGACGAGAAGTATTAAAGATCGTGTCATATTAATCAATGCTTTTGTTAGCTCTAATCTTCTCAAGTTTCAGATCGCTGGAATTGAAAAAATACCCATAAACATGGTGTGATGTGAGAATATGTATTGTCATAGTTTACGCACGACATTGTGATCAATGTCACAAAACCAACTCGCAGCTTAATAAAAATAGCTTGTACGGGCAATTTACACGAACAACATTATAAAACACCAACGAAGTTTCATTCCACAATATAGACCGAAAATATCCCTTAGTCTTTTCATGTATACATTTAATTAAAAGGAATATACTATTCTGTATCTAATAATACTAGCTTAAGTAAATGGAGCATCATACCTCTCATTCCTGTTACTTTAAGCATTTTCATTTCTACTTTTATTCTTGTTGGTTCTACGTATGACACTCCCTTCGGAGTATACATTGCATTGCGGCTTCTTCATTTCCTCATGCACTACTATCCTCACAACATCAACAAGCTCTTTCACATCCAAAATATCGAGGCACAGTATTGAGTCCGACCAGTGCCTGTTAAAATTAATTTCAGCTATTCAGTCAGCACTCCCACAATATTTTCCCAATACTTCTGATTGATCTATACAATTCACCCAACTCACTTCCCCACACAACCTTAGTCCCTTCCCACGACTCAGTTTATTCCTGTTCCTTTAGACGACATGACTAACAGATTAAGAACTATAATTGAAACTCTAGACGCTGAATTAAATATATTAAGTACAAACGCTAAAAACGTTGAATGCTATGTAACACCTAAACTTTTGGCTGAAGTTATAAAAAAAACATATACTCACTACAAAAAGAACTAAAAAGATCCAAATTTCAACAAAACTATAAAAAAGCAACAATATACTTCAATCGTAAAATACCCTCCTTCCAAATTACAATACACACCAACATTTTGAACAAACTGAGAATTCCTTTCCCAATTCTAAACCTAAACCTCAATCCCCATTAACCAGCACATCCCTTCCATTGGGCTTTCATATTTGCTTAACATTTTAACAACATCTGAAATTTAAAATAGTGCATAAAAATATCAATGATAGATCGCCACCAATAAAATAGATGACATTTTTATTATGTGCAGAGAAGCCGATCTTGAATTACTGATTGCAATTATTAGTGAGTGGTTATGAGCCAACATGGGATCACAGCAGTAAAAATCAGTAAGAGACACAAGGCTCAGACACATTAGGCCTTTAAATTCTTTTATTTCAAAATGTGATGGAACTTTCTATATTTCAAGAGAATTTCAATTTTTATTTAAATCTGAGATGTCTTTTAAAACCCCTACATTAAAAGCCAAAGAAAGAAACTCGCAAATAAATTACCAAAGATATTCTAAAAGTGTTAATTTTTATAAAAATAAATTCATATAACAAATTCAATCTAGTAAATTTATTATTATTAATTACAAATGGTTACTATTCTCTAAGATTAGCATGTACACAAGTTATTTAAAATGTAATCTTTAGTTTCAAAATTACAAGAGAATTTATCGAAGAGTTATCAATGCAGCTAACACTAATGATGATAACAATTCTCTTTTTCTAAAACTTTATTGACTGACAAAACAATCGAACTGACTATTGACAGTAAAAACACCACTGATCCCACAAGGGTAGCCAGCAGTTTAATCAAAAATAAAAATAAAAATATTTATTGTTCAAAGACATATACATGTATAGAACATAGTCATCAAATAGTTTGTATTATATAATATCAGAACTGTGTATTATAGTAGTAGCATTAGTATATGTTATAAATACCACAACCTAAAATATTAATTGCTATTATACCAAAATTGTCATTAAAACTAAAAGTGATAGACAATCACGCATCCGTTAATGGCCCTGGCTAAGGAGCTTCGTCCAACAGCTAGTCCACACAGTAAAACGCACGTTTTTAACAAGTACTGCTTTAAATTCTTTTTAAAGAATGCCTATCAGTTGAAGAAGTTTTCACCCTATGCGATGGCATATTTTGGGACCAACATATGACATGGATCTTTTGAAGATGTTGCTGCGGTGGTGCGGAATGAAGAGTGTATCTCTGTTTCTGGTGGAATACAGATGATTATATGTAGGAAAATATTGTAGGTTTTAGACTTTATACATTGAGACATAACATATAAACATTGAAGGCAAAGTCAAAAGGTTTTCATTACTGAGCACTGCCCGACAACTGTCACGACTACCCAGGCCAAACATCACTCTAACAGCTTTTTTGTAATTTAAAAATTCTCCCAACAGAGTTAACTGGGGTCGTTCCCCAAAAGATCAGTCTATACGTCAGAATAGAAACAAAATATCCAAAATAAACCAACCTAAGCGTCTTCCTACATAAAAATGTGGACAAATATATCAATGAATACATACACGCATTTAGTTTTTTACATAGGTACATGATTAATATGTTTTGACCAATCCAAATTAGAGTCCATGTGAAGTCCTAAAAACACACAGATGTGGATTCTTGAACAGGATTACTATTCACAAAGATCGTCTTACCACTCCTATTACTTTTGGGTCTGAAATGTATGATTCTGGTTTTTTCGATGTTTACAAATAAAAAATTCGAAGAAAACCATGAGCTGAGACTTTTTAAAGGTAGACAGATTGGTTGCGAGGGTGTTTGGTGATTCCGCTTGGATAATGACACTAGTGTTGTCAGCGTATTGAACTAAGTGGCCCTTGATCGATTTGTTCAGGTCATTTACGTGCACAATAAATAAAATAGGGCCAGGTATAGAACCTTGGGGAACACCTACCGTTACAGATAAACAGCTAGATTTAGCCTTACCGATTCTATTGGCAATTTCAACATATTGAAAACGACATGAAAGATAAGAACGAAACCACTCAACAGGCATACCTCTGACACCATGACGCTCTATCTTTTCCAAAAGACGCTGATGATTAACAGTGGAGTTTGTGCCTTGGTTAGGGCTGACCAGGGCCTTCGTTTACCTCAAAGGTTGCTTCACTCTTTGGCTGTTCAGGCTCACAATATAATAATAATAATAATAATAATGATTTATTTTCTCAAAATACATTACAGAATTGTACAGAAACCATGTTTACATCCAATATTACCATAATATCTACTAATGTACAATAGAAATACAAATATAAAATATACGTTCTAATAGAGAAAATAACTAACCTCCAAGGCAAAGCCTGTGTGGAGGAAATTAACACACAATTTTTCCAAGAGTGATGGCTAAATCTTCTATTTAACATAAAATATATAGATCCAAACTTTAACTACTATATGTATAATACATTAACTAATATATAAATTTCACAAAGTTGTTACTAGTGGAAAATTAGGAGCCTATAAGTTTCATATAATACAATTTAATTATGCAATAAGCCAACAAAAAGCATAAAATGTTACAGAAAAAGAAAAGAATCTCAACAGAATTTAAAAATGATTACTTAAAAGATTTTCTTAAAACATAAACATAAACACACAAGAGGAATACAAAAAGTCCTTGAATTTCCACATACAATTTCGTTATGACATACACAAAAACCTGAACAAATATCCAGCACCAGTTACACAGTAAGAGATTGCAAAAGTGATAAGATATAAGATTTGCAAGTAAACAATCGAATGACCTGAATCATGTGTCAACATGGGTCATCAAACAGTTCCTAAAACATTTACTAGGCTCGCTTGAACACCTGATTAAACTCTTCTAAATCGAGAACTTTTCCTTCTTCTCTTAAAGTAGCTAAAGTTACTTCAATTTTAAGAAGGACTACCATTTTCCGTCCAATAATATCACCTATTATCTGTTTTACCAATCTTGAGATAAGGTTTCGGGAAAGTTCTTCTGATTAGGATTGGACCTTTACGGAAAGGAACAATCTACTATTGTATAAAAAAAAACACTTTGAATTCAGAACTAAAAAATCAAAAATGAACGTAGTTGTTCGCCTGGAGATAGGATAGTAGAAGGAATGAAAAGTAAAAAGAAACATAAGTTATTATGTTTTAAAGTATTTAAGTAAATTTTACTTAAATATCGGTCACTGATAAATATTTTACTATATTCTTTATTTAAACCTTCTTAGTGACGATGGACGGCTTAAAAGAATAACAGAATTTCGGACATTTGCCATCTTTATGTGTTACAAAATGTACAAAACTACGTTTCGAGGATTGAAATCGAAACTCTTCGTTAGGTAAAAAATGTAATCCATAAAAAGTACTTAAAACCTACAAAGTATGGTGACGAACTGCCATTAAAAATATTATCAACAACAACTTGAAGTCCAGACAGGAAAAAAAGAATTCAGGTACTGTCACCAGCACAAGCACACCACACACCCGCACCAGTAATAGTCAATCACTAGCAAGAATACCAATGTTGACATTTTCTGTGTTATAGTGGCGTGTCTCCTGAAACAGTTAGACAGAAAGGCGATGGTCGGAAGGGGGAAAGGTAAAGGCAGCCGCCTCTGGGCGTATCTTTTGGCTCTAGACCTCAACGTTCTAGCGTGTATCTGGATTTTGTTTGTTGAGGCTTTGTTGATTGTTATAACCCTTTTAGGTTTCCTAGTTAATTATATTAAAGTAGCCCAACCACGGTCGATGGTTGACTTAGCTGTTGGTCTGCATGACGCTTCAATTGGTTAGCGTTTAAAGAAATTCTCCTCGAATTGTATTATGTTGGGGCTTCATCTCATTTCATCTGAGGATTTCCGACCAGCAATTTTAGACTGTTCCATAAGCTCTTTTTACGTTTTATTTATCTTCTTTAATACTTACATTTAGTGGTATTTTAGTCTCGCCTTTGCATTCCCTATTACAAGAATATTTTATACTGTAAACACAGTTTTTTGAGTACTTTGTGCTGTTGTTGTTTGGGTTTTACAAGACTTTGTCTAAGAGTATTTTGTTCTAGTATAATATCTACTTGGAAAGTGCAAACGCAACAATAGGAAAAACACTGAGTCAGAAAACAACAAAGAAAAATCCAAATTTCAACCGCGGCCGTAATTTCAACTGGACGGACCTCTTTCTTCACCGGACTTAGCTATCTCTAATGTGGTGCCGGTGTAATAAGAGAGTTGGTCACCGTGACTCAAGGGAGGGGTCTCATGACAATGAAAATACGCCATTGTCCATTGTGGGAGAACAAGGTGTTGAGATCACTTCTGTAAAAGTAGTATTATTACGCTGTAACTTAAGGGATGATTCCTGCGGTTATTTCAACGTAATTGAGAAAGTGCTACAGTTGTCTAACACGAAATAACTTCAACTTTTCTACTGCACTTGTATTTCTTCCGTTTAATATAGTTGTTATGAAACGGATTAGTTGCTTTGGGGATCCTTCCATTAACGAACAAGAATATTCCATTTGCTTTCAGAACATCTTGATCGTTTTAGTAACGATTCATTAAGAACTGCGAGACTTCTTATAGAATTTTACAAAAACACAGGTCAAAAAGTAGAATATAAATCAACCTAATAACGCTCCGACTTTCAAATGTGAATAGATCTTAGCAAAGTCTGGATTTTCACAATTATTCTTTTCGTTATGAGCACAATATTTCTCAAATACGGTAGCAGAGGAACGTTTCGTTGAATTCGGCAGAGTAGTATTCTTTCACTACACTCTACTATTAAAGAAATGTACAGTAATATAAGTTTCTCATAAACTGACGAATGTGTAACAGTCTAAGAGCAACTTTAATTCAGATTGAGTTAGTACATTTTACCATAGCAATAAAAATGTATGCTTTGACTACGGTAATAGTTAAAGGTAATTCCTTTTCAAAGTTTCTGTTGTAATGAGTTTACGGCTAATAGTTTCTGGTTAGAAAACCAAATTCGGCACATTTGTATACTCAAAATCTATTTGTAAGCAATAACCGTTTAAAATAAAGTATTCACTGTGCTGAAAATCCTATTTAAACTTTTTATAAGACAGAACTTGTATTAGAACCATACATTTGGTATAAAAAGGATTGAGATATTAAATAAGTAATAAGTTCTTTGTTTGATGTTTGTTTTTAACGGTGAAGAGTTTGCGAAGGTAACAGAATTTTTGATCATTTGTCATTGTACATGTAAAAACAGTATCACTACGTTTCGAGATCTGCAGTTTTGGAAGTAGTCTAACATATATACTACAACCTACCCTATAGAGAACACATCTTACAAATGCGGTGTGATACACAGAAATAAAATTCATAACAATCGCGATGTATGTTAACTTCCACACTATAATCTAAGCAAATAATTTATTAACCAAAACTATAAGCCGAACTAAACAACACAGCATTGGTAGTTTCGTTCACTTTACGCTACTTTGTAGTCTATGTCAGCTTAGTTATCCACCAGCGGAATAGATCATATTGCTGGTCTCGAAACGTAGTGCTAATGATTTATGTTTCGCGTAACGATGGCAAAGTTCGAAAACTCCTGTTATCTTTTTGAGTAGCAAAGTTAGATACGTACTAATAGCTAGCATATTTTTTATGTGTACAGTACCTAAAATCACTACAAAGTATAGTTATAAAACAAATGGTGTATTATATTTATTATTAATGTTAAGAAGAAAACTTTGTGTAGGTCATGTACATGGTAATGCTGATTTCCTTCGTCCCTCGATTCAAGGAGAAATTGCATGACTCAAAAGTCAAGTGCTGGGACGATGTGAGCGGGAACGTTCTACAGGTCTAGGCGTAATCGACAGGCGTGTGAATTCGTGCACAGGCCCAGGCGCGAGGTAGTCGCTAGTCACTAGTCAGTATTGGTGGCGGGCGCAAGTGTGACAGTGATAGTGCTAGAAGTGCAAGCTACAGTTGGTGATTGACATGCGTGCTCGACCTCTCTTATCGTTCCTCATCTTCCTTATCACTCGGACGCTTTCAGTTACTGGTTAGTTCATACCCATAACATAGAAATAATTTTTAGACCAAGACACAAACCAGTGTGGTTTTAAACGTGAAATACATTATTAACTTTTAATTTATAGCATTTGCTCGGTATGTTTGTTTTATTTTTACATTTATGAATTCGTAAGTTGTGACTAGATTGAAATAGGCACTGTAATAAAATTTAGGGTTTTAACAGTATACTGTGTTGTAAGCACACACAGGGCTTGTGGTACAATAAAATGTACGTCACTAATAGACGTATATTTGATATGTATCCTGTATATAGATGTTATGATTTTGAATAAACCTATCATTGTGATACAAAGGAAAAAGTAGAAGTTTGGACATTTCCTCACCCAAATAAAGAAATATAACCTAGATTGAATAAACTATGTGTGTATAAAAATACGTAAACGTTACTGAAAAGTTCAATAGACCAATGTATGTATTCAATTCTCTGGATTACGTATGTAACGCTTCCCAAAATAACGTAATTAGTAGAGACACGTACCTTCTAAAATCCCTAGTTTTAAACATGGCTACGTACTCAAATGGGAGACAACTTCTATTTGGAAGGAGCTATTACAACTGTGTAAACAACTCTTATAAATCTAGGCATGTTATATTTAAAACTAAGGACTGGAGAATGTTTGCTTCAATAATGGGCTAAAGAATTTTGATTTTGCAATAAATTACGATTTCAATCTAAAGTTCACTTGTGTATTTTCAAACTTTCTTTGCCAGTGCATACAAAACTGAGGAAACTTTTGTAACTTTTAGGTAATTCCAGTAATATTTTAACTGTGTGATGCTTTTGTGAAATTTCGTACATTCTAAAAAAATGTATTTAAATCCACCTAAGGACTAATAACTGGGTAATGTTTTTTATTATTTCCGGGCTAGCTATTTGGAGTCTTTGTACGAGCGCTCTGTTTTAATTTTATCTAACCAAAAATACACTGGACACAGTTTACAGCATTTCAAGACAGTTTCAGATTCTTAATGCAACAATACCTTGAACCCCTTTGCGAAGTCCGAATAGTCCTGAGAAATGTTTAACATTTCTGATAGACGGCTATTGTGGAAAGATTTAGTTTTTACACAATATAAATTGAGTAGTTCTTATTTGTTCGAAAAAAAGTCAATACAAATTATAATATTAATACTTTTAAAATAAATTAAAACATGTGCTTACAAAGCCACGCATAAGCAAAGCATTTGAATTTTAACTATTGAAGTGTACGACTGACACTTTTTGAGTGCAAAATTTTATTTTTGTAAGTATAAATCGTCTGTTTTAAAAAGGGTTTCAAAGTTCACTTCTAACTGAAGGTATTCATTTCAAAAACTCAAATGAGGTCTCGCCTGTTTGTTCTGGAGACATTAAAACTGTTGAATCAAACGGATCTGTAAGCATAAAAGTAAATAAAAAATGGGTTCCAAAATTTAATTTTTACTATGTTTGTATTCAGTTGCGCCCTACGGACACAAATTTACCTATAAATTGGAATTAAAACTAGATAACATTTGAAAATTAAGCTTTTAAAACCAAATAAAAATATTTTACTGTAATAATTTTATATATACATAAAAAGTTTACACTTTCCATGTTAGAATAGCAAGAATTCGTTTTTGAAAATTAGTTATATATTGTTCTACTGTATTTTTTATTTTAATTAAACTAATAATAAATTCGAATGTATTAAATTAAAGCCATAATAATTGTACTTGAAATCCTTACAAATACACCTCTACTGTTACAGTAGAGCAAGTGACTCTGGGTAACAGTTGTGCAAACAAACATGTTAGTTTGTGTCGCCGTCACCGATTGAAAATAGGTTGTGTAGTTGGTGGCCAAACATCTCTCAAAGCTTTCAGGTAGACGAATTTGTGATTTCTCTAATTATGTATGACGCGGTGATCTGTTTAATACACGAAAGTGATGTCGATTAATTAATGTCAGTGAAATGTCCAGCTCCTTTTATTCCGGAAGTGGGCCTGTTATTTGCGCGTTTCCGGTCCATCGAAGCATTTCCTTCGCCCATTAGCAGCACATGTTTTGTTTCCAACTGTTTGTGTCTTGTTCTTGTACATGTGTTTCCACGGTAGTCTTTATAACCTTTCTCGCAACGCAGCATGGTTGCTTTGGAGAGGGTCAACGACTCTCCATCTTCTCTCTCCATCCCGAAATAAGCCCACATTTATTTTTTCACACATACTGGATTAAAACTTGTTGGCGTTTATGTACTAAGAATTATTATCACCTGCACCCCACACTCACCTTTTCTCAAAAATGGGATTTGGATTAATTTTCGATTAAAGTTCACTCGCGGTCTTCACCAAGAAATTGAGATGACATTTTCTGGTACCATTCCATCCACTCTGTATATTATGTCGTAATTGATACACAAATTCCAGTAAGTTGTGAGCCGTTAATCGCAGATTAAATTTTTCATTTAAGGCCAAAACGGTACGCAATGTATCATACATCAATTAATACACACAGATTTGAATCGCACAAGAGTATTCACAAGCACTTTACAAGCATTCATTCCGTTATTTATCATCTGTTCACATCAAATAGGGCATTAACATTTTTTTTTATACAAGCTATAATTATTGTGTTTTACAATAAAATTGTCCCTTCTTATCAGGTTTCGTGGAATTTTGCATTGGTACTTTTTTTAATGTTGCCATAGTGTTAGGGGAAATTGATCACAATTGTTTAATATTATTTAGTGATATTGATAGAAAATGAAAATTGAATAATCAGGTTTGTAAAACATATCCTCTGTTAGGACATTGGTGATGGGGATGGGGGGGAGGGCATTGCAAGCCTACAAATTTAGTTGTTTATTTATTAATGTAAAGAGATATCAATTAATAATATTAACACTAGTTTCATTGCAAGAAAATTAATCTCCTATACTCATATGAAAATATATCTCAGGCCTAAGTGCATTAAACAATAGTTGGTAAGCCACAACCCAGGCTTGCAATGATATGTCACGTACTATGGTAAAATATATTACGCTTATTCAAGCTAGGTCTGTGGTTATGGTTAGTATAACATTTGTTGAGTTAGTGGACGTTGACGCTAAACAACATACTCTTATCTACATAGATATCGTTCGGAAAGTAAAGTAGTAATCATAACATAAACAGCTATGTTGTGTCGAATGACAATCACATATAAACATGTTAAAACAATACAGAGACAAACTATAAGCACATTGATTAGCTTGATAGCGGCCTTCTTGAGTGTTCCGCTTAATACCAAATAATTCAATCACTTCGAGACGAGTTCAGATCGCTTCAAAGAATTTATTGAATTACTCTTAGGATTAATCACCGCGAGAGAGGGCTTCCAGACGGAGATATTTTGAGAAACGAGTAAATATAAAATTTTAATAATAAATCATCAGAATTCCTTTCATTTATGATCAAATTAAATGGCTTGGCTTCTATTATGATTTAAATTTCCTAACAAATACAACGAAATTCTGTGGACTCAGGCCATAGAAAAGCCTTTGGAGTTCTTACAGTTTTCTTAAAAGATCTATCAATATTAGTTTAATTTTTCCTCAAAATATAAAACCAGGTTGTTGTTACTGCATATAATCCAGTATGCATTTCACTGGTTATTTTCATTTTCTAAACCTGCGCTGCACTCATCTCTCCACATTTCATAATTTGATACCGGAATTTCACTCGGCAAAACCGAAAGAAAGATATAATTTATGTGCGATGTACACTTTTAATGTTGAGTAGTTTACAATCTGATAAAGTATTACACATTTGTATAGTTTTAGGCTGTTTATTTTTGGTTTGCTATGTTTAAACCTATGAGTGATGAAGTTTCCCATATTTGAGTGGACACTATCGTGTACAAATCTTTGTGGATATCGAAATTCTTCTTAAATTAAACGTTATTGAAATATTTTAGAAAACTCTTAAAGATTTTCTACTTAATAAAAATTAAAGATTCTTGTTTTTATGTTCAACGAATAATGAAACTTGGTTGCACTCGTTAAAGTTTGTTTGTTTACGACACAAGAACACGCTTAATATTATATAAATGCTATTCGTGTTTTTTGTTTTTCAATAAAAAAACATTGATTTTTGCCCAATAACGAAAGCTGTAACAGTTGAAATATATTTTTATTGGCAATTTAATTGGTTACCTAATTATTGGTTTGTAACATTCATAAATTACACCACCATATCAAGTCTAATATTGGTATCGGATATACTATATTAACATTAACCTATTAATTTTATCGTTAAAATTAAGGATATTTGTCAACATATAAAATTATACGATTTAAATAATGATTAGCCATCGGTGGGATGCAAGCGTAATGATTATATATAATTTTATGAGTTATATAGTTGCAAATGAGTAATTAAGCCACTAACTTATGAGTGACAGATCAGTAATACAGAGTGTCAGACAGATAGGACTTTGAATAGGAGGATGACGCAGTCTTCCGCTTCTATCCCGAGCAGCAATAGACTACACGAGCCCTCAAATTTACAGGGCTCACTTTTGGTTAATTAAGTTAGTAAGATCATTTTTTGTTTGGAAAATATTTTTATCCTACATTCACAGCTCTTATATTCATAAGATAACTTCCCAAAACATAAAAAAATGTTTGATCCTTCCACAGAGATTTAAAGTGGGACATTCAGACGAGTTTGTAATTAGATCAAAATAAAAATCGCTTAAGATAAGTTCTGGTTTTTAATCTATACACGAGTTATTGCTTCATGGGGTGACATGTTTTTAATTCATTTATGACTTAAGACAATATTATACATTTTTAATCGCATATAATTTGATAGAAGTATTTCTTTCTTAGTAGACATAAACTAAAAAACCGTTACTCCCTGAAGCTTTAACTTATTTACATACTATACAAATTTCACTTTTTATATGTAGCAATTTAATTTGGATCTTATTACGAAACTTCTTAATTTCCCACTTTGTATTCCTGTAGTTCCTTGTGGAGTGATAAAAATCACTTTTTTACGATTCCTGTCTTTAGGGAAGCTATCTTAGTGGGCTGAACAGTTTTTAAATTTAAAACCAAAATATTTTCTCAACCAAACATTCATTGCACCATCGATTTTATTATGTCGTGTATTATGAAAGATCCGATCGGGGTCGGTGGAGAAAAATCTACGATGCAAGGAAACCCTGATTAGGATAAGAATTTAGTTAGTAAAATACATTAAGCAACATGGTGTGAAGGAGGGGTTTATTTACTCTTCATAAAATAAATTTTAATACAAAAATTGTAATTTTGAGAAATTTTTAGCTCTGTTCTAATAAAACTACTTAGGCTACTATTCTTATTTTAATAAGCACCATTTAAAATAATTAGTTCAACATTACAATGAATTATCGTTCCCGTCTCTACCAATAAACTACTTAAAATTATTAGTTATTTTCAATTAAGCGAAAAGTTAGAATCAACGTACCTACTTCAAAGTGATGTGTGTATGCAAGCAAGTTTCTGTAAGAGTACGCGTCGTAAAATTACGGTGTTTATCATGCTCGAATAGACCATCACATTTCGCAAAATATAGAGATATATTAAGTTTGAGCAGAAGATACTTTATCATTTACCTATTGAATTTTCTAGGAGCATTTCCATGGTCATATGATTACAATATGCAGATTTCTATGATATGCATTCAAAATGCATAGAATATAATTGAGGAGACGTGGTTGTGGGATATTGGAGGGTTTATACTCTTTGTCTACTGATCTGATGATGTATTCTCATTTCTTATAACGTTTAATGAGATACTGAATAAGGAGCAGACATTTTATTTTAAATGTTATTAGTACGTTTTGACGGATATACAATTAATAACCTTATCTCAAGCAAGGCGGCAGCTGTGGTAATTACGAGGGCAAATCAAATATAAACGGTAATTTTGCTCTTGACTGTACCAAACACGTTCAGACGTGATGCGGCTGTGGGCGATTGTTGTTTTGCTTAATAGGAGTGGGGGGAACTGCTTGCTTCACATTAGCGTTGTGTTCTGCCTTCAGTACAGCCATGACCGAGCGAGAGGTACATCCATCTGTTGCGCAACGCATCGTCATAAATATTTTAACAAATGAAGGTGTTAAGCCTTCGGAAATTTTTACTCGTTTGCAGGCACAGTTTGGAGACACTACTCTGTCTCAAAATCGAGTGTAATGGTGGACCCACGTCTCATCACATGTGACGATGCGCCTCAAAAAATCTTTACCTTCTTCTTGAAATCGTTGCAGAAGTCTCCCAGCAATCTCCGACCTGACCTGTTTTTGATTTCCGGTCAACAACCTCGGAACCCAGCGAGCACTAATTTTTCTGAAGCCAAGGTGGTCTGTGATTGCAGACTGAACACTCCCGTAGCTGATACCAATTTCCGACGAGATTTCTTGAACAGTTAACCGGCGATCACCTTCAATAAGCTGTCGAACCGCACTAATGTTGTCATCTGTAAGACTTGACCTTGGGCGTCGACCGTGACTTTCGTTTTCAACACGTTCTCGGCCATCCCTAAATTCTCTGGCCCACGTATACACTCGATTTTGAGACAGAGTAGTGTCCCCAAACTGTGCCTGCAAACGAGTAAAAATTTCCGAAGGCTTAACACCTTCATTTGTTAAAAATTTTATGACGATGCGTTGCGCAACAGATGGATGTACCTCTCGCTCGGTCATGGCTGTACTGAAGGAAGAACACAACGCTAGTGTGAAGCAAGCAGTTCCCCCACTCCTATTAAGCAAAACTACAATCGCCCACAGCCGCATCACGTCCGAACGTGTTTGGTACAGTCAAGAGCAAAATTACCGTTTATATTTGATTTGCCCTCGTACATCAGTCTTTCATGTTGTGGGTGATATTCAGGGCCGTATTTAACTTTGGTAAGCCCCGGAAAGGGTATTCGGCCGGGCTCCTTCATGTCCCACCACCCGCCTCCGAAAAAGTGGGCGGGGATGGCCCAGGCCCCGGAAAAATTGTCCAAAAACCGGTCTGAGTATGGGCCCGGTGGTATTATTTCACAATACTTGTACTTCTGACAATATCCTTAAACACAAACTTCGTTGCTGAAGTACAACGTTTCACACTTTTGGAACAAACTTCTACAACTAAACATATCTTACAAAGATATGTAGAATATATATGTAGATATATAGAACGTATATTTATCACGTAAGAATTCCAAGATCATATAGAAAAAAAACGTTAAAACAAAAATGTTGAACCCAATGAAAGGAATTTCGGAAATATAAAAACAAAGCATACTTGAAGTCCTAATATTTTTAAAGTTCGTATGAAAAAGGAGTGTAACATTGAATTGAAACATGACAACTGCAAGGACTAAACCACAGAGAACACCGATAGTTGTGTCTGTAAATGTACTTTTGGAAAACAATTGGGATTAAATAAGGTATTAACCAGCAACCATCGAACCAATTTGCCAACACCATCCTTTACAAGATCTACATGGAGAATTCTGCAATGAAAACCCAATCCAAAAGACTTAATTAAATTTTTATGTTACCGTTGAATCTATTTAAGCAGTTATGGACATGTATCAGAGGAGTTGTTTTAAAGTATGATCTTTATCTCTTCAAACTATTGACAGTAAAAAAACAAACAAACAAAAATTTGCCATGATTAAGGGTTGTCCAACTACAGTGCTCGTGTGTTATATCATAAGTGCATGAAACGCTAATGACCCCATGTTCTTCACAGAATGATTTGGAAAGATTGATTTTCTCTACTCTCCACTAACATCCAAATAGAAAAAAACCCAAAATCAAACATGTTATTGCCTCACCAAAATTAGACAAGTTTCATTGAAGCTCGTCTATTCTCTTGCAGCTACCATACTTTTAGTAATTAGATTATAAAGTTTAAATTGACTTACTCAATGGAACGTACAATATATTTTTTGTGCACATCAATTCAGAATAGCTAAAATTTAAATCTAGTTTATTTGGCACGCTTATAACATCGGTATTGATTTATAATATAAATTCACCATATATATATATATATATATATATATATATATATATATATATATATATATATATATATATATATAGGTCATACATCATAATTGTTCATTTTTTATGATGATGAGTTTGAAACGGAAGGGTTGGGCAGTAGAAAACAATGTAAGTTAAAGTTATGTCTGTTGGTTGATAACTTAGTTTTTTGTAGGTAGAGGGGTATGCTGTAATGAGGTACATAGAGTAATTTGATAGAAAACGTAATTATGCGGATTGGACATAGTAAAAAGATAAAATGAGGACGCCATACAAATTACTCCCGATACCCCTCCCCCCTACCAAGACTCGATAAATTAATAAAGAAAGAAATATAACTCTAAGCCGAAAATATAGTTAAACAAAAATATTGCTGATTTTGCCTTTGCACGATTAAGTGGTATGATCCTATTAACTTAGACTGTTTACACGGACAGCCAAAAAAATTGTTGGCAAACATTGTTGCTCCAGAATGAGTTCATGATAAATTGCAGTCTGTAATTTCTACGACCTAATGAGTAGAACGAATAAAATCTCGAACGACGCGACAAAATGGCTTAGTAATGTGGCATTGTTATGGTAACGACACAATTAAGCTCTTTATCTGTACCTAGCGATAGTGTACATGGTATTTTACACAGTAAAGGTACAATTGGCACTATACATTAAAGAAGAAAACCGACTGAATCCACTGTATAGTATCTGTTCAGAACAGATGCATCCTGATATACACAAGAAGATCTAAACAAATGCGTCAAAGATTTCTCAAGGATGTTTACTATGCAGGTTTATTTCTTGTCAAAATGTCTTTATTTTTACCTCTTTTTATTCAAAACTGGGTCTAATAAAACTAAAGTTTTACAGGAGTGCAGTGTTAGACGGTGCGGACCGCGAGTGTGCGTGTGGGCAAGATCACTCTAGTACCTCATGCGGGGTCTGTGTTTAAAAGAACTATAGTTCGCTAATATCCATTGCCACAACTCACAATATGTGGTAGAATATTTACATTTTATTGTTTCCGTTGCGTTAGACTACTATAAACCAAACGACGTGTTTCGTTTTTATATTGCTATTATTGCGACAATCGTTTAAAAATAAAATGGTATTTTATTTAAAGTTGCTAGATTTAAACTATACTCTACAATACATTTTAATTTCCTAGAAATTTTGCTTACGCCTTTAAGTTATTACGCCTTTTCCTTTGTGTGTGAAAGTATGCACATTTACAATCAACACTTTAGGTATGTGTCTATCTAGGTATAGACCTATTTAGGATGACCTAATAGGGTTATCACTACTGGGAAAGGTATTTTCAGGTTTTTTTTACTATATTTTGATTATTTATCAACTGTTGGCTTGGAACAATAAAAATGTAATTGGCAGATACAAATACTTTCATCCCATATTGTTTATAAATAATTGTTTATTATTTGGATCCTTATGTTCTATTTTGTGATGTGACATTTTTCTGATCATTAGCTTGTAACTAGTCGTAACAAAGACTCTAATGCCATATTATATGTTATGTTTTGTTGTAATTTCAGAGAAAGAGGCATCAAACTGAAATCTGACAGGGGAAGACATACTTTCTATTTTTCTCATAACCCATTTACATCTGAGGCTTTCCAATCTTACTTCTCTGACCATGAAGGACTTTTATTTAGCAGTTTCTTAGAAGCAAGTATGCTAAACCTAAAAATATAAAAATACATATTTTTAGCAAGAAAACTACATAAAACTTTAAAAAAATATTGCAACAAAAAAAATTGTAATAATGCTTTAAATTAAACATGTGTTGAAAAGCAGTCATTAAACTATTATAGACACTTTTAGAGACCCTTCCAACAAATTGTCGCCTTTAATTCACAAATACATAACAGGAATATCATACACAATCCCCAAAAAAGTTCTACAGTTTTTAAATACAAACTATATCGACAACACTGCTTCATTAAAATCCAAACCGTCTTCCAGCAAACATTCCAAGTCTTACCAATGTTCAATTTAAACACAATATTCACACCGATACCTGTAAACTGTTTCATAATTAATATATTAAATTCAATCTACTTCCATAACATTTTGGTATTTGAATCTCTAAATGTATTCAGATTTCTTTAAAAAGTATCACAACTTATTTTTTATTGGTTATCTTCACTTTCTCGTTTAACTCATCTATCACTCAAGGTGTCTTTCCAAAGCTATCTCCATTCTAAAAAAAAAACAAATTTTAACCGTAATAGCTTCAGACCAATACCAATGTCTCTTATTGTTTCAAAGATATTTAATATAATTGCAACGAATACAACATCCAATCTGTTGTACAGTACTGTATTACAACACATTACTGTACAGTATTACTTTTTGAAACCAATAATATAATATGTTAATATTAATTTAAATTTCATCATAGACCTTCATCATTTCCGCTATTTCTTTGATTTTTCTAAAAGTAGTGGCTTCCGTTGTGACAAATGAGCAATATTTTAATAAGTTTCCTATTTTATTAAGGCTTTTGATGTTGTCGACCACACGACTCTCAGGGTTGCTTAAGCAGGCATATTTGAGTTTTTAATGATATCACTTATTTTTCTGGGGATTTTCTTCTCTTTAGAATTTTAATAGAAGTTTTGTACGGCACGACCTTGCGGATCGTCTGGGAACTTGTACCGCGAGAGAGTTACATTTTTTCGGTCAGATTATCAACGTCCTCTCTTAATTAATTTATTATTGTATTGATTTTGTTTTTAACAAACACACATTGATATAACTTCCAAGTCATAGCTTCAATAATACAAACTGCAGTGAACAATAATAATTAGTTAACAATATAGAAATGTAAGTTAAACATTTATAATAATTCAACTGTCAATATTCGTTCTAAATTTAACTTGTTGCCTCTTTAAATAAAAACAGCTTCTAGTGTAATATTATTTAAGGCAAAATTTGGACGTTATATCACCAGAAAGGATTTTTACAGATTGTATAAAGTTCTCGAGGTTATTTGAATATGAGCTTAACAATAAATTATTATTATTATTTATTTATATTTTATTGATATAATTCTATTATTGTAAACAAAAAAAGTAATGTTCAATTGAGTAAAATAAAATTTTGTTTAAAGAATACGAACTTTAAGTATTTAAAAGACAACGATTTTTCCTTACTTTGGTTGTTTTTGCGAACATTAATTAAATTAAATTAACCAAACAGATTATTACAAAACTTCCAATATGTCAGAAGATCGCCGTCAAATTATTGAAAGTGATTTATTTTTTCTAGGTAGGTCAACTATAAATCACGTTTTGATCAACGTGTATTATTTTTATATGGCAGAAGATTTCGGTAGAAACTATACCGAGAAGTGTAACACCTACCAGCGAGTGGAAGTCAAATCACTTTTAAGATATAACAGATTTTAAGATAGAACAACTAGCAAACTAAGGACGTTATACTTTTATTTTTCGTTACTACTAAAAATTAATAACGAAAGTGATGTTAAGATAAATTAGCTGTTTGGGAAATCGCCCAAAACACGTCTTTATGTCAGAGTCTAAAATGACAGTGAGGTCAAATTAAGTAAAATTCAGGTCAGGAGAGAACTTTCTGAGCCACCGAGCAGATCGAAATGTCTCTCTGTAGTTAGAATCAAAAATCAAACTCACTCCACGGAGTAATGCCCAATTCGTCAAAGAACTACCGTTTAAGAATTCCACTCTATGAGGTGACTGTTGAAATTTCCACAGTAGATGTCAGTATGAGGGAAAACAGGTAAGACAGATTCAGTCCAAGAAATATTAGGCGGTTTGTAGATATTTACCACAGTGTTATTACAAATTTTAATGGCTGATATACGAATGTATTTTTTATACTGCTATATACCATTTTCACCGCCGCGCCTGCTGTTTTTTACATATGTTGCAACGCCATGCATAATGACTAGAGTTGTCCGAGGGTGCTACATGATCTTCAGTAGGTGGAACAAAATAATCATCAGAGCAGTAGGGGGAGTGTGGAATTACTTAGGGAATCATGACTAGGGTTGTCCGAGCATAACTTGTACCTGTCACATATCACATCAACCGCTTCAGCCCAAGCCTGTTCTGCTACTTCAACTATTGTTCGGTAACGAACAATAGTGGGGCAATTTGAGACAAGGAGGTAGTGAGTCACGAGAACAGCTAAAAATTGGTTTAAAATAAAACCAGAGAGAGAGAGACATCCCTTGTGTATTGCTGGAAGTATTTTAATTGTTTAATATTTAAACAATATTTGTTGTACAGAAAATCTCGTTGTCAGTACAGTAAGAACCACAACTGGTCAGACACTACAAATTCCAGAGAATGTTGGGACTAACATTGGAATGGGAAAATATACTCGTAATAATTTCTTTTACGAACGACTTTCATAATATACCCAAGTCACATGAAGTGCATTTGTAACATTTACATTTGGGAAAGAATTTTGTACGTTTCTGCTGCGAGTGTGGTTTCTGAGTTGTACGTCTCGCATATCCGCGTGTATGAATGACTAATCAGGTGCTATATTTTCTTATCGTTCCAAATTAGCTATTAATTAATTCATGTAAGATAGATAACGCTATCCGCTAATTCACTCAACGGCAGGCTGCACGATTCCTTATCATCACTGTTTCCGCCATCTTTATTGACATAGGTCACAATAATTTGCTTATCAACGTATGCCATAACTTCGTCATTGTTTGAATTCCACCAACTCTGAATGTCATCTATATCAATAGAACATTCAATAATTCATTGATTCAGGACGGAGCTGAATAATAAGCTAAGCTGTTTTGTGGTAATTGTACTGAGAACAGAGGGGACAATGTACACGTGTCACATGCTTGTGTCATGCAGTGACGCTGTGACTCATTGAGTCGCCATGTACACAGTTGGGTTAACAAAGCTGGTACGGGTTACCCGGAGATTCCAATTAAGGTGGTGCAATCGAAAAACAAAATTTGGCCATAGCCCTTAAAAAATTATTTTCTCATTACATGAGAGACATTCCGAGCAGAATTTTTTATTCTTTGTTTGAAGTTTGTTTTTAACGATTGAAGGATTGAGAAGGAAACGGGATTTTCCCGGACAATTTCCATAGTTTAGAGTGATACAATAGTGTTACTGCTTGTGTTGTATCACTAAATCATTTAAAACATGCCACTTTCTTAATCTATAACACTGATGTACATAATGCAAAACATTCAAGTTTTTCTTTCTTGACTAGTTTTTATTTGGGTCTGGTTTCAATATTACCTACTTTAGTTTAAACGCTTGTAATTCCTATTGAAGCGATAAAAACTTAGTTTATATTTTTACTGTCTTGCGAGAAGTTATCATACAGGGCACTTTAAAACAACAACAAAATATCCAATTACACCTCTTTAAAGGAGTCTGATTAAACGAGGTTATGATTTATGTTAACAAGTGTCTTTGCACAAACAAAAAATCTGTTCATGCTATTTGGATTCCTTTATTTCAGCGAAACGGAGTCTGCAGTGTAAACGGAATCCACAAATTCAAATTCCATAAATATAGACATTTTCATAAAAATCTGAAAGACGATCTTCCGTACCTTTGCTATACTTTCTTCTATATTACGTAGGCTATATGGTAGAACGTTTAATTACGTTACTAGTGGATGACCGATAAGTGAAACATTTTCAGTTCTTTATTTTGTAAGACGACTCTGAAAACACTCAGTTTTTCAAAACTTTGCATTAAAATGAGTACAACGTAGTAAAACAATAAGGCAAAAAAGTAAATAAGCATACTAATTTTTAAATTTCCCAAGCTAACCTGTTTTGTTTTATGAAACAAAACGAAACTAAAACAAAATAGCTTAACTATGTTTCAAAGTTGATTGAACTCCTACCACCGAGCTCTCAGAGGGTTTGTCTCATTGCGTTATACGTTCTGTCATATGATATAATTTATTCCACTCATTTTAGCAATTTCAATTAGAACGCTATTATTAGAACAATATGTTACACTAACTGCTGATACGCTCGAGATTCTGGGAACATAAGAACAATGCAGGATTTGCCTCTAGGATTGTACCTAGGACCGCGGGTGGAGAGGCACACAATATGTCACTTATATATATATATATATATATATATATATATATATATATATACGTGATATAAATAAATAAATAAATATATATATATATATATATATATACGTGATATAAATAAATAAATAAATAAATAATTAAATAAATATAAATATAATATATATATATATATATATATATATATATATATATATATATATATATATATATATATATATATATGGAATTCGAATATCATAGTCTACCATTCAGCGATAGTGCTCTCTCGCCACTTACTTCCCTTCAAATCATATTGAACTTGGCTTTAAAACACTTAACAAAAAATGTTTGACGTGGAAAATTCGATGGTCTTGTTGCTCTAGTATTATAGTATTCAACCGGATATTATGAGACGTGGACTAAGCACCGGACTTGTTCATCGGCAAATAAATTTCTATATTTTATTTTCGATTCAATTCTCAAATCCAAAATTATCGGAAGATGTCTTTCTATAAAGGATAATAACCGTTTAAATCGAACGGTTTCGTAAAACAGGAATTCGAATATCATTGCATACCGCGCGGCGAAAAGGGGTGTACCCCCACGGCTTCTTGGCCTGGGAAGTCTGGTGGTTTGCGTGTTCAAACGAGCAGGTGTCGACTTTTACAAACTAAAAGAACTTTTCCTATTAAATCTGTGTTAAAAATTTAGTGTTTTAAATAGTGCTTTTAATAATAATAAATACACGCCTAAAATTACACTTTGAGAACTCCATAACGTAACCAACACCGAATATTTTGAGCATTCCGGTCAAGAATAAAAGTTAAGATGGTGATTTAATAAATACTTTTTATATAAAATTACAAATCTAAAACTTCAGGTAAAAAAAATGTACACTTGTTCCTATCTTTTATAAACATTTGGTCTTAATCGGATTACAAGTTTTGGTTATGACTTTATATAGTTGCAACTCGGTTGAAACATACTAAAGACTGTACACTATTTCGACAGAAAGGCTGGCAGTCATTGTTTCCTTTATATGCCTCTACGTATAAAAAAAACAAATGCAATTGTAACGTAAGCCCCTTAATTTTAAGCTATTCTAGTTAGTTTATAGTGAACTTTCAAACTATGGTATCTAAACTTTTTTTGACCCGAGAGTAGTATTAAAATATCTTTAAATCTATACACACATAGATTCCCGATAGTAGACTTTTTATTGTGTTTTTTGTGGATTTTGAAGCAAAAAGTACTCAAAAACTAGTGTGGTCCTGTCATCATCCTATAAAAAGTTACAAACAGAATTTGTTCTTTAAATGTGCCAAATGTAATCAGTTAATTAGTTATGACGCTGTAATATTCACATAACAAAAGTCATACACTTCTCTATCACTCTCATAAAATGAGAGTTGTAAGTCATTGTGTTTTAACGCAAAAGGTTCTATGTAGGACACTTTATTATATTTACTCTTATACAATAATTAATGTTAAATTTCTGATTACTAAATGACTACTGTTTAATAAATATATAACTCATAAAACTATGGAACTATTAAACAAAAGCAGTACACAGAACTGGAGGTCTAAAATTTCGAATATCTCTTAAAATAAAGTCACATACAACCGTATTCCTCTCATATAACGGTATACTATACATTATAGCGAAACCCATCATCACTCATGAGGCTGGAACAATTTTACTTTTGTCTGTCTATCCACACGATTTCTCGAAAACGAACTGATTTAAATACTTGAAATTATGCACGAAGCTTCATTTCTATGTGAGGAACACTGAGTTCGATGATGGAGCATATCACTCCATGGGATTTGGCTGAGCTTAAGCGAATGTTTTTATATTGCTCTTATGGGTCAACAAATATGGTGGCAACGAGAAAATAGCAGAATAAATAAATTTGTAAACAAACTCAATACAGCCATAAGATATTGAAACATATGACATATTAATACATGTAGCCTAATTATCCCAACACACACAACATCATTTTGTACTGTCTTGGTGTGGAGATTTTATAAATTAAATTTATATGAAAACCAATTTAAAGAAGACAATTTTGGAAGTATTTTGTAGCAAGATATTTCAAGGAAGAACTCATGTGTGGACTTAAAAATTTTCTATTAAACTTTATTTCTACAAGAATGAGTCATATGATGAGCAATTTTTGTCACATTATTTTCTGTATGATTGTTAGTCTGTCTATCTGTCCGTAGAAAATCTCGAAACATCAGCTATAGATTTGAAATGTTGCATGCAATCTCAGCGAAGCCTGTTACGAAACGTCGTGTGACGTACTCCTTCCTTAAATATTAATACTTCTAATTTAGAATAGCACAAGGAGGGAGGGGGCCGCACAAAAACCTTGGCCTAGGACTTCAAAATCTGTAAATCCGGCACCGAATGCAGTAGAATAATAATTCTTGATTGCAGTCAGACAATGTACGCTCGAAAATTTTATTGCAAGCGTTAATACTATATAATAATCTTCAGAATGATAAATAAGAAGGTAATAAACTATTTCTATATTTCGGTTTAAACTGTCTTTAGGAAATTAAACAAAACTGTAATAAATAGGGCTATAAGAACACAATAACCATCAACACAGGAAATCTAAATCTGCTATACAGTGTGTTTCAAAATTTATGCACACTGAAGGAATCTTGGAAACTATGAGATAAAGCAAAGATTAAATGGACAAGGTTGTGCATAATAACAAGACCAACAAATTACTTGTAGTGTGGTTAAGTTAGTTATTGGTTTGCGTCGTTCACTTGCTTCGCTCAAAAAACTGCCTTTGGTCAAAATTTCCACTCTCACAGCTCTTTTATTGGTACCTATAATGGAACGTTTTGACATGAAATCTGTATGAAATATTTTATAGCTTTTAAATATTAAATTAAAAATATTTCAATACCAACAAAAGCAGGCGGTTTAGGTTTGAAGTTTTTTTTGTAAACAGAGACCAAATTTTTACTTAATCAAAAGAAAGTAAATTTTTTACTTATAAAAAATCCATACATATTATACTTTTCACGTGGGTTTAGTCAAATAATTAATAAAAGCTCGTTTTTATAAATAAAAAAATTGAATTGTTACTTTAAATAAACATAGAGTGATAAAACTTTAACTTAGGGATTGTATTGTATTTAGAGTTGAATAATTCCCTGGCCCTTTTGAAAGGACAAGAGATGTCTAAATTATACTTAAGAAAGTCATTAAAAATTTTAAACTGCTTATTTGGAGATTCACAATTAATAAAAAATCCCATTTTCAGCTTTTACATATATGTTAAGTTGTTCAATGACTTGTGGGCTTAATAGAACCTCTGAGTAAAAATTCTTAAAGAAAGGTGATACGGGTTCCAGCGTACATCCCTTAACAATGACCGTTAACAATGGCTGAGTTACACGGTCTTTGGAATGTTTGTGATTATGTTGTTGATGGCTGTGCTCGATGTTGCGGCTACTTTTAGTCAGTACGTTTACTGAGCAATTTAGATGAAATTAATCAAGAATATCGTGAAGCCACTGTGTTTTTGAGTGGTTGTGGTCTATAGCATTGACATTTAAGTCCCATAATAAACCTGATCATACCGAAGATTTAAACAATTCAGGAATTTTATTAAAATTGAACAGATAAGAACATTCCTGGAAAAGATTATCGACATTATTGGAGTGTATGGAACACATCAAAAGTTAAAAATCTAGGACAATATTCAGATTTATACAATATTGAAATTGTTCTATTGCTTACAGATGTATGTGAAAATTTTAAATATAACTACTTCAAGTCTATCCTAAAATTCAATGTTAAAATCAACCAAAATTAAATTAAAATTGATTAATGATTTTAGTACGTATTTAATTATTGAAAAGAGGATTAGAGGTGGAATTTCTCAATTTGTAAAAAGATGTGTTAAAGCAAATAATAAATATTTAAAGGATTTCGATTAATCAAAACCAGACATTTCTTATTACATGTTGATGCAAATAATACCTATGGTTAGGCACTTCCCAAACTTTTCCTTTTGATGATATGAAATGGATGAATCCGAAAACTAAACACGATTTAAGATTGGGAAGAAACAATTTTACAACTTACTGGTGATGAATTATATGGATATATTCTTGAAGTTGATCTAGAATACTCAACAAAGTCACGCGAATTTCATAAAGATTTATCGCTTGCTCTAAAACATTATAAAAATAAATTATGTACAACTCTACTTAATAAAACTGAATATGTCGTTCATTCGTGAAAACTAAAATATTATATAAAACAAGGACAGATTTTTAAATATGTTAATAAAGTTATTGCATTTGATCTAAAACCATATATGAAAGAATATATAGATTTTAATACTAACATGAGAACTCTAGCTACAAAAAAGATCAATGAACAAAGTTTTAATAGGTTTAAAGGTTAGGTTTGTAGGTTAATGAACAATTAAGTTTTTGGAAAATCAATGGCAAAGGTTCAAAATAAACTTGATTTTAAACTAGGAAGTAAAGAACTTAAAATGCGTCAATCAAGGAAGACGTATTTTAAATTATTTAAAGTATTAGATGACAATTGTAATGCGATGTAAACAAAGTGGAATTTAACAAACCAGTTTATATTGGATTTTTAGTTTTAGTCTTTTCTAAATTGTTATTGAATGAGTTTTATTTTTCTAAATCTAACAAAATATAATTCAGATTTGAGTCTTGTTTCATGGACAAGGGATGTAAAGGGATAAAGAGAAGTTTTGGAAATAAAACGATAAATATGGATAATTCTATGAGTTACTTATTCGAAAATCAAGAGGCATTCGAGAAATGACATGCACTAGAAGCTACTATTGTCAATTATATACAGTCACTATAAACAAATTAGCTCTGTGTTCAAAAGTGATAAAACAGTTGTATTAGATAAAAAAATTAAGAGACCGAAAACACACGAGTATAAAAACAGAGTGAAATTTAGTATCTTATACCATTCAAACAACATTGTTAACTTATAAAATTAAATATATATTAAATAGATGATGATTTACATTAAAATTAATTGTCGTAAATGTAAAAAGAATAATAAAAATATAGATTCGTAAACGGTTTTAAAACTCAAAATGGACTATATATAATTGCAGTAAAATGTTCAAAATGCAATAAAAACAAATCATCACTCAACGAATCTAAGAAATTATGAATTGGCACATCAGCTCATATAAAATATAAACAACTATGTGGACTTGACATTCGCTAAATCAATGTATTCCAGTTGACTTAGTTTCTTATCTTGTAAAATTTGTCAACATTTAAAATTGTATTATATTCTTTTATTTGGAAATCAATAACTTAAATTTTTTTCATTGTCAAAACTTTGATTTACTTTTTATAATTGATGTTATCAGGTATTTCTTATTTTTGTTTGTTTATTTTTGTACACAGTTCCATTTGTGAACCTGATAAAGTTGTTAAAAAAAGGAATATTTGTTCTTGTAGTAGTATTTGTATTTGTATTTGTAAGAGTAATTTTAGTTTTCCTTCAAACTGATCTGAATATACTGTATTACATATACGTTATATACATAATAATTTCATCAGGTCTAGGAGGTGTTCTACCTTCGATGACAAGGTGAGGGGTGTTGTAATTGATTATAAACTCGTTTAACACTTCATGCAGTATTCCTGAAAAATATGGTTCTCGATTTATTCATTCTGTCATGTTTTTTCGCAAAGTTAAAAATCCTGTTGAAATATGATTAGTTTAATTGTATCACCAATTAAATAGTTCAAATATGTTTCTTTTCTCTCTAAAAATCTATTTTTCGGTAATATAGTGGTCAGTATCCCCACCTGTCACGCGGGAGACCGGGGTTCGATTCCCCGCCGAGGAAGTTAATTGTTTGTGCCGAATTTTATAAATTAGATTTTTATAATCTAAAATAATTCAAATCTTATTTGTATGAGATTGCTAAATAAATCTCTAAATTTTGTAAGAACTTGGGTGTTCAACATCTGAGATTCTATTCTAAGAAGTCTAAGAGAGTATTATAAATATTATTTTGAAGTAGTAAAATAATAAAAATCCTCAAACAGACAATAAACGAAAAACCCCTAGCTGCAGGCTAATCCCACGACGCGAAACGCGTAAGTTCTATTTTGTATGCCATCCTTCCGGGCTATATTACTTTTGGAAATTCCGAAATTGTAACACGCGTACATATCCTAGAAATAGTATACGTTTGTTCTTCGATGAATAGGCTTTGATCATTTCACGTTGATATGATTGAAAACAGTTGGGCTAATGAAGAAATGGATGAGTTAAAAGCGCACAACACCCCATGGACGTACACCCACAATATCACTTAATTACCAATCTAACATACCATCATCCCTATACAACACTAAAAGACTTTTACAGCAGCCTTATCTTTCGTATCTTAGGACCACTTATGAACGATTTTCCGAATGTGGACTTACAAGTAAAGCTGAGCTTTTTCATAAGTGATTGAATTATGTGAACTTCTTGTATTCCTAGCCAACAAAAAGACATGATACAGGAATACTCTACTTTGAGCCACTAAAGGTCTCCACCAGCGCATAGTTCAGTTACGAAGTGAAGACGGTGAGAAGCCTTGCTATTTTATCTGCATAACCGACAGTGCAGATGTTATGTAGTATACTAGTTCGGAATAAGTCCTAAATATAAACGCGGTGCCTGATGTGTGATAACGTTATTTGTATTTATCTGTTTTTTGCTCGTTTGGCTGCTTCAAGCCTGTTGTGGGATAAAATCTGATTTTTAGGTGAGAACATTGAATCCTCGAGTGGTCTGTAGTTGTTAATGGATATATTACGCGATATAGTGCTCACAAACAAGATATTCTTGTGGGGAAGTTGGTCAAAAAATGAGACATGTTGTAAGGAAAAATTCTCCATTGTGATGTTTTGGTAATGAATAAAACCCTACTCGTAGGGGGGTTGATAAAATTCTCAGTCAGGAAGTTACGTCAATTAAGATTAAGATTTTATTCTCTAACAATCACCAATTATACGAAGTGCCAAGTCAAGAAGCCCGACTGCTTGGTCTCCACTAGACTGTTCTAATACTGCCTGACCGCCTCATTCTTACACGATTAAAACACGTTCCGAATTAGATAATTTAAAGTTATAAAGGAGGCTATTACAAACTATATCCTCGAACTTCATTTTATTAGTAAACCCGTTACTAATTATGGAACTAACAAGTTTACACCTAAGGCCTTTTAAAGTTGTGTTGGAGAGTATCTTGCCAAATCATTTTCTTATTTTTAAAATTAAAATATTTTTCCTTCCAATGTGTTCTTTAATACAATTGCATGTTTAATGCTGCACATAACATTATTAAAGAATTCGTTAAATGTAACTATGGTAAAAGAAGTAAATAATATCGGCACTCTTCAAAATCCTCCGAAAATACTGAAGAAACGAGCTAGACAGCATGGACGAATGAACAACTTCTTTCTGACTATGAGTAGTTTTACAAATTGACGAACCCATGTAGGTGTCGAAAAATATTTATAAAAGTTAGCACCTGTCACTTCAGAGTATGTTTGAAAAACATTTCATAGATTTGAAACGCAGCGAGGAAGGTATAAAATTGACAATTACTGTGCTTATCTCCACTCGTTAAGTACAGCTAAGGTTGAGTTATTGTCAATGCCGATACACTCGAACGAGGATACGTTACCATCGTTGTTAGCAGTTTTCCCACTGGTTTTCCGCTACCGGAAAGTCACCTTGGCCAATCCGTCCTTCACCAGCTTGTTAGTTATATCACTTCCGTTCATGCAGTGGCGTCGGTAACTGCCTTGCCTCCTCTCTTTACACGAAAATATCAAATTTGTGACGTATGGCAAATACTTTGTGCGAAGAAACACAAATGAAGTAATTGCTAACATGTTTTGATGTCATAATTTTTCACATATAAAAAACCCGATTTATGTATGTGATGCTATACAACATTGACTACTCAATCACGAGGTGAATGTGTGAGAAAGCTATTACAAAGACTCTCTCAACTTATAAATAAAGAAACCGTGGTGCAAATTAGAGCGGACAACATAAACATTAATGATGAACCACAAAACATGTTATGTGTACAATAACATATTCTGAGACATAAATTTGTGTGGCCTCAGAAAATGTCATAGCTATAATTTTGTATAAACTTTTCACAACTCAGATTCCATTAAAGGACGTAAGAATGTAATCTAATCATTATAATGCATATATAAACACTTCCAGCCTTTTAAAATTTAAGGTTAACAATCGATTTTTGTTTGGAATAATTTTTTGGAAATTTTTAAAGAAAACTTTGGTCACAGCCCCTCTAAGATACCAGTTTTTAAGACAGAAGAAATAAAAGTGTATTCTATGAGGTGTCACATTTGTAGCACACTTTTGGGAAATATTTTACTCGGGCCCATAGAAAAATAGTTGAAGATAAGGAAAGGAACAATATGTACATAAAATATGACTAAAGGGAGTTACATGTTTGTTATCAATAAAATGATTTAGTTCTTGAAGAAAAAAAATTAAAACATGTCATTATTCCTTACATAATATTTCAAAAAAATCAAAAAATCAAACATGTCACTTCCTGAAGCTACAATTCACGTAAGTACAGTAAAATGTATATATTTTCATCTCAAGCCCTTTTTCATTTGGAACTGATTACATACTACCTAAATTACTTACTTTAAATACGTGTAACGTCTCGTGGAGTGATCAAAAGTCTACTTTTCCTGTCTTCGAGGGAGTTACCTTTAAGGGCTATGAATTTAAAATAAAAAAAGTGCAACCAAAAATTAATTTCATCACCTTAATTCAACTCCGAACTGATTCGAATTTAACTGTTATTTAAGAAATAGTAGTAAAACAAATTAATTATTACACCAATATTAATACAAGAACCAGACCTGCGAACTGATTACCAATTATCATTCTGATGGAGTAATCAAATTAAAGAAAACAATAAATATACAAATTATTTTATCCGAGTAAATGCAAGTGAAGTTGTTTGTGATTCTTTCAATATATTTCAAATTTTCAAATGTTTATACTTTTTTTAATTTATAACATTTACTAAAATCTTAAAATGTGCAGCGTAACTGGTTTCTTCCACTTGTAAATGAGTAACTCGTAAAGGAATTAAGTTATTCGAAATTTGCATGCCAGTTTGTGTATTACCAACTAAACTTAGTGCCAAGATATTCATAGTTTGAAAACGGCAGCCGTTTTTATATTTGTATTTTTTTTACAAAAACCGACACAAAGCACACACAATATTAACATGTGTGGATTTTATAAGAGGCCACCTCATCGTATTCTCATTGATACCTAAGGGATGCACTAATCGAAATGTAATTGAACCACTGTATTGATGAATAATTTTACTTTGGATCAGACAGTGCCTAGGCTCTCTGAATTTTAACTCGGTACTATTAGTTTTGAATGCAATTAAGAAATATTTTTAACTAGCGCCAAAGAAAAACTTTTGTGCACTTTATCACAAATTTTTCAGAAACACTTAACAGAACAATTCATTTGTCTTCTGCTCACAATGACCTGGGAAATATTCAAACTAGTGACTCAGGACACATTTGAGTTATACAGAATAATTATTTTACATTGGCTAAACTATGATGTATTCTATGTTAAAGAAGTAAGTGGCTTTATTACTGAGTAAAACTATGTGAATTATACAAAAAATGCGTCTAAATGTTAAAGGACGGATAAACTTGTGAACTTTGTAACTTTCGTGTACAAATAATACTCCAATAAAACACTATTCTTTCAGATGAAAAAGCCCTTATAAATATTGAATTTCCGTAAACGAACTTTCCTTATTGGGAAGAGCAATTGAAGTAGGTCCACATTGCTCTACATAAATATCTCTTCAGTTAGCCCTGTATATATTTCCCTCCGTGTTTTTATTTACTCCATGTCCGCCTGTGAAAATCTTCGGCTACTATGCACCATCCCAAGCAAACTTCACCGTTCTCACGCCCACTACTGATTCGCTGATGAGCTCTCTGAGAGTTTGGTAATAAATATTTCCAAGCTCATCTCATATTTGGAAAGCATATTTATACGAAATGACCATTCGTCCAGATGACCAACTGAGGCATTACCTTCTAATCCGCTCTCAACCTCTGCAATCCCCATCTTTTCATAAATGTACAGTTTGCTTGATTTATGTATTACATTAATATTTATTTAGTTGCGTAATCGTTTATTATTATGATTAGCATAAATTAATAATTTAATAACTGTTCATACAAGCTACGGCCATCACTCTTAGATAAACGACATATCAAGCACACGGAGAAATATATTTCTTAGTTTTATGGAATAGTATAAAGTGCAATTACTCTATTATTCAGCTAGCGTGTTTCGTTTTAACACTTGGAAAGTATGTTAAGGGCACAATTGACATGATCTTATCAAAACTGTGATTTTACCATTTGTATTGTCATAGTTTATAAGCATCAGGAGTTTTCTTCCTCAATGCAGGATCTTGTTTTACAGAAGTCTTTTAGCTTGTCTTGGAAAGGTTATGAATCCAGAGGTTAGAACAATTGTTGTTAGTGATTTTAATGTCGATTTTTCGGTTGCTGATATTACGTTTGACATCTTTATATACATGATGGCTTCTCATAAAAAAGGTAATGTCGTCTTTACCAGGGAATTTAAAAACTCTATGTAACGCATATACTTGATAGATCATCTCATCCTGATGTCATCCTGTTCAACTGTTCTGTTCTAATAGCTTCATTGTCCGATCACCATTCACAGGTGGCAATTGCAAATTTGTCAACCCTAACTGCAAAAGTGACGCTAATCACCCTAGGTACTTAATTAGGCGATCTTTTTCGAATGACATTGTTCGCATCTTCAGACATTTACAAGTAAAGGAACATAATCCAGCGTCTACGAGGCATATAGTATGAAAGATACAATGTTTCCTTGTTATCCTTTTGTTTTGCACAGGCATATCCGGAGAAGACAACATTATTCGTCCTTAAAGTGGCAGAATAATGCCAGTATTACAATCGCTAAGTCCAAAGTCTGAAGTGCTTGTTGACATACGAAATTCTTCTAATACAGTCAAGACGATGCGGAAAATAATAAATTAAAATAGGGGTAAGAAAGGGGGTTCTTCTTGTGCTCCTCAGACCATTAAACATGAAAAGGGCCTTGTTATTAATGATGTACAACAAGTCTCGAACTTGTTCAATAATTTCTGCATAAATGTTGCTCAAAATGGTTTGACTTCCTCAGGCACCGTTAGTTCATATTTACATGGAGGTTAAACATTTCTTCATTATTTTCATCACCTGTTTCAGCTAAAAAGGTTACTGGTCTGTTTTTGGATATTAAGAAAGCTTTAGATACAGTGGATCATAGGATACTCTTAGAAAAAATGTTTGGCTGTGGAATTAGAGGTAAAGTTTTAAAATGGTTTCAAAGCTATTTAACAGATAGAAAACAATGTGTAAAAGTTCGTCAAACAATCAGTGACTTTGGCATAATAAAACACGGTGTACCCCAAGGATCTGTGCTTGGTCCGATCTTATTTTTAATTTATATTAATGATCTTTGCGATGCACGTTTTCACGGTCACATAACTTCTTTTGCTGATGATACAGCCTTATGTTATGTTGAAGATGATTGGGAAACGGTCAAAAATTCCCTTAGTTTTGATTTGAATGCACTTCAATGGTGGTTTTCTAGTAATAATATGCTGCTAAGTCCTGCCAAGACAAAATATATAAACTTTAATTTAAGGATTGAAAAGAAATTCCAAGACTGTATAGTTTATAAATGTACTAAATGCCTTTGTTTTCAATCCAAATGCAATATTGAATGTGCTATAGTAGGTCAGACAACCACTATGAAGTATTTAGGAGTTATATTAGATCATGAGTTAAATTGGAAGAAACATATACAAAATTTGAAGTCTAAACTTACTAACGTATTGAGATGTTTTTATTTTTTGAAAAAAATTTGTAGAGAACAAGTTTTAAGAACGGTTTATTTCTCATTAGTTAATAGTAGATTGGAATATGGTTTAATTTGTTGGGGTGGGAATTATGAATCAAATATCAAACCGATTTTTCTTTTGCAAAAGTTTTTTTTAAGATTAATGACAGGAAAGGTTAAGACAGAAGCTTCGTATCCTCTATTCGTAACTAGTAAAATTCTTCCTCTGAAGCATTTGTTTGTTTTCAAGGTCCTAAAGCTGTTTTATGTAAGAAGTGGGAATTTACCACAAAAAAATAGTAGTTATATCTCTAAATTAAGAAATGAACCTGTATTTACTGTGCCCAAGCCTAATTTAACTTTTTTTCAAAAAGGTTACATCTTTTTAGGACCCAAAATTTACAACGTTTTGCCAAGTGTAATAATAAATTGTAATAATTCTAAATCATTTTCAAAAAAATTAAAAACGTGGTTATTGTCTTTTGAAAGTGTTGATTTTCTAGTAAATATAAATAGTTGATAATTAATTTTAGGTTTATTGTTGGTTAAGTCTGTACAAACGTTAAGTCTATATGGAAGATATAATAACTGGATATGGTTATAATTTATATTTATGGCATTTTATGTACTGAATTAGCTTTAGACTTTGAAAATTATAAAATGTGTTTTTTATTCAAATTTGTTTTGTTAAAGCTTAGTTTAAATGGGAAGATTGATCGTATTTGAATTTATTTGTTAATTTCATTTGCTTGAGTGTTGTTTTCTTTTTTTCTAAGAAAGTTGGAGCCTCTACACAGGCAGTTCCTTGCCTTTTGAGGTCCTATTTTGTTTTCTTGAATTTTGTTTATTGATGTACCTTAGCTGTATTAATATAAAAAAAAAAGACATGTTCATATTTCTTTAACAAAAAGTTACATTGTTTTTATTTTTATTTTCATGTCAATTGTGTCTACAATTAAGGAGCAATGTTTGTGTTTGTGCTTAAGGTATAAATGATGTTTATATAATTTTACTATTGTACATATTTTCAAGAAAATAAATATTTTTTCTATCTATTTTTTTCTATCTATCTGTTTTCAAGAGAGGGATATAAGATATGATCAATTCCCTTAAACAAAAGACATCTTCAGGTAATGATAAAATATCATATAAACTGCTATCATATTGGGAATTCATAATCGATCCACTTGTTCACTTGATTATTTTTCTTTTGAAAGTGGAGTTTTCACAAATACTTTAAAACGGTCTATCATAAAACCCTTGCACAGTAAAAGAATAGTGGACGACCTTGAAAACTTTAGCCCAATATCTCTATTATATAAACGTTTCCTAAAGTTTTTGAAAAAGAAGTTATTATTAGGTTTTATTAGATAAAACAATATTTTGTTGATTTGTCAAAGGTGGGGAACTAATGCTTAATGCTCTGGATAAAGGTAAAACTGTTTCCGGTGTCTTTTTATTTACGGAAGGCATTTGATATGGTTTCCCATGATCTTCTAATAGATAAACTTGAGAGCATTGGAGTGCGTGGTGCAGCAAAAAATGTATTTCATCTTATTTAACGGAACGCCGACGAGTAGTTGATAAGCCTTTCATTCATGGTTTCACTTTAAGGCGTTATTATTCTGATGTGTAAATAGTGAAGGCGGAAGTCCCCAAGGTTCCATTCTTGGACCTGTCTTGTTCATTTTATATATCAATTCCATCAGGGGGTGTGTGTAGGTACCCTTTTGTGTTTGTTTGTAGAAGACACTTCAATTCATTTTACACTCAATGTTGTGAGGACCTTGAGGTTAAAACGTGTTTGGAATCTAATATCCAATGGTTTAGAGCAAATGGTTTGACTACAAACACTGGTAGACCAAATTACTAGAGTTCACAATCACAGAGAATACGAATGGCAATAAAGAATATTTGACCTTGATATAGTTGTGCCATTACGAAATACAAACAATAAGCTGAGCAGTTAAAACATCTTTAGCTGAGGATCCCACAAACTTGTTCTTTGAGAAAATTTGAATTGAAAATATTCTTGATATGAAATCAAAAGCAAACCTTAATCAAACAAAATGTCATTCTGAGAGCTTAGTTCATTTTCCTATAAGCTTCGTTTACTGATTAAATCAATCGATTTCTAGATCGCATATTCATCGTTAACTCACAGTAGCTTAACTCAAAAGAAACGGTATACCTTCTCATTGGATTTTAGTTTGGGAGAACTATTCACTCTTGGGCTATCTTCAAAATTACATATATACTACATATATATATATTTACATATCGTTGCTAGGAAACAGGTTTGCTAGATTACGTAGGACATAAATACCTGAGGCAACCTTTGAGCAAATTCTATCGGTGTGATAACTCCAGGTCAGTTTCGAGTCAAGGTTTATCCTTGGAAACTTGGTGGATTCGGCTTCAACTAGGATAGCTTCTTCCGCCATCACAATTGGTCGGTATTCGGCTTCTTGTTGACGGAGACAAAAGTTGATTATGTTAGTTTTGGTACGGTTTTTTAGATTTACCTTTGAAAAATGCTCTATGCGTTTAGTTGAGTAAAGGCTATGAGCTCGATACCTTGTTTCGGTTCTGATCTGATGCAGAGTTGTATCATCCGCATATTGAATCACCTCTCCATTGGAATTGATTAATTCCGCCTATTGACGTAAATGAGAAAGGAATAAGAAATATTGGTCCAGAATTGAACCCTGGGGAATATCATAGGGCATTTGTACTTTGCCTGTCAGGGTGCTCGCGATCTGCACACACTGTTATCTGCCACTAAGGTGTTACAAAGGTCATTTATGTGGCAGACCTTGGACACCACCTGTACATAACTGATGCAACAGGTGAACCCTTGCATAGCGTTCAAAGTGTTTGGATACTTGGAGGTGAGAGGATTGCACACTTTTATATAAACTGGATTTTTATCCTACTGAGTTATACTAAATCTAAAATCCCTTAAAATAGTGTATTTGCCCCGAATCAGGCTACAGCATTAAAATTTCTTGATTTTGAAACAGCCAGTCTTATAAAAAGCGAGACCAGTTAAGTTAAATCAGTCTGCTGGTTTTGCCAGTTACGACGAAGAACAACTTATGCGTCTCTTCCGTACGTGACGAACATTACTTAATTGAGTTATTCTGGGTATTTTGTTTTAGACTATCATACACATTTTAAAAAAACTTTTGCGTGAAATTCCTTCAAAATATGATGCCTAAACTAGATGTATTAGGATTTGTCCATCCAGTGCTTAAAATATGCTTGAATCTGTGGCAACTGTCTTTTCTGTACATAATTTACATACAGTACTTGTAACTGGACGTATGAGTTGTTATAACAGTTTGATTACGATATTAACTTACTCAATCTTTGTCTATAACAAGGAAAACTTAGACTCATTTTTAGTTCTTTTATAATTTCCAATATCATACAGTGCTGAAATTCAACATCTGTATTCCTAAAAGGAAAATTAGCACAACTGATAATGGATTTCTCTTCGCAACCTGGTTGAAAAAATCTGTAAAACCTACATTCTTCATTTCAGCTGTAGCCAAAATAAAACTTCCTAAATGTCTAACTGCACACTGTCTTCAGGTAATCTTTTAATTACATTCGATTATTCAGTTTGAGTAAATAATAACCGGAATCCCCTCTAACACGCTAACGTCATGATGCCATTTCACTTCTTGTATTAACAATCTTTGAAAATTTGATTTTTTATCAAATCTTTTATTTGATTGTATGACTGGTTGTTTATAATATTTTTTGTCGAATCTTAGAAATTAAAGATAATCATTTAAGTTAAGCTGCAATTGAGTGTATTAGGCATATCCATGTCCAGGAAAAAGTATTTGACTATTACTCTTTTAATTCTTTAAATTTTTCAAAACTATTGGCAATCCATCATATTAATATTTATGCCTACCAATTCCGGGAGGGGCAAGGATCCTTGATTATAAACTCAGGGTTTTAGCTTAGTATTGCAGAGTATTCTTTGCCAGCGAACCAAGGAGGGCATAGAGTCTTTGTTATAAACTCTGGCCAATTTAGTTTAATATATATATGTGGGTCAAATTCACCTCGAGTTCAGAATTTGAATTCAGGACCTGAGGATTGTGAATGTTACCTGGAATGTCACCTTGACTAAATAACAACAGATTTTTTATTTGACTTTAGCACTAGCTCGGCCAATCAACACTACGTTGCAACAAGGTATACTCAACTGACGTGCCGTAAATACATTAGACCGGCAGTGGTGTAAACGGACGGAATAGACTCTTTTTGGCCGTAGTAGACGTTCTATGTGAATGTATATTTTCTTTATCGGGACAAGGAAACAACTGTGGAGTCAGAAATATAATTCATTCGAACCAGAAATGTTTCTGCACTCACAAAAACTGTATAAAAGCCAGTCACAATTCCACCTAACCTCTGATTCTCTTAAACATGTACACTGAAATAAATATTTGGCTAATATATGCCTAATTCCGCTTGAAAAATATCACAGGGCTTCATAATATTACAAAATAGAAAGGTTACGGATTTAAACTTAGAAAAGTGTGTGCGAAGTCGCAGATAACTGCTATAAATATATATTGTGTAGACATTTTGAATGTTAAGAAATCATGTCAATTTTTACTAACTTTAAAGTAAGACAGTTCAGAAGCTAAAATGGGTTTAATAGCAAATATATAAAATTGGTACTCTCTTTATTCTTATCGACATAAAAACCTAAAGTTCCTGTATGTAAATAATTTGCTTTATTTATAAATATATGGAACTGCTTGTATATTCCATCATAGCTTGTTTATATTAGTTTATTTGTGATCTAAAAATTCAATTTATCTTTGTTAATAAACACTGTTAAAGCTGTATTAAATTTATCCCTTTGAATGATACTGGGCGACATGCTATAATAAAATATGTCCTTAGTGCAACATTCCGACAGAAGCATTTATGAAACTACATATTTCTATTGAACTCTTGTGTTTGAGTGAATAGTCGAGAATATTAGGAAGAGTAGGTACACAAACAGCTAAATTTCAAACCTATTTGTTTTTGTCTTTTCAGAGTAGGCGACGTCCGAATAGTAAATCATAAACGTTAATTGGTCTGAAATGTCTACGGGTACGCTGTTTTAAGACATCTTAATAATCCAGAATCTTAGTACTGATAAGCTTTCTTAATCGGTTTCGGCAGGAACTTTGCCGAAGTCAACCAGCCACCGGAGACAGCCGGCAAATGCGACATCCGCAGTACTTCCCTGAAGAAGCGCAGGAAAACAGAAGGCTGCGTGCGGCTAACCAAGGCTAACCCACTTTAAACAATGCTACTGTGAGAACCTGGACCGTGTTCCCAGCCATGACCCTCACCGAGAGCAGAGCCGCTCTTCCCATTGTTCTTTGACGGCAAACACCTCTGCGTAGCCGTGAGCAGAGCCGCTTATATGGGAACAGACCTAATGAACGCTGGCAAACGAATGAAGAGTGGACTTCTGCAAATAAAATGAATAAACACTAAGCAAGATGTTCACCTCATATTAAAGCCATTTTACAAACTGTAATAAAAAATAAGTGGCACTCATGAGTGTTAGTTGATGTAGTTGCAACCAAATGTAACAAAGCACATAGCTTACAGCTGCTGCTAAATTGCACATTACTTACAAACAGAAAATTACAGATGTACATGATTACAGTTTATTATTATTAGTTAAGTTGTTATTTAAGTATATTTTGTGTTAATTAATGTTGTAATTATATGACTGTTAAATAAAGTCAAAATTTGTACTCGAATTATTTTATTTCTTGTAAATACACCGCAATACAGTTTTTTTCTATAATATTGAGCCCACCATTATGTGTGCCATCGTCATAATTTTTATCATGAGGTGGACATTTATAAGTCTCAATGATTATTTTATTTGAGTATTATTACAAGCAGAAGTTCTTAAAAAACGGAGGATTTATCTTGCCTTTATTTAGCAACAGCATACAGATATGAGATGTGTAAGATAATATGTAGTATTGAATGATTACAACCTTCTTCCTGTAATAAACCTCCTTTGCTATTAGAAGAAGAAACAGCATAAGATTTATTCTTCTTACCATAAGTAACTTTGGCCGGCTCACATAGGTCCTTCCAGCTACTGCCAAGGTTAGCATATCTAAACGAGGGTTCGGAAATATTTATATCCTGGATGAAATCAGAAATGTTAGGACATGTACAGCGATTTTATCATCACCGGAAATTCAAATAAAGCCGTCTATTAACTCACTCTATGACGCCAAGAGGGAATTAAGTGGGGGAAAAGGTCAGGAAATTAGGAAATTTTCCACTTGTGCATTGTCAGAAACATATTCTATACAGTACATATACTCACCCCCTTTGATGGGACCAAAAGATTAAATTTTTCATAATTCTCATAATTTATTATTGTATGACATGAGTCACCATCATTGTTTTATCCTACCAATATTATTAATTTATTATCAAGGCTCCGTCATACAGTACCTATATGAATTCACAACTTAAATAAAAAGAAAAAACGTTACAAATAAAAAGTAAAAAGTTACAATATTCTATAAATACTTAAATTTGTAATAAACGTACACATATATAATATTGAATGATTATGTGAAGGCCTGTTACAGTGCTCATTCCTCATGCTGACGGAGTTTACGTTCCTGCTCCTGCGTCGATCGACCTTTCCCTACTTTTGGTCTAAGCCCTGTGCATCTACTTAAGCCTACAACCTACATGTTTATCAGTATTTATCATATTTACATTCAGCTCAATCATGATGCATGTCAGCACCTCTTTTTTAGACCAAGTACATTTTAGACCATATGAGTTAACCTATATATATATATATATTTTACGTACCTTATAAAAATCAAATGAAAAGTGTATTTTGGTTCATTGTAATGCTTGTAGTATTTGCAGCAAAGTATATATAATAAATATATTCTTTGACAATGTTAATCCCAATATGCTTTATATTTCTGAAGCGTGCTGGTTGCGCGACGAAAATTCAAATATTGCGTGTTTTATAATTTTAAAATGGGCAACGCTTTAAGAAGGCTGGCAAGGGACTGTTGTGTTCTGAATTAATGTGGTGGTTATGTCATGTTTGTAAAATAACTTGTACGGAAACCTAAAGTCCAAATACAATACACACGCTGTCAAAAGTTCAAAGCAAGAAACGTTAAACTAACATTTAATAAGAATGCGTAAGTGTTAATATATTTTTGGATCGACGGTAGGGGACGCAAATCATTTTAAAAGTATTACCAAGAAAACAATTAGGAGCGCTCATTTTAATTCATGAAGCATCAATAATAAACTAGACTAAATCATTGTTTTTATTTCACAAAACAATATTGACTTGATTTATAAATCTGAGAAATAACAAAACTCTCATAATAGCCGTTGTGTTTATTTTAACGGATATTACAAATCTGCTATGTAAATGCTATTAGAGATTTTAACGTAGAAATGGATGTAGAATGTACTGGAGTATGTATACGAAATATTATCTGCAATTGAATTGCAATCTAAAGATCTCTCACTGAGAACTAATTTTTAGAAATCCATAAATTATCTATTTAGTGTAAACAGTGACAAAGAGTGGACTGTAATACAGGTATGTGGCGATTTCAATGTTGATTTTATGACAAATCAGTCTCAAGACAGAATTGCGCTTCTTGGTTTGCTGTTCTGATTGGTCCTGGGAATCAAGGAACCGATACATGATGAAGTTAAAGAACAAAAAAGTTAAGAATCTGTGTGTTGAGAAAAAAGGACTAGAAGAATTAAGAGATGTATCTCACCGAAATTTTTGGAGAAAAAATATTTAACAATAAAAAGTCAGTAGACCACAAATAAATCAGCCTAAAAAGTTAACGTATTGCGCTATAAATTGTAGCTAAATTGTAGTACTTAATACGTAGCTATCTCGTTATTTAATGGATTGATGGATTGAGCCCGCCAAATCCTACATCAACAATGTCAATCAGGCTCTGAACAACTGGAAGTCAATTTAAATTACCGACGATACAATACTTACTTATCACAATGCTATACCACGCGCTCGTTGTTTTGTGCTTGATAGAGCATTTGTAATTTACTATTGAGTTTTAGTATACTAGTTGGTAAAATCAATATTAGTGCCCAAAGCGTTAGATCTAAGTTAATTTGTCATCATTAACATACTTAAGTTCCATTATTTCTTACGACTTAGGTCTATGATTTGTCTGAATTAGCTATTATTATGAGATCTACGTAACACGTTTTACTCCACTGTTGTTAATAAGTTAAGCCGTGGTTGTGTTTTTAACAATGTTCATAAAATAGATAATGAGGGAAGCCCTTCTGGTAACGCTTACATTGGTCCTCTTCGTTCGGTGTCCAACGATCTTTACTCTGTTTAATTCGTGATGAGCCGCTGGGATATCTGAAAGTGGTGAATTGAAAATCAGTGCGATAGTGTTAGAAAGAATGTATGTGGTTTACTAACAAAAAAAGGAGTTTATTTTCCCGTATTTTAGAGAAAATTAACTGATTTTTAATTTTTTCAGCGTTGATTATATTGTTATAATGTAAATAATATTTAAAAAATAAATTTTATTATTTTACTTTTTAATATTAGGCTTGATCATATTAGTTACTATTATAATCAAAGTGGAGTGTTTAGGAATTAACGGGCCGACGGAACTAAAATCGTAATTAAAATTACCTCATAACATCCATAATATGGCTTCGAGCGCTTAAGAAGTCCGATTACCCGCTTTTAGAAGACCATTGGAAAATAAGTAATTGTGTTGTTTTTCATAATTTAGGTCTTCTGATCAACACTTACATGTACTGTGGTGTATTTCATTTTCCACAGAAGGTTACACAAATGGGCAATTTAACACTTTTGTCACAATATGCTAATTATTAATATGTCACAACCATATCATGAACTGAAAGAACTAATTTTGCACGATTCGAATTTAATAAATAACATGAAAGAGTGCTGCTTCGCAGGAAGAGATTCCAAGCAATGAGCCTAATTCTTTTAAAGTTCAAGTACCTTAACCTGTTGGATATTTAACTTCTTCCCAAAGATTTAGCCAGACTAATCCCACACTCACTAACAGCTACTCGATCCACCGCCAGTGAAATGAGGACACTATTAAATGTGAAATGCCATTGTGGGCTAGGACTCTAGCATGCATGGAGTACACAACTAATATTACTTGATATATAAAAAAGGCAGGGGAAAGAAGTTTTGTTCCCTATGTTTGGGCTGCGTTCCAGTTGAACTTGAATGCATGAGCATCCAGCAAACTATAGGGCCACTGTCTGAATTTACCAATTATTGGAATGTCGCATTGTTGGGAAAGAGAGAAAGCATCACTGTGTGTACAGTTCGAGGACTTTAGCTGTGCGCGTGTCCTTGAGTGTGTGGTGATAGGCGGGAGGGGTGGCGGGGTAGCATTATGCGCTGCGTCCCGAAAACATTTCCTGTGACTCATGGGTAAAACCCTCCTTTCAGGAATCGTATTGGCCCGAATAACTCATCACACTCGCTAAAATCAGTCTGTTTTGTAAAAGTGCTGATTGTGGTGGAAATAATAATAAGAGAAAACAAAATAATAGGAATAATAGGACTTATCCTTGTTTTTCAGTTGTTATAGTGCTGTCTAACGTGTTTTTGAAAATAACGTATTTCTCAATTTTATCTGTAAATCAAAATCGTGAGTTTAAAGTCATTAAAGAGATTGTTGCGCCTTCATCTCAGCGGCTAGCACGTAAACGCAACCCGCAACACAGATAGCGTTTGTTTGTTGAAAGGGTAGTATCTGGGCCCTACGAGCACAGCTAAATTCCTCCAACTGTACAGATCGAGCGGCAGTTGAATGATTTTGACCCACATTGCTTGGTTCAGGAGCTGAATCTAGGTGGATTTTGGCTGTCTAATATTGGTAACCAGGGCACATACAGAGTTTGGTGTTTCAATTGATAGTGAGAGTGTCAATGGAGAGTGTTGTGGTGCTGTTATTGTTCGACATGTGCATGGCCATGTGGCTGGTAGATCTGCAGGGTGCAAATGAATTTTAAACCATTAAGGAGGGATCGTTATAACATAAATGGGTGAACGCTATGGAATGGATATCTGTTTCCTGGTGGATCTGGGTTTTTATTTCTGTTGTCCACATTTTCAGGTTGGGTTTTGCCTGGTCGACGTCTGGCGGGGGAGATATATGTAGCTGACCCTATTCTTTAATTCCTAGTTGGTGGAAGCCCCTGTTGGGTCCTTTCCTGAACGAACATTATTCAGTCTGCACAAAAAGCTATAAGTACACTTATGGAAATTTATCCTAAACTAGTTAACAAATATGAATTAACGAAACCTTTGCTTATGATACAGAAAAACTTTATTTGTAAACTGAATTTGGAAGCCGGAGTATAGAAAACTAATACCAATTAAAATATTTTTATAAAATATTACAATCAAAATAATATATCTATTTACAAAATCGTTATCTATGTTTCCACAACCTACGAAGGTGCTGGTACTGCCTTCTGTATTTCTTATCTATCGCTAGAAGTAAAGTTTAAGTTGGGCCAAGTACCTTCATACTATACTGCAGAGTTTGTGCCATGTACAAAGACGAGAAGTATATTTATAATGTTGATTACTCAGATATTCTCATATCCTAAAATTCATAATCTGCTTTAAGTACAATAAATAGTGGAGGGGCCAATGTGGGTAATTAGAGTAATGAACGAGTAATGAATTATAAATAAATTCGTGTGACAAAATAATTATCCTACAATGGATACCGGGGTCATTCGGGAATAACGAGAAACGAAAGGACTGGCAAAGTAGCCAGTGGGACTGTTTTGGACGGAGATGACATCAACGATTTTCAATATTCTCTTAGTAATTATAAAAGTAATTTGCATACAGTTTATATAATAAGGTTCAGAAGTCCAATAAAGCTCAATGGTTCAAAAATGTACACGTAAAATTTTACTCCTGTTGGTGGTTTGCAAATTATCCACTCAGTAAGGAAACAGGGAGTATATTGTCTTCTGCTTGTATGGTAAAGTGATTGTGCAGATGCCTTTGTTTAGGAGGATCCTTGGTTCTACAATGCATGATGGTTTCCAGGATTTAGATGGAAGTCACTCTCAATAATTTCCAGTCTTTAAATACATTTCTGCAGCTCTCTCTGGGTTATCCTGTCACTATCCTTGGTGCTTTCTTCTGCATAATTAGGAAACGAAGAATATTTCCATCCAAAGAACCATCCCATTAAGTTATTCCGTAAAATAAGTGACTTTCGAAAAGTGCATGATATGCCATTTTCGTGGCTTCAGGACTACTGGTCTGTTTAGTTCTCTTCAGTGCGAATGGAGCAGAGCTAAGCGGCATATGTTATCTATGTTACTTTTCTAACTCAGGCTCACATTAAGTGTTATGCCTAGATGTTTAATATTTTTAGCTGCTTGGAGGCCTGGCAGTTTACTTATAGGAGCTTTTTTTACTACCAAATGAGTTTTTTTGTTTTATGCTCATTGAGAGCAAGATAATTTTAAGTGTATGTTCTGGGCCAAATTGAAGGCAATGAATCTGTCTATTTCTAGTTGATTTGTATCCTTATTAGCTATGAGTAGAACGGTGCCATCCACGTACATCAACATTTTACAATATTCTCCTAGATGTTATGGGAAGTAATTTATGAATACTATGAACAGGACTGGTCCAAGGACCGAACCTTATGGAACCCCTTGTGTGACTGCCAGAATTTTAGACTAAACTATACTTATGAGCCCGTTGACTGTTTCCTTTAGTTCCACTACCTGACTTTATCCTTCGAGGTAGCTTGCGAACCACCGGAGTACTGTTTGTTAGATCCCAAGTCTGTTAAGTTTAGTCAGTATGAGGACCTAGGCAGTCAAAATGTTGAGGAGTAGAGTAGTTACGGTGTTGCCAGTTTCTATGTTGTGAATTATTAGTACAATTAAGTCAATCACTGCAGTAACAGTAGATTTACCAGAGTTAAAACCATGCTGCTTGTCAGTTAGTAATTTGTCACTAATTTTTAATGAGTTTTGAGACAGATGAAAGCATAGAGATTGGTCTATAGTTGCTAATTTTTTGGAGGTCCCCTTGGTTAAGTTTTGGATAGATTTGACATATTATTAGTTTAGATGAGGAAATGCCTTGCTCCGTAGACATGTTTGAGGTTTTAACCAGTGGGATTATTAGTTCCTCTGAGCAATACTTAAGGATCTTAATTTATATTTCGTCAATCCCTGCAGAAGTTTTTCATAAAATTTATCGTCTTTTCATTTCATCAGAGTTTAAATTTATGTCGCCTAAAAACGTACGTTTTGTTCTTTGTTTTACTACTATAATATCGTTCCACTTCGTTAATAAATAGGCCAGTGTCACTGTCATGTGTTCTGTGTAAAGCAGTTAAGTTACATTTCCTACCGCCAAAAATAAAATCAAACGTTAGCCTATAAACATCACCATCGCTACCTCATTGGACACGACCGACAAGGACTTCTTCACATAAACAAGAGTATCATCGTTACGATATCTATTTGTAATAGTCCTTGCCACTTCGTAACCGTCGAGATGTGACATGATAATGTCATTACCAACCCAGGCCTCGGTTAAAACTATAGTATCGATGTTTCTGTTAAGTGATTCCAAATAAACTAATAAACTATCAATATTTTTTGAATAACTTCTTATATTGATGTGAAAAAAAAATTTGTAAACTTGCGTTATTTAAATTATGTATGAAAAAAGACTTAAAATCAAAACTATTTTAAAATTCCAGACATTCAACTGAACTAAAATAATCCCAGTCGTTAGGTGTCTCCATGTATTGTGTTTAAATTGTCTCCAAACGATCCGCCATTTATTGTGACCTATATATTTCCGAACTCATAATTATTAACTTAGGAACAATTTAGAAATGAAACATACATTAACTTTAAAAAAATGCAGTAATACTTATTATGACTTCTAGAAAATGGTATAAGTATAAATGCTGCCTATAATGCACTATACACAAATGATGTATACTGAGCTGAACAAGTGTTATTAATCTTGATTATTGATTAACAGATCTGCACCTAGTATCCTCATGCACTAAGCATCGCGTATACTACAGGCAGTCTCTCACCCACACACATGGAAATCCTCACGCGCGCGCGCGCACACACACACACACACACAGGTGGGAGGTCAACTCTGTGGATATTATATCCCTTTCATAGTTCGATTAAAGTGCTTTCCGATTTGCTGAAAGCTCGGTTAGGTTGTCAATATTTATGCCATCCATTAAAAGCTTATTAGTGCTTGAATACAGTCAACTCAGACTTTTAATTACCTCTTCCATACTTACTTATTTGTACATTTTCGTTTTAATGGAACTAGGCCAAGAACTTGTAGCCACCACATCTATTGTAATGTTGTTTTAGAAAAAAATCTGTAACAATCGGACAACTTTATTAAAGAGGGGTATTAGTGACTTCCAAATGGGGGTGTTTTTCGGCATAGGCGAGGATGTTTTTGATGTGTATGACTTCTCAGGTGCTTGTATGTTGGTACATTTTCATTATGGTACTAGTACTAGTCCTTGTACCCCTACTCCTCTTGTCACATTTTGATGAGAGGGTTTAAAGCCTCCCCGCCCTAAAGGAAGCCAGGGAATAAAACAAACATTCATTTGGTTTTACTGAAGATATACATTAAAGACGTTTTAAAACAAATTTGTTCGAAATTGACAATCTTTATAAAAGAGAGGTAATAGTAACCTCCAAAGAGGGGTGTTTTTAGGTGAGGGCGAGGATTTATTCATGCACATGACCTCTCCTGTGATGACTGTATGCTATAATGTTCTATAGTACCATTATAGTATATATTTCCATTATAATGGTACTTGTACAAGTCCTTGTACCCCCATATTCCTTGTCACATTTCGATGAGGGGGGTTTAAGCTCCCCAAAGTAAGCCAGAGAATAAAAAATTTTCATTTAATTTTCCTGAAAATAGATATTGAAACACGTGCTTTAGGAAAAAATTGGTCGAAATCGGACAACTTATATAAAAGTGGAGAGGGCATGGTGCTCCACTTAATGGGGCTTTTTGGACTTAGTCGACATAGACTTTTTATAACCTTATCGTGTTTACGTATTTGTACAATTTCTTTTTTGTGGAACTAGTATAGGTACTTGTACCTCTACACCCCTTGCCATGTCTTTGCATGGGGGGTTTTAAGCCCCCCAGAGTAAATCAGCAATATTTTATATATATAAAAAAGCCATGTCCGGCATCTGATCGGCCTTGTTCGACAGCGCGCGTGAGTCCATCAACCAGGGTGGGCGGCACCTGCAGGCCGGGGGCCAAGCTTCTGACGGTGACTGATAGTAGTCTACCTCCGCCTGGGAGCTGCTATGTCCTGTTCGCTGGAACAAACGATGTCGCCGCCGATGAGTCCTATACCATCTTCGAGCACCTAGAGCGACAGTTAACTGCCCGCCTCAACTCGTCGGCCGTCATCGTGTCCACTGTTCCGCATCGACATGATCTCTCTATGGACCACGCCGTGAACCAGCGTATTGCCCTCGTTAACTTCTACATCGAGGAGCTGTCTGTTCGATATAAAGGAATAGAGGTGCTAAAATTTCAACGAGATCGGAAGACGCTGGTTTACCCAACACGGTATGCACTTTGCGACTGCCTGGCAAGCGGCTGCTGGCTGAGCTTCTGTTGGGGTGTCTTGATCGTTTCGGTCAGTCACCAACCATCCGGGCCCCCAAACCTCGCCTGCTCATGCTGCCACTTCTTCTGCGGCCTCTTCCACTCCGTTGTCTTCACTGCCTGTTCAAGATCGCCAACAACTGTGCTCGGAGGCACTATCTCCAACGGCAGTGCAGCCTGTGGAGCCGGTCATCGTTGGGTCCACTACATCGAGGACCGGTTCCTCTGCTTAAGACGCCGGGACCTGCTTCCTCGGGATTCGCGCTGGTGTCACCTCCAGCAGGCGCGATGACACGTCCTGGCAACAAAACATTTGCCGAGGCCGTCGTCAGCAGCTGTTTGCCTGCCACCTCATCTCCTGTGCCTTCTGTCAAAATCAATTCTGTTTTTTTTAGGGGCCCCACGTCTGGCCGACGAACAAAATTGACTGACGTTACCCAACAAATACAAACGAATTCAAAATTTTTCAATCAGATTCAAATCCGACTGCTTCACCAAAATGCCCAATCTGCCACTAAGAAGCTTGACGAAATTCAACTCATGTGTGCAGAAATGAAAACAGATGTACTTGTTTTAACTGAGAACGGTTTTAATGACAAGAACATCGACCTATGCAAAATTCCAAATTTCACATTGGCTAATTCATATTGCCGACAACTTTCCAAAGGAGGAGGAGTCACCATTTTTGTAAGAAAAAAACTATACTTTTTCTCCATTTTCACCCGTAAAAAACTATCGAAAAAGATTTTGGGATAAAATTCAATTCAACAGATCAAAATTAAACCATCATCGGAATCTATAGGTCTCCCAATAGCAATGAGGAAAAATTTTTTTACACATTTTGAAGCCCTACTGATAGATTTGACGAGCCATCAACAGGATTATGTCGTAATGGGTGATTTTCAACATTAATGGCAATGGACACTAATCATCCTTCCACCAAACGATTTGTCGACTTGTTAAGGTCATTTGACCTAGAAATTGTTAGTCAAAACGCCAACGCGTGTGACACATTCAACACAGTCGACAATATTGACAACATCATCTCCAATCTACCAAGTGTCGCAGTGTCCGTGGTCAATACAGCTATCTCGGACCACTATGGCCAAGAGGGCTATAATTAGTGGAGTAAAAATCGAGGAGGGAGCTCAAAATCACAAAAAGAATAAGAGACTTAAGGCAAGGAAACATCGCTCTCCTCAACACTTCCCTTTCTAAAGAAAATTGGAAATACCAAGAATCAATTCATTCAGTAGAAGAGCGTTTTGAAAGGTTTAGTGATACACTCAACTTTCATCTCGACATGTACTGTCCTCTCAAAACTATACAAGTTTGTCCCAAAAGGGTAAACAACAAATGGATAACTAAAGGAAATTTTAGTTTCTAGAGAAAAACTAAAGTTTTTTCTCAGAAATCCAGAAAACGTCGCACAATGAAGAATTCAAGCGGTTTTTTTCGAAATTACAAACTAATTTACAGAAAAGTTATCCAAGCTGCAAAGGCATATGATGTTTCCAAAGCAATTATATCTTCCAAAAATATTTTCTAAAACTGCATGGGACATCATCAACAATAAAAACAAATCATGCAACAAACAAATCAAATTAAAAAGTGGTGATAGACTTGTGGAGGACGCGGTGCAGGTTGCAAATAGGCTTAACAGATTCTTCGGATCTGTTGCTTGTGAGCAAGGCCCTTGCCCATCGCCCCCACAAGGACTCCCAAGACGAAGACAGAGTCCAGTAGCCTCCCTGGCACTAGCACCTGTCGTTGAGGAAGAGCTTGAAAAAATAATTCAGCAGCTCCCAGCCAAAAAAACAAATGATTTAAATTCAATGTCAACGTGGCTCATAAAAAAATGTTCCAAGCATATTGTGAGACATTAACCCAATTAGTAAAATTTCTCTTTTGAACAAGGAGTTTTTTTTCCCTCACTCCTCAAAACCGCTAAAGTAACCCCTATTTTCAAGAAAGACGATCCCCAATCCCCACAAAATTACCGGCTTGTCTCAATTTTGCCAGTTATGAGCAAAATATTCGAAAAGCTTTTCTTGACACGAATGCTTCAATTTTTTGAATAAGCACAACCAGCTATCTGAAGACCAGTTTGGCTTCAGGAAGGGGAAGTCGACAATAGACGCTGTTGTAAATCTTGTCAACATGGTTGTAGAGGGACTAGAATGTCGGGATCACACACTGAGTGTGTTTCTGGACTTAATCGAAAGCATTCGACCTGTGTTGACCATTGTTACAATGCTTGACAAACTTGAATCCCATGGCATACGAGGCGTGCCTCTCCAGTGGCTCAGATCATTTCTAAGCCACAGAACTCAAATTGTCCAGATCTCAAACAAATTATCTGAACCAATTCACCTGAGTTATGGTGTCCCACAGGCTCAATTCTCAGTCCGATTCTCTTCCTGATCTATGTCAATGATGTAGGTTCATCACTTCTGCACGGAAGACTAGTGGCAGTATGCTGATGACACGACTCTCTGTTTCACTAGCAAATCAAAATTTATTCTGGAACAGCAGAGTTTTGTTGAAATTAACAACTGCGTCCAAACTTTTTAACAGCCTCAATCTTAAAACAAATTCTGCAAAATCCAATTTTATAAATTTTGCTTTACGATCAGTAGATAGTCATGATGAGCCAGCCGTTAGGTTGGCTGACACTATGCTGGACGAAGTATATTGTTCGAAATTCCTGGGAATATACCTAGATCGAGGGTTGACTTGGAACGATCACATCGACCACGTTTGCTCCAAATTGGCCTCAGGCATTTATGTTTTGAGGTCTCTAGCCAAATACTGCCCGAGTCAGGTTCTGATGATGTGCGTATTATGGCTTGATTTACCCCCACCTCACTTACGGGTTGGTGTTGTGGGGAGCTTGTGCAAACAATCAATTCCTGAGAGTGTTTCAAGCTGCAAAAACAAGCAATCCGCATTATCGCTAAGCTGAAATTTAGAGAGTCGTAAAAATTTGCAGAATTGTATGTTTGAATGGAATTTATTGTGGTGTGTTTGACAAAAATTTTAGCAAGTAAAAAGCAAAAATGTGACATTTGCCATGCGTTGTATAATGTTCCGGCAATAAAAATCTGATTTGATTTGATTTGATATATATATATATATGATTGTAGTGGTCAGTGGCGCACCCAGAAATCCTCTCTGGGGCGTGTTCAAAACACAGTTGAGTTGGGGGTGTGGAAACCCCCCCCCCAGATCAGTAGGGGGACCGGAGGCACTTCCCCGGGAAATCTTTGAAATATTAGATCCTAAAATGGTTATTTTATAGTACGTTTGAACTAATAAAAGGAGGCTAAAGTGGAGGGTCAGCGTGTATAAAGTTTGCGGTATAATCACTCTACCACCAATTATCAGTAAGCTTATGCTGGGATAATTAAAATCTTCTAGAACAAATTCAGTTTATATGCAGTTTGTTTAAGGCAAATCTGTCGTCTTAAATTAAGCACTTTAAAAAAAAAGTTTACCTAAAGTTGAAATTTTGAAGTTTTTGGGAAATCAAGCCATAATAGGAATATTGTGTTTATTCAGACAGCATCACCAATTCCAGGGCTGTAGAGCCCTTATCATTCTTCCAGTTTTCCGGTTTCCTCTTGTTAGTTCTTGGTGCTACGCTGGCATTTTTGATCATCTCGTCAGCGTTTTATCGGCTTTTATTTGCCGCATTTGATCAATCGCGTTTAGCCTACAGTTTGAACTAGCCTCACCAAGGATTTCTCACAACACCTTCACGCTACCTAAGTACTTAGAGCTTTAAATTACTAATAGAATGCTGTAGATAGACTTGATTTTACTCATAAATGACAAAGGGATTAAAGAGCAGTATATCCATAAAATATGGAGCAAAACCTCAATATTTCAATAGTTATATTAGTATAAGAATCAAAAATGGAAAAATCAACCTTGTGCCATATAACATTGTAAAATTTAATATAGTGGCTTAGCAAATTTAAATATACGTGTTTTTGTATCAAACTTTTCATAAAATAATAAAAATCAAGAAGAAAAAATAAAATGTATTTTTTTAAATTACGTCATACTCTCCTCTAAAGCACAGTTTAATCATAACATATTGAACTAAATAATTAAGTTTAAATTAAAAATCTAAATCTTGATGTCTACTCTCGGATAACAAAATTAATCGAGCTATAATAACATGAATTATATTAAAATGTAGCTTCTTCATTTCTGCATTTTTACATATAGGACTGTTTACTAACAATAACTTCTATGATATATTAATGGCAACGAAAACAATACCGGTTTTTTTGGAACTGTTCAACCAAAACTGTATCTTTGAACATTCATAACTCGGAAATTTGTGATTCAATAATGATTAAAACGCAAGAGTACTGTAATTGAGTATGTAATGTTTTAGAATTTTAGAATAGTATGGAAATAAAATTGTTATCAAAATACAGTCTTGTTGGTCACGTCATGGAGCTCTTAGCCATCGAGCAACTAATTTTGTAAACCACTATTAAAAATGTTACAATTTTTAACTCAGATTAAATTGAGCACGTTTTGTTAATTTACCGCAACCGGCAACTGCTCGTTTCGCTCAAATCGTCAAACTGCCCAGGGTGGTGTTGCTTAGTAGTAAAAACGAATGACAAAAAACTAAGTCAGTTCAGAACTGCTCAGAGCTTAGCAACACTCTCACTACTGTGACAACTGATCATATCAGGACTACTCCTAAAGATACTTTGTATCGGGTACTCATCGTCCTACGTGTAAAAGTCATCGCAAACCGAAAGTACCCGGTACAGGTTCCTTTTACAATACAGATACTTTACATGTTTATCGCCGTTCCTGGTACAAAGTACTCGGACTCGTTTAGTAGTAACAGTAACTGGAACATTTTAGCAGTACTCTGTAACGTATTACTTTACATCAGTACGAGTACATTTTGCACTCGGTTACTGAAAGTACAGATTACAGGGAGTAACCACAAGAAATTGTGAGAACTAACCTCACTTTCGTAGTTGCTGCGTGACGGTAAAATATTGCGTTTTGAACTAAATTGATTTGTATTTGCAGTGTTGTGTATGTCGTAAATTAAAATAGTTATAAAGTTTGAATTTATATATTTAATTATAATAGATTTGCAAGTTCCAACATAAATGTTATTTTTAGTCAAAAATAAACTAATAGGGGATTGATTTCTTAAATAAAATGCTCTTGGCGGTACCGGACCCCGTAGTCTCCCCCGTCGGTGCGCCCCTGATACTGGTGACCCAAATAGTATCACTAGGACTGATTTTACCTTCACAACATCCTAACCAATATACATGTGTGGCTACTTAATTCATTGCGCCAAACAAAAAGTAGCATAAATACCTTGATTTAAAGTCTGGCAAAATGTTAACCATATAATGTAATGATTTTTTATGAATAATTCATGGAAATAAAAATCCATAATTACAGCTGTTGGTCATGGAATAATTTTGCTTTTCCTCAACTTCTGAAAAGTTGTGTTCATCATTTACACCAAATTGTGTAAGGATCGATAAATTTACTCAGTAATTCAGCTACAAAATTCTTGATTGTATTCCAAGTAACTTTGTAGATAGTAAAGGGGATGAATCTCAGAGGATAAAATTAGACATGACAGAGTTATTTACTTCAGCCATTTTATAATTATTGAACTCCAGAGGAAATTTTCTTTTTAGCCACTGAAAGCCGAGAAGAGGTGCTGGAGCAGAGTGGAAACGTGACAATCCGTGAGGGGAAGGATACTACCATTAAATGCACTGCGGGTGCAAGCTCAGAGATCATCTCTTGTGTGTGGCTCTGGGAATTCCCAGGCAGGGACCATGCTCCAACCGTGGTGGCGGGCTTCCCAGGACATGGTCTCAACTCCTCGGATTGCTCCATCAACTTGGTCAATGTATCCCAGATCCAGACAGGCTGGTGGACCTGTCGTGCTCAGACTGCCAACACCACTATTCTCCACTCTGAACCAATCTTCCTGCAAGTCTTTACAGGTAAACACAATTAACACAGGTCATTGCGAGATCATCTATTTGTTCTTAAAAATTATAATCTCCTTCTGTGTGGAATTTTCTTTATTCGTTATCACTATAGACAACTATATATTATAACTATAAACAAAACAAACATTTATTATTTTAATTCAGTGTAAATTTTTAAAACATAAAATATATTATGATTATTATGTACACAATTTGTTTATGGCTGTCACCAAAGCAAACGTGTAACTAGGAGGCTGGCTGTTCCTTAGTTACATAACGCTAAAATTTGACTTTTTAGACCCCTCTCCCACCCTTTGTAACGAACTTGTAATAATAGCATTAACCTTCTTCTATAATTAAATTACATTGTGCTGCCACCATCACCCTCCTAATTTATATTATTCTAAAAAGTGTAAGATAATAAAGACATTTTTAAACTCAAAAGTAAAACTTAATTTATTAATATAAAACTAGCATTAAAAAACTGTATAACATAATTTTAAACTGTTTGCTATTTATTCTCAATATATGCATTTTTGTAATTTAAAATCAAGAATTGAAACATTTTTCCCCACCTAATTTTTTAGACATTTTAACTACAGTCTGATTGCAACCATAACATAACAAGACAATCACTAAACTATCACTCGGAGTGGTGTTCACTGTAATGTTACACTTAACTGCAATTACTGTCAATACATGTCTGTACATGTCACCAGACATACAGCAACTCACTTCTTGTCCTAACATGATGAACTGCTGAGTCATCATCCTTATTTTACCAACTTGAAGATTTTAATTTAGGATAGTGACAATATTTACCCATGATATAATACTAGCTTTAAAGTCTTTGGGAAGAAACTAGTAGATTCTTTGAATGAATACAAGCAATTAATTGTTTAGAGGAAGAAACTAGTAGATTCTTTGAATGAATACAAGCAATTAATTGTTTAGATTTAATAGTTATGTAATGCTGCATCAACTCCTCCCACCCTCACCAGTAAAGGTACGTAATGCTGTCGAAAACCCCCCTTCCCTTCTGAGGATTTACATACATAACATAACATACATATTTACATAATTTAGGATGGCCCCTGGAATGAGAACCAAACGAGTTTGACAGTAATTTTATATACATAACGTAACCAAGATGGGAAGGGTTGAGTCAGTGTGTACGCTGAGTTTAGCTTCAGTTCACCTTCCTCTTTGTGCAGCATCTGTGATCTGAAGTTGTAACAGACTTGAATCCTGAAATCTGGTGTCATGTCCTTCTGAAGTGATCCAAAAAGGTCGGCGAAGAAGAAGCTCAAACTGAACTTCTTTCATTATTTCGACATCAGAGACCACATCTTCACACAGACATGACTCCAGATTTCAAGAGTCAAGTCTGTGGCAGCTTCAGATTTCAGACACTGCACTAAGATGAATACCACAAACTTTGCACCACATGTGACAGAGAAAATATAGTGTGATTTGCTTTAATATTAACAAAATGGCACCTGTTGACATTTTTTTAAATTTATAATGAAGAAACTAGTATTGTTATAACAAATTTTAAGATACAATCTATTTTGCAATATTTATTAAAATTCCAATGGTACTTCAATCAGTGAAATGCATCAACGCTTATGTGAGTACAGCCACTTTAAAGGTATATTTGTATAAGCCGAGCAAAAAATGTGTCGAAACAGCTTATGCCTTTCAACTGACAAAAATGTTTGTTGCCCCCAACGCAGAAATGAAAAAAAAAATTTCTCCAACTGTAAATCAATTGTACTGCCTTAAAACACAATATTCCGGAAGTGTTTATATTAACAAACTAAAAAAAAAGATATATTAAATCAGGAGGAGCTATGAATTGAAATAATTTGTGTGTAAGCATGACTTTATTCCAAATATGTTATTCTTATTAAAACATATGTCATTCTAAGATACATACATAGGATTAAGGGAACAACATAATCAATAGTACTACTTTGTAAATGTATACAATATATAAAAATCATATATACTGAACATTTTTTTTCTATTTAAAAATATAATTCAAAGAAATTATGTAAATGTGGTCCACTATGTTTAGTTTATACACCTAATGACAATATTTTTGTAACATATGGAGTGTTTAGATAATTTTATACTCACTGAGAATAGAGAATGTATCAAAGGAATCAACACTTATTAATTGACTTAAGAATGAGCAATATAATTAGTGAAACAGTCAAATATAACAATGACAATGTCTACTTTTTAACTGATGGTTTTGGAGGACCACTGGGTTCCTAGCTAGAACATGTAAGTTCACTGGACGACCTCCTTGGGAAGAAAGAAAGTGAGATTGGTTGGTTGTAATGGGTTGAGTGTCCACACATTCATTTGGATTGATCACCATGAGAAGAATAGATCTTGATACCGAATAATGCAAAACATGCTCCGTACTTTAATGTGGTAGACCGCATAAGATCATACAGAGACTGATGGATATAGCAAATTATATACAATACTGTGGGATGAGGGTAATGCTGGGTGGCATCGGTTTTTTACAATAAGAATGCAGGGATGGACCGATTGCAAGCCCTTCTGATCTCTTTTGGCATACATTAAATTAATAAAAAAAAATCACCTGTTTTAAAAACTTGAATTTAGGACTACTTAAATATTAAAAATACTGGTTACCAATCTTAAGAATTAGAATATTATCAATTTAGTATTAACCAACTGTATTCACAGTATTGTACATGGACACCAAAAAATACATCCAACAACAAAAATATAATATATTGTGTTTATTATTGATTTTTTTGTACCTCTAAAAAATGGTGGATCAACAAAATTTTCCTTTTATTTCTCTTCAAGGAAGTCAAAGGGCTACGACATACAAATTAAAAAAATATCACATCCAAAAAGGGATTGTACAAATTGTTAACTGGTTTTATGGCACGTTACTGAAAAGTAAATAGTTGATGTTAAATTTTAATTTATTAACTTTTTATTGCTAGCAGTCACAGAGAGTGTCTGACTGTTAGAAGCGAGAAATGCCATCGCACACTAAATGTTAGAGTGCATTATGTATAGTACAAATTTGTTTTGCAAACTAAATTTAGTGATTACCGTCTTACATGGTAGCCAAGATCTTTGATTACAATCATCAGCTGATTTAAAATTTATATACTTTGAGCAAAATATATACAAGTAAGCACCAAAAAATTAGTGATATTGATTGTTTTGGAAATCGTCTGTTCACCATTAATTGTTTGCCATATCATAGCATTTTTAGTACACATCATCCATATCTTAATTGTAAAATTGCTCTATTCTACATTTAAGTAGAAGTTACATTAAGTTACATTACTGTTAAATAAATTTAAAATTAACCTGTTAGAAAAAATATTTAGTTTATAGCCCAAAAATATTTTACAAACTTGTTTTTAGATTTTATGTGCTCATGTTTGTAAAACTATGTTGGGAAAGTATAAATACATAACGATATGTAACTTTATGCTTAAAATGTTTTAAAAAATTTACCAACCGTTTAGTACTTACTCTTTGTTTTATTAATACATTATGCCAATACAGTAAAATGTGTTTATATCTAAATAGTAAATGTTGTGTTTATAGCCTACAGGGTAGCACATATGTCAGTTTCCCCAGAAGAGAAATTTAAAGACGTTATAGGTTAATTGAATACAACACTTTTAGGCAAGAACACAAATTCATTATATGAAATTACTTACATATTACTATACAATGTTATAGCAGTTGTTCGAAATGTCCACCTTGATTTTTTATACACTTCATACGACTGAGAGGAATCACAAATTTGTAGCAGTAGAGATTTATTGCTATTAACAAGTTCAAATGCATTTCTAATTAGGTTTCTGGGTTCATCAAGATTTTGTGGTTTTTAAGCATACACAGTCTCCTTTATGATGAAAAATCACTCCCAGTGAAAACTCACATGGGGTCAGGTCTGGCGAGTGCGCAGGCCAATCAATTGTACCACGCAATCAGTCCATTCATTAAAAGTGTTATTTAAAAGCTCTCCAACTTGGATGCCGAAATGTGCTGGGGCAACATCTTCTTACCAGATAAGCAAATGAATATTGAAAACAGGATTATTTCTGAGCTCAGGAACTACTACTTCTTTCAGCAACCGTAAGTAACTTTCTGAGTTAAAATTTCTTTGAAGAAAATCAGGACCAATCAGTGCAGTACTTGAAATACTCTCTATATCATAACACCAGGCACATTGAGTTCTGCTTCGATTACGTTATGAGGATTTACATACGACCAGTACATACAGTATACCAATTAAGGCTTCCATTTAGTTTGAAACATGCCTCATCACACCACAAAATTGATCGCAAGAAATTTGGATCAGCCTCTGAGCAGATAATTATTGTCTCACAGAATTCCAATCGCCTATCAGAATCATCCTCGTGAAGCGCTTGGAGTAAAGATGGACGGTATGACTTAAATTTTAATTGCTTTAACATTCTTTGCACGCTTCTTCTTGATATTTCTAGTTCAACAGATGCCTTACGAGTTGATTTACCAGGACTGGCTACATAAGCTTGAACAACTGTCTGCAGGTTTTCTTCGTTGCAAGTTGATTGTGGACGACCGTACTTCGGGCCATTTAAAACGCTTCCTGTGTTTTCAAATTTCTTATTTAATTTCCACATATATTGTTGAATGGGTATCGTGACACCTGGATATTTACCACTAAATTCTTCAATTTTTATAGCAGTATTTTTTTATGCTTCCATCATAACTGAAGGATGTAAACTTGTTGTTGGATTGTAAACATTTTTAAAATACACACAAACAAATAACAGATGCAAAGAGCGTTACTTTACACTAGCCACTGGAACAGACAACTATGAACTTACTCTGTGTTGCTGACAACTTAAAATTGTTACCAACCTATCGAAACAAAATATCCCAATTCATAGAGAAACTGACATATGCACCACCCTGAATATCTAAATCTATGTATGTTGCACGAAATCTGTTCACCTTTTGTTGCTGAACAAGATGGTAGTAATGGAAAAAAAACTTCAAGATATGATTTTTGGTCAAAAGAAGAAAAGATTTATTTTTATATATTTTTTGTATTTTTTACAATAACTGCCTAGCTATAATACTTGTAGTTAACACCTTCACTGCAGCTCTATACTGTGTGATCTTGGTTACTCTCAATATGATTGTGTGCTGTAAGGCATCTACCGCAGTAAACATGTTAATAGCTTTTATTTCACTGCACAAAAAGCTGCATCATTTCTCTATCAAAAGGTGCCTCTGTACCTGGCACTAACCCTGGCACCTGGCACTACCCCTAGCACCTGGTATTTGTCACCCAAAGATGTCACTGTGATACTATAAGTTAAAGTCAATGGTTATTTTGTGACTGTGTATATATATATATATATATATATATATATATATATATAAAATAGTAAATTAAACTAAGTATGATGCATGAAATCTGTTCATCTCTTGTTCCTCAACAAGATAGTAGTAGTAATGGAAACAAAACTAACTTCAAGATATGATTTTTTGGTAAAAATAAGAGAAAAGTAGATTTTTGGTTTTAAATATCTTTTTAAGTATACCCATAAGATTTATGCATTACAACACATTTGTCATATTCCTTTTATTTATTGATATTAAAACACAAGAAAAATCATGACAAAAATATTATGAATATTATAGCCCCTTATATAACACCTATGTTAACATGTTTCAAACAGCTTCACTACACAACACCTGAGAGCTGTAACATTATACATATTGGACTCTAGTAGTGATTGTTTAAACTACTGCAAATCCACAGTAGTGCTGTTTAATTGCTACTTCAATCTGATGGCCAACTAAGGAACTATCACTGAACTGCACATTGGTGAAGTTTACCTGGACGTTAGAAACATAAAGTTATTGTTTTTTTTAATTTTTCAATTGTGTTTTTGAAGTTGCTACTGCAAGTTATTCTTTCTATATTGGTTGTGGTACAATCGTTATGGCAGGAATTGGTTGTAATAATGATAAGGATGTTTTATCAATTTTAGATTCGTCCGGTGCGTTGTTGTGAGTTAGGCATTCAGTAGTGTAACTTTTCTGAGAATGATGGCGATCTGGATTCACATTCAATTTATCAACCAATACCTGACATGATGAATCAAGAGATTCTGATTGTAGTTTGATAAATGAAGACATTGCTAAAGTTGACTGTGGTGGGTGAGGTAAATGAACCTGGCAGAAGCCTGTAACAACACTGTTAGAACTTTGGCACTTACAGGGTTAACACCTTTACCGCGGCTCTATACTGAGTGATCTTGGTTACTCTCAACATTATTATGTGGCAAGGTGTCTGTGACAATAACTGCTTAGCTATAATACATGTAGTTAACACCTTCAATGCGGTGTTATCACTGAGTAATCTTAGTTAATCCTAACATCATTATGTTTCGTAAGGTTTCTGCCACAGTCAGCGTGTTAATAGCTTTCATTTCACTGCACTAAAAGCTGCATTTCTCAAGTAAAATGTACACCTGCACTTGGCACTTCCTCTGGCACCTGGTACTACCTCTGGCATTTGTCATCTTTAGCTGTTACAGTTGTACTAAAAGTTAAAGTCTATAATTATTTTGTAACAGGCCCTATTGTGACTTTCGAATTAAAGCCAGTGAATCGAACTTTTTCCATTGGGGGAGAAGCAGAATTAGAATGCAAGACAGCCATCCCGGTGGTGAGCTGTCAGTGGAGCTTTCAACAGCAAGGGCAGTCAGAACCTCTGGTGGTGACAGAAGGACCTCCAAAAGGTGCTACAGACTGTTCCTTCCGCCTAGAGCATGTCAGCTACGAGCAGGTGGGCGCCTGGAGGTGTGGGGCTCGTACTGATAACTCAGACCACTTCACTTTCACTGACACTGTCTACATTCAGGTGGAGCACAAGGAAGGTAACGGATCATCTTTCCTTCCAACTTTACACATTGGCCCTTAATGCTTGACATTGTCACAGTGGATGCGGCAGACATCATTTGGCGTTTCTTATAGGAAATTATCTCCAATTATGTTTTACTGTTATTACTTAGTCTGGACCCATAGCTGACTTTGATCAGTCTGAAACAAGTCATGAAATAGTAGCATGAGATTGTTTTATCCATATTGTGTGTGTTTTTAGTTTAGTTTTTAAAATGAGTCATGATAAAAGTTATAATTTTCATGATCCAAAATAATTTAACAATTAGTAAAATCATTATACATTATCATTCTGGCTATAAATCAGCATAGTAGTAGTATTAGTTAAAGACCAAGTGATTACAGTTATTCTGGATTTATCTTTGGATTGGGGCCAATAAATGTCCATGAGTAATCAGTCGCTTCCTATTTTTTGGGTCTAACCCAAACAATCAGAGATGTCAAACAGGGACCACAAATAACACTCCTCATCTGAAACTATTGCTCGTTAATGATCCAGTGAGCTTTTTCCAAATTTAATCAGTCCACTGTATTATGTGTTACCTTGCCAAGACAAAATTCCCCTATCGATTATTTCAATCTAATTCATGATGATTCATTTCTCCAGTCTATCATAAATGACACTAATGCTAATGTTGGAGAAGTGTTTGTTTTCTGGTGCCAGCACAACTTCTGTATAAATCACTGGAAAGACAGAACATTACCTTAATCCAAAACTTTTTTAGGACTTGCATCCAACACTATAAATTTATCCTAAATGTGTTTTGCTCAATTTATGTTACAGAAAAGTTTGTTTGTGTGAAAAACCTTGGACTATTGTATAACTCTGTCCTATTTACATTTTTTTTATACTTAGACGTTTAACGCTAAAAAAATTACAGATTTAAGCTATTATTATTGAAAAACTCAACTGGAAATAAAAAAGTCCGGAAATGAGCCATTGTTGTGAATATGTTAAGCTATCACTCATTTGTGTAAAGCTACATGTGATGGCACTGCACAATTGTGCATAAATCACATTGCTGCCACCATCCATGCAATATTAAAAAATCTTTGTTGCATATATTTGTTTGATTAAAATCAATTGTTATAAAATAACTCAATTCTATGTTGATGAGTTACTGTTTACTGAAAATAATTAAATCATTATATGTTGTAAAGTAAACCTTATATGAAAGTTGAATCAAAATTTGAACAAATACACTGCGAAACAAAATACAATGTTAACATTGTAGCTGCGTTTGTAAATTGTTATTACATAATATTTGATTAACCAGTCGCTAACCAGTGGGCAGGGAAGGTGTACTCTTTGATAATGAAAGTGGATTATGTGAGGCAGACAAAGTGGCATTGCACAATTTTATTTTATTGACATACCTTGACTGAGTTTCATGATTATATTTTTGGACTTCTTGTCCATTACAATTGACAAGTTCGATCGCAAAATCCCTCTGATCGACTAGAGGCAGCAGATTAAGGTCTTAAGGTTGGGGTTTGTGGGAACCAAGCTAAAAATAAAAAAAAGTAAATTCCTGTCCTTGGCTGTAGTCCATTCAGCCCATATGTAAATCCAGCCCTGGAAAAAGTATGAGTGGAAGTTTGTAATTGACATTCATAAATAATAATATTGATTTACTTAATACTATTTCAGAGGCTTTCCCAGTGGAATTTACAGAAGAGCCAAAGGATACTGAGATGAGAGTGGGTGAGACAGGAACACTACAATGTAAGGTCCATGAAGAGTCTCACATAGAAGACTGTAGATGGTATTGGCAGCCTCTAGGACGCAACAAACCATGGAGGGTCCTCATGAGAGAGTTCCTTCCAGATAAAAATGACTGTTCCATTATGTTCAGCAACATCACATGGGATCCTGAGGGTCTTTGGAGTTGTCATGTCAAACCAATCCACTCTAACAAGTTCAAAGCTTCCAGATCTGCCCAACTGACTGTTAGAGGAGGTAAATATATTATGCAACTGTATCAGGTATAGAGGAAAAATAAAAACTAATTTTTTGAGACAAGAAAACTGTTTGAGAAAAAGGTATCAAGATTGTAAGAACTTTTCTAGTAATAAATTGATAACATATTTTTAGCTAAACAAATTGATTTTGAAAAATGTTTAAATTTCGCTTAACACAGAAAATACAATGTTTGAAATGAAACTTTTTACAACTTGAAATGCAAAGTCTTTGTTTTGACAATGAACAAGTGTATAAAATTACTTTAACATGTTGGCTACCAACAGTAACATAAGCTTTGTCTAGTGTGTCTCCCAACATTAGCCACTACCGTGCTCAGTAGTCCAAGTTTTATAGGTCTAAACTGAGAAAATTATAATTGACTGATTTATTAGTGGCACTTCCAACACATTGATATTTATTTACAAAACTATTATAGCCTACAGAAGTTTAAAGTGTGTTATCTCCCTATTATTTTCCTAACTTATAAATATTTTATTTCTGTACTTTAGGTAATTTTTGGATTGTTCATGATTTTTTTATATGATAATGGTTGTACCATGAGTTTTAGTTAGATAAAAATGGCCTGATTAATATTAATACTTTTAGTGCTGTTTTCAGTATCTCAAGTATATTATGCATAAAATACGAATGTAAGTTTCTAAAATCATCCCCCTTTTTGATGAGTTGAAAAGAATACTTGTAGGTTGAAGTTTTTACAGTTTTATTTAAATTACCTTTTTTACTTTGGAGTATAAAAAATGTTTTTTCATGGCTACTAGGCTTCTTAACTCCTTTCCCCTTCTGTAAGGCAGGCTACTGATTCAAATCAAAACACAATGTTTATTTCAACAAAATTGTACTAGTTTGGCTGTAATTATAAGGAAACATTATTAAAACAATGAACTGGAACATATTTATCAAAAGTAAACCTTGCGTTAGTTAACTGCAATTAATGTAATTTGGTTTATCTGACTAGTAAGATGTACAAGTATTCACCATCTTATGACATATGTTTAGCTTTGAAAATTACATTTTATAATAAAATGTCTGTATAAAGTATTCTCAATTTTTGTTTAGATATAATTGTATCAACTCTAAGCAGAGAAATAAGCGTTGCTGAAGGTGAACAACTGATGATGAGCTGTGTCGCTGAAGAGCCAGCCAAGGGATGTCAGTGGAGAAGGAGGTCTCTGACTTATACTGAGGTGGAGGACCCTTTCCCTTGGGTAGTTTTCAGGACACTCCAGCCAGTTGGGAATGAGAGCCGAGACTGTTCCTTGCTCCTGGATCATGTTTTGATGAAACACCAGGGTTTGTGGGTCTGCAGCATTAGATTCCAAGATGATGAACCGTACCATGATGCTATGCCAACAGTGGTCACTGTCAAAACCCCGAGTTAGTAAAAAACAGTTTTTCAAAGTTTTGTATTTTTATACCAGGGGAGTACAAATACTTTATAGTCTGTAGAAATTGGAACACATGCCAACATATAATGGTAGAAGGTGTGTTGAGGTAATTTGGCTTTTTAAAGTTATTTGCAATTATTCTGAAATAACCTTATTTATCAATTACAATTAGAATTGTACTACCTTAAAATATTTTTTAAATTTAGTCAGAAAACAATCTTACTTTTCTAATGTAGAATTAGGAGTAGGACTGAAGTGCACAAATGCTTTCAATTTGTATGTAAATGATCTGATATTAAACAAAAGGTAAAGTCAAGAAATAGGAAATTGTGCTTAATAAGCTTATAAATTGAATAGAAATATTGACACAATCGTATTCAACTCTTTCAATTACAAAAATAACTTTTTGATTCAATGCAACACTTTGTAAAAATGTCTTATTAGTTCTATAAGAAATGGAAGTTGAAATAGGCATATAGATGCTTCTATTCCAAATGCAACACAGTTTAATCCAAGTTTGTATATACTAAGTTTGGCTCACACTTTATAAATAAGTCTATAATTTAGAATGAAAATATTTTAAAATTTGTATTTCTGGTTAAGTTTAAGTCCAATTTAATGTTGGTAGGTAAAGTGCATTTTTTGGAGACGCCACGCACCCAGCTGGCTGCCGAAAATCGCTCAGTAACGCTTAACTGCTCCACGCACTCAGCAGTACACGAGTGTGTCTGGACGTGGTATGAAGACGAGTCTAAGGTGTCGGAGAGAGTAGTAAAGTATAACTTCACGTCCGTAGATGGCTACGATTGTAGTGTAGTGGTGCCTGCTGTGGAGAGGAACCTACAAGGAATCTGGCAGTGTGCTGTCCGTTACGGAGATCCTTTACACCCCAATGTCAGCTATGCTCGACCTTTCAGCCTCACTGTTGTCAAAACTGGTCAGATATAAGAAATACCTGCTAGTTTTATTTCTAGGTTGTAGGAAAAGCTTTAAGTCTAAAATAAAAAATGTTGATTACTGAAGGTAATTCTAAAGAAGCGCTTTAAAACATTGTATGTTTTTACTTCTAATTTTGAGTACGCTTTATTTTATATTGCATCACAAGCAACGTACATGAAAACACAAAATGGAAAAGGATAATAATAAGGAAACACATGATAAGAAGAGCACTGGCACAAAAAATCCATTTCAATGCAACCAATTCCCAAACATTGGTATGGGTGGGCATTCTACCTGACTTGGTATAACTCCCATAGCTCTGATAGGTTCTAACTAAAAAAACTTCTTATATAACTACCTTATTCCTCTAAGCAGTCGAGATGTAAAACTTAAACCTATAAATATTCAGCACTCTTAAAACAACTTAATTCCACAACAAGTGATTTTGTACAATGTTAATGGTGATCATTGCAATCAATATTATACTTTTAAGGCAGAGCCAACCATAACAACTGGATACCATTATTGTAATAACTGATCAAGCTACCTTCTGCCAATGCAGACCAAGCGGTACAGAAGCCTCACTTTGTATCAAAGTGACAATGATACAGACACAGTGTGTCCCACGAAGAGGTTTACACGTTTATTATCTGTTACTCGTGTGTTACTGTGGATAGGTTTCAATTTGAATAAATTAACTTTTCTGTGGTATTTGAAAAAGTTTCTATCAAATTATATTTGTAGCAATAACAGTTTATTTTATGAACATAATAAAACAATTTATGTACTTGATTATAAATATTTTTCTTTCGATTACCATTCTGCTTCTGGAGTTATAAATTTAAATTTAACACACCATTCTTGATGTTCTAATTGAAAAGTGAATACATTTTCAAATGTTCAGCCAGTAAATGAGCATGTCATGCAAGTGGAAACAGGTAAACCTTTTTTGTGAAACACACTGTACAAAAGAGCTGTAATTTCCTTGCTCTATTTAACTTTACTGACTGGAACAAGTGACAGAACCTTAGCTGGATTACAGGTAAGCCCTTTATTTCTGTCCCCTGTTCCATCTAATTTTAATTTGTGTTAAGACTCATTTTAACTCCTCAAATAATAGAAGACCATCAACAAAAGCTAAAAATTTAACGGATCACTCAGCCTTACACCACAGATTGTGTGACGGTGGCGAATACACTAAATAAAACTATTTCGGGGGCACACAGTGAGTGGTTTATGGAATATAGGATACCCTCAAAAAAATGGGCTCTAAAATATTTCACCAGGAAATTGTTGAGCTTTAAGCCCTCATAAATGTGTTATAGCATAAAGCAAACTACTGGGTACAATTTTAATGTTTGTCTTCCAAACTTTTGGTGGGGGGGGGGCTTAAGTCTCCTTTGACTCCCTTATATTCGCCCATGCTATTTTATAAACTTGCAACCTCTCATATTCCACTTCAAAAACAATCCCATTCCCATTTGGTACCGTAAGTAACAGACACTGTCAAATTTCTTTGCAACATCCAGAATTTCAGTATGAAGTTTACACAACATGAACTAAGTTTATAGAAAGAAATCATTTAAAACTATGACATTCACAGCACTGTCATTGGTTAAGCAATACTGATGGAAATCAATTCTGTTTACTTACCAAAATATATTAATATGTTACAACTAACAGAATTTAAATGAAAGCACAGTTGAATCCAACGAAATCTGAAGCCTGGTCTGTGGTCCCATGTGTAGTAGGCAAAGTCAGGTTGACTGTGGCACTGTGGACTCATGGCAAGTGTTCAATGATGCCAATAGATTACACAATGACTGACTCATGCACACAGCGAGCGGTTGAGGAGATGTTCAAGACGTGTTATGTTGTTTGCAAGTTGTATTTTTCTTGTTAATCTGGCATACAAAGTGCTAAAAAATCAGTGGCTTTAGGAATATTTTTATTGAAATGCAAATATCTCAAAATCAAAATGAGTCAATAAAAATTAATTGCATTTTTAAGGTAATTGCATAATTTGTCTTCCAGTAATTTCTTACTCGTTCAGTCTGTCAATATCCAAGTGCGACAAGATTCCAACAAAAGTTTAAATTCATTCATTCATTTTCATTTATTTTTCTCATTTACATATAATACAAATATAGTGATAATAATATACACGAGAAGGTACCCACATGAGCAAAAGCCTGTGTGTGAGAACCGAGTCCATCTTCACTCGAATTTGCAATCACAAATAGTACTAATACAATGTAAAGTTTTGAACAAAATTAAAATGGTATTATTTAAAGGAAAAATGTGATAATTTTGCTTTAATTCATCTAATATCAAATTTTTCCAATCATTTATATGAGATTAAGGTCCAAAAGCAGCATTTATGGTTACATTCTATTATTTGTTCAATTAGAACAATATCAAACAAAAGCCAGACCCAATTGAAAGGCACATTTTCTGGATGTTTAGGCCAAAGCAATTTATTTTCTCCAATAAAAGGTGTATTATGAAGGCCAGACATGGCAGGACTCAATATTGGGTTAAACTCACCTTTTTCAACTGAGTCAGTGTCCTCTGTATTGTCGTTACTGCTTGTCAGCTTATAATTAATTCACGGGTTTCTGAATTGTTACAGTACCAGAAGTTTAGACCATATTGTTCAACAAAATACTATAAATATTACTCATAGCTACCTTTTCATTTAAAAGCCGAGGTCAGACTAAGACAATGTTGTTAGGGTGTTAGTGTCAGGTATACCTTTCACCAGGCTGTGGTGGTAGTCACACGTCATAGGCATACCTGGAGCACCACATCCTGTGTCCTTTATTTAAAATTTGTTATGGATCATTGAAGATGTGAAAGGATAACAATATTACATTTGCTATCGTAATATATTGCAAAAATATGTAACACTACGTTTTGAGGATTGAAATCTATACTCTTCCTCAGGTATCAAAAGTTCTAAGACATTGTCTTATTTTTATTTTATGTAATCTTGTTATCCTTTGGCACCATGTGTTAATGGCTACATTTGTACTAACTTTACAATTCAAAAGGATAAAAATGTTTAAATTTGTCAATTAGCATGTTCTAGGGTGTGATAAAACTGCATATTGATATTCTTTTCATTTCTTGCTTCATAAAAGCTGCATCAACTGATGGTAACTTCCTTGTAAGAAAACAGATCACTGTTATTTGTAATGGTAGGACAGTACAATCCACAACCCTTGTACTGGTATTTGTGGGCCAATACTCCCTGATGTTAATGGGAGTTTAGTTGTTGCTGAAACAGTGAACTTCTTTGATTATTACTAAGCAATGGTCATTACATCATTGCATAAGAAAGTAGGAAAATGTTTATACTGTAATTGAGATGTGAGTGAAATTCTTTACTCTTTTATCTAAACATATTATATTTATATTACATTATACTTTTAATCAATTATAAGGTGTGTAAATGCAAACCAAATTGATCTCCTCTGTGGTTTTCAGGTCCTATTGTATTTCGAGCAGTTGCCAAATGGGTACATGTTTTGAAGGGGAGCAGCAGTGTCCTAGAGTGTGTGGTCCAAGAGCCGGTTGAGGAATGTATCTGGTTCTACCAAAACGAAACTAACTCTAACCAAGCCTCTTCCCTCAGTCAGATCACTAGGTTCCAACCAACCAACTTTAACAACTGCAGTCTGCGAATTGAGGGAATTAGTGGGGCAATGGAAGGTAGTGGATGGTATACCTGTGGTGCTCGTAATCAAGGGGAGAGCAACTTTACAACAGCCCCTCCCATCAGACTTGACTACGCCTATCCAGGTATGATTGATATGAGGTTGAGTGGTAGAGTGGGCTTGATAACCCTAAATCTGCCCCTTTTATAAAGGTAATTTTAATTTCATTGCAAATATAGTAAGTTCTTGGGTTTAAGTTCTTGACAAGAGGAAAAATAAATTTTGTAATAATAAGGAAAATAACACAAAGAAAGACTTCTGAATAAATTTAATAAGTGAATCAACTGAGTCTGTTAGATTTACTGATAACTTGTATCTGTAATGTGGTTAACTTTTTGTTTGTAATACTAATTTATCAGTAACTACTATCAAGACAGCAAATTCTGTACAGCTGAATTGGGAAGCATTTTGTAATACAGCAAGAGCAATCAGCCAATTCATAAACCAGTCTTTACAGCAGAGACCAATAATAAAAGTAGACTGCCGATCCATATGGGAAAAGTGTATCGACTTAGTGTCAGCCAAGTTGTTGTAGGGTTAACAGTCTACCCTAGATTGCACTGCGCTGTGCCGCCCCCTCTACCCCACACTTCTTCATCCCACCCTATCTTCACTTCAACGTACAATTACCAGTCTACTTCTATTATTTGGTCTCTGGTTTACAGGAAGAACATGGAAATGGTCGAGAGGAGTCACTAGATCTCCAATTTTAAAAACTGGATCCTTCTTATCTTCAAACATCTCATCTCCAAAGAAAATATGTCAAGAACATAACCCTGGAAGTAACATAATGTGTAGTTTCAATTATAAGTACTGCGTTTCAATGTGGAATTAGGATATTATTGCTAAATGGAAATCATACTTAATTTTGACGTAATCATTCCATTTAAAGATGTTTTAACAATCCAGACAAATAGATTGAACATAAAGTGTTTCAGAAATCCACTATTCAGCAGATCAGAAATTCCTATTGAAATTGATTTCAACTTTGCTTAAGTCAACTACCCTTCTGGATGGCTAGAGAATTGATTGGCACTCTTGATGACTTACTGCAGTGTCAGATTTCAGATTCTGCACTTAGCGGAAGGTGAAATGGAGCTGAATTCAACATTCACACTGAATAGAATCTTCCCACAAAAGCTACATTATGTGTGGACTCCTGTTGAGTCATAAAGACGTAAAATGTTCTGTTTAATTTAAACTATCAGCTCCTATTTTCAGTAGAGCATTCTGCTTTAATTTCAATCCTTGTTGCTACTTTATTTATTATGGTTCCTTATATAATGTTGACTGTGATGATAAAAACTGGAAATGTGGTAAAGATAACTTTGTTCCATTAATTCAAGAAAAGTAAATTTAATTAGTTTAGCACATTTTCTTGTCAGGGTGAGATTTTTATACAAGCCTCAGTGGTTGTAAATCAAAATACTGCCTACACCTAAAACAAAATGTATATTTAAATTTTAATTCTTTAACACAACACATTACAAAGTTACAAAAAGCAAAGACTGGTGTCTTGTGAAGGAAATTGGATGTTATAAAACACTGTAGCCTAGTAGTATAACACTTATTTATTGTTTTTCAAAACTTAAACATAAACTGATTATCTCATACAATGCAAATATTAAGTATTATACAGTAATAGCCATAATATACATTACTGAATCTGAATCAACTGTAGTTGCCTTCTCGATCAGCTAATTCAATTGTCGATTGTTGCCACGGCTTTGTGTTCATTACTTCTTTCTTATTTTGGGTTAGTTTTTGCTAATATGGTGCTAAGAACGGTAGAGAAAGTTTTTAACGTAGACCATAATTTTCGCTCATACGGAATTGGACGTGCGGGTGTGACAAGCTTGCCATACACTGCATTACGTTTTCAGGAACATTTCCACAAAAACCCGCCTAGTAATACTGTGATTCTTAGTGTTGAAAAGTTTCAAAGAACAGGTAGTGTTTTAACACAGCGAAAGGGCTTTTCTGGTCGCCCAATTACTGTTTGTACAAATGAAAATCACGGAAGAGTGTTGCAGCAAGTGTTACAGTCACCGAAAAGAAGCCTAATGCGAGCTTCTCTTAAACTGAATACTAGCAATACGTCAATGCGAAGAATGTTCAAAAACATTGGTGGTTTTCCCTACAGGATACCAACTGGACAACCTATGAACTGTAGAAACAAACTAGCCAGAGTTCAGTACTGTGCTCAATGTTAGCAATATGCTATGAAGAACCTGAGTTTCTGAGTGATGTATGGTTTATAGATGAATATCATGTGCACCTTAATGGTTTCATAAACAAGCAGACAACACGTTTCCTTGGATTTGAACACCCTGACATTGTTGTAAAGAGGACACAGCATAGTAAGCGTGTAACCATTTGGTGCGTTGTGTCTGGGAGGGGTATAGTGGGACCATACTTTTTTTAAGGCAACAATGAAGAGACTCTTACTGTAAATCAATATTGATATAAGGCCATTCTTGATCGTTTTGTGAGAGACCTCAGGAGATTTTGTCGTGCACGAAACCTGCAGTTAAATTCACAGTGGTTCCTGCAAGATGGCGCAAACAGTCACACTGCCGTTATTCCTCCAACAAACCTTTAGCAAATGTCTCATCTCCCATAGAACAAACTTTCCTTACCCAGCTCACTCCCCCGAACACCGGGCGCCTACGTCGGGGGAATGTTGAAAGAAATCATTTTTCACGAGGACTGACCATCTACTATTGTTCAACTCAAAGAAAAAATAACCATGTGTATTAGAAGAATGGAACAACCCCAATCATAAAAATTATGCAAAACCTACAAGAACGGTACGAGTGTTGCCTCAAACTGAAGGGGGGTCATATTGAACATGTTAATACCTGAGTTTAACCGATTTTGCTTCCTTTGACTTGTATTTATTGGTAAAATCTATATGTAATGCTACTGTGTTTACCATAATAAAATATTACCATTTCGGTACTGTTCATTTTGGTTAATACTGTATAAACACTTGTTTGCCTATTAAGCAAATATTTTGGATATATTGTACTAAATTTACAAACATGTTTTACACCTCAATAAAAAATAAGATTGAATTTATGAAACAGAATTTGAACTGCACAGTAGAAGTCCGATTATCTGAGTTTCAATCATCCAAGCCACCGTGTCATCAGAGGCATTTAAACCAAAAATATTAACCTGTTAGTGTGTAAAAAATTATGTTGAAAATACCAGGTCATTGTTAGGTTGAGCAATAATAATATAGTGTTATAGCACATTTATATGGAAAAATATACTATTTTGTAATCCTAAATTCTGTTATGAAATACTAAGATGTGTACTTATTCTAAAGCAAATAAGTTTTAAAATGGTTAAATTTGATGTTTAAAGGTAAAAATTTTTAAAACATTTCAGAAAATAGAATGCCCGGGTTAAAAGAACAGGTTTGATAAGGTTCAATCCAATTCAAATTTGGAACCTCTGGTTGATAGAGTCAATTTAAAATGGTTCAATAAAATTGGAATATTTCTAAAGATTACATTTAATGAGCTAATGAAAAAATCCATATTATTTTGTGTAATTCCACTGAAAATCAATGTGATCTAAAACTTTAATCTGAAAATATGACACTGGTCCAATTAAATACAATTATATTATTGTAGTGTACAATTTAACAACAATTTAGTTTTTTAATTCAATTCTAAGTTGTTTTATATTCTCAATTATTTTAGTCCAAATCTATTTTCTCACGAGCTTATTTAAAATTAATTTCAATTTATTTTGAAAATGATCATACTGGGATAGTTTATTAATGAAAGATCTATTACATAGTTTTAATACTAAACTAAAGTTGCTTCACTTTTAACATTGAAGTAATCTGCCAGGTTTATTTTTACTTGAATAAAATATGCATAGTAAAGTAATTACAATTAATTGAATATATGTAATTTTATTTTATAAAATATTTGCATAATAAATGTGTACCTGAAAGAAATACAATTTAAAAAATCAAAATATAACGTACCAATTGGAGTTGTCACGATTCTCCCTGTTATCTTTCACTACAGTTGAAATTCACTTTTTCCTCTGATCGATAGTTAAATTGCATTAATTTATATCACTTACAATATTAATTTTAATATTAGAAGAATTAATTTTAATCACATATCACTCAGGCCACAAAAAACCATCTACTAACAGACACTTTTAGCAGTTTTTAATTTAACTTTTTATACAGTTTTCACTTATAATTAAATAAAATTTCACTTTCTTACTTTTATTCAGTTTTAATAAACTAAAGTTTTAGGAAGGTATAAAGCAAAGCATGTGGTGCGATGCACCTCAAGTAACACAGTGATATCAAGTTTCCAACACTCTGAGCTCCCGACTTAAGATAAATCGTGGACAGTGAGTTTTAATGCGAAACTGATAGTTGTCTGTAAAGTCAGGTGTTTTAAGCATATTTCTGAAGATTCTCCTACTTTCTTTGAGTTGTATGAATCATAACACTGTGTGTGAGAGATAGAGATATTGTCACATGTGTCCAGATTCCGCTCAGTCACTTCACGTTTATGCTAAGTATCATTGCTGAAATCAAAGGAATTCTGACAGCTCAGCATCACTAGTCAGTGGCCGACTGCGTTTTCTCATGTAGGCATTTCTGTTTTTACAATATGGTTTTATTTTTCAAATAATTTTTATTTCTATAATTTGATTTATTTGTATTAATTTAGAACAGTTACATTCGGTAATGAGTTTCTCACCTTTTTTTAATTTTATTTTTAAGGTTACGTCATTCAGAATATTCTACAAACTTATTATTCTAGTACTGTAGGATATACAAGTAACTGTAAATTTTTGGAAACACAATTTTAATTGCGCAATTACAGGTTTTATGTTTTGCAGGAAACGTGACCACCCAGAGCCTGGTGTCATCAACAGAGTTATTGGTACTTATATGTCAACTATCAAATGTGGTGCCTGGTGCCTCGTGTGACTGGATGCATCCTTCTGAGTACAACATATTTGAGTTCAACACCACTGCAAAGTAAATATTTTTATTTCTACTTATATTGCTACTTGTACTATTGCTTTGTAATTCCATGCAGCCAATTTTATTTACAACTGACAATACACTGTAGAAGAATATTGTACAGTGAAATCTTAGTAATAAAGCATCTCAAGGGTCCAGGAAGAAAATTGAGATATTGGGAAGTTCTAATAAATGAGGTTTATTATATTAATAGACAATAGACAATATCCCTTATTACAATTTCTTCAAGAAATGTTACAGCGTCAAATTAGTATAATAGATAAGCTTCTTCAGTGTTATGTGGGGTCTCCCCAAGTAAAGAATTCATTTAGGGTGTAGAAAGCCTTGTCTAGCAGCCATCTCTGTAGCTTCCTCTTCATCAGCACAGGGCCTCCAGCTTTCAAGTGGTCTGGTATCTTGTTTAGCATCTTCACTCCTGCATACAACGGTTTCCTTTCATACATGGCTGTTCTGTGACCTGGCAGCACATAGTTTCCTGCATATCTGATGTTGTATTCATGCACGTCACTTTGTTTAGGGGGGTCTTTGGTCACACAGTAAAGGACAGTATCTAGGATGTAGATGGAAGTGACCGTCAGGATGTTCAGGTTCTTGAAAACATCTCTACAGCTTTGTCTTGGACTTAAGCCTGCTATTACTCTGATTGCCCTTTTCTGCATACCCAGGACGCGGTTGAGATTGCCCATAGTGGATCCACCCCAGACAGTAATACCATAGTGTAAATGGCTTTCAAACAATGCATAGTATGCAGTCCTTGTTACCTCAGGGGTACTAGTTGCCTTGATTCGTTTTATGTCATAGACAGCTGACCCGAGTTTTAGGCAAAGATTGTCCTCTTGATTATTCCAGGATAAATTTTCATCAAGTATGACACCTAGATGTTTGATTTTGTCAGCTGCTGTCAGGTTGGGCATTTCAGATACTGTAGACTTTTTATTCCCAAATGACATTTGCTTGGTCTTACTTTCATTGAGAACTAAGTCATTTTTCATACAGTAGTCTTGTGTCATATTGAAGGCAATAAAAGTGTTTACTTCTAGTTGATCTACGTTTCTGTTTGCAGTAAGCAGCACAGTGTCATCCGCATACATGACCATCTTACTGTATTCCTCTAGATGTTCTGGAAAATCATTGATAAACAGCACAAACAGAATTGGCCCTAGAACAGAGCCCTGGGGAACTCCTCTGTTAGTCGGTACCAATTCAGATCTGACAGTATTTGTAAATCCTCTTCTTGTGTGTTTTAGTTCTACCATTTGGCTTCGTCCTTTTAGATAACTTGCAAACCATTTTAGTGCTGTTCGTTGGATTCCTAAATTTTGTAGTTTAGCTAGAATAAGATCATGTCCCAGGCAGTCAAAAGCTAGGTCAAGATACAGGCTGGTGATAGTGTTGCCATTTTCTATGTTCTCAATTATATACTCAGCAAGGTCTATCAGTGCAGTTGTGGTTGATTTTCCAGTAACAAACCCATGTTGGCTGTCTGTCAATGATTGGTTTTGACTAAGATGTTCCTGGAGTCTTACTTTAACAATCTTCTCAATAAGTTTGGAGACAGATGAGAGCAGTGAGATAGGTCGGTAGTTAGAAATGTTTTGTAGGTCCCCTTACTTGTGTTTTGGAAATACCTTGGCTATCTTCAACTTGGATGGAAAAGTGCTCTCTGCCATGGACATGTTGACGATCTTCACTAGAGGCGATATTAGCTCATCTGCACATGTTTTCAGGATTTTTGAAGATATTTCATCAATGCCTGAGGATGTGGAGTTCTTTAATGATTGAATGGTTCTGCCTATCTCGTCAGGTGTTGTTGGACGTAAAGAAGTAAGAGTATTGTCTGTGGTAGCTGGAAGATTTTGAATTATTGGTGGTGTGTTATATATTTTGTTCTGTTTTAGTGTTTCCTCAGCTATGTTTACAAAATAATAATTAAAGCGATTTGCTACATCTGTAGGGTCAGTAAATTTTATTCCATTGTAATTTAGTTCTATTGTAGGATTGTTGTCAAGTTCTTTCCTCCCTTTCCTCTCACTATTGATGGTGTCCCATATGGCTTTGGTTTTGTTTTCTGCTTGTTCAATGTATGCAGCACATGTTTCCTGCCTTGCCTTCTTTAATTTTTTGTCGTAGGATTTATTTTTATCTGTGGCTGTCTTCTTGTCATCGGGATGGCCAGTTAGGAGAAATCTGTCTTGCGCTTTTAAAAACTCCTTTTTAAGTGTCATAATTTCTTCATCATACCTCAGTCGTTTACCCCTTTTTTGTGTAGTTCAAGATCTTTTTTTTGGACATGCATCGTCAAGTGCAAGCTGGAGCGTTTGGTTGAAATTAAAGTAGGCCTCTTCCACATCATTTGCTGTCAAAACAGAATCCCAACAGCAGATTGTTGTAGTTAAAATTCTGTCTAGAAGTGTATGTCATTTCTGCTTTCATTTTTTGAAAGTCCAGTGTGCAGTATTGTCCTGTGTGGTCTGATAGACCTGTGTGAGAGACCACTACTTTAATCCTGTCATGAATGTTGGAACACACCATATCAATTGAGGACACTGAGGTCTCTGAGATTCTTGTGGCTGGGAGATCAAGTCTTCTTATGTTGTAACCAGCCAGTAGCGCATTTAGTGCAATGGATTCTCTAGAGGCCTCGTCTAAACTGTCAATGTTAATATCCCCCATGATAAGTGTGTCATTTCTCTGAGTAGGAAGGCTGTCGAGGGCATCTGCCAGAACTTGTAGTGATGAATCAAGGTCAGCACAAGGTGGTCGATACACTCCAAGCAGGAACAAGCTCTTCTTCTTGTTTATGTGTATTTTTACTGCCGTTACCTCACATACCATTTCTAAGCTGTACTCTTCAATCTCTAAATTTTCAGTTTTGTTGGCTATATTTTTATGCCTATAAATAACAACCCCTCCTTTGATATGTCTTTCCTTCCATATGCACTGATAAGTGTGTAATCAGCCAACTTGGCGTGGTTTATTACATTGCTTTTTAGTCCATGTTCTGTAAGAATTACAAAGTCCGGGTTAGTGCTATGCAAAAGGTGTTCCAGTCTTTCAATTTTGTTTGTCATACTGTCCATATTTTGGTGGAAGAAGTTAAGCTGATTTGGAAGTTTACTTCTTGAATTTATTTGAACTTGTTGTTTTGTGTGTAGATTAGACTGTTTGCTGGGTGGGCCGAGTTTACAAATATCCTGGTTTTGAATTTGCTCGTTTTTCTTGGGTAAAGGTCTAAAAAATTCTTATTTTGATATATTTGGCCATCCCTCCATTGTTTTGGTGGCGAATAGTTGTTTGGGAAATCAACCTGTGCTTGTGTTATTATTGTGCGCAGGGGTGAGTGGTGAAGAATGTTGGTCAGATGGTTTTATGTAGTAGTCTTGTGAGTTGGTCAGTTTTTTGGTTTGGCTGGCTCCCCCACTCTTCTGTAAAATATGGTCAGTTGTCGGAGGATGACTCTGAGTCATAGGAGAATCATTCAGATGAAGTAATGAAGTTTGGCAAGCTTCTTCACTTACCATGGCCGGCTTGTTAGCAGAGTCTACTGTCGCTTTGGAATCTTTCAATTTTTGAACTTGCAGTGAAACACTGAAAAAGTTCTGAGGTGATTGTGTAGGATTTTTATTTAGTTTTGGGGATGATTTGGCACTAGACTTTAAGGATTTGTGTAGCTTCATTTGGGTATGGGCTACCTTATAATCTAGTCTTGTTTTGTCTTGCCTCTTCTTGACGTCAGGTTCAAGAACTGTTGTAGATGGGCTGTTCATTTTTTTTCTCAGTTCTATTATTGATTGTTCCATCAGGTCCTGCTTTGTTCTGATGCAAGCAATATCTAATAGAAGCGTAGAGTCAAAGTGTATGTTTTTGCTAAGCATAGGGTATGTGCTAGTTGTTTGTGTTTCCATACTATTGAAAGATTTTAAGTCATGGGTGTGGGAGGCCTCTGCTACCCTTTTTAATTTTAAAATGTTTTTTTCCTGTTCATTTATTTTATTAGAGTAATTATTAAGTATTTCGGTTTGCTTTAGGTCATATTCCTCAAAAATAGTTTGCTGTTCAATTTTATCTTTTTTACATTTTTCGAGTTGCTGTTCTAGGTCTTCTAGTTTGTTGAGGAGAGTTTCAATTTTCTGAACATGTTTGGATTCCAATTCTGTGAGTTCCTCGATTTTTGCCTCCAAGCCTAGTGTTTTAATTTCAAGTACAGATATCTGGCTATTACAATTTTGGACGTTGTTCTTTAGTTCTATATTCTCCTGCAACAAAATAGTTCCAGCTTCAGCGGCCAATGTTAAAGACGTTTCCAAGTCTTGATCTCCTAGCATCCCGTGGTCCATAACTTTTGTCTTTACTTCTTCTAATTTTGAGTCGATTTGGAATGAGTTTGAGTTTTCTAAATTTTTATTTTGGTCAGAACATTTACCAAAAGTAGTGGGAAAAATGCTTGGATTTTTAGTTGGGCTTGGATCACTGTTTATTTTGTCTAGCTTTGGAGATTAGCTTCCCTTGCATTTGAGGCACTGCCATTCTGCAATTTCATGAGCAGTCCATTTTTTCAGGGTTTTCTCCAAAATATTTTGGCATCCAGCATGGTACCATCTTTTACATGAGCCTGTGCATTGTACTCCTGAAAACCTTACTCCTATGTCACAATTGCCACATGGATATTTTGAAGGCATGCTGAGTTCTAATAACTAGGGGAGTAAGGATTGTCAATAGATATGTTAGTCAATGAAAATTTCGTTCATTGGAAATAACAGTGATCATGCCAAAGTTGGACAACAGGAGTTTGTCTGATTCCTATTGTCAACGTGTTAAAATGGAAAATACAGTTTTTTTAGCTGGGTTTGTCTGATTCCTACTGTCAATTTGTTAAAGTGCAAGATACAGTTTTTTTCAGCCAGGTTTGCCTGATTCCTGTTGTTAAATTTTATTTTTGGTAACAGTTTTTTTTAAAGCTAGGTTTGGCTGATTCCTATTGTCATAAAATAAGTCCTATTAAAGTTAAATCCGGCCAATTCAATACAAAAGAGTTCTTAAAACTAAACGAGAATGTCTATGTAATGAATATCTCAGAACTTAACGTATGATTTAATTTGGTTTAGGTAGTGTTTTTTAAAAGTTTTTGACAGTTCACTCTCAAATCAGACTTCTTTTTTTGTTGTTTTACAAGCATTAACAATGCCATTATTGCAGTGCAATGCCAAGTCCAGATATTCTTAGAACTAATCATTACAGATAAAGTATATTATAAATCACTAAACACAATTAATTAATCAAGAAAATGTTTTGGTTTACCGAGAATACTTATTACTGTGATTGTTTGTATTTTTATCAACACATACGCATTGAATAATTAATTGTAGATGCTCTATTAAAAATTGTTCATAAGGACATTAAAATAATACATAAACATTATCTTGACTCTTGGGATTATTAGAATTGTTAAGAATTTTATTTACTTATGTTCAAATACTAACGTATATAATGTATGACATTTTAATGAACTTGTTGATTGCATTTTTAAGTGCAGTAAAAGTATATCTCTGATTTTTATACACAAATGTCTGCCTATATTTATAGATGAATTTAAGCAAAAGGAAGTTGGTAAATTCTAAAAACATTTTTAACTCTTTCAGTCCCACACTTGTGTATATGCAAGTGGCATCTGCTGTGTGTAGGCTGTGGCCCACTCTCGCATATACAGGAGCGTTGTCCATGCATTTGAATGTCACATGGAGAAGTTAATTAGAACACACTACTCGTATCGCTGTGTTCGTTTGTAATGTCAGTTACACTGCACATTCAAGGCATCAAGTCAGGATGACAGTGTGGTCTAAGGCGCTACTCTCGTAGTTAGCTTTATAGTCACAGGTTCATTTCTTGCACAGGAGGCTTGGGATTATTCTGGTCTAGTGTACACTTATATGAAAATCACTGATTTGAGGTAAATCTGGCAATAGAACTCATTTTAAATTATCGGTGGTTGGCTTGGATGGAAGTTGATAAAATCAGAGTATTTGTATATAAGTGTACCAGTCCCAAAACACTTGCATTTGTTGTCTTTAATTTTTAGAAAGAGTAGGTTAAAATAGACGGCACAGTTCTTTTCAAAACAAAAATGGATCCAAAAGCTCTTGATATATATTTTCTCATAATTTAAATTGACAAAACAATACTTTAAGTAAAATAATATATGTATACACAAGCAGATAATATGTTGACAATTTCTGCAGAAAAATCAACTGTAGTATCTATGGTCTAGACACTGCAAGACAGATTGTCTCTGTACGGATGATCACTGGTATAGTGTGCTAGCATAGGCGTATCCCGGGGGAGGGGTGTTTTGGGGGTTGTAAACCCCCCATTGAAAAAAATATTCAAGATATATTTTAACTTGTGTTAAACTGAAATTTTACTCGTAGTCAAACCATTCATGCTGATAGTTCAGTTTTGTTTTCATTTGTTTTGATGTTGTATCTATAACAGCTGACAGACAGTACAACACAAAACTTGCTCTTGGAGTCCATGTGCAGCCCCTACGGGTTTAGAAATATGATCAAAGTTAGCCTCTTTCACACACTTCCCATGCTTCAATCTAGAGATATGACGAGTGATGGTAATGAACACCTATTGATCATTACTTTTAACGGCTAATTTGTAATAATCTTGACATCATTCCTATCTCTATTGTTGTTGGTGGTAGTTGTATATTAGGGACTATTGTTAATAATAAGTGCCAACAGTGTTAGTAGTAATGAAAACATAACATTACAACACTTTTAGTATATCAATTGTACAACTTTAAAATCTTTTATTTCATTCGCTATTACTCTTACACTTCTCTGTAAAATTGTCTAACTCTGGTAGACAATTCTACCAAAAATTTAAGAGGAGGACATGTAAAAAATGTTTATCAAAACTTATTTTTATAGCTAACCTACCTTTAGAAATAAAATTACTTCTGGTATGTCGGAAGTTATACAATGATGGGTTTGATTGATTTTATAACATATTTTAATAGTCAAATGTATACAACCAAAGTAAGGAAATATCGTGGTCTCTTAAATAATATTTTACTTTAAGTTTGTTTTCTTTAAACTATTTTATTTTATACAAGAGAACATTATTTTTTAGTGTATATAATTTATTTTATTATTGAATAAAATATAAATAAACAATAATAATCAAAACTGCTTTGTTCACATGTAAATGTGAAGCTCATATTCAAATAATCTTGAGGACTTTATGCAAACTGTGAATACTGATAACGTCCAGATTTGGCCTTGAATTAATAAACATAAAGCTGTTTTTATTCCAAGAGAAAGAGATTAATTATTGTTTAGGGCTAAAGTAGGGCATTGAAATTTTATAAATGTTTAGATTTTAGTTTCTATTCTTCTAAGTATAACATGGAATTTTAAATACATTGTCATTATTAAAAACAAAACTAATACAATTATAAATTAATAAAGAGGGGAGTATTAAGATCGTAATAAGTTACACTATCTGGCTGAAAACTATCCTCTACAACTCTTTTGTGGTCCGAGACCCCAGACTATCTGTAAGACCATGGGTAAACAAAGAAATCCATTGAAGAAAAACCTATACCATATCTCAGTCTTGACTTAAATATACCATCTTAAAAACCCTAACAGTCCATGGTCAACAGCCTAAAGACCTAAAGACTTATTTACCTCAAAAAATACAGATTGTGCTCATTTTTACTTAATGGAAACCACAGCTTTTTGAAGAAATAAGGACAAGCGGAAATTGTGGAGAGATTATGATGAAACCCAAATTCAGATGAACATATATTATTGGTTTCAAGGAAGAAGTACAGTACAGTAATAAACTAAACTAGCGTACTGTAATACATTACTGCTCATTATATTGTACGTTATGCAGGAATATAAAAGTTTTTAAACATTTTTGAAAAGATTTAAGTAATTGATGTTAGTCTGAAGCTATCTAGATTAAAATTTCTATGTTTTTAGAGTGGAGATAGCTTTAATAATTTTCAAATCTGTAGTGAAGACACCCTGAGTTATAAAGGAGTTGAACAAGAAATCCAGATAGGAGATAGCTCAAATAATATTTTTTGACGAGTACAGAAGATAAGTAAAAATATTAGTTGTAATACTCTTTTTAATAAAAGTAAATGTATCCAGAGATTCAAAGAACTGGATTTTGTGAAAGGAAATTGAATTTAAGACATGGGAAATTTTACAAACTTAGATTGAACAGTAAGAGTGGCCTGTTGGCTGGAAGAAGAGGATTTAAATTTAATGAGTTGTGGTTGAAAAATAATTCTGCAGAACATTCTTGGAAATCGTACATCATATCCCATTGAGTTTCATTTCACCCACCTCACGGTCAGATGATGAAGACAATTTTTGTAGGTTGCCCTCAAATGGTTACAATTGAAAACAAACATCTTGAAGTACTTGACTATTATTTATAATTTAATGATTTTAAAATCTTTGGTTGTTACAAACTGATATAGTTTTACGAATTAAAATGAACCCTCTGTTGAAATGTTTTTCAACACCTGTTTTATTAAAAACACTATTCCAATAGTCTACTTGCAATATTTTCCAAAAGTTTTATTTGGTTTTCTTAATAATACTTTTACTTTTATTGTTTTAGGTTCAGCATACTTGCTACTCAGAAACTGCTAAAGAAAAGGTGTTTGTATTCAGATAAGCGAGATTGGAGAGTTTATAAATTGGTTTGTGGTGTACTTTGTGTATGAAAACCCGAAATTAGATAACTAAAGTAAAAAATATTGTGCTTTGTAAGTTTTTATATGTCTAAGTTTGCCGTGCATCTGAGGCGTCTATATGTGGATGTCAAACATGATTACATTCCATTTGTCATGATTAATTGTGTAGTTTTATATACTATATAAAGTTAATACATTGGTTTAAATGCTAATACCTTTTTATCATGGATGGCATGGTTTGAAATTTAAAAAATGTTTAATGTACAATACATATTATTTAAATATGTAAAAATACACTCCCGTTCTCAAATAAAAAACGTATATTCAGGAAGTCCATTTATAACCTATAAGTTCAAGGTAAAATAATATGATAAATAAATAATAATAATTTGACTTATAGTTCCTAAAATTCAATTTCCAAAGCCTCTGTATGTCCCTTTAAAATAACATTGTTTTCTTATTTTTGTTATTGGGTGGCCTCCAACAATTTTTAATTAAGTTATAACCGTTTTATGAGTCATAAAATAAAAATAATACGGTCTCAGAAGGCTCCCAAATGCCATTTTTAATATTATAGCATTTAAACATATTTCAAGAGAGTGGCCTTGGGCCACAGCTTGACTGGGAGGTATGGGAAATTCAAAGATTTTCTGGTAGTGGTAACTCCCCCCCATTTGGTCATTATAGATACGTCTATGTGTACTAGTATGGGGCAACATGCCTGTCAAAGACAAGGATCATTACCTACCTACCTGTCTTTCCAATTATGAGGCCTATTCCAGATATATTTATTAATTTGGTAAAGTCTGTGTGGCTGAATACAATTTTATTTGCATACCCAATTTACGACATAAAAACACTTGTTTCTGAGCATGGATTGTTACACTATCTTGGGCTATTACCTAGATTACACTCAGTACAGGTTAAAACATAAAAAAGTTTTCCATTTTGTTTGTTAGACAAAAATAACACAAACAAATTCTTGTGGACATGTTACGTGTTGCACATGAGATTAATATCAATTTTTTCCCCATTATTAAAGTAAATTTTCCTTGGACAAATTGGGTTTAGATTTAATTTGTTAGTGGTCCAATGAGTTCCTAGCATTTACTTCTTTCATTGAAGCTGGGGAAAACTTGACCTCTTTCTTTTTTCTCTCATTTTACGTCTTCTGAAGTAAAAGTTGAATTTTGCCCAAAACATAGTGATTTCATATACTTCAACTATGGTTCTCCACAAAGGTTTGTTCTTGCTTCAATTCTTAATATTTATACTGCTGATAATTGTGCAACACTGTGTTCATGTACATGATGACATTGCTACATAGGTATAACAAAATCCACTCTTACATCTGAACTTGTGCTTAGAAAACAGTTTACAGCCTAATCTTAATTGCTCAAAAACAGGACATATTCATTCCTATTTACATATTCATAATGTGACAGCTAATTAAAAACTTAATGTGAGGTATGACAGTGTTCCTCTTAAACACAGTGAGGGCAAAGTTCTTAGAAGGCACTTTAAACCGATCTCTCACAAATCCATCTCCAAAACATAGGGTTAATGTAATAGTAGCTGCATTTAGTTACTTCAACTTGGAGAATGAAGTACAAAAAGTCGTACATATATCGATAGTCTCTCCTATTTAGAAATAACATATTTTTCTGGCTGTGCACGTGATGATTGGATTTGCAACTCTAAAATTAGGATGATACATAATCTAATTACTATTCCTTTCCAATTACTTCCAACTCCGTTCAACATTGACACTCTTGATATAAAGTATAAATAACATTGATGAAAATTAGCATTAAAATAAAATAATAGCTTATTTTGAATTATTTATTATTAAAAGCAAGTTGTTGAATCTCAACTCCTACTTTTTTATTTTACAAGACCTTCTCTAGAACTTAACTGACTGAAGTCCAGTAAACCGCAATCAATACGAACTTCATAGTTACGTTGCTTGATTATTGTCCAAGATCACTTGGGCAGATTAATGACTTGATAGATCATCTATCCAACTCAGAAATATAAGTATGATATATAGAGTCTAATATAATTAGAAAAATACATTTTTGAATTTAAAACTATTTTTATTTCTAAGCCACTCTAAAACACAAAGATGGTGTGAAATTTATAAAAATGTCTAAACTATACTGATTGGTTGGTTTAAATGAATTTTCATTGCATTTTACTTAGTAAGCAACATGTTTGTCAGTTACCACTAAAATGGATTACCTTACTTAAAACAGCAGTGTATGTTGCAAGGCAGTCATCATTTATAATATTATTGGAGATCTCGTTTCATAGATATGAAGCTGACTTTAATCCTGAGACAGGGAGTTGTTCCATCAGTTTCCGACCAATGTTGGTTGATGTTGGACACTGGAAATGTGTCTTCTCAGTCAACAACAAAAACCTCATACTTGGTGAAGCTTCCTTCACTGTGCTCAGCTCCCCACAAAGTAAGTTATTTTAGCTCATACATAGCTAGGCTTTAAATCATAGTATAATCTTTAAAATTATTATGTATTTATATTTACATGTTGTCATATAACATCTGGTAATAGTGAATAAATTATGGTAGATGAAACGCTAAACTTTAAAATTAATTATTGATTAGATATTGGTCTCAAGCAGTTATTGTTATTTGGTCTTTATTTCTAAGTGGATAAAAGAGATAAAGCCAAATTTGAGAGAGCCATTGATTTTGGTTGGTTACATAGGTGTTTACTGTTTATGGGATCTGTCCTGTGAAACCTTAATTATTTTACATTTTTTTAATTCAATATTTTATTAATAATTCTTTAACTAAGGATGTCTATTTCTTTTATCTACACAAAAGATCATCTAGGCATACATACAAGGAAGAGTCGTCATTCCCAGAATTATTTTCTATATCTAAGTAGAGTTCACTAAAATAGAAATTTCACAACGAAAAGAGAGTGTATACGACATTCCTCATAGAGATTTTAACATGCATCATACTCGTATTAGTTTGTGCATGGTTCCATAAATGTTTTCACCTGAACAAATGCAAAAGAATGTGGACATGTTCAGGGGCTTTATTACTTGTGTAATGTGTTATAGAACCAGTGTATTTATACTTATAACTGTGGTAATATTGGGGGTAATGTGGAGGTATTGGGGTACTGATTCAGTAAAGTACTTGAGTGTTTTTATTGATTGCCACTTAAAATGGAACTCCCATGTTAACCACCATTAATTAATAAGTTGAGACGGGTAAAATCCTTGTATTATATGAGAAATCTTTTGATTAGAGACAATTTGAAACAATTGTATTTAACCTGGTTTATAAGTGCGCTAAATTATTTAGCTATCCAATATGGAGGTACGAACCTTACCATTTTACAACCATTAATATTGTATAAAAATGCTGTGGGCAAAATTTATAGGATTAAAAATTAGATAGAGTAAGCCATGTTTGTATTGGACACAATTTGTTAACATTTAATCAGCTTCATCTCTACAGCATATTGATTGAATGTATACAAGTACAGAGATAATTTTTGAATAAGAGTCAACTAAGGTTACAAGATCATTTCAATGATATCATTGGTGGTTCCAAGATCTGTCAAAGATAGTAGACACCAGTTGTATTATCTGGGACCAAAATATTTTAATGGGTTATCAGCTTACCTCAGTAAAGCGATATTACTAGAAAAATAACCAACATCCAAAATGAAGGTGATCTAATATGTATCAGGTTTTATACATTAAATAGTAGTCTAAAATATATTTATCTATTTTTATGATATCCATTATTTACCAGTTATTTATGGTGTTATTTTTGCTCATTAAATATGAAACGTTAAGTGTGGTTTCACTGAATTTGGAAAATACGTGGCCCCAATTAACTAATTTTAGAGCTATGTGGAGCTTTAAGGAAGGCTTGATAAGATACTAAGCCATTACACCGTGCCGGGACATTGAGGGAGCGAAGCAGCCAAGAGAGTGAGACTTGTCCTCATCATGTAGAAAATAAATAACAAATTAATTAATTACTAAATTAATGATTAGGCATTACTAAAAAGTTCCTAATCATCGGAACTACTGAAAAGATGCTGTATGTTACCTTCTCTTCGTTTTAATGTCAACAATGGTTATATCCAATGTATCCCTATTTCCCTTGAACCTGCAATTTTTTTTTGTTACTTCAACTATTCCTATAGCTTTTTCTCCATTAATTGCCTTCAAGATTTCTTGTATCTCCTCAAATTTCTCTCCTCCCATTCCTAAACTTCCTTTTGTTTTCATTTCTGTTTTCATCATCACTTTTCTTGTGAAAATTTTAAACTTTGTAAATACAAAGAACAATACTGTTATTTTTCTTAACCAGATGTACGTCTCAGCTGGATTGTTGGGATCCTAGCGACTGTGACATTAATGCTGACAGTACTACTGTTTGTGGTGATCACTTGCCGATTCTATCAGTGCAGTCGCAATAACAAGACCATGGTCCAGCTCAACAAACCTATGGCAGAGCATGGAAAACGCTACTCAGAGGATCCAACCAAGGGTATCAACTTCAGTTTCACTGAGACCCCTGAACTTCTGGTTGATTTCTCTGCCCCCTCCCCGACACCAGCTGACAGTCATCATTATGAGCATGTGGGCAGCTATCTGTCTCCAAGACCAAGTTTCTATCAAAATGTTGACTAGTAGTGTATTTGTGGCAATGAGATTATTTGTTTTCTAATTATTTTTTGTGAAAAGTATTATTTTGCATTTAAAATATAGTTTACTGTTTTTAACAGAAAGTTATTTTAATTCTGGTTTGAACCTTAAACCATAGAAATAAATCATGTAAAATAAACGTTGCAATGATCCAAAATAAAATATAATCAAGATTTAACTCGATTAAAATGAAAGATATGGTAAAAAAAACTACTTATTCTAGAATAAAATTATGAATAACATGAGTGTTAATAGTTAACACCCACACAAAAAATTCGCTTTAAATTGTTAATTTACTTTTTTGTGATTGTCTCATCAGTTTTAGAAATTCCATGTGCTGCAATTCAATGTTTTTGACTGATGACTGAAAAATCAAATTGGAAAAAAAATAGTAACGCTTTGGAGTCTTTTACATAAAGTTATATTATTACTAGCTTGTCTACACATTGAATTTTTGAGTGTTTTGTATTTAATTAGTAGTTAGTACTTGGAAAATCAATATTAATTTAGTGGTTCCCATGTAAATTAAACAGCTGAACATTAATAAAATTATTCATGAAATAAAACTATTGTTTGTGGGTCTGTAAAAACATGTTTCCTTGCAAAAACCAGTATTAATTTATTAATTGATCACTAGTTTATACAAATAAAATTATTTGAAAACTTTTTATAATATTTCTACTAGTGTTGAAGATAATATTTTCTTCATAAGCCATTACAATTTTGATAGAAACTAGTTGGATTTTTGGCTTAAAGTATTTGAAAACATATGATCCTAAAAGGGTTAAGCAGACTTCAGTTAGTTTTAGCAGTTATTATATTTGTTTATTATTTAAATTTAATTTTAATGAAGTAATATTAGTACAATTCAATACAATAGGGTGGATTGGGCAAGGAAACACTCCTGTTCCTGTGACCTTGAGGATCTATTGTGGTTTAACCTTGATAGTGCAAGTAAATAAAAATTTTATGTTGAAAACAATTTCAGGAAAGCTGAATTTTTCTCAGGTCATAGAACCTTATGAAACATATATTTTCTCAAAAGTCCCTACTTAAAGTCCTTGTGCTTAATCTCCTACCCCTCCCCCTCAAATATTGAAAGTGTAGGAGTATATTTCATCGAAATACAGGAGCAACAATAGGAATAATCTCCTATGATCAAACATTAGCCAAAAGACAACTGAGAAAAGTGAAGTGTAGTGAAGACTCACATAGTGAATTTATGAAGAGACTGCAAGATGAAATTTTTAAACAAGATGTAAAACCAGCAGACCCTCACCAGAGTCAGCATTCTGCCTTTGATTCTCAGATCTCCAGCTATTCTCCTGGTTGGTGGTGCACAAGAGGCTGAGAAAAGTGCTCTGGAGCTCTCTTCCGGAACTACCCATTTGGCTGAAATGGACACCTCAATTTCAACCTTGGAGTCAACTCTGTCAATAGAAACTAATATCACTAATGTTTTACAGAGTAATTTTTAGTGCTAACCGAATCAGTTAACAAAAGAAGTGTAAAATTTAAGAATTTTATACACCTTTAAAACAACAAAAATTCCAAATAACTATTTTATACTTAAATATACAAGGACTGAAAAACAAAATAGAAATCTTAGACAGTTTTATTCGTGATAGAGAACAAAATAATTATAAAATGTCAATTATTTGCTTATTTGTACATTGGCTTAATGATAGTACTGTATGTCTAATTTGCCAAGTCCCAAGAATTTTTATTGTGCAGCTGACTTGCAGGAAGGGCAACGGACTTGGTATTAGAGGTGGCACCTCTGTTCTCATTACCAAATGTTTGGCTCAAAAAGAATTAATTGATGTATCCAGATTCTGTTCTGAACTAAACTTTGAAGCATCGGCAGATGTTATAGATGATCTTAACATTAAAGCAGTTATGACAGATCAAATTACGATATTCAAATATTTGCGGGGTGAAGTGGCAAACGGTGAAGTGAAAAAACAAGTGTTGTTGGAGTTGTGCTTTATTTAATTAATAGTAGAAAAATAAATTAACTTTACATGGAAACAAATTCAAATGATCAAACACAAGTAAAATTTATTTTTATTAAAAGTACTAAATATTATAATGAGGCAAACAAACTAATTTGGGGGGTTGAGACAAATTGAGTTTTGAAGGGGCAATGACCTCAGAAAGCAAATGTTTTAAATAAAAATAGATAAATAAGTAATTAGGGTAAATAGAAAAGACTCAAATTGATAAATTATAGTGGACGTAGTGAAGTTCCGTATTTATTAACAACGAATTAGATTAAAGCATGAAGACGCTTATTTGAACGAGAGTGGAGAGGGGCATTGTCCTAGACACTACGCCGCAATCTGGTATTCTTTCTTCTGGTGAAAAATGTCAAGTGAAGCAGACATAGGAGAGATGCTCCTGACAGTGATATGGACATATTGTTCGTGTAAAGTACAAATTTACTACAGGGCGATGGGATTTAGGGTTTATTAAATAAATTTACATAAAGAACAAAGCAAAATCAGTGAAATTAAGTTATAAATGGTGTGTAAATAAATCTAAATAACAAAGTGAGTTTATTTTTCTTAATATCTATCCCACCTGCTGAGAAAATTGGTAAGTGTTAATATAAATTATAGCCAGGAAACATTAATAGACCCGCAAAATTTAAAACCTTTTAATAAATTAGTCAATTTGGACAAGTCTGAGATGAATTGTAAAATTTAAGTGTAAAGACAAAGAAGTACATTAAAATGTATTAATTTAAATTTGTATTAAATCAGTGATAATCCAGAAACTACTGGGAACATTTGTAAACATACAATTAATCAATCACCTTTATCTTCAAAATTCAACACAGTGAGTTTTTATCTACACAAGGATTTAGCCTATTTGGACCCTACGATTATTTAAAGTGAACCACAACATTTATTCCCACCTACATTGAATGATAATAATTCAGATTACAAACCATGACACAATCCTAATACATTTGACCTACGGTGCGACTTCAACCCACGGTATAGTAACCGGCCCATGACACATCCTGTAACCAACGTGAGGCACTACACTTTAACTGAACCGGAGCATATGCCACAAACAATTCAAAATCTGATCAGCATCACATGGGGTAACTACACATTATAAAACCCGAAACAGTTCAGTTTCAGTATATCACTCTCCAGCGGGTGACCCAAAGATTTTCTTGGAAACCCTAGAGGTGTTCTTAACTTTTATTTCTAATTGCATTGGCTATTCAATATTAATAGGAAGTGACATGAATGCCAGCTTTGACGTAACACTGTGCAAAAAATATAACAAGGGATTTCTTAAACATGTTAAGTCAATATAATTTCTTTGCATCAATGACAAGCCAACCTGGGGAACCCATTGTCTTGATATTTTTTTAACTGCCCAGATCAGGTTATTTCATGCAATATCTTTGATTTTCTTTTCTCTGACTATAATGGGCTTATCTTAAATAACCAAAAGAATACTTTGTCTAACACATCTGAAACCTTGCTAAAGCGAAAGAACAAATGACACCTTTTATTATAATTTTTCCACAGTCCTCGATGGATGATTTGACAATTTGTTATCACAAGATTGTAATACCTTACTTAACAATTAAAGAATGCACAATTCTTTCAAACATTTTTCTCCATTTTTGTTAACAAATTAATATTTTTCTCCACAGAGAAAACCAATGTTCCACAGTTAAGAGAAATATCACAGATCAAAATAGAAATTATTGGTGTAGTGGGGGACTACCCCAAATGAAAGAAAGGCTCTTGTTTTTGGACAAACTGGTAAAACATTCTACTTGTGATAGGCCTCATGCTGACATGTGATTCTCAAGAAATGTTATAAAAAGTCCATAGAAGATGCAAAGCGAACTCATAATGTCGCAAAAATAGAAAATACCAGTAACAGATATAAAGCCACCCATGATTTGATAAAAGAAAATACAAACAATGTATCATCTCAATAAAATAGATATTTATCACTCAACTTTAACAATTTCTTTATTAATTTGGTTAAACAAATAAAGGTTAGCATCAAAAAGCCTCATGTTAATAGTATAAGCTTAATAAGAAATTACCATACTGAAAGAAAAACATTTATCTTTGTAGAAGTCTCAACAGATGAGGTCATTAAAGCTGTCAAAAGACTTAAAAGCTTAGAAAACAGACATTTTTAACTTATCTAATAGTTAAACGAATTTACCATACTGTTTTGAATCCATTAACTACATGTATTAATAAATGTATGAGAGAAGGTATTTTCCCTGATGAATTGAAGTTGTCACGAATCTGGGTGATTTTAAGAAAGGATCTAGAAATCTTCCTATCGCCCAGTATCAATTATATCTAAAATAATATAAATTGTAGTACGTGATCAACTTTTTGCACATCTGGAAAATAACAACTGTAAATTTATCACAATTTGGTTTTAGAACAGGTAAATACAACATTGATGGAATTGATTCACTAACTAAGGAGGGCCTAAACACTTTTGAGAGTAAAGCCTTTGCTCAGGCAACAATTCTTTACCTGAGAAAAGGGCCTTTAACTGTGTTAAGTGTTATTCGTTTTCAAGCAGAAGGAATAGTGCAGCATAAGTTCATCAGAGAATGTGCTGTGTTTACAGAGAAAACATCATAAGTGATGGTGTTGTGCATGATTCACATCAAAAGTTTAAAGATGGCCATTAGTCAAATTTAAAGAATGTCAAAGCTGAAGCCATTCAGCGATTTTTGTGGGTGTCAATAAACATCTTTGGTACCCAGTAAACACAAATCTTTTGGTAGCCTAAACGTTCTGTAACAATAAAGTAAAGAGAAGATCTTTACATCCCAAAAACAAAGCACTTATTGTGAATCTATGGTTTTTCTCTAAGTATTTGTCAATTTGTTCAACAAAGCCACCTTTAGCGACAGTCTTGCTTCCTTAACCTCCTTCATAGTGCAGGTCAGTTCGGCCATATTTAAACTTTTCTAGGTAGTAGACTGTTATTGTACAGTAGTTTAACACATTGACTGTGGCAGATGCCCAAGTGCACTTGCTGTCTTATTAATCACTTAACCGTTTGCCACCCGATAGTCAACACTGGGGCCCATTATCATTTCTCAGTCAATTGTTGTAGTTTGCTAATAAAAACTTCTCAGGTCAAATGGTTACCACTGGTACCCTCAACTACTGCGCAGTTAGCTATATAAGTGTACTAATAAAAATATCCTCTTCAATCTGATGGGCATCTTAGGTACCCACTTGTTTTCCCCTATAGGTCTTATGGTATCAGTTCAAACGATAGCAAGTATCTACATCATTGAGGGTAATGGGAATGTTAAATATTTTGAGCTTAACTTAACGTTCAATACTATGAAAGTCAAGATTTAACATATTTTATTTCTTATATTAAAAATACACGTTTAATCCAATTTACTTATTCTCTTATTCTCTTATTGACCACAGGTGGCCAAATGCATTTGATTTTTTGTAATTGACATTTAAATATACTATTATGTATGTATAGTGCTGAAACTTGGTATGTAAGATCTACATTAAAGGAAGATTAATTATCTTAGGTTATTACTGCATGATCGACATTTTGTGCGTAAATATGTAAACAGATAACCCATCACAGTTGTGTTGATTTGATTTAGTCGGGTGTATTAATTTTTTTTTAACAAGTTATGATGATAAATCAAGTAATGATAAATTTAGTTTTCTATTTAGTTTGTTATTGTTTTATTTACTGAGAGTGCATTTTAAATGTACTTTATTAGTACTTTTAATGAGTGGGAGATTTAATTACTTTGATAAATCAGATGATATAAGAGACCTATTGTAAGAGTATGATGGTGCTAGTGTTTCAAATAATGATAGCAATGTTTGAATGAAATGAGGAGAATTTTGACCCAAATGAACAATGATTTTTTTTTAATTTCGAGCTACAAATTAATTAGTTGTTATCAGGTTGAGACGAGTGCCTCTGGCCATCAGCGTGGGCTGCAGCAGCTGCTCTGCGCTAATGTTAATGAAAGAAAAACATCCTTCGAGATAGTACCTATCAGTAAAATATCAAATTCTAGAGGGGCTAATCAGAAATATAAATAGAAAAATAATGCAAACAAATTTATCTAAAGTGTAAAGTATGTAATAAATTATGTAAAAACACAAAATTATTAATAACTCGACAGCAATAGAGAACACACTTATCATTAGTGTGTTGGTGGGTACAGCTGAGCGGCAGCAACAAAAAAGTGGTGGAGCCTGGTATGTGGGTGGGGGTATTTAGTTTTAAAAAGGAATTCTGCCAGGTACCTGACAAAATGGTCACAATACACTCATTGTTAAAAATTCCATGTTCTAAAAAGCTGGGTTTAAGCTGCGATCGCATTTTGATAAACAAGCCAAAAAATTGTGACACTGCTCTCGCAAAATCATGACAAAAGCCAGAAAGAACTAACCGCGAAAATAAGTATATCACATTTTGAAAATCAGTTTACAGCGTTAAAAATATTGTTTTCCAATGATACTATAAGATCATATATTTTGTCATCACATTTAATTTCATGTATATAAAATATTACACACCGTCCGGCGACGCCGGTTGATAAACTGTCTGGTTGGAAGACACTTGTCTACTCTCTGATAAAAAAGTACAGATACCCGAGTTTGAAAACTAACCACAAACTAACTAATAAAAGCTAAGATTATGGGAGTTACATTTAAGTTAAGCTTGTTTATTTCTGTGTCTAGACGTATAAAGCAAAGTATTTACAACCAAGTTTTGTGTCTGTAAGGATGAAAAAAATCTACCGGTTTTAGCGCTTAGTACTAAACTCCAATTATGAAAGTTAAACTGTTCATTGTTAAACCTGCCATTGGGAGCCCAGAGCTCATGGGAAATGGACTAATACATTAAAACAATATTTAATTTATTACTTCTTGCACTTAAGGGCGCGAGTGGACTGCGCACAATCGTCGCAACATCGCCCTCATAGGTCTGATGGTTTGTGCGTTCCAACAAGCATGTGCTAGCCGTGGCAAATTAACAAAATCTGTTTAACTAATAGTCATGTTAAAAACTATAGTTTTAAATTGTGTTTACAAATCTAAATTGCCTTTAAAACAAAAATAATGACTTAAGCTCAATAACGTGACCAATGCAGAGTTTTTTTAACCGAACCCGGTTGAGAATGAAAGTTGAAATGGTTTACAACTGGTTCGACAACTTTTACCATATAATTCAAAAGTTCTACAACTACATACTCCAAGTTAGTACTCTTGTAAATACCTTGTATAAAACTTTGTTCTTAATAGGATTACAAGTTTTTCTGGTTATCAATGTACAAAATTGTAATTTGATTGAAAAGCACCCAAGGAGGTACCATTTTTTGTATATTTCCAACATAAAAACTTAAATTTAATATTTAAAAAAATTTGATTTATGTCTAGATGCAAAAATAAACAAGCTAAATTTTAAATTAACTCTTGTAATTTTCGCTGAACTAGTTCAAACTAGATTATCAATACTTTTTGATGCGAGAGTAGAATCCAAAGAACGACCATGCGACATTGTTGGTATGACAGCGGTGCTGATGTGCCGTGGCTGACACATATACGAACAAAAGTGAATGTTGTACACTTCTTAATGTCTTGTCTTGGCGTTTGTAACTGGAGATTTTTTCATGCCATGTTATAGTCTGTTTTATTTTGAAATTACAGACATTCGTAAAAGATTAAGTATGACCAATTCAAGCAATTTGTTAATGATCTCTATTGAAGGTACTAATAAAAAGCAATACATGTCAATAAGGTTTAAAAATTGGTGTTTACAAGAAAAAGAAGGCTACAAATTGAACAATGTTAGTAAGGGCCTAATTAATTTTTTTAAAGATAAATTGATGTTAAGCATGACCTTTTTTAATAAAAAACAACCATACTATTTAATTTAATTTAGAATTTGAAATTAAGAGAAGACTTCTTTTTTGTAAATTTTTACAAATAAATTTAAAATTTTATTTTCTAACAATGCTGCTTTTAATAAAACCCCTTAAAAAATCTTTAAATTAATGAGGTTATATATATATATATATATATATATATATATATATATATATATATATATATATATATAATGTGTGTGTGTGTTTTAATGTAAATATTGGTTCTGGAGGCTAAAGTATCATAGAACTTCAGACTGTTTTTCGAAGTATTATTGTAATCTCCCGCGGAATACTATTGCTATTAATAAGTTTGCTACAAGACAAATATTTTTGCTAAAATGTCTGAAGAGCTTATATAGCATTTTTGGTAAGAAAATTTTCATCTCAGCTTAAACCCAAAAAGGCAATAATCTCGTTTCGGTTAAAAAGCAGACTTCGAACATGGACGATAAAACACTGACACACACAATTCACTGTGATTAAGTCTTTGAGCTAGTGGATGGATGATTCATGATTAAGACATGCACTCACTCAATCCGAACTACAGTACATAACAACTAGTGAAGCACTGGACCACAGCCTCGGAGCGCTCAGATAACAGATACGCTATCAGTCCCAGCCGCAGATAACATTGGAGTACACAGATATCGAGACACACAGCATACTAACAGAACATCAACATATTAAAAAACTTAACTATTTATGAATATACCCCCTAAAATCATGTTATTTGTAATTTGCACCCCCTAAAACAATACACCTTTTTGTTCAGGAAGATGAACAAAATACATTAATAATGTGAAAATCGTGATTTGCCAAGTTGGCCTTCAGCCTCATAGACACCAATCACCTGGTTCTTTTATGTACATAACCCTAAGTTTAAATATGGTTCAAAATCAAGCAACAAGGAATAGTTTAGGTGCAGCATCAAATCTACACTAACTACACCAATCAGTGTTATTCAATCAGCAACTTCCATTGTGTCTTAAATTTAAGATGAAGCTTACAGATATATTAATTTATAAAGTAATATAAGATTCAAATCGAGCATATAATTCTTTATTTTATGTAGGTTTGTGGTAGACCATTTGAAATATTGGAAGTCGAAAGCAACGCCGTTATTTAGATAGATACAATACCAAATGTAGAGAATACACTAATCATAAAATATGAAGATAATAAACTAGAATCGAAAATATAAGGTTAAAGTAAATTACAAAACACCGTTTAATATTCCTGCAACCTTGGTTACATCAACTCGGCATAACCTAAAAACAGTACAAACATTGTGATAGTTATGGATGGATGGTGTGGTGGTGCCTGATCAAATAGTAAGGATAAGGGAAGGGGCAGCATCTGCGTTCTATATCCCTTAGTCACAGTTGCTATCCTCATTTCATCTTTCTAATTGTGTACCTAGTTATATGACACGGTTATTTGCTATTATACTAAGACAGTATACTATATATACCACCGTGAAGTTAGCGTCACTTTATCGTCCGTCTGTATTCCGTGCAACAATTTTGCAGTCAACAATCTGAAGGCGCTAACAAACATTCAAAATCTGAAATAATAGTATAAAACTAATTATTAAAAAAACGATCTTTCACAAAATCTACACAGTTATTCGTATTTATTACTTACCACAAAGAATTCCCGTTAATATACTTTAATATACCAACGTCAAAAAGGTGGTGTCGGCCGTCAGAGGCCCTATCGACTAAATTAAATGCACCGTTAGACGGGCGTTCTCGTATAAAAGTCACTCCTGAGACTTAACCAAACAAGTGCCCGCAATGAAACTTTGTACACAGATGCTCTGTAAGCTGAACTTTAATATACCAATGTCAAAAAGGTGGTGTCGGCCGTCAGAGGTCCTATCGTCTAAATTAAATGAACCGTTGGACGGGCGTTCTCGTATAAAAGTCACTCCTGAGACTTAACCAAACAAGTGCCCGCAATGAAACTTTGTACACAGATGCGCTGTAAGCTGAACTTTAATATACCAATGTCAAAAAGGTGGTGTCGGCCGTCAGAGGTCCTATCATCTAAATTAAATGAACCGTTGGACGGGCGTTCTCGTATAAAAGTCACTCCTAAGACTTAACCAAACAAGTGCCCGCAATGAAACTTTGTACACAGATGCTCTGTAAGCTGAACTTTAATATACCAACGTCAAAAAGGTGGTGTCGGCCGTCAGAGGTCCTATCGTCTAAATTAAATGCACCGTTAGAAGGGGCGTTCTCGTATAAAAGTCACTCCTGAGACTTAACCAAACAAGTGCCCGCAATGAAACTTTGTACACAGATGCTCTGTAAGCTGAACTTTAATATACCAATGTCAAAAAGGTGGTGTCGAACGTCAGAGGTCCTATCGTCTAAATTAAATGTAGCGTTGGACGGGGCGTTCTCGTATAAAAGTCACTCCTGAGACTTAACCAAACAAGTGCCCGCAATGAAACTTTGTACACAGATGCTCTGTAAGCTGAACTTTAATATACCAACGTCAAAAAGGTGGTGTCGGCCGTCAAAGGTCCTATCGTCTAAATTAAATGCACCGTAAGACGGGGCGTTCTCGTATAAAAGTCACTCCTGAGACTTAACCAAACAAGTGCCCGCAATGAAACTTTGTACACAGATGCTCTGTAACCTGAACTTTAATATACCAATGTCAAAAAGGTGGTGTCGGCCGTCAGAGGTCCTATCGTCTAAATTAAATGAACCGTTGGACGGGCGTTCTCGTATAAAAGTCACTCCTAAGACTTAACCAAACAAGTGCCCGCAATGAAACTTTGTACACAGATGCTCTGTAGCTGAACTTTAATATACGAACGTCAAAAAGGTGGTGTCGGCCGTCAAAGGTCCTATCGTCTAAATTAAATGCACCGTAAGACGGGGCGTTCTCGTATAAAAGTCACTCCTGAGACTTAACCAAACAAGTGCCCGCAATGAAACTTTGTACACAGATGCTCTGTAACCTGAACTTTAATATACCAATGTCAAAAAGGTGGTGTCGGCCGTCAGAGGTCCTATCGTCTAAATTAAATGAACCGTTGGACGGGCGTTCTCGTATAACAGTCACTCCTAAGACTTAACCAAACAAGTGCCCGCAATGAAACTTTGTACACAGATGCTCTGTAAGCTGAACTTTAATATACCAACGTCAAAAAGGTGGTGTCGGCCGTCAGAGGTCCTATCGTCTAAATTAAATGTAGCGTTGGACGGGGCGTTCTCGTATAAAAGTCACTCCTGAGACTTTACCAAACAAGTGCCCGCAATGAAACTTTGTACACAGATGCTCTGTAAGCTGAACTTTAATATACCAACGTCAAAAAGGTGGTGTCGGCCGTCAGAGGTCCTATCGACTAAATTAAATGCAGCGTTGGACGGGGCGTTCTCGTATAAAAGTCACTCCTGAGACTTAACCAAACAAGTGCCCGCAATGAAACTTTGTACACAGATGCTCTGTAAGCTGAACTTTAATATACCAATGTCAAAAAGGTGGTGTCGGCCGTCAGAGGTCCTATCGTCTAAATTAAATGAACCGTTGGACGGGCGTTCTCGTATAAAAGTCACTCCTGAGACTTAACCAAACAAGTGCCCGCAATGAAACTTTGTACACAGATGCGCTGTAAGCTGAACTTTAATATACCAATGTCAAAAAGGTGGTGTCGGCCGTCAGAGGTCCTATTGTCTAAATTAAATGAACCGTTGGACGGGCGTTCTCGTATAAAAGTCACTCCTAAGACTTAACCAAACAAGTGCCCGCAATGAAACTTTGTACACAGATGCTCTGTAAGCTGAACTTTAATATACCAACGTCAAAAAGGTGGTGTTGGCCGTCAGAGGTCCTATCGTCTAAATTAAATGCACCGTTAGACGGGGCGTTCTCGTATAAAAGTCACTCCTGAGACTTAACCAAACAAGTGCCCGCAATGAAACTTTGTACACAGATGCTCTGTAAGCTGAACTTTAATATACGAACGTCAAAAAGGTGGTGTCGGCCGTCAAAGGTCCTATAGTCTAAATTAAATGCACCGTTAGACGGGGCGTTCTCGTATAAAAGTCACTCCTGAGACTTAACCAAACAAGTGCCCGCAATGAAACTTTGTACACAGATGCTCTGTAAGCTGAACTTTAATATACCAACGTCAAAAAGGTGGTGTCGGCCATCAGAGGTCCTATCGTCTAAATTAAATGTAGCGTTGGACGGGGCGTTCTCGTATAAAAGTCACTCCTGAGACTTAACCAAACAAGTGCCCGCAATGAAACTTTGTACACAGATGCTCTGTAAGCTGAACTTTAATATACCAACGTCAAAAAGGTGGTGTCGGCTGTCAGAGGTCCTATCGACTAAATTAAATGCAGCGTTGGACGGGGCGTTCTCGTATAAAAGTCACTCCTGAGACTTAACCAAACAAGTGCCCGCAATGACACTTTGTACACAGATGCTCTGTAAGCTGAACTTTAATATACCAATGTCAAAAAGGTGGTGTCGGCCGTCAGAGGTCCTATCGTCTAAAGGGCAAGTCTCAGGAGTGACTTTTATACGAGAACGCTCCGTCCAACGCTGCATTTAATTTAGACGATAGGACCTCTGACGGCCGACATTACCTTTTTGACGTTGGTATATTAAAGTTCAGCTTACAGAGCATCTGTGTACAAAGTTTCATTGCGGGCACTTGTTTGGTTTAGTCTCAGGAGTGACTTTTATACGAGAACGCCCCGTCTAACGGTGCATTTAATTTAGACGATAGGACCTCTGACGGCCGACACCACCTTTTTGACGTTGGTATATTAAAGTTCAGCTTACATAGCATCTGTGTACAAAGTTTCATTGCGGGCACTTGTTTGGGTAAGTCTCAGGAGTGACTTTTATACGAGAACGCCCGTCCAACGGTGCATTTAATTTAGACGATAGGACCTCTGACGGCCGACACCACCTTTTTGACATTGGTATATTAAAGTTCAGCTTACAGAGCATCTGTGTACAAAGTTTCATTGCGGGCACTTGTTTGGTTAAGTCTCAGGAGTGACTCCTATACGAGAACGCCCCGTCCAACGCTGCATTTAATTTAGACGATAGGACCTCTGACGGCCGACACCACCTTTTTGACGTTGGTATATTAAAGTTCAGCTTACATAGCATCTGTGTACAAAGTTTCATTGCGGGCACTTGTTTGGTTAAGTCTCAGGAGTGACTTTTATACGAGAACGCTCCGTCCAACGCTGCATTTAATTTAGACGATAGGACCTCTGACGGCCGACACCACCTTTTTGACGTTGGTATATTAAAGTTCAGCTTACAGAGCATCTGTGTACAAAGTTTCATTGCGGGCACTTGTTTGGTTTAGTCTCAGGAGTGACTTTTATACGAGAACGCCCCGTCTAACGGTGTATTTAATTTAGACGATAGGACCTCTGACGGCCGACACCACCTTTTTGACATTGGTATATTAAAGTTCAGCTTACAGAGCATCTGTGTACAAAGTTTCATTGCGGGCACTTGTTTGGTTTAGTCTCAGGAGTGACTTTTATTCGAGAACGCCCCGTCTAACGGTGCATTTAATTTAGACGATAGGACCTCTGACGGCCGACACCACCTTTTTGACGTTGGTATATTAAAGTTCAGCTTACAGAGCATCTGTGTACAAAGTTTCATTGCGGGCACTTGTTTGGGCAAGTCTCAGGAGTGACTTTTATACGAGAACGCTCCGTCCAACGCTGCATTTAATTTAGACGATAGGACCTCTGACGGCCGACACCACCTTTTTGACGTTGGTATATTAAAGTTCAGCTTACAGAGCATCTGTGTACAAAGTTTCATTGCGGGCACTTGTTTGGTTTAGTCTCAGGAGTGACTTTTATACGAGAACGCCCGTCTAACCGTGCATTTAATTTAGACGGTAGGACCTCTGACGGCCGACACCACCTTTTTGAAATTGGTATATTAAAGATCAGCTTACAGAGCATCTGTGTACAAAGTTTCATTGCGGGCACTTGTTTGGTTTAGTCTCAGGAGTGACTTTTATACGAGAACGCCCCGTCTAACGGTGTATTTAATTTAGACGATAGGACCTCTGACGGCCGACACCACCTATTTGACGTTGGTATATTAATGTTCAGCTTACAGAGCATCTGTGTACAAAGTTTCATTGCGGGCACTTGTTTGGTTTAGTCTCAGGAGTGACTTTTATACGAGAACGCCCCGTCTAATGGTGCATTTAATTTAGACGATAGGACCTCTGACGGCCGACACCACCTTTTTGACGTTGGTATATTAAAGTTCAGCTTACATAGCATCTGTGTACAAAGTTTCATTGCTGGCACTTGTTTGGGTAAGTCTCAGGAGTGACTTTTATACGAGAACGCCCGTCCAACGGTGCATTTAATTTAGACGATAGGACCTCTGACGGCCGACACCACCTTTTTGACATTGGTATATTAAAGTTCAGCTTACAGAGCATCTGTGTACAAAGTTTCATTGCGGGCACTTGTTTGGTTAAGTCTCAGGAGTGACTCTTATACGAGAACGCCCCGTCCAACGCTGCATTTAATTTAGACGATAGGACCTCTGACGGCCGACACCACCTTTTTGACGTTGGTATATTAAAGTTCAGCTTACATAGCATCTGTGTACAAAGTTTCATTGCGGGCACTTGTTTGGTTAAGTCTCAGGAGTGACTTTTATACGAGAACGCTCCGTCCAACGCTGCATTTAATTTAGACGATAGGACCTCTGACGGCCGACACCACCTTTTTGACGTTGGTATATTAAAGTTCAGCTTACAGAGCATCTGTGTACAAAGTTTCATTGCGGGCACTTGTTTGGTTTAGTCTCAGGAGTGACTTTTATACGAGAACGCCCCGTCTAACGGTGTATTTAATTTAGACGATAGGACCTCTGACGGCCGGCACCACCTATTTGACGTTGGTATATTAATGTTCAGCTTACAGAGCATCTGTGTACAAAGTTTCATTGCGGGCACTTGTTTGGTTTAGTCTCAGGAGTGACTTTTATTCGAGAACGCCCCGTCTAACGGTGCATTTAATTTAGACGATAGGACCTCTGACGGCCGACACCACCTTTTTGACATTGGTATATTAAAGTTCAGCTTACAGAGCATCTGTGTACAAAGTTTCATTGCGGGCACTTGTTTGGTTTAGTCTCAGGAGTGACTTTTATTCGAGAACGCCCCGTCTAACGGTGCATTTAATTTAGACGATAGGACCTCTGACGGCCGACACCACCTTTTTGACGTTGGTATATTAAAGTTCAGCTTACAGAGCATCTGTGTACAAAGTTTCATTGCGGGCACTTGTTTGGGCAAGTCTCAGGAGTGACTTTTATACGAGAACGCTCCGTCCAACGCTGCATTTAATTTAGACGATAGGACCTCTGACGGCCGACACCACCTTTTTGACGTTGGTATATTAAAGTTCAGCTTACAGAGCATCTGTGTACAAAGTTTCATTGGGGGCACTTGTTTGGTTTAGTCTCAGGAGTGACTTTTATACGAGAAACGCCCCGTCTAACGGTGCATTTAATTTAGACGATAGGACCTCTGACGGCCGACACCACCTTTTTGACGTTGGTATATTAAAGTTCAGCTTACAGAGCATCTGTGTACAAAGTTTTATTGGGGGCACTTGTTTGGTTTAGTCTCAGGAGTGACTTTTATACGAGAACGCCCCGTCTAACGGTGCATTTAATTTAGACGATAGGACCTCTGACGGCCGACACCACCTTTTTGACGTTTATATATTAAAGTTCAGCTTACATATCATCTGTGTACAAAGTTTCATTGCGGGCACTTGTTTGGTTAAGTCTCAGGAGTGACTTTTATACGAGAACGCCCGTCCAACGGTGCATTTAATTTAGACGATAGGACCTCTGACGGCCGACACCACATTTTTGACGTTGGTATATTAAAGTTCAGCTTCCAGAGCATCTGTGTACGAAGTTTAATTGCGGGCATTTGTTTGTTTTAATCTCAGGAGTGGCTTTTATTAGAGGACGTCCATTTTACGATACATTCCTACGGTTTACTTAGGTATTATATTTGGGATTTTTATTCATGACACATTTAATGGGAAACCTTTGTGGAAAGTAATAAATAGAAAAAACTGTGTTGATTTTGTGAAAGATCGTTTTTATAATTAGTATTATACAATTTATCTCAGTTTTTGAATTTTTGTTAACGCCTTCAGATTGATGACTGCAACATTGATGCACTAGACGGTCTGGACGATAAAGTGACGCTAACTTCACGGTGGTCTATATATTATATGTAAACCAGTAAACCTATGTTGTAAAAGGTAATATTGTACATCAACAGTCTGGAAAAAATTCATAATTTTCTCTGATTTTCTGTCTACACTCTACAGTAAAAGCTATATAGAAGGAGAAGCCGATTCCCTCTTAATCCTTATTCTGCCCGTCCTCATGGGCTACTGGCCTGACCTGTGCGAGGATCTTATCAAACAGAACAAGGGGGAGAGTCGATACAGTACAAGGTCGATGGTACTGATAAAAAGTGCAAGGGTCACAGACAGGATTCGAACCTGCGCTATCTCTACCTCAGATTCTAAGTCCAACGTCTTAGACCGCTCAATCATCGGCACTCCCCAGAACTTCTCTAACGGGAAAGGTACCTGTCATATAGTAATTAAAATAACAACTAAATTACACAATTTTCCCAAAAATGTTGTATTATAGTGGACATTCAGGTATACAATACAACAAAAATTTTAAGAAAATGGCAAAAAGGCCATTACAAATGATCTATTATGAAACTATTTGCACGTACCAAAAGATGACTTAAAGTATTATTCAAGAAATATATAAACAGTTTTAATTTATATTAGTCCAAAGGCACAATGGTATAGAAGTATATAATATAACTTTCCAACATCACCTTGGTTTAAAGGTGTGAAAATGAGTAGAAATGAAATTGTAAATATATGTACACTTAGGTTTGGCGATGCAATAGTTAATACATATGTTTACCAAGAATTTGCATTTTACACAGTTTTTTTTATTTATTTCTGGCAATACACCATTTCACATATGTGTATTATATTAATCCAACTATGAAGAAGACAATTAGAAAAACTACAAATGGCAACAAAATGGTGATAAAAATTAACAATATAATTAAAAATAATAAATGTACATAAATAAATATGTGTAATCATAACAGTAGTAATAATAACAATGATGATAGTAAGAGCATTAACACTTGTGTGAAATTAATAATAACTAAAGTAAAAACAATAGCAATTGTTTAACAATAATAATAATGACTAAGCAAACAACAAATAGCAACAAGGATAACAATAATAATAATAGTGATAATTACAATAGTTTAACTATAACTAAAGTGATAACAATATCTATCGTAATAACAATGACACTACTTTGTAACAAACAAACAAATTATCAACAGAAAAACGCAACAACATCGGAAAGGCAATCTGACCTTCAGTATACAACAACAGTTTGGCTCTTCCAAAGACCTATCAAAACAGGGATCACTTAAATCGATTAGGCCACCTAACGCCATCAGCCACAATATACTTCAGATTAAGATGTTAAGGCGATGGTGATGTTAAGATAGATACAAGTAGATCCCTCCTGTAAGCGTGAGGTGACGAATCGAAGAAGTCCACGTCACAACATACTCCGTTCCCAGTTTCCAACATCCTTGGTATTGCGAACAGGTTGTGAAGTACTCCAGGATCACGAAACACCGATACACTCTAAAGTTATAGTTATACATCGTGGAGCATATAGTTGGATTGAACCCCCCCTCTCTAGTGTAAGACATGATTGCACATTTAACTGGGTTTAAGTCCATCCCATTTGCTCGACATCAGTCCTGAATCCTGTGTAAATCTTCTTGCAGTTGTAACTGATGAAGAATACTTGAGACCTCAACAAAAATCTTAAAATCGTCGGCAAATAAAACATACTGGAGTGACAGGGTGGAACCGATTGTATTAACGAACAAGCTGAACAGAAATATCCCCAGATGAAACGCTTGGGGGGGGGGCACTACAAGATACATTAATTTGCCTTGAAATCCTAGCTGAATATTTTATCTGTAGAATAAGACCCGTAGGGTAGCTGCGAAACCAAGCATTTAAAGAACCAGTTACACCAAGAGCCTCAAGTTTTTTCAGTTAGTGACAATGTCCAACTCTATCAAATGCCTTCCTAAAGTCTAAGTTCACACAATCGATTTGTTTACCCCTCGAGAATTAGAAAGAACTCTGATGGTGAACTCCATGTAATTTTATCCAACACCACTTTCTCAAATACTTTAACCGAAGCAGGTAGAACGACGATTGGTATTTAGATTCTCTCATCAGATCAAGGTCCTGATTGAAGTAGAGGCACAAGGAATCCGGACTTCAAGTTGTGAGAAACTATTCCCTGACTCAGCAAATTGTTGAATTGTAACGAAAGGCGGGAAGCCCGTACCTCTGCAACCAATTTGAGAGCATGTGAAGGAATCATAGATGGGCCTGGGCCTTTGAAACCATCCAGGCTCTTCAAAATCGGTAGCCATGATACGTACGTAGCGTATGGTAGCGGTGATGTACGGTAGCATGATCGGCGTTATTCGCAAAAGAATAAGCAAGAACTTCAGCACAGGGAATTTTGTGGATAGTATAAAATAATTCAGCAAACAGGTCACATATGATTTGAGGTTCTTTAGCCATTTGTAATTGACATTTAGAGAGCTCAAAATCAAAGAATGTCTATTAAGAATTCGCAAATGGCTCCAGCATGGATTAGTTGTTAGGCTTCTTAATCATGGTGATATAAGAGTAGTGGCATTTTCTTGATAAACGCTTACATTGATTACGGGCTTCTCTGAACACAAGGTAGTCTTCCTGCCTCAGAGTTGTTTTGAAGCGGGATTTGGGTCTTTTCTTCTTTGTTACACAATTACGAATTGTCAAATTTGCTAAAAATGTCCGTTAGGCAATGAAGAAATATTAAATCATTTAATATTTGAGTGGCCACATTATAAAGAATTAGGGATTATTGTTTCAAGCTCATGAGAATTAAATTTTATAGTAAATTAAAGGAAGTTCTTAAGTCAAAAGGTATAGAAGTACAGCATAATAAGAAACAAATCATTATTTAAATTACGTAGGTAGAGAAATCTAAAACAAGTCGACAATCACATTTTATAAAACAATACAATGTTAGACTACTAAATAATTATTCTTATGTGTTTAACATTGTTAAAGAATTTACAGATTTGAAACGAAACTGTGTATATATTTGTGATTCCCTCCAACTTATGTTCAAACTAACTACAAAGAGGAACTTGAGGATTTATAGATAAAATATTTCTAGATAAGGTCTGTTTTTAGCCAAGCACAAAAAAACATTGTTTTGACGTTTGTTTTTTTGCACTGTTTCGTGTGTGTGTATGTGTTTGTGTACTCACTCTGGTCATAGTCATATAGACATTTGGGGAGTGGGAGTGAACGTGTCGAGTTAAGAAGTAGTTGGTTTACATGATTATGTTGTTGGAAACCCCACTCTTATTGCGAGTTTCCAACAACTAATTACTAAGCTCCATTATACTCTCTTGGTAAGTGTGTGTGTTGTTTTTGGTCATTGTTAGGTGTTTATTTGAAGACTAGGTTAACTGTTAGGATAGGCCTACTAGGCCATACTTAACGGTAAATATAAAATTATTGGGCGGAGTGGCAAAATATTAGTTTCACGTTATTAACATACCCTTGTTGTCCTTCTGAACAAAATTCAAGGTTTTATAAGTTGGAAATGCAGACAAAAGAAAGAAATAGACTGATGTCTTCATGAAGGGCCAAATACTGATGTCAAAACTGAACCACACCCATGTATTGTGATGACATTGAATCATTGTCGAAAACTGGCAAACTGTTTTATTTCGCCATGTTTCATAAACAATGATGTAAAGCGTAGGCCTAGTTACAGATGTAAAAGTCAAACTTTATACTCCTGTACAGAAATATATTGGCACGATGATATGGAGATATTGGTAATTGTCACATTAATGGCCGGAGCAGCAAAATATGAGTTTCGCGTTATTAACTTATTGGAATTAACGGCCGGAACAGCAAAATACGAGTTTCGCGTTATTAACTTATTGGAATTAACGGCCGGAACAGCAAAATACGAGTTTCGCGTTATTAACTAATTGGAATCGTCCTATAGAACAAAACATTATAAGGTTTGACGGGGTGGAAATGTGAATTAACGAAGTTCTAGAACATAAAAAAATAGAACAACTATTCACACGCTGAGCAATATTTCCGTTTTGTACACCCACGTTGGGCGTCACATGACCTTTTGTGACCTTGATTCAACCTTGTAATGACGTCATCGGATGCGGCCCCATCTTTGCAAACGTAAATGAAAAATAATACTGAAATGAGCATAATTTTGATCCAAGTGAACAATGTTTTTCTTAATTTTGAGCTACATATTAATTAGTTGTTATCGAGTTGAGACGAGTGCCTCCAACCATCAGCACGGGGCAGCACCGAAGGACAACGCGCTGATGTCAACGAAAGAAAAACATCCCTCGAGATAGTACCTAACAGTAAAATATCAGTAATTCTAGAGGGGCTGATCAGAAATATAAATTGAATTGTAATGCAAAGGCAATTATGTACAGTGTAATAAACTTAATAAATCATGAAAACCCCTAGTATAAATATATAAATGCACATTAATAGAGAACACTTACCATTAGTTTGTTCCATAGAATGTGCATAAACGCCAAACTCCAATGAAGTCTCGGTGGCTTAAAATGCAACAACGTGGTCATCAAACCAAAATGTGTCTCTATGTCTAAGCGCTTTTTTTAAAAAAGGAACCTAACCGGGCCGATAAAAAAAAAATTACAACATTTTAAACTTTCTTTACTACTTTTGCAAATTTTTCTGTCTCAACGAAACATCAAAGTCTCCCAGTTTAAAAACAATACGTGACCGCACATGAACAAATACACTCATGAACAATTCCATGTCCTATTAAAAAGTAAATAATCTTGTTTCGGTTGAAACGTAAACTCTTAACATGTCGGACAAAACACTCTGACACACCAATTCACTACGATTGGTCAAACTAGTGGATGGTTGATCCATGATCGTCACGCACTCACTCGATCAAAACTACAGTACACAATATCTAGTGAAGCACTGACTTCTGCCCCGTAGCGCTCAGATAACAGATACGCTATCAGTCCCAGCCGCAGATAATATTTACGACACACCAATTCACTACGATTGGTCGAATTAGTGGATGGTTGATCCCTGATTGTCACGCACTCACTTGATCCAACCTACAGTACACAATATCTTGTGAAGCACTGACTTCTACCCCGGAGCGCTCAGATAAAGAAACGCTATCAGTCCCAGTTGCAGATAATATTTACAGATCTCGTTTCGGTTAAAAAGCAGACTTCGAACATGGACGATAAAACACTGACACGCACAATTCACTGTAATTAAAATTCGTTGAGCTAGTGGATGGATGATTCATGATTAAGACATGCACTCACTCAATCCGAACTACAGTACACGACAACTAGTGGAGCACTGGACCACAGCCTCGGAGCGCTCAGATAACAGATACCCTATCAGTCCCAGCCGCAGATAACATTGGAGTACACAGATATCGAGACACACAGCACACAAACAGAACATTAAAACATTAAGAACTTAACTATTTATGTATATGTACCCCCTAAAATCATGTTATTTGTTACTTGCACTCCTTAAAACCATATATATTTTTTGTTCAGGAGGATGAGCAGAATACTTTGATAACGTCAAATTCGTGATTTTCCAGGTCGGCCTTTAATCTATAATTGCCGAGATATTTGTGATGTTAACGGCAGGAGTGGCAAAATACAAGTTTTTTATTACTATTGCCCTCATGAATAAAACAGTATAAGGTTTCATGGGGTGTAAATGACAAATAATGAAGTTATAGGACATTAAAAGAAGTTGAACTACTTTTCAGGTGTGGATCAATACTTCCTTGTACATCGATGCGGGGCGCAACAAGATCTTATTGTGACTGTGGAATGTGATTCAATTTTGTGATGATTTCAAATGCTGTGCTGTCTTTGGATATGTAAAGTAATAATAATACTGAAGTCTGGAGGATTATTAACCAAGTAAGTAAAGTTTTGTTAACTTACCAACTGATAATACTTTATATTGGTTTGACACGAGTGCTTCCTGCCTACGGTGTTGCTCCGTGTTGATGCTGATGAACGAAAAACATCTCTTTAAGTAATACCTATTACTAAAAGATCAAATTCGAGAGGGGCTGATCGCTAATGCCTCTAGCCATTATCATAGTATCGCCTGGTACTTTATGCTTGGTACTGACATCAGCCGTAGCACCATCTTGGATATGTATAATTAGAATTTTAGTGAATTTAGGAGGGTCTTGGTTCAAAAGAATGACGGTATTGTTTATTACATTAATTTTATGAGAATACAACTTTATATTGGGCTGACACTAGCATAGGCGTACCTAGGATGGCCAAATTGAGGGAAATCTGGGAATTTTCTGCACCTCTCAAAATAGTCCCCATTAGATAATATACACTAGTGTCAGTGCTTTTTCTTATCCTAAAAACAATTTCACTTTTGATGTTGTTTATGCTTGTCAATCTACTTAGGGCCTTTCCAAGTTCTCTGTATTTTTGAAAATGAAAAAGTCACATGGAGCTATGCCTGGAGAATATGGAGGATGGGGCATCTTTACAGTACTGTTTTTGGCCAAACATTCAGGAACAAGCAATTGTTTGTTAGCAGGTGCTTTGTCATGGTGCAAAAGTTATGAATTGTTTTGCTACAAACTCTGGCATTTTTTTCAGATTGCTTCACGCAAACAGCATCAAACTTTCAGGTAGTACTCCTTATTGACAGTTTGACCTTGTGGCAAGCAATCATGATGCCATTAAACTTGAAGAATACAGTGAGCATAATCTTCATGTTCAACTGCACTTGTTGAGCCATTTTTGGTCTTGGTGATCCAAAATGCCTCCACTGGGATGGTTGAGCCTTTGTTTCAAAGTCATATCTGTAAACTCATGTTTCGTCACCTGTTATAACAAACACGTTTTAACAACTGCATTATGGTTGACTTCATTTAGTGACTCCTGAGCAACTTCCATTCGTCACTACTTTTGTTAAAAATTCAACAATTTTGGAACGATTTTTGCTGCTACATGTTTCATACCCAAAATATTTGAAAAAAATTCATGGTATGAGCCAATTATATGCCAACATCAACAGCTACATCTCTGATCTCATATAGTGATCGTTCATAACATTTCTTCCACTTTTTTAATGTTTTCATCTCATCAATTGATGATATGCTGGGGCGTCCGGAGCATTTGTCATCTTCAATGTCTTCATGGCCATCTTTGAAATGTTTATACCATTCGTAAATCCTTGTTTTACTCATAGCAGACTCACCATAGGCCTTTGTTAACGTTTCCCACACTTTATTTAATTTTTCTCAAAAAATTTGATACAAACTCTTTGATTAATTTTCAAGACTGTTCTTTCTATTAATTTAGTTTTTTTAGGTTTCTGGTAATAGAAACTCTCTCGAAAATAGTGGCCTCCGGATAATATCAAAGTACAAAAGTAATTTTTTTTTAACAAACGAAAATCGCTGAGTTTATAAAACACGTTCAACCTTAGAAGCTGCCATTGAAAAAGTAAACAATGAATACAGCTGGAAATTTTAGTATACTTCAGGAACATCAATACCTGATAAACATAAACAAAAAAACATCATATGTTAATAAAACTAATTTTGAATTCCGTACAAAGAGTAAATAATTTTGCTTAATACAAGGAATATAAAGTTATAAATGTGTAATGTTATAAATTAAAATTGTAAAGTGTAATTTATACATACTACTATCCATATCTTAAATTTAGACCATCCGGATGTGTAGTTTGTAGCATCCTCTGATGAGCTATTTCTAAATAATTCATTTTAAGTTTATGGGGGTTCTGAATTTTGTTAATACTTTTTAGAGAAAAGCATTCATCAAATTTTTTGTTATGCTCCATTGCATGGGCCGAAATAGGATTTGATTTAACACGTTAGATGCCACGTCGTACCGATCGGTACAATGCCACCTGGTGGCGTTTTACAAAAAAAATCGTTATGTGAATATGAGAGGCATCTAACGGTCACAAAAGTAACTGTTATGAAGTTCAAAGTGTATTCTAAACACAGAAACAATATTTGTTCTGTTTATGGGCAATATTTGGGATGTCACCTAGCAACTGAAATATTGAAATTTCGTCGTACCAATCGGTACGACGGTGGATTTTGGGAACTTAGGAACTAGAAAGAAATAAGACAATGCACTATATTGTTGAAAAACATTGTAATTAAGTATTAATTTATATAGTATATGCTTAAACAATATTTAGTCTAATATTTTAGGTTAGGAATAAGTACATTATTCGGAGACGTTCATTGTAAGTAATATGAACACAAATATAACCCTTGTGCATTATAATAAGTTGTATTTTTATACAAAAATTACAAATCTTAGGCTAGAATAAAATATGACAGGTTAGGTTGCATTACAAATTAGTACATTGTTTAGAGACAAGTTCATTGTAAGTAATGTGAACACAAATATAACCCTTGTGCATTATAATAAGTGGTATTTTATACAAAAATTACAAATCTTAGGCTAGAATAAGATATGACAGGTTAGGTTACATTACAAATTAGTAAATTATTTCCAGATAGGTGCATATTAAATAATATAAAGAAAAGTAAACTCTTTCTTCAGCTTAAACATGAATGTCCCTAAAACAAGTTTTGCACATAAATGGTTGTCCACGGCACTTATCGCAAAACGTAGTACTAACCTTGAATTTATTCTTGGACCTTTCCCTTCCTTCTAATCCTGCACTTCTTTTATAGCACATTTTACAAATTTTTCTAACCCGCCGCCTGTTTTTGCCTATACCAACGAAATGTTCAGTTTCTAGTAAACGATGTTGTCCTGTTACTTCTACACTTAATGATGGCTGTTCCTCGAGGCCCAGACCCATCAGTTCTAGAGCAATACTTTCTTTGAACTAGAAAGTCTGTTTATTCTTTTTTGTTGATATATTTACTTATTTACCTATATCTCTTGAAAATGTCTTAAGACGAATTATAGAGAGTTTTTATGTTCTTTTCTTCTATTTTTTCTATTCTTATTGAATATATATATATATATATATATATATATATATATATATATATATATATAGCATTCTGTTGCTTAGTAAAATAAGTAGTAAACTGCATATATCTGAAATCTGAATAATTTATTCTCCATTATACCGGAGTCATTTGTATGGCGGTATGTGTGATGATCATCGTGTGGAGTCAGTGTTAGCTAGTGAGATATATATATGATAATAGTAATAAGTCATCTAGACAATACTCCTGGTACTGACTAAGAAGTATACTGATGTCAATGGTGTCATGGAAGGATTGGAAACTGATTTGAATGCTAGTGATGCTACCAACAACACTCTACAATGACTACTCAAATACTATGGATACAGATGCAGGATGAATATTGTTTAAATGTACATATAAAACTTTTCAATTTAAGCAGGCTCCAAAGTTCAATTTTAATTCATATAATACTGTAAAATCTACAGATTTTGTTGACTGATGAAGTTGTTAAAATGATGGTTATGAACACTAATTGCAATATAAATGAAATAATTTTTAAGCTGTGACTCAGCCATGAGTGTAGAATTAAAAGACTGGAAAATATTAATCTAGGTGAAACCCATTCATTGGTTTATTTTATTTGTGTATATGGAATTAGTATTACTTCCATGAAGAAGTTATTGTTGGTCTAAAAGCATTTGAATAGCTCCTTATTGCCTGAAAAGTAAAGAGCAGGAATAGATTCCAGTTATTTTTATGATTCTAACATTTCAATAACAAGAACCTCTAAAGAAGTAGGTGAATTGGCAAAGTAAAACCTTTACTGGTTAATTTGTTTTGTAACTTAAAAATAGCATAGAAAGATTTAGTCATAGACAAGACTCCGATACCATTTCGTGGTGTGAGGCTAAGCTTCCGGTATTATATTCAAGGAAAAGCCCACAAGTATGGCACCAAAATATTCAAGGTGTGCGATAAATTTGGTTACACATATGCATTAAAAATATTCAAGCCTCTTACAATATCATTTTATTGACATATTGTAAACAAACATCAAAGATTAAAACATTTGTAATATATGCAAGTTTGGTGTTATACTCATACTGAGGACTCTCTAATAATCTACATATATGAGATGCAGGGCTTCATACAGTCTACTATGTTTAAAAATACTGCACAGACCAAAGTATATATTCTATTAAGATTGTTAATGATTATGGGTGAATGTCTTGTTTAATTTGAAAATGTATGAAGGATAATAGATATTGTAGTTAATATTTTTCACATCTTGAAATCATAAATTCTTTATTGATAATCTTGTAGATTACAAGTAGCGTCAGTTAATGAAAAGTTACATAGTTATAAAATATAAAAGTTCATGTTGGTCTTGGTTAAGTTGTCTGTCTCCATAGGTAGAATTCTTCCACGTGTAGATGTTTCTTTGCAAGAGCCAATTCTTTATTGCTGTCTTTATTTTTGTTGATTTCTTCTGGCAGATCATTAAAGAGTTTCTTCCCGTCATAGTTTGGTTTTTTCTCAAATACAGCTCTCCTGTGAGGAAGTAGTGGGAAGTCTTGACCATGTTTTGTATTATGCTCATGGAGATCACCATTTCGAGGAAAGTCTCTTGATTAACAGTATAATATTGTTTCTATAATATATAAGGAAGTTACTGTCAGTATATTTAATTCTTAAAAAATAGCTCTGCATTATTCTCTAGGTCCTAGCTTGCCCATTATCCATATAGCTTTCTTCTGAATTTTGAGATTAAATTGCAGTGAAGTGGCCTACTGGGTGCTCTGAAGATAATGATTTATGGTGTTGATTATATATCTATGTATTTATTGCTGCAATTTAACTGTATAAATTTATAAACATTATAAATTATAGTTGACTTATTTTGTCTTCTAGGATTGACATCCTGTGACCTTAAAATGGGGGAGAGGTCTCAGGTACCATGCATCGTGATTGAAGACGATGATGATGTTATTTTAGTGGAAGATGAGAATGAAAAACCATCGTCCTCAACTTACTCTGGAGGAATGCCACGACCAAAAAAGACTGATTATGAGTTGGAAATGGATCTACTTCAAACTTTACTGGACACTGGGGAAAGAGTTCCTATAAAATACAAATTATTTTTTGTAAGTACCTATTGTATTTTTTCAGTAGTTTTTATAGAATTTACCCACTTCATATGCCGTTAACAAAAAAAAAAAAAAAAAAAAAAAAAAAAGATTAAAATTCATTGTTTTCCTTTTAATTTTATATTCTTAGTTTATGATTTGTTTCCATTACAATTTTCTAAATTTTATAAAAATTGTATTATTTGATTGTTGTTAATTTTGTTATTATTATTATTTTGTTGTATTATTGTTACTGTCCTATTGTATTGGAATTCATCCTTTACGTAAGTTCTTTTGAATTTTGATATTTAGATTGCAATTGGTTAAACATAATTGTATATCAAATTACATGGCATAAATATAATTACATAAAATTTTAATATAAGAAAACACGTTATGTGAATACAACTATAACACAAAAAGAGTATGAAACTATTCATCATAGTTATATATCATCAAATACGATTTTTGTAATTAAATTATATAAATTAAAATCAAAACGTGATGTGAAATGTTATTTTTTACGGGAGCGGAATTAAGGAAAAGATTTTTTTTTATTTTTAAAGGAAACTCATCTAAGTTTAAGTATACTTATATATTACTTTCTAGCGGTATGGCCCAGCATCTTCAATCTTCTTGAACAAGTTAGAGAGAAGTTGTAAGCAATAATAATCATGTCTTATCAGATTTTATTTCTTTTAGTTAGTCAGTTTTGTATCATATCCTTGAAGACATGTATTTTGGTCTGTCGAATATGTCATTCACCAATGAGGAAGCTGGAAATGTACAACTGTATCACAACAAAGGGAAACAGCTCACTAGGCCTGTAAGGGATGATAAGGCAACAGACGTTTTGACTGAGGTTCAGTCAATCCACATGACTCATCTAGAAGAGTGATATGCAGATGCAGGAATTAGCCAATGATCAGTACTCAGGATCCTTAAGGACAATAAAATGCTCCCATTCCGGATTTGACTACAAAAAAAATTGCATGGATATGACTACCTCCTAAGAATGAACGTTTGTTTGGAGGCCCGTAATAAAACCCGAAGATTAATATTTTTTTCGCAAAGTTTTATGTTGTGACAAAGCAACCTTCCGGAGCAACGGAGGAGTGAACCGTCACAACATGAGGTTCTTTTCTGAAGGCTTTTCTGAATCCCTACTGGATGCTCTTCATAGCATGGCTGATTTGCTCTTCACTGCAAGAAATCATTTTCCAAATTGAAAATAGGTTTTAAGCAGTGTTTTAATCAGGTCTGATATTACATACGTCACTGTTAAATTTCAATGAGCAATGTGGTAGCTTACGTGCTCACTTGTAACTGATTTTGGTTTTCATGTGTTTGGTGTGTTTGATACTTGGCCAGACCACAGCACTTCATTGGACCACTGCAAGATTCAAGGCTACATGATGGTGAGGGCTGATCACTTCTCGTGGGTAGGGGGGTGGAGTTGCTATTTATGTTAAGGATGGTATTGGTTTTAGCCGTTTTATCCTATATGAAGTGGACTGTACTATTGATTATGTCGCAGTGGTCCTTAAAACCAGGGGAGTACGTCTCGGTATCTGAATCGCATACAGGTCCCCAAATGCTAAATACACTTGTCTCAAATCCTTGTTTCATTTATTATTCATTGAAATGGCTATGGAAGTGGATACAGTTATTTGTCTTAGAGACACTAACATTGATCTGATGTCGCACACTAGCAATGGTAACAAATACCTCCGACAATTGATGAAACAATTGAAAATGAACAACTGAAAATGAAACAAATGAAACAGTCCATCAAATATGCGAACCCACAAGAGTCACTGCCAACTCGGCCACACTAATAGATCACATAATTACACAGAAAAATCAATAAAGTTGGAGAGTTGTAGGACCATTAATGCTTCTGGTATTACAGATCACAGAGGATTAAAAGTAACAGATCATGTAAATTGGACCATGTATTGTAAAGTAAAAAAAGAAGTAACAAAGTTTATTAGATATTGAGATTACTCCCAGCTTGATGGCTATAAGTTTTTGACTGATGTGGCAAATATTGATTGGGAAAGTAGTAAATTCACACAAGGAGTGCAAAATATAAAACGATTTGTATGTTCTAGCATAGCAAAATTTATAACAAAAACACTTCCATAATCAGTAAAAGGCGGAAGCACCATGGAGAAGTAAAGATATTACTGAATTTATAGAAGATAAAAATAAACTTAAGAAAACCTACTGGTATACAAGATCTAAGAATGACTGGAATGTGTATAAGTGTGCAAGAAATATAGTGAACAAAATAATTTGAACACCTATAAAGGATTTTTGTACTGAAAAGTTAACTGGTTGTGAAGAGTCTAGAGAGTTTTGGAGACAAGGGAATGGGATCGGTGGCATGAAAAGAGATCAACTTGACCAAGACTTTGATATGGATTCAGTTCTTTGCTAACATGAGTTCGTAATATTACGCAAATGAGAATACTATAAGTTTTTATACAATGAAAATGAGCTTGAAAATGTAAAAGAGAATTTTACATTTCAGAAAGTTTTAGAGGATGAAGTAAAATCAGCAATGGATAGCATTATGTCAAAAGCAGTTGGCAGTGACTGAATATCATTAAATATGATTAAAGTCGTTAGTCGTTACGCTCTGGAAGCATTAGCACATTTAGTCAATGAGGCTTTACAAACTGGCCAATTTCCAGAGTCATGGAAAATGAGTATTGTCCACCCACTCCCAAAAATCCAAAAGCCAACCAGCATTGAACAACTGAGACCTATCTCTGTTTAGCCTGCCATCTCAAAAATCCCTAACAAAACATTGTTTAGGTCAAATGACAGAGTATATGAAGAAAGAGAGTGTATTTCCAAAGCTACAATCAGAATTCAGAAGGAACCACAGTACTTGTATAGACTTGATAAATATGTTTAGCGATCTGTTTGAGGCAAGGGATAAGGGCAGGTGTAGCACACTTGTCATACTTGATTACTCTCAGTTTTTTGACTCTATAAACCACTCAATGGCAAAAATGTATTACTTTGGGTTTTAGGGAGTGCAATCTGCTGGGTGAGTTCCTTCGTGACAAACAGGCTGCAGTTGACTGGGGTGTTCTTCTGTAGTTGAAAACTGGATCTAAGGTGAATCCTAGAAAGTTTGGAACACTATCAACCGGGTGAGATTTCTCTTTAGTTCCAAAAATAACTGTGGAAGTTATTTCTTCATTAAAACTAATTCATTAGAAGTCAACCAATTTTGAACAAAATTTTGATTGAATTTTGCTAATTCCAGTGCTTGACTGCCAATCTTCTGTATGTCAATGATGGTGTTATCATTTGCATACATGATGACCTCTGTTAGAACACATGCGATAAGGTCATTAACCATTAGTAAAAAAGAGTAAAGGCCCAAGGACAGACCCTTGGGGCACTCTACAATTATTTAGAGACATATTGAGATATTGGAACCCTTATTATTTAAGGAGATATATTGAACTCTATTTCCAAGTAGGATTCAAAAAGCTTAAGTAATACATTTTTAACATTTAAATATTTTAACTTATAAAGAAGAAGAAACTCATGACACAACCAAAAGCTTTGCTGAGATATTAGAACGTCACTGCCGCATAGGGCTGATAAGATAACTTCTGGAGAAGAAACTAGTGGGTTTACCACAAGTAATGCTGAGAAGAGGGCATTTGTGTGCGACATGTTTTATAGCAGTGACAGAATGAGCTGAGCGGCAGGAGAAACACTTCCAGAATTGGCGGTGAATAAGCGGCATTGTGTGGTATCGCCCTGCTGCTCACGTCTATCGTGGCTAGTATTGAGTGTTTCTCACATGTACTATACAGACATTAAAATTTAATTCGCTATTCGATCTACCGCCCACAGCTTACTGCTCGTATCGCGGCTGAAGCCTAGATGAACAATTGGTCCTCACATACACGTTACGATTGGTCATCAGATTACATAGGTTAAAACAAAGAAAGTGATGTAATGTTATGATATCATGGTCACATCAAAACCTCGACTGAACTGGGTTTACGCTGGCAAAAAATTGCGCAAGTTTTGTGTTATAAAAATTTATAGTCTAAATGGGTGCAAGAGCTATCATGAGCGCCGCCGTAATCAGTGTCGGACAGTTGTTTGCAAGAACTGGAGAGCTTTGTTGGCTATTAAAATTTAAATTATAAACATTGCTGAGATATCACTACTGCATGTGAACAGACTTTTTGTATTGACTCTCGGAGCAACCAGCGATACAACTGTAGTAAGTATTTGCAACAGTTCTCGTGAGTAAAATTGCTTATCTTTTTCACATTATGCGTCACTATTTGTGCAAATTATCTTGCAACTTTACTTGCCAGTATAAACGCAACTTAATGTTGTTACCAGTCTACAGGTGGCAGACGGCCAGCCGACCGAATGAACCACACACATTAGTTTTCATAATCAAAGCGGGATTGGTGGGATGACGGCTGGAAATTATGTCAGTTATCCGATCAACTATTTACCTGAACGCCTTCCCCGCACACATGACGATCAGTCGGACAATTCCAAGTGTTCAAACCAAACATTCCACTGTGTATGAGGAGTCTTATGTTATGTTGTTTTGTAGTCCATGAATATAATCTAACGAACACGTTGTGATAAACCACAGCCTTTCCTGTGTATATTTGCTTTGTAGTTATATTGTCATAATGGGGTGGTTCTATTTTTTAGTATCTTAAACGCTAACACAAAGTATTTAAGAGTCAGTAATTGATAACATTAATTGTGCTCGTATTCTGGGTGCAGCTATAAAGTACTGGTACTGGTGTCTAGGTACTTATTCTACAGATTGCAAACTAAACTTACTTCGGTAACTTCTGTAGCAGATAACATTCTAATGCATTCTTCATGTATTGCCATCAGTGGGATATATCGGGCCACGATTCTTTCGCGGGACTTTAACCAGGGCTACCACCAACGATGAGAATCTGGAAAAGCAAGCATTATGTATGAATTTTGGACTCAAGGAAACATGCTCAAATCCAAAAATAAGTCTATTCGCAGAGGACTACTGATCGGTAGTACGCAAATTACTGATTTTTAAAACGTTTTTGTACTTTCCATATGAAACATTTTTCATATTTAATCAACGTAACAAACTACTATAGTTAACAAATAATATTTTAGCTGTAGTTAGTATTTTTTATATTTATTTTAGGGATCATCGAGAGTTTTCCTCCTTGTATTCATAAACAAAAACGATCTTCAGTACTTAAATTACTGATTGGTGAAACATGTTTTTGTAGTTCTTGTGTATAAAAACTATTTAGAAACATATAGTAACAAAATAACGTGATTTATAAATAATATTTAAATTGATTATAGCATTTTTGTCCATATTTGCCAACACCATTGAGTCTGTTGGTTCTGTGCGCGGACGTTAGCTCCTCAGCAGAAAACAGGCGATTGCTAATTTTTATTTTATCTATACTTCGTACTCTTTGTTGTTGTACATAAATAGATTTTCAACAAATATAAATATATTCATACATTTTTACGTAAATGGAATATCTTCTGGAAGCTCATTTTATAATCTATAATTTCTATTATTTTAAAGGAGAAGGTAGAGGTTATGACTTTTAATTGTAAATATATTCTTTTCCCTGAATTTCTTCAAATTCCCTTGAAGTAACGTGGTATTTTTAGGCTTGACCGGGGGGGGGACCCACAAAATAAAGGATAAATTAATTAGGTAGAATTCAGATGAAAGTATTTGGTTTATTTGTTGATTGCACTGAACCGACCTTGTGTACCGGCAAAATCATTGTCTCGTATCGAAAGTTCGTCCACCGCAGACCTCTGGACTGCAGTCTGCCCGACGATAGTGCTGTGTTGGTATTTATTTGTTACCTTTGTTTTATTCCGAATTGGATACATGTATTTTTCAAACATCACAGAAAGGAAAATTATTAGGTGTTCACGATGTTATGTCGACACTTTGAAAGACACAGAGATAAAAAAGTAAGGAGCTTAAAATAGGTGATAGTGATAAATTGTCATTAAATTTCTCACAAATCGCTAGCGTTGAAATTTGGTAGAGCACTGCAGCTTTGTGAAACTTCTTGAAAATACAGCTGGTGACGATAAACATCACCGTTGCACTCGGTGTTAGGGTTAAATACAATATTACAGTTGTTTATTTGGTTTAAAAGTAGACTAGAAAATCAAGGTTTTAAGTGGCCACACTGCCTGTGGAATAACCAAATTTACAAGAGCTTCTTTTGATTATTTACCATTACTATAAACCAATGTATAAAAGCCAAATACCACAGGCTGATCACATTTTCTTAAAGCTATAGGACTTGAACTGTGAAATATTCTTTATATGCTGTATATGTGTACTAAGAAAGGAGTTTGGAAAATTCAGCCTGTATGTTAGATATTAAAATGTAATTTTATATTGTGCATGTTAACTACCTCAATTTGAAGATTAGACTGATCCACCAATCCTTACATTATCTCACCTCACACTTACCTAGGAATCTGAATTTTTCCAGAAATAGTATTTATGGGTCTTAATTTCAAAATCAATAGCTGTTACAATAAGTCCACCTTTTAATTGGAAAGTCCTCTTTACATTTGAATATGTATAAAACAATATGGCTTTTGTACAGGGTCCGGCAAAAAAACCTCCCTGATTTCAATAAGCATTTGCAAAAAGAATAAGAAACATATTGAACAATTACTTATATTTGTGAATAGCCTATATGATGCCATTTTAAATCACTTAGTCCACTTTACTTGGTTTTGAAAATTATGTCCGATAAATGATGTCCCCCATTGTTAAGACATGCACTAAGTCTTTCCCTGAAGTTTTCCATAGTTCTTCGTGTAACTTCCCTTGGAATGGCTGCCACTTCCTGCCTAATGCTTCCTGCATCTTTTAGTTCTTGCAGAGTTCTGGGACGATGTTTGTAGACTTCAGCCTTTAGGTAGCCCCACAGAAAGAAATCACAAGGTGATAAGTCGGGTGACCTTGAGGGCCAGGAATTGTCTCCTCTTAAAGAAACAAGACGTCCAGGGAACAACTCTCTTAACATTTCCATGGACCGCCGAGCAGTGTGAGCTGTGGCTCCGTCCAAATTTCTTCTTCCTCATGGTCTAAAACAAACTGGTTGATCTTGGGTCGGAAAAAATGTCTCTATCATGTGACAGTAGCGATTGGCATTGACCGTTACTGTTTGTCCATCTTCTTCAAAAAAGTATGGTCCCCACACACCAAATTTCGCAACAGCGCACCAAACTGTGACATTTGGGCTGTGTAGTGGTTGTTGGTGGAGTTCCTTAGGATTTTCTGCAGCCCAGTAGCGGAAATTCTGTTTGTTAACAGTTCCACACAAGTGGAAGTGGGCTTCATCAGAAGAAATGAAGACAGCATCTAGGGGAATGTTTTGCAAAATGTCATCACATGCAGTCCTGCGAGTTTCATAATCTTCTTCAGACAACTTTTGGGCAACCATTATTTTGTAGGGATGCAGATGAAGTTCCTTATGCAGAATTCTCCTTACACTCGTTTCTGACAATCCCAGGGCAGCTGCATATTTAACCGCCGAACGCTTTGGAGACTGTTGGATGGATGTTCTCACTCGCGTCACATTCTCCGGTGTTATTGCAGTACAAGGTCGGCCAGTTGGTTTTCTTTTTAGTGCTGACCCTGTTTGTCTAAAGTTTGACACCCACAGTCTAATCGTTTTCGCATCAGGAACACTATCACGTCGGCCAAGTTCGAATTGAATCCGAAACGCTCGTTGAGTAGAAATCACAGAACCGCCATTTTTAATAAACTCCTCCACAACAAACGCCCGATGCTGACCGAGCCAAGCCATGGCGAACACTGAAAATGGCACGTACGCCGTTACGGAACAATACCCCCTCCACATCTCTACCCCCACTACAACTCACGCAGTGGCTTGCTCAAACCGGGGAGGTTTTTTTGCCGAACCCTGTATTTTGCTAGATGTATGGAGATAAATGACCCTTGATAACTTTGATTTTAGACAAAACCATCCTCTACCACCGTATTTATGAAGTTAAAGTCTCTAATAAGTCATACTATCTGTGCTATAGTTTTATCTTTGTGGATAAACATGAGAATACATATTAACAGTGTCCTGATAGCTGATGAATTCTTACACTTTCTTTGAGCTATAGGAGACGGGAGGTTACGGAAGGATGGCTGGTAAATATTCAAGAAAATCTTTGCGAGGTTGTTCAAGACATTAACAGAATAGATTTATCAGGACATACAATTTGTGTTCTAGAGAAACATCTTGGCTCAGGGTACAATTTATCCTAACTTTTAAAATTGACTGCAATTTACATTATCAATCTTTATTGGTGCAGCTCCGCAATAAGGTTGTGAAGTATCAATTAATCAACATTTTTATTGCCATAAAACAGATCATTGTCAAAGTCTCATTCTTATTAATAGCCAAGTTAGTTATAAATCTTATATTATCTATATCTTATATTATATAAACATAAGCTACAATACACAATGAACATAGCCAGTGACATTTAGAAATGTAAAATAAAATGTTTTTTAATTGGAAGTACTCGTTGAGTTCATAAAGTAGTTATCTATCAGGCATAAGTAATATTCATTAAAAATATATTTTTATTTTATTTAACACTAAGGATAACAAGTGGTTGTATACCCTCAGTGCAATAACAGAATGACTTTCAAGAGTCTATCTCAATCTATTAAAATGAATAGATGCAATATTCTTATTTCTGGTGTTGTAAGAGTGTTTGATACTGCTAGGCTTTACTAATTGTGGATTTTGAAAGATATATTTCATAAGCTCAAAGAGATACATGTTTATTATGGTCTACATCTTACAAATAGTAAAAAGAGGTTTATAATGTTCAAGAGGCTCTGAGTTAGTAATTATTCTTTTAGACTTTTTGGAAGTATAAGAATGTTATTATATTAATCTTACTTGCATTGCCCCACACTATTAGTCCATATCTTATAATGGATTGTAAAAGGCAAAGTAAGCCATTCTCACATAATTTGTGAACACAGAATGTAAGTCATCTGAGAAGATAGATTACTCTAGACAACTTAGTTTAAAGATAATTAATATGGGCATCCCTGTTTAAATTTCTTTCAATAAAGATTCCCAAGAATTTAGTGTGATTGGATAGGTTGTTTTGAGAATTGTACTTTATAGATTTTCTTAAACTGAACAGGATATTTTGAATTTTAGATACTTTTAAACGGAACCTGTTGTTTTTAAACCAACTTAATTAAGCCTCTAATAAAGTATTTTGTATTAGAATGTTCAGTTCCTCAATGCTATTGCTTGTATTTAAAAATGTTGAGTCATCTGCATATAAGATTGTTGTGGCAGAGACAGATGACGGCAAGTTATTAATACAGACCAAGGATAACAAAGGATCTAATATTGATCTTTGAGGGAAATCCATATGTGACATTTACTTCCTGAAACCAGTTACCATTATTATAAACCTTTTGCTTTCTGTTGATTGGATACTATTTTATAAATGAGAATGGTACACTGCCTAGCCCATAGTATGATAATTTCATGATAAGATTATTGACGTCAACACAATCAAAAGCTCTGCTCAGGTCACATAAAGAGGCCTGAGGAATCGCCTTCTCCTCAAAGGCTCATGCAATGTCTCTAACTAATTTGTCTATAACTTGAAAGATAAATTTATTTTTTTTTAAACCAAATTGCATAGAATTTAGAAGAGTGTTTGTTTTGATATAATTAGAAATTTGCTTATAAACCAGGATTTCAAGTAGTTTACTAACAACCGGAACTATAGAGATGAGGTGATAGCTTTCTGGTTTATTTTTGAAACCCATCTTAAACACTGGACAAACTCTTGAGATTTTGAGTTATTCAGGAAAATAGCTTTCATTTAAACAGAGATTAAAACACATTATAAGAGTAGTCGAATCAGAAGAAGCTGTTCTGTCAAGTTCCTACAAACTCTTAACCTGCCAGGAATTTTAGCTCACAATGTGTGTTTGAAAACTAGATCTCTAATAATGTTGCTACAGAACTTAAACCTTCCCAAAGTATGCAATGGCACAAGACTGCCTAAATATCATAGAGGCTACCATATTCATTGGTTGTGCTACATGTGAAAGTCTTCTTACCCTGTATTTACATGATTTCTTCAGATTATCAGTTTCAATTTAAAACAGTTCCCAGTAAAACTTTTCTTCTATGATGGTAAATAAAGCTCAAGAGAAATTGTTAAAAATGTCTAGAGTGGATTAAGGAATTGTTATATCTTCAACAGCCTATTGTGTGGGGTCTTTTCTGGAGTAAACTCTCCTGGCAGTCGGGTGATTCTGCAACATGAGGGTAACACACATATTTACAAAAACTATTAACTCATTTATTACAGTATCTAATAACATATCAGTATCAATAGTTTGTTAATTAACAAAGTATGTGAAACAGGTTTATGTTTATCCTGTAGCAAAGCAAGGGCATTGAGCAAGTTATTTATGAAAGTTACATTTTAAGCTATCCTGTGCCCCCCTCAACAGCTCGACCCGTCCCTCCCTACACAGTATTTTATTTCATTATTTCCATTTCTATTTACCTGTGTCACATTTAAACTTTGACATTTTGTATTTCCATCTACCTCCTTTTACTTAAATTCATACATTTTTGTCTCATGTGCATTATCTCATTTAGGCCTAACCTGCTCTAATGCTGTTCTCATTCTTTTTATGATTGTGTACTTATCTATAGTGGGCTTAACCTTCTTACTGCCATCCTCTGTTTCAAATCCGTTTCACATTTATTTTTCAAGTCCTAGTGCTATAGCAATATTTTTTCATGTAGACTCACACCAACATTAGCCTTTCTACCACCACTGGTGGATTTAATTGAGTTTACAGTTTATTCCTAGCACTACCAATGGCTGATCTAACTGGCGTACAGATTTGACTTGAGTAGAAGACTTGAAGTCTGCCACGGACCTATGTGCTCGGCTCAAGCATACAGGCCAAGAAATGCCATGAGCCAATTGGATCAGCTTTGCGTTTTTTTTGTGTGCTACATTATTATGTTGAAATAAAAATGTAAAATTTACTCCAAAATATAGAACCATTGTAATAGTGTAAAATTAAAAAAATAATGTACATAAGAGTGATAGAATAACAAATCAAGTAGGCCGTTCTGCATGGTGTGTGTTAGTCAGCTGATCAACATTGTTTAAATATGCGTTAATATAATTTAAAACTATTTTTCTCTACTTCTTTCTTGAATGTTTTGACTGTTAATCTAAAAATAATTTTTTGTGCATTTTGGATTATTGGGATAACAGTAATGGAACTACAATTTAAAATTTTAAAATAAAAAGAGTACAGAAATCTTAAAAATTTTGTTTTTTTTTAATTAGCCTTTTCAACCTAACTTGTTTCCTACACTGAACTTTCTTTTCCTCCTTTTTCTCTCGTTCAGTTTTCTGTAGCCTAACTTTATTTTTCCCCTTCCTTTGTACTACCCTTATTTTTCTTACTATGTCTCTTTTCTACCAGTCAAGTCCTGCGATCTTGAAATCCTCCTTTAATTCTTTAAGTTTTAACAATATTGATATTCTCTTCTATCTCCTATCTGATATTATCATCAACTTTTCAATCTAGGTTATCAATGTTAATTTTAATTAGGTTCCTCTCTGGCTGTACCTCTGTAAACTCATCCTTACCTAACTTTGTTCAATTACTTCTATAAATTCTGTTCCATCCTCTTTCACTCAGTTTTTCATTTCTGATCTAAAATTGTTTATTTCCTATTCTCTTTTTAAGTTCCCCTGTTCTATTTGTGTGCCTACCTTTTCAGTGTGGGTCCCTAAGCTAAAATATGTTAAACCTTGCATTACAGGTTTTGAAACTACTATAGAGATAACATTTTAAGGCTAATTAAAATTGAATTGCTGTGAATGTGCTTTTTAATTTCATCTATCCAACCGTAATTAGTTTTAGCGGTTTATATAATAAATAATTTACTTACTTTGCCAAAATATTCTCTAAAATTAAGAATCGAGGAGGCATAATCACTCATACATTCTTTGTTTAAACTTTGTTCAAAAAAAGGAACTAAGGACAAAAAAGGTCTAAAGTTGCTCAACATTGCTGGTCTGAAAATCATCAAATTAAGTGAGATGAAGCCAACATATACACCGTGAGGAGAATTTTTTAACAAAAACTTATTGAGGCTTCATACATAAAATTAGCAGACCAACCACTAAGTCAACCTTCGGTTGAGGTTAGACCACTTTGGGTACTAATATTTAAAAAAAGAACAACTAGGAAACCTAAAAAGATTATACCAATTAAAGAAACCTCAACCAACAAAATTCGTTCACACACTATGACACTAAGGTCTAGGACCAAAACATACGGAAGTGGTTCACTTTTATCTCTTCCTCTTCCTGACCTTTGCCTTCCTGTCCTATTGTTTCAGATGATACGACACAGTGCCAAAGAAAGAGACTACATCGATTTTCATGTTAGTATCCCACTTTCATCCGTGTCGGTGTGATTGTGTTTCTCATCCTCATTACTTTGCTCAGGTCTTGCATTCTCTGTAGTGACAAGACCCATTCTCCTGGACTAGACTCCAAGCAGCTTTTGGGTATGTTTGAACCCTTTTCTTTCCCATCTTTTCTTCTTTCTGTTCTTTATTTTCATATGTACTAATACCCCCACCACATGACGAAGATAGATAGAGGATAGATTCCACCATTATATCTAGGCATTAACAGTGACCAGATGAACAGACCGATTTTAAACAGGTTTGGGTATGCGGATGTTGTTAGTGAATATCGGGTTCCTTTTAATTTTTGCATTTTAAGTTTTTAGGATATTTCTCCCAAAAAAGGGGTTTAATAATAAAAACCCATATTTTTCTAAATAAAGCGTTCGATGTTGTCTCTGACTGTAGCTTTTATAGATGAGTATGATGGCATGGGAGTGCAATTGGATATTCCCTGATTACTCCATTTTAAACCTTACTTAGTTGCCAGTTTTACATGATTGAAGCCTTGTACCCGTCATGAGGAATTGTTACTGTAATAAATGTAATAAAATAACTTGCATAAATGTTATGTACTTTTCAGATTATTGTAGTAGATAACCTGTCATTACCAGATTTTAACGTTCAGTGATCATTGAAATTAAATTAACATTTTTCTTTCAGGACATGGCCAAAAAATTGAGACCTGCTACAGAACCCAAAATTATTTTAGCAGCTTGGAAACGAATAGTAGGTCAGCAATCAACAAAATCATTGACAAAGGGAACTTTATTTTATTGGCCTTGGCCTTCATTAGAAGATACAGATTCACAGGATTCTGATTCAATTATCAGTGAAGGAACATATTATTCAGGAAGTATAACAGAGGACACGGATTCTCAAGACACTTTTTCACCAATAACGATAGATACAGATAGTATGTCAGACACTGAAAACACAACTGCTAAAGAAGAAAACGTAGTATGTGGAAATGCAGATCACTTAGAAATAATTCATGTCTCAGACTCTGAAGAAAAAGCATTGCATGAATTGAATTCAGAAATATACAATAAAGGGCTTTCCGCTAATAGTTCTGTTGAATCACAAGCTGGATGTAACAAAAAAGTGGTACAGCTTAATCAAAACGAAAAAATAAATAAGAGGAAAAGGAAGTCAGGTGCAAGTGATGGTAAGAGGAAAAGGAAGTCAGATGCAAGTGGCAGTAAGAAGAAAAGGAAGATTGATGCGTATGACGGGGATTTGTGTGAACACACAAAACTGTATTTGAGTACAAACGAATATAAAAACTTCTTGTTTGAACAGAAAAAATTGATCTATGCAGAAAAGAAGAAACTAGCTCATAAACAGATGGCGAAGTTGCATGATAGAATGGTGGATTTGTTTATTCCGAAATACTTCAATAAAAATCTCATTTTAAACTTAATACCATTCAAAAATTAGCTATCACAACGTATAATGTACTAAGCTGACTGAAAGTAAATACCATTTAAAAATGAAAGCACAGAAAAGTCTTTTTGAAGTAACTTAGATTATTCTTCAATATAGTTTCCACCATTATTGAGGCATGTAACACATTGGGTGACTAGCCTATCTGAACCTTTCAAATCAAAAAGAAACATCTCACTAGTGAATCCAGCCATATTCATACTTTATTTTGTGTATTGTCTTTTCTTGAATCACTCAATCCTAAGCATGCGTTTTATGTACATGGTCATTAGGTAGTTGGAGGGTACCAGGTCTGGGGTGGATGGTGGTTGAACAAACTGTTAAATTAGGATTTGAACATTTTTGTGACATATGTAAAAAATCAAATGTTTTGTAAAATCATCATGGCATGAAATAATATAATGATTGCAGGTCATCAATGTATTAATACTGTACAAGATGAATCTAAATTAGTTTAAAATAATTTTCACCGCATTACAAATTAAGATACCAATATAAATTACTTTAATGACTGCTAAACTTATTTTATTCAATCGGATATTAAACCAAAATATACCTTCTGTAATATCAGCTAGTTGCAATTTTTTATTCAACAATTCATACAATTCTGATGAACTACAATCATTGTATCACTGTATAAGACAGTTTCTCTGTAGCAGCACTACAGTAAAATGATACTTACTTTCCAGATGTGCCTTGTAGTTTGTAAGTTGTATAAAATGTTTTTGTACACTTTAATCATCAGTATGGAAAAAGTTTCCATAAACTGCTACAGTGAAATCATGGCAGTCTTTCCGGATGTGCCTTGTAGTTTGGAAGTTTTATAAATATTTTTAATATTAAACTTTAATCAACAGTGGGTAGAAAGTTTCCATAAACTGCTATAATGACATCATGGCACTTACTTTCCAGATGTGCCTTGCAGTTTTTAAGTTGTATCAAAGGCTTTTGATTTGTACACTTAGTGGGGAGAAAGTTTCGATAAACTGCTACAGTGAAATCATGGCACTTATTTTCCGGATGTGCTTGTAGTTTGTAAGTTGTATAAATGTTTTTTATATGTGTAGTTTAATCATCAGTGGGGAGAAAGTTTCCTCAAACTGCAAAGTTTTTGTAACTAATTTTTATACCTTTTCCTTTCTAGAATTTGCTATATTGTTTGTGGTAACAATTTTATAATTATCGATATTCATGGTGGTTTATGTCATTATTTAAAAAGCAGTTTTTCATTTTAAATGTTTCTGCAATTAAATATACAGTTACGCATTAGTTAACAGTAAAATGTTTGATGTTTTTACATCTCCAACGAAGGTGGTAAATATGTTTCGGAGTAGTAAAACAATTTACCCCTACATGTTACCCAAGACTAGTCTTAGAAAAATAAGATTTAAGGACTCTATATGTTTCCAACAGCAAACTGTTGAAGTTTTAAGTAAAACTATTAACTTTTGAGTTCTCGAACCATATGGATTTACAAATTGTTTTATTTTGTATATAAATATACACAAGATGTTCTATTTAATTTTAATCTGTTTTAAAAATATAGCCCAATTGATTGGCATTCAGTTATTTTCCCTCAGCTCATATACAATACTTTAAAATTTTTTAAAAAATGTAGCAAAGTAATTTAAATCAATGTAAATGTTAGTTAATAATTTCTTTCACTTATAATGAGAATAGTTTGTTACAGTATTAACTTTTTGGAAAAACAATTTAGACATTTTGAAAAATATTTGTTGAAGGCCAACAGTTTTAAAAATAGTTGGATTTTGCATTGCATTAAAATTGATTGGATTAATAAAATCATTTTAATAAATATAAAAATGTAACATAATTAGAAACTATTAGTGAAAAGAAAAAGCTTATTCGTAATGGTTAAGTGAGGAAATATGTTTTGGTTTCAAATGTATGTAAATCAAATGAAATGGTAGGATTTATGTACCAATTGTTCAGAATTATGTAATACAAAGACTTAATGAAAATTAACATTTATATACTATTCTGTCTTAAAAAATCATAAAATATAAAAATGCTCAATCTTGTCTATTTTACAAAATGAGCAACATTTTATTTTCATTTTGTAAAGGCATACTGAAATAAGTAATTAGTTTTGAACCTTAAAATATTTTATTTGTTTTAAGGCGTCTTGAACATGCATTTTTAAGTGCTTTTAACTGTAAAGCAATTTATTAGTTGGATTTTAGAATGGTTTTGAATTATTTTACCTGACCATGCTCAACAAGTCACATAAATACCTGGCATTGGAAGTAATATAGGTATTTTTATAAAATTACAAATCTTTTGGAACTTTGTGTAATTAAATGTTAATGATTTTTAAAAGTGTATTTTATTTTTTATACTGCCCGTCACAAATAGAATAGTTTGTACATTTTGTTTGAAGTTCATTATTTATTATTAATAATTTGAAAGAATAAAAGGATTTAGGACATTTGCCACTGATATGTAACAAAAACTTAAACACTGTGGTTTGAGAATTATACTTGTATCATTCTACTTTTTCAGTATACCTTGAATTTTTATGGCTGAAGAAGAAGAAAGATATCAGTTCTTCAAATGTGTTTCAGGTTTTAAGCAAATGTATATTTTCTGTCATAAGCATCATATTGAAACTGTAATGTTAAGTTCAAACATGATTTTGATCAAATGTGTTCACTTGCTGTTGCAATATAAAATTAAATAGCATGGGTTTTTGTTAAAATAATCATTAATCCATAACCATTATTCAGAAATAATTAATGAGAGCAGCTGTAAATAAAGACACATGATTTTCTTCAATTCTGTTGTTTATAATATCAGATCTCTTATTATGTCAATTATAAATCAGAAATCGTGTTTACCTACAGATACTAAGGTCCTTGGCCAAACCATCAAGTTACTTAGCCAGAGCCGCTCTTGCCATTCAATTGAGATGGCTGTGAAACTAATAAATGCTTACTATGTGAAAAAGGGTCTGGCTCGATTACTCCACCAATCTTTGACCCAACGACCCAAACATTATTTTAGTTTCAAATAAGAGGGTTGTTGGCCCAACGATCCAAAATTTACTTACAAATACCAATAGCTCATATGGTTCATTGGGCCAATGGCCCCATTCCTGTAACATGTAAACCTTTAAAATACAGGTTTGATTACAGCACTGTTCATTGGGCCAACAACATGTTTTATAAGTCATAGAGGTTCGATTATTCCACTGGTTCGTTGGCCCAATGACCAGATCAAATAAATCATGGAATTTTAAATGAAAGGGTCGATTACTCCACTGAGCGATTAGTTCACTATGGCGTGTGGATAGGGACTGGCAGCGGCAGCTGCTCCTCCTGCACTATGATAATGAGTGTTTTCTTGCATTATGAGTGTGAATACATTTTATAAAAATATAATTATTTAGTAAAATATAGGATGTTGCAACATACATTATTATTTTAGTGTCGGTAAAGAACTACTTTGGTTAATGTACATAAACTTATATATATATATATATATATATATATATATATATATATATAGGTGCGGCTTCATAGCACCTAATCCCATACCACCTAAATAAAAATAATCGTGATTTAGGTGCTGTAAGATTAGATATTGTGCGACGATCGACAGTTCGTTTAGATGGTGTGCGACTATTTCAAGTTTCAGTGCCACAGTACCTCTCGCTTCGTATTAGTTCCAAACAAGCCATGGTGGGGACAAAGCGGTTAGAGGAGAATCCAACCTTGTCCCTCAACCCACTCCTGAGGATCCACCATTACTGTCCTCTACAGCAGGGCGAGCAGTCGACAGCACAAGGCGATAAGATAGACAATCTATGACACCTCGCACATGGGATGTGCAGCGGTTGGTGATTACAACTAATGATGACGCCAAAAATTAAGTACCTTGAATTGGAATTATTTTTTAGGCTAAACCACAAATCTTGCACATAATCCAGTATTAGTAATGTCAGTGATTTGTTCACCTAATTTCATTGTGTTTTACATTTTTATACAAGCTTTTAATAGTTTTTACCGTCATTGGAATAAAAAAAAAATGTTACACTCATATATACTGTGCAATGAAAACCAGTAATAGTATTGCATTCAAATGTCTATAAAAGTAGACAAAGCCTTCAATCACTCATCACTTGTTCTCCAATTTTCCTATATCACACAAAGTTAAAATTTTATGCACGTAAGAATCATGACTTAAATAAAAACAAAAGTATTTGTATTAAAATGTAACATCCATAGGGAACCACTAGAAGAACTATAGTTTAGTTTTTTTAACTTCCCTATGTTCTATAACAATGAAATTTGACATACGAGTGTCTTATACTTTCATCAGGCAAAGTTAGCTATTTCATGTCAAACTGTTTGATAAATGTTATACTGAATATAAGCACTATATATATTATATGTTTGTGAACTAAATACAAGATTCTATAAAAATAAACTGAACGAAGTTAGAAGCATTGAAAGACTCGACAAAACGTAACGCAAGTGATAGCGCACAGAAGATTCTTTGCACAGACGGACGCACAACAAACCATAGCAATAAGGCCTTTTAGTTCTTTATAAAGCGTTTATAAATAGGCGACTCATTACATTGAATTTAAAAACAAATACATTTATTTTGTAATTACTATATAAACTTATAGGTTAAATTGGAGTTTCTATCGGTCATTCTATAAACTAATGAAACTAACCTGAGCTTTTTATAGTAATAAAATCAACCTAGGACAAAAATAAATTATATTAATTGTTTATATTTAACACAATGCTGGTTGAACAAAATTTCAGATTTACGAATATTATTTTAATATTCTATTAAACATTGCATAATATTGTCCATCAACAGCATGAGTAATGGCATGTAAATGTTAACACTTTTACCGTATCACCGGTCTGTGAGACCGGAGGGGAATTTTATGTTTCTGAAATTGGCACTACTGGTGTTCGGTTGCCCCCTCCGCGCTCAGTAGCTGTTAACCGGTCTCTCCTGAGCCGTTTTTGATTGGTTTTACTTTGTCTAGGGCGTTTGACCTTGAATCAGTCCAGTTATTTTGTGAGCGCTACGGTCTACTGTACCGGACGATACGGTTACTGTAACTATTTAACCGGTCTGTCATACCGGGTGATACGGTTAAAGTGTGAATAGTTATTACGTGTTTGTATATATTAGTTTTTATGTTTTATTATAACTTGTTATAATCATGAGTGACTCAGAAATTTTAAGAGTGAACGATGAAACATTTAACGGGCGACTTTTACAACTCCTACTTAACTTTGAAGGGGATGATAGTTACGATGAACCTGTTGACGATTCGGATGAAGATCCAAACTATGTAGTGTCTGATAACGAACTAAATCAAAGTGAAAGTGATGATAGTTTTGCTGTTGATGAACCCCAATTGGAAGAAGATGACATCCACTATAGTGTCGAAAATTAATTGGTTCAGGAATCTGAAGATGGCTTTTTTTGGGGGAAAGATGGTAGCGTATGGTACAGAAAGGAGCCACCCAAGCAGCGCAGAACACGTCAACATAACATTTTGAGGGGACCATTACCCGGGCCTACTGCAAGAGCAAGAGCCTTAGGTAACAATCCACTCATTACAAGATTTGAATTCATAAAACGTCTGACCTTAAAACTTATAAAGCCTCACATGACAAGACGCCTAGAAATTCAAAATTGGCCAAGAGACATTAGACGCGTCATCACGGAATACGTTGGAGAAACAGAAGCTGCAAATCCTAATGAATGTGTTCCTAGTGACAAAATGGAAAAACGGAAGACATGTTCCAAGTGCCCAGCTGCTAAGGAAAGAAAAACCAATTACAAATGTATCAAATGCTGATAACCCATCTGGTTGGAGTGCAGCAGAAAGTTGTGCATTTCATGTGTTCAGAATATCTAAAATCTGTGGATACTTTTTTTTGTATGTACTTATGCCTTTTTAAGTTTTAATTGCTCTGGTAAAAATGTATGTGTATTTCCGATACTGGTAAATACAGCTTTATACTATACCAGTATTCTAGAATATTATTTTCCATCCTAAATTCCCCAAATTATTAAATTTTATAATTTTTTGCAATTATAAAAATTTAAAAAATATTAATTGTAGTTTTGTTATCAACAGGGAAGAATTGTAAATATATCTTGTGTTTAACTCTGAACTAAAAAACAAGAATAGCCCAAAAACAGCCAAAAACCTTCCTCAGGTCTGTGAGACCGGATGATACTGTAAGTGATTGTAATTTCATGATACGGTAAAAGTGTTAAAAAGGCTTATATAGGCTTATATAAAATAATCTCTATAATATAAAGAAAAATTTTGAGAATGGCTAGACCAATTTGGAGTGAGAAATGGCTTTTAATGTTGAACATAAAGTGAAGTGTTGTGCGTGGGCTATTGCTTTTGACAACATTACAGAAGCAATTAGACAATTTCAGGTTGCCTACCCACGAGTTGAACCACCTTGCAATCAAACAATAACTAAGTGGAAAAATCTTTTGTTAGAAACTGGAAGTGTCATAAAAAAGTATTCTAGAGGATTAAACGAGGAAAGAGAAGTACTAGTATGCGCATCAATGCTCTGCTCTCCAGGTAAACCGAAATCACTAAGGAAGGTTGAGCTTGAAACTGGTGTTCCAAAGTCTTCAGTACAGAGAATAATTAAGAAAAACAAAATTAAATTTGACAAAAGTCACCTAGTCCATAATGTTCTTGAATTTCATTAGCTAGATCCTAATTGGCATACTCAAATTGTTTTTCATACGAGTCTGCTTTCTACCGCAATCGTGCTGTAAATAGGCATAATTGTAATTATTATTAAAACACCGGTAATTCATACATCCTTGAACAGACTCTACTAAAATCAAAAGGAATTACTGTTTGGGCAGCTATCAGTTGTAATGGGATGCTATCTTACAACATTTTAAACAGTAAAATGACTGGGAATAGGCATGAACAGGTTTTAAATGAACAAGTCTTGCCTCATTTACGGTTCCAGAAGAAATGGATCAAGAAATTTTCTAACAAGATGGTGCTCCTCCTCATTTCGCAAATCCTGTCAAGCGATTACTAAATGACAGCCTTCATGGCTGTTGGATTGGTCGTGGAAGTGATTTTTATAGATTGGCCACCCCAATCCCCAGATGACTTGTGTGAACTGTGTGATTTCTTTCTATAAGGTTACTCAAAGGAACAAGTTTATACTCTTAGCTTCAATAATGATGAGGAATTAAAACAATTAATTGAAGAGGAACTTCTCCAAATACCGCAGAATTTCTTTGTAAGAGCTTACGATTCATTTGTTAAGCGCTGTTATCAGTATGTTACGTGGATGGATTATAGTTCGAATAATTGTGGACTGTAATTGTTAATTTCTTGTTCTGATTTTCTGATTGAAATGCCTTATTTCTTTAGAATATGACAATAAATAATTTTACAAAACCAAAAATACTGTTTTTTTGACTGTTTTAAAGTATAGTTTTTCAAAATGCCACCATTTTGTTTCAACAATTGCTAGATAACTGAAATTTTCACAGAATATTTTTAAAACCTATTTAACGAATTGTGTTGAGTTTGAAAGTGTTCAGTACATAGATGGACAAGTAATATAAAATCAAATGTTTAAACCTCTTCGTGGGACACCCTGTATCTGTAAAAAATGTAAAAAACTGAAATGTAAAAAATACATATTTTTAAGTTTGAAAAATGTTATAGTAATCCATTATATTACGTCATAACTGCTTTTATTATGTTGTATAGAAAATTCCATGTGAAGCTATTATTATTATAATTATAGCGTTTAGGTGTCGCATCTATCGCAAATGGCAATATAATATTTTCCACAGTAATAATGAATTACACTATTATAATATTATAAATTGGCATGGTACTTTCAAGCGTACGAAAAAAACACTCTTCATAAACTTAAAGTCCAATCATTCTGAAATGGATCAGATGATTGGAATATATGCAGTTACAATAATTTAAGGATGTACAGTAGCTACGACATCCCATTATTAATTCATCAGGAATTGAGTGGTAAGTCGCGGACAAGTTGTTTGTACAAATTTAGTTTAAATGTAATATACTGTTTTGTTTAACTATTTTTAACTATCATGTCAGCTAATTCGCTGTAACTGTGACATTTCGTTTTTGGCTGTTCAAAGAAAATAAAAACAGTCTTATAATGAGTCTTTATAAAAATCATTTGTCAGCCTGCCAACTCAGAATTTTGGTGTATCAGCGCAAATCTCTCTTTTATTAATGATTACATAACCAATTAAAAATTAAAAAACCTGGTTAAAGCTATACATTGTTATGGATAATGCACCATACCATTCAAAACAAATACATAAAGCACCTACAAGCAAAAGCTATAAGGCTGAAATTACACAATGGCTTACAAAAAAGGAGTTCACTTTAGTTTAGATATGAAAAAGTCAAACTTCTAGCGACAATCAAGCTTCATGTGAAAGAACTAATATGGGCTCAAATTAAAGAAATGTCACAAAAATAAGAAGCCGTTCAGTATTACTGCTATCACAAAATTTTTGAAAGAAACTTTGGAAAAGACTACACACGATTGTTGGATAAAAGTTGTAGAGAACACCTAAATAATTATTGATAAACGTTTGGACTATCGAATGATTGCTGGGGGAGGCTGTAGAGATACTAATAATTTGACTTGGAGACAGAAGTTCATCGGAAGACTGTGTCAGTGAATACGAGGTAGACAGTGAAACATATATGGATTCCTAAAATTCTTAGTATTCCAAGAATCATAGTTTAATTTTCGTGCTAAGATGTATATTAAATAACTAACCATGTATAATTTATGACTTGATAATGAGCGTTATAAAAAGTTATATATATTTTTTCTTATTGAAATTATAGTAATCTGAAATTTTTACTGCCTTCATTCTTCCAGCGAGCGTGTTGATGCAACCCCCACAGCACGTGTCAATAACCAATTCAAAGAGCTCTCCCTAACCACATCACTCACAGGACGGACGGTCGCCCACTGGCCACTGACAGAGATGGCAGCCTACCCCTTCAGCGAGCCCCACCACTTGCTTTTAGGTGGTGTGAGATCAAGTGCTATAAAATTCTGGCATGATTCTGTAGGTGCCGTGTGACTCTTAGGCATTTCTTTAGGTGCTGTGGGACTAGGTACTATGACATTAGGTGCTATGGAAATCAACCTTATTAGACGGTTGAATTTTAGGTGCTGTGACACGAATACATCTTTAGGGGCTGTGAACCCCACGATTGATATATATATATATATATAAGTTTATAAAAACCCGTAGTTTGAGAGTTTATTTTACAAATTTGAAAAACAAATTATATAAATAGTATATATAGTTTAAAAGTTTATGATCGTACTATAGAAAATATTTAAGGAAGGTGAATTGTCTATACTCATCATTCATTTTTGTTTCAGTTTAGGGTCAGTGACGACAACATTAGTATCGATTGTTGATTATATATATACATATACAAGTGCAAGTAAATTACTCTTTATCCTAGAAGCCAAGGCCATGTTGAATAAGGTACAACATAACAATAGAGAATATAGATTGGAATTAAATGGTTGCACCTTTACTAATCCTAACTATATTAACATTTTGTATGATTATTATAAACTTAGCCAGTAACACTATCTCTAATGTACAAAGTTCTCCTGAACCTAAACTGATTAACAGAAAGTTTGACTGCTGACCTATTTGTTGTGGGGAGGTTTTTAAAATTATAGACTAGCTAAAAAATAAGAACTCTTGCAGTTGTGATGAGATATCACTTAAAGTTATTAAATGCATTAAATATGAGGTTGCTGGAGTTTTAGTACATTCAATTAATGAATAATTTTTGTTTGGAATATTTCCTGACGATTTAAAAATATCTAGTCATTCCGATTCTTAAGTGTATTATTTTAGATTCAGAAAATGTTTCAAACTGTAGGCCAATCTAATTACTCCCAATTTTGTCAAAGATTTTTGAACAAGCTATGTACAACAGATTTATTTCTTATTTTGAATAAAATGAAATTATTTTTAGTGGTCAGAGTGGATCTTTGCAAGGGTTTTCTCTACAATCACATTAATGACTCAGCCCTCTGTAATAATAGTTTATTTTGTTATTGTTGTACAGTTACTTTTTTGAAGGGATAAATTTAGTTGTGTAATTTAAAGCACAGAGTTATTAAACAGAGATTATTTTTTGAGTAAAATAACATTTTTTTCCTAATACGAGTTGCGTGTCGCTGCTAGCCGATTTTTTTTGTTTTAGTTAAGTGATGGAGATCCCAATACTGGTTTTACCTATGGGGTTCCTATTTTGTCTTGTCTTAAATACAGTTTTTTTTTAAGTTATATTATCTTTTATTGAGACTGTTTTTGCATCTTAAAATGAACATGTAGTTACTTAATGTAAGAACATTTATTTTGATTTATACTATGTAAATGTATGTATGTATTTTATTATGCATGAAGATGTATATGCAAAATGTATATTCTGTGTTTTTGACAAAATAAAGAATTATTATTATTATTATAGTTTATTGTCAATAGTTGACTCTATAGATAAACATGAAAATATGATTGGTATATCAATGTATATATACCTTATCATATCTGTGATTGGTATACCATTGATATAACATACCTTCAACAGAGTATGCCATGTAACTCTGACCAATAAATTAAAGAATATAGGAATTAAAGGCTCAGAGTTACTGTTGTTTAAATCCTACTTAACAAATAGGCAACATTACATGGAAGTTCCCTATGTCAAATTAGGTTGGCTCTTAACCACTCAATTGAAATTAAAACCTGGTTGCTTTGGGGTTTTTCAAAGATGCATCCTCGGCCCTTTGTTGTATGTTTGCTATATAAATGCAATTCCAAATGTTATAGATGAGGTGCCAAAAGAAAATATATGGCTGTATGGAGATAACAACTTTAAAATATCTGGACAATCATTGGAGGAAATTTAAGTAAAAGCAAGTTGATCTTTTGATTAATCTTTGATCTCTCGAAAATTAAACAATTCTTATATATGAATAACTTACAGCTAAATCTGGAAAAAACAAATTTTATTTCTTTTTCGACTAAACAAAGTAAACAAAAATTAGAACCTTATATTGTTACGATCCAGTCCCCACGGTGGCTGTGTGATTTTGCTACGTTCGTCGTCCTCCGTTTGTTGTGCCAATTTGCTCACGATCAGTTTTCTAACTGTGCTGCCCCTCGTTGGTTGTGCGACTTGCTTACGATCAGTTTTTTAAACCGCTTTTTAACATGTGTTGTAATCCCCTGTTGGCTGACTTATATTGTTCCAAGTCGGTATTTAAATAACGATCAAACTTCAATGTCTGTGGTGTTGTTGGAAGTGTAGTTTTTATTAGTGAAAGTAGGCTACACGTTATCACTAGCACTGGGTCTATATTTATCTCAGGTTTTTTAAGTAGGTTGAATTATGGTTCAAACTTAATATTACTCTATTGAAAGTTCTGATCAATATGATTGTTTATATCATAATAAAGTTCACAAAATATTCACTGTTCTTATCAATCACTTTGAATCTAAAAAGTTTTGAAAGTAATATTCTTTAAGCTAAAGCTTAATTTCTTACTTACCACATTTCTTTGTAGATGGGATAGTCAATGAAAGCAAAGCAAATGACTTTGACGTCAATTTATCTTATGTTATACTGTCTAATTCTACTCACTTTGCTTTGATAATTTGTTCACTAACACAACATCCCATCCCTGATTACAACTTTAATTCACTATTGTACAGTTTCATATTTCGTAACTACTGTACCAGGAGGATCTAAACGAATACACGTCGTCGCTGCTTCAAGTCCAGAGAGAGAAGAAGGAATCTCCGTCTAAAACCACGCATACCGGCTCAAACAATACTTATCCCCTCTCCCGTTCAAATCAGCGTCTTCACGATTGAATATAATTTGATTCTTTTCTTATAATTGTCGAAATTTATCACGTTCACTATAATTGATCAATTTAAGTCTTTCTATTTTCTTTTATTATTTTTCTATAGCTTTTTTATTTAAATTTTTTGCAACATGTGCTTTCTGATGTCATCAATACGCAAGTCATTTTATCCCACAATTGGCTTTTCTGCGTAATTTTATTTAGTACTTTTGTAAAACACGAATTTTGGTTATGTTTAACTCATTTTAATTAATTAAATTTGTTCCCGTATAAAGTTTAATATATTTCTCCGTTATTAATTAAATAAATCTCAATTCTGATAACATGTGATTTACTGATGTCACAGTCTGCTAATTCCCCGCGAATATTTAAATGTCGTAATTTGACCTGTCACAATATATCCATAAACAATAACACTCTTAAGAAATTGAATGATGTAAAACTTTTAGGCTTAATAATTGACAAACATTCATCATGGGATAAACATGTAGAAAATTTATATTTGAAACTGAATTCCGGTTTATATGCTCTTAAGATTTCATATTTATATAATATTGCAACACTCAAGACAATATACTTTGCATATATACACTCACAAGTAGATTTCATTTACTTACTGGGAGGTTTATATCTCTTCCTTACTTACTAGGAGATATATTTAAACAGCTAAATTTATTGATCGTTCCATCACTTTATATATATGAGGTCTTAATGTATACTCATAAAAACTTACCTAATAATATCACCACAAAAGCTCATGATTACAATACAAGACAGAGAGACAGACTTACATACCCAATCCACAGAACTAAATTATTTTAAATGTCTCCTTATTACAAAGGACTAAAATGTTACAATATTATTCCAATACCTCTATTCTCTTTATGTCCAGAAAAGTTCTCTATAAAATTAAAAATATCTTAATAGAGAAAGAATGTTATTCAGAAAATAATTTTCTAAATGATGCAACCTGCATTGCATAATTACCCTATAACCATTTCAAAACTTTTTAACGTGTATATATTAATTCCAGTGTATTTATTTTATCACTCATTATTTTTAAATGTGTTTTATGTTTTGTAAATGATTTTATTTTAGGATAAGAATAGCTAACATTTAGCTTTATTTAATTTTAATATGAATAAAATTATAACCAGTACCTGTACCATTAGAATTTAATGTTTCATATATATACATAAGTAGGCAATAATAAAGCGGTTCTAGGCCACTTGAGAGCCGAATGGACAAATTGAAAATGAAACAAAAATGAATGAAATTACCATGTAAAACTATAAAAAATCTCTACAAAATCAAATATTTGAACACTTTTTTGGAAAATCAAAAATTCATGAATAAATTGAAAAACAAAACAAAATGAAACAATTCCAGAGACAAAATGTTTATGTATAAAGTTTGCTTTCAATATTCTTAAGCTGTTTTATGAAAAATCTTTATTCTACAATATTAACCATATTACAATCTTTTTCTTTAATTTTTTTCGATCCAATTGAAAGATTTTAAGTATTTTAACAAAATGTATGATTGTGTCTTTGGTGTAGTGTTGTTGTAATTAGGAGCATTATTGGGGTCTTTGGTGACCTCTCTGACACGCTAAACATCTCTCTTCAAATGTCTACCACATTAAAATAAACACTTATATTACAAAGAAAATACTTTTTTACTGATTTGGTAGTAGTCATCCATGTAAATATACACAAATATACTCAAATATCTTTTGAGTTATTGTGAATAATTATGGTAACCAAAAATATAGAAAAAGCATGGATTTTTGTTTAAAATTTAAACTTTCTCCACTTTAACTCATCATTACTCCAACAATAATGACATTAAAAGTAAATTCTTATACAGCATTTGTTGATTGTCTCTTTAAGAACGACATACTAAAAATTAAGAGTTTTAAGTTAATAATTAATGGCATAATTAATGTTTTTTCAAACACTTGCGAAATCGGTTATTAGTTGTTATTTTGAGATTTTTAAAATACTGTATTATACTGTATTCAATTCAATTCAAACTTTTTATTCACATACAGAAAACAATAATATATACAGAATAATTTCAAATGAATAATTCCCCATTATATAGGTCTGTGTAAGGGGAAGAGTCCATAAATCAGTCTTTTCTTGATTTAAATTTATCTAGTATAGTTTTAGTTTAAGATTGTACAAAATACATTATTATAAAAATCATACACATACACACCCATCCATCTCTATACAGTTTAGGCACTGCTTAACCACCATATTTACTATTAGATGGATGAAAACAATCCAACAGCACCACTTCCCACAGTAATAATTTATTGTTATGTACACAATATTTCCAAATAATTTGCTGTTAAATGGATTCTACATAATTTATTGGTAATGCAAACGAACCAGTGCCTCTGCAGCAGCATCACCCAGGTTGAGCAACCGCCAACCCACCCTACGCTTGTATTCGACTACACTTCCGCCCTCTGCCTCCAATATGTGCTCTGGTAGATTTTTAAAAAACACATAAGCTATGTAAAACGAGTTAAATTTTTCTATGAACGTACTATTCATGAATGCTGATAAGGATTCATGGCAATTTTATTTTACACTATCCCACAAATAGAAAATATTTAAAGTATTTTTGGTGATTACAACGGGTGACCAGTGGCTGTTTCTTGGGCCGGAAGTACAGTCTGTGTTCTAATAGTAAATTCTAAATTTAAATATTCAATTAAGTTACAGTACACCTCGATCTGTCTTGTATAAAAATTTGGTTTCAATCGGATCGGAAGCTTCCGAATTATGAATTTTCAATGTTGCAGATTGGTTGAACAGTGCCAAAACCAGTATATTTTTATTGTTATTAATATAAAACTGGAAGTTTTATATAGGGAACAGTTATATGTGTAGAAACGCAGAAATAAACTAACTAAATTTTAATATAACTCCCATTATTGTAGTCTATCAGGTAATTTGTGGTCAACTTTTAAACATGAATATCTATATTTTTTTATTCAAGAGTAGATATGATCTGCCTGCTTCAATTGCAGCTTCAACCATCCTTTATGCAGACGACACTACATTTTTAAATATTAGCAAAGATTTAAGTGAACTTAGTTTAATTTCAAAAAATTCTATTACAGATGCTTCAAATTGGTTCACAAGCAATGGTTTCTTATTGAATGAATCAAAAACGCACAATATTATTTTCAGTACGAGGACAGTTGACAGTCGTAACTTAAACATTAGTCTTTCAGACAATGTAAAATTCCTAGGAGTATACATTGATAGAAACATGAACTGGGACTCTCATATTACGTATATTTCTTCTAAATTGTCAAGAGTAGTTTACCTCCTTAGGCGACTAACCTTTTCTGTTAGCACCGACTATGTCAAAACCGCCTACTTTGCATTTTTTCAATCAATACTTAGATATGGGCTGGTTGCATGGGGCAATGGTAGTAAGATCAATGACATACTGATCCTCCAAAAAAAGGCCATAAGAATTATATCCAAATCATCTAGCTTAGAACACTGTAAACCGCTATTTAGATTACTAAACATTCAAACTGTCATAAACCTGTATCTATTTGATTTAATTCAATATATTTTCCAAAATCCAAATTTAATAAAGCCCATTGGTGATACCCATTCGCACAATACAAGATGCAAGAATTTATCAAAAATAAAATTCAATAGATTAAGTAAAACTTTAAAGAGTCATCAGGTACTTTCCCTGAAGGTATATAACCATCTGTCACATTTAATCCCAAAGTTTGACAAAACACTTTTCTTAAAGAAATATTATTTATGGCTTTTGGAGAACCCATTCTACTCTGTAGAGGAATTTTTCTCCAACAAGTCTGTTTTGTTTTAATAGGATTATGTTATGTTTTCAATACAGATCCATCGATGTAACTAAAGTGGTACCATTGTTATTTACTGTATAGTTCTTTGCATTGCCAAATAATGTAAATTATTATTAAATTACATTAAGTGCATTAATGCTGATACTGTTGATGTAACTGTGTTGAAACTTTTAACTATCTATGTTGGACTTGGCTACCAGAATGTGCTGTATTTATGACTTTGTCAATGATCATGAGATTTATACGACAATAAAGTGATTTTGATTTGATTTGATTTTTTGACATCAAGATTTACCTTTGGTCTTGATTTATGATTTAAACGTAACTATTTTGTACAATATTTTGTTAATGTTATAACTGAATTTCGTTTTATCTAAATATACTTTATATAAATGGTATTTGTTTCAGAATGTGTTAATTATCCCTGTATAAATTACCTGGTGATTGGTGGTAGTGTGGTTTTAATGTAAACTATACACTCTTAACCTGAGCTTTGCCCTCCTTTTATTAGTTTAGAAGTACTAAAGAATAACAATTCTAGAATCTAATATTTCGAAATTTTCTCGGGGAGCCCGAACCTCCCCTGACATTGGGGCTTTCCATGCTTCTGACTTCCTAGTATTCTGGGCACCCCCCAGAGAAAATTTCTGGGTGCGCCACTGATCCCAATACTGTTTTCTGATATTTCTTCATCCATCTAGCAATTGCACCATGTGTGCACCATCACTTGTTTATTCATCTTGAAATAACAATATTCTTAAACTCAGGTCTAGTGCTTCATACCTGAGTTTGGTTTTGTCTTAATACTTACGTTTAATTTTTACGAAATTTCCAAGAGTACTTAAAATCAAGATCCATAATTTAACTGTAATATAACCCAATACACAATATACTGTATAAATAATAATGGTTAAAAAAGTGTGTTCATGAATGAAATTGATCTATGGGGAATAGCCATTTAAGCAAGAGATATCTTTGTAATAATAGAATGTGAAATTATATAATCTAGAGGTTTATAATTCTATGCCTCTACAATAGAGCCAAAGTTATGGTCAACAATGTAGGTAAATCAACAGAATATTTCATAATGTGGACATCTGAAGTGAAACCTATATAACATGTTTTTTTTATACAAAAAGTTTTTAAGTTAGTATGTAAATCTTAGAGAAAACCTCCCCTTCTCATAATAGTCTACTTTAATTTCATTAAATGCATAAGATCAGAATCAGAATTAATTTTATTGTCATTTTCCTTACAGAATGGACAAAGTTAGACATAAAACAAAAAAATTAAACTACAACACATTACAATGAAGTGTAAAGTACAATTTACACTTACTAATCATTGTAATCTACCTCTGAGTTCAGAAATTTATTCACTGAGTAAAAGGTTAGAGAGGTGAGCCATGTGGAAATGGTTGTTCTAAAAGTTTGCAAATCTAACACTCTTCATGTTTCAGGGAGTTTGTTAAAGAGCTTGATTTAAATATTTATGACTCTTAATTCATTTAGTCAATCTAGTTGTAGGCAGAACTAAGTCATTGGCATGTCTTGTGTAATAATTGTTATGTCGTTAACACTTGTAAAATCATCTAAATTCTCTCATACGTAGATTAAATTTTGAAAAATAAAAATGCATGGAAGTCATAATATTATTATTAATAAAATATGATTTACGAGTACAACTATCCCTGCGACTCAAATAATACAGAATTCTTATAGCCCTCTTCTGCCATAAGAACACTTTTTCTGCACCTAAACTGTTACCCCATAATATATTTGCAATACAACAAATGAGAATGAAAAAAGCTAAAGTATGCAATTTTAATTAAGTTAATACTAACACAACTCTTAAGTTTGTGTGATAAAAACAAACTCTTGACAACTTTGAAATTAAATTATTTGTATGTTTATAACAAGTAAGCAGTATACAAGTCTAACCTTAGTTAATATAGTTAACTCTATAGCATACACGAATTACTTAGTATTAAGCTACGTACTACTCGATTCAATTAATTCTCTTATTTATAAAAGGTTTTTCTTGAATGAAACATATTCTTAATGTTCTCAAACCAAATAAAATTTAGTTAAACTGTTGAGCTTCGCGAGTTGTGTGTCTACGAGATAGCACCAAACCTACACCAATTGTTTTATCTGTGAAACAGGTGAATCTTAGATAAGAGTACAAACACAGTTCACACCAAGAGTCACTGGCATTGGGGGGAGGGGAAATAAGTAATTATACAGAAATCCACATCTGTCAGTGCAAAAGAGGAACTCTACAAAATCTTGGATTCACATTTTGGATTGACGGCAAGGGACTGCGCCGCTAGCAGGGACACCACCATTCACTTGATGTCAGGTGATGTGCTTGAGGGGTGGTTTAAATTGTCTTGGCCAATAGGGAGAAATCACTCGATTTTACGTCATGGTCTATACAGTGCAGTTCATTGATTATTAGATGTAAAGAATAAAAATATAAACAAAATTAATCTGTGAGCAATGAAATGATATTTTATACTTCAGAAACAGAGTTGTAAATATTATACACTGCCTCCCTTGAACTCACGTAAGAGTTCAACAAAACAAATCCAAACACACTTAAGAACCACTTACAAACACTTAGAGAAAGTTTATAAACAGAGTAGAGCTTAGTTGAAGGGAAATGCAAACACTTTAACCGCAGGTCTGGCAAGGGTTCCTCCTGGAGTAGCCACAGTCACTACCAGGGACCTTAATGACTCGGACTATAGGCCAGAGAGAGGGGGTGTCCTGCTGCACCAGTACAAGGTCGCCTTCCTTCAAATTTTGGGGTTGAAGAGCACTGCTTCACACGTTGTTGAAGGATGTGTATTTACTCCTTGTACCAATGTTTCGAGAATCGCTGGTTGAGAGTCTGAATGAGCTTCCAGTGCTTCAGCATGTAGGAGGGAAGTTCATTCAGGTTTGGGTACGCCAACCAGGGGGCACCCATGAGGAAGTGGCCAGGCCATTTGAATCGCTCAAGAGAGGAGTAAGAGGTCGAGAATTTAGGTTCACCTCTGTTTGACAAGAGTCATGAACTGAAGGAGGGTCAAAAAGTGTCCCCCTTTAACACGTTTGAGGTGATGCTTGGCACTTTCCCAAATGCTGTCTTAATGAGGGGTGGAATGAAAGTTCAAATGGAACTTGAGATTATTTCTAGCTGCAAAGTTTTCAGCTTCAGATTGGCCAGAGAAGAGAAGAAGATTCTGGACCGTTATTGAGAGAGGACCATCATACCGGAAGTCAAGAAGGCTATGTTATGGATTACACAGACTTTGGACAGATCACCCATGAAAGGAACTAATTTCTTGATTTTTGCTTAGAGTAAGTTAAGCACTTGAAAATGCGGGATCACATGACTGTGTACATAGAGAATCCACACATACTGAGAGAGTAGGGAATTAGTGAGTTGTGGAACCCAATGGAGGTGTTATTCATGAAAGTGGCCATAAAGGAGGTTTACCACAAAGTGTTTCTTTGGGAGAATGTAGAGGTGACAACTGTTAAAAGGAATTCCCGAATGCTGGAGCTTATCTCCTATTCGGAAGAGGTCAAACTGGTAAACGAAAGGAGAAAGACGTTGAAGGTCCATTGAACAGAGCTTGTGCTTTAGGACTAGCTTCCGGTTTTCATAAAAGGTTGAGTTTTGAAGAAGTTTGAAGATACGAAGCTGCGCCGATTTCAGCTCCTGAGGGGACAATGAGCCAGAGAGGTGCTCTTTGTCACAAGAGATATTCACAAAGTGCAGCACATACGCCATAATGTGCTGTAATTTGGTCCAAGAAGAAAACTTGTTAAAAGGTCCCATTCAGGGGAAGGAGTAGAATGCACGACAGGAGTCTGCTTGAGTTCGTCAGAGGATGAAGTGTGGAAGTGGAAGTAAATTTAAAGTAAGGCCACTCAGTTAATGCAACAGAAAACCACTTAGGTCTGCTCCATCAGCGGGAATGGTCCACCAGATGAGAGACAATGCCACGAAATGCATAGTCAGCAGAGTTCTGTGCACTAGCTGGCTATGTAATGCCAACAATGTGCTGGGATGAGTTCCTGTGTTTGTGATACCTGGTTTGATAGATAAGTCTTGAGGCGGTAGGGGAAGGTTTGTAACCAAGAAAGGGTTACAGTAGTCACACTACAGAGACAGCAATGGTAAAATGTTTACTTAATTGTTCAGCGCAGTAGCTAATCAGCTGGGTTAAGAGATAAGCACACATAAGAGATAAGCAGAGATAAGTTTTCTTTTTTTCTTAATTCAGAGGGAAAGAGACGAATTGTCTCTGCACTTAGTCCTAAAAGGTCCTCTGTGGCCTCAGAATCTGAGACTTTTACAGAAGCTGATCATATTTGAGGGCTCCTGTTCTCTGATATCCTTGGGGCTGAGGAGATATGCTCCCAGGAATCTTTTGCAAATGTTTGATATGGCAGGACAATTTAGCCAAATGTGCTCCTCTGATTCCTCCTCTTCTCCGCAGAGTCTGCACTCATCAGTCTGGCTAAGGCCCACCCTCATAAGATGTTTCTTTACGGGAGCATGTCCTGTCAACATCCTTAATGTTATTCTTATATCCTCCTTAGTCTGATCTAGGAGAAATGCCCACCCTTTAACATAAGGAGAGATAAACATTTTAGATTGTCTTATCCTGAGGCCCTACTCTAATTAAAGTTTCTTATCCTCTTTTCCCAACTTTTTACAAGAGCTTTGCTGTTGGAGAAAGCTATCCCGCAACTTGGCTCTTGCTCCACCATAATGGACTCCGCTCCCTTTTTGGTGTGGATGTCTGCTTTTTCATTTCCATGAATGCCATCATGGCCCAGCACCCAACAGAGTGGTACTCTGTTATTCTTAGCCAGCTCTGCCAGAGCATTCTTGCATTCTCAGACTGCTTTCGAATTAAATGAACAGGTATCATGTGCCTTTAGTGCAGTCTGGCTGTCAGATAGTATCAAGGATTTTGCTTCTTTTGGCCTCATTTGTATGAGTTAGCACACACAGTTCCAGTTTTGGGAGTGTAACACCCTTAGAGTGGCAACACAAGTTTTTAATATAGTTTGGCTTACACGCATTTCACCTTTATTGTTTGTGCACTTCAGGTATACTACGGCAGAGTAACCATTACGGACACGTCACAAAACCCTTGTAGTTCATAGTTTATAGAGTCACTCAACAGCGTATATGGCGGTGGTTAGAATTGTCAATCACAATACTTAAGTTCTGAAACAAAAGATTTTCATTTTCGGGCCAGGTCAGTAGGAATGGCTTTGTTCTAATCACTACCAGAGAACCAAGAGCATTTGCATAAAATATTTAGCGGTCATTATGCAGGGATAGAGAATAGCAGGGTAATAAGGCTATAGTAACTTTATCTCTCATATGCTCCTCTGCGGCTTGGTTATTAAGTCCTGTCAAATGCAAATCAAGAAATAATTAAACTTAGAAAACCACTCTGTTAATCTTGAAATTCTGGTAATAGAAAAAGAAGAGAAAATCATCCTGTTAGAAAATCAATTTTATCAGTTAAACGCAAAATTTAGTGAACCAACAAACCTACATATAAACATATCAAATTCAACTCCAATTACAAAAAATAATCGTATAGAAGACAAAAGGCGGATTTCTACTACAAACCATTTAGATTCGTTATCTCTTGTTGTTAAAGGGAAAAAATCATGCAGAGACCAGAAATGTAACAAATAACATAGACTCTTTTATTTCTCAAAATCCTTATGAGATTCTTGCAACAAGTGAGGAGAAATAGGAAGATGTAGGTGAATGAAATAGAAACAGTTTGAGTAACTAAAATAAAATGTTAATTTGTGCAGACAGCCATGGTTGGGACTTAAGCGGGCATATAAATAGAGGGAAAAAATCCTGTGAAGTTGTTGGTTTTGTTAAGCCAGGAGGACGTGCAAAACAAGTTTTAAATAGTGACAGCGTAGCTCGAGAGAATCTGAATAAAAATGATTTTTTAGTGATTATGTGTGGCTTGAATTATGTGGCTAAAAACAAAGCTATCAAAGCTCTTGATGAAATAGAAGTAACTCTGAATAGTATTACACAACCAAATATTGTTTTGATAGATTTGCCTAAAAGAAGGGACTTAGAAGGATGGTCTTGTGTGAATACCAAAATACTAAAGACCAACGCACATCTAAAAATCTGTGTAACAGGTTTCCTAATGTTTTAGCAGGCCAGCAAAGCTGAAAGGCGATTCCATACACGTCATGGGCAACACTTCAATGATGCAGGAAAGGAATGGCTTGTCAAACTAATTGTGGAAGCAACGGCAGGAAGAAAGATGCAGTCACAACAACCACATCTGACGGATGAGCAGCCTCCACCACCAGACACTGAGACTCCATCGGGAAACTCCAACTCAATGTTTCTAGGCTGAAACCCCTAGGGGAACTTTCTCTATACCTCTTACTGTTCTGCATTTAAATATACACTTGATTAGAACAAAAGTTAGTTTTATTTGTAATTACTATAAATTGTTATGATTTAACACTTAATGAACATTGGCTGTGTGAACAAAAAATCTAATTTTATGTTCCTTGTGGTTTTAGTTTAGCTGCTGTTTATTGAAGGAAAAATCTACGTACCAAAGGAAGTGGCAGCGTAATATATGTTAAGGAGGGTATTGAATTTGAAAGTATAAGTTTAGATAAATTTTATGCTGATCTTACATTTGAGGTTACAGCAGTAACTCTCCTAAAGATTAAAACAGATTGTCACTCTTTATAGAACACCCGATTCTGATACAAATGAATTTTTAATACTATTAGAATCTTTCCTCAGTTTTCTCAATAAAAAGTATAATAGTTTTGAATATACAATATCTGCATATTTTAATATAAATATGAGTGTAAATTCAATACAAACTGAGTCCATTTTAAATTTATAGAGATCCTACAATATTTACTGGCTGAATGAAGAACCCACTAGAGGGGATGCATGTCTAGACAATATAATAACTACTATATCTAGAGATCAAATCGAGTGTCAAATTGTTGAACCTCACTTGTCAGACCATGCTGGAGTTTTTGCTAAGTTCAATGGATTATCTCTCTCAGATAACCGTCCAAAGTACAAAACTAGAACTATAAGAGATCTGACACCAGGAGCAATATTTAAGTTTAGAGAATATTTACATCAGTCTAGCTTATCACAACTGAATAAACATACTGATGCAGAACTAGCTTTAGAAAATTTTATGTTATTAGTGACAAACTCTCTCTCTCTCTCTCTCAATGAGTGCTCTAAATTAAAGGAAATTAAGGTAAACACTGTTGAAAGGCCTAATATCAACAATAATGGCCTTTTCTGGCCTTGTAATGGTATACACCAGAATTACAAGAAATTTAAAAGTTTGTTGTAACATTTTATGATAGATTTAAAAATAGTAAAGGAACAAGCAATGTAAGTACTATAAAACTATATATCTAATTTTAATGTCTGTGACACTCTAACATGGCAAAGAATTACAATAGTTGTATTAAAAGTTGTTGCCAATCTAAGCCTAATGTAGAGAAGACTATTATGGTATTTCTAATATGCTTGGTAGAAAATGATCAATAAAATAGCTGATTCATTGTCATTATTGTTTAATATGATGATAAAGCAAGGTGTATTCCCTCATGCCCTTAAGGTCACTAAAGTAACTCCTGTGTACAAAAAAGGAGAAACATTTAGACCATCTAGCTACAGGCTGATTCCGTAGTGCCAATTTTAGTAAAATATTTGAGACATGTATAAAATGGTAGCAACTAAATTCATTTTTTGCTAATAATAATCTATATCTATTTAGTATTTTCAATTTTTTTTTTATTTTGTAAGGAACAGTTTGGAGTCACACAAAACCGAAGTACAATAAAAGCAGTTGAAAATATTGTAGATAAAATTAAATATTAGAGGCAAAGAACTGCAATTAATGATATCCTATCTAAAAAATAGAAAGCAAAATAAAGATAGATCCGAACTAAAACCTATTGAAATTGGAGTCCCACAAGATTCTGTCCTGGGCCCTTTTTTGTTTGTTGTTGCTGTTAATGATTTCTCATTTAATATACCATGCTCCTCAGTATTATATGAAGATGACACACTCTTGAATTTCAGTGGAAATTATGAGAATCTCATTATGGAAGAAAACCGTGCATTAAAATTGGCTATGGAATAGTTTGAGACAAACTACTTAGTAATAAATGACCAAAAGACTAAGAAAATACTGTTTACTTTAAATAGGACTTATGAAGTTAGTAAATCTATAAAACTATTAGTGGTATACCTCAACAGCAAATTAAGTTGGGAACATCACATAGATTAATTGTGTAAAAAATTATCTAGAGAAGTCTATCTCTTGAGTAAATTGAAACATTGTATAACTATGGATATACTTCTAGCCTCCTATTATGCATTTTTCTATTCACACTTAAGTTATGGTAAGTCTAGGGGGGAACAGTAGTGGTGCAGTAAGAGTATTGAAATGGCAAAAAAATGCATTACGTGTTATGATAAATGTTTCAAAAAGAGAGACCTGTGTTCCAATTTTTAGAGAACTAAAAGTAATGACTATTCATAATATGTACATATTCTATTGTCTTATAAGTGTAAAGGAACAATTTGAAAAATTTACAACTAGACAGGACATTCATGATTATCCTATTAGAGCAAAGCATTTGTTACAACTCTTACCAGTTAAATTAACCAAAACGAAATGCAGTAATCTTTTTATGAAAATTAAATTTTTTAATAAGTTACCATGCTAGATCTGTATCTTTAGTCAAATTTAAAACAGTTTTAAAGTGCTGGTTAAAAGTTAAAAGTTAATATGTTTTATTGTGTGGATGAATTCTTAAATTGTGATACCACAACATTAATTTTTTTAATTTTGTTTCTCAATGTATTTATTTATTCAGTTTATATATTGTTGAGTTTTAAAATTTCATCCATGTTAAATATGTTAATAGTTATTTATTTATTATTGTTAATTTATATAGATTTGTTGGTTGTTTGGTTATTGTTGTTATTAATTATATAGATCTATATATTTACTGGTAGGCTGGATTGAGTTGGTAGAATCTGAATTGTTTGTTTTAGTTTTAGTTTAAAATATTTTAGTAACTTGCCAAAGTCTATTACACTGTTGAATGTGTTTAAAGACCAATAAAGATCTTGAATCTCTCGGTGTCCAATAGGTATAAAGTAGTCCAGAATTGACTTTTGCAACTCACTGAAATTATTACAGCTCACCTTCGGCTACACAACCTTACTGCATAGAGGTCCTTTTCCATATCCAGGGTTCAATGCAGTCACATCCATAATTTTCATCATGACTTCCAAATAGCTAACAGTTCACCTATCTTCATTCCATCTATTGGCCTGAACATTATCAAGTACCGTTCTACTAGTTTGAAAACTTTGCAAAACTTGACATAACACAAAGGAGTAATCATTTGACCACTTCATGACTAAGTCATTTGATCTGCTTGAAGATTTATTTCTCTTCACACTAGTATTCAAAGAAACTTTGCTCATGCGCAACTTTTTATTCCTCACTAATTTCAAGTCCTTTAATGTTTAGCTTAAAATCATCCAAGCTGGTTTGTATATTTAAAATTAGGGTTGAAGAAGAGTCCTCCCATTTATATAATCCCGCCAATATCTTTGCGCAAGGCTAGATGTTCATATTTACACTCTGTTCTAAAACATCTACAGCTTTTCATTGAGTAGGCCTAAGTCTATGTTATAGGCCTACAGTCAGTAGAAAAAGGGAGAAACTACAGACTTCAATAAATTCAAAAATAGTAATAAGTTATTATTGCATCTAGTATCTAATTTTTGTAAGCTTTTTAAGAAACAACTAAAATTCAATTTTCTTCTACTGCTTACTGTTACTGCTGCACAGTGTGTATTGATATAACACAAAAATACAAATGTTGTTTGATAAGCTATTAACTTTTAATTACATATTAAAATTATTACATTTTAAATAACATTAATTTATAATTACAGAAATTCAATTGTAGTCATTGCTTAATCCAATTCAATCTGATGGTATGAGTAGTTTATTCTTGAAGGGTCACATCCTATTGAAATCCACATACATGTGGAATAGAATAGCAATGGTTATTATTAACCACATTTCTACAAATACAACTAAATGGTGCATTTCATTAATCCATTCATGAGCAGCGTTTAACGGTAACAACATTCTGTAAGGCATTTTTCAACTTTTGTAGTAAAATTCACAAATTTTAATAACTGTTCAACTCCTTTGCTGATGCAGTTTTGATTGAGGATCCAATGGGTACTGTATCAATGTAGCATGTCACTAGGGAGACAGCCACACGTGAATGAATCAGTATTAACGTTAGAAGACGTACCTAGATACTATATAAAAACTGCTACACCCAATCCTTGATTAAAACTTTATATTAATAATGTAAACTTGTTTAAAATATATTTGCTCATCAAAGTGTCATATTTGAGGAAACATCAAGGAATTTCGTTCAACAAATATTTCTCCTAAGTATGAAATACTAATTCACAAGAACTTTTCTGAGTTACAATAATGTAAAATTAGTTTGTAAGATTTAACACTAAATACAATAAAAATCCATTTGGGATGGATCTTAGTTGTTGAAAAATATCTTGAATCAAAACTTAAAATCGAGTCTGCTAAAATGCTTTCAAAATTCATATATGTAAATTACAAAAGAGTGAGAAAATTATACATACTGAAAAAAACACACAAAACATTATTTCAAAGTTATGAAATAGTAAAGTTTCATCCTAATGGTTTATTTTATTGTTACATTATATTCACTTAATATAAACATAGAAATAACTATTACCATAATAGCTATATAATAATATTCAAAAAGTGACTGCTACATTATAATATTAGCAGTAATTTTGAAAGTGATCACTAGATCGCAGATGCTAGTGCTTCATATAACACAGTGTTTTTTCAGTGAAACCAAACCAACAGTGAATAAACAGAAAGAAACCATTGATCAACAAAATCACTTCACCAATAGTGGTATTTCACTGCTTGCATTTTATCGATTGAATTACACCGTTTCACTGTTAAGTCGGTGATGAGCTCACAGTCTTAGCAGTGAAATTTCAATAACAGTGAAAGAGTCCTCATTTCATTGCCCACCACTAACATCTAGTGTCCTGGCCAATGGCTTTCCCTCATTCTTACTTATTCTCCAACCGCTAAACCAATGATGTGACAGTAAAGAGTGTTTTGTTCCTCTTACCGACTATCTACTTCTCGTGTTCCATAAAATCTCGTGCAAAGATCTATCACAGGATTAACAGACGTCAAAAACTGCTGAATCAAAGCTCTATTTATTCACATTACACAGAAAAAAATAAATAAAAAAATAAACAAAAATTTAATAAACATAATTATTTATGAGTCCCTTGAGTATAGTGTATTGTTTTCAAAATCACTACACTATTTATTTCCTGTCAAATTGTTGGTTCCAAGCAATGTTTATCTGGTAAAAATTACTAAAGGAATGCAGCTCAGCTGAACCAGATGTTGGACAGATGGTTTCTATAATCAACTTAGACTTCAGTGTTATGTTTTTAATATATTTGAGGTACATTGCATACCTACTAAATCAAATCAGTTAATGTAACACATCCATATAATTGGAGTACATTTTACTTATTGTTGGCCTTCCCTAAGTTAAAATCTCTTAGTGCAGTTACTAAGTCTGCATCCTTCTCTGCTATCGAAAGAGCTGCAGCTAGACGTAGGCAGGGGGGTGGGTCGTTTGCCCTGGGCAACAAACTTTTAGGAGCAGCAAAATTATAGATAATTGAGTTGATAGATAACAACTCTTTTCGCGTTTTTAACAATTCTATTAACATGTATTTTAATTGCCAGCACCATAAAGTTAACAGGCCTCCAATTAATCTAGATTGTAGTGATGTAAAGAAGATATAGATTAGGTTTTGGAATAAATAAACCATACATATTAAATAAAGTAACAATTTAATTATAGTTAACTACTACTGTACAAATTAAAGTTATAAAACCAGTATCTTAACATTTTACACTTTATGCAAAAGTGTTAGCTGGTTATATTCACGTAGCATTTTATATATAATCAATTAACTACAATAATTCAAACACTAAATTTATTAAAATAACTTATTTGTTTTACTGTAGCAATATACTGTGCTAGCTTTTATTTTATCTCTAATATATTAGGGCCTTTAAAACAAAAGATTTGCAGTAATATTCTTAAATATTGGGGAAAAAAGTTGAGAACAGTAAATAAACTCTAGGCTGTTTAGTCACATTAAACCAAACTCACAATCTTACCAAGTAATGTTTTACTCAATTATGTATATAATTAATTAATTACTGCTGTTACATAGAGAAACTTTAAACCTTTCACAACACTGTTTCGTCCAATTACATTTCCTTTGATTACACTGGCTTGAAATATGAGATGCTTGATTGTTTTACTTTTACTTGCTCAACTGCTTATTACTACCAGTTTATTAAAATTGAGAATAAAGTGTTGCACATTTAGTAAGTCCACTGGTCATTTGTTTAAGATCCAACGTTAATTTTAATAGTAAGACATTTTGTTTTTAGAAGAATTTAATCTTTAATACTTTAGGGGTAATGCATACATGTCTATGATCGTGTGCCATTTTTAATTAAGGTATAAAAATACAGTATTGAATAAAAATCATAACATTATTTTTTTGCCTGGAAAATAGAAAGTTTATTTTTATAACTAAATTAATTCAAATTTTGACAAAGAAAGTATTTGAAATTGAAAATAAAACATTTTAAACTTTTAGGTGGTAAAAGAAACATAAAATGGACAAGACGGATTACTGGACTGCCACATAATAATTTTACATAGCAAACAAGTCTTTGGCATTTAGTTCAATTACAAATTGTAAGACTATCCGATTTTGTCAAGTCAACCGACACAAGGTTTGTGCAAACAGTTCTCACTTTTCATGTACCAAAATTTTCTCCAATTACTTCTTTCTAATCTCATTTGATTATGCAATCTTTTTTATCTGTCCATCTCATATTTTAATGAATTTAAATGGTTTAAAATTGTAAATAAATGAAGTTGGCATCAAAATCAAGGTGGTTATTCAAATGCACATGTTACAGGAACGTTTTCACTGTTCCATCAAATTTTGTACTTCTTAAGAGGTTAACTTCTTTGTTTTAGTAATTGTTAGCATTTTAAATAAACAACATCTATAATGATTTGAACAAATATGATTTGTGATAGTAAATCTATTGTAAACATACGTTATCACACAGAAGATAGCACAAATATCATCACCTTGACTACAAATTTCACTTTAAGGGAAGAAACATCTAGTGTTTGTGTCACAACACAGTTTATATATTTGGATACAAACAAAATATTCATGCATGCATATTTTGGGATGTGTAAAGTACTGAGGAGAATTTTCATAGTAAAATTTCCAAATTAGTGCATCATCGAACAAAATATTTCTGAGGAAAATCCAATTAAATATCAAATTTTGATTGTCTTATCGCTTGGCCTCACTGAAAGCATTAAAAAGAAGGTAAGGCCATTAGAAATAAGAAGTTACAATCCACATCTCTGATAAAACTAAATAAAACCACTAATTTATAAAGTGCATTGAAAATTCTTTTTAATAAAGTTGAAATTGCCACAGTCAGCAAAGTAAATCATTTATAGAAAATGATAAATATTAATTTGAATACTTCAATTTTATTTCTTTTTTAAATAAATCTTTAGGACATGTTCAAATAATCTGTCGGACTACTTCATTTTGATTGTAAATGGTCTTGTTACTGTTTACCTTGTTTGTATTGATGATTGCAAATGCCTAGGTGGTTTATATAGATATATTGTGCTTTTATTACATTGAGAAAACAAGTTTTAGACAGGTAAACGTAAAAGAGTATTAATCTGATATATGAGTAAGAAACAAGATTATAACAAAATAAATGATAAATTCAGATTTATAGACAAATTGTGTTTACAGTTTTTATAATATTTTAGATTCGAAATAGTATTCTATAGATTTAAATTTTATGCAAGTCCATGTATTAAAAATTAAAAAATTGCATTGTTTGTTTCCTGTTTTAAAATTAGTGAAACTTTGAATAACTTTCCCTATATATAATGATTTGTATTTATAAATCGATGTACACTCATGATCTTACATGAATTACGAAAATACATACAAACAAATAAGCCTATGTGTATCCAACATATTTAGTGAAATATTCACAGATTAAAGAAAAAAATTACTAAAAATATAAAAACCCCCTTTGAATTTTGAGGCTTAATACTAAAAAATACCATTATAGCATATTGTAACCGAAATTAGTGATATTGTATTAAAATGTGATGAAATTAACATGGTGCAAAAAGAAGTAAAAAAGAACTATAATATATTATCTATCGTCTTAAAACTAAGATATCACATGTAATCGTAAGCTAAAACACAAAATAAACAAACATAGAGGATAATTTATTACTATAAAACAACTGAAAAATTTTTGTATTGCCACGTGGGAACAGGAGTCTTCAATTGTCTATTTAAGATATGCCACTCATAATTTTCTGTTTTACTTTATAACTAAAAAATTGGATTAATTAAACAAGTACTGATCTCCTGTATGATCACTTAGAGACTTTAAAACCTTTAAAACGTAATAAAATTAAGTATATTCTGGTTGTATATCACAAGACACATAGATAGTTAATTCTAAGAGGAGAGTTTCACCACAGAGTGGAGGATGACTAGGTTAGCAGTCTGCTCTGCGCATCTGTCAACAACAAAACTTGTGTGCTTTGCGCATCTGTCTACAACAGAACTTGTTTGCTCTGTACTTCTGTCTACAACAGAACATGTGTTCACACTTGCTGTTTGCACACAGGACAACTTAGACAAGAAATAACTCAATACTATCAAACTTCCACCTCTTCGAAGCTATCTAATGTCCTTTGCAGCACTGAATCTTCTTCTGTGTCCTCATTTGTCCGAAGCAAGGAGCAGTAGTAAACCTCCATCTCTTTTGTGTTGTTAGTTGTCTCCTTCAACCTCTGTTTGTTCATCTCTTTCTCGACCACTTGGTGGCGGAAGGCCTCTTCCTTCCAGACAGTGGCTTCCTTGAGCTTGATGTCTTTAGGTATGCAGAAGGCTGAAGCCAAACTGAGCAGGATAAAGGACATCCCTCCGATGAGAAAGAGGTAAGTGAAGATGGTCTGAGCGATCGGACCCACTCGCAAATAGATGTAGAATCTGGTCGCCATGCTAGTGGGCAGCTCATCAAAGTACTGCAACAATTATTAAAACTAGTATTGTGATGGTGGTCGTTGCCACGTGTTAATATGTAATCTATTGTATAAAAAACAAAATTATATTGAATTTGGTTTTATTATATAATATAGGAAATTAGGACAGCAGAATATATTTGAACAGAATATATTGGCCTTTACATTAGTCTGAAGTTAAGCATAATATAACTTAACGCAATTTAAAATACTGAAGTTGAGCATAATATCCTTCCTTGAACTTTTGTATAGATCTTGCTTTAAAACAAATCTTTTTATGAAAGCAGTATAATATACTTAATAATTATATTATTACTTAGTAATCTTATTAAAACGGCGAAAGAAGACTATTTTCGTAATAATAGTAACGCCAACAAGAATAACGTGAAATTCCTATGGAAAAGTATTAGCCAAATTACTGGTAATACTAAACGAAAAGAAGCTTTAAAAATTGACCCATTTTTGGAAGGGAATAGGGAGCCTGATAAAAGTGACGTGATTAAGGTTGCGGACACTTTCAATAATTATTATGTCAGTGTTGGGCTGGCCAGTGCTTTCCCTCCCGTGACTGAGCTTGTTGTTGATGACAGTGACTTCGCCGTGGACTCGGCCCTCAGGTTGGTCCCCCTCACTCAGGATGATATTTTTCAGAACTCAGGGGGGCTCCGCCCCGGGGATTGACGGGATCCCCACTAAGATCGTCAATGATAATATTACTGAACTAATAAAACCGCTGTTACATATTTTTAACTGTAGTATTTTAAAAGGGATTTATCCGAACTTTTTCAAAGTGGGTAAAGTTATTCCAATTTTTAAGGGGGGTCTGAAACATGAGTATGTAAGCTATACTCATACTAGCACTAGCATACCTATTACTTTATCCAGTGTAGTTGCAAAAATTTCAGAGAAATGTGTTAAAAACCAACTTGTAAATTATTTAAAAATTAACAATATAATTTATCAAAACCAATTTGGATTTAGGAGCGATAGGAATTTGAATGATGTTTTATATTTGTTGACTAAAGAGTTACGTGATGCTGTGGGCAAAAACAGGAAGGCTCTGTTGGTATTTATTGATTTGGCTAAAGCGTTAGACACAATTAATCAGGACTTGTTAATTAAGAAACCAAATTTTTTGGGGGTTCACGATACAACCTTGAACTGGTTTAAAGACTACTTTCGAGACAGAAGGCAGGTGGTCACAATTCAGGGGGAGCTGAGTTCGAGGAAGACCTTACAGTACAGTGTAATTCAAGGAAGTACTTTAGGTCCTATATTACTCTTGATCTATATGTACAATTTAGGTAAAATAAATATGGCAAATGGTAAAATATTTTTATACACGGATAACACAGCTCTTTGTTTCGAGGGTTCCAGCTGGCCAGAGGTGTATGGGGCGGGTGAGCATGGTCTGAACACTGTAAAGTACTGGTTTGACCAAAATGGACTCACTATCAATGTCAAAAAAACAAAGTGTATGGCAGTGCACTTCGGACGGATCATGATCCGGACAATTTACACCTGAGGCTTCACACTTGTGGTGGAGTGGCTGGCTGTATGTCATGTGAATGTATAGAGCGTGTATCTGAATACAAGTATTCAGGAGTAATTTTTGATAATCGGTTGAAATGGACAGCTTACATCCAGTATATAAGAAGTAAGTTAAGGAACAGATTATTATTTTTTTTAAACTTTGTAATATATTAACATTTGATTTACTAAAAATGGTTTATTACGCATTCCTACAATGTATTCTGCAGTACGGAATTATTGCTTGGGGTGGGACATTTAAGAGCTCGCTGTTACTGTCTTTATCCTTCAGAATTGTTATTTGATGAATTTAAGGTTTTTAACGTTAGACATTTATATGTTAGAAACATTATAATGTACATATTCAAAAACCACAGTTATATTTTTAACCAAGTAAGCCATAGTTACTCGACCAGATTGGCAGTGTCCTCTGGGATTATTGCCCCAAAATTAGAGAAGTCTATCAATTGCACAAATTCACACTACATTGAAAATTTAATTTTTCCTAAATTACCTGATTGCCTTAAGCTACCAAGTGTGTACAAATCCGTCACTTATAAAAAGAAAGTAACCTTATGGCTACTAAACATAGATAAGGTTGAGTTAGAATATTTTATGACTTCTTTGTATGCACATTAGCTTAATTGTTGAACCTATGTTCATCAGGAGCATTGACAATGGGTTGGTGTCATGATGTTGTAACTTTGTAGGATTGAGTGTTGAGAGAGTGTCTTTTGATGGTGGTAAATGTAGGGACAGGAAGGGGGAGAAAAGTAAAGGGGAGAGAGGGAGAGGGAGAGCGAGAGAGAGATTATGTTGCTTATGTGTGGGATGAGTGTATAAGTGTGTGAGAAGTTCCAAGCCTCCTAATAAACCGATATAATGTTTTTATTTTGGATAAATTAAGTTTATATTGTTGTTATTATTTATTAATCATCCATTATCACATTATCATTTCTGCTGTTGTTATCTGGTTGTCATCTTATTGTCAAACACTTGCTTTGTTGTAGCTATGATGTATTTTCTTTTTTTCTTATATTACGAGTATACATGAGTTGCATTTCATGTTGTCATTACGTTGTTTTTCCATACGAAGATTTTACATTACTTATTATGTTGATGAGTACATATTCATCGCGTCTCGATCTCCACCCACAGGCTAAGCCCAGGTGGAGATCATTTCCTGTTTTTGCATGTATGTTGAGATCTTTGTATCTATGAGGAAATAAATAAATATTCATTCATTCATTCATATGACTAAAATTCTAATAATATTAGGCCTGAACTTTTTGTTGTCTCGGGGTTATTTCATGTTGGGTGATTTAAATAAAATTAAAATATATGTTAATCTTTCTTGAGAGGCTAGAGAGGCAATTCAAGTTCCCAAAACTTACGATATCAGTCCAAAGCATGGGCAAGACAGTGTGACTGAACAATTTGCAGTTAGCGATATTGTTGAGGTCCCCCAATGCCATGTTGATCTGCATTTTCACAGACAACTGTAGAGGTAGGCCTGACTCCTGCAAAATTACAATATTATTCAATACATATATACAAGTAACTTGCAAATTTTTAGATTAATTCTACATAAATGAAATATTTGTTTGCTGTTAAAAAATAAAAGGCATTTGTTTTATTATTGAAATTATGGTATTCTATTTGAATGAGAATAAATATTACACTTTTAAAGTATACCACTGTACAATAATGTAGCCAGGACAAAGATTTGGTGGAGTCAATTTGAAATTGGGGAGGCTCTCCCAGAAACATTCAAATTTTTGAAACTTTCAATTTTAAGGAGCAAAATAGTGAATTTTTTGTGTTTTTGAATAGGTTGTATTAATATTCATAATTTTGCACTGCTTTAGTAGGCTGTGTAGGATTTATAATTGAAATTAATTAGACTTAGGTAGTAATGTAATTAAAAAAAGTTGCTTTTATTGTCTACAGAACACAGTGCATATTATACAAATACACATTGAGAAATGGTAATACGGAAAAGAACTTTTACAACAGGAGAATTCTTCTTGACTTCTAAACCATCGTATCTAGTACTTACTCTGGAGAGACTGATATTTTCCCGAAGTGGACTGAAAGTAAAGCAAGTGCAGTCAACCGCTCATTCCCCACTTTGTTCCTTTAAAAGTTTTTGATCCGTTTTAATGTTTAGAACAATCTTTCAGCAGTACGTGTCAGTAATATTGAATTATTTAAATAATAATAATAGTTGCTAAAAAAGATTGAAAAAGTTGAAAATTTGGGGGGTCCGGACCCTTTGAACCGCCTCGCTGGCTATGTCGTTGCCACTGTATATTTGATGCTCAAATCACCCTAAATAGATAATGATATATGTGATTACAGCCACATCAGATGAATATTCAACCATTGGCTCTATAAACATTGTAGAAACTTTTGTACAAATTAAAGAATCTGAAAAAATAAAAAAGTATTTAAAATAAGATTTAGTTTATAATCTTTTAGTTTTAAATGAATAGAGAGAAAACAGTTAGAAGAATGTGCCAAATAAGCAATGCAACTGTTTAAAACGTTTTTATGACATCCTACATATTCAAATTGTTCTAACAATAGAATCGAAACAAAAATTTGAAACCTATCCAAATATCTCTTACTTTACAAATAACCGTCACTGTTGTGATGGGTAAGAATGGATAGAGTATTATTAGTATACACATGAAAAAGCATTAAGATGAAAACCAACTTACAGGATTGACAATGAAGTGAGTACTGTGAATGTCAGGATTTGGACGGATGCCTTCGACACTGTCAATGAGAGTTTCGTCTGCCTCCATGAAGTGAGGATAGGAGAGCGCTATTGGAAATCCTATAGTAACAAATGCATTCAACTCATAATTCACTGTTTTATCTAGTCACATTGATTAATGATATATAATTAATTCTGCAGATGTTTTCAATTATTTTAGTTACTTTTAACGACATTATTTTAGATAGGTCTTATATAGAAATTCATATAACAGTGTTAGGGGTACTAATGAAAATTATAAGGTTTAATAAAATAACACTATGGCGTGACAGAAGATACTCACCATAATAGCAATCGGTGACATCAATGAGCCCTGCAGGTAGGCAGTTGCCTTTCCTGCAGAAACACTTGTTAGCAGTTTCGTTATGACCATTATCAAGAGCTCCCTTGCGGAAGTGGTAACGGTAACCATTCATACCACTCACCCAATCCTCTCCTACTCGGACCTGTGAGACATGAAACAACAACATTACAACTCGTGTTTGGTTGGTAATGTTTAAGATATTACATCATGGCCACATATTTTTTACATCTTTGATCAATTGAAAACAATGATACAGATGAAAGCTTTACCTTATTAGCAATCAGTGGAATGGTATTATAAATGTTGCCTTTTAAAATTTTAAGAATGGCTCTGAGAACTTTATCTGAGTTTTTACTTACAATTTAGTAGGTAGTTATAAAAATGCTAAATATAAAAAAGATTTATGTTGTGTAAATGCCATTTTTGGATGACCTGCTGGTGAATCTCTTCAAAACTAACAAATATAATTATTACAACAATAGAGTTATTTCTCTGTTTAAGTATTGAATAAATAATGCTGTTATATTAACGAAGACTGAAATAATTATATAAAGTACCAAAAACAGATAATGATGAATAACATAATGCAACTCAAAATTCACCACTTACATCTGGAAATTACATCACGAGTGGTAAGAAAATGTGGGCTTTCCATATTTATATTTTGATGGGTAGTAAAATTCATCATTATACATGGTACGAACTCAAATAAGTGTATTAAAAGTTTAGAAGGATTTGTACATACTCATGTAGCCGTGATCAATCATTATCTCATACGTGCAATGCTTGTAACAAAGAAGTAAAAATAGCGAACATTGGCAAGACATTTCTAGAATAGTTTAATCTTCTTACTTTATAAACTCACCAAAGGCATCGATCTACACAAGGACTTCCTGAAGAAGAGAAGGGTGTCATTAGGCTTTATGAGGGATGGGAACTTGGTGCCATCGCTGGCGCGAGAGACAGCGTTGCAAGGGGCCCCATCCCACTGGGGCAAGTAAGGTCGTCTGTTATAGTTCTCAAACAGCCCACTCAGCCGAAGGTCCGTCTCCCCAGTATAAATCGTGCTTGTGTCGCCATCGAAGTCGTACATCTGAGATATTCCAAACAATAAAATTGATTCACTGATATAGATCATTGTCTAACTAAGATCAATCCTAATTTATTTACTATCCAGAAAATGTTTAGAGTATCATGGTCTTGAACCTGAAAATTTCAATACATAAGTCAATAAATAAGCCATAAAAAAGCAAGCACTTAAAAAAAAGACTGGAACCAAAAATGTTCACATTTAAAAAGTTGTTTTATCTAAAAATGTAGTTGAATGAGTTTTTATGAATAACTAAATGAGGTTCTTTTTAAAAATAGAGCACAAAAATATTTGTTCACAGTGACTCAAAATGTTGTATTTTAATAATATTTGAAACCATATTTATTCAATTAGTAAATACATATTTTTATAAATTGTTATCTCTATATGAAAAAATTATTTTCTATGCTTAGTTTATCACTGACAATTATACTATGATACAAGTGATTTTTCCATTTAATTTAAACATTTCGTATGAATTGTAGTTACTTCGTGTGGTTGAAAATTTAAGAGAAGGCTGACTCTAGGTTTTTTGACACTTCAAGGACACAAATATAGTTAACACTTTGATGACATCTCTGTAACATCTAGGTGTAACTAGTTTCATCAAGTAGACTGCCACTTTTTCGTGTTTCTGCTGTGAAGTAACCTTGGAAGAACTTTTGTGTCAGATAGCTACAACAATCCATTGTAACTCTTAAATTTAAGTTACTGTAAATCAAATATACATGACTACCAGAAAAGCTTATTACAAACTTGAATGACTGAATGCTTACTCGGTCTATGAGGCCCAGTTTGTCGAAGTATATCCAGGAGGGCATGAAGGTGTTGCCAAGGGACAGAAGCGTACTCTTGTATCCAAACATGAACTCTTTCGCAGTCATCTTCACTAGAGGCTCTGAACTGGTCTTTTTGATTACCAAATTCAGCCCTACTCTGGTGAAAAATGTGGCATCATTCATCACATTAGCTATGCTCTGTAACAAGATAATCTAGATTAGTGTCCATACATATCTTCAGGCAAAACATATATCTTACTGGACACTTGAAGTTGATTACAAGCAAATATACTTTACATTTAAATGTAGTACTTAACTAACAATTGTCTGGTTTCAAGATGTATATAATATATGTGAGCTGAATATGTGAAACAGTGGTGGATTTAGGGAGGAGGTCACAGGGGTCATGACAACTGCCCAAATATATATTTATTTATTTTTTGTCATATAGAAAACAATTTTAGAGTACAAAATTTGCAAAAACATGTTTTAAGAAGTATATTTTCCGAGAGAGGGTTACTGGACCCCATTCCATGGGGAGTATTCCATAACCTCCAGATCCTGTAGTTATTGCCCTTCCCTAAACTTCATGCTGATTCCGCCCCTGAAGGGGAACTGAATGTACAGTGTTTATTTCAAAGCTGGAGATAATATTTACTGATATGAGAAAAATAATAAGTTTTTTTACACACATTGTGTTTTGAGTGAAAGAAATAATATAATATTTTTTACTACAAAACCACAGAGCGTATGTTTTTCAAATTTTCATCTGCCAAAGTAGAAAAGTAACAGTATTATAAGATGATAAATGGAAAATGCCAAGACGTCTAGGACAGAAGTCGCATGTAGTAGAAATCTCAAAAAACTGAAGTCTAAGGAAAAGGAGTTGAAGGAGAAGATTGTATCAGGTTGTTTATATAATATACCATATTGATTTTCAGAGAATCAAGCCAAACTGATCCACATGAACTTGTTCAAGTGAGTAAGTTTAACAATCACCATCTCATAGATGTGAGAGATAACTCACCAGAAGGGCAATGTTAGGGAGGTACAATAGGTCCTCCTCAGTGCCGTTGCTGAGCTCGGGTAGCCAAGTGAGGGGGTGAAGTGGGATCGAAGTCATTGTGCCGTTACTGTTGAACGTCACATTGCTGTGAGACATGTCTTCCCTGTAACATTTATAGCATATATTACTTGACAAAATGATTTTATTTCAAATAATTCATGAAGAAAGAAGACAGATCAGGAAATAGCATATTTCACTTACTGCTATGGACGAGTGTACCTCTTAAACAGCCTTCATTACAGATAATATAGTTCTATTGTCATTTAATAACCAGTCTTGTGTTTTACCAATAAGATAATAAAAATAAGATTGATTTATCTTACTCAAATTGCATGAAGAATGTGTAATTACATAGAAAAGCAAAACTTATTGAAAAGATAACCATACAAATAATAAAACCACAATAATATCTATATGCCTTCCATTACCAGCCTGCCTTCAATACAAAAACTTACAAACCTTAATAATATGATTTTAAATTGAAACATTAAACAAATATTTAATAATATTTAGTTTAACACCTTCACTGTTGATTCATACTGAGTGAGACCTACTACTCTCTGTATGGCATGTGCCAACCAATAATAGCAGTTGACAACATTGCAGTCAACGTGTTAAACTATCGAAAACCTAATTGTAGAAGTTTATTTAATTAATTAACAAATTCAAGAAAAATCTTTAAAAATGTGCACAAGGTCCTCCTCAGTGCCATTGCTGAGCTCGGGTAGCCAAGTGAGGGGTTGGAGTGAGATCAAAGTCATTGTGCCGTTACTTATGAACGTCACATTTGCAACCACAGTGCAAAAGAGGCCTGGTTAGAGGTATCTTTTGTACATTTTAAGATTTATGGAAATATAGTAGTATCAGCAGAGTTGTATTGAGCTTTGATTAGCCCTGGAAAAGATATTTGGCCGGGCACCGCCACAGCGCCGTCCCTAAACACAGTCCCTTCAAATAGACTAGTGGCGAGGCCTGGGAGTCCGGGCCCTGGTAAAATTGTCCGAAAAAACCCTCTAAGTATGGGTTTGACTATAAGAATTTTTAGTTTTTAAGCTTGGCCGTCTGCAAGCCGCTGAGGATTAGTAGATCCACAACTTTATTAGTTTAGATTAAAAATTGGTCATTTTTGCTGATCCTACCAGGTTTTAATAATTAGGCAAAAACATTAGTGATTTTTATACTTGAATAATCAGCATCAATAAGAACTAAAGTATATTTATTTGAATACAATAATAACTTTAAAATGAGGCATTTACAAAACACAGTAAAAATAAGTTAGATAGTATATTGGTTTAAATTTTATTATTGTTCTTACTGTGTTTTTATATAAATTTCTGATACTTTTCTAAGATGGCCATCAGTACAAATTTCTCTAAAAGATATATACCCATTGGAGGATGTTTCCTTTTAAATTTTGAAAATACATTTAAGCTGTATTTATATAGTCAAGGGACATGATTATGCGAATTGAATGGATCCTAATCTATTTAGGTAAATCATCATTTTGGAAAAGGCGAACCACAATTAAAAAAAACATGAGCGGTGACATTACACAAGAGCCTACAAGGATCTGCATTCACCTTAAAATGTGACCAATTCCTTAATGTTCGTAAGTAAGCTAATAGGATATACAGCTTTAAGGTTAGTTCTTATAATGTACTTTGAATAATCTAAATGTTCGGATAACCAGATTCTGGATAATCATGTCCCTAGTGTACTTTTTTATGCAAATCATCAAATAACTGAATTTTCCCATTTTTTAGCCCACTACATAAACTTATAGTAGCCTGGATCCCTTAGTTACTAAAAAGTATTGCATGTCCCCCAAATTCCATGGCACATATATTAGTTTTTTGGTTATGGTTGTATATAACAAAATCTATATGTTTCCGCAGCAGAAATTTCCTTGCCCGACTGGTATACTAACATTTTGTTCAAACATTATAGATATTGTATATGGGTACTTCAATCTCAAGCTATTACTGAAGAGATTTATCTATGTTTCCCACTGACCTGTAGGCATAGGGGCCGACCTGCTGGAACTTCAGCTTTGAATCTTTCCCACTCATGTACTCCTCTTTGTTGGTCACGTTGAACAAATACACTTTGAGAACCAATTTGATAGGGGGCTTGCGCCACATTTCAAATGTATCAGTGCCTTCACTGAACCTGGTTTTCTGAAACAAAGAATATTCTTCAATAAGTTTTATTTATATAATTAAGTTATGGTATAGATGAGATGAGAATATCATAAAAAGGTTGTCATTCCAATTTGGCAGCCAATGATGGATATTTAAAAATGTTATTGATACTATTTGCAATATTATTAACTAAAAATGAGTATATGAAAAGAAAAGTTTTCAAGCCAGAGAAAAAAGCCCAAATTTTTATCCTTTGTTTAGAAATTTTGTATGGAGCTTTTTCTGTCTGAGCAATCTGTTGAATTTCCTTCAATTTATATTCTAGAAAGCACTCACTTTTTAACTTTTTGAAAGCAACTATCAAAGTCCATATTTTATTTTGTTTAGTTTATTCTAAACAAAAACTTGAACATCATGGATTTCAGTCTACTATTAATAGGATTTAAATCTTTGGCATTCATTGTGACACAGTATTCATAAAGCACTTGTTATACAAATCCTCTATCTATGATCTACTGGATTGAAAAATAATGTTGTAAATATATCTATTCCTCAAACTTTAACAGTAGAAACTATTAAACTTCCATTTATGAAATCCATACATCCAGATGGGGCAGTTTTGAAAAACTATCAAAAGAAAAATTATTCTCTCAATAGTGAGGACGTGGGCACGAAATTGTATTACAGTCAACATTTTAACTCATACTTCCAAAATAGTACAAATTACTTGATACACGCCCTTAATGAATTTCTTGTAACATCAATGTATGATGTACCTGTGTAACGTAACATATGGATAAGAACTGAAAATAAGCTGATTCTTAATAATCTCTAGTGAAATAATAAACTGTTATACAAGTAACCCAAACTTCTCCTCCAGGAGGGTTTACATCAAGATGGTTTACCTTCCAGTTCAACCTACAATGAGTGCAGCAAAGACTGATGTGTCACTTAAATCTGGGCAACCCTACAAATGTCCAGGAGCAGCACCTCACTAACCACAAATATCAAGATATTGGGGTGGAGGAGTGGGTTGATAGGTCTAATCTACTGTGGAGGATGACTGTTTAGAGTGGGTGGAGCTCTCCTAGTGTTAAAGGTTGTCGTTAGTGTGAAAATGAGGGTATGCTGTTCCCAGCCCACTTTTATCGGAGAGGCTGTAACAGAGGTGACATTCCCTTCTTCCAAGACATAACTGAGATATAGCCTGCTTATCGTTCCTCGTGGAATCTTGACAGGAGGCAGTGGTCGGCACCCAACTTAACGTATCTTGAATATCCTGTTACTTTGGGAATTAGAACAACGTTCCTTTTCGAAATAGTGCAATTAGAGGTTTCTCAGCTTCTTGTCCTAAGCAAGCAAAATAAGATAAATAAAAAGAAAAAAAACCTAATCTTCAAAACCTGAAAGTATTACCCACTCAATTTCTAAAGATTAATTACTCTTGGTCATGAACTAAATGTGCTGAATGAATTTAGTAAATAAAACAATGGCTCAGATCCAGCAGATCGAGGTGCAGACAATATACTTCCACACTTTAATTTGTTGTCTCTGGCTGCATAAACTTCAATAGCCCTATCAATCTTGCTTTATAAAATTAGTCAGTGACATGAATAAATTATGTTCCTGTATTAAATATTCCCCTATACACTTTAGTTATACATTACACTGAACTCATCATGATTCCAATTAATATTTAATTTGTAACTTTTAAAAGAATAATGTGGGTCCACTATTTTTAACCGATAAAAAAGCTAATAACAAAGCTATTTGATTCGAGCTCAATATTTTGCCTTGGAATAAAAATTACAAGAACTAAGGAAGCCACTTTTTTGACAGGACACAGTTCAGACTTCTGAAAATACTCGTACTTAAATGATCCTTTAAATCAAAGAAAGTTAAATGACAAAATTGTGTTATACTGCACAATTTCTGATATTGGTTTTCCCATTAAAATACCACAATATATAAATGAGCAGAGATTATAACCTAAATATTTTGGGAAGTAAATGGACAATTATAAAGTTAATTAAGTATTTTTGTAAAATCTTAAGATTATTTAAACTAATCAAAGTCTACCATTTTTATCTCTCATACAAACTGGAGTTTGTTGAAATGTTTTTAGAATCATTGAACATTATTTGATGAAATTATTGTGCTGTGCTGGTTTTAAAATATAAATCACACTGGCAAGACTATTACAATAATCAAATCTCAATGCAAATATTTCCTCTAAAGCAAAATTAGAACAATTAAATGGGAGTAGAACAAATATTTAAGGAGAAAGCAGCAGATTAGTATTCTTATTTATTAACATATCCATTTACTATTAAAATTACCACCAACTTTTTCTGTAAGGAAACACATTGGTTTTTTACTATTATTCAAATTATATACGAACTAGATCTAGTAAAATGCTATTTTCTCTCTTGTTATCAAATAAACTGAAAATAACTTTTTCACTATTTGCTTCACTTCAAATATAAGATTGTATCACAAGATGGTATTTCTTGAAAGGAACGAGGTCAATTTTCATTTCAGATTCATAATTGATGTTGAAAAATCTTTAATTACTAGACAAATTATTCTTAGCCACTTTTTGTAATAAAAAGAAAAATAATTTATGTGTCAGGTACCCATCCCAGTACTCTCATGCAAATTTGGAATTGCAAACATACATTAGATCCACAAATCTCATGCTTAAACAGCACTTCAGAATCACACCTTGGAATGAAAGGGATATGGAAGATTTGTAGTGGCTTAACATTAAGTAATACTTAACATTGAAATAAGTTCATGTATAAGAATATCATTAAAAACAATATACAATATATATATACTGTGTATATATATATATATATACTAAATTTACGTGTTAAAATATGAAACTTAATGTTTTTGTATGATATGTGTACATTGTTAAGTAATGAAAACAATAAACAAAATATTCAAATATAAATCCAGTCTGGAAAATGTGAAATGATAGAGTATGACTTACCATTGTGAATATGATGCTGTAGGGGTCAATGACAATCAGAAGAGAACCGAATGTGAGAGCAAACAATCCTAGTACCATGGTCAGGAACACCCCTGAAACATCAGATGAGGATAGTTAAAAAACAAAAATACGACAGGGTAGCAAAATACTAGTCACAATAAATTATATTTTAGATATAAAAAATAAGCTAACTCTCTTTGTACTAAGTAATAATCATATAACTTAGAATTAACTAAAAATTTGTTGGCTTAATTTTATAATTTAAAGGCTGGAAATTACAGGGGAGTTCTGTAAACAACCACATGCTGACCACTGGCTAGCTATATATGAGCCATTAAGACTATCAGATCTGGACCTACAAGGTTTGACACCCATGACAGACTGCTTGTAGTTGCCTGTGATAGCCTCTAAACTGTCATTTGCCCTGTCACTGAGATATTTATAAAAGCCCTTTCTAAGCAAAAGTCCCATTGGTTTGTATCTACATGCTCAGGTACATGGCGCTCTTAATTTTTTTTTTTTTTTATCTAGACACAGTCTATTTAAGTAAGTATGAAACAATCACATACAAGTTGATGTTCCCTCAATAAAAAGCTAATAACTGGATGTATTGCATAAAACTCTACATCAGATCATCATGAATTTATTAAAGAACCAAATTCAAATAAAGAAATATATTTATTTTAAATGGTACAGTCAATTTTGGAGTTTTATTTTAAATTCATAGTTCTTTTAGATAACTTCCTTAAATACAGAAAAAGTAAATTTTTGTATATCATTCCATATAATATAGGTTTTAAAGTAGAACATTTAGGAAATTTTTTAATCAGGTTCAAATAAAAGTGGAAAAGAGGTGTGAAATTTTTACAGATGTACATGACTTAAATAGCTTCAAGGAGTGACATTGTTTTTTTTATAAGGAATTCAATTTTGTAATATATATATATATATATATATATATATATATATATATATATATATATATATGTATAAACACGTATATATCTAAATTATATTTAATCAGAACTTTAATTTTCTTAACTAATGTAATAACCCATGTACGTACTGTAAAATTTTGGTTTTCAGCTATTTTTAATAAAATTGAGCCCTATTACAAAATTGCCTAAATGTCCTACTGTGAAGTTAAAAAAATGTTCACATTTTTCTGCATTTACTGAAGTTGTCTTAAAGAGCTATGAATTTAACATAAAAACTATTTCCAAAAATATCATACCACCTTGAGAACAAAACAAATTTTAATGTTTTAACCCTTAAGTACTAGTGTGGTTATTTGTGACACCAGTACTGCCGCAGGGTCTACCACGCCCCCTTTTGGTAAGTTTATAATAAAGTATCAAAATACTTCGTTAAATATTAACATGGTTTTTTTCATTGTGTAGTTTGTATTAATAATTGTATCACTGTTTGAAGTATTTTTACCAGATGCTTTAAATATTTTGACTTGGATTCTTTCCAATCCTTAAAAGTTTGTGTAAAGTAACAGTTGTAAGTTGTTGTGTGTATAAATTGATTTAGAAAATGAGGATACAAGTTTTTTACTTAAAAATTTTTTTTAAAATACATTTTATTTTGGTTTATAATGGTACATTTATTATTTTACTTACTCAAAATTATCTAACTTTTGGAAACTTAAAATCCATTTTTGTTGTTTACAAAAACATAACACGCACTTATTTTTTTATTCATTTGTTTAATTTATCAAATTAACTGATTATAATTAAAAACAAAATATAAAAATTACGCAGAATTACTGTGGAAAATTAATGAATTACTCATGCAGAAAATGTATACAATTAGTCCTTATTCCGATTCAGCTTCAAGTTTCAAGCATTTTTCAAAAGCAGTTTTCATCTACTTTATCCATTGGTTTACTACATTTTGCATAGGAAGCACTTGTTTTTATGTCCTTGTTCCTTGGACACACAATGCATTGACTTTTCTTCTTTTCACATTTGCTCTGTTGGTGTTTCTTTCCTCCAATGGAAATAAAATACATACAAAATTTGTATCCAGCTTCTTTGCAGAATGCTGGATATATTTCAGAATGTTAGCCATGGCAGGTGCCTTACAGATTATGGTTTCACCATTAAAAGTCCAATCTCCTTCCTCATTGTCATCTGTAGTAAAATTAGTTTTGTGGACAGAAGCACTAATATGGTCCTCTTCATCATCATTTATTATGGCTCAATAAGAGAGTTATCAAGTCATTTCATATCTTGAGATATTGCCTAGTTCTGGCCTAATTTCTTCTCTTCTGAATCCGTTATACAAACTGTAAACTCTACAGAAAATAGCAAATAAAACACTAAACTCACTTTACAATGAAAATGAATTATATGGAGAAGTTCCAAAAGTAACAAAACACATATACTGGCACAGAGGTTTGATGGCACCCCCGGGCATTTCGAACCCTCTTTCCATTGCAACAAAGAGAAGTGACTTGATGAAACCTCTTTAATAGATAATGCATGAGTTAACTTGGAACTACTGAGAACAGCATTGCGGCTAACATCTTCCGGTTGTTGTCTCTAGATTTACCTAGGTGCGGTCTGAAAACACCCCATGCCAGTACTTAGGGGTTAATAACGTTGGAAAATGATAAGTAGTAAATGGTTATGAGTTCTCCTAAATATTTTTTGCTACATTTGCTAATAAAAATTAAGAAGAAAGTCTATCGGAGGAACCTAACAGAGTTTGGAGTATGGAGAAAAGATACTGTTCTGACAGAACATTTGAACCAGTCTCAGAATGTTTAGAGATTTAACTTATAACAAATGTAACACTGCTCACTAACACAAGACATAATACATTACTTTTCTACTATCCCCGACTCATAATTTTCTAAGAATTAGCCTTCTTTCCTTTAGAGATTGGTTGAATATATTTAAGGTGTCTAACAGCATTTCATTTGTAAAGTCTTCACAAGATAAATATGATGATACAAACAAAACTAGGTTTGGACAACCAACTCTAAAATGAAATGAAAGAATGTCTGTATTAGATATGAAATAAGAACGGTCCTCCTCTAACATCAACTGGAAATATTGCAACAATTTAAATTAGTTGAAAGCAAAATACTACTGAGGCATTAACATAATTTTTATACACTGTTTATCAAACAATAGACAGATTAAAAATAAACCTAAACAGCAGGAGCCAACCAAAGGGTGTTCTAAAATGTTTTGTTATACTTCTGGAATAGGGGTGGACTCAAAATTAAAAAGCATTATTTAAGAAAATCCCAAATTGTATTACATTAGTTTAAAGGTTTTACCACATTGAATCAATATTTTGCATTAACCAGATATACACCACTTGCTTCCATTTAACGATTTTTTACAGCTAACAAGCTGTTCTGCCTATTTGGAGGAAAAAAAGTTACAAATGGTAAAATTTACCTTTTTATCCCCTATATAATATAGTACAGTTTACTTTAAGAGGTATGTGATTTAAAAATTATTAAATTAGTTCAAGACCGTTCATACTCGTATATATTACATGAACTTTGAACATAAGACCAAGATCTCTTTGAGACCAGCCAGAATTTTATTTGATTTACTTTTGAAATCTTTCCGTTTTCGTGCAATCATGATATTTATCATACCCAGTTATAGATTCACGTCTGCTGCCTTCCACTTTAAATGTTTATATTTCAAGTACATATAGGTTTTTCCTAGCAATGAACGGTATTAGAAGTAAAATACAACAAAAAAATTATAAAACAGATTTGTGGCAGAACAACTGACATATTTCTGAGTAAAAGATTTGAACAATTTACGGCCACGGGTTTTTACATAAAAAGCTCCCTTGGCATCTTTTTAAAGTGGTATTTAAATAAGTTTAAAATGCGTAACCTTACATTTTGGAGATATTTCATTACCAAGACATTTCTCAGCCTCATTGTATATAGTGTGAGGACGGCTGTCGATATAACGTGGACCATTATTAGGCAATAAACAGGGAGTGTCCGGCCACTCTTCACTAGGGACAAGTTCGCACTCGGCCGTCCCTCTTTCTCTGTAGGATGTCAGAGACCTACGCTGCTAGTTTATAAAATTAATCCACTTGTTTCTTTAAAGGCATTTTATTTTTTAGCCTTAAACAGTTCTCGGATCTGGAAGATGCCGCATTCGAAACATACTTCATCAAAAGAAGTAATCGAGATTGCTGGAAGGATATGTTGATATAGGTCAGGAAACCTACAAAAGAAATAAGTGCGTTCGCTTTTGCGGGCCGTCAAGGTCACGCGATGTAGATAGTTCGTGCTGGTGGTAATACGAGCTTGGTTACAACATGGGACACCGAGCCACCGTCGTGGAAGTGATCCAACTAAAACGATCATGACAGTTTCTTCCACTTCCTGGCTATATGTATCGGTTATTCTTAGAAACATGTATCCACAAGGTTAAGGTGGTGCAATTGCTGTTTTTGTTGGATTTTGTTTACATTTTTAAATTACGGAGTAACTTTTTTTTAAATATTCCTTGAAGATAGAAAGCGTTTTTGATTACTCCAGTGGGAATTTTCGGCATAAATTACGAAACATAATAAACATGACAATTTTTGAATTTACTAATACCCATAATTACTTAAAAATTGAAGTTTTAAAAGTAGTAAATTCTGCCAATTATGTAGCCAAACCAAAGGAAAACGGATAAAGTTCAGGATATGAATTTATTTTGCTACAGTATAAAATTAAATTTTTATACTTATATACGAACATGTTATTCCCTTTAGTCAAAAGTCACATACATACTGTAAAACATCATATTTTTCTCTTGCATAATTTTCTTATAGGATTCTTATTCTTGGGCAAGATTTTTAGATGATCCTAATTACAACTTTAATAGCTAAACGCTTTAAAAACTTAAGATATAATTAAGATATATTTTATCCGGTCTTCAGGTAAGATGTCTTGAAGGGTTGTGATTATATGACAAGGTGGTAATGCCACACCACGTGTAAAGTAACAGATTCCGCTTAGGTTCGATGTAAAATGTTAAGTCTATAGTTCATTTTATTATTGACAGATAAAACGGCTGACAATCATACAGCAAAGAAATGTATGTATCCCCAGCAAACAAAAGAGAAATCGTATCAAGGTTTCAACGACGCGTAGCAAAAATCTATGGTTGGACATACACCATAAAACTCTTGAAATGTAAAAATTAAGTTTCTTGCAAAATTTAAGCCTACAAATAAAATATTTCTCGAGATATTTTCGTAAATGATGTATTCACAATTTTGGTAACTAAAGTGCGTTTTATATCGTTGTTTTAATAATAAAAATGTACACATCAAGTCATCATAAAATATGTTGGATGTGTTGGGATAATTAGGCTACGAATGTTAGTATATTTTTCTTTTACTCTATGAATAAAAACCACATGTTAAGGTCTCTTATGAGTATACTGAGTTTGCTTTCAAATTTATTTATTCTGCTATTTTTTCGTTGCGTTGATGATTACCCATAAGACCAATGTAGAAATATTCGCTACTGCTCAGCCAAATTCCATTGAATGGCATGCACCATATTCGACCTTAGTGTTCCTCATATAGAAATGAAGCTTCATGCATAATTTGAAGTTTATATGTCAGTTCGTTTTCGAGATATCGTGCAGACAAACAAAAATTAAATTTTTTGCAGCCCTACTAGTGATAAGGCTTCGCTAAAGCTCAGCCAATTATTAAGAATTTAAAATGATGTCCAGGTGGACAGTGCTTATGCAAAAATACCGATCATCAGATTCTCTCAGAGCACTAAAACTAAAATGGGGCACTCTATGATGGAAAGTCCACACAATTTCACTTGACGGTCCTGCGGCAAGCGCCTCGCCGCGTGGTCAGTCCCACACTGTTTGGCCACAGTCAGGCCTCACTAGTGCCGGATTCCTCTCCTAGGCCAGTGTGGATGTTCGGTCAAGGACGTCTTCTGCGGAAATAGTTGTGGAAAAAACCTCCAGCTTTATTTTGATTTGTTTACCCAGTCGCGGCCTTATCAGGTCTAGATCTGACTAGAAGGCAACAGCACGGCCGTCCTCAATTAATGATCGTCCAGTGTTGGCCGACGAAATAAGCGATAACCCATTCACGACACACGAGCTCGTAAATAGGGTTCACTAATCTAGAGCGAACAACCGCTGTATTATCCCTCGTGTCAGACAGTCGACCATTACAGGCCCTGTTATCTCAAATCCAACTTATGTTTTACTTACAGGTACCAGCTATTGAAATACTGTAATAAAAAAAAATGTTGAACTATCTTTGGACACTTGCCGGATAACAAACCTAACACGCCTGTAGTGCGACCAATGAGCTTGTACTAATCACGTTTATTTTGAAAGCTGGATTACGTTTAGGTTACGATTTATTATAAATATATTATAATTTATTACCACAAGCGAACGCATATATTCTATAAAAGAGCCAAATTATGAAAAGAAAAGGATGTTGAACATTACTTTGCTTAATAACTATAACCCTTGCTTATAGTTAATCAGCGAACCTTGCTGATACCCCCTTGCTTATCGAACCTTTGCTTATTACTTTTATGACAATTTCCCGCAGGGCAGTTCGAATGGAAGGCAGCGAATCTGCCCCAGCAGCCTCAGTATATTTAATTGTATTATATTATGGAATTGCGACAAAATATGATCATCAGTAACAAATATTGAATTGTTATAATGTGAAATGCAAAAATGGTGGTATCATACATATACTTTTTATATTTATGTTGGTGGAGGGGGACACCGAAGCTACGTTTGCCCTGAGCGCCACCCTGCAATTTACATCGGTATCATTGAGATGTTATGTTCGTACTGCTCGTACTGCTTGTGTCGTCTTGGTGGTTGAAAGACGGAAGCTCTGCCAGCATGGATGGCCGAATCACCGTGCCAGGTTACTCTACAGTTCCTCTGCTTACTAGGGAAGTTTCGAGGAAGTGGCAGGTCAGTTAAGTACAGTTTCAATGCTACATACGTACGCCAAATAATATAATGTGTGCGTCAGACATTGAAATGCGCAAGTCATGCCGAACCGGCAGTTGTCTCCCACCCTTCTTCCTCTTGGCATCGCTCTCGATGGCCCAGATTTCACGAAAGCACTTTCAATATTTACGTTATTTTTATAAAATCCAAATAACATAATATAAGATACTATTGCGTGGAAACTGAACGGCTTAGGCTTAGGTTTCTGGTTCTACATGTGTGGGCACGAGTAGGTTATATTAAAAAACATTAGTGCAATTATTTACTAATTAGAAAAGCGTTAACAATATCAAACATTGAAATTACCGATTAAATTAACTTAAAACTAAAAAAAAAACTTAATATATAGTCTGAAAAGAAATCATAAATCGAGCGAATGTTTGAATGCATTTGTCCAGATGGAACAACTGTGTCTTTGGTTACAATGGTTATTTTATTTCAATAAAAAATAACACAATTTGGTTCAGAAATCATGAATTGTAGAAGTATGCCACTAGTATATGTTATAGAATGAAATATCTTTATTTTTCTGAGGTGTAGTTTTTTGATCTCACACAGTTTTATTACGTTTGTGAATCAGTTTATTTGTCCCAAGTTTAACGCATCCGTGAACAAACCAAAGTAACTAATTCACAAATACATGGTAGTGTTATTACTCCTAATATACCTGTTGGGTAAGGACTTTCCCAAGAAACAAAATCAATTCTAATAAACGAATACATCTGGAACTCAAGGGTTCTACAATTAATAACCTTATCACTTTACGAAGGAATTACGAGTGAACAAAAGGTAGGCTTGGTGTTAATGTATTTATGGAACCCACGAGCGAATAATGGTCATTAAACAGATTGAGCCCATTTCCTCCAAGCCATTAAAACTGAATTACTATGGAGTTGCTGTTTAATTTTCAATATAATCGTAATTTCCAGAACTTCAACATTGTTTCAAATTGAAGTTTGTATATGAATAAGTAAATATGAATATAAAAAAAATCAATTGAAATTTTAATTTTTTAGAGTTGATGTCATTCGTGTTAAACTACTTCCATAAGTTTCTCTTGCAATAGACTACTCAGACTTTATGGGTAGCCATTTATACACTTAATACAGTAGCATAAAATTAATATAACGATAATAAATAATAATTCTGGTTTAGTATACTGTAATCATTAATTTTTCTATCTCCGAGTTCATCTTGCCTGGACGAGGCAGAATTGGTATATGTCTAAGACATCATTTTCTATTGTAATAGTTGTTTGTTGATTCATACAGGGAGCTTTATAGATTATACGCTGTGTGAGATTATGCAATTAGAAGTGCTTTGAAATGTTATTTTACAGATATATCATGGACCTCACTTGAAAAGTAAAAATAGATCCGTGGAGTTGAACACATACTACGCAAGATGACGATTTGTCGTCCTGTTGATGTCAGAGGTGTAGTTGAAACGCTCAAAGAATTTTCTAGTAGATAAAAGCGGTATTATTTCCTTATACTGTTTCCGACGATGATAAAAGGTAGTTGACATCTGAAACTCCTCTTTCATCAGATAAGTGTTGTCTAATGAGTGGCTAAACCCGACAAGTCGTTAGGTGATGACATCTATATCGAGTTACGAGGAGGATATCGTAGGAAACAACATCAGATCCGGTACTTGACTAATTCGGCTCGCACTGTATTTGCTGACAGACGCTTTTGCAGTAATCTCTCATGTCGTTCATGACTTATTTTCCGAGATGAGGGTCCTCGGTAAATAAAGATGAGGTCGCGGACCTCGTCGCTGCGGTCGGGTGGAAATAGGCGGAGTTCGCCCAGTGGAATAAACCCAGAACAGGATCCATCTGCTGGAGCCGCGAAATCTCTGGGGAATCCCGGACTCGACTCTTCAGATGATGAGGCACGACCTCTGGGCGAGTTCTTCCATGAAGTGGATTACTACAGTGTGCGTCAGCGAACGGTTCCTGTTATTACCCCTCGAGATAGGTATTAAAACTCGGTAATAACTGTCCTCAAAGCACAATCTGTTTAGCCTCGCTCCTTTACGATGGATTCACTCGAAGAATGCGGATGGAATATCATGATCGAATGTAATGGTAATTTAGCCAACATGTTTAAAAGTATAGTATACGTAATTTAGCCAAAATAGGTAACTAAATTAATAGTTTTATAACAAAGATGTTAGAACAATTTTTGTATGAAATCCGTTAGGTTTTAGATTAATTTGTAATGGGGCTGCTTCTCAAAACGCTGAGGTATCTAACTGTAAACAAAAATGAACTAATGTCACAGGAAATGAACAACGTAGCTTAACCTGTGTCCATATTATAGTGTTTAACACTATCAGTCCCACGTGAAGATGGATAGTAGGGGTAATGGACACTGGTTGTAACATAGACGCCTGGGGCTGAAAACGTTACATAGCAATAATTGACTAGCTATAGAACCGTATGTTTAGTTACAGACTTTAGCTATAAGCTCAAACTGTATAATTTCGTAAGAAATCATGTAAATTTAGTAAATAACAAGAAAAAACACGCTTGTATACTTGAAGTTTGTCGCTGAATTTGATTTAAGTTGACAATCGACTAAGGTACTGGTCAGGGGTCATTGGGCTTACCTGCAAGTCGTCCCCGAAGGCAATTTCCTGACTTATAATCTCCCCGCCTAGCTAGTAATCTTTTGCCGGATGACGTCACTAGCGCTAAACGCTGAATGCTATACGGATGCAACAAAAAAGTCAAAGAAACCATCTTCTCAGCAGATTGGCTTACAAATTGCTTTCGGAATACAGTTGTTAAACTTTGCGAGCGAGGGGCAACAATTACCGCAAATAAATAAGTCCACGTTTGCAGCGAGCATGGAGAATAATACCTAAGGCAGTGTTTTGTGTTTTTCCTAACGATAGCGTCTTCGAGATTTAAATAGGAAAAAAGTAGGACTCAATACTGAAAAAATAGAACCTAAGCAATTTTTACTAATATCGCTTTTTATGTATTATAGTTTATGTACAATTACGTTACTTAGTAATTAAATGTATTTTATTTTATAACACCCTTTGAATTTGTGATAAACATCTAGTTATTATTACGGTCTCCTAAAATATAAAATAAATCTCTAAGCAAACTAGGGCAGTAGTCGCACTGAAATACGCGTATTTGCACACGACTGATTGAAAAACAATTAATTAACAAGATGCAGTTTTGAAAACGTATTCAAGAAATTATCCATGAAAACGGTATATTAAAATGCCGTAACCTAAAAAATGTTGTATTTCAAGTAATCAGTTGTTTACTTATTTGTCTCGCTCAGGTCACGTTGCCTATCGGAAATCCGTGAGTGTGCCTCTGAGTATGCGTGTGGGCATTACGCAAACAGCTCGCGCCGTGGCCTAGCAGTGTTTAAAATTCACAGTTCACACTACTATCTGGCATACTACAACACACGGCATGTTTTCATCTCTAACACATCTGAATTAAGATCTTCCGTGTCAAAGTACTACATTATATTTGCAATAGTTTAATGAGTGTAGTTCACTGAATCGAAAGTTTAAACATGTAATTAATTAAGGTAAGGCTTAGACAACTGAACGTGTATTTGATATAGTTTTGTAAAATTATATAAATACAGGCATGTAACTATTTAAGCGCGTAATAATATTTAATAAGTAAAACGCTTATTTTATGTACAAAAGAAGCCAATAGAATACTAATAATTCGCCACTATATGAGATTTGTATTAAATGATAATAATACCAAAAAAAGAAAAAATCGAATGGGGATTAAACGCCCAATGTGTGCAGAATTAAACATACGTACTACAAGGTTTGTGGCTGTCCACGGTAAAATATACCATTAATGTAGAAAGTACGTATAAAATACTTTTAACATACCAATAGTTTACCTCCAATATTATTTATGATCAACGAATGAGAATTATTTCCTATTTATAAAACCCTTTGAGAGACCATGGCTTGCGATGATAATAAGGCAAAACTAGCCCATTGTTAAGAAACAATTTTCTCCAAAATCGCAGATGACACTTATTTGATTTGATTGCTTTTCTGATCCTACATTAACGATTGTTTACTTGGAAATAGTGCAGAGTTTATTTTATAACCCGTATTTTCTTTACATCAAAGCTCAATGACAATGAATGGTCGATATGTCTTGAATAGTAATGGCTTCTTCAGGACAGGTACTTCGGGTGTAATGAAAATCACATAGGAAGTGAGGGTGAGGTAATAATTAGGTAAGTTTGAAATATAGAGTGTTGGAGTTGGAAGGTATGGAGGAGGGGGAGGGCGAGGTCACTTCCGATCTAGTAAGGTCAGAAACCCGTCTGCCTCCTGGGCAAGGTCTCTGGTGACCCTCGCCATTCATACAGCAGGTTCGGGCACCTGCTTTAGGGTACCTTGGAGATATTGGACCAGGGCCTACTAAAGCTATTTATAAAACTACTTTCAAGCGCACGGAACAAAGAAGTAAAATGGTGCGGAATCGTGCTTTATTTTACAAGGATCAGACAATATTTGCCCAAGTGCGGATTGAAGATGTGGCACACCACAGCTGATAGTGACAAATCAAGAGTTGTATCATTTGAGTTGCTCTTGTAAGAATTATATGATCATGCAATCGATGCCAACCAAATTTCAATTAAACTTGGGTAAAGCCAGCTCGAAACTTTATCTTGTGTGGTTATGACTTTTTGCTGTATTTTACATTGCTTTTACACGTTCCATGCGGCAAAAGTGTATTAAATACCTTAATGTGGTTATTTATTCCAATATCATTAAACATATTAAAACAGAATTCAAACAGTTTCATATTACCGCCAACTGTAAAACATACTTATTTTGCTCTCATTAATACAATAACAAATTATTATTTATAGAATAGAAACTAATTTAAATTGGGATTTTAATTAAAATAGGTTTGCCCCCCTTTCTAATACCGGCTTTTATCTTAATTGTTTTCATGAACAAAATAAGTAAAAATGAATGTTTTTTTATAGTCACGTGTCTAGCTCATAACATAGCTGTAGCTGACGGTGCTGCAGCAATCAATATCTGACGTCAGTGGAAACTATTAACACAAATCCAGGGCTCATTTTTATACCACGTATTACCTCTACTTAACTCGTAAAATTCAAAATTATGGATGAGCTTATTCTTAATATGAATTCATCTTTTCGCACCCTTTTGCACAATTAATCTGAATGGAGGATTAAACGGCAAAATCGAGTCCAGTACAGATATAGATGCAATATATACGATACAAAGTGCCCAGTAACAGAGCAAACCTTGTCCAATACTGTAAGGAAAACAGGAAATTTAGTTCTCATAGTTTCTTCCATAAATGGAGGTATTTCAAAAAGGCTAAAGATTAAATTGTTTCTAAGGTGAAGCAGTATCCAATGATAAAAACGCACATTTACATGTGTGGGTTTTGAGGTTATCTCCATATTAGAAAATGCGGGCACAGTTGTGAGACTCCTGCCTTTGAACACCTTGAAGGTAAAGGTAATATTTTTCTATTTCTAACAGATCCCATACCAATGATGGCGAGAAGACTATTGGTAACCTTTACAGATCATGTTTTGGTCGATGATCTGTTATATACCCGTTTTAAAGCGATATACATCCCACAACTAATTAACCATCTTCATTAATTTACCAAACATTAATGTGAACACCTAAACTGGGCAGAGTTTACTAGAAGTTTGAATGCAATGCCAGTGAATATCTTTATACAATAAAATGTTTCTTTCTTAACAACAAAATACTTAATTATTCACATATTACATTTCACATCAATGAGTACTCTATGAGTGTGGCTAGTTGGACAAAACTGAAAACAGAAAGATTATTATATTACACACCATTTACAAAAATCACATAATTTGCAAGGGATGCCAGTTTTTGCTGTAATGGAAATTCTTGAATTACACTACATTATTCATTAATTCAAACATTTGAATGACATTCACCAGCAAAAGTTTTATTTTTGTAATGTCGTTGAAACGTCAGTAACACAGTTTAGTAGGGTAACTGTCGTCCATGTTACCACTAAGGCCTACTTAGTGTACCAGTAACATGGACTTATATACATTTGGCGATACATTTGTAGATGAGATAGTATAGAAGCGGTCGCCCATGTTGGCACTAATCCATTTTCCACTAGCATTTTTTTGCTATAAATTTAGCGAACGCCTGCGGGACAGGTAATAGAATGTCAGTCGCCCATGTTATCACTATGCCTACTGGTTTACCAGTAATATGCCTTTATTATAAACTTAGCGATATGTCAGCAGGACAGGTAGTAGTATGGCAGTGGCCCATGTTATCACTACTAGTTTATCAGTAACACGTCTTTATTATAAATTCACCGTTACATTTGTTCAATAGGTAATATAATGACAGTCGCCCCTAGCGGACCTGACGGCAAGTTGGCTCGTAAAGTCTCGGTCAGCATGAGGGTTGAATGTCCGCGATGTGATGTCTTCTGCCTGTGCTGTCCCAAGTCGACCTCAATAGCAGGGCATTGAGAGCACGTGACCTTTGTACAACAGAAGCCCTATAGAAACTCGTTGGCTAATCTCAATTCCAGCCAATCAACTCTGCTACAAGACACGATCCCAACAACAAAGCCAAACATAGATTACGTGTTTACTGTTTTAATACATTTACCAGACTATTAAATGCTAAATACGAATATATCCGTTATTTTATTGTTTTAATGATTTGAAATACTCCAAGACAATGCTAACGAAACCTTAATGCTGGTTTAATAGTTTATCACAACTTAATATAATTCTTACTACATACTGGACCTTAATGGATTTACTACGCGAATCCTATTAATACATTTAGTGACACAATTTTACTGATTTAGGTGTAGGTCAAGATACATACAAATCACATTTTCACAAGTAAACCCACATTAGTATAGTGGTCGATTGAAAAATTGTAAACTTACTGGTTAGAAAGTGTAATGTAATGATTTTTCAGTCAGAGTGTTAAAATAAGATTTTTTTTTTAAGTTTTTGTTTGGACATTTCCTAAATATAGCTTTCCTGCCTCTTTAAAATTTAAAATATATGTAAAATTCCTTTTTTGGGCTTTTTTAATTTTATTTTCGAAAACTAAAAAAATGTGGCAAATTGGCAAATCTAACGTTTGGTTTGTGCATTTGTTGAGATCGTTTTTTGAATCGTTGTGTTGATTAGTCACAATCGAAAAATATTAGAAAGGAAAAAGATCTTTCCACTGATCTGTTTTTAAATAGATCAGCATATTCCATCTAAAAAGGTTGATTGTTGTGATCCTGATAGCAGAATATATTCAGTTGCATACATACATATGATTCAACCATACAGTTTTCGTAAATCTTCAGTGCCCAGTCAGGCCTTGAGTGTCCACGTCTTAAGTCGTCGGCGGAAGGCCAGTCGAGGGTAAAGGTCAAGTTGTAAAGCATAAATTCTGGCTGACTGCCTCAATTATACATTCCCCAATACATAACTCTTTTGTGAGTTACGGAGATGCGCACGGTCGAGTTGTGTTGTACACAATTTTTACGTCTTTACCATATAAAGATTAAAAACACGAAACAATGAATTGACAACAAGTATTACCAACCCAGTATTATATTTAGCTTACACACTTTAACAGGGATAGCTCAAAATTTAAGTAGAACATAAGTCTAACATAACATTTTAGATATACTCTTCCAAATATAAAACAGCTAATACCTAAACGGGTGAAACATGTTCAAAATAAAACGATACTAATACCTTAGTTTATCTCCGAATAATTCGTCAAAATAAAGAAAATTACAAGTCGCTGTTGTTAATTTTACTTTTCCAATATTTCTGTCTATTAAATGTATAATTGTTTAATGTTTACTGTACAAAATGCATCAGTTCCAGGAATTTGCCAATGGTTAGAGATAAATGTTTTTATAGCGGTTGAACCCGTACAAATTATATCTAAGTCAAGGCATCCATGGATTTGTATCTCATTAAGTTTGGAATAAGATAATAATCTATTTTGAATTGAATAATTGCATTCTAATTAATATCATTATGACAATGTTATGGTAAATTGAAATAACATACTGCAGTTTTGTTCTAAAGCAGGAGTTTCAACAATCATAAAAATATTATTATGTAATAAATTGTTTAACAAAGCGTAAGGCGTGTATTGACAGTCATTCCTCCATTCATTTAAGTTGAACGTGTTTCGAGGACTAACAGGTTGCCAATCTTGAGAACGGCATTAGCATGAAAGCGCCCTTTGTTATGAATTAGCTAATCTACTGTAACAAAACAAAAAACAATTGTGTGAAAATTGAGGAACTTTGACCTAGAAATTAGGTTATTGTTATCCGCCAAAGCTATTATAGATAACAATAACGCGATTGACCCACACACTATCTGCCAGCAAGTTTCTAGATAGTGCGGTTCAAATGTTAACCTACTTTCCGCGTAGCCGACACACAGTACACGAGTATACAAGCTAAACAATATACGCAGAATGCATTTTCTTATACATATATCCGTGATTGTTTTAAATTTAAATTTTTTATTTAGTTGCCAGTTAAGACAGTAAACTGCGACATACATGTAATTTTTCTTTTATCTTACCGCCTAGTTCAACAGAAACATATTACGGTATTTTGCCTGTCTATTGAACATTATCTTCATGAAATGATTCCAGAATTACGTAAAGGATTTACCATATGTTATGTGCAATAAAAAAACTCGTTGTTATTTCAAACAATCATAAGAAGTGAACTTTTAATGAAGAGTTCAAGCTCGAACATCTTTTCGATGTGTATAGAAATAACGAAACATGAAAAACTATTGACAATATAATTTTATTACTGTAGACTACATTTCATCTAGTGGACTAGAATTGAGCTTCTGCCCAAATGTTTATGAAACCGCCTCAAACAAATATTCATAAGTTAGATTTTAAAAATGTCTTTGTACCAATTAAAATCGGCAGATTAAACAGTTGTAAAATGAAAGAACCATTGGATAAGAGTGGTTTTGTTAATGGAGACAAGTAATAAACATTTCTTCTTGAAGTGCTATAAACGTATAGATAAACTTTACGCTCTTTCTTGTTTATTCAGTAAACTACGATTATGACTATGTATTGCAGTTTAATGCATGTACGGATGACTGAGCTCAATCTCAATGGAGAAGCCAATCAGACGGTCGTAAAACCCATTACCCCGTCTGATTGTCGATACATTAAACCATTAAATACATAAAGCAGACTGATTCTGTATGTAAAAACATTGATCTTGTTGGCTAATTGGTGATGGTGTAAAAAACGAAGGTGAGGAATGTAGAAGCAGAGGTAACATATACCCGGTAGCTAACTCTTCCTGTATCTTGTTGTTGTGGCTTTCAACACCAAAACCGTTTTAACCAGCAAATGTATTTACCCGACAAGGGCCTATAACATAACGCATATTTCCTCTGAAGCATATATTATTCAGGACAATACAGCTTAATTGCTCTTAATATTTCTTGCCCTACCGACATTGTTTCGAACTATAAAAACACTAACTCTTTTCAATAAGTACTATGTGTAAGAAAAAGCGACAAAACTAATCGAAAACGTATCACAAACGTATTTTTACATCAACTATACTAAGCATTTTTAATGAATCATCAACAACGTAAATAATACAATCATATTATTAGTTTTTACTTGTCGCGAGTTCATATTCTTCAAAACCCTCAGTGTTGGTCAATTGTTTTCAGTTCACTGAAAGAGAAAACTTCTTGTACTAAATATGTTCTCGCATAACGTGCTGGGTTGAAGTAAAGCAACCCTCTCCACATGAACTTTTAAATAATAAAAATAAAATCAGACGTTTTATGGGATGCCACTTGGACTCATTAAAGTTCGGTTTAACATTTCATTCATCCCTTTTCCTCCCAAAGTAAAATTTCGAATAGTAACATCACCACTTGAAAAAAAAAAAAAACAGAAATAGCAAAATTTGTTACTGTTTCAGCGAACATATATACTGATGAAGTGAATATATTTCATCCCAACCATAATGTTGCAGTGATGCAAATAAATCCTAAAACTATCGGAACGTTTTGATAAACAATTTTAAGTTTGTTTTAAAAGTACTTGTTGATTTTTCTTTAATATTTCTGAATATATTAGGCTGGGCAATTAAAACCTTTAAAACGAAACCCCCAGTCATTTGACTCATCACAAAAATGAGCTTTTAAGTTTATTCCAAAGCCATTTACAAGAACTTTTTACCTTGCCCAATTACAAAAGTTTGATTGATTTTGCTTTCACTAATAAAAAGTTTAGAAAAGGAAGAGTTGCTGTATAAAATTTTTAGTCTGTATACTTATAAAACGAGGGGTGATTCCACAAAGTATCAAATATTCACGTTCCAAAAATTGTCGACTTCGCTAAACACCGTACGAACTGAATTTAAATAGTTTTTTAGAGTCAACTAAAAATGTATTATAACTACCAACTATGGGCACCTGAGGTATTCTCTACGTTGATTGACAAGGGATATTTTAGATTTTAAAAATTAAGTTGAACATGATTGTAAGAAAACCTAAAATTTGAGCCTAGGGACGAAGGATACTCTCAACAAGATAGCATCGCCCATAAGAAAAATTGTACGAGTTGAATCTACATAAAATAATATTATGTAAGGTAATACAAAACCGGAAGAACTTGTTTTGGATGTTCCCGACGAGCCTATATAGTTGTAGGACTGGGTGTCCGGTGACCGAAGGCGAAGGCCAAAGGTATATCGCTACAAGGCTGGCCTCCCCGAGCTTGATCCTACGAGCTTGATCCGAGCTCGCCTCCAAGGTATCCGATGTAAGACACCTTCTTATTGCAAGTCATAATTGCAATGTTATATAAAGCGTTTTCAGTATTTTTATTTCACAGACAATGATTATATATGCAGTAATAAATATATAATTGTAACTTACACAACTACACAAGTATTGTAAACTAATATAATCAGTTATGTAACTTTTGTTTTACAATGACGACCTGACGTGGTATCGTGATCTCGGTATACATGTTTACATTATGTGTTAGGCTGAATCCTCGATTTAATTATAATTGTGTTCAGTAACTCAATATAACGGTTTGATTTCCTAAAATGTGAATTAGCTAAACTGTGTCAAATACATCTCCCATGAAATTAAATAAAACACATGTACTTCAGAACTGCTTAAAAAAAGATTTCTCGTAAATTAAACACTGTTTTATACCTAACAATTAATACCATTGCAGTGAAATCTCTAATTTTATTTCATTCAATTATGGAAATTACAACAAACATCTGTACAAGGACATCTGTAGATTAGCAAATGTAATGTTAAACAAAAAAATGTTTTATTTGAGGTTGCGTATGTAAGGTTTACAAGTTCTCTTTGTCACTTTATAGCATTTGATATGAAACATTTTACATCTTTGTAATATGCTTTACAAATACAAATAATTCACGATATATTTATAATTTTTTACGATGTTACCCACATTTGATAAACGACCACAACAACCATAAACCATCACCCTGCAAGTTCTTATCTCAATTCAGATACAAAGCAATTGTACCTCAGTACTCTAGATGTAGCCGGGAGGGGTTAGTATATATCAGACGGTGTGTGTGTGTGTTAAGTAATATGATTGTGCTCAAATATATTGGATATTTAGTTTCGTGTAATACAACAGGAGTTATCATCTTCATTAAAAAGTTAACGAAGATTAAAAATGCCGCGACGAGAAAACAAAACCTTTGATGAATACGCCTTTTGAAGAATTAAAGAATTGACTCTTCGAATTGATGCGCATGGCTAGACTTTTCCTCTTGTCACACTCGTAGTTCTTAAGAAGTCATACCCAATTATAAAGAGATTCTAAACGTGGACGTACGTTTCCTGGTACCGTTTAATTGAAGTGACGACGTAGTATACGTTCCAAAGACGCGTTTGCTATTCATTCCTGGCGCTGACTATATATTTATTTAAGCCTGGTTGGCTATGGAAGCAATATTTCCAAGGTCCAAACGCTAAGCAGCTATTCCTACGACAGGCATGAGCATGAGTGGACGTGCCCGCCCTCCCAATTCGCGCTCGCCGCCCCGAGCCCGTTCGCCCGAACGGGAAAACGACGATACCGCATCCCAAATAACTTCAACAAAAACAACTTTCCATAACATTTACTTGTCGATGTTTATACCAAAATTCCGTCAGAAAAATATCAATACATACTTTGCACTTAATTTACTGCAAAATGCAACGTCCCCACGCTCTATGGAAGAAATTATGGAACCACATATAAAAAAAAAACAGAAATTATTGTACCAATACTATAACTGCCGTACTATTAAGGCTTATAGTTCATGAAGTAAATCCCAACAGTGACTTAACCACAACGAAGAGTGACTGGCAGGATCTGGAAATGCTGGAAACAGTAGACCTACAGTAGGTCTGTCATCTATGGCTCTGTATGGTTCGATCACCGCCATCCTCAACACAATAGATACATCCTGTTTCATATTTACATTGACTGAATTAAACTAACCAACAATGACTTAGAATTGTCGTTCTTAAAGTCTGTACATACTATATGAATAATATCAGCGCACATAGTAACAATAAATTATGACTATCCACAATGTATTTTTAATGTTTGCAGGTATTTGATTATTTATAATTTATTCTTACTATATAGAATTCATTACACCAAATACAAAGTAAATATGATAGCACTTACATTTTGAGAAGTCTTTAGTTACATTAGTGTTATAAAATATGAAATTATAGTAAAAAAATAACTGGTCGGTTCTTTTTAAATATTTTAGAAACAATTCATAGTAACTCAGTGTTCTTTAATGCTATTGCATAAAATCACAACTTACTGTCCTTGTACTGGTAAAATTAGGTGTTTTAAATTGCCAATAATAGGGTATTTTTTTAAAATCCATTACAATTTTTTGTTTGTTTATAGCACCGAAATTCTAAATCTAATTTTTACAAAATTAGATGTACGGTGACATTGAAAGTTAGTGGACGTGTTTACTATATGTAATGTATCAAAATATAATAAGACTAATTTAGACAGAAACGAAAAAGTTTTTTTACTAAAGACTTTATTATGCTTTGTCCTACTCAGCAACTTTTGATATAATTTTGTTTATAACTCTTACCCTCAGTACAACAGGACATCTCAGGAGTTACTTTAATGTATTACTCTTGTCCACAGGCCACCTCTTGATCTCTTTTATTACTCTTGTCCTCAGGATAATGAACCCATAACTTTTTATGTAGACTACATGGCAGCTCTTGACCGGCTTTAATGCATAACTCTTGCCCTTATGACAACTCACCGCTGAACTGTTTACTTTTGGACTACAGAACAATTCCTGATCTGCTTTAGTTGATGACTCTTGTTCTCAGACAACTCAACTGTGAACTGTTTACTTTTGGACTACAGAACAATTCCTGATCTGCTTTAGTTGATGACTCTTGTTCTCAGACAACTCAACTCTGAACTGTTTTCTTTTGGACAAACATGTTGCATGTTGACTTTCAATGTCAATGTTTGAAATTTGTAGGGTTAATTTATCTATTATATCTTGGACGTAGAATGGTCAAATGGCAAGTAGCTCGTGCTACTAGTAGTGGATGAGTTAATCTCGTCTTTAAAGTGAAAACCTTCAGTAGCTAGCCGATAGCCGTGTGGGACAGCAAGGTCGTAGTCTGGAGTTACCGTCCTGGTAGCCGCTGGGTCGGCAGCTGGCTGACCATGCAGACAGGTTCGTGTATGATTCACGTTATCTTTCAACGCACTTCACACCTCACTCCTCTCTCCGCGTCACGCTAAGGCCGCAACAGCCCGACTTGCGTCATTCAAGAGTAGATCATCCGGTTCTTCTCCTGTATCTGGGAATCCTGAGGAACCGCTACGGTCGGTTTTCATTTCTGTTCCTGATTCGAACCTGGGAGGCATTAAATACTAGTTTCTGTACTGAAGTAAACGTGAAGTATTAAACTCTAGCTTAGGTCTCTGGTGAGTACAAGATACGCCACACCAAACAATATCTCAGTGAATCACCATTAATTCCTACAAAGACAATCAATATTTGGCTAAACATGTATTATTCATTAACAGCTTTTAACAAAACCAAATACCAACTCCACATCTACACACCAGTCTTTTCGAGGGCATGACACCCACTCTGATAATCTTTCAAAAGCTGCTTCACGTCAGTCGGCCAACGTTTGTTGTAATACGGTGCGTAATTTTAAAGGGAATTTGAAAAGGCATACCCAACTAAAAATGATAAGGTTTTGTTGAATAATCATACTTTATTAAATTGGAATGGCGATACGAGTATTGCAATAAATATTGTCAATGGTTAGCAATTAGAACCATTAGAGTAAGTTTGAAAGATGGAAATGAATTTTAATGAATATATCGGGGGAAGTCTAAACTATCTACCGGCGCTTATTCAAAGGGTTCTAGAGAATCATGATAATGTCCGGCACTATACATCTAAGGTGCACTATCGCGTGGGCGTGACAAAATTGCCGGTCACTTAACGCTTGAAACTTATTTTGCAACGAAAATATAATCAATACTGTCATGGTACGTTATTGACAATATTGAACATTAGCAGTATGCAAGTGTAAACTGTTACTGGACTTTGCCAGAATTAAGTTTTTGCGTAATCTGTCGAAAAACACGTTTTTGCCTCTTCTATTTATGACCTCAAACTTGTAAGGACACTGAATCCCATTTACAAGAGGTTGCATTAAATAACCCAATAAATTCAAATTCACCAAATATAATTTATGGGGCTTGTTATTAGAAATAAAATATTACAAATAAATATTATTCCCAACCCTTGCCTCTTTATTCAACTGTGTTACTCAGCTGGCCCAATATTGTTATTACGAAGCTCAAATGTTTTATCAAGTTTAAATATTTACATTACTCTCGAGTTGCCATCGCTTGTAACATTCAAGTTGCAGTAAATTAATCCAATGAAACGATATGAAAAAAGCTTTAATAACAGAGGCGATGCTAGGACTTAAAAGTCCTCTCTGCCACTTTACTTCTAAACCTTCAATGAAAGTGGTTTAAACGTTTCGGAAAAAGGCAGTCATGAGCCTCGCCAATGCTCTAAAACAAAAACGACACAACTCCAATTATGTATAGTTTGTTTCTTTGTGTTCGCACTGAAGGTCAGAATACCTTATTAAAAACCGGTTACAAATTGCTAACCCTGATGTTGAGTCTATTGGGAAATCCATGATTCGAGATTCTGATCTTGTACTTTGTTACAATACCACAAATCGTATGATCAATAATTTATTATAAAAATACCTGGTTATACTGTGGACACTATAACTTCACATGAACCGTCTCTCAATCATCAAATACCACATTGCTTCGCTATTCTTTACTGTGACTGATCCCGTGTTTTAGTGTCAAGCAACAATGGAATGAACGGAATAATACGAAATGTATTGAAATAATTATGAACGTCTTATAATTATAATAATTAAATTGTTGGAATTGACAATAATGTATTTATATAGATATCAATTACGGAGACAAATAGTTGTCAACACCTTGCCCGATTTGTATTTCAGCATTGAACAATTAAAGACTTCTCAGAAAGAATATTAATCTGGGAGGAGACGTAATGAAAACATTTGACTCACCGATACAACAAACATGCAGACCGGAATCAAGGAAACAAAACAGCAGAGAAAGTCAAAGGAGGAAATTTAACCCACAAATAAACCCGTTAAACTGATGTCACAAGAATGTGGACTCGAACTTCCCTATTTATTTTCTTGCTGGCAAACATATGTGCCTACAACACAAGGCCAACAGGTGGCCAAACGTGTAAACTTATTTATTGACTAGCACAGTCAACTCCAGTTTGTTTATTTTATAAAGTTGAGTTTTAATTATACATTTAATATTATGTTTAGAATGCAGAAGAGTACTCATTATATTATTTTATTTGACCCTGACATTGGCGTACTTACATTTAAAAGTGGTACTGAACTGTTGCTTGGGACTAAACCCGAAATTTGATATCCAAATTTAAAATGTTGGATGCATTACTGCGATACATGAATACCATTTTAAAGAGATGCTAGTTTTTCATTTTATAGTTTCGAGAACAGATCCCACTTTGAAAACCCACTTGACACGTTTTTGGGTAATTTTTTGTCTGAAGCAAAGGATACTTTGCCTTTCTGCTAGGCAAATACCTTCAGGATAAATAGGAACGAAGCCAATAATTACTCTCGTAATGAGTCCAGGATACAATCCAATGGTCCAGTTCTGTTGTCCAAGAGACGTAATCGGAAAAACACAAATTTATCACGACAGCAATACTACTACGAAGTGATAACTAATAGAGAATGCAGATATTTTGTTTTCTGAAGTAATAAAAATTAGTTTGGCCTTGGTTATAACCACCAATCGACGTACTTGACAGAAGAACTTACTAGTAAGCTTCTAGAAGATAATTCAGTCAGCAACGTTATATCGCATTATATAACTCGCTGGTGATTACGGGCTAGATGGGGCAACATCAGTTTGACCTTGGAAGACGAAGGATTCCTGCAGTGATAGTTAATTCTTTAATGTCATGTTTTAAGACAAACACCACACACTTGCTAATGAAAGCAATTGCTAGTTATAAATGTTATGTAGTCGTATGGCCATATAATGTTTTGACCGTCATCACCCGTTCTTACCAATAAAAGAGGTTTTAATTGCCTATTATGATAAATGCAATGAAATCAGCTTTAGCAGTAAATGAACGATGGCAGAAATTAAACTTTGTTGATGGCTTGCAGATCCACATTCCGAACACGTTCTAAAGAGTATAACTGTGTTATCTGCCTTACCAATGAATGACAAATGGAGTGGCCTGTTGGGTGCAGGAGTTATTGCCAGTTAAATGAGCCCTACCCCGACGAGCATGGACAGTCCTTGGCTGACCGATCCTGCTCTTGTAAACCGTCCGCATACTCGGGCAACGGGAATCAGCGTTAGCCGATGGTCTCCGATAGAGGGCTTCTTAGCCCCCCCCCCCCCAAAATAATAAATAATTAAAATTCATATTTTTTCACTCGTATTATGAAGCTAACCTTTTGGTATTAAAATAAAAAGACAAAAATATTCTGTGCTTATGAACTATATCAAAACTTTTATTTAAAAATATATATATTTTAAGAAATTTCTATATATAAATTATATTCTTAAATTATAAATTTAAGAAACACGTATCCCCCCCATTGTTAATACCCATGTGTGTAGGGCTGGTAGTGAGTTTTCAAACAGTAATAAATTCTGAGAGTTATTACACCAAAAAAGTACAATAAACAAAAATATATGATTTTTGTCTCCTTATATTACAGAGAGGAGTGATGAATGGTTTGATGAAAAGTTTCGTCTTAGCTTGGGAACACACTGAATTTTTGAACGAGATTTACGTTATTTTACAATACAGAAAGGTTTACAAACTACACATTGGTGTCTGTAAATATATATTATTCCTTAGTATTTTTATATACTTTATAGTATATAAAATATTTTATATTTATGAATACTGTACTATAAAAGAATAAATCTCCTCAAGCAATCTTGCTCCATAATAACGTGAACAAACTGTCCTCTCTGGACTCCCTCTGGACAAGAAAGGTTACACTTCCAATAATCCACCTCTCATCAAGAATTCCTATGAATACTGGAGGTGCCATAAAAAATTACCTTGGAAAAGTAACAAGACACATTAAAAAGAGGTCTATAAAAGACAAGAATCAGTATGGCCCATATCGAGCAATTTGATTAATTAAAAAAAAGGATTCACTATAAAGAGCCGTATCCCGCTATTAACTACTGCGAGAGAATCAGGGATTGCCTTGTACGAGAACGCATCCTATGTGGGCCTGTTTGCCTCGGTCTTGTTTCTACTCCTCCAGTCATTGCTGCTACCGTTGTTGGTGTAGTGTTATGAATCTTTTGCGGAAAAGAAATTCCTTCGGGGACTTCAAATTTGTTGTCCTAAAAAAACTCTAAATATCCATCGAACAATATTTTGTCATATTTAAAAAAATAAAACACAGAGTGTGTAAAGTTTGCGAATTATTAAGAAATGTAAACTTATTCCAATGCAAAACTCACTTAAACGTCCCTGTTGCCCTTACTTACATTGATTAAACGTTGTAAAAAAGTAATTTTGTTACGAGTGTTTTCAGCATAATCTCAATTTGTACGACTTGTCCGACCCTTTACCATAGGTTAATTTGGTACTGTTATGTAATATTATATGAACTGAAAATAATTCCTCTAAAACTCTTTATTTTTTTGTTAAAATTACGTTTGTTGCATTTATTAGTTTTCTTTGGTTTGAACACCATCCAATTGATCGGTAAATTCTTAGACTTTGTTTGCTGACTCATCATGACGACGCTTTGTTTGACGTGTTTACTGTACCTTGTTTGTGTATCTTAGTTGCTAGTTTATCCATCCGCTTGAGAAATATATCGGGCTGCAAGTATCGAAAAGTACAGTTCCAGTGTATTCTAACAGCGATGGTAAAATACGACAATCCTATTTTCTATTATAGCTTGTTAAAGTTTACGATTCATTAAATATTCTGGCAGTAACCCGGTCGAAGTTAGACTAATCGGAGCTATAGTGGACAGATGACGGTAAACCTGTACGATTAGCAAGATTGAATTTATTCATTCATTATTGGCCATTAGCTCGAGGATGCAATTTGGTAAAACGACTCGTATGTATTAGTTATACAAACATTTAGATTGCCGAGCTTGACAGAAGTGAAATATTAGCCACAAACTTTCGGCAGTGGTTATATTATTGTCATATTAAGAAAATCGATATATATGACCATCAAATTTTAGCTAATGATTTAATGTCAATAATCGATTATAGTGTGAATGTATACCAATCTGCTAATACTAACACAGAAAACGAAACGCCTACATACATCTACGTCTGAAATATGTCCTACAGATGTTAGATTTAACAGCTTAATTCAAGAGATAAGGGTGTTTATGATGAATCTAGCTCAAACTTCTTATGATACGTACGTAAAAACTTCGATTTCACTACTGAAAGATAAGTAAACTTTTAAAGTTCATAACCTAAATTTGGCGAAAGATCTAAAATACATGCAATAAGGGCCAGCCATTTATCACACTTAACGGTTTGTTGCAGTACCATTATGGTTAGAAATTCTCATGTTCAATGTTAACATCGTAAAGAAAACGTGTTAAAATTTACCTAATTTTCTCTCAGTATTATTTCTAATGTTTATTATTAATAAAAAATAATATATTAATTTTAATTTTATTAAAAATAATTTACTTTTGAAAGGAGCAGCATTTTATTCTTCTCTCTGCTGTAGAGAAAGTAAATATTAACAAAAACAGTTTATTGTACTGAAATACTGTGATGGAATATACAGTTTCACTGGTGCAAAATTTAAAGTCTGATTGTATGATTAATATAACCCCTGATTCGAAGGCAAAGTAAATGTTCATCAAAGGATTTGTTTTGGAAATTTCGAGATTTATATTCAAGCACGATGAACATATATGAACGGTAATATATAATCCCAAATCACGGTTGCCATATCACCGGAGTTTCACAAAGATTGAGGGTTAAAAAATATTCCTCTGGGGCCAGAAAAACCACGAGTGTCGTAAAAATCTCCTCTTGTTTGATTTTCTTAGAAAAATGTTCTGCTTAACAGACATTTTGTGCAAATCGCATTTTAAAACAAAAGGCATTTATGTTTGCATCTGTAATACATCAAGTAAAAGTTGCTAGTACTACACCCACCCTTCTTTTCAATGTTTAAGATTTATTATTTATTAATATTTTTCAGGAAGGAAACTTAATTTTGTGTGTTCTGCTCTCGCCTATACCTGTAATAACATATATTGTTGAGCGCTTGGAACACGAAGATGTAACGTACACATACTTTTCGATTTACATTTTAAATACATAAACAATTTATAAAACACAAAAAATGTTTGATTTATATGTATATAATATTACGACATGATTTGGTTCTATAGTCTGTTTTTACTGAATGTTTGTCGACTTGCCAACGAGCCGTGACTGCTCCATAATGTCTTAGTTTAACATTAAAAAAGTTTATAAGACTCTATTTTCAAAATATTTCTAGGAAGTTAATGTCGGGCTTCCTCTCCTTTGGTAGTGGATAATCAGCAAAATCTCCTCTTTTCCCCTCACTAGTATATGGCAACCCTAGCCCAAATATTTGATAATATTATATAACGTAAGCCTATACTGCGCAATCTGGGTATAATCTAGTAAAAAATGTTGGGAACCTGGCCTGCGGTACTGCATTACAGGAGTAGGAAGGTCAACATGGGATTTGCCATACCAGCTCTGTGAATATGTTTCTGTCATTTGTTATTTGTTCCATTAAATATTATATCAAATACAACATTATATTATATTATAAGATCCAAGATGTAGGTTAAAACATATTTTAAATCCAGTTTGAAATATATATATATGGGTTTTATTCCAAGATAACAATATCCTAATTAAGAACCTAAGAAATAAAATCCAGAAAATGTAGCTTCTGTAGGAATCTGAGATCTCACCTTAAAAACAGTTTCAAGGCAGCTCACATTTGTAGCTCTTGTATTTGAAGAAAGACGACTTTAATTACAACTAATAGCCTTGTGTACTCAACTTTTTCTCGATTTACGTAATATAATGACTAAGGAAACCTGAAGATTAGTCATAGTTCTTTCCAGCAAACGACACACACATAAAAAACTGGATCAGCAATGTGTAAACAAGTAATTTATTTCCATCGAGCTGTCAGTGCCATTGTGCATATCTTGACAAGAGCCGTCTAGAGCTTTAGAGCTAATCAGGAGTTTTACTGAGGCTCTAATCTAAGATAATAAGGAAGTGCATTTTGAAAACAAATCAAAAAAGCGAATTCATTTGAGTGGAATGTGCACGTAAAAAGGAGTCTTAGGTTACAAAACGGACATTGCCTGTATCCAGGAAGTGTTTAGAGCCAGGGCTGGAGGACAGGCAACGTGTTTCTGTTTTTACTGAATGTTTGTCGACTTGCCAACGAGCCGTGACTGCTCCATATTGTCGATGCCTGATACCATATTCTCATAGAGGCCCCAGTGGTCAAGGCTTTCAACTAACAGGTTGGCAGATCCTAAAATATTATAATCGGTCAGTGTATAATACTATGATGAACTGAAATAAATACAAAGTTTTAAAATTTCGTTTGAGTATCCGGAACGCAAAGGAACGGTCTTCGACTGAGTATGGATACGGCTTATCCAGTATGCTATATCTCTCCGTTGTGTTATTTGTTTGGCTTTGTTGTTTACTAATAACCATCATTAAAACTAAGGAGAAACGTGTTAAGGTAGGTAATTGAGATAAACAAGACAAAAATAACGTCACGGAAATTTTGGATAAGCGAATCGCAATTAACCACGTGGGGGGACTTAATAGCAAACCGATTTTGGAAACGTAAAATATTTTAATATTTATCGGTAGCTTAAAGCGAGTTTTGGTCATTTTATGACACAAAGCAGAGAAAATACGTGCAGCCACGTACGTGTAACGACTATACAAGTATTAAATGAATCAGAGAGATTGGGTAGTCCTGGAATAGTGAGTTTTTGTCTTAATGATACTTTCAAGCATGATCAAACAATAAAAACTATCCAGTGCTGAGCTCATCGCTTAAGTTTTCTCCTTCTTATTTTTATTCAGACCCGTTACGCCCATCTTTGTGAGTATAATAGATAAAGAAGGTGAACGAATTATAGTTTATAATATATTCATATAAAATAATCAAGAAAAATGTTCGGTAAGATCGTGCGAGTTTACAAAATAGCTCCAGCACCATATGATGAAAACATATAACTACGTTTGGCAAAACTCATTCCATCACGGGGATGATGTAATCTAAAACTTAAACCCGACGATAATCAGCTGTTCTAGAATGTAGTTGTAACGTAATGTCGGCCGTGGCTACAAAATTAATAAAATATGCGAGAAAGTATTTAGTTGAGGTGATTATCCAGAAGGCCTTGACTGGTCGTCGAAGGCCGTCTATTTACAAATTGAACTGGTTTCCGATCCGGAAGAACATTATCCGACTACTACTAGCGGATCTAGGTACTTTGCCAGCTCACAGGAAGTTTGCTTCTGGCTAGCAAGGGAATAACGGTTGCTGGTAAACATTATATTCAGCTTATTTAAATAGTTCGAATTAGCGCACAATAACGAACTAATTTGATTGGTTTATGCGTTTATAATTTACACGTATGTGAGGGACTTTCAAACTTCACACTCCTGTAATATATATTTATAAATAAAAAAGAAGGCCTAAACCTTAAGGGGCTTAAGGTAATAAAGTAATAATAATAAAGTAATAATAATAAAGTCATTTTTAATAATTCGGTCTGCTCTCTTTTTCAAAGGTACTAAAATCAGCCGAATACATATCGCATAAGTATATTAATCATATATAGGTTAAGCCTTTGATTTTTCGTTTTGCTTAGTTTATAAAAGTTTAGCTCACTAATTAATCAATTTTAAAATGTCACCTAAAAGCACAAAGGCGTTTTCATCACTACTAGTAGGAGTTAAATTAGTGTTTCTAATGCGAAGTAAGTGTTTCTAAAGGACTTGTAAGTGTTGAATAAATAATATCTTCAGAAACCACACGTCTCCTTGTAACATTGATATCTTAATATTGGAAATAATATGGTTTTTATTTATTTTTTACTAAAGACAAAGATATGCAAGTGCGTGCAAACACCGCTGGTTTATAATGGGATTCATTAATCCAATAGTTTTTAAACAAATTAGTTCTGTATGTTGTTTGCTTATATTATAATATTTATCAAGAAAATACGCTGAGACGTAATTTTTGATACCATAGTGAGTGTTAATCTTTTGAAGCGGCAGTTATATATTATTTCGTTTTTTTAAATTGATGGATTAGAATATGTATCCATTATGAATGAGAAGAGATTATCAATTTATTGAAGTCCTTGGTAATACAACATGGAAACTAATCCTTGTTTACTGTATAAATCAGATTGTATAACTGCCTTCAAGTGATGCAATTGTGATACCTTTTCAATTCTCGTTTAAAATAAACTCCTCGTGCTTTTCTTAATAATTCTCTATAAACTGTTAAAACTAATGCCATTTTTGTAGAATCTTTTGCTCATCAATTTGTTTCTTAACACATTTTTTAGGCTTTGGGTGTGTTATTGCTTTTGAGGACAAGTGAGTAAGACTGTTAGTTTTATTCTTTCCGAATTTATTATATTAATAAATGACTTAACTGGGATTCAGGGACGATATTCTGTTTTGCGCTTAACGCCTTGTAGTAATTAGCGTCATATAATTCACACTATGACGTACATGCGTTTGAAGAATCAAATTTAAAAAAATCTAAGGCTATGAAACTTTAAACTAGCCATTATTAATTTATCAAGTTATACAATTATTTTGAACTTGTGGATTTCTGGTATCGCTAGGAACCATTCTCTGTCTGCATTATACAAAATGAGCTCTAATATCCACTCTTCACTTTTTCTTCATGTCGATATCTATTATTGCTGGATAGTAAATGTTTCTTGACATGGTTGGCACTTTCGTTAGCATTCTTGGATTGGTAAGTTTGGAACTAATTTATTGTTTTTACGCAAATATGTTATTATGACACATAATTTCAGACTATTATTTCTGCACACATTCCTGCAAATAGTGTTGATCCATCGCAGGCTAAAATGTCAATTGTATAAAAATACAGTTAAAGCTCACCAAATATTCATCATCAAAGTAAATGTTTTTGAAGATATATTGGTAAGGATTGTACACTAAAAAACTAGGAACTGCTCCATTCTCCTTCCCCCATCTAGATACAGCCCTGATTTTGAACTTCTTTCTTTACAGCAGGCCCAGTAAATAAATAAAAATCCCTGTCTTGAAAAGAAATTGAGATAAACCGAGGTTTTTCCAAACAGACTGAAGAATGAGTCTTTGCGAAGTTCTGTGTGAAACTGAGAAATGTATAAGACCGTCCATTGTGTGAGTAATAGGAAAAAGATAACGTATGTGGACTTCTGCACTTGTGGCTACTCGCCACATAATTTACAGGATGTTACGTTTATCTATTGTTGCCAATAGACTATGCAATCTTACTCTTCTTATTCTTTTTTTATTTAGAAATACAATATTTGGATTATCAAGTTGAAAGAAATAAAAATAAATAAAACAAAATAATACCAAAATCGAAATTTTTCGTTTAAAATATAATTTTAATAGTGTCTATTAACTATGAAATTTAATAATAGTTGCTGATTCACCTTTGCCTTAATCAGTTAGTTCTTTGCCGAGTTGTCGTAATTTTATAGGGAATTCTGTTCTGCGTATTTATGAAAATAGTTATTATTAATTTATGTGCTGGAACTATATGAAGCTATGCTGCCAAATTGTGACTAAATAAGTGTACTAATACTCCTGTACTGTAAATAATTGCAGTAAATAAAAATGAGATTTTAACTATTAAAATTTAAATTCTTAATAAAAGAATATTATTAGTGACAAAATTAAAAAAAAACACTTGATACATCTGCAAATAGATTTCTTCATTCTTCCAGTTTTCTATTCGTTAATAATTCAGAAAATAAAGCACTTCAAGATTAAATTAATTACCCATTTAAGTTCAACATATCGTCATACTGTACAATCGTACAACCGTGTGACTCTCATATGACTTGCTCGTAAAATATCGATTTGGACGGGTAATCTAGTTTTTCTTTGAAAACTCCGAATGAACAAACCCTTTCTGGTTTGATTTTTCGCGTATTTATGTGATGATTTTCAAAATATCATATCCTTTTTAAAGTTACTCGTACAGTTTTTGCATACTTTACATACTTTACAAATCGTATGTACTTCAACGCAAAAACAAACGTCTTTGGTTGGCCTGTGATCTTTCATAGGGCGATAGCTAGAAGTAATTAATACGGCGATCTCGACTTACATTTTGAGCGCTGTTTCTTCTGGTGGAGCCTTCCCTGAAGGAATCGGTCAAAGACGGCGATGGCGGGGTTGAGGCTTCGCTCCGGAACGGTGGTCGGTGCGTAAACGGAGTCCTGGAAACCGAGGGGCTCCTGGGTATTGACAGCACTGTAGTGTGTGTTATCGCGGACTCCGCCCCCCTGGCCACTCGTCAGTGCACCAAACACTGACCTGAAGTACTTCATAGTATCGCTAATGTGTCCGCACTGGAGAATAACTGGAGACGTAATGGTGCGGCCCTGCCAGGACCTAGGCCTTCAGACCTGTCGCCACCGCTGACCTGCCGCTCGTGGTGGGAGGGATCCCATTATCCCCCCTGTCTCTCCATGGCTATTTTTCGTACCCCCCAAATTATCTACAATTCTATTTGTCCCATAAACACAATCTTCACGATATTTTGTAGAATAGACAAATTTCATTGTTTTAGCGTTTAATGTTATATATCGTTTTTAATAATCACAAACTCGAACTTGTTTCTGAACGGCGAAATAATGAAGATATAATTACACATTCGATATTCAATCTCCTAGCCAACCCACGCTCCAGATATTTTTATAGTAAGACACAAAATGACCAACACTAGCCAGTGAAAATACCGTAGTCAACACTCATGGCCCTAAAACTTCTAAAACTGGTTTTCAAGTAGCTAGACGACAGAATGAACCTATGAGCTCCAGCAAAGATTTCCCTTTCAACCAACGTTTTAAATGCAAAATTTGAAATGTTTCCTCTATATTCCGTTCCGTAAGATATAACCTACAAACATTTTTTAAGTTATTTCACAATCTAATAGTTTGACTAAAATATATTTTATGTAATCTATTTGAATCCGTATAATTGAAAATGGTTTAGCATTTTAAAACTTTTGTCTCATTTTGTGATGCACACAATATCATTTGAAAGTTAATTATTTTATATATGCCCAGCAAGACACGAAATATTGAACAGTAACATTTGAACTATGAAATATCAGATGTAGTTAACAATATTTTTACAGGAAAGTGCCGACAGAAAAATACAAGCATCGCGTATGATTATTTGTGTATAATTTATTTGGTTATGCAATGCTAATATTCAATATTGACAAAAAGAATTTTGCGGTTGCATTCTATTTTTAGACATTGTATCAAATTTCATGAATGTGTTATTTAATTTGAATACGTGTTTCAGAGAGCGGCTACTTCTGTGTATCGTTTTTCAGCCAGTTACCTGGTTTTTGTGTGAATACAGATCAAACAAACTAGCTGCTAAAACAGTATGTTGACTTTCACTTCTATTTGTAACTAAGTACATGTTAAAACTAAATATAATGTACGTTATAAATAGGCTTATAATGTTTCCGAACGCGTATAAAATCTCTCGGTATTCTAGGAGAGCCAAACAAGATTTTTTCTTCATATAAATATAGATAAGCAAATAATTTTATTCGGATCTACAATTCAGCCACATTGAATAATTTCTACCATTACGGCAACCAAAATAATTAAGTATATAACGTTACACAACTTGGTTCTTGCGTGTATATCTGTGCGCTCGAAAACCGAGATTTTGGCCAAACAATCTGTATGGTTTCTCTTTGTTGTGGATTCGATATTACTGTTAAATTTGAGAGGAAAAACTTTTCTGAAAACATGAAAATTTACATTTATAGCAATAAATAATAGGGAAGTATGAAAATTCAAATTATTAATTTTTGCCTACGAAATGTTGCTCTTAGGCAAAATTGAGTTAGTTTTTGATAGCCCTCCCGTTTTTGTTGGCTAGGACTAGAAGATGAGAAACTCCCTCAAATACACAGTCCTAAATGGACCGCTGCGCTGCTTTCAGAAAGACAAAATTTTAGAATACGTAAGGTTGGAGTAGGGGCAGCTTCCTGTCGAGACCTCACGAGGAGGCACTATCTCAATCTAGACCCATTGAAAGAAGAGGAGACTCTCTATTCCAACCTCTCAAAGTCAAAGCGGTGAAAGGAAACCATACTTCCCCCCATTTACAGGCTTTTAAGAGCCTTTAACATGAGGGCAGACACATAAGTGAAACCTTTAGGGGTAGTGTTTATGTCATAGAATAATCATGTTTGTAATACAGTACATGTATATATAGATTTAAAAACTAATATATTTGTGATAATTGGTATACAGGTAGTGTATAAAACTATTTTTTCAGGTAGACCATGTACTTCCGAAAGAAAATATTTCATCCATTTTGACAAGAAGAATACATTTTACATTGGTATCGAAAATACGTTTATGGTTAGACGTTTATGGTTATGGTTATTAAATATGTGAGACATTATGTTTGCTTGATAGGCGTTTGTAGTGTGAAAAAGTATAATAATTATATTTAAAAAATACTATATTGCTCTTTTTTAAACCTTCTCATCAAGTTTCAATTTTTACACCAAGCATGCTTTAAGAGTGCAGTGTACGAAAATCATTACTAAACATATTCGAATATATTTCTACAAACAATTTTGAAAAGGTGTGTACGTTTAAATTAAATTATGGTTATAAACATGATATTATGTTCTAATCAACTCAGTAAATTTGTATATAGGGTGTAAAATAATTCCCGGACGATTACAGGTAATGCAATAAAACTTGATACATCATTACTGCACTTATAAATATACTTTTTGAAGTAACTACTATTTTTTTGCCATTTCAGGGTAATGGCCCGATAGGAGCCAGAAGAAAATCTTAAATGAAAGCATAGGTCGAGTAAGTTCATCAAATTAAAGGTAGAGTACAATGCCACAAATTCCATCTAAAAGGGTTCAATCTTTAAATATTACGTTGGTTTAAAGTTCGAAACATTTGCAATGCGACTTCTGTTCTAGATGGTTTAATATTTCTTGTCTTGGCTGAAGGTGTGAAAATTAAACTTGGCAAATGAATACTGAACTAAAGAAATAGTTATTAAGGTAGTTAGTGACTTTTCACATCCAATGGAAGATGATCTACAAGGAGTTGGGGGTGAAATTTACCGTAAACAAAGTTCAATATGTACATTATTTAAAATTGTGAGAACAATTGTTAAAATGATCGATTTGGTAATTTTGATCAAGGGTGGCGATTTGGGAGGGTGCACATAAATCCATGGGGTATAAACTTTTGGAGGGAGGAGATTTGTTTAATGTGTATGAAGGTTGCTATTATATCGGAGGAGAGTCATCCAGCTAGAGGTTGGCGACTCTTCGTTTGGAGGAATGGTTAGTAGTGGTTTTCAAAGACCAGATGGTTTGTAATAGAAAAGACTAGTTTGGAATAAAGCCCTTCCATTGCGTAAAAATAAGTTTATTGGTGTGAGAAGTGCTAATAATTTCGTAAAATTATGTTATAGTTAAAAAAAATGAGACATTCAGTTTTAAATGCAAACATCTTTACGAAGAACCTTCATTCACACTAAAAAATGTAAATTAAGTTTTCAAAAATTGATAGAAAAATTGATCGATGCCTGAAAGAATTGTAATCTAACCTTTTATACTTTATTTGTATGCAACCGAGTACGTTTTTTGCAACCTTTGTAAGCTTAGTAGAGATACAGTTTTAAGTGTTTTAACACTTACGTACCATATGTTTGCTTAGTAAATACAACATGTAGAAGAGTATTTCTTAAAAACTATCAATAAAATAAGTATGAATACTGGAGAAATATCTTTTTGTAAATGGCAACATTTTTGAAACTACGGTCCAGTAGACAGTCTTCAGTCCAGAGTTTTAGGTACTTGCCTGAAATGTCCTTTTAATTTGTCGTGGCTAAATAGTACAAGATTGCCAGTAGATATTGTATGTATTGTGGAAAAAGTCGTTTGTTAATCAGTTTCTTTAATTGAATAATAAAGATAACTTTAAGTGACAGGCAGCTCAACGTTGTTTGTTTACCTTCAGACTCAATTGGGTAACACATTAGATCTTTAGCCAGCTACGTTTCTAGAAGAGATAAAGTATATTCCTAAATAATAGGACCCAAAGCATACACATTTCCTAATAAATACATACATATAGACAATGTCTGAATGTGTTTGCCGTTAGGGAAGTTATTTTTGCTTTTGTTAAGATGTATAAATTTTCCCTTTTACCGCTTTCACTACGACTCCAATTAGTGTAAAATCCAAGGTTAATATATCGAAACAAGGGGAATATCATGTATCGTGGATGTCGGTGACCACAAAAATAATGTAGTCAACAGCTGTGCTCGCTGTAGTTATGTCGTGCAGGACAAATCAATATCGAAAACATGTAAACACGGACACTAATATTTTGGAAACCTCCAGAAGGGTAAACATAATCTGGTTGACAATTATTCAGACACTGGGTCTCAACTTGACAGTCAGAGGAAAAATGCTTTGCCATCTCAATCAAAACTTTATTTAACTTTGATTCGCAACATTTTAGGAATAATGTAAGGACACTTCAGTTTTTAAGTGATTGAACGATCAATTTAGTTTGTAATGGCAATATAATTAGATTTAATAGCGACTCCAGTATTATCAGATAACTTACTTATCTTATGGATTAGAAAGTATAATTGGTAAGGATTTGATTTCGAATTGAAATCGGCTCAATATAATTGATAGATTAGTAACCAAAATAGCATAGTACCTGGATCGTCTCTCATGAATATAGTTTTCAATATTGTAATCTCAAGGGAAAAAATGAAACGTGAAAATTTCTTCAAATCTTAAAAAATTTTCAAAATACACTGTACACACTTGTAATCAATAAATTATTGCACAATACTGTTAAAACAATGAATGAGTGCATTTGTATCTCGAAGCAATACATAAAGAAAATTAATGTGACGTATTTATAAACTGTATGTCATGGAAGATCTAATTCGAAATTTATTTCTTTGTTAAATTTTAATATAACGACGATGATATTGTTTTTCATTAAATTAGTTTTAGAGAGTTTTGTAATATATATCACTGCGACAAACTATGATTATAACGGTAAACACATTATTTAACAGTAAACTGTACCTTTTCGAGGACAGGAATGTAATATTTTAGGATCGTCAATTTGGTTTTAGGCAGGAGAAATTGATGGTGTCTGTTGCTAAGGTTAGGTTTTTTGTTTATGACGTTTTACCCAAGTACTCGTAAGGATTTTATGGGGCTCAATCCTTATTTTGTATTTATTTTGTGTTGTGTAACTGTACAATATTAAATCGTAAGTACGAATTCTGCTTTCAGGCCTTTATCTAAATTGAATTTTATAACATTTTTAGTAAAACTTTCAGAGTCAGATTTCATTACGAATATGACTCCAAATCAGGAGAAATTTTATAAACTTAAACTGCCACCACGAGCAGTCAGAGCACCTGATTCTGATGCGTCCACATGACCTGCACATTCCTTATCATAAATTAATGTATTTATGAGATTATATACTTGTTACAACAAGTTTTTTGTAAAGTCGCCGTATAGAAAACGTAAAAAACTCCTGTTAACGCTCTTTATCATATTTATATTGCCACTATGTCTCTTATAATATAATATAAATTTCTTAGATCCTGATGAAAGATATATTGTTACTTCAATACGTCATACACTTTTATAGCGTTTGACGGGAAACGGCTGGAAGAAAAAGTAAATAACCACTGTTTGCGCGTTTGGTACCAGGGCCTTTGTATACGATTACTTAATGACCCTGATGATGTTCCATTGTATCTATTCAGGCATGTGTCCATTCATAGACATGTTATCGATTCCAGATATTTACTTTAAAGAATGTCCTAATAAACTAGAGACAGGTACTGTACAATAAATTAGATCCCTGTTTTGACAATGAACCCTTCCAGTCAGGCCAAGGGTCACGAAGATATACGAGTTGTCTATGAGTATTATTCGGTAGACGACTTGACAATTCCTGGCACGTTCGAGCTATTAGGAGCCGACGACGAATCTGGAAGGTTCTACGGGCTAAATTATGACGTCATACTAAATACGCGACAAAACTGATTCGGCCTTGAAGTTGGGTCTGCCCATTACACCTTGCAAAACGAAACCGCGTCAAACAAGCAGTAAATGTTGATCTATTGCTAGTACCAGGAAGAAAATTACCTGTATTTTTTAGAGACGTTTTACGATAGTTGTCATAAATGTGATTAAGGTACCATTAACCCTTTGTTCTCAGTAACAGCTGTGAGAATATGTTTCTATGAATACAACGATTAAAACAATGCATTGTATTCGACATTTATATCCTGGGAATGACAAACCATGCATAGATGTAAAACCCCATAAAAACCTATTAAATGTAAGAAGTGACGTAGTAATAAAATACTCAAAACTTTTTAAAACGTGTTTGGATAAAGAAGATTTGTTATTTTAATACTAGTAACTTCAATTTACAGGTAGGTTGCATTAAAATAGTTTAATTATAGTATATGTTATTGATAATATAAATTAGCATAGTCCTATTATAAAAGTTATAAATCTCATTAAATTGTTATATCCATATTTATTTTTACTATAAATATCAGATTTTTATACTCAATATTTATTAACATTTTAAAGCAAATTAACTGAATAAGATTATAGTGACGATAGAAACATTAGATCTGGAGGGTAAATGGTAATGTTTAAAGAATTTGTAGGTTTAATTACTGATTTTAACTTTTGTACTCTGTATAGTATACGAGTAGTTACTGCTACATGTAGAAATCGTGGAACTATGCATTTAAAAATATAATTTAGCATATAGTTAAAAGTATATAAAGACTGTTTAACATAGTAATTTTAAAGGGATCCTAATAGACTAAATGTCTTTGAATCCAAGAAAAATTAAAATATTTAGTACTTCCTAACGTAATACTCCACAAAACTTAATTTTACTAACTAGGTTAATCACTATATACATTAATATTATTTACTCTTAACTATCCAATATAAGTTTTTATATATACCATACGAGGGATGTTTTAGAACTCTAGTATAATATTTTAGAAGATTGGTTCTTGCCTTTATAAAATATATAACAAATACCATTGGCTCATCTCGAAACCGCTGAAATCGCCAGAAAACAAAGGATTGGCTTACCTGGGTGCTCGCTAAGAAACAGTGTTATAACCGAAAAATCGCAAAAACAAGGAGTTCTCTAAACAATTAAATATTATGTCTGAAGCTAAGAAAACCAATTTCCATAAGATTTTGTGCATCCATTCATGTTGTCTTAGAATTCATGGGCGATCACAAAGAAACAAATTCACTCTCCGACTTCAGAATTCCTCTCTTCTAAGACTTTTACTAGCTATGAAATACCATTAATTTTCTCACATCTGTTTATAAAACATCAAAGGTGTTTAATAAAAACGGGGTTGGATTTCTACCGACGACGGCTCCGCCCGTTCTGTTCTTAAAGTTGTAAATTTTAACGTTATGACAATAGTAACTAGAGCTTCACCGCTTTCTATCTGTGTTCTTCCTCAATTCCAAGCGCCAGTTCCGGATGTTTGCCAAAACAAGAATTACTGATGACGCACCTGTGGGCTTATTGCAGAGAGACAGGGTAGAATGTAGACACGCAGATCCTATTCTGCGACCACCACCGTACTAGTAGGACGCTTAAGGACATTTCGCAATTACAGTAATAAGGAACAATGATCTCCTTACCTGAGGTCATTTACATTTTGATACATAGTTGTCGGAAATTCGAGCCTGAGGGAACGGGTACATCGCAATGTCTGTGTGAAGCCGCATGTGAGAAGCAAGTAATGCACAAATATATGTTACGAACGCTTAGTCATTGTTTATTTTTATTTAAACTTAATAGCGGATCATAGCATTGTAGTTGTCAGTAGAATTGTTGCCTGATCAGAATTTAATTCCTATAAAAAATTCACTAGTTTCAAAGTAGAAGAGTAAAGTTTTACTGTTGACTCAAAAACCTGACATAATAGGAAATAAATGTCAAGAAGACAAAATACACAGGTTATTGAAATGTGCAGCTACGGCATTGTTTGATTCTAATGGAAAAGAATTAAAAAATTAACTTTTACTTTTCTATTAACTTCATTTAATTAATTCAAATAGGTTTTGTGTTTACTCTTACTGCAAAACAAAGTACAATTTTTGTTTAGTATCTTAAAAATAAGCTATCAATTGTATTTATATCTTTGCTTATTGTTTCCTTTGATGACAATTTTAGTGAGGTTTTTATTGATCATGTAACATCTTATAAATGTAAACATAACCAAATTAATACGTTTGCAAGATCAGTTCAAATTAGTAATGTTATGGCAAACTAGTCAGTGTCAGGCTTGCATTTTAATTACAGTAACAGCTGATTTACATGTCAGCTGTTCAAATACTGTCAAATTATGGGCCACTTAGTTTGTGTGTGTAATACGAAACCTTCCATAAAATAGTTATTTTCCACCGACTTATACAAAAGGAGGAAAAATGATTTAAAAACTGTTTGTGTCTTATAACATTTTGATTAAAAAAAATGGTTATTTCATAAAATATAGATATTTCATACAACAAAAAATGAAATGGCCGTAATTAAAAAAATATTAAAACTGATTTAAAGATACATTTTTCTGGTATAAAAACTTCATACATGGACCCGTTTTTCAGGCTTTCTAACAATCGAAAAATAACGACAAATATAAAGTTGTTTTAATAAAAAAGAAACAAACTGGCTTATAACTGCTAAACAAAATGGGAATTTGAAAAGAATCATTGTTAATTTTTAGCTTAGAATCACACACAGAATCTGAAAATGCATAGCCAGCTCAACTTTTTTGTTACACCCTGTATACATCGATTATTAGTTCTAATTGTCTCATGCACACATTAAAATAACACTTATACTTATTTATTTATGGATCAGTATTACGAATTAGTTCAAATTTCAGTTCCTCCACTACACATTCGTATTATAACAATCTTAAACAATAATAGATCCGCAATATAAACAGTGCGCAATATAATTGAGCACACACGTTCATTTTGAATATGGGCTTTAAAACCACCATAAACGTTTTACTTTGAAAGTGATAAATAATAATCAATTAGTAGCAAATGATATGTTACAGTTCTTAAAACACATTTGCCATTACATGTTGTACGGGCTTGCGGATGAATTCATTAAAGACGAAAAGCACATAAATATAAACAATAGTTATGTAATATCCAAGTGTTGAAATTAACTTATGGGAATTAGTTAAATTAAATAATCACGTAATACTCATAGATCAAAAATATATAAATAAAGTACAAAACCAAGAGGAATATAAATATGAGTTAAGTTGATTTTATATAATTAATCACTAACTAGAATTAAATATGGTTTAGTATTTAAATTTAAGCCCCAAAATTCCAGCATAAGACTAATAACAATACATACCACTTGAAGTGAAATGCGACGTGTAAGTAACGCGTAATGTACATATTTTGATAACTGCCGTTCCGAGAGAATATTTTCCTCTTTCCATATAATGAAGTAATTCGCATGTATTTGAGAGATGGCTTTGGGAATAGTTTCACTACACTTAAGTTTCTCAGTTCGCACCAACTCTACCCTACTTTGCGTTATACGCCCATATAAATACAGGAACATAACCTCAACACGGAAAACAGCTGCGCTCATGTAGCAACTCAATCCTACTGAGTAGTGCAAGTCACGTGGTTTGTGATGGTCGGTTTTGCCAACTAAAAGAACGTCTTCTAATATAATTTGTAAAGTATGCTGTGGGAAATTTTATGTCCAACAAATTAAGTTTCATGATGAGAACATAAAAGTTTGTTTGCTTGACAGCAAATAACCGTTGTTTCATACAGCTTAAAACACACTGCCCCGTTGCTATATTATTTCCAGACTGATAAGGAATCGATAAGTCTATAAAACAAGATCTTATCGTCATTAATTGTTGACGTAGTACATAAAAATATCCTTAATGCCTAACATGCTTAATGCTTAACAATGCTTAAATGCTGAATGCTGTGTAATTTGAGCACTTCCTTCTGGCTAAAATATGCATTCTCACTGATGTAAGGCAAATAGTAAAGAAATAATTTTAAGTCAACGGCGTCAAATGAAGGTTTGAAAAGTGTGTGTACACCAACTAATGTTCTAATTAAATGATCCATAGCTTCGTTATTTTTCCATAAATCTGGTTTTATGACGAACAAATTTAAAAATTTCTGTTAGTATGGAAAATGTGTTGAATACGAAATGTATTTACAAATCATAAAAGTAATTCTGTTTTGTAGTGAACAAACCTTGTCCGGATTCAGGTTTGTTTATTTTACAGAAATGCATAGTGTACTAATCAGATTAAAAATGAGGCTCGCAAGGCATGCGTTGTTATTTTAGTTTGGTGGAGAGAGTTGATGAGGAGGAATGGGTATGGATTTTGAGAGGTCATAGCCTGGATAACCATCAAACTAATAAAATAAATCCATTTTATAAAAGTCTTCAACACTACGATTTATATTTACTGTGCATTTGTAATTAAATTATTAATTATAAACAGATACTTGCAGTCATTGATTGCGTGTGTAACGTAATATAGATACAAGAAACTATTATATCAAAGCAATAAACGTAAAATCTGGAATTCCTTAATGGCACCACGTAAGGATCTCTGAAAGTAAACTTTAAGATTTAAAAAGGGTTTGAAACTGAAGATACTGTTTTGAAATTCCCGTCTGACTGACTTGCCAACCAAAACATGCAGTAGTTGGAAATACACGGAGTTGTCATATTTGTTAATCACACATTCAGGTCAGGCAAGATTTGTCATGAAGCATTGACCGATCTTTTTGCCAACGTGTTATAGAGATACGTAATTTTGCTTGGGATGATTGGGTTTTATATGCCCCTGCGTCAATTAATCTAACCGTGAAAAAGTTCTAAATTTTAAATAAAACCGTTAAGAACATAACATCAGTTTTATGGCCACGTAGCATGGAATATTGCTGACAATCAAAACGTAGCAGGTTTAGTAGGGGTTTGATGGCCAGAGAGTAAGGCCCCATTTTGTTCTTTACAAAATTGTTGACCATTTCTTTGTTAAGAACGATCTTTCAGCAGTCTATGTCAGTAATATTGAGTTATTTAAATAATAATAATCGGTTACTAAAAAAGTAATGAAAAGGTTCAGGGCCCTTAAGTTGATTATAGTACTGGAGGTACGAAATAACAACCCCAGAGACCTTGACGCCTTTAAACAAATGCTGTTAACATGCTCTGGTGGATACATATCCTGGCTTAAAACAACTCCCGGACAACAACAGAACACAACACAACGACAGTACAACGTGTCAGCATATGATCCCCCAAATAGTACTGATATATAATTGGATTCTTGATGTGACGGAAATTTATAACAGAACATTTATTCGCGTTGAATTTCATGCTGTTCAGGCCACACCACTCCTCGATAGCCATCAAATCGTCTCGGATGGAAATACAGTCACTCTGAGATCCAACCATCTGAACTAACATTACATATCTGCTTCTCAGCCTCATTCCAATATCGTTAATGAAAATTATGAAGAACAGTGGACACGAGTGAGACCCCTGGGGAACTACAGATGTAGCCGAGAACTCCTGAGATAGACATCCCATAAATTTGATCAGAAGTCTCCGATTGTATAAATAGCTAGCAAACCAATTGAACAAAGGGCCAACTATACCATAGGCTTCAAGTTTAGCCAATAAATGCTTATGACTCACACTTTCAAATGCCTTTAAAAAAATCCAAATATATATCACGTCAAGTTATTTCTTAATACTAAAGGCTTTTATAGCTTCTTCTTGAAGGATCACAAGGTTGCTGACCAGAAGTAAATCTATGTTACGCAGGGCTCAGTAAGTTCCCAGAAAGAGGGTCGATCTTGAATAAAATAAGATTTTTAAATAAATTTGCTAATGCTGGTTGGATTACCACTGCTCTGAAGTTAACAACGTCTTTTTGTGGTCCAGACTTATGAATAGGAACCACATATCCAGTCTTAAGTACATCTGGAAAAAATGCCTGTATTGAGAGACTCGTTGAAAAGAAAAGTCATAGGACTACACAACAAAACACTACAGTACTTTAAAACCGTTAGAAGTATCATATCCTGGGCCACTGCTCTTGGAACTATCGACCTGTCCCATTGCTTTAAAGACTTCATCCTCAGTACATGAAAGTTGACGAAAGGTTTACCCTTACAAGAATTGAAAAACAATGTCGTAATTTATGTATAACCTTCCAGATACCTAACACAGAAAAAATAAACTGATCTGATACTGAATTTAATATAGCCGTGTCATTAACGCAATAAACTAACCCGCAGTTAGACGTTAGTGATAAACGGTTAAATATTTTAAAGTTTTTACAGACTACACATTTAAACGAAAGTTTATTTAGTATCTAAATTGGCTCGATTTTAATTTACTGATTTAAAATTTTTATTAAAAATTTACTTTTATAGTACTGTTACCATGTGAGGCATGATCTTTTTATCTTTATTAATGTTTAGTTACACGTTAACTTTCTACTTCTACGAAGTGTTCTAAAATTTGGACACTTACCCTGTATTTACAGTTATTGTATCCGTGGCTATGCCATATATAAATAAACAAATATAACACTATTGCGAAGACCCAAGAGCAAAGCAACGACAAGAAAACAAATAGTACCAGAGAGTGGAGTGACCTCGTCGGTCGCGATCAGGCCCTTGAAACAAGCCGCGACGCGCCGCGGTCTAGCTTTCTTTCCGAGATGTGTTATTTTGCAGTGTCATCGCTCGTTTGTATTTATTATGTTCTTGCACCATAAGTTGAAACCCAATCGTAAAAATGCTGAAGTTTCGCGGTTTAACTATTAAAAACTTACACGACAACTTTGTGGTTTACGCTTTCAATTGTATTCAATTAATTTTACTTCAAAACATAAAGATTACAGTTTGAAAATATACGTAACTTTAAACTATGCTGTCGATAAACAAAAGTGCTATTTGCACCGGGCCGAAATGATTTATTGCAGATTTCGTTATCGTTTCATAAACCGATTTGGCATTCCTCCCATTCATGATGTATACAGGTACACGTATTACCATACAATTGTTGCGTGATGAATGCGCACACACCATTGCAGATAATTGCACCTGATAAGTTCCCATTGCATGTGTTTCTTGTATTACCAGTCCCGTTATACTGAACTGTCTTGCGTTATCCAGCAAGTGTCTTTAGGTGGTCTGCACTTATACGTATTGTGGTAGGTATGATATATAACAAAATTGGTACCGGATGTTTTACCAGTATGTATTTTTAACTTTAAAAATGAGTGTGCCATACAATTGGGTGAACAGAGTAAGTAATAAGTATTTAAATTTATGTGTTTTAAAATTTCATTGTTATACAATACTAAGGAGCCTCACTTGTACATTTATTATTGCTGTATAGCTCATTTTAATATGAGCTACACCGTGGTTAATCATTACCAATGATAACGTTATAACGTTTGAATTAAAACATAAAAAATATTAACAAACAGAACATTGATACGAAAAGGTTTAGATATATTTTAGATATTCAACAATGAAAATAGTTTTGTAGGTATAATTATTATTAGAGATTTTGAGAAACAGCCGAAGTTGCCACTAGACCTCTTGAAATTTTTAGACAACCGCCGATGGACAAAATTTTTTTAAATCTAGCCTTTAAACGAACATAATGTTATAAATAAACATTTGAGATACACATCTAACTTTATCACAAAAAGCGTTGAAATGTTTATTGTAACAATCTATGAATTTCTAGATTATGTCGTTTCAAGAGTTTTAGCTTTTGAGTACTAACGATAAAGTTGCAGTATATTTTATAAAGTTGCCGTTGACTAAATTTTAATATATACTACTATATATTATCATTATATCTGTTATAAACTATTGTATTATATCACATTAAAGCTATGAATGATCATGATTGAATTATTTCTTTAAGAATCTTTGAAAGACTAGACCCATTCGTTTGTACGATTTATAATTTTTCCAAACATGTATGTAAGTTTTAAAACTAGTTATACTGTAAAAGTAATCTCAAATAATTTTAGGAATTATTCAATAAAAACGTGTTTAATTACTGAACATTACTCAAATCAATAATCATATTTTGTATGTTTATATATTTCTTCAACTTCATGCTATTCTTTTGTACAATTTAACTTTTATTACTTTAAATATGAAAATTTGTTGTTCTATTGTTTAATAACATTACGTAGTTATACAATTAAACATTATGCAATTAATATTGCTTTTCTAACTTCCACAACCGTCAACTGAAATGCACTTCTTAATGCCCTGATCCTGGACTTCCAGTTATGAGTGTAACATTCAATGCCGTTCATACCTTGGTGGTTGCAAGGCCAAAGAGGTGTGCAAAAAGCTTGGGTCTACCTGCCATTCAGCAAGCGCTAATATGCTATTAGTCCGGCTTGAAGGTCTGATGGTTATAATTACGCACGTTCTGAACTACATTTATCACTGATCAACGCGGATACAGAAGTGGAGAGGGTTTCCCGTGGTTCTTCCCACCATACAATGGCCACCTGCCTTCTACCTTAAACCTGTTTTCGCGGAGCCATTAAGAATTTTCAGGAGATGTATTTTGTCTTAAACGCACAGAAATTTTGCTGATCTTTAAATTGTGTATAAAATAATTCAATTATAATATTCCCTATTTTATACCTTGGCGTTAGAAAGGAGCACAACAACCATCATTTACATTAGTACAATATACACTATACATAATCATTAAAACTGAACTACAAAATGTCACAATACGTCTGCATTCGTCTACTTCAGTTTTGCAGACGTATTGTAACCTGCATTCTGTAGTTCAGTTTTAATGATTAGTGTTTGTACAGTTTTTTTATTAAGTGCATGTTTTAGAGTTATTGAAGTTGACACACAACATGGTGGTTGTGATTACTGACTTAGTAGGCGTGCCACAACGTTTTAGTATGATTTGTTTATTTTAACCTAGTTTGTAATAATTATGTATTAGGTTAGTTATTTACCTGAAGAAGAGATCAGATTGCAGATCTCGAAACGTAGTATTATTTGATATTTTGTTTCACTGAACGATGGCAAATGTCCGGAAAATCCTGTTCCCTTCACAATCACCAAAATAAACTTCAAACAAAGAACGGAATAAGATGTTGGTACTTGTCCATTTTTAGGGTTGGACAAAATAAGTATAATTTCCTTCGCTTATATAACAAATTTTGAAGAACCCTTTTAATGCCAAACATGTTTAGGGGCTTTCAAGTAAAATATGCTTTAAAAGTAAAATAATTAATAGTTGGAGGAAATAATTGTGTTAGCTCTAACAATATGTGAGTGTTGTTGAGCATATTTTTGGTTGTTTTAAGCTTGATCTTAACAAATTAAGTATCGTAGTTTTGCTCCTGTTAAGAAATGTTGAGCTTTCCTGCTGTAAATAAGGGTTTCTATAACAATATTCCTTAGTTATAAACATTTTTACTTAACATTCAACATAAAACGAGTGTACCGTTACTAGAGTTTTGCAAAACCTTTCTGAAGTTTCAGGGAAACATTAATTTGTTTTTTAATACTTAATAGATTTTTGAGAGGTGTTGTAGTTATAGTTACATACAATAGTGGCAAAACAAGTATTTGTACTAAATAAAACATATCAATAAAAATGTCCAAAATCCCTGTTACGATGCCCTATCAGGTGAGTTTTGTGGTGAGAAAAATTTATTTAAATATAATAGTTATATTTGTATACTTTTCCTCTTATAACAACCGTTGTGAACCGTTTGAAAACTATGATCATATGCGGCCCCTAGAGATAAATAGAGGGGTTCCATTTTGTGGCCATAAAACATGAATACAAACTATTTCGTTCACATAAACTATTTTTATTTATTTTTGACACCCTCATCATTTCTAGATTTTGATCCAACCTTTAGCGATGGAAAGGTATCTGAGGTACAAGTAAGTAACACAATTCGTCATTGCATCACAGCTCCCACACACGTCCGTCGTACGTGTGGCACTGGTGACGCGCTCCCATCATTTGTCACAGACCTACCTGCTAGTCTGGGTCTCAATCAGACCCACCTGCTTGTCTGGGCATCAGTAAATACCGCGAATTCCAGAAACTCCTGGGCCCCATATGAGATGCAGTACTCGACTGTTCCACTTTGTAAACTGAGCGTCTTCTTGGATGAAATAAGGATTACCGAACCTAATTCGATGCCATTAATCGATACTGAAATTACTTATTTGTATTTATGTATATTATAATTGTAAGCTCAACCTGGCGTGTTTATATTAATTTAAAACTATTTAAAAAGAACTTCGACCAAATAGATGTTTAATAGATTGCAATTATATTCATATACGTTGAGACTTCCAGGACATCGATGCCGGATTCTGGACTGAAATAGCTTAACTCCCTTATATCCAAACTGAATTATCATGGATTTGTTTTAAGAATACCGAACATTAAGGAAGATATTTTTAAATGGTGCGTTTGTTGTGTATGTTATTTATCGTGAAAAGTTCACCTCAGAATCGAAAAGATGAACACGATGTCGTCTATTGCTGCTGTGACCCGTTGCCCACAAACACCAATAGACCTACCCCAAACCATACTAAGTGGTGCTGACCCCACCCAACTTTAGTACGCGACTTCCCGGATGCTGGGGACTGCATATTTTAGTGTCAAACTTCACGTAACCCATTCGCCCACGGACGGTTTAGCACGTGTTCGACATATTTACCAGTCCACGAGGTCAAGAGGAGTGTGGAGGCTGAAAGCGCGGTTTTGTATCTTATTTATTTTTTAAAGTGATTAATGGCCGTGGAAAGATTTTGGTCTGGTGGGGAATTTCCACTAGAGCCGCCAACTAGGCCCGGGGACTAGCTTGCAAATGAGCCTATTGGAGAGATGAGCCTACCGGTAGATTTTCGGTCCCTGTCATGCTGCACATTGAACTCCCGTTAACTGCATCAGACCATAGGTCTACTACGTTTCTAGTAACAGTCTTCAGACCATCAGTGTTGTCGGTCGTTTCACTGAAATAGATCAAAACACATAACAAGTTTCAAATTCAGTTGAAGAGGAGGAAATTTGCAAACATTCCAATTCCAACCAACCAACAAATCGTGTTTCAAAATATTAAGTTTAAACTTTTTACATGGACATAGAATCTTACGAAATGATTTATTTCTCCACAAAAGTACCTATTTTCGTCCCAGCCATGGGCAAGCCACGGGAAGTCGGTAGCACAGTTAATGAAAGCGTCTTTCAAAACGAATACCATATTAGAGGTCAAAATAATACGAGAACAATAAATAAAAATGATACCTTAAAAATATAAAAATGTATGTTTTACATGTGCGAGGATTTGAGTGGCAAGAATCAACGCTATAAAATGAAGTTAACAATTATTTATTAATGACATAAATACTATATATACCATTCATATTACGTGTTACTTTCTTTGTAATTACATATGTTTTAGACTTTTATGCGTTTATGAGTTTCTGTTGAAAACCCTCTCTCTATGAGTCATAATAATTGTTCGATAACCTTTAATGGTTTTTAACTCAAAATACACATTGTATCAACCTTTCCCACCACAGTTACGTTTTCTGTAGAAACGCGCTTTGGGATCGTGAACATTGTAGTGCACTCAATTGTGCTCCTAGAGAACACTTCTTCCTTTAGATCTTGGTTTAGATCATTTTATAGTCTTGGTGTCTCTGGCGTCGAATCGATGTAAAGAGTTTTCTTTGAGCTTCTTCGTCGGCGACCTTTTTTGATCCCTTCATACATACATGACTCTAGTTACCAAGTGTCAGGTATGTGGCAACGTCACATTTCAGTCGCTGCACTGAGCGGAAGGTGAACTGGAGATAAACTCAATATTCACTCTTTTACCTGTTCTTTTAATCGTTTTCTAGATAAATAAGAACATTTTAACCAACATCACCGTTATGACTTGGAATTTTTGGAACACAACCCTTCAACACGTCCCTTCATATTTCATTTTTAGGACTTAAAAACTCCAGTCATCTTTTGTAAATTTAAAGCTGTATGCAAAATGTCAACTACAAGGCAAGTTAGAGATATTAAAAAAAGGTCGGTTAGCTTGTTGAATGCACAGGCGATAAACAATTAAGTTTTAGTAAATCGTTAATTCGCTAATAATTAAAACGCTCATGGTCAAAATAAATAATACGAATTATTCTTTGAACCCGAATATGCAATGTTTACTTTCCTTTCACTAATCTATGTGCACTAGGGGTCATATGCGATGTATTGACGAAAATAACTACTTTTAAGTCGTGTATATGTAGAACTGATTAATCTGAAATAGAAAGTGACAACTTCCAAGGAGTTATAGCATAAAAAATACAGATTTTTTATATTGCAAGTCATGCTCAACGTTCTGTTCATTTTGTAAGAACGTTGTATTATACTGCCACAAAATCTATCATTAAATTAAGCAACATTTTATAGCCAGTCACTTTACGAGCGCTGATTATAAACAGTGAATTATAAAAACTATTAACACTTTAACGGTTATCCACCTTCTAACTTAGCAGTAAAAATATGTTCTAAGATCCTGGCTTACATTAGCACCAAATAGAAGATTCACACAACAAGTCCTACGTATAAATATTAACATATAGCAGAGAAAACGTACAAGATGAATGCTTACCAAATACAACCCATGTCACATTTTGAAATGCCTTGCAGAACATTTACCTGTAACATAAAAAGGTTATATAGTTTAATTTTAAGTGGCTCAAAGTTACAACGTTATCATTTCTAGTGGAACCTTACACTGTGACATTAAACTGCAAGAATCGTAAGATTATAAACCACGTGTTTAAATCAGATGCATACACAATCAGGTAACAACAATATAATGTGATAAGAATACAAACGTGTAACTACTTACTAGCTGGTTCGAGAGAGTACTCTCGATACACTTTCACATTGTAAGGGAATGATTGTTAATCCATAGAAAATGAAGACATTTGCAAGAATTCTAAATCAACAAAGAAGGTCAGGTCAAGGTTATCCTACTATCAGAACTTTCTAATTCACTTAGTTTCAGTGTTTACCCTGTAGTTCTATATCTGCAAACATTGACATGAAGCTTTATATCAGTTTTAATTAAAGTTTCTAAGTCCACTTTATAGCACTGAAATATCTTTAGATATCTTAAAGCACCGAACTAGATATTTTAGCTTAATATCTTACAATACCTTAAGGCTTCAACCATTATTTTAATTATGTTCATGAAGTAAACGATAAAATTTTAAAATACTACAGACCAACTTCGGTGTGTAAAGATGGCATTTTTACGGTATGTATATTTTTCGTTTTATATATATATATATATATATATTTGTAAAAATGTACATTGATAATGAAATACATAGCACTAAAACTAACTCCTGAGAATGTGTTTAAGAGGGGTGTCATATACATATTATAATAATATTAAAGATTTTACAATACTTGTAATGAAGGTTGGTGCTGGAAACACGTAATTTCTTGAACAACCATCGCACGAAATTAATCTTATAACGTTAATTAATGTTTTATTTTATTCTATAATCAACATTTCATATTGACTATTTATCTAATTCAATAGTTTTGAATTATTATTCCTCTACAACATATGAAGGAAACAGGATTTTTCTGGATATTTGCCATCAATTGTTTAATGGAAATTAACATCGATGTTTATTTATAAACACTAACTATGTTTAATTTGTGTCAATGCATGTACCTTTAGCAGTTGTTAGATAGCAGGTTAATTATTTACATGAAGAATAGATCAGATTGCAGATCTCGAAACGTAGTCGTACGGTTATTTTAATCACTGAACAATGGCAAATTTCCGGAAAAAATCCTGTTTACTTCACAATCCTTCCATTGTTAAAAACAATCTATAACAAAGAAATACATCATATGCTCAAAATTTCTGGAATGGGCCATAATGGGTAGAACATTAATATTTGTAATTCTTGAAGAATGCAGAAAGAGCCAAATTTTTTGGATCGGTTATAAGTAAGTAGTGGCTATTTTCTTATAATAAGTTTCTCAAAAATCAACCTTTAATATCTAAAGTAGTAAAACATTTAAGGAGGAGATGAGTAAGTTAAGTCTTAGACGTCATTTAAATAGTTTTCACAATTTAAGTAACAAGTTCGCGTATCCTCTATTATTGAAATATCTCACCAAGAAATACAGCGATATGGCTCGCAGATTGTGTTAGGTTATGGCAATCAAAATTCATAGACTGGAGATTTTCGTTACGTAATCATATTTTATGTTCTTTTTGTACCATGACGTAAGCTACTCTTGAATTATTTATGCGCGTCTTCCTGCACGTGCAGAACTATCAACTTCAGACTGACGTAGATGCATGTGGAGTTTTTGCTACCCTATTAAAGTTCTACAGTGATTAATTCAACGAAAAATATTTATATTTGAAATGAAAGAGTATTTTTGGTAATAACAACATAAAATGCTTCCTGGTTCCAGGGCGATTGCCCTTATTTGGCTTTAGCAGGTCCATAATGGTGTTAGTTCTTTTTATTAAAAATCATTATATCTTTGAAGAAGAGGCGTAAAAATAATCCAGACATTATACGCACTGCGTATCCTACGTCAAAACGAGAATTACACAATTTATGTATCCGAAATAACCCTGGACCGAATTTTAAAACTCCAATAGGTTGAAGTTTTTATCGGTATTTCATTGTATGTTTCTGCCATGTGCAGCTGACACTCTTCTCCTTAGTACCACGAGTATTTCTACAGAACCTTGTAAAAGTAAACCCTATAAACTTTCATTTTCAAAATATTTAAATATAAAGGTAATACCATAGCTATATGTTTTATTTCGTTAATCATAATGGATCTAGAAATAGTTACAAATATGTATTAATAAAGATCAAATAATGACTAAAAAACTGATACGATACATGCATTGACTTAAATGAAACATAGTTATGAAAACAGTTGATTTAAATATAAACGTTATCGGTTTAATTATTTTTGTTGGTGTCATAGCATGAACTGTAGATGGTGTCCAAGAATCCTAAAATATTGCCTAGGACAACAGAATACGATCAAATCTAAAACTTTCTAAACGTTAATCTTTTGAATTATTTACGTGTAGCGACAAAATTTAAATTTTGATTAAAATTTGACAACGAGTTCTGCTTATTAGTTTGCTACTTACGATACGAAGGAAATTGTTGGGTATTTGATGGAATCTGTAAACAAACATGCTAACGTTTGCGGCAAAATCATTTTATTTTGAATCTATGTATACGACATTTAGTTCTTAGATTTTTTGCTATGTATATGATATATGAAATTAAAAATAAATTATTAGTTGTGCTATGTATAACTTGATTGCATTGATAAATGTCTAACCTGACACACAAATTAGATAGTGAACACGATTATTTAGATACATTAATTCTCAGGATCAAAAAATACTGTACGAGTTCAAAGTGTATAGCGAAGTGATTCACAAACAGGAACTGGTGTCCAATACGAAGACCTGTTGCTTAGGTCATTTATTTCACCGGTTTCCGTTTGCAATTAGTGCCGACCCAGGTTCAAGGGGCCTCTTAGGGCCAAAGGTTAATTCAACAAATGACATTAGGTCGGTTTTGTCATTAGTCAGTTATATCGTTTAACAACAGCGTTGTCACAACTTTTCAATCACACTCGAGGAAATCTCGTCACAGTCTTTGATCAGTAAAGCCTCAGAAGCCGGTTTCAAGAAACACAGTGTTTCATATAAACAAGGAAAGTACGCGAAACACTTTGCGGCAAGCAGTAATTACTGTCCTTTTCTGTATTACTATGTTTTGTGAGATTACCTACGTCAGAGAGTCGAGTACTTTGTGATTGTTCCGTAATTAATCCATAAAAGGCGGTTGAACACACACGTTGGAAAACTTTTTATTTTTCTGTTATGGCGTCATTCACTATGACGTGAATCAAAACGCAAATTGTTTATGAATAAGCATCGTGGGGAGTACATCTATCATTATTGAATTATATAATTGATGTATATACATAAATCTATATATTTGTTCATAGAGAAAACGAGCTAACCCATAAATCGAGTTACTAAATAAAAATATTAAGAACGTGGTAAACGAGTTTGATGGAATTCTTTAGTGTTTTTTTTTGTTTGAATTACTAGCACATATTTAATACTCACACATACGTGACATACGTTTAATATGGGATGATTTATAATTGTAGTGGTTCCTGAGTTCAAATTTAAATTCCAATATATTTGTCTTGATTGGCATAAGTAGTGTTTAACAATTTTATAATACGAGGTAATATAAGTTAAAATTATGTATATATTGACGTACATTTGCGTAAAAGTCATATATTGTAGTTAGCAATGATATTTTAAAACTAAATTCAATTTTTTTACACGCAAGCGCGCGCGTGTTTGTATTATCAACTGATTGTCGCTCACCACACACGTTGCAAAACTGTTAAGCTATGGCGTCATTCGCAAAGTTTCGAATAGTAATCACCATAGTATCGTAATACGCATAAATATTAAGTATAGTAACATGTGTAAATAAAGAATCTTTCATTTTATTTCATTAACGACTTAGTATATTTAGCTTGAACTTAGAAAGTAAAGTTTATGAGAGTCCCTTTTGCGGACCTGGAACAAATGGGGCAATTTTATAAAAACATTTTATGTGCAAATTTAAATTATTATAATTCGAAATATAAAAAATTATTACAAAGTTTCGATATTTTTAACCCCCGTATATACGGCAAATAGCGAGGTGACAATTTTGCGAAATCTGGCGGTAGCAAGTGAAACTACTAGGCTGCTGCAGATAAGAGCCGAAATGTGCGATACCTGGCGGTTGCAAGTTAAACTACTGGGCCGATGCAGATAAGTGCCGAAATATGCGACACCTCGCGGTTGCAAGTCAAACTACTGGGCCGTTACAGATAAGCGTCGATAATCTGGCAGCGGTAGGTGAAAAAATTGGGTTTATGCAAATGGGCGCAGATAGCAGGAACGTGACCACTTCTGATGTACCTTATCCGATATATAAATCAGTAATATCAGTCTTTATTGTATAAAAACGGGAAATATGGCATATCGAACGAAAAGAGTGCATTACATTTTTCTTGATACTTATAAAAACGTACCACTTCAATTTAACTACCGTTCAACATGACACAAGAAAACAATGTATGCCGATTGCTGTTTAAGTAAAGTTTAAATTGTTCCAACAGCTCACGAGAAATTCTTCGAATAGTTTCGTCCATCAAGAGACGTTAGAGACGAGATTTGAACTGCAATTAACTAATCAAATATTATTTTTATATTCTCAAAAGTGCCTATATTAAAAAGTCAGAGGTAAATTTGTGAGGGTAATCGCTCAATATCAGTTCTGTGCCGTTTTATTTTGAAATTGTCCCTTCGTCTCTTCTCTTTAGGATGAATGTCTCTGTCCCACAAGAAATGAAACGAAGCACATTTTTATTTACATAAGATAGGCACTTCCCATCGTAGAAGCAGGGTAAGGTGAGAAGTAGCCAATCCTGGCTCCCTGAAGTAGTTTCTATACGATTTTGATATATTACTCTTTAAATTATTCGGACCGTCATATAGGTCAAGTGTAGATATATCAGAACACGATATACTCGTACCATCTTCAAAACTTGTTGACAACAAAATGCAGCTAAGTTACTTATGTGTGCCTAAGTTTACTCTAATTTATTTTCCAGTAAGTAAGTAATTATGAAATAAAAGGATCATAAACACATTTATCTACCTATGAAATTCAAAACTCATATTTTCATTCTTATTTTCTTCTGAATTTTTCAAGTACTAGATATAAAAATTTAAACGTAAAATAGTAACTTCCTTACCACTAATGTGCGTGGCATTGTGACCATTTTAGAAACGCATTTCACTCTCAAGGTAAATAACATATGTGGCAGAGTTGACGTCCTTTTACATTAGTATCTCTGAGGCTAACAAATATACTATCCATTAATACTTAATGGAAGAAGTCTATTGATGATACGAGTCCCTACCTAGAGGCAATTTGCTCTTTATGTTTAGACAGAATGGTTAATCTTAAACTGTATTTAATTTGAGTGAATATTTTTAAGATACACACTCTTTTTCGGTAAATATTTCTCGTCTTACAACTAACTGGGATATTAAATCGTTGTTAAAAGTTTTCAATTGAATAATGCAACTATAAATTCTGACTGTTCATCTTAATGTCTTAAAACAGGTGGGCCGATTTATAAATCCATGTTTGAATTTTAGATGGAAACCTGCATTAGCCACAGTAAAAATTCCAAGAATTTGGAATGTAACTCATTGCTGCCGTATCTTCAATATAATCTGTAATCAAGACTACTAACATCCAGGCTTTTAATAAACTAGCTTTTAGTTGTTGAAAGGCAGCACTATTCAAGATGTTGGCAAATGGAAATCTAACGCATCCACCGACAATAACTTAAATGAGTTTTTGACACGTTTGAAGCTCTCAGAACATAATAAATATGAAGAATGGCCTAGACAAAGAATTCATGGTATGAAAGTGCCATTGTGGGAATACAGATTATTACACAATCTCCAATAAAATCGCGCTGACAACGCTTTCTTGAAACTGTTATTACAAAAAAGTTGTGATTTTTATTGTCCATCTCATCCATCGCTTCTACACGATAGGCATGATCGGCATGACATAATGCAATTAAGACTCCATTTAACGTAGATTTAAATGTCTACATTGAGACTCGCTTCTGTAACTATTACTGACAGATCGCCGCAGATGGCTCTGCATGTTAAGTCAAGGCGATCCGCGGTGTACAACTATGCGAGCCCCAAGAATGTCTTCCTTCTCCGCCACCGTTTTCTCTAGTCACACTACCCTTCATTTCCTAAACACCTAAGGAAAAGGTTAAGAATTTTCCAATTTCCACAAAGTCTTATTCATACTTACATTTTAAATTAAAGTGTTGTTTACTATTATAATATAATATTTCTATACTTTTAAAGGAAATGTATTGATCGTGTTGTCCTTGATTTCTTTCTGATGTTTAGACTACTCCAGATATACTATGCGGTATCTGAGGGTTAGTTGAGCACATTCTTAAATACAGAAAGGTAAAATAGTGTCAATGCTCAAGGTAATTTATTTATACAAATAAATTAATAATAATCGCTTGGAAATTTAGCGTTTTGGTATAAAATAACTAAAAAATATGAATAGTTTTGATTGAAGAAATATTTTCTTTTTAGCAGCCAGAGTAATAAGGAATTACGGGGAAAGAGAAAGAATAGGAGAGGAAAGGAATTACAGCTTTCCTTCTAATTCACTCAATTCCCTCACGCGAAGAAAGACGACAGACTATCTGACCTAGTAAGGCCTATATAGGTAGCCTTAGATGATCTGTAAGAAGAAGTAGTTTTATTACAACTAAATAATCCTTGAACAGTAAGACTAAAACCCGCCATGCACTTTGAGTCAACCCAGATGCCGTACCTAGTTATCTTGTATAACTAGAAGTCGTCGTCGTCAATCTCATGACACAGCTTCAAGGACTTGCTCCTCGATATTTAGCCCATTCAACAAATCATTCAGCATCTGAATGTGATGGCGATGTCGTCAGTACCATGTGCGCCATTCACAAGACTCACCAACATAATATGACAATGGACGCACAGTATCGCGTGTTCTATCATGATGTTCGATGCTACCACCGTCTCGCGTAAAATAAATATGATGCCTCACGATGCTTTCACCGTACCACATGCAGCATCACAACGCACGATGCTGCCATCTAATCGCGTTCAGTATTATGGCATTCTCTTTTGCTGCCGAATCGCCTACTTTGTACAAAGCTCGATAACGTCTCCAAATCGTATATAGTAGTAAGAAATTAGATGCAGACGTTATCATAAACAGTATTACAACTCTCAAATACTGCCACCAAATCGTGTACAGTATCATGATGTTCGACGAGGCCACAGTATCGTATACAGTGCATGACACTCCTGATTCATATGATCAGCAATCGTCAACACTTGGCAAGCAAACCAGCACTTGATATCCTAATGAGAGTATAAACGTTACTGTGTGATGATTTGTCAAAGTGGTAATGCTATCTGACAAGTCACGGTATCTCGATGATACATGAAGCTATATGTAAACAGCTCTCTCCTATTGAATAATGTGTTGAGATAAACATCCGGTAAGGGTGGTATTATACTGTCGATATCATTATCACTGGTAAACATTCCCCTTTCACACAACCGTGAAAATGTGGAAAATATAGAACTAGCTCGATTTCGTGTTAGATATGTTGTATGTAACTGTATTGTATTGTATTGTAACTTCTAGTACGCAGTGAAGTTTTATTTGAAGACTGGTTAAATTTTTGATTCTACAGCTGTTGGGCACAAAATCTTGAAATTTTAAAGTCTGTATAGATATAAAATCATCAATATTGTTGAACAACTGTATTTTAAAGGAATTATATAATTTCAATCTTTAGATTAGGTCAAATAAATTGGGGCATTAGGCACTCTGGTGGAAGCTAAGTGTAACAAACATGAGAGTTGTATAGTGAGTCATCTTTAATGTAGGGAGGTGAACATGTTGGTACAAGATTTAAAAATTGTGTAATATTGAAACAACAGGTGGTGCAATTGGTTTTGGTTCGGATTGTTTTAAATGTTAAAGTTACCGACCTGATAACTCCCCTGAAGACAGAAATAGTATAGAAATCACACTCAACGAGGAATTACAGGCATGTCAAGTAGGAAGTAGAGGTGATTTTGCTATCGAGCCAAAATAAAAATGGCTGAAATTAAAAATTTGAAATTTGGAGATAAAATATGAATTTTTACACTATGTACATAAATTCAGGAAGTTACGTGTTTTTTTTATGATTTATGATAATTGCCTGTTTTACAGACCTCTTCGTATTATGGCGTTGTCGTCAGTATAATTTGCGTCATTCACACGACTTACCAACATAAGATGACAATTGAGTCACGGTGTTATGTATTTTATCACGGCTTTGGATGCTGCTACCGTATCGCGTACAGTACTATGGCGTGATTGTCTTATATACTAAAGAAATTATGTTTTTAACGGAAAGTTATTTAGAACAATTACTAGAATTTTAAAGAACATTTGATAAAAAATTAAATTTTTAAATAAAAAAAAACGTAATTTTCTCCAGTTTTCCTACATATATTCTCGTACATTCTTAACTTATATTCATACGATTGTATTTGGCCCTAATCATGAGATAGTCCCAAATTCTGCTTCAAATGCCTACCACTCCTTCTGGAGTAATTTTAAATATATTTTTATGTCCTTTAGGGGGAAAATGTTTAAGATTTTAAGATTGTTTAAGACCTTAAGGGCGTGGTATTTTGTAAAAAAATTTTTTAAGTGATCCAATTAAAATGTATTGCACCACGAACGAGACGCTTATCTTACATGATTCTCTACGTAGTCCAATTATAAAAGTAAATGACCTACTTTCAAAATAAAATTGACTTTAAGAAAAATAGAAAAGGTCCAGATTATTACAGAGCATTAAGCGAAGTTTGAAAGAATTAATCTGAACTGCTATTGTAAATTTATTGACAACATTAAGAGGAATGCACATTGTTTTTAATTTAGTTTAGACATATCTACCATAAAAATGGTTCCAGTTGTAAAGAATCTACACAGTTATGTTGAGTAACATGTAGATATTTAGTGAGTCATTGTTTTGAGACTTGCACGGGCTTTAGGCAAGGTCACATATTGGGCCGCCTCTACTCTCTTTACTCACATCGCATTACAGATGACGGGCTCCTTGTTCGTGGAAACGAGAGTAAAAGCATTCGCAATCGTCCTAGTATTATTCCACTTGGAATATTTTGTACTGGTAGCAATTAGCTTACACTTAATGACCATCGCATTCAAAAATGTTACGATAATTGGAATTTGGCGAACACATTAATACGTCATAAATTATAGTAGTTTGTTAGATAGGAAAATAACGAACAAATTACCGAGGGTGTTTGTAAATTTGAAGACGTATAGGTTGTGAGTGAATACAAATACTTAAGAGTATAATTGAGTTTAAAATTAAATTGGACAAATATTAACGAATTTAAGTGTTAACAATCAGCTAATTTTATTGCTAGTTGTAATTTAGTCAATCTGTTTACTACGAATAGTGTACTACTAAAATGTTCTTCTCTTTTACCTCCAGAACTATAAAGTGTGGGTTATAGAATCAATGGAACGGTCGAAAGGGTGTTAGTTTGTTTATAAAAAGAGTATTTCTCTATAAGTGCACCTAATTATGTCCTATGCCTGGAAACGTATTGTTTTAAACGTAGAAAATTTTCCTCTTTTAAAAACCTCGGTTTTCTCACATTTAAAATACCAATTAAATTTAAATTATCGTAATACCCCTTGAGGATAATTATTATTTACACTCTTATTGTCCCCAAGTACATATATGACTTGAAAACGCACACCTAACACAACATTCAAGAAAATATAGTCAGGTTGTATTTGGGCCAAAGGCACGTCACAGAAGTCGAAAGGGTAAAATGGGAAAGGCAGAGATCATCAGATGTTACAATAGTTATATATCATTGAGGCGGTAAGGGAAAGGAAAAGTAAAGAATCATTCCGCATTCTACTGACATGAGGGATGCTCGTCCTTGCCCTGTATATACCACTCTTGACCTTGACCTTGGGGATGGATACCTCACAGATGCTATGCGATTGATATTCAAAACCCGGATGTTTGAAGTAAATATCAATTCTAAACCATGATAAATGGATGAAAGTTACTATCTCTTAATATGTGATTTTACGATTTATAGGCGTGTTCCACTATATTGCCAGATTTCCATATATCTAATATTTGAAAAATTTAACCACTATTGTAAGTAGTGGCAATCAGCAAAACTAAAAGTATAAAAAATCAGTTTAAAAAATTTGGTAGGAACTTCATTGTTAATTAATTCTTTAATTATTTAGATTTACAGTACCAATTAAACCTCGAGTAGGATAATGAATTACTTGCAATTGTTTTGTAATTTTGTAATTTGTACATTTTATTGCATTTTTATCTGATTTTGAAGTATGATTTTTAGTTCTTGATTTACAGTGAAATAATATTGCGTCAGTCTATTAAAATTATTCTTTTATTTCATTTTATTATTTTGAAAATTATTTCTTAAAGGAATAATTTGTTCATTGTAATTTGTTGGATCTTTATGTAATGTTGTATTTATTGTGCACAATAGTTTTTAATCAAGATTAAAAGTAATTTATGTGAATAGAGGTTAACATACAGTATGAATATTAAGTCAATTTATATTTTATTATAATTAGATACAGTATTAATAAATAAAACACGTATTTAATTGTAATTTATACGATATTTTCATTTATTGTGTAATAGTTTTATGTTCTAACAACATTCGTTTTAACTTGTTGTCTTGATAACTTACACTCAGTACAGACCAATTCGAACTCAAATTTAAATTATAGTATTTTGCGTATGTTGAGTATGTTGTAGAATTGACTTGAGTTGTTCTGTAAAGAAGTTTGTATACTTAGAAACGCTCTAATAAAAAGACATTTTTTTATTATTTATTTATTTAATTCTGATAGAAGGCATGATCATAGAGTAGCACCCGGTACAGATAATATCCTATTTTGACAGAAGCCATAATCATTCAATAGATACCATTTCCTACTCTGATAGAAATCATTATCACAGAGTAGCACCCGGTACAGATAATATCCTACTTTGATAGAAGCCATAATCATTCAATAGATACCAATTCCTATTTTGATAGAAGGCATGATCACAGAGTAGTATCCGGTACAGAGCACATACAACTTTGATCGAAGCCATAATCATGCAATAGACACCAATTCCTACTCTGGTAGAAGGCATGATCATATAATAGCAACTGGTACAGACAACATACTACTTTGATAGAAGCCATAAACACTCAGTAGCACTCAATACAGGCCACTTCCTACTTTGATCGAAGGCATGATCACAGAGTAGCATCCGGTACAGATCTCAACATACTTTGATAGAAGCCATAATCACACAGTAGCATGCAGTAGACACCAATTCCTACTTTGATTGAGGACATGATCATACATTGCATTGTGTTTATACACCCTCCACTTGATATATTATTCTATTGTACCTTGTTTGAATTATAGTACACATGAAACTACACTGGTGTGCAGTAAACATATAAACATTATTGAATCGTGATTATAGTATAATTTGCTAAAAGACAGTTAAAACTACAATGTATTCCATTAAGAAGTAAGGAACACAATACTCGTATAATCACCACACTGTAACATTTCGTAATACAGTACATCGGTGTAGTAACGTAGCCTGAAGCGGAGCTACTCTGGGATGAAGGGCACGAACCGCGAACTCATCAGCTATCGCAATGCCATCGAGCGGAACAATTTGTTAAGGAGCTGATTGACAAGTATGATTGCACGGTATCTGCAATGGTGGATACATTAGCCGCCTTGCCGAGTCAGTATCTTCCGTTAGCGGGGCCAAGGCTGATAACCCGCAACACTGTGTGCCTCTGCCGCTGCGCTGGCGAGTTCAATAAACTCTCAACAAGTAAATAATGGTCCTGATAAGATGTATTCACTAACGAGCCTTCCTAGACAAATTCTTTTCTGACTCACAAATAAGACTTGTATTTTGTATTATAATGATATGTAACTTGAATCTTTTGAAGCAAAATACCCGTATGAATTAATTTAAATTATGAGTTTTTTGTTAATAAATTGCACTGGCCAATGTTATCCTGATGACCTAACAATGCGATTTATTATAAGACTTTCAAATTAATTTAAAACTTTCATACGAAAAAAATAGTTTCATATTTTCTTAGAAGTGAAAATCTGGTGTCAAACACATAAAACAGTTTTATTCTAAATAAGCATACGATTGTAATAATACCTCGGTTCCACAGATATCGGTACTCCATTATATTTAAATATCCTAAAAGATGTTTTTTATTTAGCTTTTCGTTAAATTTCACTCCAAGCCAAGTTGTCACCTTGAACCAGAAATGTTTTGCAAAGTTTTCCTAAAACAGCTTGACCTACAGGCGAAACTTCCGTGCACACAGATAGTTGGTTTCCCAGCATCCGCTTGAGGGCCACGGGCAAGGGCGAGAGAAGACTAAAAAGACGTTTCCCAACGTATATATTTTCAGGGAAATTTATGGTCTAAAGAATTTCATTAAGAGGGATAAGCACTACGAAATTATTTCTCTGGGCAAACGAAGTATTGAAATGCAATGTATTAAACCAAGAACTGCTGAAGTATTCTCACCTAACTGATAACGTTTGGACAAGACATGGCGGAGTCTGAAGGTGCACATATCCACACAACCCACTCCGATACAACGCAATAACACTACACTTTAACTAGGCCATTATAGTTGCTCCAACCGGGTATATAACAGATTCGGCCTTCGGCGCAGGAAAACATCTGATAATACAAAACAGGAGCATTTTTAAATTTAGAAAGGTGGCTCATGGCAGATGTCACGGTGATTGTAAACTATTATTCGATAATAATCGAGCAGGGTCAAGCTCCGGGTTCTCCCTTCAATGTCAATGAGATCTGAGTAACTGATAAGTTCCCACACTCTCACTTGATTGTCATACGTATTGCTTTAAGGACATTAGTAAACCTCGGTATGGTGAGAAACTGTTGGTATGTTTGGACTGCTTAAACAATACAAACGTCCGGCGTAGACGTTAAAATTCTAAACCACACAACTAATTGATACGACCTATTAAAAACAATATATGAATCTGTGCGAATCAAAGTACAACTCCATTAAATTATAGAATATGACATACCTGTCGTTGCGGTTAAGAGAGGACTCCATTGTCATAACTTCGTCTCCAATGAAGCCATGTTTCATTTAATTTAATTTTACTTTGATACATACATTTAAAAATAGTTGTCCATTGCTGTTGAAAATCTCACGGAGGTAAAGTGAAAATATCCCATGTCTTTTTCGTCGATACAATTTAAAACGGGAACCAAATTAAGATGCAGTTTTTGTGTTTTATACAACAAGAATGTATCTCAAAGTTGGGGGTGGAGGATTTGTAGTTCTGGCCAATTGTAAATTTCAGATTATAAGGGTACTTGATGTATAGGGAGAGCGGCGATACAATGATACACTGACTAATAATCCCCCACGAAGTACGTTGAACTGTTTTGCAGAACTCGCTATTACATCCATGTTCATGTGTATATCTGCTGATCATGTTTCTATGGCCTTCTACAAGGAATCTTAAATGTTTATATCAAAATAATAACAATGTACACTAAAACATAAAATATATTGTTTTATATGTCTAAAATAGATTAAACAGAGGAAAATGACAAATGTTTATTTTACAAAAGTAAAATAATTTATTTCTCCTCATCCTAAGTACTTTCATTCTGAGCTTGAAGATGTTTAATTATTTTTACTCAATATAATTATATTATAAATCCCTAAACAAAATTTGAAAATGTTTACTTCTCAATAGCAAAATAGGGGGATTGCTATGATTATGATTATGGAACCGCCTATCTTTCAGAAAAGTGTTATGGTTTTGAAGACAATCATTCTGTCATCATACATAGAAATATATAGTACATCGTATTGGTCTACTTGTTTTGATTCTGAACAACCAAACTGGGGGTGAGTCAGTTCTATGAGTTATTTAAATAAATTAAAAACAAGTATTCAATGATATATTAATTTACAGTGCGTGAAAACAAATTACATGTCACCTTCAAAAACGAAATTAGAATTAAAAAAGGCGTATCTGATAGGATTATTCATGAGGCGGATCTCTATGCTAAGCGAACAAAAAGAAGGCTTAAAAATGCCTTTGCATCAATCTACATCAATGGGAAAATCATTTCACGGTGTATCAGAGTGAAATGACTAGTGCTTGTAAGTGGAATGTTTTGGTAAACAAGGTTATGAATATATTTGCATTCCTAAGGTTCTCCAAATTTATCACTCAACATCAAAATATTCTTGTGTTTTGTTTATGCGTGTAACAAGAAATGAAGGTGGTTCAGTCGTTAGATATATTTTTTTCATATTTAAAATATATTCACTCATGCTTTAAGATACCTTTTCGAAGAAATGAAAAACTGATAAAAAGATTTTAGTCGCTCCACGAGGAGCTGTATCATTTAAAGTATTTTTAAAATAGGGACGTGTTATATTCAGGATCCAAAGAAACTGTTGAAGACAAGAAGATGAATATCTTACAGTATGTGCATAAAAATAGGAGTGGATGGAACGGTAAGTTTTTATTAATTTAAACAATGTAATGTTCTTGTGTCATAAATGATTAAAAAGGTCACTCTCTAAAGCCATGACTCATTTACTTCTTGAAAAATTTCATACTTGGTCTACAACCGCTTTGATTTGGGCTTAATTACGAAATTGTTCGAACTTTTTACTTTGTATTTACCTAACGAACGTCTATCTGGAGACGTCAATATATTAAAGTAGGCTTTTTTTACAATGAGTCGTTTATTTGGGCGTTCACTTATTATGAAGTTAATGTATTATTCCTTTTATACATACATAATATGTTTCAAAAAATGCATACAAACTTAATCAAGGCGTTTAGACTTGCAGTCCAAACTCGATGTCACAACGACCTACTTACTGCTTACACATTCAGATTCATCGACACCAATCTTATGTCTTACGTTTCGACACACGAAGAAGAGAGAAGGTTACTGTCGAAACAAAGTGGACTGTGCTTGTAACATACTCGTATAACGATACCACATCTAAAAAATCCTGTTAAATTCTTAATCGATCGTTAGCGAATATTATATATTGGTCTTATGGGTAACCATGATGGCAACGGAAAAATAGAAGAATAAATACATTTATAAACATTTCAATACACCGATAAGAGATTCAAAGAAGTGACATATTAAACACATGTAGCCCAACTATCCCAACACATGCATAATTTTATGGTGACTTTATGTGTAGACTTTTATTTTTTAAACACTGACATGAAACCCAATTTAATGAAAAAACGTCAATGTATTATCTGGCAAGCCATATATGCTTAAATTTTGCTTGGAACCTAAGTTCCACAACAAAGGGTTCTACGATTGCTTTTCTGTCCAGATTTGAAATTTTGCATGAAACATCAGCGAAGCTTGTTAAGTCATGTCGTGTGGCGTACTTGGACTTTGAATAACACCGTAGAAATCAAACTGTGGTAACGGTAAACGATTTCTTGTGTAAGTACGACATTCCAAAATGGCCTTCAAAACGCAAGATCTCGTAAACGTTATTATACTTCGATATGTTATTATTACAGTTCTTAAACGTCTGAATAATACTGTATGCGCCTTTCAGCGTTATCTATTGTCCTTGGGGAGATCCGGGAAGAAACTCCACCATTAGTGGATATTAGCAATACCACTTCAAGGCTGCTCAAAAAGAAAATATGATTAACCCACAACTACGTATCGAATTATGCAAAACCCTGTGGAATCTTTAATGGAAATCATTTACTTATGGGTAAATTACTATAATTTGTGCAACTATTTACTTGAAGAACAACATTTGTTGATTATTTTTTAAATAATAAGATTATCTGGAAACATTTAAACGTAAATTAAAGGACATTGTTAAGTACCATATATTTAAAAGAGCAGTTTTTTGCCATATTTACACGTGACTACAGCATTAATATATTGCTTAACTATTTATTACAGCTGTTTTATTATGATCCAAATTAGTAACTGAATTGCTAAACAAATCTTTATTGAAAGTTTCTACGTGTTTTGCTGATTGATGCTAAGGCAACATCAAGTAACTGTTGAAGAAATGTGAAATATCCAAAAAGGTAATTGATCATATATGAATTCTCATGGAATGTAGTGGTGATAAAGGTTAGCGATATTAGTTTTTTGTATCCGATTATAACAAATCAGATATTACTATTATTGTTATACACTTAACGTTTTAAATGTTTAAATACCTAATTTTATTCGTACTGTCATTTTAAACATTTTAACGTGTTTGGTGAAATTCATTTAACAGATTTAAATGTCCATTTCTAGTCAGTGAAAACATGTTTATAAATGCAACAAGTATTCTTTAAATATACCTCCTTTAAAACTATAATATAAACAATTAATCAATATTACACTAGGTATCACAAGTATTAAGAGAAATAATAGTGGATAGTTGTGTAATAAGGCTCATTTTTAAGAGGAATGAAATGCTTTTTTGATGAACGATGACTTAAGTAAATAATATGATATAATATGAACACATGTCAATCCATTCAGATATTTCATAAACATATTGTAAAAATACATATCCTTATAGGTGTCCATTTTTCCGTGGGCGAAATTTCAAGATTATTACTGCAATGCTCAAATGATTGCTATAAACATCACCAGTTCCTACTGGACCAAACTTTTTTCTCCTATTCTTATCTACAGGTGAAATTAAATAAACTAACCCAAATGAAACCTGCTTGCGACTCTTGGTGCACCAAAGTAAAAATTCATTGATATCCAGAGGGATAATACAAACGGTTCTAATAGTTATGATTTATTTAAATCTTTATATTATTTAAATTTATAGATGTGACAATATATGGGATCGTTTCAGTACTGATTTTAAGGTTTTAGCTAGAAAATAAATCTTGGTCATCGATATAACAACACATAAACCGGTTGTTATATCACCAGGGAAATCCGATGTGGAGGTAATGGAAAATCTAAAAAGTAAATCTGCAAACTATTTCAAGGTTTTTACAAGTCAAAAAGCCAATTGTACTTTAGGTATAGTATACGAGAACAAAATTTGAAATGTCTAGATATAATTTAAAACTATTTTATGTGTTGAACTGTTTTACACTACGTTAAGCTGTATAGTTAGCCAAAAAGAAATAATTGAAATATTCTGACAGTTGACAATTATATTTTTAAAACAAAGATATTCTAAAGTATGCTTTTATACACCTAACTTCTAATATTATACATATATTTTAAAGTAGCCTTACATTTAACAAATTATGGCTTAACATTGGTATCCTGAAATTTAATACTTATATAAATATATTTTTAAATTTTGAAAACAGTTTGAAGTATACATTTGTTGTAAGTAGAAAGTCCGTAAGTAGAAAATAAACATTAACCTAAGGTACGTCACAGTTGAGATAAGTCTAACATGTGTGTTACGCCTTCAATTGTAACGCAACGGTTTGCATGACAGGTACGTACATATAGTATTTTGTGCCTACCTTTCTACTATCAAGGAGCAAAACGTGAACTGCGCCACACCGAGTTGCGCCACAAAGGCAAACACAAAAAATGACTTTGTTACTGGACAGTAGATATAAATAAATATATGAATTGCAAATTATAAGAAAAACACACTGACTACATAACATTCATTACGTAAATAACACAATGGAGACACTTTACATCAGTTCCCATAGCCGTTATCTCAACTGTTGCGTAATGATTGTTAATTAAGCCTCTTAAAGCATGTGATGAAAAATTTTTGACTGAATTTACCTTCAGGTTTAATTTTAAAGACTTTTAATTCTTTAATTTCAATCCATGAACCCAACATGCATTATTTAAGAAAACACTCTATTATTTTGTACTACCCTTCATCTTATATTTGTCTAAAAGTCATTGCAAACTTCTTTCGGTTCAAATGATTCGTGTCAAGCTTTAAAAAAAGTTTGGTCACAGCCCTTTAAGATGCCTTTTCCGAAAACAGGAAAATAAAATAGCTTTGTCATTCTACGAAAAGAAGTAGTCACTTTTAACAGTTTAAGGACAACCCCTGGCCTACAGCAAAGATTACAGATAATAGTATGCATCTTTTACGATACCTATGTACATGAAAGATAAATTGAAAGAATGACATTTTTATTCGTACAAAAATTAATTTACTTAAGAGAAATGTGATTAAAACGCGCTACTTTGATAAATTATGTTCTATTAAAATTATATGCGTTTCTTAAGTCATAAATCATTAAAAACATGTATATCATTCCCTAAAGATGTAACACATGTTCAACTCGTATTATAAGAAATCCACATGTTTATATCTAAACAGTATTCATCTGGGTCTGGTTACAAAAGACTATCTAAATTTCATACTTTAAATGCTTGTGATTAATTCCCTTTAGAACGAACAGATTTTTCAGATTTTATCTTCAGTGTAGTTATCTTAAAGGGCTATGACTATAAAAGGGCAAATAATATCTCAACCAAAAATTTATTACAACACCTTTCATCCATATTGAGGCTTTTATATTTTTATTCAGGATCTTAGTTGTTGAAGTAGAAAGAGGAACTGTAATTTCTATTGGCTTAATGCCAAATGCAATATTGCCATAATTGGCATAATTGGCTAAATGCCATATTGGCTCTAATGCTCTTTTCTTAAACGCAATCGTAAAAGGTTTGAAATAAAATGTTTTTCTGGCAAGCAACTTTTTGAACCCAGCAGCACTTAAAATCCGGAAGAGTTATAAAAGAAAGGGCATAGACCGCATATTTCCAAATGACTGACCTTGACTCCTCTGTCCGAGGTACAGATTCCCTCACTGGACATTAGGGTTGAATTAAAACGTCATCAGTTCCAACTTGGGTTTTTCCAGAATGTGCGCTTTGCAATTACCGCAATCATGATGGTTGTTAAAGTGTTCATAAAAAGTCCTCATAACTTGACTCATTTCCCTTGTGAAAATGTATTTCTTATGTTGCCATTGTCGTCATTAATTGTTTCATTCCTCCTAGGTCCAACTGGTAGACCAAGGACTCTGGAAGCTCTTGCTCTTCATGTTATTGTTCAGGTCAGGCACTAAGTATGTCAATTCGTATATTTTGTACACTGCAACAATTCTGTCAGAAACATCTTTGGTCTGTTTCTAGGTATTTGGTTTTTAACTGAGGGATATTAGCGAAAAAATCTACGTAAAAACTATCAAAGAGTTCTTTGTAGTGGTGGTTGATTCACCGAAATTTTTAATTGTAATCTTAAGGAGAAATATAAATCTCCTAGACGAGTCGTTTTCTCATTTTCTTCAAGCAGTAATAGTGTTAACTTCCGTATTTATTTATTAACCTTTAAAACTTGCTTCTCGACTCATGCTCTGTTTCAAGTGTCTTATTCCACTATTTCCCTAGTATTGTCAAAAGTTTTACAGTGTAAAAGAGGTTACATTTTGTTACGTAACACATTATTCACTATTTTGTTTGTTATTACGGTTTATAGTTCTTGATGTTCTTAATAATTTAGATTGGATTCATCATAGGTTGCTGTATATAACATTATCTCAAATTACTGCGCTCAAGTGTGTTCAGTAAGAGTAGTTTGTGTGTAGGCATAGTTATTATTAATCACCTGTTCTTGTATTTATGTATTTTATTCTTGCCTAACAATTGACATTTATCTGGCATGTTTATTAAGAGAATCACAGAGAATTACTTATTCAGTATGAATAAACAAACAACAGGATATAATTTAGCCTGAGATTAGAATCTTTAGGATATTTATTAAAGTTCTAAAACATTGTTTTTTATAGTTTTTAAACCTAACTTCTGTAAAATGAGGGAGGCATAAGGAGGTACTCAACATTTTTTAATATCAATTCGTTACATATCAAATAAAAGAATTTCAGAAATAACAAGAAAACTTCATAAGAAACTAAATATAACACCACCCATGATAACAGTTTTCTATATCCTATAACACTTAAAATAAATTGATTTAAATTGTTTAATTACTATTCCAAATCATACCTATTCAAACTTTAATAAAGTACTTACGGAAATAATTCGTGTATAACACCAGAGTTTATTAAAATATCAACAGAATTTCCCCATACAATAATTAGTCCTGCTTATATTCAACAGTTAACAAATGCAAGATACAAAATTATTCACCTATAATTTTTATTGGGACCATAGTTCAAAAGAATAAAAATGTTGATCTGCCTTCTAGTTTACCTCTCGTTCTGGAACAAATATGTAAATAAACAAAAAATTTTATAAATATTAAGTTGTGTAGTGAGGATATATTCGTTAAAATGCATTGTTGTGCAGTAAATGCTAAGAACGAAACTTTATTTTACTACATATGTTAATTGTAGTATAATTTTGTTAACCCACACAATTTTGGAAACAATATACATATACTAATCAAATTCTTGAAAACAAACTACATAGCATAATAAACATCCCTTAAAACTATGGAATTTTAAAACTGAGTGACATTTTTACTTGCGTTACTAGAAATTTCAGAAGGAGGTCTTTTACTTGGAGGCTCATAGACACATAATAAAGAATGTAGCCTTTTAATTAAGTACATATTTAATTAAATCTGACTGTCAGTCATATACGTTGTGGAGCTTTGGATAAATTTACTCACTTCCAAATTTCATATTATTATAACTAAAGTAAATTTTTCATCAAGATAAAATATTCTACATATATTTTACCATACGGTTAGTTACTATCTAAACTGGACGTAAAGACTCATATACCGGTGTGAGTAGATATATATGTAAGGGTGCTAGACCCCTTTTGGGACAGTCCGTAATTCAATGTAAAATCTTGCTCAATCTTATATATATAAAAATCTTGAGTCACGATGTATGTTGCCAATAAACTCCAAAACGACTGAACCAATTTCAATCAAATTTCACATGTATCCGTAATTTAGTCTAACTTAGAAGATAGGATAGTTATTATCTGAATTATTCGCTTATGTCGTGAATATAAACGAATAAAATGAAGAAAAGTTTTCAAAGCGCCTGCACATTATAACCTGCAATTACGAGATAGATACGTATATTAAACAGTGAAACACTATTTGAAGGCGCTAAGTTATGATGTATAATTGTCTAAAACTAAATTTTGGTTGAACTTAAAGGTTGAGTGGTAGACCACTTTGTAATAAAATACATTATGCATGTACAATACATTTTTGACATATTTTCTTGATCGTGACATCAAGGTAAAATCTACATCGGGGTTGGAAATATAATTTACTTCAACCAGAAATGCTCATACGCGGGCAAAACTTACGAAAAGCGTGCGAAGCCGCGGGAAACAGCTAGTGTACTATAAATGAATCTGAGAAATCACACAGCAAATCTCAACGAAAAAATAACCGAATCTAAATCTGATTTACGGACTGTTTCCTAACGCACTTTTGGGACAGTCAGAAAATCAATGTAAAATACTGTCCATTGAACCATAAACGAATCTGTAAATCACGAATGAAAAAAATAACCGAATCTATAGCTGTTTGCTTCTACTTTCTTGAGCTGTCTATTGGAAACTTAGTCAAATCTGCTTTGAATCAATTTATTGGAAATGTTCTCAAATCTGCTTCGAATAAATGACAATTTTGTTGTAAATATATTAAAATCTTAATGAAAAATCTTCGAAAAGTTAATGAAACAATTATTGAAAAAATAGTATAAAGAATTTAAATTGCCTCCTACAAACCAATATAGTAATAAAAGTACTATTTTGTCCTATCTCTATACTATTTTTTCAAATAGGTAAGAAAGGAGGGTTGCTATGCTACTTTTCAACTACCTTGAATAAAACATCTTATTGTCGAAATTTCTTTAACAATCTTTTAAATAGAGCAAATGTTTCCTGAAAAGTTAGTGCTTTTTATCAAAAATTGTGTTATAAAAATTTCAACTACGTTTAACTTTCTAGAAAATGTTAGGTATTTTGAAAGATTTTATATAATGCATTGTAGGAAAATATTTAGGAACCTTTATTGATAACAGATCTGGCAACATGAACGTAAAAGTTGACAACAGATTTGACAACTTGAACGTAAAGTTGACAACATGGACAACAATGCGACAACATTCCGTTAAGTTCAAAATTTCTCTAATTTAAAAAAAATTAGATTTATTGATCTGTAAGATAGTTCAAAATATGTATATCACTAATGTTTTGCGAGCTCTGTTAGCCACAAATGCTTCTTTAGAACCCAACATTTGTATATATTGATGTAAGAGAATAATTCATGTAGTTTGAAACCTAACACAAGTACAGTCGGTCGATTCTAAGAGTTTTCATATAATTAAGTTTTGGTTTGTGTTCCACCGATCTCAGTTCCAGAGGAATATATCAATAATTCAATTCTACTTCAAACGTTATCTATTTTCCCCAAACACGAAATTTAGTGAAATGCTGCTCACTATTACCACAATGCATGAAGTAGATATAAAAACTATGTGCTCTTAGTGCTGATGGAACTTTCTTACTTCAAATTCGAACCCAGTTGACAAATTTTAAAACTTTTCCGTTTAACGCGTTTGTCGTATGTTCAAGTTATCCTGTTGACAACTACGAGTAATATGCAAAGGTTTAGATAACCATAAACGAAGGACTAAATCAGACACTGAGTTTGGTTAATACATTCCACAGTTCAAGGTTTACATTAATGTAGTAAATTATGATTGTAGTTACTGGGCTGTAGTATTTTGGATGTATAAAAATATTAGATACAAGGATTCTAATTTACTTATAAATATGTAAAAAAGTAGCCTTGGATCGGATGAGACTTGGCGGGAATATTATTTAGTACTCAGGTTTGAATATTGTAAAATGAAAACTTTTGGTTTTTTAGGTTACTTATAAACGGTTTTTACGTTATAAATCGTTATCATAGCAATACAAGTACCACGTTTAATATTTTGTGCAATTGTGGAAGTTTGTTACTAAAAACGATTTGGATGTAAAAATAATGGCTTATTCCGACGCTCTAACATTAAACACAGCTTTTTTGATAACGTTTAGGAATTTTCTATAAAATTTATTTGTAAAAAGTTTCTATTGTGTTTTAGTACTTGCTGAAAAATAGAACGAAATCTTTAAAAAAATTTAATCCAAAGTTAGATACTAATAAAAAACTCACACACGCACACACACAGGCGATTTCAATGTAAAGTTATACCGACAAAGAACATTTCTAATATCCAGTCGTGACTTAGGACAGGGGACAGAGGGCAGAGACATTCTGTACCAGCTGGTTTTAGTATTAAGCAACCGGTTATTTCTTCCAACCTCCACGTCCAGAATATTTATCGTTATATTATTATGATTATGCTAGTTTATTTTTCGTAAACAGGTTGGCACGAAGAATGTTCTATGTTGTCCCGGCTCTGCTCTTGGGTGACAGGAAATCTCTAGTCTTTCTTTGTCTTAACAATTAACTGAGAACATGCACTTATATCGTGTTTTAAGAACTTTTCATTTTTTTAAATTACAAAGGAACAACATTTATTATTATTATTTACTTTTACAGACACTGGTTACTAAAAAAAGCCGGGACACAAAGCGATTATTCAATTAACATACCTTCAATTTTCTTCATTATAAGTACGTTATTATTAGAATAGTGATTTGAATGTATTCTATCATCTTTTATTATAAAGCAAACATTGTGAATGAATGGTCAACTATAGATGTTTTTCGACTTATAATGTTAAAAAAAAAACTAAAAAATTACAGACAATAATAAAAAATTAAAAGTAAATAATATTGATAGTTTCGAAAATATAAAACAAATTTCCTTCTTCTGTTTAAGTTCTACGAATTTTACTAGAAAATTGTTACTCGTAACTTATTTGACGAATACCATGTTCTCGGGTATAATCATTTATTTAAAATTATTAATTTAAGATTTCAGGAATGCCAAAACTCATTACACGTTTATATAAAATAGGATGGACAGACTGATAAATGCCGATACTGTTTGTGTATTTTGTTGTTCAGTGCTTTTTTATATTTGTTTATGAAATGAAATGAATAGTAAAATCAAAATGACGTATGATGGATTGAATGATTATTGTAGTGTGTTGTAATGACTTGGCGGTATCATGTAAGTAGGTTATTATTATTATTATTATATTAATAACTCGTTCCTGGCGAACTGAATAACATCAGGTCTTATATTACATGTGTCATTTCAATACTTTATAAAAGTCATATTACATCTCCTTTACATGTAATGGTCACGTTCGGCCTGTTCATATCATAGGATGACGATAATATGACTATTTTATATATGATGTATATTATATGAAGTGTTTTAAAGTAAAAAATTAACTTGAAAAAACGTACAATTTAATATTTTTTGTCCCTTCGCTACTACCCATTTGACTCCTACAAAAACTAGCACTGCTTATGATCTAGATTCGATCACATTATTGAAAATTCATCAATGGGTTAAAAAAACTAGATTTGTTAACATACAATACGGCAACCGCCTCACGGACTGTACCTCTTGAAGATTCTGGTACGCCCAATTTCAAGTAACCTGTCAATAACAGATATCTCCGAAAGATTGTGGAACTCTTATGGCCGTGCCTGTGAAATCAGACCTGTTTACTATGCAATTTTCTCACTCGATAAATCAATCTATGTTTCCTCCCAAAACTAATTAGTTTTGAATCTTATCTTGTTGTTTTAGGTACAAGTTAACCTCTAACACCAGGACTACTTCCACAAGGTCGGCACTGGCTCTACATACCTGTTAATAACTAAGGCCGATACCTTTTGTTACATAAGGTGCCATAACCATTGTGTCGACTCAGCGACCTTTGCGAGGGGAACCGGTCGGGAGGTACCAAGTTCAGAAGAGCTGATGGCATATTAATAGCCATTTACATCAGAGGCAAAGTGTTTGTCATCGTTGGGCCCATCAACGAGTCCTTGCCCTAGAGCTGATCCAAGTTCTGGGACGATCGTAGCACTTAACGAGCGAAATGCTTACTGGTGATGACAATTCTTTTTATGATCACATTATACCAAACCGGAGATCGGAATGAAAATATAACTTAGAATACCAATATTGCATCTATTGTTGCAAAGTGTTGTTTGTGAATAACCTATCCTTAACAGTTTGAATGACCTCTACATTATTCTACAATTGCCTTATTTGAAACTAGCATCCGCATCTTCCATTTCGTATTCATCAAAGACACCGTTATCTTACCAGTTGCATTCGAGACCCTTTAAAATAGTGTTCATTTACTAGAATATAGTTCTAGAAGGCAAAAGTAAACAGTTTTGAGAATGAGCATAATCACGTGATTTTGGAAATATTCGGATTTTGGAAATATTCCCATACGATTTAAACAAAAAGTATTTATTAAACTATTGCGCGTTATAAAAATAAAAATAATCAAGAAACACATATACAGACCTCCTGATATACTGGAGGGCTTATGACGCAATGCGGGCGTGCTGTCTGAGGCGTACGGAAGATAAGTTTGACCCAAAGGTCGTGAGACCCCGCCCACGCTATCGTTCACCACTAAAGATAAGTCAAATGCTCATGTAAAGCATTTCCCTTACATTTTTCAGTTAAATCTGATTATAAGTATATGTTTGTAGACTTCGAGAAACCAATTCTTTTTCTAAACCGGGAAGTACTCAGATGGGGTTTAAATTTTTGAGTGACAAATTATTATTGTGTCCTTTACTTTGTAAAACGGTAGAACTGTAGTAATGGCAATTTCACAAATTCCGTTACACTTCAGTTAATAACAGTTGATTTTACATGTAAATGGAAGACTAAATAAATCTTGTTCAGCATTTCAGGTGAATTGGAGAAAACAAAAATTATTTATAAATTACCAAAGTACATCATAATATTAAAGTACTATAGACTAAGTTAAAATGCCAAACAAAACCGTGTAAAAGTTCGACTTTTACTTAATTTCTTAATCTCTAATTAAATTGCGTTTATCAAGGTTGATCTTACTACAAAGCAGAGGGTCCAACGGAAATGAGGTGATTGGAATGTGTTATTCAAATAGTGTCCACAGAAGAACCCGTCAACGAGTAAAAAGTTGTTTTAAGAATGTGGGTCAATTTGTTAGTCGAGCCACACGTGAATAGACACAAGGGTATCACATACACGCTGTCCACCAATGATCAGTAATTATCTCAGTTAGTTTATATCAACTGTTTCTTAAGAAAACAAAATGTTAAATGCAATAATCATTAAATTATTAAATTGTGTATTTTCAGCTTTCAGCTATTAACAACAATATACTCTAAAGGAACATTATTACACTCCTTGTTTATCTATAATATTTCCAGCAGTCACCTGTCGGTATTTCCACTGTCATTATTCACTAATTCAACTACGTAACAAAATATGAAACTTTTGCTAGACTTTTCGAAAAAACAAAACAAATCATTTGATTCATTTGATCACTCTTTGTATCGGGTTTGTTTGCTTCAATAAAGCATATGTGTAAATTTAAGAACGACCGAATTGTTGGATATCTTGTGCCGATTAAATCAAAGATATTTTGACTTTTGAAAACATAGTTAGACCTATAGAGAAAATACACCTGTAAATTTCATGTTGTTCTTTGGGTTGTTAGAAAAGAATGACTTTAAATAGTCCACGGTGTTATAGGCATCAAATAAAGATTGTATATGCCACATAAACGTTATTTAAATAGGGTTTCCGTGATAAAAACAACCCACTAAAGGCGGTAGTATCAAATATAACAAAGGTCAAAAAACAAGAAACTGAGGAAACACTTTTCATATTCTCGTTAGCCATCAAAATTATTGCTGACCTCAAAACAATCCTGCCGGTCTAATAACGGACTTAATGACTCAGTGACACATTGAGGTGTGGAAAGGTAAGTGGACAGTGGTGCACTGAGTACCGATAATTATAATTGAGATACAGCTTAACAATGTAATTGAACATACTTAATGCACTCAATAATTTAATTTTTAAATTTAAAACTTTTACAAAAATAAGATAAATTGTATTTGTGGATTTATTTACGCACCATCATAACATTCTATAGAACTTATAAGTTATAATATTTATTTAAAAATGAATACACCCCACCAGATTGCACATGTTAGAGTAATAGAATCAGAATACTACGATAAATTATTTATTACTACATAAATATTGGAGCTGTAAAACATATATCCTATATTTTTAAGGTAATAATATTTTTCTTAGCCTACAAAACATCTTTTCTTGAGAAGTGAAATCCATTTTAGTTCCCACCAGTTAGATTAATTGTGTTATGTACATTGAAATGGTGAAAGACTTTTGGAACTCCTACCGTAAAGAATTAAAGAAATACTTAAACCACTTGAAATCTTAAACGAATCTGACGGTGACATTGTATTACCAGTTTTAAAAGTCGTTGAGTACTAATCTCTTCAACTAATTACGTGATATTAATTCACGAAGTGAACAGAGATTCATCTCTCTATTTATTCAAATTAGAAGCTATTAAGCTTTAGAAATATACAATGCGTGTGTTGCATAAATTTCAATCTAATACGTCAGCGATACAAATCACCTCACTTCCGTAATTATCATTTTAGTATTTTCCAGCAATAAACTTCCCTAAGTGCTCAAGACCGTTTAATTGCCCATTAAAAGTCAAGCTGACAGCTGTGGGGTCTAATCATCTCGACCAACATTAGTGCAATAAATACATAACTTCGTGCACCATTGTAAGGATATTTAGCAGAACACTGGAAGCTAAAATGCAATTTCCTTTTTATAATATCCTAAGCAATTAATCATACAATTGTAGATACGAATAACACTCAATCATTCAATTAGTGACGGAGGCAAGTGCAATAACTCACACTGCCGTGGCCGTGATTGGCCAGCAATCGCGCCTTGTAACCGGGTTCTTCAGTTTCCGCAATCATGGCACGGTTAATTTCCTTTTTAATTCTCTTAGTTTCTACCCCAATCACTTTGCATTGAGAAGAAATTGCTTACGCAGATTGGTAACCAATAAGCATAAACTACACTGGCTGGTCAGAACCCAAAGAGACGTATGCACTATATTTGTCCAGGCCAAGAATTTATCGGAATTACATCCTTTGCAATGTGGAATCCATAAAGAGGGAGTTTATTACCCTTTTTTGTACATTCAACTAACAAAAGAGTTATATTTCAACTAACAAAGACAGACAGTTTAACAACAAATGTAAAAGTTTAATAATTACCTAAACAGAAACAAAGATGTCGTCAGCTAATAGCTCGGCCTCGGGGTCATTACAGTGACGTGTGGAGAGTCAGTCACCGGTATTGTTGATAAAGCCGCGGGATGCTAATTGTCAGCTATTATCTCTTCCCATCTGCAGCTATTAATTCTATACAATCCGGCTTGGATAGCTCATTTCATGCAATCAGAGACGGATACATAATTATGTTATCGTTGATGGGTGTCGGACGTTTATGGGTGAGGATGACTCAATGCGCAAGATGTTCTTATCTTTGTCAACCTTTTCAAGCTATGTTCGATTCATTTCCAGTGATTTACTGCAAATTAACACTTTGTACATATAAACATTTGGTTCTGAAAAGCCGCGGGATGCTAATTGTCAGCTATTATCTCTTCCCATCTGCAGCTATTAATTCTATACAATCCGGCTTGGATAGCTCATTTCATGCGATCAGAGACGGATACATAATTATGTTATCGTTGATGGGTGTCGGACGTTTATGGGTGAGGATGACACAATGCGCAAGATGTTCTTATCTTTGTCAACCTTTTCAAGCTATGTTCGATTCATTTCCAGTGATTTACTGCAAATTAACAATTTTTACATATAAACATTTGGTTCTGAATCTAATTCTATACCATATAAATTTGTAGAATATGACAGTTTTTATACAAAACACAATTTTTATTTTATTTTCGTATGTAATTTTCCAAGGGCCAAATATTTTTGAACGCAAGCTTCTCCAAACTGTTTCTGCTGACCAAGGAAGGCGTGTTACATGTCACTGGTTTACATTTGAACATTTTAAGAATCGATCACGGGAATACCTGTTTTGGCACACGTTGTTCCTTAAATTTGAAGAAAACGTTTTAAATAGATTCTTTCTATACGATTTAGCGAGATTGCATTTTGTTTCTTTGTCCGTTCTCCTAATATACTCACTCTCTATAATCAAATTAATCAGATCGCTGATTTTCATACACGTGATGAGGATTTATAGCTTATATTTGCACGTGGACATTTTTCATAACAATGAGTTCAAATTAAAAAAGAGATTATTATTTGATTGTATTTAATTAAACTGGAAAAGAATTTAACTGAAAATTCTGATAAGCTCTTTATTTTGATAGGCAAAGTTAGGTTCATTAGGTGAGTTATTACACTTAACAAATATAAATTCAAAATTTATTTGTAGTTAAAAAACAATCATGCATAAACGAGTAAATAAAAAAATAACATTGTAAAAATTAAACAAAAATTAATCTTAAAAGCATTATAACGTTTTAAATCATTAATATATAGAAATTGTAATTATATATTACAATTATAATTGTTTGTTATAATTACAATTATATAAATATATGTATTTATATAAGGAAACGACCATTTAAACAATTATTTTAAGTTCAGCTGAAGAAACGAGTTACATTTAACTCACAAACACTAAAGAATAGAATAACTTGTAACATGTACTTGAATAGTTTAGTTAATCAGATTGAGTTACAGAATTTGTTGTACCTATAAGTGCATAAGAAGCCAATGTTGTAAAGGAAGAACAATGAAATAAAAGATGAATAGATGAACAGTAGTGATATTCTTGCCTCGGGTAGGCATTTCACTCAAAGCACAACAGCGTTATGCTCCATCAGCCGCCGCGCCGTTGACCAATTTATCACACAGTTCACAGTTTAACTTATATGAATAAAACCCCGCCACAAAGTCAATATGTTATATAAACACACTCACAAACAAGTCAGATAGGAGTCTATTCTACTTTTTCGGTTTCGTAGATCTAGATTCTTGACTACAAACTGCTTATTTCACGCCTGTATTCTTCAAATCATTATACAAACCAGTTCCGATCTTGCTGCTTCGCCTGGATAAGTAAAGACAAAAAATCTAACAAATTTAAATTGTATAATATCTTTATATCAACCTAGTTTAAAACGGTACGCGAACATATTAATGCACAGTTATACCCATCTCGTTGCCTTAACTTATTGGTATAAAAAAAAAATAAAATATTTAGTAAGCGCTCTTGAAGTTCCATATTTTACCAATGAGAGGGGTAAGAAGTAACTGAATTTTAATAAGTAATCCCCATATTATAACTCAAAATATGAAACAAAACAAAAAATCCAACTCTTGTTTTTGCAGGAAACATTTTATCATACTCTTCAACTAAAATTGTGTTTTAGATTTATAATTCATAAAAGGCCTTTTTACAAACCATTATCATGGAAACTTGTTTTTAATATTTTCAAAAAATTGAGAAATATGACTTTACCAGTACATTTTATAAACCTCCCCAAAATAGATTATTTGTGCTGTTAATTTTTGAGTAATTCAAAAATATGAGTATACTTATTTTAATAACTAGCATTTTATTGCTTTTTGTAAGTACTATTGGTTTTAGTTTTTAACCATATGATGGATTGAAAGGCCTAGGTTACAGACAAAATAAAAAATAAAAAACAATCTTGTTTTTTTGTTAAAATCACGCAACGTTCACATTGCAGTTTAGTGTACAATCAGCTAAAACAAAGATGAAATTTATAGAACAATAACGTTAAACTGAAAATTAAATTTACTGCCCTTTGGTACAGGGACATGATACAGGTATTTTCAGACATATTATGTTTTGTTGTGAAAATTTCATGAGGCATACGACATTGTCGCTTTTTAGAATCTTGTAAGTGCTTTATACTTCGTTTTGGTAGAGGAAACGAATAAAAATGGTATATAAAGATAATTACGATTAGAGTTTATTTTATCCATTATAGTGGGAGAGACTTGCTTCATGACTTGCCAGTCATATCTATTCTATTACAATCGTGTTGGGTTAAAATTTACTACTCATATTTCAAGTAAAGTTTACATCGAAAACCTTACAGGCCTTACAATGATGGTTTTACTAATGGATGTCCCGGCGAAATGTTTCTGCGTATTGTTATGGTTTCGACTTCTCCAAGTTTTAAGGCGAAGGTTTATTTGGTGACCTTGCCTCTGATTCGAGGATTAGACAGCTTTAACGTGTTTACGATGGCGATGAAAGCGAAGGCTATAATTATTATAGACTAAACGTCGGCCATAAAAATAACCTTTCATTATCCGGTGTTGCAAAATGATGTATATTGATGTCTAGGATAGTCTCGAAACTACTAGCATAACTACACGATTACGGCCATACAGTGTTTAATTTGTTATTTGCTTATGATTGAGGTACGTAGGCTGTACTTCACAATTCTTTTTATAATGAATTAAAACGTCAAAATATCACATTTAAAATTTGTTATTCTATCACCAAAGGAATTTGATAGTAAATTTATTTATCAACCATTTTGTTCTCTCTTGAATAACTATCCACTCTCATATGTTTCTTTTAAACAGTGGTCTAATGACTATATCTACATATGAAGTTTGTTATTATGAAAAACGGCTCATCAATTTATTTCTAATTTAGCCATCGAACTACCACAAAAGCATGGACTTTGGACTAGTGGAAGGTTCTACACGCATGAGGTGTGTTCCTCCTACTCCCTACGTGAGTTCCCGACTGCAGTTCAAGGCGGCATAATATCCGTCAAATCTTAAATTTACTCCAACAAAAACAGGCCAATTTACATCAAGGCAAAAAGGCGATACCAGAATCAATTAATCTACCAAGGCTGCCATTGAAATCGTCGGTGTTTCGTAAGTGAATGGGCGCAGGAAACACACATTTTCTGCAATGTATACAAACACACAAGGCCAAACACTTACTGGACTGTTGTGATCTATCGAGAGATCGCCTCAGGCCGGTCCAGTTACCCTCGTTCTCGTTTCCACGCTTAGGGAGAAAATTTGCACGAGCACGCTCCTATTTACATATGTTTTGTGGGGACTGAACAAGTTTAGTGCGAAATTATGCCTCCCGGTCGCTATACGAGAGCCATAAATCTAATAATAGCTGCAATCTTACAGCCTATAATTAAATCTTGATGTTGTTTTGTGCGTTATTTCTCACCCGTTTAAATTAAAATATATATTACTTTATTTTTCTAGAACAGCTCTCGAGCAAAGTGAGAGTATCTTGGATAGTTAAATAGTTACCTCAATGTTCCATTTACATCTCTTTGCCAAAATAGCAAATATTTGCTGGTAAATATTAGAACAATTGTGCAGTTATTGAAGGATATTGCAGGTCATAACGACGTAGCAAGGAAACCTAGTTAAATTTATTAGACAAAATCTGCAAAAACATCAACATAATTGATCACAAAATCAGTATCAGAAATATATAATAGAAAAAAGTTTGCATCGTTAGATTTCTACAACTTATTTTTTATCCTCCAGGCTATAGAAAGTTTATTCAAACTGTTAAGCAGCTTAGGGTACAACCCTTCCGATTATATCAAAAGAGGCATTACGAGTATGAAACCAAAATATATCTGCGTTCAGGTATTTTATTGTTTAGTGTCGAAGAAAATTCTGGAGCTCGTCTTTAATACATTTATGTTCAAAAGTTCTCAAAACCTAAAATCGAGTAATATATTTTTCTTTAAAAAAGAACTATATAACTAAATGGTACCTTTATATTTGGAATCCAACATAGTGACGCAGCCGGTTGTCGCGGCAGAGACGGTTTGACGCCTGCCGTGGATTGTCCATAGATAAATAGGGAAACAGGCGTGAGTAACAGAAGAAATTACCTGACTGTAGCCACAGCTTATTAACTCGCAATTGATCTGAATCATTGTTCACCAAAACATGTTCTTAAAATAGAACCAATGGAAGGAAAACAAGTCTTTGAGGAATTTAAATGATTCAAATAGAGAAGTTGGTGTTTATAATTCGTAGTTTGGAATCACTTCGAGTGTTTGTGATTCCAATCAGCGTTTTAAAGGCTACTAACAATATGGCAGGTTTTTCATTATGTACTTATTTTCTAAAAATATATTTTGTTTTCTATGCATGACCCATAATCTCCACAAAATGACGAACAGCGCCTTGGCACTTCAGGAGGCGACTGATATTATTAGGTGTAAACGTATATTAAGTTTAAAGAACATTAATGGTTATTATTATACAACAAAAAACAACACCTAAGGGATAATGAAACATTTAGAAATTCCTAATAATACATAAACGTTATTGTTTAGCTCCTTCCAGTAAAAGGTCCTTCTGAGTCCTACTTATAGTGAATTCACCCAACATCCCGAATTAAAAAAATAAAATATATAGCTGCTATATCTATATCTATTCGTTATATTATTCCTTAATGTACTTTATTCTATTCTTTCAGAGTTCGTATGATAAAGTGATAACGGATCAGTGATAATAAGTAACTATTGATAAGATATATCATATAAATATTTTAAATTAAAGTGGCATACAACTTGATCCAAACTTAAGTTAATTTTAAGTAGTTCCACTATCATACACAAAGTATAACGTATAATACAATAGTGTAAAAAATGAAACAAGTGTTAGACGTTTGAACAGCATGCTGATTTTGATACAGTTATGTACGCTGAAACATGCTATTTCGATAGTCTCAGACTAGAAATTTCTTTTGTGTTTAAAAAAAATGATTGATTCAAATAAGAAAAAAGGATTGCTCCAAATATTAAAGGATTCATTGCTTAAATGTGTAAGTTTTAATAATGGGGTTTGTTCAATAGGCTGTTTCAAACCATTAACCATTTACTTAAGTGTCCACTGTGTTAAAGAAAGTCTTTTGAAACACATCAGTCAGTCTTAAAAAAACTTCATCTTTTACCAAGTCACTATTGGTAAAAGTGACTTGATATGACGAAAATTTAATATTCGATTGAAGTAGTTAATTATAGTTCAGCAATGAACTGTATTTATTTACTTTTATTCTGCGTCAAAATGTTCTTCTCAAAATTCGTTCCTTGCTTAGTCATTTACCTGCTTATAACTTTACTCAAAATTTCTCTCCCAGTTATTGGAGTTGGATTTTCAAGGATAACAGGAATTTGGGTCATCTATCATCATTACATTTTACAAAAATCATCGTTACAGTGCTCTTCAAGTTTTGCGATATTATAACAAAGGTAAGTATTTGAAAATGATGTTATTCTTTTGTGTCTTAATTGTGAAGAACACCACCATGGATCGTTATTTTACGATAAATCATTATTTTTGTAAATTTTATTTACAAGAATAAAATACATAAATAAGGCATTTTTTTAACTTTAACGCAAAGTGCATGGTTTAGTATTTGATTGATCATTTTAAAATTCTATATATCCAGTGTCGGTTAACTACTGTTTAAACACTGAGGAGTAATAGGTATTTTCACTGACTAATATCATCTTAATTGTGATAGTTATACAAAATATAACTAGACATTCAAATATGTATATAGAATAGACTTGAGGGCTTTCTCAAAATTTCACTCAAGTATAAGCAAGTATGGCTGAAAACATACTTTAAGTACCAAACTAATTATAGCACACAAATATTAAATATTAAACATTTTCTTAGTTAAACGGTATATTCATACAATTTTATACGTTTATTTGTAATCCAATATTAATCTATACCTGTGAAAATAATTTTCAAGCTTGTTACATTGTAGTTAGTTAGCGGTGTGTATTAGATATTCACACAAAACGTGTAACTTCCATATATATATATATATATATGTGTGTGTGTGTGTGTGTGTGTGTGTGTGTGTGTGTGTGTGTGTGTGTGTGTGTGTGTGTGTGTGTGTGTGTGTGTATTTGTTGCTTCGCCCACACTAAAATATATACATACCTACAGATTAACACTTGCTGGGTTACACTATGAGTTGTAGCGTAATGTTATAAAACTTCGATCCTTATAAAAATAATCTCGAACACAAATGTCAAACAATTGTTCAAATTAAGTTATTAAAATATAACTAACCATTTACTAGAAAACGGTATTGGTTATGAAACTGAAAGCCATTATTCAATCTTCGAAATAACAAACACTATTAATTATATAACATTGTAACTGCCCATTACTGCGTAACTGATGTAATAGTAAACAAAGATATTACACTAACAATTTAATTTGTATATTGTTTGACGTTTTGTCCTAACTACAGTGTTCAGAGTTTGTTTTTTTTAATTTAAACTTCTAAGTTCTTTTGAAATAGTAGATATTTTCTTACTGTACATTTTTAGTATGAAGGTAATTTAATTTAAAATACACTATTTTAAAAATAAATAGGTATAATGAACAAGAATATAACATTTTTTACCATATACCATAATAGGAACTAATTCCATTTTGTTAAAATTATATTGGTAAAAAAAGTCTTACTGACTTTTTGTTGTCATCGACAAAACTGACTACTGTCTTCAAAATCTGGCGAAACTAACATTTGATTTGAATTATCTGCTTCTACTGAATACTCGTATACCACACAGTTTCTGGTCTTATCAAACCGTTATACTGCTTATGAAGAAGTACCAAAACACTCTAGCTTCTAGGTGTTTTAGATTTTGGAGTTTTCTATCGCTTGCAATATTATGCAAGTAAAGAAATTTGTAACCAAATTAAATGCGATATCGTTTTTTTAAACGCCACCATGTCTACCAAATCTAGAGGACAGTGGTTAGAGTCACCTTCTGGTGTCTTAAATGGTATTAACAATATGTTTCATGAACAATTATGAGACGGAAAAATGTATATCAAGAAATCAGTGAAACAAAAAATAAATATAAATATATGTCAGACGGAGAAACATTGTAGGCATCCGAGAGACGGACAAAGTAAACATCAGATCGACGGACAAAATGAACACCGAGAACATCAGTTAGACGGACAAAATAAACATCATAAACATCAGTAAGGACAAAATAACTACATGGACACCCATGAGATGGACAAGATGAATATCATGAGCATGACTTTCTTTGTGGGTAGCGTGCAAAAAGTAAAATTATCGCAATTTGTTTTAGATTTTATTCAAATCACTTTAAAACACATTTTTTTAAATTTTATGCTGATTTTACACCTTGAAAAAGCGGCAAATCATCACTATGACCCAGTTATTGAGGTTGACTTTGAATAAAAGTTCAACGTGAGGTATGATGTATGGTCGTCTAAACATTTGGAACTTTAAAATAATTATTCCGATACTCACAGCTTAGTTGCCGAAGAAAATCTTGACCAGTGTTCTCTGATCTGATCATAAGACTTGAAGTAGAGGCGTGAATGTAACCACCAGAGTCTTGTTGTTGCGTAGGATCCCAAAGTCCATGCAAACGTCTCAATGGTAGGAAGCAGATTAATATTTAAATTAGTAAGTTTATACCAACACCGTTTTGACCGGTCTTTTCTGGCTTTTCCATCAGCACTTTCTTACCCGTTTCTTGTCCAATATTTTCAGTAATGATCTATTAATGTAAAACATATTCTAACGATAATATATCTAGAGACAGGTGAAACACATTCAAGTTTATAATTAAAACCAGTAAAAAGAATAGTATAATAATAAATTAAAATGTTGGATTTTATGTTTCCTACGCTTAATAATAACAGAAAAAACAATACTAGAATCGTGTTATCGTACTTAGCAGAATTCAGTGTAGCATAAAGTCCTCTTACACAAGAAAATTCGCTACTCTAAACCCTTCCCTAACCTTAGCAATGATGGATAAGGGTAACCACAAATTGTAAATGGAGTAGCAATTCAGAGCTATTAATTATTTAAAAGTAATATCACAGACAGTTTGAATGTCGCAGATTCTGATCGGAGGGAATGGCGTAGTTAAGGTTGCCTGACATGATAATTATGTGGCCATGGTCAATGTCTTAATTCCTGCTGGGCGGGATCTCTTAAGTCACGAAATTTGAATGATTTTTAATGGACCAACTCAGTACTTTGACACAATAAAGCTCTATACTAATAATTAATGACAGTTGGGGGGATAACGCGAGTGGAAAAGCAAACTTAGTTAATTTACAAATTCAAAGAGTTACTTGTGTCAGTGGTAATGATTCATATTAGTTTTTTAGATACTATGCCACACATGTGCTGTTTTAAGAAGTGAAATAAGCACAGTTGTTTAATTTAGTTTAGAGTTCACAAGTTGTCTGCAAGGGTGCATCAATATCTCCTTTGAAATTAGACGAAACGTGAAATAAAATATGCATATTGACTATTAGGTAATAAATCATTCATTTTTAACCTAATAACAGTATTCTTACACTAAACCTTAAATGTGCATTCTTTTCTAGAAAACAAAATAAACCTTTATAAAATGGAACAATTAAGTGTTGACAAATTTAATGTGAGAGTCGCATACTTCATTTAGTTATTACGCTATAATAATTCACATAATTATGGTACCAGCGAAAAATCTACATGTTTCTAGCCACTTTTCGTAATACTTCCTTTTCAGATCCCCTTTCATAATATTTTTCTTCGTAAAAATACTTTGATATAATAAAATAACGGGGCCAGAAAGAAGACGATCTGCAATCCCTATTGTTCAAGTGGTATTTACTTAATTTTGGCCCTTTTAATGAGACAATAATTCTAGCAATAAAGCTAGCAAATAAAGTTTATTATAGAGTAAGAATGATTTGGAAGGATAACAGAATTTTTACTTTTGCCACGTTAAATAGAACACGACGTTTCGAGGAATGCAGACTATCTTCTTCTTCAGGCATCGGAAAACGTAATAGTCTACATAAAATTAAGCGTACACAAAAAATCTAAAATCACATTGATGTTGCCTGGATTATAAAAACTATAAAATATTAAACATAGAAATGTAGTATTCCATTTTTGTAACATAACGACGGCGAACGACTAACTCTGCAATACTTTTAGGACTATTGAACTATATGCAAGATGCTGTTACCGGTAATTGAACACTCGGAAATGCGATCGTTGGACAGCGTGTTGCCTAGCTAAAGCTGTTACGCCCATTACATTATTGTTAGATTCATCATCGTTGTCCTCTAACTAGGTGTCAACGTTAGTTTGTAAATTAATAGTCATTTAGTACTATAACTCTTCTAACCGAGCTTTGAACTAGCCTGTAAGCTCGGTAGGAGAGTCAGGCCTGAGGCTACAAAGATTATGCCTACTTGTTACTCAGCAGTGGTGATTTATTATGTATGGTGTATTGATTGATTTGCCCTTCGATTAGGTTAGATTACTGGGTTAGATTACACCTCTATTTCGGTTAATAAACTGTGCCGGAAACGCTGGCACAGGTCTAGATTATTAACCATCCATTAGTGCAACTGGAATATTTCGTAATAAGAGATAATTTTTTGCAGTCAGCCTCATGGGCGGGTATTTTTATGTTGTGATAATTATTCTGTCAAACTTTGAAACGCTGAATTAAAGATTTTGACCTTAACATTAATTCGCATTTCATGACTTTGCAAGATCGTCGCCACCCAGGAACTGCTTTTGATTTTCAGCCAGGATATTAACGATTTAAAAATTTAACTATTTATGCAGTAGTGTGAAAGCTTTTCTCTGTTATTTTGTTCAGTTATTACTGCAAGTGGTTAATAGTTACAAAGTCAGATAAATTATATTTTATAACTTCGATAACCAACCGTAACAGTAATCACTATGTCTGGAAACACCCAAAATATATCCTTTAATAATTTAAATATAAATTTGAAACCTCTTACAATCGTGATAGAGATTGGGCATCTACTTTTTGGAACAATGTTTTGTTATGTCACACCAACGGGGGACGTCCTGCCGAGGGTATCGTGAATATTCTTAATGGAAGCCTATACCCTTGTGATACATAATTTTAAAGGTAATAGCTTACTGAATTGAATGCCACAAACCGCATCTCAAGGGAATTATTCTATCAGAAAAATAGAGCATTTTTAGTATTGAAAATTTACTGATGTTCAACAATGTAATTTTAACATGGTTCTTGCCACAAAATGTGTTACACTAATTTTTTTTAGCATTTTTTAAATGTTCAATTAAAATAAAATAAACAATTTATTTTTAAAGCTGGTTTCATTAGTACACAAATTTACCAGTTTTTATTACAATGAATAAAACTTAATGAGTCACTTTCTCTGATTACGTATGAATCTGTACTTGGTGTTTTCCAGTCAGCAGGAAGGTTTAAAGAGATAAAGGTCACTAGCCTATGAGAAACATTATTGTGTTATTAATCATCTGGTCTATAGGTTTCAGTTTGTTGAGCATGGAGCTTTCACTAGACAGGTCTAAGCTTGGGAATTACAAATGGAACAAAGGTCATATCATTCCTGTCGAGTTAATCAGTGTCTCTGAAGCATTGCTGTCAACAAGTTATCTAATTACAGTAGTTCAGTTTTTTATTTGGCATTTTAATGGAATTGTCTGAAAGAGAAACGAATTACTCTGTTGATGATGCGAGGATATGGCGATCGTCAAAGATCTTATCGGAAGTTTTGTAATTTGTTTAATGACACTTTACCAGAAAGGAATCCCATAAGTGTTTCAACAATATCAAAAACTATTGAGCGTTTTGAAATGACAGGGAGTGTACGTAATCGGCCAAAGTCGGGTAGGATACAATCTGCAACAGATGAAGAACATGCACTAGATGGTTTTGCAAACATTTATTGAAGACCCACATACATCGCTCAGAAAAGCTGCACAGCAACATGATATGCACCCTATGTCTGTGAGTAAGATTTTGAAAATTAATAAATACAAACCATTTAAAGTTCATTTAGTCCAACAGTTAAGGTGAGGATGATTACGACAGAAGAGTTGAGTTTTGTGAACTTGTGATGCGCAAATAGAGATTTTCTGACCAACATACTATTTTCTGATGAGGCAACTTTTTTCCTAAATGGCAATGTTAACAGGCACAATTGCCGTTACTGGGCTAGTGAAAACCCACATTGGATATTGAGTCCATTCACAGCAACCACAAAAACTGAACGTATGGTGTGGAATTTTAGGTAACAAAAATTGTTGGACCCTTTTTCATCAATGGAAATTTAAATGCCGAACTTTACTACAATATGCTCCAAAAATGAAATAATCCCAGCTATTCAAATTGCATCAGGAGAATACTTTGATAATGTATGGTTTCAGCAGGATGGTGCTCCACCCCATTATGGGAGACAGGTAAGAGAGTATTTGGATTTAAGGTTTCCTCATAAATGGATTGCCGAAGAGGAGAAATCGAATGGCCTCCAAGATCTCCGGATTTGTCACCAATCGATTAATTCCTATGGGGTCATTTAAAATCCAATGTTTATAGAAGAAAGCCTCATAATTTGGAAGACCTAAGAAACAGGATTTATAGAGGAGATTGCTTTGATAACTGAAGAAATGTTAGGCAACTCTGTCGAATCATTTACACAAGATTGGCTCATTGTCAAAAACCGTAGAAGGAACACAGTTCGAACAATTGCTTTGACACCAAATGCAGGTAAAACGTTTGTTGTAAGACTTTTCTAACAGCATACATTATTTTTTATTTGTAATAAGAAATCAATAACATTAGTATTTCCATAATTGTACTGTAATAAAAACTGGCACATTTGTGCTAATAGAACCAGCTTAAAATGAATTTTTGTTTTATTTAATTGAACATTTAAAAAAATGCTAAAAATTAGTGTAACACATTTTGTGGCAAGAACCAAGTTAAAATTACATTGTTGAACATCAGTAAATTTTCAATACTAAAAATGCTCTATTTTCTGATAGAATAATTCCCTTGAGATGCGGTTTGTGGCATTCAATTCAGTAAGCTATTACCTTTAAAATTATGTATCACAAGGTTATAGACTTCCATTAAGAATATTCACGATACCCTCGGCAGGACGTCCCCCGTTGGTGTGACATAACAAAACATTGTTCCAAAAAGTAGATGCCCAATCTCTATCACGATTGTAAGAGGTTTCAAATTTATATTTTAAATTATTAAAGGATATATTTGGGTGTTTCCAGACATAATATACACCCTGTATAAGTAACAAAATATACAGCACAGTGCTAGTGCAATAAAACAATAATTTTGCACATTTGTTTAAAAATAATAATGTTTTCCACACTATAATTTTTCTTTTCTTTTACACAGTACCATTTCTGATTGGATCAGCGTATTGAGACATTTAAGTGCGACCAATGCATTAAGGGCTATAATAGACTCTCCAGTAGCTAAATATATATGTCATACATACATTTCTCGGAAAATTTAAATGGACATGACTCTTTCGTAGTATTTATCAGGACTACCTTTCTAGATGTTTTCATGGTGATGTAATGATTAGTTTACATAAACATATAGCATTTTAGAAAAGTTAACATTTTTATTACTTTTAGTTTTACAGTTACGAGGTCAAACTTTTTATACTGACAGTATAAATATTTAATTTAAGAAAAGACGTCAAATTGCTGTATAATTTCAACGACGAAAAGGATTTCAATACTTTTTTATAATTTAAACTACGTAAAAAACTCAAGTTTAAAATGAATTTCAAAAATTATACACAATGTGTGATATTTTGCAACTGTGTATATTTGTAATAAATACAGTAAAATCATAAAGATGATGTATGGAAATGAAACGATATTACTAGTAAAGAAATATACTTGATTTATCGGAACATATTTTTTCTCTTAAATCAGGTTACTTATAAAAACAGATTATTTATAAAATGAAATACACAATTTTTCAAAATTAAACATGCAAAATACAGGTGTTGACTGCCTTCACTTTATTTGCCCACTTACCTTCAAATTGATGACGGTGCTATTACGAGTTTTCAGTCCAGGTGCAATTAGCTTCACTATTAATAACAATAATTATGTTCTTTATTTATAATTTTCTTTCTTAAATAATGATGCACATTTATATCCTCGAAACAAGATTATTAGATTTAACACTTGTTGAATGAAATCAAGACAATTGGGGGCTAAATGAATATATAATATTTAATTTCTCGGTAAATTTATACGGATATGGCTCTTTCGTAGGTTTATCAGAAGTTTTCAGTTTAGTATCTACTGAATGTTTGCTCAATACAGCGAGGCCGAAATACCTCAAGATTGGCTACATCGTTTTGACGCAGTGTGAACTGGGAAAGTTTACGTGTTACAGTCGATTTGGGTTTGGAAAATTGTAGTGTATTAAATTCTTAGTTTTTTTAATAGCTTCCCTGGAAACAGTCAAAGTAGAACCGAAAGGTTTTTATCACCCTAAAGGCATTTAAAGAAGCAAATTTAGGCACTTTTTAATCAGGCCCAAATAAAAACTGCTGAAGATAAAAATTTTATATGAGTGACATAGCTCTAGGGACTCAAATATTTTTTTATTTGTAAATTTAAAAAACATTCGTTAAGAAAAAATATTAACAAATGTATGTATTTCTTGTATTATATTTAATTAAAAGGATAATCCCCTAAACTCAGATATTAATAAATCCATGAAGCTCAGAACTCAATTACATACTGTAAAAGTTTACATCTTTATCTTCAGCCATGTTTATTTGGGCCTAATTAAAAAGTGCCTAAATTCATACTTTGAATGACTGTAATTTCATGGGGAGTTGTAAAAACATAATACCTTCTGTGTAGTCAGGGAAGTTATCTGAAAGGCTATTAATTTAATATAACAAACATTTCCCGAACCCAAAACCACCAAGAAGTCTTACAGGTGGTATAAAACTATTATTTAATGCAAACATAAATACATTTTGCCTACGAAGAACATTCATTTTAATTCCGACGAGAATCAAATATAAATTCCAATAGCTTCCCAGAAAGTGTTTTGAATTGTCTCATACGAGCAAATATATAGCATTAATAGCCAAAGGATTGTTCACCTATGTGGGGTCTCTTAGCAACATTCGTAGTAATGGGTATTGAAATAAACCTTCAGTCACTGATTATGTAACTATTATATAACAGAAATATATCTCAAGATGAGCGACAAAGTAGGTATTTTGTAAGGATATATATGTTGTAAGTATTCTTATACAATACAAATACTAAAGAGGTGAACAGATGTAGGCATGGTCTGCTACTAACCTTACTCGTCTATATAACACAAGCAGGTATCAAGATGTGCTTATTAACGACTCGGTATTGTATCGTAATGTCGGGCCATGGTGAACATCTACCGTTTAAGGAAGACTTCACAACAACGAGGCCCTCAGAGGTCTCGCCACTACTGCCACCCATTATCCTTGCAGTGATACTGTTACATGGTAAGGTGTTTATTTAACCTACCTTGCCGTATGTGGCTGAGCTTTAGCGAGGCCTATAATTTTGTGGAGCTGGAGAAATTTAACTGATGTCCGGACGATATTTCGGAAAGGAAATGACGTATATAATATATATATATATATATATATATATATATATAAAACACACAGTTATATATATGAGGAACACTGAGTTCATTGATGGTGCATGCCACTCGGGATTTGGTTTGGTCCACGGGATTTGGTTGAGAGTTAGCGAATTTTTTACATAGGTCTTGTAGGTAACCGTGATAGAAACGAGAAAATAGTTTAAATTTATAAACAAACTGTGAATTGTTTACAAATTAGATTTAAAACAAGGGCAATTTTATTCAAAGAGTAAAATTAAAATATAATATACTGGGTTAATTATTTAAGTTGGTAACAATATTTGATTTCAGCGCATTCTCATACTGTAGTACTTTTGCTAGCTTACAGAACTTTTATTTGAACACTGTTATAAAACCTAACTTACCGAACAAAAATGTGAATGTATTATGTGTCAAGATATTTGTAGACTTTAAATTTTGCAAGTTTATTTTTACATAGACAAGAATGAGTTCTATGATGGTGCTTGTCCAACCATGGAATTAAGCTAGAATTAGCCGTCATTGATGCCTATCACATTTTTTGTCTGCCGGGAGGATGAACACATTCTTTTCTGTGCGTATCTGTGTATGTTCACAGGAGCATCTATAGAGAATAAAATGAGCTATACCGGTTTGATATTTTACATGCAACCTTAGCGAATCCTGTTACGCAACAAGTGACGTAACGTACTCTAACCTTGTCTTAGTGAGTACCGAGTTCTATTATTTCAACATAGACGGACCACTGCTAGGTAAATTACTTACTACCTACGTGTTTGCTTTACCAATCATACATTGCTCACGAGATTGAGATAAGATTTTAAAAGGTTTTCTATCATTAATGATATGTTGTTATGTTTAATAAAATAGTAGTATTAAGATTAAGGCATTATTAACAATGTATTCTTCATATTAATCTAGCGCAAAATATAATTTAATTTGAAAACGCGATCAACGTAATATATTTAAAGTTTATTTTTCTAAGTGTAAGTGGAAACCAAGACTTTCTCCGTTTTTGGGACTGCAACAGTACTAATTAGTGTAAATAAATATAGTTTTTCTTCCGTTACTTCCTTTTTTTTAATTTCAATTGAATGTTTACAACTAAATTCGACATAATAATAACATTTTATTGCGTACTGCACACACATACGCATTTCATTCATGCTTATGATACAGTTGTATCAAATTTCGATTATTAATCTTTTAGTAGTAAAAGTTTTTTTTTGTGTTTAGTCGCTATTACAAAAATATGAATATTACGCAGTTATAGAATGGGATACAAAAACTACTGAAGCATAAAACGTGGCACACTACACAAACAGAACAACATTTGGCTCTAGATTGAGCAATTTTTAATTTATACGGTCGCCTACCTTACCAATCCAATACTACACCACGTATAAATAATTGGATTGGTAATACTATAATAGAATGGGATACAAAAACTACTGAAGCATAAAACGTGGCACACTACATAAACAGAACAACATTTGGCTCTAGATTGAGCAATTTTTAATTTATACGGTCGCCTACCTTACCAATCCAATACTACACCACGTATAAATAATTGGATTGGTAATACTATAAATATGGCCATACTACAAAATGTTTTCTAAATATGCCTAAAATAAAAGTTTAAACGTAACTCAGTTGAAACACACTTTGAGTACAAATGATAGTTTCCGACCTTTACAGAGAAACTGTTTGGCCTCGCATTGCAGCCTCGTAACCGATAAAAAAAATGCAATAACTATTACGATCTCAGCCTTCGGTCCGCAAGCCATCTAAACTCACCTGACCGTGAACAGACGGTCTTCTGAAGTGAGAAAGGTACAATGGCAAGTCACATTATACCTCTGTGGTGTAACTATCTGTATGCTCTAATTGTATGGATGTTGCTTAAGATAGTTTAAAATGTCGTTTAAGACCATTAGCAAGATTAATTATCCACACAGTAACCTTGTCGTCACATAAAAGTCTTCATAAAAGATCATTATATTTTTTTCTTAAATGTCAGACGTAAACAAGGCTAATGATTAAGACACAAATATTTCAAATAATGGACCTTATAAACGACACGTTCATACTTATTATAAATTATGTATTTTATGAAATCCGGACGGTATTTGTATTGGCCATATTAAAGATAGTAAGTATCACCGGGCGTGCCAAACATATGCGACTGGCGTAATATTTTATAACTTATGAAAATGAATCTCTGCATATCATCGTAGGGTCTCAAAACTATTTTTTCTTCAGAGTATAGGACGTGAAGAGGAAGTTTATATCAACGAAAATGTATTTAATGAATGTCAATTAAATGACAAGAAAAGGAGAGCATGCAATTTAAATATAAAGAAAAGAAATTTGACTATGACAAAGGCGAACGTTGTATTTTGTAATTATTATTATGTACTAAGTAAACAATGTTTATAGGAAGTAACCCCCAAAAAATATAGAAATTTAATTAGCCTAAATCGTCTCTGCACTTTCAGAATGTCATATGTATCAGAAATGTAAGCTGACTATCTAGTAGTTAGAAAACATTCCATGATTTTTTTAGGTTTTGGCGTAGCTTACTTAGCCTTAATCTATCATTTTGCATTTTTTTAAATATAATAATTTTAAGAACCCTTCAAGATATTTTTATTAAACTTGGTAGATGTCATGCTAACTAAGGTAACTAAAAACTCAAAAATATTTTTATTCTTGTAACACTTCAAAATGGCTGCCATTTCAATAGTTATGCCATTCCATGACATCCAGTAGGTTTAAAAAATGACAAAGGTTTTGGAACTTTAAATATACAATTCAAACCGTTTCTTTTCCATTGAAATTTAATTAAAAATGTGGAGTTTTTAGTTATCGGCCTAGTATTAAAAAAATATCTTGAAGTGTTATCAAAATAATAAGTACAAAAGCTATTAAAATTACGAAGTGGCGGATTGCTGATAAATTATTAAAAAATTGACCAACAATTTAATCTTGTTGAATGTGCATAGCCAACTAAGACCTTTTGTGACACCCTGTATCTATTGGAAAAACTTTTGCGGCAGTATTATATTCATGTAAACCGGACACCGGGCTGGTCCGATCTGGTATTCGTCCAGTTATGTTACGGCCCGAGCTGGCGTTAGGTTACGCCAGTTTAGCTTTGTTAGCTTCGTTAGCTACACAGTGAAAGGGAAAAGTGCTTAAGAAACCCAAAAGATTACAGACACCAACAATTTTTAAAAGGTTTGTACGATTAGGACTATGTCTCAGAAGTGCGATCTTTATCACTTTGGGATACACTTCTCCACTGTGAGTGTGTGATGTAATCGCAATTATCATTGGAACGCGACCTCATTGCACCAATACGATGATGATCCATGCGAACTCACGACTAGTTTCACCTTGTACAGAGAGGCGGGGCCGGTGGAACTTCCGGTTAGACACTGCAATTCATGGCAATACCGGTGGACGTATTAGGACCTCGTAGTAGTTTATGTTACAATCAATTTCAACACTGTTTACATACAGAATTGTAACCACCACACAAGAGTGTATATCTTGTATCTGTGTACAATGGTTTATTTTAACGAGGAGAAGCCGTGCCCTTTGTATTTTAGTCTGCCAAAGATTATAAATGTGTATAAGGAAGTTATTTAAGGTTCAATTTGGATAGTACTGGTGAAAAGTGATCTGCCCTAGGTAGGGCTTGAACTTGCGATACTTCAGACCCAGATTGATACAACTACCCTTCGGAATTCCGGAATCCGGTTGCCGTTCGTTATATGTCAACATTCCGTTCATATTCAACTAAAATTTGATATCTAGTGTAGATCATACTAATAATGCAATCCAATACCTGTTACAATTAAGTTTTATAAAGATTAAAATATTCTATTATAATGCTATTTATTTTCTTACATTTTAGTTTTATTGGTGAGGGAAAGGAATGTGTCATTTAATATACAGTATACAGATTTCAAACCTCAGACGGTGACAACGAACGCAATAAAAGTATAAAATAAATACACGTATAATAAAATCCAAATTTCAACGTAGTTATTAGAGACAAAGCTCTTTAGGTATTGAAAGATAAGTGCTCAGGAACAAGGTATAAACTATTACAAACACGGATCTATACAACTTTTTATGTTAAATAAGGAAGTCTTTGGCTATGGGAATTGCAATATTGAGATACTCTTTTCCGCCAAGAACCGGTTTTACATGCAATAATTCTCATAAGAAACGGCATTGCTATTAAATTGCTCTTGGGATTTCAGAACATTTCCAGATACTGATGAATGTACGAACTCGTCAACATATGTCAATTCAATTGTCATCTATCTAAACCAACTCGGTATAAAAAAGAACGTAAAATACTTGTTCTTGCGGTCATTTATCGAGGTCGAAAGTGTCCTAAGGGTTTTAACATTTAAATTATTTGCATATTACATCAGAAAAAGGTTTATATATAGCAATTTCCAAGATAGTAAAAGACATTTTAAACATCGAGGAAGGTCAAGATATCCCGTATTTCACATGGTATTCTTATTTAGGATAAGCCAAACTTGTTTTGAATATTTGCAAGGACGTGATCTTCTCTCAAAATCTTGTTTTATCGTTTCCTTTTGGAGCACGTCCGTGATATTTCACATTCACTTCGTGTCCTGACTCCCAGTCAGTGCAAAACGGGACGTTTAATTTTGTTTTCGTCCAAAAATGCATGAATTAAGTATGTAAGGTTTTGAATATATTCCTTCGGGGTGATGAAATTTTGATGCCATACTGTTATTTATTTATTTAATACTGTTCTTTTGACGATGTCGTTACAAAAGCTAGTTAGAGAGTACAAAATTGCATGACTACCATCATAGAACACTTCGCTTACAATTCGGCTCAAACTGTGAAGTAGAGGGAAACAATGCCGACTCATGCATACATACTGCTATCGGAAGTTTAAAAAAAACACCCCTGAGGAGCACGAAAAACCATCGAAAAATTGTCTTCAGCAATTTTATACATTACGCAGAAACTTATTCACCAGATGTTATTCTTTCGATTGCTGTTTTACTGATGCACAACAAACGTAGAGATTACTGTCATGCCTATGCCTATCAATCATGATCAACAAGAACAAAAATCCATTGCTCAAAAAATAAGTCAAAAATGAAATAAATTGATTGGAAATAATTTATTTACAAGTTTTTTTGTTCTCATGAATAAGGGAAACTTCAAAATTCAAACTCGCCTATGACATTATTTAAATAAGGCAGAGCTCGACATTGACTTGATCCACTGATTGAGTCCGATGTGCTGTGTTGAAATCGGACCGGTTTGGATTTAGAGAGGGGCCTGGAGGAAGTGACACATCATTCGAGGGCAAAGACTTCCTGAACAATAATTAAAATATGATGTAGCCAATTTTGTCGAACTGTGACATTTAGTTGATTTCTGTATTTTTATGACGCACATATTTAAATCGTGTTATTCAGCCTAAGATATGGCAAGATTTAATACTGAACATGAATTTTAATTTTGAACATAAAACTTGCTTTCAGTTCAATCTGAGGCTTTGATACAGGAACAAATTAAAACGACAAATGGGGAATTCTTGAACGGACGCGGTTATGGAATAACGAAATTTGGCGAATATTTCTATTTGGCCTAATATTTGTTATATCCAGGATGTTCAAAATAGATATCTAACAAAGAGGGCCGATTTGGAACTGTTCAAATTTGATCACGTTTATTATGATACGATATTAGAACAATAAAAACTATTAATAATTTTAGGGCAACCTCTTTTGATGTATTTAATGGGAAAATCGTGAAATATAAAATACAGATAACAATATTCATCGTTCCAAACTCGTTTATGATAAATATGACATAACTTTATTGCTGAGCATTTTTGTGCAATAATATATTTTGTAAATAAAAACATTGAACATTTGAAATCACAGATGTCTAATTCAATTTTTTACCTTAAATACCTGGTAAAACGAATAAGGATAAACTCCCGGTTTATGCCAAAAATTTAGTTTTTCTATCACATTAAGGGTGCGGTGAGAGGTATGGGACCTAACATGTTTGAATTCTGGAGAAGGCTATATCAGGGGGACTCGCCTAAATAATTTGATATTTAAAAAAATCCTATTTATACGGAGGCATTATCAGCTCGAAAGTTAGTGAGGACTTGACTTTTTTTCGCCCTACGTTGTAACTCTCGACAGTGTTCACACACACAACATACTCTGAGGAGAAGGGGCAGTACAATACCGTAAATTCCGTCAGCCCGTGATCATTCGTCTACTTCGGAGTTACGATGTACCATGGATAACTTAGTTCAACATTGTATCTGTATTACATCTGTTCCGGGGCAGATATGTGATATACTCGTATGTGTATATGTGATATGCAGATATATGATATCTCTATAGCCCAGCAGAACGCGAAAACGGATGGATTCATTGGAATTACAATCAACAGTATCCAAAATGCCTTGTGAGGATTTCTAGTGAACTGTGTTAAACGATATCTAGTGCCAAATAGGATTACAGTATTTAAAATCAAGCTTATAAAAAGTCTTTTTGTCAATATTTCAGCATATAACATAAAATACTTCAACCAACATAGAGCTCTGTTGAAAATGGTTAACTAAAAGCAGGTTACCATTATTCCGTTGTATGTCAACTTATCTATACTAACTCAGTCTCCCATGAATGTATATTATAGGAAAACGGGTCGTGCAAAAGGCTCAATTTGGTATCTAATTGCCAGGTAGTGAGCAATCCGCCAAACATGTTAATATCAACAATTTACCTGGTTTTCCTTCCTCAGCGAACCACGTGACTGCTAATAAACTAACTGCTGTCACGTGGTTTTAATCACGTGTAACGTGCTTCCGTGTTACTGGAGACAAGTCATAGAAAATTTACAGTTTCTTTAAATTTAACTGAAACAATTTCATTACATCAACAATCTAATTTCAAGTAGACTTGTAGAGTTTATATTAGTGAAAAAATCGAATAAATTGAATAACACAATACTTACAGTGTATATGAATTTTAATATTGAACTCTTTCAAACTGATTGCTAATAACTTTTTACTCTTTATAGCCTTAGAGAGATTTATGCCTTATCAAATATTCATCGAATTACCTATCAAAATTCCATTAGATCAAATTGCACTAAATTAACATGTAAAACGTAGTATTAAATGTTTATACCATAGACAATTGTATAATAGTAATGGCATATCCATTAACTTGCCATTCAAACACTTGTTTTATTGCTGCTTTCATTGATAAGTTGTTAAGATGGGAAATTGTTAGAATGTAGAACTGAAATAACTTAAATGTGGAAAAGGAAGAAGAAGCAGGCAATCACACTTAAATATACACAAAATGACTATTACTAAGTATTTGTTAAGAACCAAATTTTAACTCTATTCCACTAAGTCCACCACAAATTACATTTAAAGTGTTCAGTCATCTTATAAATAACCTTCTAGCAACTCCCTGACATCAGAGCTGACGAGATTCCAGCAGAGTACGAATACAGGGAATTAAAAATAGGAATGTTAAAAAATTATACATGTTAGTACAAGGTTAGATTACCTGCTTTCAGAGTTGCAAGTAGGCTACAGGGAAGGAAAATAAATATTGACAAATATTGGCTAGAGGTACCCACTGGAAGTTTTTGGCTATCGCGGAAGGTGGTTGCGGGCTTTTAGGAGCATCTACAAAGACTTTTGTTTTTAGTGCTTGCTATGGTAGGGCTAAAGGGAGCAAATCTCCCTTCTCTGAATTTGGGGAAGCGGTGTCATAGAGAGTGTCCAGATACATTACAACACCAGAAAAGGAAAGAGGGGATTTTACCGCCAGGGGAAAATTTGGCTGGAGGTACCGACCAGGGAGAATTTGTCCTATATGGGATATTGGTAGGACCTCCAGGGGCAACCTCAAGATACATATTTTTAATAGTTATTTTAGCTTGTTAGACAAGAAATGTTAAAAAGACACTATTTTATATAAATATTAAACTCTATATTTCTATAAACAGTAAACATTTGGCACATCCGTTCAACCCTCTGTGAATGATGTTTCATAGACATTTTTTAGAAACTTTGCACATTAACTACTAACACACAAAATATACCAAAGCCCTGACTCCTCGGTTGTCAATTCAATACAACTAACAAAAACTCCCATTGAAAAGTACGAATAAAAAGTATGAAATATAGTTAAATCAGATAAAAAAAGTAAGTAAACAATATATTCAACCAAGTGATACGAGGCTTCTGATACACTGAAGAGTCGTAATGCAGTACGCCTTCGACACTCGATGAGCAACAGTCAGTATACCAGGAAACTGAGATCGAGTGTAATAGGGTTAAGGTAAGGCCAGGGTTGACGTGATGAGATAGTTAATGCTCCGCCAATTCTGTAGCAACATGGCTGATGTCTGCGTACCTAAACCAAGATAATCCTTCAAAGTTTTTTAATATACGTCTTAAATTGCACAGCTTAATTCATGCATTAGCATCATATCTTTCCCCTTTCTAGACGATGCTGAATTTCCAGAATTTCCAGAACAAAAATTCTTGTGTTCACGCACAACTTTTTAAGGCCCGCCGAATTTTTTATCTTGCCCAGAATACTTATCCTCTACTTACACTAAAAAAATAATATGCATGCGCATGAGCCGGGATTTTATAGAATAAGCGTGAAATAAAACTTATATTTAGTCCATTGCTTTAGCAACATTTGATATTTAAGAGTTGCTCCATCATAGACAAGCAACTTTTTACATATTTACATGTTCAGAGATGACTAGTTTTCTGGAAACACATACAAATTTATTTTGTATATGTATAAAGAACCGACCTCATTTCCTGGGCAAGTATCGTAGAAATAAAATTTGTGAAGAACCAACCTCATTTCCTGGGCAAGTATCGTAGAAATAAAATTTGTGAAGAACCAACCTCATTTCCTGGGCAAGTATCGTAGAAATAAAATTTGTGAAGAACCAACCTCATTTCCACCATACTTGCGTAAGTCATTGCCCAACACTCGACAGCTTAGAACAGAAGAAAATCCTACAGAAGAATTGTATGTGTATAGAAGACACAACTTCATAGAACGTTCACACGATAATCTAGGTGACTTTCTATAATATGTTTCATTACGTACTAACGGCTATATTAAGGAATAGTTAATATATTATACTTAATATCGTATGGATATTAATATCTCTATAATGTACTTTATTGAGATGTTACGTGCGTTTGTAATTATTTTTTTAATATGAAATGTTTTAGACTTCTAATACAGACTTCTTCATTGTTCTACTTTAAAGAAGAATGAGGGCAGTTAGGTAACCTCATTTTAGTAACATCCCCTAAGAAGTATTATTAAAAGATTTTATAACTTTTATATATTTATAAGTACCAAAGATAATGTTTAATTACGAAGTTATAAACTTTCAATACTTGTTTAAAAATCAATTTACAACTCTATACGGGCACTAAATATATTGTATTAAACACATTCTTGTAGTATGTATGTGTATAACCGAACTCATGATTGCCAGTTTAGTCATAACAAATTAACAAAAATCAAGTTTTATACTTCTTACATAATTAATTATATTGATACTCAGTGATTGTTTGGTAGTTGTATGCATAAGCACCACTTTCGTCATTAAACCAATTGAAGCAGGCGTATTAACTTATTAAATGTTTAATGTATTTATTTGAAGTGCTAAAACCAGCACTTTCAAACAACAAGGGAAATATGATTGCACTTCATGTTCGCAAAAGTCGGTAACTGGTTATTTGGGCTAATCTTCACATTAACAAAGATATTTGAAAATAAATTCAAAAACATGAGAGAATATACAAATTAAGCCAACTAAAAAAATGTGGCCACTGACAACTATTGCTCTATATATATATATATATATATATATATATATTTTTTTTTTTTTTAATGAGAAGCCGATCTCCTTTTATGCCTTATTCTGCCCGTCCTCATGGGCCACTGGCCTGTGCTAGGATCTTATCAAACAGAATAGGGGGGAGAGTCGATACAGTACAAGGTCGATGGTACTGATACAAAGTACAACGGTCTCAGACAGGATTCGAACCTGCGCTATCTCTAACTCAGGCTCAAAGTCCAACGTCTTAGACCACTCTGCCATCGGCTCACCCAAACTAACAACATATGTGCAACTAACTTTAGTTACCTACCGTATTACTTCACGCAAAATGGGTGCATTTTCTCTATTAAAATCTCGTAAACATAAGAAATGTAATCTACATAAATGTTTATTTTTGAAATCATTATTGGACCTTGCAGACAGGTTTTGTGAACTTAGCCAGGCCAAACGGTGTAGCATGTTGTACGAGGGTGTTATTTAGTTTAAATAATGAATAAATAAAATAATGTATTTTAAACTCACATCCATTTGTTATATTTCCGAATTTCAACAATATGTCTACAACACCATTTCATCAGCTACATACAAGAAACCTCCACTGTTAAGGTGCGTTCTTTGAATGATTAGATTATGTTACTTAAATGATCGCAAATACGATGTAATATACAAAAAATATAACTAATTTTATTATTACATTAATTTAAAAATAGGCGAAATGATTGCTTAATAAATTACAAAAATTAACAAAGTTAGTAGTGGAAGAGCCTACGATTCTATTTAGAGGCCATCAATAATGGTCGTATGGTGAAAACTATTTTCAATATATCACATATATATTGTGAAAAAATATACCTCTAAGTTTCTTGGTTATAAATAACACATTTTTACTCTACAAATACTGGCTGAACCCGGTTTTTTTTCTTCCGTTTCGGATACATTACGTTATCAGAATTTACGCCTCATTTTTGATATTTTCATATGAGACTAAAAGCAGAAAGTGAGAGTTAGGAATAAACAATTATTTCCGAATGTAATACATATTTTGAGCCAAGATTAATGTTTTCCAACACATCTGTCCTCTATTCAAGTGGTGAGGAACGGCAGAGTCGACATGTTTGAGATTTTTTTAAATTTAAAACTCATAAACCTGGAAGATAAATTCCCTGTTTAAAAAAAGAACGATTTTTTACCTTCCCACCAGGAATTATAGGAGTTTACAGTAGGACATTTAGGCCATTTTGTAAACCAGGACTAAATAAAAACGGCTAAGGAAAAAGTTTTTAATTTTGTACAGTTGTACGTGAGGTATTGCATCAGGGAGTAATATGTTTTTGTTAAACGAAAGATATTATATTTTGTAACTAAATGTATAAAAATTAAATGATATGTTTTTTAGGACAAGTTTTCTTAGTGGAATTAATTTTTCCCTCCAGCCTACTTACCTATATACATACTGTTAACATTCTTTGGTCCTGATTATATATGCCACTAAATTATATTTCAAACTTCTCGTGGAAAGACCAAAAGTCTTGTGTCGAAAATAATATTATTGTGACCAGAGTTTTGCTTGAGACCACCATGCCTAATTTATTCCAACTACTGAAAATCGATCGCACCAGTACGACATTGCAACAGTAGCTTTCACTGCTAAATTAAGTTTGCATTTCAAACCTCATAACTGTGCGAAAAAGACTACGAAAGTTATTTAAGGGTTGATTGTATATATGCTCGTACTATTTATGTACTATGAGGTTTTCATACGTCTACTTTTATTAACTACACAAAGTCTGTAGGTATACGAATTAACACTAGTACAAAACTTTGTACAAAACACAAGTACCCTCTACATAAAAAATCTTGGGTTTATTTCGTACAGAACAAGTCAATGGACGAGTTAGACCGATGAATGAGATTGGAGACATTTGTATATTGACCGGATATTGAAGTAATCTTTGTACCCATTACCTAAAAATTACACCTCTCCAAAAGGTGAAATAAGCGTCACTTCTTTCTCTTTCATATTCCCTTGATTGATATTTCAAGCCAGAACAGTTTGTAAATTTATTTATTGTAAAATGTACAGTAAACTGTTTGACTACTTAAACGATGAAGTACAATAAAGATTAATATACGTTTCTGAATAACACATAAGACAATCGAAAAAAATGCAAAAGTATTTGCACGCGTTATTAGTTACATCTGCCATAATTCTACGACTAAAAATAAGGGCATACAACTGCAAGAGGTTTAACGTTGTTCTTATGGAGAAAACCTCTCAAGGCCATTTTACTAAACCGCCTTTAGGAGCAAACGGCTTGGACCCGAAATGCAATTACTCGGGATGGTGGAGAATAACTATTTAGTAAATACGTGCGGGAGAAATGATGGTCTAGATTACTTCAATTTTTATGGACCATTTTCTGAGAAGTACATGCCTCAACTGAGTGCTCGCTTAACACATGGCATCGTAATGATTGCAGGATCATAAAACATCATAAACCACATTCTCAATAAAATATGGAGGTTGCGGCTTTATAAAATGCAGGAAATCATCAACTATCATTGCTCCTGCACCTCAATACAATGCAGGAAGACGCAACCCCAATATGGTCTGTAAAGAGGAGACTTCTGTGTATCATTGGCCCTCAGATGTAATTGATGTTCAGTATTAACTTGTTTAAATCCTGGGAAATTCACCAAAGTCACTCACTGAAACTGGTTTTGTCTGAGAAGTGCAATGTGTAGATTAGTAACGTCTTATTCCTTGACGTTGGATTTTATTGTCTCAGAGTACAGAGTTTGGGTTTGAGTTTCAGCTGCTTAAGGGAATCACCACAAGGTTCCTCCATCTGATTTTTTAAGTGGAACAAGATAATCATCTTTTAATCACCATAAACTGCGAGGGCTTTCACGGTGAGATCACCCACGTGTTGATAGTTGGGCGAGTGATCCAAGTGATCAGTATTGTGGTATCGCCCCCACTCTTATCAATCCTCTTATTATTGCTGAAGCTGGTGTATAGCCTGTACTCATATATGATTTAGATATTATCTCCATTTCCTGGGCAGAAAACGTACCATTATTGTTCTGAATCCGTTTCTTAATTAAGTAAAAGCAAGCTCAAGGACAAGTGAATAACAATTTACGATTGCAGGGAGATTCGCAGAAATAAAATTATTTAGACTTTAACTTTGAAATAAAAGGAAATGAAATGAAATATGGCTTTATTTAAGAGGCGGAGTTAGGGCTATTTAGCCCTCTCACACAGACTAAAATGACTGAAATGGTGTAAATGACTTCCCTCACACAGAAATTTTTGTAATACCTATCTTCCACAGATAAAATCTTTTTAAAATTATGTCCCATCCGAATAAACTAAAATATGACCGATACTGTAGATACAATTCTGCCACTCCTTTGTATGCATTAGTAATATAATCAATATAATAAATTATTCTAATGCGTCTCAAAAGATTTCGCTAAAACGGTATCGATAAATTTATTTAATTTTATTAATATTAATAACATTATTTATTACAATAAAACAAAGAGTGCATTACAATATGTTCATTACAAGCCGTTAAAGTAATAATTTTTAATTTTAAAATAGTTTTTACATTTTACAAAGCGTAGGCATAAACCAAGAGGCAGACTTGTTAAATTTACCGTAAATGTCCAAGTTTTGTATAGTTTCGATTTAAAAATTTACTGTCATAATTAATACAATAGATACATTGAAAATGATATGTTGAAATTCGTCGTAAATCCATACAAGTATTAGTTTTTAGTTATTCAATAGCTTGTTACAAAATACGAGTAAATAACCTAAACGTTCTTTGTATAATTTAGAATGAATACGTAATTGCTGCCAAAATATTGCAGATACATTGTTATTTATTTACTAGAAATCTTATTCATAGCATTTTGTTTCACGCATACTTTTTAATTGTTTTTTTTTTATATTAATTTGTTTTATACACTGAAATAAACACTTTCATTGCCGAATTGAACTCTTGCATGTAATTTATTATGTTGTATTTGTTAAATCATTATTACAAATACAAATTTCACAATACAATTCATTTTTCAAAATGGCAGGCATTATATTTATTTACTAGATACTTGTAATTCCCAGGATTAGGCACTAAGGATTCTCCATGCCAAACTGCAGTCGGGTATGCTTGAGGTTATTATTATTTTACAGTGATCGAGACGAGCTTCAAAACTTAAAAAAATTTACAGGTTACTATCACTCCTTCAATTGAAAATCCCACGAGTTGTAAAGTCCGGTAGGCAATTCAGTTTTATTTGCCTATGAGCAATAAACAGATAAATATAAACTTATGGGGACGATGTAATTACTGAAGGTGGAATGCGTCAGTGGTGCATAGGTTTTAAAATTTCCGAACTAATGTGTAATGATGACGAACGAAGTGGACGGCCAAAGTATTGTGACCAATGACTAATTATCTTTAAAGTCGACGACAACATTAAAGAAGATGGATTACCGAACACACACGGCAAATCGGACTAGAAACGTCCTGGATGCATTTAAGTGGGAGGTGTTTCTACATCCGCTTTACAATCCGGACCTCGCACTCAGCGACTACCACCTGTTTCCAGCAACCAAGACCTGGCTTGCGAAGCAACTCTTTGATGACGACGACGTGGCTGCTGGAGGGTGTGCCTACCTGGTTGAAGTCTCAGGCAGCAGAATTGTATAGTGCTGGAATTCCTCAACTAGTTTACCGCTGTAATAAGTGCCTACATTTGTATGGTGAAGGCTGCACAATTGTATAGAGCTGGAATTCCTCAACTAGTTCACCGCTATTATAAGTGCCTACATTTGTATCATGACTATGTTGAAAAATAGTATTTTAGTATCACTTTCAAATGCATGATTAAATTCTTTTCTTGTAATTTGTGTTTTGTTTATATCAAACCGTAATCTACTTTCTGGATAGCCCTCTTACAATGGCATACTTGATACGAACGGTCAATAACCAGTGCATATCGTATTTACAACAGTGAGAATAATTTTTCCAACATTTCACACTAGAAAAGTGCTGATAGGCACTATAGGCAATATAGGGACTACTTTTTTACTTATTATTAAAAATTCTCGAATTATACGTTTTAATTTATAATTTAAATTTGATATTAACATTGTCTGTAAAACATAGCGATATTACGTTATTTAAATTTAAAATGTAAAAGGTACGGTTTTAAAAGTATGAATGATATGTTTAGTGTTTCATAATAACGAATTAACAAGCTCAAAATGTGTGCAAACATGCAATTTTATCATATAAAATTATTATTAGGCAATACATTTTTTGATACCTGGAGACGGACAACTCAAGGTTACATGCACGAGACCTATTATTTTATGTATATAAAAGTATCCAAAATTATCGGTGGTATTTTAATGATCCCCTGTACATTGAGTTTACAAATTATAAACATTAAAATTATACTGTAATTATATTTAATCGTCGGTATCACATACATTGGTACCCTTGCGGATCTTTGTTTTCTAAGAACAAAATTTTTGTCGAGGAATTATTAAGGGGGTATATCTATTTAAAGTTGAAATTACTTTTGTATCACCACACAACTTCCTTCTACTTGTATTATTTGGTTAGAAGTAAAATAATTATATCCTGTTAGTTTGGCTCTTCTTAGTATGCAATGAGAGTAAATGTAGTACGCAATTCTTATAATGACACAATTGACTGAAAATCTTGAAAAGAATAAAAATATATACGTTCGTTGTATTTTTATATAAAAAACTAAACAGTGTGTGCACACGAGAGTTTTAAATATTGTCCAGACTGAGCAGTACTCATGCCGACTTTCGTTGTAGCATGTAGTACATTAACATGTTAAAAACGTAAAAATGTTTTAAATGCAAATAACTAAACTTAACACCTAAAAGAACAATAAACATTAGATGGTTCAGGCAGAAACAAATTGCACGTAAATTATTAAACTAAATTTGAATATTAAGAATGGTGAATTCCATATTTTTCTTTCAAATTTGAGAGTTATATATTATATTTGATTGTTTTGGGTAATTTACAATACGAAAATCAGTAATCACCAAATTTGAGATTTGTATGTAAGTTGGTTTTTTACATCCAAATATATGGTAAAATTACACGTGCATACAATAAACAATTTAGGATATAACGTTCATTAAAGGAACATTTTTCTTGGTTCTTAAATTATTAATCAATGACAAAATTTATTTACGATAATTTTGAATCACTCTTTAGCTTCAATCCCATCACTTTAAAGACGAGGTATTCTCTTATAGTATTTAAGGAATAATGAGAACAATACTGATCAGTTAGGCCTATAACAATGCTAACTGGTAATAATCAAACAATGTTAGAACATGCATTGAGTAGATACATACATACATGCATGTAAATTTAGACTATATATATATATATATATATGTGTGTGTGTGTGTGTGTGTGTGTGTGTGTGTGTGTGTGTGTGTGTGTGTGTGTGTGTGTGTGTGTGTGTGTGTGTGTGTGTGTGTGTGTGTGTGTGTGTGTGTGTGTGTTGTCATTCCATTCAGAAATAACATTTTAGATACAATTCTGTCGCTAATCAATAAATTTCAACATTAGCTTATGAGGATTTACTAATACACACTCGTCGACTTCTCAGTGTTCACTTTTCTGTGTTATATGTGTTTACAAAGTAATAATAAATTTATTTCATACATTTACTTTGATATACCGTTTACATGTTATTTATCTAAATATTACTGTTAAAACTAACACCATTATTAACATTTTACACAATTTTTAAATGGGCAAAAACACTTTTTATAAAACATGCCACGTTTTTTAAATAGAAAGCAACCCCGGAATCACAACATCTGATACCGTCAGAATATATCGTAATCGGCTATCAGCTGTTAGTTGTGGCAATGAAGGTCGCCAACGTACACCACGAGCGGTCCAAGAGAAAGCCGGCACTCTACGGCCAAGGTGAGGGCCTACCTGACACTTTGCCGGAATAGATGGTCATGTCGAAGCCCTCAGTCAGCTGCTTCGCGCGACTTCCAAAACGACTTGACTTCCAGATCGGTCGACGGTCGACGCACCACTCTGCCGCTGACTCGCTGCGTCGAGCCTCACCGCCTGCCCCAACATTTTGGCCGAGTCGCTCGCCTTGGGCGGCCGTCGCCGTCGCTTGTGGAACATGTTTCTATTCGCTGAAGCGATCCCCACCTGAGGCGGTACTGCAGCCTATGTTTCCGGAGTCGCTCGTCTCTAAAGTTAGGAGTGATGTATATAGTATGAAAGGCTTTCAATTTTTTGAAGGGTCACAATGAGGCATGACAGTCAGGGTTGTAGTCACAATGTTTTGTGTGGGGAGTGCTACACAAACCGAGATAAATAGACTTTTCATCACTTATACACATATCACAAAAATTTTCATTCTGGTTTAAAATTTTCTCCTTTTGTACAGTGTATGTAAATAATTAAATAAATGTTTTTATTTTTTAGGAAAAAACTACAATTTACTTTCGTTTTTAATTTTTTGAATACCAAAATAAAAACTGTTTGCAGAATTTATCAATGGTGAAAGTCTAACATAAAAATAATTTTTATTCTGGCCTGGAAACTAAACAATATAAAAATATTGAAAGAGCCATGGTAGAGTGCCTGGAGCGTTAAAAACTTCAAAACCTAGAATTACATTTTGCATGAATTTTAGATGGTCGACGTGGGATTTAATTGTTTTAACTATAAATTGCTACTTTTACCAAAACTTTCTTTGTGCATTCGATATTTTGATTGTTTAAACGAATTATTTAAAAAGATAATTTTTGACCATATAGTTTGAAATAATATTTTTAATTTATGTGTGGAATATCACCTAAATAGATATAGAGAAACTTAAGTTAGTTATAACTATAAGTAAGTAATTTCTTGGCTAGTTAATTTAATTTCAAATAACAAGAGCTCTGAGTATATATATATATATATATATATATATATATATATATATATATATATATCCAAATCTTTTAAAATGTATAACATTTGTTAATATTATAAATGAATATTTTACATTTTTTGTATACATTAGAAGCTTTCTTCAACTTCATTTATTTTTATAATAGGTGAAATATTAGAGCAACTATGTTCGCTGCATTTTAAACATGCTACACTGCAGTATAGGCCACTCTCCGACATCCACACCCTCAAAATTTTTCGTACTTATTTTTTTCTTTATTACAAAATGCAGAACCTTTATTATACAGTATAACTACCCATAAAAGCACGTACAAAAGAATATGTTCTTTACATTTGAATAGCGAATTTTCTAAACTTATCCATACAAATATTTTCTATTGAACTTTGCCTCGAGATTGTTTTTAAAAATATGTATTACGATCTACGTACCTCCATCAATTAAGTAATGTATCTTTACTAAATTTAGTTTATTAATAGAACTTTCCGGAAACTATATATATATATATTATACAAGAACGCATATGTGACAGATAAGGCCAAATACAAAATAATTGAATCGGAAAAAGTAAGCGCTCTGTGGTGTAATGGTAGCACATTCACCCGGCAAGTGAGAGATCCGGGTTCGACTCCCAGCGGAGCAAGTACTTTTTGCAATTCAATGTTTATTGAAATTAAATAAGGCAATTGCCATTTATACAATTTAATATATATATATATATATATATATATATGTGTGTGTGTGTGTGTGTGTGTGTGTGTGTGTGTGTGTGTGTGTGTGTGTGTGTGTGTTTTAAAATATTCCAGCATCATATTCTGGTTCTTCCAACATTTATACGTCTCTCTTTTTATCTTTTTTCATTCTGGCTTGTAGTCTGGATGTTTTCTTTGGGTTAACTGATTTTTTACCTTTTTACTCTCTGGCGATATATACAACTAAACATTTTATATCACTCTTATCAGTGTTATATCATAAATTATATAAAACTTTAAATTTGCCACCATTGGCATCGTTGTATGTTGAGATAGCATCAAAGGTTCAACATTACATTGTATTTAAGCCAAACAAATTTGAATTTCGTATTCGATACCATAACAGAGTTAAAACTCTCATTATAGTTCAAAGAGAAGCCAATCTCCCTTTTTAAAGCCGAATTCTGTACGTCTTCATGGCCCACTGGCCTATGCGGGGATTTGATGAGACAGAATAAGGGGAGAGTCGATACAGTACAAGGTCGATGGTACTGATTCAACGGTCAAAGACAGGATTTGAACCTGCGCTATCTAGGTGCGGTATCTGGCAGATAATTATTTCTTCAACTCAGATTAGTGTTGGTTTGTGGGTTTAATAGTTTATACCGCAGTCTAATCATGTTTGGTGGTATGTGTCATTGTCTTATAAAGCTTGTTAATACTTGCACCATGAAATGCTGCAAAAGCCATATTGAGGTTGAGGTTTTCCGTCCGTTGAGGCCTAGTCAGAGAAATTACCCGGGCATCCTTCTTCATATTTTACAAAGTCAGTCTTGTTTCGTCTAATGGCTAGTCCTTGGCAGTTTTGAAAAGAATTAACAGCGCTATCCGTTAGCCTATCTTTCACCGCAATACAGTAGCCCTCATTTAACTTTCCCCCTTCATATCATTCCGTAACTGTCTCGTGCAACCTTTTTTAGACGTCTCCAAACACATTCAAGTTTTTGTAAGTAAAATTTACAATATAAGCAAAGTGTATTAATTCTAAACCAATTAGAAAGTAGACAAAATATAATATTAAATTATTACAACCTAAAAAATTGTTTTATGCCAAAAATGTAGGTATATCCCCCCCTAAAAACGGGTACGACATAGATTATATTACAGATGACGAAAATATCATTAAATAAAATAATCGTTCAATGTGTCAAATTAAGGAAATTATCAAATGCAAAATTCCCGAAAAAGCATGTTTTTTAACAGATTTTTAAGGTACAACAGATTAAGCTACAGCACTAAAACTTTGTACATATGTCGAGAGTATCCTTAATATTAAAAAGAACTAAAATATTATACCATCTACATTTTTAAAGCGGTGGCAGTTTTTAACTTTTAGTGCCTAATTTGGTGGGACATGAATTTTTTTGTTGATGTGCATTGTATTGTAACCATAAAACCAATAACACCATATTTATCTAACTCGGCCAAGAATTTACTGAGTTATCATTTATCATGTTTAATTTTTTTCTAAGAAATAATACTATTCGCTCTGTATTAGAATATGAGCAAGGTTAAAGTTTAATATTGGCTAGAATGTAATCCAATTTTACTATATTGTCATATAATAAGTAATCAGGATATGATGTGGTATAAACATGAGTTCTATCATACAATGTATATTTATAAATAGTTAGACTTTATTTGTCAATAAAAATATTAACCAGATAGGTGTTTTTGCTTCCAGGAGTTGCATGTAATATTTATCTCGTTCTATTCTACTACAACGCTATGCCGATTAGGATGCTATCCTCTATTCACCGCAACATTTGGCCCTGCTGTTTAAAAGTTCGAAATAATCCAAATACTTTTGTTTACGTTAACGGTAGTTTGGATATCTTATTCTACACTCATACGACACTGTAGGAGCGTCTAAATTATAAATTATATACCAAAAACTACGTTTGAAAATTCTTGTGAACTAAAACATGTAACTTGTTAGCTTAAAAAAAGATTTTAAAACAAGGATTGTTGGATAGAAAATATTTTAAATCATAGCAAATCTTAAATACTGATCATATTATACTGCTCCGAGATAACGAGCATTTATGTAAATATTTGTAACATATTTTTAATTTCAGCTATTTCAATACAGCAATAAGACTTTTATAATATATATTAACTCAGTCAATATTTACCGCTGGTTATTTACAAATTATTTAAAATTTACAAATGTTTTATCATGCATTTTGTGATTATATTGTACTTATTGAGCAGTAGTTAGAATTTTCAAATTCCGTGAAATTTGGTGTTATTATTTAAAAAGTATGTTTCCAACTGTAAGTATCATAATATTTGTCTTTGTATATTATACTTCGGGATAGAAAGAATATGTGTGCCACATTTCAGCACTGTAGGTTAAATCTATTTTTAGAATAATGAAATGTTTCTATTAAACACGTACAGACAGCAGGAGAAAAACAAACCATTTTCGGACATAGGTTACTTTTAATTTTTTCTTCTCTTGATATTTAAATACATATTTCTGAAAGGGTCCATATTACAGAACACACATATTACAGCAGATGGTGGTACCCATAATGCTGTGTGCTCAACACACCTGTCAAGCGAGTAACATTTTTAACCCTCGCAACCCTTCGGTCATCAGATTAATCTGATTAAGTATTTTGTTTATGTTATGTTACCTTCAAGTTAATTTTTTATATGGTTTGTACTGTGAAATTGTCAACAGAGTACATAGAGTTCACGATGAGGTGATGGAAAATTAATTAGAAAAAATATAAAATAATCAAATCAGTGCATGCAGTTAAGACTCTTTTTTTGTCATTACGTTGTTATCATATGACGTAATGAAGTAAGACAGAAGTTGGTATCTGGCCATGAGGAGTTTGTTGGCCCATAAGCAAAAACGCATGAGAAGTCCTACAAAAAAAGAACTGGATTCAATTCACACGGTTAATTTTCTTGCTCTAATCTTCCTTGCTAATGTTTTCATTAAACATGCAAACATGTTAGTAATATCGCTGTAAATTTGTAATTTCCATACATATAACGTTACACAATCTTGTGGAGCTCTCTGTTTTATTCCAAGTTTATGGAATATTTTAAAACAGTTAAAACAAAATGACAGACTTAATACTTTATTATTTTAAATTAAGTTTTCAACATATTTAAAAAAAGTTACTATTACTTGTGATAAATACAAATGTATAAAATTAAAGTATTTAAAAATGTAATTTAGAAAGCGACCCGAAATGTTCCCATACCCACTATAAGTTCCAATAGCATAAACAATTGTAAAAACTGTATAGTTACTTTTTAGTTTCAAATACTAAAAAGTATTTGAAACCTCATAGCTTTTCTAAAGTATTAGTTGGGACCTATCAACGCTTTTAAGGAGATTTTCTCATATTTAGTATTATTCCTAAGTATCAAGATAAAGCTTGATTCATAGAATGAATAAAAAAGACACTAGGGCATATTTATAACTTTATAATTCAAATGTAGTCCTTCTAACGCTCCTTCTTCATCTACCGTATTAAGATAGACTCGCCCTACTAAAAATACACGCAGAGGACAATCTTCCACTCTACGTGTCACATGACCCGTTGTCTGGCGTTCGGCTTAACAGTGGCCAGATTCAATGGGAGCCTGACCTCACCTAAACTTCCAAGAACCACTCCTACCGTACAAGAACGAAATTTATTCAAGCCATTCCCTCCGAGGAACGCTCGCCACTTATTATATCCGTTAGATGGGAAACTACCAACTTGACTACCATCACAAGCATCCTAACACGTTATCCATGGCGTTTATGGATGAATATTCACTCCTTCAGGTGATTGGAAGTATGTAGTAGGGACAGATATCTGGACTCAGATGACCTCTGTCGTGTGTGATTTCCTTTAAGATATTTCTCCTACTAATAAAGCTTTTTGGGGCGTATATCAAAGGGTGCGATGTTACCAAGTACCGGGAGCCAAGGAAGAGAGTGGTAGTCAGAATGCCTCTGACTGTCATATAACTCTAGTAGGTTGTACGCCAACTCTACTAGTATGCGATCTGTTAAGCCAGAAGGAGGCACAGTACTCAACTTCAGAGTACACCAGAGACTTGAGAACTTGTACGTTAGCTTCTCAAGATGATTTATTAAGATGCTGGTATTATATTGGCCCTGGATCTGTTGCCATAACAGCAGTTAAGGGAGATGGCATGTTAGTCTTTTTAAATTGTTTAGCTTGTTTGAATAATCTTTTACCTACTATAGCCCTCTAAATATGGCATAAAACACCTCAATATAACTTATTTTAAAATATGTGTAATAATAATGTGTGGGGGTTCTATTAATACTTCTGGGACGCATACAACGACGCGACACAACTAAACTTTAAGATATATATATATATATATATATATATATATATATATATATATATATATATATATATATATATACGGTAGCAGGAGTATGAAGTTCAACGTTTAGTATTCAATCCAAACAGAGTATGGTTTGAGTAGGTTACACTAAACTCTTGACAGTCAATTCATTCCTAAATAAATAATACTATAACACAATTTTTTAAACATATATTAAATTCGTATTGTTTAAATACAATAGTTACTGCACAATTTGACACAGTTTAACTATGGGGTTTGTAATAATCCTTACTTCTCTATGACTGTTTCACAAATTTGTTATAAATATATATAATAATGAGTAAGTTAATTTTTTACATCGCTTTATACATGTAAATTTTCCAATAATATAAACTTCCTATATCAAACTCTGTTCTACTCCTGTTAACTTTTGGAACAAACTTGGGTTTGCTTTAAAATTCCCAACCTTATCAAATAACAGATTTTATGAAAGAAAAGTAACGTATCCAATAAAATTAAATTGTCACTACCATATCCGTATATTAATTTTTCGGGAAAACTGTGTAGGGAACATACTCAAAATGATTTTTTGTATCCCTGAACGATGGAAAATGTCCAGAAAATCTTATTTCCTTCCAATACTTCTATCGTCATAAACGAAAGCCAATATCAGAGAATAATCTAAACATTTGAGTTATTTATTTAGACGAAACCTTAAAAAAAGCCTTGTTAAGGCAAACCCAAATTACCAGGAAAGCGTGTTTCAAGACAGCTTTTCTCAAGTGGTGGTTATTTAACACAATTTGGAAATCAAAATTGCAGCACTCATACAGCGCGTGGTCAAAAATACTTGATTCTTTAATAATTTTGAATGTTATAATGAGGAACCTTAATGATTCTAAAATATAACAGGATTAGTAATTCCAAGTTTCACCCTGGTCCCTAATTTTATCTCGTGCTTGCCATTAGAACAGTGGAAACATTTAAGGTCTCATTTAATCTTACCACTTACAATATTTGAGTGAGGAGGAGTCAACTTTGCCATTTTTTGCGGCGGCGGTTGAGTAAGTAAATTAAACAAAAATTTCAAGTTATATATTTGATTTATTTAACGTCGTTTTCTTCCACTCACCATTTAAATTAATCTCCAAATCACCAAATTCATCATCTATCATGAAATCCCTAAAACATTGCCGTTCAAACCTGCATATATGTAACTGCTTATGTGATATATTGCGAGCTCGTGAACACGACAGTTACCGTGTTCTAAACCGGTTGGGACAAAGCACGGGTTGTGCTTATGGTAATTTGATGAGTTTGTATGTCAGCCTTATCAGATTAAAACATTGTAGCCATTTTAATGCATACTGGAATTTTATTTGTATAGCAATAAGAATTAATGGAATTCCGAATTTTTCCGTTTCTCCAAAATCAAAACGTAAGATGCCAGAATGCATTACAAGATTCCACGCAGCTTAGGTTATTTTCCTGGGCATAAGTAGTTCATATGGGTTTCTCACGCGTTCCTAGTGGCGCAAAATTAATCGAGGCACGATACCTAAGGTGGACTCCACACCGTGACGCCAAATTTCGCGCCAAAATCGTACCCGACTATTAAAGTTTATAAGTCACGATAGTTTTCGTAGTGTGCACTTAATACCACTCGATCTAAACTTGGGAAACCATAAACAACCAACTTCACTTGTGCTTGAACAACTTATACTGTACACACAGTCACACGCAGCCTTTCGTATCCAACAACCGGTCCTACCCAACCAGCATGGCGTAAAACCGCGGACTTCTATACAATGAAATAACTCCTCTTATACATTCAGTAGCATCGATAACCAGCGTGCTGTAGTAAAATTACCTTGGTGTATATACCCCATAAGAACAATAATTCTAAATTCAAACACTTTTGTGTACTTATTATTTGTCGTATTATCAAGGGATATGCTTCACGTTTACGCACTTAAACGCTTTTTAGTTCTTCTTTTAAGATGTGTACACAATTTTAATAATACTTATTAGATTTTATACAATATTTAAATTATGAAATAAGTACATAAATAAATGTAAAATAATAAAAAATATATAGACAACAGTTTGGGTGCCTATTAATTATATCATTAAAATGAGACATCTTCATAATTCTACGATTAAAAATAAGGTTTTAAAATAGTTTGAAGTTTAATATTCAAGATGGCCACCAGTACAGCCAGCTCTTACGTAAAAAGAGTCACTTAAAGCTCTAACTGCCGTACTTGTTTTTTCTACTTCTACTGCCTTCCCACTCCAACAATAACGCAAAAACAAAAAATAGCATTGTTTTATAACTGTTATTAAGAATACTGATAACTTAAACTCGTGTTGTTTTTTCACCTCTTATTCATCCTCTATAATATTACTACTTACTGATGTTTTCAGTAGATAAATTTGTGCTTTATTCTATCCAGAGCCGTGAGTATGAATATTGCATCCTGGAGTCAAATGTCGTACAATAAACATAATGATCGGATCAGTGTGTTCTTTTTTGCTTTTGTAACAACAACATAAATATTGCAGCTTAGCCTTGGTATCCATTGTAGTGTGTGTCACACAGGTTTATGTATAATGACCCAGCGTAGGTGCACACACCCACTAAAGACTCTCCAGGAAGAACGTTTTTAGTCGCGGCCCTGGTATTAAACATTTCACGCCTACTTTAAGATTGCACATGCGTTATAAGGCTTTGTAGACCGATTACAATTACCTTCCTAGAATATCCTTTTGCTTTGGAACTAGTATTTCAATCCCTTTTTATTACCTCTAGGATATTCAGAAACGTTTTCAATAACGTTACTAGATGAATATTAGGAGTCTATTTATTTAAATTTTCTGAAAATAAGGTTCTATAATTTACAACCCGTCACATACATGAATGACCGATAGCGTTGAACCTATTATTGCAAACCTACGGAGTGAATACAAATTTAAAGGATTTATAAAGATGTGATATTTTGTACCTTAGACTTTTTATCGTGGAGAAGAAAGCGCTATATCATTTCCTTTTGAAACAAAAAATTAATAATAAACATAAATTTACATATTTTATATAGATATGTGTGTGTGTGTGTGTGTGTGTGTGTTTTACCATGTTCCTTAAAAATAGCATGTCGTGTTAGAATCATATAACGAAATTGTTTTTATAAAGCATTTTCTATTTTTTAAACAGGTTGCACATGTGTACATCTTGTTTTTTTCTGCTACACATCAAATTTTAGACCTAATATTTAAGTAAATTAAAAAGTTCCTGTTAAAAAATCACTCTTTTTGTAATGAATTAAAACAAACTTAAAATCTTGCAGACACGTCCCGTAAAGTTAATATCTTAAAAAAATTCGTGCTAAATATCTCGTAATTATTATACAGTGTGCTGGTTTTTTACTTCTGTATAGTTTAACAATGTCTGCATACTCATTTTCTTATGGTATTATAAAAAATATTTCAACATCCAATCATTGGAAGCCAGTATACCATTCAATAAAGTATAAATATAAGGTATAAATTATTTTAAATTCTTCTGTGGTTTAAGCATAAGAGCGCATGTGTTTACTCTCATATTTTCAAAAGCTTCTATGAAAAACCAAAACATTTTTAGTAGCCGTAATCCCGTGGGATCATGTAATCGCATCTACACAATTGATAAAATGTGATTTATTCTTCTTATTCTTAAACCAATGTTTTATTAAAATATACATGGTAGCGTGACATAACATTGTTTTATAGGCGTTTAGTTAAAAATCCGATTTAAGCGATCTTTTTTAATTTACACAATTAACATCATTCTCGTAGAAACTTATTGAGAAAGTGAAGGACTACCTTCATAAACACAGTAAAAGTTATGCAGGAAATGTTGCAAAATCTTGCAAGTTGTGTAAATGATGTACAAGAAGTTCTTCTACTCTTATTCTATTGGGACCGGGAGACAGAATAAGCAAAGGGAACAAGCTCTGAAGGTTGAAAGGACGAGTGAGCACATCGAGTTGAAATTAGCCCGTGAAAGGGACTGTATAAATATTCTAGTATAAAGTTTAATAGCTGTGGCACATGTTCTCAGGTTCAGGTGAACCACTTCATTTAACTTGGCAGAAACGTCTAGAAGAACTTTTTAGTCTTTTTTTAGAATTACTTGATTTTAATACTTCATGAGCAAATATTTTGAGTCCGGCATTGCCTTTAAATGGCATGTATACGATATCTTACTATAATTCCCTACACTTATGGGGAAGCTTCAAAGAGTGTGTTGTTACACCTTTTATGTTTATTCGTCATTCCTTTAATTGTGTTGGATATCTCCTTCACTATAGTCCATAGTTAATGTCACATTATGATATGTCTGCCTTACTAATAAATATCAATTGTTTCAATCATATATGCAAACCTCTAAAAACAAAAACGTTGTGGTAATTTTAGACCCAATACGTGCCACAAACCTCGAACAAGACTTCATATGGCAAAATCTTTGGATGCCGTGTGAAACAGACCTCTTTGTTTTAGTAGTTTATATTCCGTATATTTCCTGAAACCCAAGGTTATATCCTCTTTTCAGATGTAAAATCTAAGTGGTTGTCGTAGAAATTTTATCTTTGTAGATATGCCTTCTTACTGGTTTAATACAAAATGTTTCCGTTATTTAGATAACAGTAGCAGTTGACACTTCTGCCTCCTATAATTTAAACCTTGTATAGAGACGTTCCACGGTGCGATGTCCTGGGTGAAAGAGCCCAGGGGATATTAATCCCCAAGAAATGACGTAAGTAGGAAGTCAAAAGAACTGCGTTTTAACAATTGGGTTTTTGTTGGTGTAATCGATAACCGGCTGGATGACCGGTGGCGTCCTTGATCTCTGTCGGCGACCGACGTCAAAGGCTCCGGTATCAGTGCCTGGACCAATCTTCCAGTTTCGTATTTATAAAACCATAGTGGAACTTGGATAACTCCGATAATTTTTTTGAAACTTTGGATACTTCGAATGTATCACCCTTGACATCTCTCTCTCTCTCTCTCTATATATATATATATATATATATATATATATATATATATATATATATATATATATATATATATATATATATATATTGACATATGTGTCATCATTCAAAATTAACAAAAATAATTAAATATTTTGTATTGCTCCCTTGAGCCTCAACTTGTGGTAATTATTGAAATTTCACTGCATTAGTTCGTACATTTTCTTAAAGGACCGAGATGAGATTTTTTCCGCTTTTACGTTTTGCTCTAGGGATGGGGAGAGTTTATATTTATGAATGCGTTAGAAATAATACAACATAAATAGAGTTTTATTATGAATAGAGACAACTTTATTCATTAGGTAGTTTAGTTTTGCGATTTGTGGGGTGGTATCAAAAAAGTTACTTTCGTATATTTTAAAAAGAATTTGTCATTTCTTTAGTAAAAAAGTCTTGAATTTCTACTGTATTGTTATTTGCAAACTTAAAATAAATCGTGCTTTTAATCATAGGTTACACTCTAACGAGTTTTATAAAGTATTCTGTAATAGCAATTTTCACTTTTGAAAGGTTTTTAATATATACCATTTCTATTACCCATACCATACTTAAGGAAACAAAAATGTTGAAATTGGTTCAATAGTAATTCTTGGTGAAATGGTTATATTAGGCTACATATAGTAAAAAAATAAATTGAGTACTGTTAAATAGCCAGTTAGCTTTAATAACAAATCATCTACCTACTAATTTTACAGTCATAAACTTTTTCTGATTCATACACAAAGTATATTAAAATAAAACGATTTCTATAAGTTTACTGCAATTAGTTCAACTATAAAATCTATAAATCTTTAGATTACCGATGATTGGATATACACTGTATTTTATATCTTATACCCGTTTTAACATAGCGCATGAAAAACCGCAGCTGTTTTCCCTCGTGTACTCCTTAATATATAATTTTTACTGATACAGTATTAGTTATTCTGTTCATTTAATATACTGCTTTTGTTGAATCTTGAAAAAGATAAGTATTCAGTTAAGTGCATTCTTCCAAAAAAGTTGATACCATAGACTTATGCTAACAATTTCTTCTTTTCATTGAACTAAATTTATAGAGTATCATGTTTAATTTATAACTGAAATTAGCTAAAAGAGTTTTAGAATTACATATTCCCAAACACAATTTATCCATTGAAATGTAGAGGTTGGATTAGTGTATAGTATGTTTTTGAGCTTTTGTTACCATTGTAGTCGCCGCACTGCGCCCATATCATGAGTCTCGACCTGTTTGATTTATAGAGGCTATGATGGCAGCAGCTTCCGTCATTATACAGCCTCTGCGCGGTAATGGTTTTCCAGTCGGCATAGCGAATTTGATTTTGTACACAATAACGTTTTGATTAGCATATTACGCAATACCGTGCCCGGTCGAAAAGGTAATAGGTTTAAATACAACATAGAGTTATGTACACTCTTCACAAAATTCATCTCATTTCAGTATATCTCGAGTGACTGTGCAAAACCCAATCCAATAATTGAACTGTCGCTGTTTGATTGAACAATAAAAAAAACTTACTTTGTAAATATAAATATTGGTCACACATAGCAAGGATTTTCCATAATTGGCCCTCTAAATTAGTAGGTGTTATCTAAAACATTAAAATGATATTCTAGATAAGAAATTATTAGTACGAGCTATTACTGTGGAAATTCGAGTATATTTTTTTTATTTTTTGTTCCAGGCATACGGAAATAAATGTTCAGTTGTCTTTTCTGAGTGGCTTAGAACTCTTGTGAAATTGAAGTTTAAACTATATTTCAAATTTAAATGCACGTTGTAGTGTAATGTTTGAAGTTCTAGGGAAATATGTGGAAAGGTTTAAGGATGAATACAAATGTTACTTAAATGTATAAAACATTACAAAAAATAACAATGGCTAATTGTCAATTGTCAGATTTGACAATTAAATAATATACACATATCGCCATTATAGGTAAATAAAAGTGTATTTAAGTGTATTAGGTACGTAAAGTTTAATTTTAAGTTGTAAAACAAAAATAAACTGTTTTTTGTGACATTAGCTAACCCCGTGGATCAGAGGCCCACGGTCTTCGAGGAACGATGTTATTCCGTATCCCGCAGACGCCTTTAACACAGCTATTAAAGAGATTACTTTCTCTCACTTACATCTGGGTACCTGCAGATGAGCTAGAGTTAAGTTTGGTGCACTGGTGATGTTTGGTATGCACGTCACAAGGACAGTGTCAACCTCCAAATGTTTTTATATTGGAGGATTTCTTATGAGTGAAAGTATTTCAAATTGATCATAAGACATAAATTATGTTTTAACATTGTTTAAAACCTCGTTATATGCATAGCAATAATGCAATATTTTGTTACACATAGTTGATTGTTAAAACTCTCACGCTCAAGACAAACGTCCCTAAACTGTATATTGGATTTTATTTTAAGGGGGGTGTGTCAAACACTGTGAGGATCAGAGAAAGATATTTCATGTTCATAAATTTTGGCAACAACGAAGATCGTTCGGTAAGTCGAATAATTGTGAAGATGTAACCTCAGCCTTGAAACTGTTATTAAGGTTACAAATGTAGGCTGTGTATTCCAAAATATTGAGTTTGCTTTACTGCATAACTTTCACATTATGAACTAATTATTTAGAAAAATGTATTTAAAATATTTTTAAACATTCGTGTAAAGAAGAAAAATAAGATGCAAAATCTCGATCCCATAGTTATGTACTTTTATGAAATAATATATTCAATCGATAGTATGCTATAGATGAACAGTAAGCCAGAGATCTAAGGGTTTTGCTTTTTAATTAGCTTAGATTATACTTCAGTGACATATAAATATTACAACTATTCAAATTTTTATAATTTTCCACAGATAAGTGATTCACGGATATTCTTAAACTGTGATTTACAACAAAAAACATCCTCTCCAGTTTTATCTTTAAATAGCGTTATAGTAGCTCCAAAATCTTATTTTCAGTTTGGATAAATTATATTATATACGCCTCTCTCGAAAACGGTTACATATAATAAGTTAAACTTTGAAGTCTATAGACATCCTTTCAAGCTACATCATTACAATCTAACTGCGAGAACTTGTAGAATTTTCGGCCAACCTGTGTAACTCATGTAACACATTGCAAGGTAGGCTAAGGCCAAACCTAAAGCCAAACGTAAGAAATCCGCAACAACATTTTTATGTTTTCCCAATTAGAATCTTCTTAACACACCTCAAACATTAAAACTTAATATTGTGATCCCATAAAAGACCAATAGACATTCTCATGACGACGTTTTTTACTGTATCATTCACCGGATCTCAAGATAAAGCACAATTGCATTCACTTTATATATTGACCCTTGTTACTCATTAACAAACTGTGCTAAATATGAGATAATTTCTTTATCCCGCCACATAAATATTTAGCGCTCTCAGAATAAACTTGTCACTAATGCTGCGTAAATATTTTAAGACTCTAAGGACATTTAGGAATGCATGAACCTCTGAGTCACAAATACCCGATATGAAGCAGTACTTTTAAAACTTCCATAATGAACACTGTGGAAATATACTACCACTTACAGAGAAAAAACGAAAGAGAGAAGGTGACTGATCCTTACCTTCCTCACAGCTATCGCTATCACGCCAATGTTCTAGAGTTGAAGCGTTGATTCCAGGAGCCCACAGGGATTGATTATAACTTGTATCCAAATTCTTTATTAATTTTGATTGTTCTCATCCCATCCATGAATCGAAAGAAAAGAGTTGGCAGGCACATTGACATATAAGGAGGGCCCAAGGCACCCTTACTGTCACCAGTCTATGGTACGAATCGTCGCTGATAAGAACAAGTTACACATTCTATTATCAAACATTGCGAACTTTGGCAACTCTAACCTGGCTGACGCTCAGCAAACCCTTTTGTCAAAGCCCCGAGTATCGCACTATACTCCTTTCTCTAAACCAAACCTCTTTTACAAACCTCCTCTCAGTTACTATGGAGGCCAATTGGACTCATTATCGACCATGGCCACGTTCTGAAATTTTTAGGTTGGTTCTGAATCAAGATTGGTTATTTTTAATATAACTCAAATATCACATGCCTCCAAACGTATGTTTCTTTTGAAACAGTTCAGGATAACACATCAGACTGTGAGTCACTAACGGTGAGGATAGAAACTTTGTTACTTTCCAGCCGAACGTTGTTAAATATGTAAATAATAGAAAGTTTATGGATTTATTTAAAGGTCAGAGATGGGTCCCAGTTCTAAATCAAAGAGTCTTTTATAGAGCCTCAGGTTGGCTTATATAAGGTCATATTTTGTCAATCCATAACACTTATCCTTTTAATACTCTAGTATAACAGAGACCTATACGAGCGGTAGTGTTGTTGCACAAATACTACAGAAAACATGTTGGAAGATTTTCATATGATACCTGCACATGACACGTTCGTTAGCACTCATCTCTGTCACATGCAGGGATATTAAAACGCATTTATTATTGTTTCAATCAATGCCTTTTCAAAGAAAATTACCCAAATTACACTTCGGTTTATGGTATCTATCAAGAATGTACTTAGACCATAAAAAGAGCTAATGCCGAGTTAGCAAACATTATTGGGTACTTTGGTATTATCAGGAGGTCACTATTTTTAGAACAGTTTTTATTATTAGAGACCTAAAACATACCAGAAAGAACATACATTGTTCCAATTACTGTGAAAATTATATGTCATTATGACGATTGGTTTTTGTTTTCTTCTTCACAAAAGGAAACTATGTCGGCTAGAAGTAGGCCACTATATCTCTATCTGTTTTTTGTTCTTAGCCTCATCGATATAAGTAGGTTCAGATCATGATGTCATAAATATGATACTAGTAGTAGTAAAGTTAAAGATAACTTTTACGAGCGCTCACGTTATCTGAGTTTGAATTTAGGTATTATCTTGAGGTATGTTTTTCTTTGTTCGCCAGGAGGACGGACGGGGTCTACCGAAACCAACACTGATGGACAGGGGCATTTTCGATCGGTGTTTTCCCGACCTCGGATCACATCGTCCAAATTTACCTATGTCAGATCACGTTGGCACCTTCGGCCCCATCCCGCACTTCTGGTGAAAAAGAAAAACATCCTTCGTGATAGTATCTAAATTCATGCTCAGATCACGTGAACACTAGTAAACGTCGACTTTAATCTTTATAATACATACCTATGTATAGCCAAATAAAATAGTAGATGGTGACAGAGTGGTCTCATTCTCGTCGACATCGCTTCCTTTCGGGAGACAAAATACACGAACCGATCGCCATAATGACACGTAATTTTCACAGTAAGTCAAATAATGTATGTTCTTTTTGATAACGTAGTATTTTAGGTCTGCAGTAATAAAAACTGTTAAAAAAATAGTGGCCTCCGCATAATACCAAAGTACCCATTATTCTTTTATCCAGGAGTGCTGTGCGTTTACACAAAAGCGGCAACGCATCTTTTCTGGTTCAGGAGGAAAAAGCCTACCTGTGCTATTTGGCGTATTATGGATGGAGCATCTAGTACCCGTTACTATGAATCTGCCCCAAATCTGATTTTTGCTGGTTTTTATTGACTTGATTGTTAAATACAATAACTTTAGAAAGACATATACTTAGAAATTTAGAATACAGAGGTTTTAGAGGGTACTTTATATCTTAACTTCGCCTCTCAGTAAATTAGTCAATTTTCATTTAATGTTAAGTTCTCAAGATTTTCATTTGAAGTTCAATAAGCTTAAACACTTTTCGCATTCAACATCCCCAAATATTTCCAGGGATGCACCATGGACCCCTCCCCCGCATCATACACAGTCTGTATCCCCTCCGTGACATAAATGTTATATTTACGCTATTATACGAGTAGATCCACTCTCTTCCGGTGGACGTTGACTCAAGGAACTGTTTCTGAAACTGGATCATAATTACTATGGTAGTCCCGATTCTGGACTTGTTTAGAGGCTTATCATAGAGATGTGGGAGCAACTAGTAAACTGTCTGGTCCTTTCCCAGACAACGATTCTGTCTACTCCACCGGAAAGGTCCGCACCTCCGGTGGACGTCGAGTCAAGGATGCTTACAAAACTGGATTACAGAGACTACCGTAGACCTGAGACCGGACTTGTTTATAGACTTGTAACAGGGATGTCAGAGCAACTAGTGAACGGCGAGCGGTCAGGTTCCCGGCCAAGACCAAGGTAAATTGACCAAGTTACAATAATCAGTTGGCCTTAATCGAATCTGGTTGTGCGTCTTGGAACTAAATTTTAACTTAAACTGCGATAACAGTGAAGCGTGAACCATGTTTCTTCCTATTTATAGGGTACACTAATGTTTTACAGTTTTCCTAAAAACACTTCTAATTTCGTTTACAACATTAGATACTTTTGTATAAATTACCGTTTACATTTTAAATGATTGGTCGGAGTTTGGAATGAATGATTCACTCCACGAGGCCAAACACTGCAGTATCTGTATGACAGTATAGACTTTCGGTTTTAAATAGCATGCTGATGACGTCTAGAGGGTAATTTAATACGCCTTTTCGGAGCAATAATAACTTAAGTCCCGTACATTACATTAATTTAGAAGCAACTGCAGCGAAATCTATCATCCTTTTTTTAGCTTTGTAACAGTTAGGAACGTAAATAATATGTACTCATAGTATGTTCCAAAATAACATAAAAGTGCAATGAAAATTGCGTAAACATTTTGGACTGTCCTTAAACTCTGGTTGTATGATTATTTATATGAATCTCATTCCAAAATAATGGATTTATCAAAACATACATAATTATGGAAAAATTTACATATGTAGTGGGTACACAATCAAAATGTATACAAGTGTGTATTATATATGGTTGAAGCCAATTTTCGCACAAATTTAACGTAATTTTTGGTTTGGACTCTAACCTGTTTCATGAAAATAATAATTTATTATCTATTTCCAAATGGTAGCGCAAATGATGTGTTCATTATTTTTAAGTCCTCCACTTGTTTGCACTATATATAAATCTTTAAGCAATAAATTAACAACAAGAACTCTTCAGGAACAATGGCCTTCTTGGATACATATTGGGGAGGTTTATGTTCGATTGGTATAAAGTAACTTGTTACACATTACACCAGTATAAGTAAAATTAGACACATGTCTTATTTATGAAATTACTTCCAAACTACGAGGTGTGGCAGGAACGCAACGAGACTGATTTTTATTTGAACGTTTTACGTTTGTTTTTACACATTGGCTGTACCGACTTTAAAGTACTTTCCCTGGGCAGCGATACTACGGTGGAGGCGTTTTTCTCACTCTGCATAGCTGCGCTGGAAGGCTTCAAACTGGTATCGCCCTTTGTTCCTCGGTTACGCTATGTTTGACGTTTTAATAGTATCAAGAACGCCATTTAAGTGTTTTTTTTTTTTTTTTTTTTTTTTTTTTTTTTTTTTTTTTTTTTTGAGTTGAATAGGGGAGCTGAGGAATCACAAGAATACCTTTATTTGTCAAAAGCTTGTTGATAGAGAATGGCTAAATATGTAGGTAATTTTCAATACTGTCAAAAAGATCAAGGGACACATTCTTGCGATTGTCTTTTTCTTCGATCGTCAGGTTTTATAGTACCATCCTGGCACACTTTTAATGCCAAAATCTTGTCTCAGAATCTTGATGGAGAGTCGAAAGATTCAAACTCAACTCTATACCGTTAGTCTTAATGTAATTCGACGGTCTAACCTCACCAGAGCCCTCACTCGTTCGATGTTCTCAACAGTTTTTGATGTTGAAGGCCTCCCAGAACGAGCTTCATCTTCAACTAACTCTCGGTCCTCAAAACATGTCTTATGCCAAAGAAAAACTAGTGCTCTTGATAATGAATGTTCCCCATAAGCTTTCTGACATTTTTCAAAAGTCCAAGTCGCAGATTCATGCAGCCTAACACAAAATGTAATGGAACACCGTTGCTCCGAACTATGCTGTTCTGTTTTCAAAACACACCACACCAGAAACACTTCCCTTATTACGTCCTAACGGGTCACGTAGTTACTGGACAAGGTTGGATCTTTGAGAGAGACCAAAGTACAAGTTGTGATAAAGAGAATGTTGCAGTGTTACCAAATAGTGTGGCTTAAAACGTATGGGGACATGTTACATGGTGTATGGTAAACAGTTTATTTACATTCAAACAATAATTTTAAGCCACTATTTTGTGTTCCCTGAATAATATCCAGGTTATTAACACGGCAACCGACTGCTCTAGGTCCGTGGTCACCGTTCTCGGTATCTTTCATACATTGGCTCTATTCGTAATCTTGTCTTTTAAATCAATATACATGCTCATTTTGAGTTGTAATCATGGATCTTTACCAGGGTAGTGACAATAGTGAGATAGATAAAGTGCAGAAGAATCGGGTGGGCTGGGCTTGTACTTAGAAGAGGGCAGGAATCTCAACTAAAAAGGCATATAAAAATAAACCCTGCAGGAAGGCCAAGACAGAAATGTTGGAGTCAAGTAAAATTTGATATGGATGTAAATCAAGCAAAAAAGGAAGATTCAGAAATGATGTTTGTGCGGATAAATACCAACTTAGATATAGATGGCTCTGGGAGTAAGTAAGTATAATGCATTGTTTCATACAATGCAATTTAGAGTCTTGTGGAAATAAATAACAAAATCAATTCAAAGTTGGCTAAAAGTTCGTATTATATTTTGCTTTATTATATGTCATTATATTAATGTCATTTTCAAAACAACAACTTTAAATAAAAAAAAAACACACACACACACACAGAAAGTAGCATACGATGTCCACTGAGATCGCTCGAATTAGATCTCCTCTTCCTAATCTATGTAAAAGACTCGAATGATGTGTATCAAACAGTAACCGTTTAATGTTTGCTGTAAACACGATTACTCCCTTCATATCGTCAGGCATTTGCCTGGAATATACAATAACAAAGTAAAGGAAACGTATTGTGTGTAGTATTATCGGCACTTTTGCAATCAACGCAATTGCTCTCTTGAGATCAGTGAGAGATTTGCCTCGGTCATTCGATAACACCATGAGAAACGTGTTGTTTATAACATTGTTATTGGTATGTTTGCAGCAATCACGATTACTCCATTGAGATCAGTGAGAGATTTGCCTCGGACATTCGATAACACCATGAGAAACGTGTTGTTTATAAAATTGTTATTGGTATGTTTGCAGCAATCACGATTACTCTATTGAGATCAGTGAGAGATTTGCCTCGGACATTCGATAACATCATGAGAAACGTGTTGTTTATAAAATTGTTATTGGTATGTTTGCAGCAATCACGATTACTCTATTGAGATCAGTGAGAGATTTGCCTCGGACATTCGATAACACCATGAAAAAACGTGTTGTTTATAACATTGTTATTGGTATGTTTGCAGCCATCACGATTACTCTCTTGAGATCGTGGGAGATATACCTCGAATATTTAATAAGACTATGGAAAAATATGTTGCCTATAGTATTGTTATGGTGTTTCGAAAATAATAAGTAATAAATATGTTTTATTTTCCAACGATACCATGGAAATACACATTGATGTCAACTCATTGCAAACCACTGCATAAATATGTATTGAAATGTTGTGACTTAAAATCTCAAGTTCTGAAAATTTAAGTCATTCGCAGAATTGATTTTAAACCATTATTTAATTATTCTAGGAGAATATCACAACTTTAAAATTGGATTAACAGAAAACTGTTTATAATACCATTAATAATTGAATACGAACGCAAAACCAAAGCTAAGCTTCCACTGTGCTATAAATATTAGTCAATGTAAATTCTAAATCTATTTTTAGGGCGGTTCAGTTACACATTTGAAATTCTTTAAACTGGCATAAAATCATACCTGTAGCATCATTGTATAATAATTCTAATAGCCCATGTGTAAATTGTTTTCTTAACTCAATAGGATCTCCGAGTTTGGATTTGGAAAAACAATGCTGTAATTAAGTGTTCAGTATTTTCCCATGAACACTTAACCAAAATAGTTACAAATATTTCAAGGCAGTTCGCTCTCTACACTGATAATTAGTTAAGACGAACTGAGTCACGGTTGAAATTAGTACCACTTCAAATAATAAATATTGTATTAGGTGTTCCATAAAACAATATACTAACTCTTGTGTAACGAATATCATTGTTCATTGTTTCTCATGCATTGATTAAAATATTCGCTATTAATGCTGAAAGTATCCAGCATGTGTATTTAAAATTTAAAATACCTAGTTAAAGTTTTTTTTTGTTTTTTTTGCAATAACATCGTACAGAAATTCCAAATAGACAATGAAGCGATGTCGCATCGGTGTGATGTTTTAGTAAATCCTAAATACAGTTGTTATTGCAACGCCTAGTTCCTTGATATAATAAGCAATAATTTTTTACTATTCTAATATAGGGTACGAATAATTTAATTTAAGTTTGAAAATTTGATTTAAAATGTTATTGACAATATTGTTTCGGAAACACAAAGTTCAGTTTTTTTTTCCGTATCACTGACAAATTCTTACACCGTGTGTTGATACTTACAATGTCTAAATAATAACAGTTGACGGCTTAATATTGTTCAGTAATATTTGTACTTAAGTTTGTGTTTGTAACATTGTGTTCCAACATTTAAAAAAATCCGTCATTTTCAAAAAATAAATTGTTTGTATTACATCCTAAATACAGAATTACAATGCTATGGTGTATTCCGTCTATGATCTAGAAATATTAGAATAACAATAGCGATAGTGCGAATATTTAGTATTAATAATATAATTTAAATTATAATTTTTAGTAAGATATACATTTACAAATTGTACCTACTTTTCTTCTTAATAATATAAAACAATGTATATAAAATTTGTCACACACGTCAAAAAATGCTTGTCTAATTTGTTTGTATTTGAAGTTTTCATGCATTTTGAAGTCGCTAGAACTCAGTTTCACGTATTAGATTTTAAAATTCTATTAATTTTAATATTGTCTTTAATTACTTATAGGATGGTTTGTCCAAGAATTGGAGTGTGCAAAAGTTCTATCTTTGGACCTACGATCATTCTCTCTCTCAGTAACACATTTTTCATTGATAAAAATTCAAGTGAACTGCAGTCAAGTTGATCAAAAATTGAATAGAGAAGTGGCAACAATGGATAGTGTTATGAAATGTTATGATATGAATCATAACATCATATTTGATTGGTTTTCAAACAGCTCATGGTGGATTTAATGTTTTAAAAATAAATATACAAAATGTACACTATATTGGAATACAGTACTTTTTGTATTATTATCTAAAAATGATTCTACGTGTACATAACAATAATGTTTGTGTTGATGCTCTTTACACGACATTTTTTAAGTAAACACTGTTGAAAAACGAGTAATATGATTTGAAATCCATTTACTCTATTCAACTTAATATAATAAAAAGATAAAATTTGTAGTTCTGACATGTTAAAATATTAATTGTGTTTGATTTATAATAAAATACGTATTAAAACATATTTGTTAATGCAATGCAAAATTTTAAATTTCATATGCTATCATATAATTCCCAAAGGATTCAAAACCAGAAATATACATTACTACAATTTTACACTGGTGTTAATTACAATATATTTAATAAAAACTACATTTTAAATTGTAACTCACTTATAAATTTAAACAACACGAATCATAGCTGGATATCCTTCAAAATATTATTAAGAATTGTGGTTATTGCTGACCGAATACCCAAATTTATATCCTGCTAATTGATACAGTTAAAATAAATAGAGTTGTTTCATAATTTAAATTATTATATTCTATTTTCATATATGATACAAAATTATGAAATTATAAGTTTAAGTTCTTTAAGACGGTAACTATAAATAAGTAACAGTTTATTTGTTTTTGTTCACCTGTCAAAACTTTTAACATCCGATAAATTGGAAATTTGCTATCCGATCTAAGTAAAATTATGATGCAACTCAGTATCGTGTCTTTCTTATTACTGATTTAAACATCATCATAAATTTGATCATGTTATAAAGTAAAATTATAATAATGTTACTTTGTTAATCTTTTTGATTGGATGGTTATAATGGTTTGGGATTGTTCCCGTAATGGAAGATACGGGGTGGTTTAAGTTAACCAAAATTTGAGGCGTTTAATTTGTGCTATGATACTTTTGAGTTTATCACGACCTGCGCAGCGCCTGCCTATCCGAATGCGCACACTCCCGACTGGCGTGTCGCGTTTGTGCTAACGTAGTATTGCAGCGCGTGCGTATACTACAGCTGTATGTACAGCTCAGAGCAGTACAATCCTCAAACAATAATTTTATTGGTGTTCATAAGTCATATTGTGTTATAGGAAGAGTCATTCACTAAGATATATAATTTTGATATTAATACCACAATAACACACTTAAACATAAAATCTTTACAATCACATAGCCCATTCATTCCTAAATGTATCCATTGCCTGTCCTTTTAGAAATGCGCTGTTCCACAATTATATGCCAAAATATCGCCAACATTATAAAATATCTTTGACATTAAAAACTTCTAAGCGAGTTTTTGACAATGGTCTAAGATTACAAAAAACGTCTCGTTCTATCTCAGAAATTAATACTTAAGTAACCTTTTGTTTCTTTTTTCGTCCTGGATCTATTTATAATAATAAACCTATCAAGGATGACCAAAAGCGGATTATCACTACCGGGAATCTGGGAATTGTCCGTGCCCCCCCCCCCCCAAGTTATTTGGGGTCCAGGGGATTATTCTATGGCAATATGTTTAAAGCAATACGTAGCAATCAATTGCAAGTCTGACAACCTTTTGAGCTCTTGTTCTTATTTAATGCTATATAAAAACTTATATAACTTATGTGAAAATTTAACCTTGTGGAAACCGCCTTATAACACAAAAAATAAGCCAAGTAAACTATTTTAATAGTTTATATATATATATATATATATATATATATATATATATATATATATATTTCCATTGAAAGGTTAAAAAAATTTAAATAATTGTCATCCGTGATAAAGGTTTTTGGTATAAAATACGACACATATGTTTGTAGTCGATATATTTACAGTGCATAAAACTACAAAAATTGTAGTACATGAAATTGGTAATTGTGAGTGTTTTCCCGCCGAGCGATTAACGTCCATGCATAGATATGGCAGACGCATGGCGCCGGCGATGGACAAACATAGACATTGAAGATACGAACTTAAAGTTAAATATCATTTACAAAGCACGATATTTAGTTTATTTGTTTATCTAATATCGCGTTTTCATACACAATGTTTGACACAAATACGTGTTAGTAATCGGTAAATAACTATTGTAACAACGAACGAACAAAAAATATAAATATACGAACGAATAAATTTAAATCAACGAAAATAAATATATGTTGTTTGTAGGAGTTCTTAATATTATCCTACGACAACTATTACTAGCAACAACCTGAGGTCTGTTAGAGGAACTATGGTGTAGACAAGACTTTTATTAATCTTTCAACTAACAAATTGGCATCAGATACTTGTCTGACCGGATCAGATATCTTGCTTGTCTGACCACGACGGTCTTTTAATTAGCAGTTTATCAGAAGCAAACATGCGTAACCTAAATAATGAAACTAAATTTTTAGTAAAAGAACTAAATTAATCTGTCGAAAATGTTACAAGAAAATTGGAATAGGATTTTCAATAAAACACATGTTGAGAAACGGTTCATTAAATTTGTATAGACACTTTTAGAGGCCACTCCGTAAAAGTGTTCCTTTTAATTCTTAAAAGAACATTAAGTTTATAATAAACTAACATTGTTTAAACATAAAGATAGATATAACAAACAAGATCTTCAAGATGGACATAATTAACAGATGAATAGCTCCCCAGAATTGAAGAACTAATACAAGTTAAAGAAGTGTGTACATAAAAACTTATTATTACAATAAAATCCGACCATGCCAGGGACTCACTAGTTGCCGATAGTAATCTGTAATCTGTAACATTGACATAAATTTACTCGTACTTTATCATCTTGGTCATATAACCGTGAGTTGGGTCAATTGAAACACAACAAGAATATCATACACTATTCCCAAGAAATTACTTCAGTTTAAAATACCAATTTGGAATATCGACAATGCTGCTATATTAAAATCTCAACCCTTTCTTTGTTTGAAGGTTATTTTTGATGATGGAAGGATTGTGAAGGAACCAGGATTTTTCCGGACATTTGCCATCGTTCAGTGAAACAAGAAATCAGTAACACTGATGTTACTGGTGTTACTCGTTCAGTGAAACAAGAAATCAGTAACACTGATGTTACTGGTGTTACTGATTTCTTGTTTCACTGAATGATGGCAAATGTCTTGAAAAATCCTGTTTCATCTCAACCCTATTCTTTCAGCAGTAATTCTTATTCCCTTTTTAATTGACATCTGTAAACTTTCTCATTATTAACATATTGAGTTCAATTTGCTTCCACAAAGATCAGTTATTTGAATCTGTGACTGCATTTAGCTCTCTTAAAATGGGCGTTACAATTTATTCTTTATTTGTTTACTTTACTCGTCAAATAATATATTTAACTACAGTTTCTTGTTCAATTCCTATACCATACAGGGTGTCTTCCTAATTAACAAATACTATTCTAAAAATTGAAATTTAACCTTGATCGCTAAGGCCAGTTAATTACTAAAACATTTTTTTTAATATACTAGAAAATTGTACATTCCTGCATAACGTACGATCTAGTGTGTATTAATGTCCTACAGTACATTACTTACGTTCATTATGTACTGTACTAATTTCTTGAAACCAATAAGTATGTTAATCTCAATTTTTCTTACGTCATAATGTCTGTTGACGTTGTCGAGCCCGACACTCTCGGGGTGGCAATTGTGCACCTGATAAGACAATGAGGACTCGTCCATCCGTCGTTGGAGGGCTGATGGGTAAACCAGTTTTACAAAAGAGTTTGTATTATAGGTGTGTCTGATGACGAAGCGATGCAAAGTGTTTTTTTTTAACGTATTTGCCACCGACTTTTTTACCTCTTTAGACGCATCAGATTCTAGAAGTCAAGTCTGTGACAAGGGGAGATTCAAACGCGGCACTAAGTGGAAGGTAAAACAAAGTTAAACACAACTTTGGTATACAATCGACCGTTTCATAGCTAAGTTAAGTGTAAGGTAGCATATTTCAGTCAAGGTTGATGTATTGCACTTTTTTCCGGGGATTTTGGTTGATTTAGAATATTAATGAAACTTCCATTCCGAGTGGAATTGCGGATCGTCTGGTGTCGTGGACCGTCAGAGAGTTGATAAAACTATTTCGGCCAGACAGTGTCTTACAACTCTTATCTTTATTAATGTATCATTGTACTCATTTGTAAAACAATTGTATTCCCACTCATAGCTACAATAATACGAACTAAAATCAGTTAAAAATAGAGAAATTGTGTGTAAGATTGATAAAAATTCAATTCTTTACGTTTTCTAAATTCTTTATCTCATTTCCTATTGAAATAACAGCTTCAGTTGTATTATTAGTTAGGACAAAATGTGTGTTTTATTCCGTCGGAAAGTCTTTTAAAGTTTGCAAGACGTGCTCGGGATTATTGTAATATAACCTTGATATACTTCTAGTAATAATTATTTATTTATATTTTATACACGCAGTTGATTACTAAAAAATATAACGGTGTATTGTGGAAAATAAAAATTGTTTAAATAATATGACTTTGAAATCATTTATAAATACATAAAATATAAATTTACTTTGGTATTGTATATACAAAACGTCAATAATTGATATGATATGTTATTAAATCAATTAACCTGACTATTGTATAACTTTCGATATATCAGAAGTTTGCCGCCTAAGGTTTGAAATTTAATCATTTTATTTTTATAGGTAGGTTAGCTATAAAACACGTTTTAACAAACAACTAATTTTTGTATGTCAGTCAGTTTTGTAGAAACAATACCGAGAAGGTAGCAGTAACAGCGATTGATGTTTAATCACTTTTTAAGAAAAAATATTTGTTTAATGATATAATCAGCAAACTGGAGGTGTTTGCATTACTACTACCACTATCCGCAATCATTATTAATAAAAACCATTAACACACAACTAGCATCAAAAACGACATGATGAGAACGATGATAAGACTTTAACAAAATAACCGTTCAAACAGATGATCAGTGCATTGCTAATACTCGCTGTCTCGCTGGAAGCGCGAGAAGTGTTGAACTGACAGTGACTGGCTGTTATTGTACTCGTATTTCTTGACTCTCACCGGTTGCAAGTTCCGTAAAATTACTAAGCGTGAGTTTTGTACTGCACTGTCTGTCGACTGTTATACTTAAAATATCAAAACAACTAATAATGAAACTGAACTATGAAACATGTTCCAATTACGAGTTTATGTTCAGTTTGACGCAGTTTAGATATTTCTAGCAATGGGTAGGGATTTTCAACTTCCACCCCTCCTCCTGGCCTATGTTTATAATAAACCATAATACAACTTTAAGTAATAAAGTTGAAATGTTCTCATAATGAAATGTTTAAAACTACTTTTAGTAAAATTATTGTTATACAGAGTTAGTTATTTTAGAGACCCAAGAGAAAAGGTTATTTTTGACGGGGAATCAAAAGTGTGAGAAATTACTAACATGTAGCGCTTCACCTGAGTATGTAAAAGAGCCGTTTTAGATTCGGTACAATATACTTTTAAATCTGATTACAAATAACCGTTGAAATGCATTTTAATTACCATTGTGAAAACGTAAAAAGAACACACACACACACACACACACACACACACACACACACACACACACACACACACACACACACACACATACATACACATACACACACGCAGACCACGGATTTATCAGCCTCCAGAGGCTAGCATGCGTCAGTAGTTCAGGGGCTTTTACTAGTACACCAACCGAGGCACTTGAGGGCCTTTTGGATCTATTGCATCCTTGATATCCACTTCAGAGCGGAGGAGAGGAAGACCATTTACAGACTTATGACTTCGGGCTTTCGATGAGGATCTGTTCTCGATTTATTGAAGTTCTTTAAATAAATTAAATCTTGAATATGATATCATATGCCATACAGACGGAATTTTCCTTCATCAAACCGTACTGCGTGCATCTTGGAACGCAATCCAGCTGGGAATGCAAACAAATATCTCTACAATTATTCAGGGTTTTATGTAGTAGGTTCAGAAATAAGCACTTCGTAGTGTCTTGACTGTCACAGCACCATATTCAAGACGTAGGCATGTGCTATCTCTGCCTGTGTTTCACTAAGATTAAGGAGGGGCTGCAACAAAAAGTATATCTTTTTTCTGGTTCTTGATTCCACCCAGATCACCTCAAAATTAGTCAGGAATATTTTCCAAACCATATCGGCGCTCGGCTTTCTAAACGACCTTTAGTTGTACTGGGTGCTGGGGCATCATGCGATCACAGGCAATGAGACAGCTGACCTCTTGGCTAGAAAGGGAGCTCAGGCCACATTTGTAATTAGCTGATGATAAACAGTCACAGGTGGTAGTGTCAATCTAGCAGTAAACTCTGCACTAAAACTTCTGAGCCCCAATCCCGCGGTTACCAGGTCCTTTAGCTTGGACAGAGATAACCCAAGATAAGGTTCTATAACGATGAACCCTCATGTCGTCTTTGCAGACAGGAAACCGAAACCGCTGAGCGAATGCTCTTTGGCTGCGTAGCAGTGACATCTAAGAGTAGGAGATTGCTGGAAGCTCAATCTTTGGAGTATGTCAAACCAACCAGACTAGGCGCCACCATTATTTAACTCGCGGCAGAAACCAGTTTAGGACTCCCTATGTAGGACAAGTTGGGTTTGTACAAGGAGGTGTGCCTCGGCCTGAAAATTACTCGTATTTTCAATCTTCATTAATGTTTATGTGATCAGAAAATTAAAATTTCTAAGATATTATCAGCCAATTAAAAAAAATAATAAAACTGTACCAACCATTTTCTTTGTTATTATTATTATTTTATGTATATTCATTACCCTATTGTTTTATGTAATGTTGGAAAACAGATTATAACAACGCGATTTCAGAAATTGTGTAATTGTATTCTATAAAGATTGAAATACTCGTAGTTAAGATTAATTCCAAACGTGGGGTGTTAAAACAGTACTGCAAATTAAGATATTATGCATTTTGCATATTTTGTACAGTATTTCATTTTTTCTCGGACTCATAGAGTAATCCCGAGGAATATAATTTAGTATGGATTCTCTTGTCTGTAATCTTGTCTCAAGAAGCCTCGAGGAAGAACAGTTTTAATTTGAAAATAGCATCGCGGGAGGTTGTGCTCTCTATAGAAAAGTGTAACTGTGATGTTGATTATTCTTCATTATCATTTAAGCACCTTTTCTTTTATTATAATTAGAAAAACATGCTTTATCTTTGATTACGAAAGGCAACCGACGAGGACTTATGAATTGTTCAAGAGTGGGCCAAACAATACTCACTAAACCATTCTCTTTTCTTTAAATCAATGACGCGATGGCCTTTTTAATTTTTATCACTTAGGCAGTAAATTCTCACCCTATGGCATGTTCAAAATGGTACAAATAATTATCGAAATGTCAGCACTTGTAGTTCCTATACATCAGCAACCGTGTCGGCAAAGTATGTTGGTTCAGTGAGTAGGAAATATCCAGCAAACTCAGCCAACTTAAGTAACGTGGAGGACTGAAGCTAATAAATATATTGTATTTTAAAAGTAACAATCACAGTTATAGCGTGTGTATCATTACAAACTCATTTTGGGCATTTTTGTTGATTATATGGATCCAAGTTCCAATTTTATATAAATAAACAATTGTTATATAAATCGCATTATTGAGGTCTTGTGGTAGAATGATTACTTACCGTGTTCGTTTACATGCTTACCTTTAAAAGGTAGAGGAAGAATGTTGAACATGATTCTTGTCCTGGATATGCGAACACAAAGAGACTTTTAAAAAATGTTAATGAGTCACACAATGTTAACGCCAATAACCAATGAATCGTAGTTATAAACAAGTTAATTCAAACTAAAAAGACCACAACTTGTTAAAAAAAATCAAATATCTTATTATCTTTCCACGATTACATACGAACGGAATGTCGAATCTACTGACATTTTCACAGGGATGGGATTACTAGTCTACCGTGCGAGAACGTAAACAGAAGTCAGATGCCTGCGAAGAGGAAGACTCGACCTCACGACCCCTCGTATCGAGAGATACGGTAAGTGTGTCAGGCTCACTCTCTAATATAACCATTTGTGCGTCATCGTCACCCATGCACTGATAAGTCTTGTAGAACATCGTGTCGCCTTCTGTAAGCGATCGTTTATGCATCGTAAAATATGATATGTAATGGGGTCGAATGTAAGGTGAGTATAAGCAGATTTTGATGATCATATATTGAGATTTTGCCTACCCTTACTTATAATTTCTTGATAAACCGTGTTATGCTCTCTCCCACGATTTCAGTTCTTGAGTTAACGTAGTGAACGAATCTCACCATCAGGTAGTAAATTGCGCACCGTTTTAACATAAACATATAAAACTAAAATAATAAGTAACATTTCTTAAAGAGAACATTAGATCAACTTATTACGAGGCCCTTAGAACATACGAGATATACTGTAAAAAAGTATACGCTTGTAGGTAACAATTAAAAAATTGACAGTTTTGAAAAAGAACTTTATTGTTGGTGGGTTGTACAAACAAAACGTTTTGTTGAACACAACACAGCCTGAGTCTTTGGTTATAATTGAAAAAACAACATAATTTGAAGATATAACATCTAATATACGTTTCATAAGAAAAACGTGCATATTCTTATTCACGTTCTATTATTTTTCGTTTCGTAAAAGGCTCCGATTGAAGTTTAAGTACGTTTCAACCAGAATCAGCTAAAACAAGTAGAATGCAGAGATAGTTTCTTCCAATGCTCATAACTTACCTTAACGATACTAAAGATAATTTAGAACGTTATGATTGTTACCAAATGACGTCTGTTTAGAGGTTATGCATCTCAGGGTTGCTGAAGGATTTTTCGAATTTGACGCAGTCTTCTTCGTTCGGGATCAGGTTTTGTAATATCCCTTAGCAAGAAAACAGTGTGGTTAAAGTTTCAAGAAATACCTACATATGGAGAGACATTTCCCTAGTCTGGAAAAGATAATTTTCCGAACAATGGTATCTGGTGAAAATTGGTCTATGGTAATGACGAGCCCCGTTCTTTAGTTTTCAACTCGTCAGTAAAAAGGAGAACGAGGAGAGAAAGAAGGATCTTTACCGAAGGTATTAAAAATCCTGCATGACCGATTGTGGAGCGGTCTGCACGAGAACCATGTTGGTGGACGGAAAAGCCACTACCCGCCTCGATAGCTTGGACAAGCTTCAGTTTCAATAGCCACTCGAGGAGCTTCCCTGCTATGTCGATCATACACAGAGATCTGTGAGCCAACAGGGTTTCGGGATCTCATTTGCTTTTACTGATAGAGGGAAGGGTTGAACCTTTCATCGAAGACCAGCGGTTGTACATATACTAATAATACATAATAATAATAATTCTGGGATACATTTATATCCCAGAAACAATAGATACAATTTTATAGCAATTGTCATAAGCAATAGTGAATAAAATATTCAACATTTTCCTCTAATGTTACTCAACTACGTATTTGCAAACACACTTATATGTGATACCAGATCCAGCCTATAAGAACTGATGTTCAGCAGCAACTGTGGACAGGTCCGAGCCAACACCTTTAGCATTTCCGCCTATACACTATCAGGGTCGTGCGCCTTACGGTACCACGTTTGTCCGACGGCCCCGTACAACTACGCCTCAATAAGAAAGGAATCTGGCCGGAGTCGACTGGAATTTTCTCGTATTCCTTAACCGGGTGGGTTGGTAACAGAGCATCCACTATTTTCTTCATGAGAGAGGAACATATTGCCGAGTCTGCTCATTGCAACTCGGTAATCCAATCTCCAAGGATCGTTGTTCGTGTTATTTGCCCTCTCGTTTCTCTCAGTGATCGCTCGCTTCAAAGCCCGCCAAAACCGTTCCAGGCCTGCTCACACAAACAATCACCCTTCATCCGCTGTTGGGTAATCTCCGCTTTAGCCTGAACCACATTTTGCGGAGCATTTTGATTTCCATGTTCAATCAGTACACGTAAGCTGTATACATTATGATATTATAAATATATATTATATATTCAAAACAAGTAGTTATAGCATATTTAAATTAATATTCATGTCCAGAATAATATTGTTAGGTATTGAAATCGATACAATTATATAAATATCTAATTATGTCTGATTTGTGTATGTGTGAACTTTAATGATGTATGATGACTATGAAGAGCAAAAAGGACAAACAATGGGGGTCTCTCTCTCACTCAAAAGTTAGATCAAGGATTATAAAAATACATAATTTATGAATTATATTGATACAAGACAGAAGTTCTGATACCGAAAGTGATGTTTATCCACCAGGATCTTACTGGGTGGACAACAATACGATCTGGGGGATTAAGTCTAAATGCTGGCCTAATGGGTACTCAACTTTGACTTCCAGCTCTCAAATACACACACAGAAGACAATATACGGAAAATTACTTAAGGTTTGATAACAATATATGTGGTGTATTTGGTGAAGACTTTCATCTTGAAATAACTGATTGGTCCCAACTATATGATAATGTCTTTAATAAAGTCAACATCAGTGATATTTATCATGTGAAGTGTGTCTTAGATGAAGATATAAATTGAAAAAGAATATATTTCAATATATATACATATATATTGAAGAAGAAAAAGAATAAGAATAAAGAGGGATAGGAGGAGGAGGGGAAGAAGGAGAAGGTCATGATGACGATGACGATGGCAATAAAATGTTTATTATATTTTTAATATTTATAATCATTATTTTCCTTGGGGTATTATCGGTGGTGTGTCTAATTTTAATGCTTGATGTATACATCAAGATTCCTCAATTACATAATTGAAAAGACAAATTTTTATCAGTTACTTGTTGTTTCTAGACATATTTTATTTCTGTTTCTATCACACTATCTTAAATAATAAAACTTTTTTGAGTTATATTTCGCAGTTTTCATATATAATATTTTCAGTTGGTTGTGCTTTACAAAGATATCAGTGATATAGTAAGAAATACAATGTGATCCCACACCTTAGGGAAGCCAAACTGGGACCATATACCAAAGTGCCTCCTCTAAACTGCTGCTGGGTTTCACTGCCTCCTCAGCTGAGGAGTGCTGTTTCTGTTCACTGTCCTGAAGGTGTCGGTAGGGGTTGTACCGTTCCCATTTGACTCCTGTTACAGTCCAATTTTTTTAACCGTAGACTTGCCGCGGACTACTAACTGATGAAAAAGTCAGTCTCGCTGTGTTAAACTGTCAACGGCGGAGTATGAAAACAGACTGCAAAAATTCCAGTGACCTTTAACGCTTCCTCTCGCGAATTTAAAAAGTGAAGCCAATGTTCGTACATTCTGTAAGATGCGTCAAATTAAAGCTCTTAATATTGGCATTATATTGGTTACATTTTTTAAAAATATTAAAAAAATTTCGAAATAATTTTGATTTTGTTTACTTTTTACATAGCGTTTACATGACAAGAAAAAAAGTATGTAAGCGAGGATTTTTTTATTTTTTGGTCAGACAAAATTTGTCGCGAGAAAGTTGTGTGAAAAATAGATGAATTTCTTTTTGTAATTTATCATTTTTTTATTGGAAGTTTAGTTTAGCCTGTAGTAGCATATGAAGTGATGACCGTGAACGTTTCTGCCGGAACTGTTGTTGGCTCACTGATTACCGTATTACTCAATAAAATTAGTTTTATTGTGCATAAAAATACCCTTTTACGAATAACCAAGTTAATTTAACTAATTTATTTGTCTTAAAAATATTTGTGGGTTTAATTGTTATTGAAATTATATACTTTTACCCGTAGTCAAAAAAAAAATACTGTCTTATTTACACGGTGTTATCTCACTTGATTTCTATGTTTAACTAAACTATTATATTGAGCAATTACAACAAGGTTTTTTATAATGTTTGCATGCATAACTTTTTTGAATTTAAATAATATTCTTTAATACTCTACAGTTATTTTTTACAATGTGAGGCGGCGAGTTCCTCCACAATCCCACTGGCGTCAAACTATCCTCTTCACTATCGCTGGTTCAGAATCAACCGATGTTTATTATTAAAATTTCGGTTGCGGTCATCTACTACGTTTTCCTTCTCCAAATACTCATTTTCCACTTTTATTACCTTTTCACAAACTTTTTTTACAGCTCTTCCTTCAGATATAGCATTCCATTTTATTTTTACACAACTGAATTGTATCGGTGATTTTATTGGTAACATTTTCTGGGCTCAAAGTTTTTAACTATTCCCCAAATCATCCTCGATTGGATTAATGAGTCGCGCTGGCTCGGCGCGTATTTTCCAACCCGCGCCCCGTTGCGCCGACAGGCCGCACCTCCGCCTTCCGTGTGTGGCCCGCCCGGGCGAGCATATCTACCCCCGCCCTCCGGGGTTCCTCCGGGTTGCGCTTGCCGCTTCCCCGGGGTTGTCCGGCGTTCTGAACCCCCCGCCGGTCGAGGGACCCCCCCGACGCGAAGGCCAGGGGCCGGGCCGCAACCCCATGGGCCGCGCACGCCGACCACACGCCCCCAGCGTCCTGCCACACCCGACAACCCGGACCACCGAGAGAGGCTCGTACATAAAGATCTACAAGATCAGGGCGCGTAGCCACATCGTACCCCCACGTCCCGCGCGGGCCAGCCGGGCACGATACTATACCGATGAACGCGGGTGAAGTCGCCGTTGCCCGGTGCCTCCGGGTGGCTCGTCTCGGACCTCCGGTCATACTTCGCAACCGGTTCTCGCTGAGCGAGCCGTCCCGCACCGGTCCGCCCATTGCTCGATGTCCCGTCCCCTGACCGACCGCACTCCGTGCTCTCACGTCGCTCCCGGGCATCCGGCCCGACCGGCTGCCGCCGCTCCTCCTCTTGCCCGCTGCCTCCCCGGCTTCCCCCGCCGGGTGCCCGCCGCACGCATCCGAGCTTCTCGGGTGCGGCCATTCCCCCGGTTGGCCCGCGCCCCGCCGTCTCTTTCCGGGTCTACCCGCCGGGTTGCTCCGCCCGGCCCTCCGCTGCGGGGCGCTGTTCGGCCCGGGTGGTTCTGGTCCGGTCCGCGTCCGGTGCCGGGTGGTATGGCGGTATCGGAAGAACTGAATGACCGAATTGATGGAGGAAGGTTATCAAAAACACAAAAAATTTCTGTATCTGTCCTTATGGAGTTTTATTAGGTTCGTTACATTCAGGTTTTTCAGTATTGAAGTGTAGTATTCAATTTATGTTCATCCAACCATTTAGTCATATCAGCCTTTTCGAGTTTTAATTTGGAGCTTATTTACTGTACGTTGTGATAAGAAGCATTGTCTATGACAACGACCGAATTTTGCTGGAAGGTTGGGAATTAAAACTGTGTTTTTGTCCAGAAGTCACAAAGTTTTCATGGTTCATTTGCTGTGAATAGTCACCTTCGGTTGTTCCAGCCTTCTCAAACTAGACTGCTATTGCGAATGGGAATAACCCTTGTCCCTCCTGCGTGGACTATTAATCGCTCTATCGCCTTTTACTTATATTAATTTGTAACCTCTAAGCTACCATCACACCAACCTTTTCGAGTAACGTGAGAGACAAAAAACATATAGATTGTCCATGATATCGACTTGATTTGTTTTTTTTCTGATTTCTTTTATTTTTTTCAAATAATCAATCCTCTTTAGCTCTTATTTTCATTCCGTTCATTAAGATTTTTCGTTGTTTTCAATTTTTTCCATTTTTTTTGAATCTAATTCTTTAATAATTGTTCGAAGACTTGATACATACCTTTGAAATTTAAATCTTCTGGAGTGTGTTTTTTAATAACTTTAGCGAAGGAAGTGACGCCTAGGATTTGTAAAAATTGTAAATTTTCTTCTATTACCACATTTGTCAAAGTCGTCACATTATCTGTGACGATTTTACTTTTTTTCTTTCTCTTGGGTTGTATGCAAATGAGCTCGTGTGTATCATCCGTGTGTCAAGTTTCTTTCTTCTCTTTACGAATTTTCTTCACTACTCCACACCGAAACTCCGCAAGCTGCCGCTGTTCTTTCTATACCTTTCTTTAACGGTATCTATGTGGGTTTGGCTCATAGTTTTCGTTCAGAATGAAAGCTCGCTAACTCGCTATTAATTTTTCTTGCCTGACTGGAAGTTTTTTCCTGAAGTTACCTTCGATACGGAATTAATAGAAGCCCGCGACTAACCTAAAAACACCACTCCAAGTAAGCAAAATTAAAATGTTAACAAATAAAATTCGCACTAAGTTAAGGTTAAGCATTTTTCACGAAGCGTTTCGTACCAAACAAGACCCCTTATTTCATCCACACAGAGAGGACTGTAACTGTATTGTGGAGCATACTGATTAAAGTTTTGATGGAGATAAACTTTGTCATATTCCTGTCTAAAGACTTCTAAGGCAATATTGGGTGGACCTTGAGAATCCACTCGATGGAATCAGCAGTCAACAAGAAAGAGAGAATCTGAAGGGATTTATATGCGTAGGAAATATAACTAATCTAAACACGATATTAACGGATTTATAATCCTACCTTTATTTCATTCTCAAGGGCTCATTTTGTCTGTTTTATTAATTTGTAACAAAAATGTTTGTAAGTTGTTGTGGAATAGATGTTGCTAATAAAAAAAATTAACAAACACTTTATTTTAGTTTACTTTTCATCAGTCTATACTTATTTTACTACAGTACTATTGAACTAAAGGTATATATTTGGCAATGCATCATTCATGACAAACATTTTGTTGATTTTTTTAAAGTAACATCGTATGCGTGATCATATTTTCATAATATTCTAATGGATTAGTAATGCTTATCATAGGGTCGATAGTCGTTCAAGAGTGTTGGGTATTTTGTGTTTTAGAATATTAGGACAAATAGCTGAAAAACTTTATTTTCACTGTTACGTACAGTGTTCATTCAAACAAAAATTTAATTTTTCAATTTACTTGCGAAACATAATTGGGGGTTTTTAGGTCCCTTAGTGCAGTCTTAATCAATAAACTTGCTTCCAAAAAATTTGATATTTGAACAAATTAAACTTGATGACATACAAAGAAAATCCTATTTTTTTCTACTAAAATTACGGGATTAATCTGATAGCAGTTGGTGCTTTAACAATTTAGACTACTAAGACGGGGTAATCTAAACATTAAATTAATAGATTCTATCAAAAATTATTTTATATTGTATTATTTGTATTGTTCCCTTTGTGTTCCGATACATACATGGAGTAGTTTGTAGGCAACGCACGCTACAAAACTTTAAAAGACTAATACTATATGAATATTGTTTACAGTAGTAGCAAAATACATGTTTAGGTAGGTTGTATTTAAAGAAATAAATCTATGACCTTTCTTTAGCAAACGTATACCTTGTGAAAATGTAGAAAAACTTGTCCAAAAATGAGTTATCTCACAGTAAGGATAACAAATTATACGTCATTATTGTTACAGAATTTCTTTAAAATTGTTCATTCTTTTTTTATTAGTAAAGCTTCATTCTAATGAAAGTCTAAGCTCAAACGCTCGTGTTGGTGTTTAGCCTACTGTTAATTATTTTTAAGGCAACAAATGAAAGTATAAAAAGATTATGTGTTGTATTATATGACATAGCCTCAATTTCCTGCATGCTGGGCATGTTTTAAATACATTTTGTGATTTTATTTTTGCTGATAACAACACCTCCTCTGCCATATGGTACATTTAAGATAAGAAACACGCCAGTATTATGATAGGAACGGGTTATTATCAACTATTTTGAACGGGATAGTATGTTCAAATCTATGTGATCCATAACATTTAACTACCCTTGAATTATAACTCGTTGTGCGATTCGTGCTTGGATTTCAAAATTTTAAATTCAAAGAGATAAATAGTCTACGATAACCATTCAAATGGTCTGCTTGCTTCTTCTTCACAACTCCAGGATGTCCCATTATTCTTTCTACAATGAAGATATTTAATCTTGTAGAGTAATGAAATGAAAAATGAAATGAAATGAAAAATGCCTTTATTTACAGAGGCGAAGTTAGGACTTAAAAGTCCTCTCTACCACTTAACCTCCACCAAATAAACATGGACAAGTAATAACGGTCACTTGTCTCGTATATACTTTCAAAGTTGCATAAGTAACCCATCTTGGTTCATATGTTAGAGTGCTTTAATCATGTGTTTTTGGTTGGATGAAACTACGATTTTACTCCCCCTCCCCCACAGACACTGTCACATTTACTCCAGACATTACATTGACATTGGATGCGTATAGTTTAGGGTTGTGGCTCTGATCTATTAGATCAAACAATAATAGTTATATATCATCCTTTTTTGGAATAATTGTTGTAATTATTGTTTTTATCTTGAGCAACTCGGGTCTACACACAGGCCACTATTGCCTATATAGACCCATTTCTTTAGAGCAACCTTTCACTCAAGCAGCTAAGGCAATAATTTATTATAAGAAACGTTTTTAGTTACTTTTATTTGCTCCTTTATATAATACAAATTGTAAAGTGTATCTTTTCTGTTCTGTATATATTGTAAATTTTTGTTGAAAATAAACTAATTCATTCATTCATTCATTTACCTATTGCGTATTTATCGTCTTCAATTATAAGAACTCCCCTTTGCTATTGCAAACGAACCTTCATGTAGACAAACCAAGCGAAGGATTTGGGTGTAACCTTAGATTTTTGATATTCTACAAACGTTCTATTCTGGGATCTAAAAACGTACATACCTGCACAAAAAAAACTCCGTAATCTTCGAAACCGTTCGATGTCCTTTACATGTTGTATTGACTCTATTCTGCTCCCTAATTTGACCAGGTATTGAATATTGCAGTTATGTGTGATTCCTCATTCGTAAATCGTAATGAACTAAAAATAGACAAGACACGTTTCCTACGTTTGGAGGGGTCATGACTAGAAGGGCTACGAGATACATATAGTATTTAGGCGTACCACCATCAGTTGTAAACAATATTAAACTCAATCTTTCTAGATATTTCACACAAGGTTTCATATTTTTGTTACCAGCAGAATACTGAGACCGTTCCCTACTCTTCTGGACAAGGCGAAGTTAAAATACAAGACTAAAATATGTATGGAATGAACCATCTGTCTTTTACATGTTCTACTTTCAAAAGTGGTTAGTTAGCAATATTGATAACAATTCCCCCCACACTGCTTTATATTTCGTCACTTTTCAGTGACATTATCAAAAGCTTGTATCAATCAAATATAAACGAATAGAAGAATGAAGGTTATAAACACACATTGCAAACAACAATAACATATGGTATCGAAACAAGTAAAATAAAACATTTAACTTTCTCTAAACACAAAGATATATAAAATTGTTTGAATAATTAATTTTAATATGCCTCATATATAATTAAACTGGCGATTTTGATTGAAGAATATGTTTGCTTGTTCAGATCTTCTTAACAATAATTTTTTTTTATTCTTTATTTACATAATTTTGAAACTTTGAAAAATGCCAATTAGAGAGAAACAATTTTCAAAGGTTTGATTGTGTTGCATAGTACGCACAGACACTGGTCTAAGTAAATTTTGATGTCGAACATCGGCACGATGATCGTTCATCTTCAGCCTAAGTGATGTAGATGTTTCTCCAATGTAGTATTTAGGGCAATGTTAACAGGATCATTTATAGACTACATTTTCGCTGTTATAATGTGATGTCTTCTTGAATAGGATATTGAATATTAATATTAATATTTTAGTACGAAGCAGATAACAATGCCGATTGACTGATAACAAGCCTACCGCAATATAACAGTTGTGGCTTGGTATCAGTGTTGGCTGAGTGTAACCAATGCTCAAACTCTGATAGTTTCTCGAGCGTAATCAATTGAGGTTTCCCAAACGTCCTTTAGATAACTTTTTCTCATGCTACCTTCATGTTTATTTTCATACCAGTATGCCGTCAAGAGTATTAGTGTTTTTCAGTAAGTGCCAATGGGTGCAAACAATCATGTATCTCTGTGTGTTCGTTCACAACACCTATGACGTGTATATTCTCACCAGGGTATCTTCTCCCATCTCTACTCCCGAAACGTGTGGAACGAAACATGCTGGACTCACTGTGAGGCTGGAGAACACCACGAAATTCCAGAACGGAAGTGTTTATACCGGAATTGATATTTATCCCGTAGGATCTTACTGGGTGGACAACAATACGGTCTGGGGATGTCCCTGCTATATTAAGTTTTGCATTCCAAAATGTTGTCCTAACGGGTTTAGTTTTGTGTCGATAAGCAACCGAACTTGCGCCGATGAACAAAACAAGTCATTTCGTGATTTGTTCATCTCAACTTTGGCTTCCAACTCGCAAATACACAAAGAGCATAATTTAGATACAGACAATTACTTAGTGTTTGACAGCAAGGTTTGCGATGAATTTCATGACTACTTTGAACTAGAAACAGTCGATTGGTCAGTATTAGACAATGATGTTTTTGATAAAGATCCGATGTTTTTAGGAGTGAACGATTGTTTTGAAAAAATAATCAACAGCAGTAACATTTATCGTATGCACTGCTTCATAGACGAGAAATACGATACTGAAGAAGAAGAAGTAGAAGAAGAAGAAGAAGAAGTAGAAGAGGAAGAAGAAGAAGAAAAAGAAAAAGAAGAAGAAGAAGAAGAAGAGTACTTTTCTAACACTGTAAAAGAACTCAATTCTTATATTAGATATTTATCAGTGGCATGTCTCTTTTTAACTCTTGCCATATACATGATAATTCCTCAATTACAAAATCTACAAGGGAAATTTATCATTAGTTATTTATTATCTCTTACAACATTTTACGTCTCTTTCTACTACCTTACGATGAATGAAAGCTCCAATTGGATTCATTACACGTTTCAGTTTTCTGCCTTGGCATTTCTTAGTTGGTTACTTGTGCTTTGCAAAGATATAAGTGATATGGTGAAAAATCCACTGCAATCCCGCCCCTTAGGGAAGCCATACTGGGGAACGTATCTTTTGTACACCCTCTTCGGCTGGGGGGTGCCATTTGTGTTCACTGTTCTAACGGCGTCAGTAGGGGTTGTGCCGTACAAATCTGACTCTTGTTACCAACAAGACCATTGTTTCTTCGATATGGACAGAACCGTATCCTTATTCATGGACGTACCGAGTTCGGTTATTGCTGAAGTGAACTTTGTCATCTTCCTCTCCTTGGTGTGGAACTTGAGAAGCCACTTCAGACAGACCGACGGAATCAGCAGTCAACAAACCAGGGAGAACGTGGAGGGATTCTTCCTCTACTTGAAGCTGGCTTTCATCACTGGGCTTAACTGGTTTCTATTTTTATATACATTGGAAATCAATAATAATGAAAGCGTTATGTTCAGTAATTTGATCATGCTTTTCTTCGACTCACAAGGATTAATTTTGTCAGTTTTATTACTTTGTAACAGACGTGTCTTTGGGTTGCTGCGGTTTAGATGTCGTGTCTGATTTATTAACTCGACAGTAAAGAATTATTTTATATTTTCATAAGACACAGTTGTGCTGCCTATCGGACTGTTATACTGGACCAATTCGAGCTTGTGGATGTAAGCCTAACCAGGTGTCTGAGGTACAAAATACACAATACTGAATAATGTGAAGGAGGTTTGTAATCGTCCCCATGTGAATTTTACGAGTTTGTCAGATGATTATTATGATTATTGTGAATTATTTTAGGTTTAAAGTAATTAAAACCTGTTTTTATTCCTAAATTTAAAATTCTTCGTATAATTCGTACATAATGATAACACAATTATATACCTGATTGTTTTTAAGTTTAACAATGAAGTAAACATAAATATTGATTATACAACTCTGCTACGAAAACGTGTTTGAATTTTTAAAATTTTTGCTATAAAAATACTTGGCACACTGCTCATTGCCATTACAATAAGCTGTTTTAGATATTTAAAGCCAGGATTTAATGATGCTAATAAAAAAGCGAGAGAATGTTTTTAATATGCCTATAAAGAGGTAATAGTGCCTACTACTGTACAATAACTGTACAGCTGTAATAAATACAGTTAAATTACTGCACAATAACTGCCCAGCCATAGACGTGAGTTAAACTACTAAACAATAACTGTCCAGCTATAATACATGTAATTAAACTACAGTACAATAAATTTTCAGCTATATTACATGTAGTTAATGCTAGTTGATATTTTTGATACAAAAACGGCTTCCTAATATTGTGGTTATGTTCCTAATGTACTCTTATTATATCTATTTAATATAACTTTATTCTTTCTTATTATTAAAAATGTAACTATAGTCGGATGTGCTAAGTCATTTTCACCATCCCTAACTTAAATATACACTTATCAGGTTATTGGTGTTGTTCAATTGCTGATTATTAATCAGCCTATCGTTGTAATTATCAGCTGAAATTACTAGGATTAGTTAATTTACGTACTATCATTATTTTATTTTTGTATTGTTAATTAGATTGTTTACTACATTCATAAACAAAAAGCTGAATTACAACATTCAGCTACTATAAACTGAATTATTACATGTAATAATCTACACACAATTTTGTATGGGCGGTTAAGTTAACCGACTTTCCTTTGTAAATAAACGTATTTAAACTTAAAAAATAATTAATAAAAATGTAAAAACTGTCTGTTATATGCCTAGTAACTGATATTAGGTTAAAATACATAAAACAATAAATTATCAGTTTAAGATCAGTTTAGCGATACTAAATATGATACATCGAAAAAAATTTAATAACAATAAAATTGTTCAAAAATAAAAGAAATGAGTAAGTAACTTCAATTGCTAATAACAACAATCAGCTGATCACTAATCAGCAGTTACACAACAATGATAACTCAATAAGTGTGCTTAAATGATTAATGGTGCTCAGTAAATTCTATATATTCCGTTATTCCTCGCCGTAGCAAAGTAAAATTGGTATCAAAATCCTTATATGACAGTAACCCACATTTCACTAATGTACATTTTTATAAAATCAGTTTTTCAGTTATTACAAGAAAATCTTGAAAATCTTCAATGACCGCAATTTTGTAACCTGATATGATATCTTTCTGAAACTATTTAAAAAAATACGTAATTAAACTAATAATTTTACAAAATTTGAACTTTATACATTTGTTTAGTTTCGAGATACCTTTTCCCAAAGAAACAAACTGACAGACAGGCTATTAACTAACTTATATAGGATTGTACTTTATTAGATATTTTTTACTTATTTTTATTTGAAAAAACAAATGGACATGATTGATAGAGTAATTTGTGGACACCTTGTATGTATTTTTTTATGTGCTATAAATTATTTCAGGAAGGTTTAGAATGTAATTTAGAAGTATATTCCTAATAGTGTTTTTCAGTAAGACACTACGTACGAAGCCACGACTCATAAAAATATATTGATATACTTTAAAACAATGAAAATTAAATATACATTCATCTGAAAATCTGATTTTTCAACAATAATAACTGGGTAGTTTATACAAGTTATATGAGGTCCTAGGACTTATTACTGACTATTTTAAAACTTTATGCGTTATATAGTATTAATAGTACTTATACTACTTATGTATTACTCTAAAAGCTAAATTATCAATACCTTTACCAATTCCAAATCAGAGGCAGTTTAATGAACTTTTACGTTTTTTTCACAGAAAAACGACAGTATAGAAAACATTTAGCAAAAAGAATATTAAAATAGATACGAGAATATTTTGGTATAAGAATTTCCGGAATCGTATGGAAAGTGTTACTAAATTTATATTTACGTCATTCAGATATATTTATATTATATATACACGCATATAGTTTATAATTATAATATATTAATATAATATACATACGAGGATTAATGTACATTATAAAGCCAAACAGTGAGGAAACAAAACACAAACAGGAAACAGTTAAATTCAATATTTTAGCCATTTTTATCATCAATTCAGCTTTTATAAAATCTAAAATGCAGTTCTTATGATTTTGTTCTTATTAATGGTTTTTGTACTTTTTTTAAGATTATCTGTTAGCCATTTTTATCATCAATTCAGCTTTTATAAAATCTAAAATGCAGTTCTTATGATTTTGTTCTTATTAATGGTTTTTGTACTTTTTTTAAGATTATCTGTTAGCCATTTTTATCATCAATTCAGCTTTTATAAAACCTAAAATGCAGTTCTTATGATTTTGTTCTTATTAATGGTTTTTGTACTTTTTTTAAGATTATCTGTTAGCCATTTTTATCATCAATTCAGCTTTTATAAAACCTAAAATGCAGTTCTTATGATTTTGTTCTTATTAATGGTTTTTTGTACTTTTTTTAAGATTATCTGTTAGCCATTTTTATCATCAATTCAGCTTTTATAAAACCTAAAATGCAGTTCTTATGATTTTGTTCTTATTAATGGTTTTTGTACTTTTTTTAAGATTATCTGTTAGCCATTTTTATCATCAATTCAGCTTTTATAAAACCTAAAATGCAGTTCTTATGATTTTGTTCTTATTAATGGTTTTTGTACTTTTTTTAAGATTATCTGTTAGCCATTTTTATCATCAATTCAGCTTTTATAAAACCTAAAATGCAGTTCTTATGATTTTGTTCTTATTAATGGTTTTTGTACTTTTTTAAGATTATCTGTTAGCCATTCTTATCATCAATTCAGCTTTTATAAAATCTAAAATGCAGTTCTTATGATTTTGTTCTTATTAATGGTTTTTGTACTTTTTAAGATTATCTGTTAGCCATTCTTATCATCAATTCAGCTTTTATAAAATCTAAAATGCAGTTCTTATGATTTTGTTCTTATTAATGGTTTTTGTACTTTTTTAAGATTATCTGTTAGCCATTCTTATCATCAATTCAGCTTTTATAAAATGTACGATACAGTTCTTATGATTTTGTTATTATTAATGGTTTTTGTACTTTTTTAAGATTATCTGTTAGCCATTCTTATCATCAATTCAGCTTTTATAAAATGTACGATACAGTTCTTATGATTTTGTTATTATTAATGGTTTTTAGTACTTTTTTAAGGTTATCTGTTAGTCAATTACTATGAGTAACACCTATGAATATTCTATGCTGCATTAAATCCGTCTGTAAGATACGGACATTTAACTTAAAATAAATGTTTTTCGACAGACGACAAACTAAGATGAACTTAGAATTCGTTACTCGTTCTTATGTGCTAATATAACATGTAACATGTCAAACTTAATGTTAAGATAACACTTTTGGCTCTTTTCTTATTCTTAACCAATTAGTTTCCGTCTGAGTCTGTTTTAATATGAAGGAGTTTTACCATGTTTAATTCATTTTAGACAAGACAATTTTTTATTTTCATATTCATCAAGAAGGAAATAGCGTCAAATACATATTATCTTAAAATTTTTTCCAGGTTTGTTGTCATTAGCTACGTAGGTCTTCACATTCTCTGCGAGTCGGCTCTCCAATTCAAGAATTCTTTTACTGAGTAAAAGGGTCTCTCTTGGAACCAGGAGTGCAGGCTTTTCTTCAGCTTCCTTCCTTCCATTTTCTTCAGCTCATCAGGGAGATTATTGAAGAATTTTGCTCCAGCATAGGTTGGTTTTGTTTCAGAGAGAACTTGTGGATTGGCAAAGTAAAGTTATTGGCATGCCTAGTATTGTAAGAGTGAATGTCTTGGTGCTGTTGGACATTGTGAGTTGTAGCTATCACAATACACTCTACAATATAAAGGCTGTTGATAACCTCCACTCTTTGAATACCCCTCTACAGCTCTCTCTAAATCCCAAACAGGCCATGATTCTTAGAGCCTTTTTTTGAAGAATGAGGATTCGTTGGAGATTTCTTTCAGTTGAACCACCCCAAACCGCTAAGCCATATCTCATATGGCTTTCAAACAGAGCATGATAGGATGTTAAGTCTTTTATTAAGTCTTTTAAAACAAAACGCCAATAAAGAATATTTTTTTATTGAGCTACGAATTAATAAAATCCAAAGTATTCCATTATGATACAACATTCTGTTTTTGCTAATGACATATTTTAATATAAAAGTCAATTTTATTCATTCCACAATTTTAATTTGGACTTCCATCAAGCATACAAAGCAGCTAATGACATATGCCTTCATATTTTTCATTTATATGTTCGAATATAGTTAATTCGTGTTATGAAGAGTTTTTATTGTGTATTTAAGATTGTGAAATCTAGTTTTAAGGCGTTAGTTTAACAATGAGCAGCAGTTTCCATATATTGTGATTAATGATTTTTTTTATTTATTTAAGCTGTAATTTCAATACATTTAGCTTTAACCAGACGGATATTTATTTCATATTTTGTAGGTATTTATGCTACGTGTTACTACGCCGTATGTTGCAATTTCAAATAGCTCTACTCAGTTTATTCACAAATTTATTCATCCGTAGTTTTCTCGTTGCCGTCAAGGTTACCTATATTAAGACGAACGTAAAAGTGTTCCATGACGCTAAAATCAAACCCACTCGATGTTGCCTAAATAGGAAAGAAACTTGATGCAAAATAGCAATTCTATATATCGGTTCGATCTTGAGATACAGTGCTAGCGCAGAAGAATATAGTGAAGACAACAGAAGATAAACAGAAATTACATTTATCTAGCCCCTCGAGTGACAGGTTTCGCTAAGGCGTAGCTAATAATATTGTCTTCCATAATTATTACGCATTACTCTTGGTTACAGGTCTAGTCTAGTATCTGTGCTTTATGACTGTATTTTTACTTACCGGTGCTTAAGGGAGCTCGGTTTGATTTCTCCACCTTGCTCTCTGTAGTCTATTTTTATGTGGCTTCATACTGCAAAATCCAATGTGAATTGACATAGAGCAGTGATGTCAATAGTTGTTATAGTCTACAGTCTACAGGCATGGACGGCTATATATCGACATGGTTCGTAGTAACTATATGGTATAACATAGAACCTATGTTATATTAATAATATAGGTTATATGCTTCACACTTCTTCGCAAGCTGGAGTAAAGAAACTTCCTGAGCGTAAGTTGAATATTATAAACAATTGTTGAAATCTATATTAAGAGGTCTCTGTTATACACAAAGAGTATTTTTATTATTTTTATTTTTTAACCAATATTAAAATATGATTATTAATTGCTACTTTAACGTTATTAACTAATAAACAGTTTAGGTGTATCACACAAATGTATTTTAACTATTTACAAAACGTACTCTATATAGTAAAAAACATATATAGGTATGCCCTTGAATGGTCTCAATAATTGAGCAATTATTGTTGCTGAAAATTTAAATTAAATTCATAAAAATATTAAAAATACATGTCATGTATTTTAAAATTGAATCCTAAATTACACCAAATCTGAAAAAATTAGAAGAAACGTAAAATTATGCCAAACAAAAAATATGTAATTTAACTTATGTACTTCACTTTTACAATTGGATAGAAGATAACAAAAATGTTAATTTTCACAGCTCTATTATAGTTACTGTTACATTAAAATAAATTTTCGTCAGCTATTGACACTTACTTAAATAGTGTACATTATATTTACACATTAACAATATGATCCATACTTTTATATTCGAATGACCGCAATGCTACTTTTACAGATCAACCCGTATGGCATGTGTCAAACTTTGTTAAGATCGACTATTCCGGTGGACAACAGTTGTGAATCTACTACGTTCAGCGTTGTTCCGCGTGGGTGTGATGATTTGTAGATCGAGGTGTAAAATTCCGTTGTTACATCAGCAAAAGATTCATTTTATTTTAAATATTTGATGCATGGAAAATTACTACTAACCATACATTTTATGTTATACAGTTACATCCATTCTAACAAGTTATTGTCTTGAGGGATTTGTATTGTGTGATAGTAATAAACTGATACAATAGAGTACCGAAGGACACGATAGAACGTAATGAAAGAGGTAGTGCACAGGCGGAAATGGTTTATCTTTTTTTATCCTTAAAATCAATAGAGCTCTCCTTTGACCTGTACCGTTTTACTGGCACATGAGGGGTTAGCTTTGAAATTTACATTTTTGTGAAGGTTCAAAAAGGAAAAGAAAATCTTCTGAAATAAATAAAGTTCAAACTAAAATAAAACTTCTTCTTGAAAATAATTACTGGTTTTAAAATTAAAATAAAAACTTCTTGATGTCTTTTAAATTCAAACTTGTAATATATTCGTCACTCCAAAAATGTACAACGTTCTTACAGCTTGTCTTTTATTCAATTTTCAAAATTCAAAACTTTCACACTCTAATCTGATCTGGCAATTCTTCACTTTAATTTATCTTCAAAATTCAATTTTATTTTGTTACTAATTTTCTTTACTTTACTTTAAATATTACTTCTTTTCAGTGTTAGAATTTATATTATTGCTGAAAGCATCCGCAGGTTCGATGACGATTAGCAAGAAAATTAACTCTAAGGACTTTCAAAGACTACTCGTTATTACTACTTCCGATCAACTGAGACGGGAGGTAAGGCACGTCTACCTCACCCCACCTCTCAATTTATTTCTTTATCAAACACTGCCATCTGCGATGCGCGCCTCGCTGATAGTAGCCTCTTTTGTACTGTCCAGTCCTTATCATTCTTCTGGGCCTACTCCTTCTACCGGTAATCCAGTTATCCCAAAATTACAATTTAATACAATCGGTACAGACCAACAGGAGCCTATGGACTAAGTTTCAAGTCTCTAGGACCTATATATCAAGAGTTATCACATAGCAGATAGACGGACTGTCTTTTGATATTTTGACCTCAAAATCAATATGGTTCTTCGTTTGACAGGCCTATGTACCGAGCTTTAAGTATCTAGGACTTTTCTATTAAGTTTTTTGGACAGACAGCCGGACAGCCTTTTCAGCTCTTGACCCCAAAATCAATAGCGGTCTTCCTTGGACCAAGAAGCACCCATGTACCAAGTCTCTAAAGTATATTGTTGATCATTTTATATTTTAAACATTTTTATAAATATTATTTTATCAATTAAATGTCTTTTAATAAATTACTTTAGGATGGTAATGTAAAAACACAGTAAATCTAATCTATTAGAAGTTTTATGAACGTGCAGTTGGTATTCACGCTTTAGTTATAAAGCCACTTTAAATTGTGCTTAAATGTACTGAATTTTATTTGAAACAGGAATGTTTTTTGTTTAAATGATATTTGCTCATGAAGTATTATTTTATTTTTGGTTGTTTTCCCAGTAATGGTTACTTTCGTATCAATAAGTATACACATCATTTTTCCATATATTTTTTTAATGTTTGTGAGTAAAAGAAAAGGAATATTCTTACTATTCTCGTATACTCGTATTTTTTGTGAAAAGACCAAATTTGCAACGTAATAGTTGGAAAAATGCCATATCACATTTTCAACATTGATAAAATCGTTCAACTATCTTAATGAATACCCAATAACCACTTTTTACCACAATGTGATAAAGGGTGTTATACGTTACTGTTTGTTCTTGACCGTAATCTTGCTAGATGTTTCGATTTTTAGTATGTTAGTTTTACTATTTATCGCGCTTTCAACTAACTTCGTAATGTTGTGGCACTATTAGTGTTTGTTATCCTTTCATGAAAAGTGATTGATATTAGAACTCCAACACTTGCTCTAATATTGCAATTGTGATTCCGGTCCCAGACTCTTTAAACAGAGCTTCGTTTTTTTTTTACGGTAAAATTAGCCAGGACACAAAAAAATAACATTTAGGTAAATTGATTTGAGAGAATTAAGGCAATGTTTGCTTGTAGTCGTCAACAAGAACATAGGAACACTATCTATAATTTAGGATTTTGTAAAGGTTTTGGGAAATAGACCAGATTATAAGGAACATTTGAGTTGAAAATAAAACTAATTATATTCATACAATATTTTCTAAGTAAAAACATGATATCATAAAGGAACATTTTTCTAAGTGCAGGTAGTACATGTGATCTACATGTAGATAGATGTAGTACTGAATATTCACAGAGCAGCAGTTTTTATGAACTCATATTTTCATATGGGCTTTGAGAATTTGTAAAACGGCCTAAGTCTCAAATATAGACTTCTTATTAAAGAGATATTCTTCTTAGAATTTTGTTTATGGAATCCATCGTTTCATGACCATATATTATTTATTAAATCGAAACAATATATCGCTTATTATATTAGTAACTTGCATAGTCACAATGACAATGTAAAAACGTGTTTGTAATAACCTATGATAGTGTAAGGCACTCGTTTTGTGAGTTTAAATAAACTAAACACTTTTTTGTAAAAATACCAAAATTAGCTTGCAACGCCATCTCCAAAAAGCATAGCGTAATCTTGTTCCTCTTTAATTAAGTTGTTTTTAAAATATGGTAAAGTTAATTACGAATTTTTTTATAAAAATGAATAGCTTAGGTTGGCGAAGCCTACCAGTCAAAGAGCTAGCAAAACTTTCCTCAGAATGTGTCTGCCTATGTATCTGCCTATCCGCAAACTATTTCGAGAACGAAATGAACTATATATTGGAAATTTTACCTTAAACTTCACAGTGTTATAAAATACAACATCTGGCGTACTCAGACCTTGTTATAAATAATATTATTAACATATTTTACTTTAAATACAGGATTCAATTACACTTAGGGCATAACATACTTGCACTTGTACTATATTTTAGTTATTAGTTTGTATTATGAAGTTAAAATCTATTAAGAATTCCCCGTTTGGTAACTATATTACTTAATATGTCAACACTTCCAACAGGAGAAAACGTGCTTTCCTCAGACACAATCATTTGTTATCTAATAGGAACCAACTTGAAAGTACAACTACACTCTGCTTAACGCAAGGTCAGACTTTCTTTGATGTTCCATTCTTAAGTCTTGTACTGTTACCGCAATATTTTCATATTGGATAGAGAATTACGGACTTTCTACATTTGTAACTTAGCAAACAACAGTTTTATTTGTGGTGTCTTCATTTTTAAATCTACGACATAAACTTAATAAATTCATTTGTTTTTTATTAATCGGACTCATTTTCTGAAGGTTAGCTAAATTACGGATTGGTTAACTTAATGTTTGGAAGTGATTATTTAATTGAGTTTTTGCATATAAAATAAAAGAAATTCTGTGATGACATTCTACTTAAAACTGGACTGAATATTTTGAACGATTTACAAACTTAGTATACATGAAATCTTATATCACCCACATGGAAATTTGTTGTTCAAGAAAATAGTTTTAGCTCATTTCTGAATAATTTATTTCCGTACATAAGCCTATCTTTAATGTATTGAATAAAATCTTTAAAAATATTTAAATTATTTTTCTTAGGAATGAATCGTATTTTGGATTATGAGAAACTTTCTCAGGAAGGATCTCGTCTTTCCGAAATATATGTAATCCAAGAATATATTGGATTTTAGGTTGTATTTCCACATAGCTTGACTAAGTTCGTCAGCCAGTCTTCATAACTAATACAGTTTCACAAGAAGACGACAGTTTACATTTTTTTAAGTTTAAAGTTGACTATTTCCTGTATATATAAAACAACACCTCCTCCCCCTTTTATTCAGTCCAAACATTGAATTGGTAGATATGACTCTACCTCGCCGCTAGAATTAATGTACTTTAATCAGCTTTCTGATATTGCAATTACATCAAAATTGTTAATTCGAAAAATAGCTCTAATCTCATCAATGTGGTTTCTTAGTGATTGTGCATCGATATGGCCAAACTTATGGTGTTTTTGATAAGGGGAGAGCTCAGTCACTGATAACTGGGCATTGTCAACAGGAGGTGGAGAAGGTGGACAGTAAACTGTCAAGTCGGTCCCGTTATCAGCATGTGACGCTGTCGTTATCACTTAACCACAGCGGACCCGAGGCCACAGCGCCGGACAAGCCACAGAGCACGCTGTATCAGGCACACACAGAAGCACGCACACAAGCACACACACATACATGATCAACTAAATCAAATATATCTAATAAACGAAACATTGCATTAGCCTATGCAACGTTTTCGGCTATTAGACTTAACAAATAATCCTAATAATTTGTAATAACCTGGAACAAAATAATCAAAAACAAATTAAATTATTTTTTTTATAATTGCGGGGAAAGTCCAAAACAAGCTTCCTTTTTTGTTACGCAATAGGGATTTCCTGAAGAGTACGGCGTTTTAAAAAAACTTTCATTGAAACCATCAACAATTCATCAAATGTTAGTTACTCTAATTTTATAGAGCAGAGAGTTTGTGATAAAATAAGATGGATTAAAAGAGGACATTGAGAACGTTTTATTGTATCTCAGACAGTGATAAAAGGGTAGACGAAGTTCGTTCCCGAGACATAAAATGAGAATTAACAGATTGCGTTAATACCTTACGTGCCGGGATTATCAGTGAAAATTAGAAGGTTATGGTAAAACAACACCAAAATATTATTCGCAGGATTTCAAAAACTAATAATAGTTATTGTAAACTGAACTAAGCAATTCAGGCGGTATACGCGTTTACATCTTCCTCGTAATAACAAATTACTGAAAACCAAAATCCAATAATAAAATGGTAAGTACGATTTCAAAACTTCTTTTACTTCATAAACTGTATTTGGAACAGATAATACATATGGGAGACAAATATTCAAAACAAAAAGGAGCACAATAAAACGCGAAAAAGGTGCTAACAAAAATGTTGAAAATTCCTCATCATTTTTGCTCCGAAGATCATCGAATGAATCGTCATTTAGTTAGCATAATACAACAGGAAGCTTATTTCATTGAAAGTAAATTAATCCAGACTTCCCTCATTAAATTAACCAAACAATCACTAGGTCCACATTTAGTTGAAATTAGGTTGCTTCGGTTAGCAATGCTAAAACACGAACCAAAAATAAATGATAAAACCCAAAAATTCAAGCAAAAAGAGTTAAAATACGCGTAAAGTAACGCAGAGTCATAATGAGATCTTAAGAAGTGTATCTAGAATCAGTATAAAATAATACAAAAAGCCTGTTCACGTTTAGTGATTAACCGTCATCTTGTTTCTGCCGTGGCGATCGTTATTTAGCCATTATTAGTCTCTGATCAGTTACAGGCCCGTTTTACACCCTGCCAGCGCTCTAGGCACAACCAATGAATACAAAACCTTATAAGAAGCGCAAAGCTTATGGAGAATAGTCTGCCAAGTTGGTTTCCCGCCAAAACGAGCTTAGCGCGTCCGTCGCTAGGAGCGCTTGTTTCCCCCTCATTCCCTCTCGCTCTAGCTTGTTTCTCTCTCTCTGTCTAACTGGCCGCGCGCTGTCTTCCCATTCGCTCCCGCTCTGTCTTCTGTCTCACTCTAGCTCGCCACGCCACGAGCGCCCTTCACGCTGCCTAGCGGTAGACGCGCTAAGCTTGCCAAATTCAAATAAAAATTGGCAGACTTTTTAACATTGTCTTTGCGCTTCTTATAATGTTTGTATTCATTGGCACAAACGAAGAGTTGCGCAGCTGTGTGAAGCTGGCGGCACCCATTAACCAAAATACACCCAAAACTAGTGGAATCGTTTGTTTAGCGTTTGTTTAGGTTTGTTTAGCAATTTGTAGCGTTTGTTTGGCATTAATGTGCGAAAATATGCAAAAAAACAAAGTGGGTGCCGCTAGCTTCACACCAGCGGCACCCATTAACGAAAATACGCCAAAAACTAGTGGAATCGTTTTGTTTAGCGTTTGTTTAGGTTTGTTTAGCTATTTTGCAGCGTTTGTTTTTGGCATTAATGTGTGAAATATTCAAAAAACTAATGGATACGTTCCTTGGCTGCCGTCGCCGTGTCAGACCGTGCCGCCCCTATATGGCGCGAAATATGCAAAATACAAAGTAGGCTTTGCTTGATCGCTAGTGGCATCCATTAAAGAAATACGCCCAATACGCCAAAAACTAGTGTTATTGTTTGTTTTGAGTTTGTTCAGGCTCGTTTAGATATTTTTAGCTTTTGTTGGACAATAATTTCCGAAATTGTGTAGTTGCCGCGTAGCTTCGCACCAGTTACAGTTACGTGGTCTACAACATTACTTGCGGTACCTATTCTAAAAATCTGTAAAAAAACTAATCGTCACCTTTTGTTTAGTTTGAGTATAGTGTTGGTTGACAAACAATAACTTTAACGCCATTACCTTAGATATAAGGAATAATTAATTTAACGTTTTTTTAATCCAACATAATTTTATTGAATATTATTAACATTACTATACACTATAAGATTTGAAATATATATAAAAATACAACAATGAAAAAATAACAAAATAATGAATCATATCATACAACGACAACGATCATATAAAGTTACCATGAGTTTTGAATCCAACACAAAATTGTAATGAATATTTTATAATATTACTAACACAGTATGATTTTCATTATTATAAAGAATACAACTAAGGGACAAATTAATGAATCGTATCGTACTGTACTATAATAAATTATACAAATGAATCCATACATTAATGGAATTTGATGATATACAGTTTAAACATATAATTTTAGGAATATGATCCCACTATATTATGTTATCAATCATACTTGTTTTAATATCCAATTTTAGTAAAAAGGGACAATAATGATGAAAAAGTGTTTCAAAATTACCGCTTTATTGTTTAATTTTAAATATTTTTTTGAAAATGTACTGCATTATTATGTTACATGCTACCAATTTTAAGAAACAAATCTAATATAGTAAAAAAGATAAAAATTTTTTACCTTATCGATATATAAGGTAAAAAACTGTTTCTTAAAATATAAAATGTAAGATATAAATTTATAAAATATTGTTAAAACATTTGACATTAACATTAAAATAATGAATGTTTTTTCAAAATAAATTTGTTCTTATGCAGGGGGTCCAATGTTTATAACCTTAAAAAAAATAAACATAAAAGAAAACAAACAAACATAATCCATACTAATGTATACGCTTTCAATATAAAGAATTAAAACTAAAGAAATAAGTCATAAAAGATGGTTACCTTAATAAAATATAGATATTAATATATTAAATTTATAGACAAAATGGCAATACATACAGTTACAAATATATTTTAAAATTATTTCGCAACTTAATTATTGTACAGCAAACAATTTGCAGTATAAATTAGGAAATGCTTAATTTATTGCTCAGGTAAATTAAAAATATCCATCCTTTGCAGTTTGTGTAATTTATCCTATGGCTATATAAAACAGAAGATGAGGTAGCACTTCTTGCGTGTCCCGGATGTTTTTGGCTACCTGTAAAGCCACATACGTGTTAGTTCTTACAAAACACGTAAATATTATTACTAAATAATAACTAAATGTGCAATAAAGTGAATAAAATGTAAAACTTCAAAATATTAATTAGTCATAAGGGGTTGATTTGTTTCCTTTTATGGAATTGTTCATAAGGAGTTGTGGAATTACGGTTTGCTCCATGACTTGGCCCAAAAAGTGATTCAGAATAGTAGCTTGTTTGGAAATTTTTAATTATTTTACTCAATAAAATACTTTCTATAGAGACAGCATGGATCATAGGTATTACAATTCATTTGTAGAAGTAATATGAAAATGGACTTTTTAAATGAATGAAATCTGACAGCATCTGTTTTTTGTAAGTAGTAGAGTTAAAATTTATTGATAGAACACTATTGTCAAAATGGTTTAAGGTGGAAGGTGGTAAAATGAGGGCTTAATATTAAAGTCAACATAATTAAGTTATAACTAGATACAAATTCTTACTTGGTTTGCGAGATCAATCGTGAAGATTCCAAGATCCTGAAGACCTTTTACGGACGTATGCCACGTAATGTCCTGGACGGTATTCGACAATCCCAAAAAGATAATACAGCTTCCCAGCAAACTTTAGTTGTAATGGCATATCTCTCAAAGCATGCCGCTTATTGTCATACCCTTCTTCAAGTGTAGGAATATTCTGGGCCCAAGAAGTCAGTATCTATGAAAACATGTTGCTTCCCTAGAAACGTGTTCGTTACTTGATGTCCACAAAGAAATTTACATGGGCCCTGAGATTTCTTTAGCAACCTCTTGAATTTGTTCACTAACTACAGCGCTATCTGTTTTGGGTTTCCATATGGCCTTGTGTATACTTTTCATCCCTTCATTAATGATTACATGACAGTTAACATCCACACACACATACGCCTGAGTATAATTTCCTTCGCAAGATGGACTTTGACATTTTGATACTATCTCTGCACTTGTAAGTCAGGTAGTAGCTTTTTCAAAATATTTGCTAAATTTGACCAACTGTCATATTCACATGAATAAATAATCTTTCTTTGATTGCATCTGTTTATTTTAGGCAGTCTGTTTTTTTGGCTCGAATATTGAGATTAACGCCTTTGCTCGTAATCTGTAGGTTTCTTTACTTGCACCAGTTTCAGCTAAACATTTTGCTGTTTTCATCAATACATTTTCTGAAGAATTTACAAACTGTCGGTATGAGTCTACCTGTATGTAATGCATTTGCCACACAGCTAACGAGATAGAGTCAAATGAACAAGTATTTTTTTACCCTAACTTTTCTTCTGGTCTATGTAAAGAAAAGGTTTTTTAAACTTCCGTTTTCTAATAAGTTGCTGCTTTGGTACTGTCAAGTTTTGCCCGCTCAAAGCTGTTTCAAATTCTTCATTTGATTATATTTGAGTATATTTGAACTTTTTAATTTTCTTAGTATTTTCAATACTTTTGTTTCGCCAATTTTCAAAATAATTTAAATCGTTGGTTTGCAACATTTCTTTGTTTCTTCTTCTATGTCTTGTTCACTACCAGTTTCTTTTTTTCTATTGTTTCTGTAACAGCTAGCTCTCTTTTTTCAATTGTTTGTGTAATTTTATCTGGGTGTTTTGTATTGTTGTGAAAAATTGAGCTGTTAGTTGAGTTTGCTGGATTAGATTTTTATATTGATTTCGTTTATTGAATTGTTAGCTTTTGTTGCTTGTACAAATGATATTGTTTGTTACTATGTAATTCGATTGTTCACTATCCCAGAGTATTGATAAAAAACTCCATAAAGGTATTAATAGTATTATTAGGGTGTCATCCTCTCTAATAATGGATGATAACAACTCTTGGTTATCATCCCACTAATATTATAAATGCAAAAGTTTAAATGTTTGGATATTTGGAGGTTTGTTCTTGAATCACGCTGAAACTGCTATACGGATTGTGCTGAAATTTGGAACAGGTATAGCTTTTGGTCTGAATTAACATTTAGAGTGCTTTTTACCACCGATAACACATTCATTTCACCAAATAAAGTCGAATTCAAATTGAAAAATTAGTTTGTTTACATTCGAATGTTATGATAAGAACGAAACGTATTTTGACAGCTGTTGGCAAGTTATAATTCGGCAAACTTTCTGAAACCTCTGTTTACATTTGAATTTTATCAATAATAAGTAAACAGTGCTTGATCGGTAGTGTAATGCAGATAGTAAATAAAACATTAAAAATAAACTTTGTTCCAGATTGCGCCAGTGACGAATTAAAATCATCTAACGCATTAAATACTGTTATAAAACTAACCTTAATGAACAAAGTTATGAATGTTTTCACATAAGTTTACTTTATACTGTTAGGCTTCCTTGACATTATGTTATTACATTTTAACAATGGCTTACGGACAAACAGAGAAATGAATACTTAACGATTCATTCTTTCCCTGGCTACAGTTCAAAAAACAAGTGTTAACGCAAAACTTGAATAACGATTATTTTGGAATGTTGCATAACCTTAATAAAAAGTAGGTAGGACTTCCCCCTAAGTCGTATTAGGCTTTTCAGTCCTAGCAAACTCATCTATGCCAACACGATTTTGACCAAAATAGATTTCCGAGAACTATATAATAGAACGTATATAGTATTTTAATCGAGACAAGTATGGCAAGCTAACCAGTGACATAGTAGGTAAGTGAATTTAAACGGTCTTAAGTAGGCACTTTTTTACCGAAATAGGCATCTCGGTCCTATGTAAGTATATATATTTTTTTGTTTTCCTGATCGGGATTACAAGGCAGATTCAGCTGTGACGTTATGTACGAGTATATAATTAATTAGAAACAGAAATGCTCCTACATGTGCCAAACATGATATAATAAATTAATTTAAACTCTGATACTGTTTCCCACGAACCTAAATAATATATACATGATGTATGCCTAGTTACATTTAAAATGTTTGTAGGACTCCCATCATTTTACATCATAATTGCTTTTTATAAGGACTTCGGTTCTAAAAATTGCGTGCGAAGCCGCGTGGTAACAGCTAGTTTGCTAATACTTATAACTGAGTATAATAACATTATGTGATGGAACGTGCATATCTTATTGTTATTTTAATTTTTATGTAGACTTCGTTTTGTAATTTGTAATACATAAACATTTTTCAAATACAATGGCAAATTGTTAACTCCGTTAAAATACACAATTGCATTGAAAAGAGTTAAAAGTTTATGCTTGATTTAAAAGTAAAGCTTGGTAATTTAATATGGTTTGATTTTTAGATGCTATATATTCAATTCTCAAGTGACATGAACAGGCACATTAAGATTACTATATTACAAGAGTACAAAGATTTCATTTGAAACTTCAAACACATCCTATTATAAAAATAAATAGATTCACTTACCTTTGAGACTGATCGACGCTACTAGTTCGCTCCAGAGCCAACAGCAAAAGATGTTCGGACCTTCTCGTGGTGTAGGCGTCTGAAATGTGGGTTCTAGAGTGGGAAAATGAGTATACATATAGGTTTCCTTCCCCTTTCTTTGCCTAACAGAACCCTTTTTTACGCCAGGTAGCTCTTACGCTGAGCCCATTACAAGGGTATGCCATAAAACCCCATATTGGCGAACCATACGACGTATTGTTCGGATCACGTTCGCACAGACCTAATATTCCCCAAGGTCTATCTTATCTAGGCCTATATTGCCCATCATAAAAGTTCTTTGTGATGACACACATGCAAGGGACCGGAAATGTAAAAAAAACGCCATTCCTTGTTTGAAGGGTTTTGAAAACAGAGAAAAATTGCGACCAGTGACCACACACATTCAAACCGCTCGGCACAGAAGATCACTACCAAATGGTAGAAAGTTCGTTATTCAATTTACGAGTATATGGGTACGGTAACTGTAAGTCACGTTTTTCATGTCTTAAGCCCAGTCCACACTGGCAGATTTGTATGCGGGTACATTGTATGCAGACTGTATCGTTTTTGTATCCGGTGATGTTTTGGAAACAGTCTGCAGACATTCTGCAGACAACCCGCATCCAATCAACAGACAGTCTTTTAAATAATTGAAAAGTCAAACAACTCTCTGTAATGTCCAGAAAATAAGAGTTAATACAAAATATGTTATATGTTAAAATATTTAAATTTCTTTTTAAAAGTTTATGTTTTTATAGGACGAAGTGTACAAAAATGTATTTTATATTTTATCCGCATTGTGGATTACTCTAATTGCAAACTAATTTTAAAAGATTTTTGTAGGAAAACTCGTGTTTTGACCCAATTTGCGGTTCGGCAACGGCAGGGAACGGCTCTGAATTGTTTCACAGATTCAGCATAAAACGAAAAATTAATCTTTAGTCATTAAAAAAGATTCAGTAATTCCCTTAATGAACTGGGCTGACAACCTACAAGTTGAAATAAGGTCAACGTCACGCGTTCTCTATTTCCGTGTGCTAGGAAATGTCCAAGTGCCTTTAAATTAATTATCGATAAAGTTTTCATATTATAGCACTAATATCACTAAAACTTGAGAACTATATGATACTTGGCTGAAGCTTGAATTTGTGATGGTTATATTACACAACTGGGTAAAATTATGTGAGTTGTAAAAATGCTGAATATATTAAAAAATTGTTTTTTATGATTACTCTGGTTATTTTAATATATAAATATATTTTAATTTTAAATATCTATATTCAAGTCGGTATAATTAATCAGTTCTTTAACTAATATTTAATGTTGCTTAACCCTTTCATTAATATTAAAGGGTGGTAGAGATGTTGCATTGACCCATTACCCTTTCTTGGAAACAAGCGTGTAATCTGTCGCCTTTCATGTGTTGTCAAAATACTTAGTCCTTCCGGGTAACCCTGTCATGCACTTTACATTCTGATGAATATCATTCTGATGTTTACGACTGAAAAACTTTGCATTTTAATTTTTTTCATTGACTATATATATATTTATATATTTATATATATTTGTATATGAATATACAAATATATTAAACACTGTATCTAAGATTTAAACTACATTTACATTATAAAACAACTTTCGTTAGTGGGCGCCGCTGGTGCTAAACAAACGATTCCATTAGTTTTTGGCGTATTTTCGTTAATGGGTGCCGCTGGAGTGAAGCTAGCGGCACTTACTGTTTTTTTGCATATTTCGCACACTAATGCCAAACAAACGCTGAAAATACCCAAACAAACCTAAACAAACGCCAAACAAACGATTCCATTAGTTTTTGGCGTATTTTCTTTAATGGGTGCCGCTGGTGTGAAGCTAGCGGCACCCACTGCATTTAGCATATTTCACACACTAATGCCAAACAACAAACGCTGAAAATAGCTAAACAAACCTAAACAAACGTCAAACAAACGATTCCATTAGTTTTTGGCGTATTTTCGTTAATGGTGCCGCTGGTGTGAAGCTAGCGGCACCCACTGTTTTTTTGCATATTTCGCACACTAATGCCAAACAAACGCTTTAAAATAGCTAAACAAACCTAAACAAACGATTCCATTAGTTTCTGGCGTATTTTCGTTAATGGGTGCCGCTGGTGTGAAGCTAGCGGCACCCACTGATTTTTGCATATTTCGCACATTAATGCCAAACAAACGCTGAAAACAGCTAAACATACCTAAACAAACGCCAAACAAACGATTCCACTAGTTTTTGGCGTATTTTCGTTAATGGGTGCCGCTGGTGTGAAGCTAGCGGCACCCACTTTGTTTTTTGCGTATTTTCGCACATTTAATGCCAAACAAACGCTGAAAATAGCTAAACAAACCTAAACAAACGCTAAACAAACGATTCCACTAGTTTTTGGGTGTATTTTGGTTAATGGGTGCCGCCAGCTTCACATAGCTGAGTTGCGCCCCTTTTTATACCCCTGCCAGCTGACTATGCCCTCCCCCACCAGCCCAACCATAACGCCTATACCCCGTAAATTTATATTTAGTCTGAAATGCCAGTTTTGGTTCAGGAGGGACTTTAGACTTAATGTCCCTTAACTTTCCTTTACAAATTATCCTGATTCTTTTCGAGAGCCTTCCCATTATCCACCATTTGTGGACCCGCCGTGTCCCGGACTGGCAACCGGTAGCCGTGAGGTTTCTACTGGCCTCTGGTGGGAGTGTGTGTAACATACATGTTACACCCATTCTCCCTTCTTTAAATTTGAAGTATTTACATTATTTATAGTATTCGTTTAATCATAGTATTCGTTTAATCACATTTTCTTTGGATTATTTTTGGTTTGTTGGCTTACCACTAGACTGACTAGAGATTCATGCAATAGCTTTTTTTCTGGTTTTCCGTATTGCAAAGTCGTCAATAATGTTTGTTAGTCTAATTTTAAAGTAATGTCGTTTTAGGTGCACAGCAACAATTAGCCATTAATCTTTTCATCAACCATTGATGAACTAATTTCCAACTTCACTCTTTTCAAAGCTGAAAAGCTACGTTCAGCTGTGGAGTTCGTCACAGTTAAGATTAGAAATATCCTGAGAGCTACCTCCAAATTGGGGAACATGTTCTCCAATCCGTTTGATTTTATATAATAATAATAATAACCTTTATTGCGTCAAACAATTATTACATTGCATGCATGCGTCAAGTACATTCATAATAATATACAGTTCCATTGCAGTTATTGCTATTTAATTGTATAACAGAACTGGGGGTTTATTTTTATTCGTGTTTTCAATAGTTTTCAATAATTTTAATCCCAGCAACTCAACATGAACTCTTCAACGGAGTAAAACGCCTTTGACACCAGGAGGTGTTTTAATCGAGATTTGAATAGTTTAGAATCAATGAGATGTTATATAGGCGTACATATCTTTGATCTTAGAAAGGTTCTCCAAGACCATGCATTGTTTGAAATGGTTACATTCCTGGGCAAAGTCTTGTCCATCAATATCGTTAATGTTCTCCTAACAATTTAGCTTCACAATCCACCTCTTTTGGAATTTTTCTCTTCTAGATTTTGTAAGATCTTAAATCTTGTGTCGAGATTTTATTGACCTCCCTTCTTTTGTTGAGCTGCGAAGCTATGTTGTCAACAATGGCAATAAACACCCCAGTGCGAAATCTTTCTCGAGGAGATGTTTCTTCCATGTTTCTGTCCTTCTTTTCATCGGGTAATAGCTTTCTTTTTCTTACTTTGTCATATACAGCTTCTTCTTTTTCTGCAAGTTTCAATGCTTTGGACTCGACATCATCAAATAAATCTCTCTTCCCTCAAAAACGAGGATAGTGTTTCAAGTTCCTTTGTAGAACCAAATATGTCTAAATCTTGATTTTGAAGAATCAAACTTGTTACTTGTTTTATCAACTGTCTCGATAATTTCGTCCCAGATCATAGTTAATAATGTGGTTTGGAAATTTATAAGTGTTTTTAGAAACTCGCTGTGCATTATGTTTATAGTGTCTGAGTAACGGCTTTATTTAGCTCTTCAAGAGCATCTATTAATTCATGTCGACTTATTGTTAAAGCTCGAAGAGCGTTTACCCTAGCAAACCATCTTGTGTCACTCAGAGGTTTTACCATTAGCTTTCTCTAATCTTTCTTTGATTTTCCTTCGTAACTCTTTTCAATGTGACTTTTTAAGATGTTCCACCTGTAAGTGGATGCCGAGAAAAAAAGCATACAGCCCTTGTACGAATGTAAAAACATATTGTGTGTTATCTGGACACGCCTTATAGGCAGCAAAACACCCAGTAAGGTTTAGTGAATGAGCTGCACATGGTACATAGTCAGCAAGATCATTTTTGCTGTTATTCCTTGCCTGAAGACCTGAGTATATGCCCGACATGTTTGATGCATTGTCGTAAGTTTGTCCACGACAGTTATCGACATCCAGCTCAAGTTTCTCAAGTAAACTGTTCCAGATTTGTGGCATACACTTGATAAGAGTTGGTATGTATGAAACATACCAAAGTACTACAGTCAATTGGTCTGTGTGCGACTCGTCAGGTGTGGAGTCTATGATTAAAGAGAGATAGTGAGCTTGCTTGATTTCATTTAAGATTTGATTCAGTACTTCTTTGCTCAATAATCTCAATAAATTCACTGCAAATGTCAGACGAAAGGTATAATATACTACCTTTGCCTTTGTTACCATGTGTTGCTATGTGTTTCGCGAGAAATAGATCAAATTCACTTATCAGCTCGACAGCCTAGAAAAAGTGCGTTTGATGATTATGCGTGCAGATACAACCACGGCAATGTGTTTTCCATTTTTTGCGTCCCCCCCCCCCCAAAAAATGCCAATTGCCTAGCGCCCTAGGCACGTGCCTACCGCTACCTATTAGGTAAAACGGGCCTGATCAGTTACATATGGTTGGTTGTGGCTAGCAGACGTATTGTGACATTGTTCTTTAGCTAAATTTATTTGTGTTAGATTAATAAAGTTTATGTTTTAGAGATTATATACATATATATGTTATGATTTATGAATTTTGTGTGTCACAACACTTGTACTTATGTGTTAGGTTTGTTGGAAGAGGTCATAATACAGAACTAGAGACGCAATGTTTTTATTATTGTAAAACGTTCAAATAATATTACAATTTCCGATAAATGAGCATTTTATTAACAATATTTTGTTTTACAAGTTGTTTTGCTGTGTACTTTATTGGAGTAAATTTTAACTTCTGAAACTCATGAACGTTGGAGAATATGCTAATATCCGCAATCTGAAAATAAATCAATATTTTTGAAACATGAGTTTTATTTATATGTTTGAAGGTAGCCATTATTGATATGAGGATAAAGTTTTTTATGTTACTTATCCTCTTTAAGATGATTCATGAAGCCTTGTTAATTTAGCATATTTCTTGTACCTTTTTAGCAGAAATATTTAAGATAACCATTTAAAGTTTTTATCTTCTCATCTTAGTATGGTTATGTAAATATTGAAAACGTTTTATGTTTTTATAATGAAATTTTTTATATATAATGTAATTTTTGTATTCAAATTTTTGCACGTGCACACACACACACACATATATACACAAGTGCAATATATATATATATATATATATATATATATATATATATATATATATATATACTAGCTGTTTCCCGCGGCTTCGCACGCTTTTCGTAAGTTTTGCCCGCGTATGAGCATTTCTGGTTGAAGTAAATTATATTTCCAACCCCGATGTAGATTTTACCTTGATGTCACGATCAAGAAAATATGTCAAAAATGTATTGTACATGCATAATGTATTTTATTACAAAGTGGTCTACCACTCAACCTTTAAGTTCAACCAAAAATTTAGTTTAGACAATTATACATCATAACTTAGCGCCTTCAAATAGTGTTTCACTGTTTAATATACGTATCTATCTCGTAATTGCAGGTTATAATGTGCAGGCGCTTTTGAAAACTTTTCTTCATTTTATTCGTTTATATTCACGACATAAGCGAATAATTCAGATAATAACTATCCTATCTTCTAAGTTAGACTAAATTACGGATACATGTGAAATGTGATTGAAATTGGTTCAGTCGTTTTGGAGTTTATTGGCAACATACATCGTGACTCAAGATTTTTATATATATATATATTACACTGATTAAGTATACATTTATTTATGAGAAGTTATAAATATGTATATACTTATAGATCAAACATATGGTAAAATTTTGCGCTTTCTATATTGCATACTTTTTGAGAATAAGGCACATTAAATAAACATTAAAATCTCAAAAGTACGAAAACGCGAAGAAAGAAACGCATACATTTGCAATACTCATATTATCATTAATAGTGTCCTGATGCAAATTATAGGATTTTAGGGTCTTCCTCTAATTTATACAGCTCCTCAAGTTTTGTTTTGACTCTTTTGCCGCCCTTTTATGAATTTCTCGAACATTCTATTTCTAATTTGTTAACACGCACCTTATTTTTTTTGTTCAAAAACTTACAAGAGTTCTTTCCTACTACCATGCCTAAATCCTAGATTACCGAACATTTAGAAAGACTCCCTTTTTTAAGATTGTCACAGCATCATAAGTAACTAGTTACAATGTTTCTAAATGTACAACATCATTTTTTGGAAATCTAATCCAGATTATGTTATTAACCGATTTCTTTGGGTTCTGATTTTCCCCATGAAAGCACTTTTTCAGCAAATATGGCTCAGCAATATCTCTGAATATTGGTTTTAAGCACATCATTATAGTCTCAGGTAGGTGAAAATGTTTATTGTGATCATATGTCTGGTTAGCCGACAGAAACTCAGCAAAACTGAATGTGTAAGTGATATAATGCCGTTTCAGCGGTGATTTTAGCAAAATGTGCTGTTACAGATTGTGCTATTAAAAAGTTATCTACTTGACCGATTTTCTGAAATTTGTTGTAAATTATTTTTAAAGACATAAGAAAAACATTCTTTCCCAAATTAACTTCAGGATTTCCCTTACCTCAAGAAAGTAAAGTGATTTTGTGATTGTCGCTTTTACACGCATTTCGATATGAGAATGTGAAATAAAGCTTAAGGATGTATTTAGCTGATTTAGATGTGAGGGATTTATCCAGCATATTTTCTGGCATAAGTACAGAAAATTATAGACGAGAAAGTTATTTACCTTTATGGTGTTGTTCATATAATGTGCAACAAGACTTATGTAACAATGTAGGATTTTCAAGAACATACGGTTATAGATTCTGAAATAAATAGTCACGTACGGTACTGATTTGAAGATAGATAAACAAGATTCGTACTTAGGCATCGAGCATGAAAAGTCGTACAATTCTATACATACAAATAACCTCATAACTTGCCGGACTGCCACTTCAACAAAATATGTCACATGTTCGCAGCCTAATGATACAAAACGTAAATGCCTGGTGATGTACAATAGAAATATTTACTAAAATTTGGAACTGTACTACAGTTTAACAGAAAACGCTACAAAATTAACACATAGTTTTTTTACTAGAAATAGTTGGTCATATACAGTGTTTTCATTTTTAGAGAGTAATAGTGCCAGACTATTATTGCCCGTATATGTGCGGATATTGCGTTTATAAGTAACAGTAGGCGCTATATTTAATGTTCTTCGGATTACAATTTTTTGACAACGGGATCGTTTAGATGCAAAAGTAATGTATTAGGCAACATCTGTCCTTCTATTTTGGAATTATCGTGAAACTTGTATTAGTTTTCTACTGGTTTGGTGACAACAAGGCATCACTGGGCTGCAGGATTAATGGAGTAGTCGATTACCGCTGTTAAAAATTGGTCGACTAACCGCCATATTAATATGATTGGCAATTCAAAATGAGTTATATTATATTATTTGTCATTTATGTCCCACTTTTGAGTTTCTTTGTATTTTAATTTTATATCTGAAAACGAATAACCTTTTGAAATAAAATTTTGTATAATTTATTCCTTTCTAACATTAAATATGTGCTAGTATGGTGCATTGCCATTTTAGCTTAAAAAATGTAACCGACTAATTATGACATTTTTAATAAAGCAAGATTATAAGGGCAGTAAAATTGGCATAATTTAAAAAATGTTTGTTTTATATAACAATTATGAGTTTATATACTCATAAATTGTACGTTATAAAACGTTCGTTATCAAAACTACGATTAAGGGGAGAACGTTGACCCATTTAACCCACTATTAAATATGTCATAGTTCGATACCATTTACTTAACATCCACCCTGTGTGTGTGTGTGTGTGTGTGTGTGTGTGTGTGTGTGTGTGTGTGTGTGTGTGTGTGTGTGTGTGTGTGTGTGTTGTATGTCAAAATATTCATAACATATTAAAGAATAAGACAAAATTTAATGAAAAATTGATGTCAGGCTTTCCTCAAATAATAACATAAATAATAGTTTTAATAATGTGACACAAACCTATTGTGACCTTGCCAATTGAATATGTTTTACGCTGTATTCAATAAAGACATTTTTCATTTCATTTCATTTCAAACCATTTATACGTTAGGAATGAATAGACTAAAAATTTCCTCATTTTTAATGCGTATGATTGCTTAGAATGAGCACCATATGTTGTCAAATGTGTGTAACAAATAAATCACAATAAATATTAATAAGTTATATTTAACGTTGCATTGATGTCAGTTAACATTGCAAACACAACGTAAATATGGTGGGAAAGGTTGATTCAGTCGGAATGTTGAGTTAGCTCAAGTTCACCTTCCTCTCAGTGCAGTGTCACAGACTCCTGAAATCTAGAGTCATGTTCGTGTGAAGAAATAAAACAAAATCGACGAAGAAAAAGTCCAAAATGAACTCTTTACATCGTTTTGACATCAGAGACACCTAGATTAAATAAATATAAATTTATTTAGGGGAGGATAGTAATGAGGAAGGTATTCCCATTGTGTCATCAGGTGCACAACTGAGTGCACTACCATGCTTTAGACACGACCTCAAGGCACGGTGGAGTAACCGATTCTGAATGGAACCTGACGCTGTCACAGACTTGAATCCTGAATTTGTCGGTCCTGTTCCTCTGTTTCAGTTATTTTAAATCAAATAATTTATATGAATATTGATACGTATTACAAAACAATGCAGATATATATACGTGCAGGAATAGCGATTCGATATTAAGTTTGCGCCTTCATTTGTTGGAGATGAAATTATAACATAACAGTACTGTAGAAACTCGGCGGGAAAACGTAAGGAGTAAGATAATGAACGTGTACCGATTGTAACGTTAACGTAATTGTGAGGCGTAGTTTTTTTTATGTTTTACTGCAAGTACCCTCGGAAATTAGGCTCTCAAGAGGCAATACGCAAATTAAATTATTAGTAGTTGTTCGCTGCCGTTATTCTTGGCCGTCTCACGGGTTGGAAGCGGTCAGCTGTTTACTGGTTTGGTCGAGTTTCTTGTAGTATTTGTTTCTATGTTAAAACTTACACTTCTATTATAAAATATGTATTATTATTATTATTAAATAATACACTTTTATTATTTAATAAGTAATTCTATTAGGACATAATATTAACTCACAATATTACCATTAAAGCTAGCTGAGGCACGGCGAGGTTGTGATCCACACTTCTGGGGTAACTAATTCGTAAAGTTACTAACCACCTGACCATGTGTTTGACAGGCCGTACTCTGAACGGTTTTTTCGAACAATTTGTCCGGGGCGGGAGACGTTTCATGACGGTGTGTGGCCGAATATCTTTGCCGTGGCCCTCCAAACCTGACTACAGCCCTGGCTCGACTGTAATATATTGCGGCTCATTTCAAAATATAAACTATCCACATGTTTTATGATTATTTTAGTAAACATTCGTTATCAGGTTTAGAATCAAAAAAATTACTGTTAAGTGCATGTTTTACTTATGTAGACGCATGTAGAGCGTCAGCTTCCATGTGGTAAGGGCAGAAAACCTGTAGGAGCTACTGCTTTAGTTTAAAGTGTATTTCCTAGCATGTCGACCAAATAGTATCTTTTGAAACTGATTTCATTATCTTTTTAAAGCGCTACATTAAAAACTTTATAGAATTTCTTATGTTCGTATGTAAGTTATTCCATTTTGAATCGACCTTCGAAAGTTCAAAATTGTTATACGTTTAAATTGTTATACCTAATTTCATGTATATAAATTATTAAAGCAAAGTGGACTCTCAAACAATGTCTTAATTGCAATAAACATGTTGGAATTTTGGTTATTTACCATAGTAAGTGCATGTCAATATGTATTGTTTAATTTCAAATAGAGGGAATTAAGTATTTTTTAATCATAAATAGTTATAGTCATTCCGCCTCCAGCCAGTAAAGTTTTATTGCCAGATATATCATTTTTTAATACTGGTTACGTTTTTTATATTGAAATATCAGATCTATAAAAACAGTTTAATGTTTCAGCCATCTAATGAAACAGTTGTCCTTTCTGTTTCTAAAATATTTGAATTAGAAGTCGGATTTAAAGTATTTTCTGAATAATTTTAAGCATAAGTGCAAAAAGCAAACATAAATAATGCTTTGTACTTTTGAGCATTTATATTTGCTCAAAAATACAAAGTTCCTCCTACGCCCAATTTGACAAAAGAGGAGGAAGAACGCTATGTCGGGTATACTATCTTATCAATCGATAAGGGGTATGTTACTATTCTGTTGGCTCAGTAGTGTATAGAGAAAAGATCACGGAAACGTTATATACTGGCAAATATATGTCTCTAATAAATACCAACTGATTTCTTTGAAAGTAAACTACCAAACACTTACGAAACGCAAGAACGTTTCTTGGTAATCTAGACCAAAATTGACTCAGAATGTTTTTTAAATTCCACAATCCTAGTATCCCTCTTTGGCCATTATACGTATATTAAAGAGATGCCACCGGCACACCCATTAGCTCTCATGATTCACCTTACGGGAATTCGTCAAAATTTATGTTGGCACTGCAGTGACACTGATAGGTAAAGTTTGTTCTTTCATTAAAATACTAGATTGAAACCGATAGGCTAGTAAGGTGTTACTAGTTCCAGAAACTCTCGGATTATTTTAATCACCTCTACAAGAAGACCAAACTGATGGTGCCATCGGAGGAAAAATTGAATAAAAGTATATATACCAGCTTGTATATGTATAACAAGCTTTTAAAACTATGATCTTTATTTGTATGTGCACGTGAATGTGTGTTTGTTGCTTGTGTGTTGGAAATCTGCTGTAAGTGTATGGGTTATTTTTGCAGAAGTATGTTAACATTATGTGTATTTTGGCTCGTATAAGTATGTGTAGCAAACTTGCTCGAATGTTATGTGAGCAAAATATTCGAAAAACTCTTTTTGACAAGAATGCTAAATTTTTTGAACAAGCACAACCAGCTTTCAGACGACCAATTTGGTTTCAGAAAGGGAAAGTCGACAATTGACGCTATAGTGAATCTTGTCGATATGGTTGTAGAGGGAATTGAAGGTCATAATCACACATTAAGTGTATTTATTGACCTTTCTAAAGCATTTGACTGTGTTGACCACAAAACACTGCTTGACAAATTAGAATCCCACGGCATTCGAGGCGTGCCACTTTTATGGATTAGTTCATTCCTAAACCATAGAACACAGGTCGTCCAAATTTCGAATCAAATTTCAAAACCTACTGCACTGAGATATGGAGTTCCCCAGGGATCAATACTCAGTCCGATTCTTTTCCTGATATATGTTAATGACATTGAATCATCACTACTGCATGGAAAGCTTGTGCAGTACGCAGATGACACGACTCTCTGTTTTAGAGGAAGTACAAAACAAAATTTAGAAATACAGACCTTTGTTGACCTTAACAATTGTGTCCAACATTTCAATAGCCTCAATCTTCAAATAAACTCATCAAAATCAAATTTCCTAAACTTTTCAATGCGCTCTATAGATATTGAAAGAGGTCCTACTGTTATGGTTGCAGATACATTATTGGAAGAAGTCTATTCTTAAAGTTCCTTGGAATACACCTTGATCGAGGATTGACATGGAAAAATCACATTGATTATGTTTGTGCCAAATTATCCTCAGGAGTTTATGTCTTAAGATCTTTGGCAAAATATTGCCCGAGTCGGGTACTGATTACGGCGAACTACGGGCTAATTTATCCCCACCTTTCGTATGGAATCGTTTTGTGGGGAGCCTGTGCAAACAACCATTTTATGAGAGTTTTCAAATTACAAAAAAAATCAATTCGCATTATCGCTAATTTAAACTTCAGAGAGTCGTGCAGGACAGCGTTTAAAAATGTGCAACTGTTAACTTTGCCATGTCTCTACATCTTAGAAACAACCTTATATTGTTTGTCTAAATGTGCCTTAACCAGAGGACGAGACATATATGAATATAAGACAAGAGGCAGAGATAACTACCGTTCGGGAATGCACAGAACGGTGGTTTATGAACATTTGCCTTCGCAGGCAGGTGCTCATTTTATAAACAGATTGCCAAACAAAATTAAAACTGCCTCAACGCCCAAGGTGTTAAAAACTCGTATCAAACTCTGCCTGGCTTCAAACGCTTTCTACAGTGTTGATGAGTTTCTGGCATTCAACTGGGAGACCACGCGATGAGGAAACTGACTCCAGCGCCGAAAGTGGGCGTAATTGGCATGGAATGAATGGGGAGTGAATGTTTGAATGTTGTAAGTTTAAATGTGGCCTTGATGTGGGATGAACGAAAAAAATTTAGACATGAAAATTGACATTTGCTATGCAATGTATATTGTCAACTGCAATTAAACGATTTGATTTGATGTGTTAGAAAAGAAGTAATATATTAAGTGTGCGCGAGTGTCAGTTATACGTATATGTGAGTTTGTGTGTGTGCGTGCGTGTGTGTGTGTGTGTGTGTGTGTGTGTGTGTGTGTGTGTGTGTGTGTGTGTGTGTGTGTGTGTGTGTGTGTGTGTGTGTGTGTGTGTGTGTGTGTGTGTGTGTGTGTGTGTGTGTGTGTGTGTGTGTGTGTGTGTGTGTGTGTGTGTGTGTGTGTGTGTGTGTGTGTGTGTGTGTGTGTGTTATTCAATCTCTTAAAACTACTGAACCGGCTGTACTGAAACTTTAAATGGACATACTTACGGTCCTTGGTTGACATATTAGGCTTATTCCTATTTCTAAAACTCTCTGGGCTACGCCCCACTAGTCTCTAAATTTGCATTACACCAAACAAATGTTATTAATTAAAAGGTCCTGTTAAATGTAATCAACTGTTCAGTGTAAATATTGTTTTATGACAGCAGAGCCGTATGTTTGAAGTTTGAGTATATCCTTCAAATAGCTGACAAATAATCATTAGAGCGTGAACAGTGACACCTGGCCCATAACTTAGTAACTCGAGTACATAGGACACTATGAATAAACATTCAACTTTGCAGTTCCATTAACATATTTCTGAAATAAGTCACATTTTTATCTATAAAAGTGTTAAGGCCGAGCTAATGTTATTGGCAATTGTTGTTAAAATTGAACTTTTGATTAGATTCAAATCACTACCTTTTATTCTTAATTTACTTCAGGATTTAAAAAGCAAACAGCCAGTAAATTGCATACAAAATTAATTAGAATTTAATAACAATAAATTTAAAACTGCTATAGCTAAAGGCAATGCTAGAACTATAAAAATAATTTCTTCAAATTACGATAATACTATGTAATATTGAGTACGTCTCGGTCAGGTTCTCAGGCTCCAAACTTGATTCTACTACTTCTTACAGATCTCTCCTTTGAGCTTCGAACCGTTAACAGTAGAAGAATGCGTGTTCCGCTATGTCCGCTCCTACATAGGCAGGGCAAGTCAATTACGTATCAAAGTGAAAACAAAAGATGAAGGCTCTGAAGAATCCGTATCCACTGAGCGCTTGAGTGAGGTAGAATTCTACTTTTTCATGCGCTCTACTGCTTCAGCTATAGACGTTGCTGATAGGTCGATGAGCCCACCTGCCGTCAGCAGCATCGTTCCATCTTTGCTGCCACATGTTGCTTGGTTGGTCTCGTTCCTCCTTCGATGCAACCTAGTGGTTATGATTGTCGTGGTTGTTCTCTTTGTTTGTGCTGGTAGATCCTGGCTCTTTTATCGGCCAGTAGCTCCAATTTGGCTTCCCCTCCTAGCAGCCATGCGGACTCTTACGATACAATAATATAGCCACAGACTACTCGCAGTCCTTCGGTGTACCGAAACGGCGTTCCGTGCATAGTTCTTTATATTCGTTGTGCTGCTCCATACATCAGGACAGACTTCACAGCTCCATCCAATAGTCCATCCGTCGTTGTTATATTGGGCCTTCTATATTCGGCATTAGACCAGTTAAAGCTACTCGAGCCGCTTTTTCACTAACTTCTTGAAGGTGTTCCTTGAAGCATAGTCTTGCGTCGATCAATACTCCCAGGTATCGGAGGGCTGTCACAGATGTTATTCTTGCGTTACCGCCCATAATGGTCTCTTTTTCTTTCCTGATGGTGATTAGCACGACTTCTGTCTTGTCCTAATCTAATTCAAATCGTTTAGACGTAAATCACTCCCTTATGGTCCTTGTGGTTTCGTTAGCAGCAAACTCAACCTCTTCTGAAGCTTATCTTCGGCTGCCACTGTTAGGTCATCTGCAAAGCCGTTTGGTATTTTAACTCGTACAACTTCATCGTACATTATGTTCCACAAGAGTGTTCCAATTACAGATCCCTGCGGCATTCTTGCTGGTACTTTCTATAGATTGTTTCCCTCACCCGTTGAGTAGATTAAAATCCTTTCCGTGAAGTAAATGGAGATTATCCTCAAGAGATAATTCGGCACGTCCATATCCCTCAAGACTTGCATGATGTTGCTCCATCTGGCTGAGTTGAACGTACTCTTAACGTCCAGAGTGGCAACGGCGCAGTACTTATTAGTACATCTTTTCCATCTTGATCTACTGACAGCTCCTCCAGTTTTATCGACGACAGCATCCGCACCATCGATTGTTGACTTTCCTTTCCTCGGTAAAAATTGGTCTTTTGACAGTAGCTCGTGGTCCTCTACGAATGACTCGTTACTGTTTCCATTTCTTACGAAGCACTCCATCTTGCAGGCATTTGTCAAATACTCATATGAATTCCTCTGACATTGTTGTAACAGCCATCTTCAAGGCACCTTTTGAGATGCCGTCGGGGCCAGGTGCCTTGTATGAAGACCATAGCTCACGCATTGTTACTGGTGGAAACTCTTCTCCTGTTGGAATCACTTCCATCGCCAGGTCAATTATTTCGTCTCGTGGGAATATGGTTGATATGGCGTGGTACAAAAACTTCGGGTATGTTGGTTGAGCCTACCACGTGTCATTCAATCGACCCATAACTGTTTTGTACGGTCATCCCCATGAGTCCCTTTTTACTTCTTCACACAATTATTCTTCCTAGCATCTGCGCTTACGACATCGCTTCATGGCCTTTAGGCGCTGTATGTATTAAGGCCTTACATCGTAGTTTCACTTCCATATAGCGTTGCCGCGCCTCTTCCACTTTACGTCCTCGTCGTAGAGTTCTTTTAAATTTTCTCCTGACTCTGAGGCTTTGTGCTCTTATTAAGGCTATATCGCGGTTCCACCAGAACGCTGGTTTGAGATACCTTCTTCTTTAATTCCATGTCATTGAAGCATCACAAGCGCGCTCTACTGCTTGCATTACTTGTCTCGCCACCCTTCTGGTATATGTCTGTCAACCAGCATTATATTGATGTCCAGAGATCTGGCTTTCCATTTGTAACTAGGCACCGGGTGGTATAACATCGATCCTCTCGTGCCCGCTACTTCGGGGGCAGAAGTCGCTGCGAGTGTAGATATTGCTCACCATGCGAGTCACTATAGGTTCTCACCAACGAGTGTGACGTTGATGCATGATGTAGCTCAGCTCTTTCAAACGTGTGCTGCCGTTGTTTGCCACAACGAGGTCCATCCTAGGCAATGGCGTCCAGCAGGCTCTCCTACGCCTATTAGTTCTTCTACTTCCCCAAACTGTTGACAGGCATTGGACTCTCTAGCCGCGATGAGAGGCCTTCGACCCGCTGCCGCATTCAGCAGTCTTCTTAGAAGAGTTCAAAGTCTTCGTCTTCGAGGCCAGGCGGAGCGTATACACTGAATATCTGAAGGCGTCTACACGCCTCAAATCTTTGCGAATGAAAAAGTGTGTCTCTGCTTTCAGAGCTGTCCTGGATGGATTTCAATCAACAGGCCTAAATAGCGGCTCTCCGGGTTGAGTCCGAAATCCGGTTCTGCCATTGGTTGGGATTCCTGTATTGTTCACACAGCACTGCAATGTCCTACTTCCTTTGACTAGCTAGGTAGTTCCTGGGCCGCGTAATTGAAGTACAGTTAAAACACTCTCATTTCTAGATTGACGCATCGTGGAAGAGCGGGCACTTGTAGCTGTTAAGATGCGCGTACCTCACTCCCACTTCCACTGCATAGCACACATATCGGACGATTTGGGCAATCCTTGACTTTATGATCCGTTTCGCCAAACTTCAAACACAGGGCTGACCAGTCTGGGCCTGTGCATCCACTAGAAATACGACCAAAAGACCAGCACCTACAGCATTTCTTTACAGACACTTTATCGCGTATGCGATAGTTTACTCATCCTATCCTTATATGCCACATCTCTACCAAGTTTCTTGCTTCATCGGCTGGCAGCGAAACCAATGCCGTCTGCTTTCCCCGTTTGCTTTGCGGATGGATTTCACTGTTTAGCCCGCTGCTAAATCGCCCACGTTTACTGCCAAGTGCAGCGTGCACCTCTCACGCCGTCGCTAATACATCTAAGTCTCTGGATATCGGAACCTTTGGTTTAGGACTTTGGAAACTACCAGATCTTAGATCTTACTGTCTATCATTTTAAATGACCCTCCGTTGATAAGATTGGCTCTTTCCAGGGCCATCTTACCATTTGCTCTCTTCCGGAATGTGATTCACTTTCGATCCTAATTGTGCCAGCTCCGGTTCCTCTTTGAGTCTCTTCAGCACATCTGAGTACGGTACCTACTCCCTTCTTCGCGTTGACCGTGATAGCGTTCGCTCTCTGCCACTTTATCTTGACCGGATCTCTTTTATTCTTTGTCCTCTTATGGGCTACTGTTTTCCATGCGCCCAACGGTGACTATTGCGTAGCATGTCTTCGCGTAGTGGTAGTGGAGCCGACCATTTAGAGGCGATGGGAAACAATGGTCTTTTCGTCTCTTTCCTCGCTCTCTTATTTGCTGGTCCTTGTTGAGGCGTTGGGTGGTCCCGGGGCTCTCTCTCAGACTTCTCCTTTTGGAAGGGCAGCGAGGTTTTATAGCAAACCCCATCTTTACGCGTGATGCCACCCCTCCCCCGTGGTATCTCACGCCTTCACGAAGTCCCTCACGGTACTCGTCGTCATTGACTTGAGCTCGTTGTGGACATTCTTCTTTTCCAGGATGAACTCCACCAGACAATTAAGTTTGTCTGAGAGTGCAAGTAGTAGGGCTTCATCACCTGGAACAGACACCGTCATCCCTTCAAACTCACTTGTAGCAGAAGACAAGGCAGAGGGTAAGTGCTCCACCCCTGTCCTGTCAGTCTGTTTGGCCACATCGTACAAATGGCTCCCCCCAAAATCCGTGGAGCCAGCGCCAACCACCGGGGATTTCACACACGATCGGAATCGGCGGCGGGATTTCCCTCATTAGCACCGTAATGTCTACTTCCACCTCAGCGATTGACTGGCTGAGTAGTTCCTGGGCCGCTTCACGGTAGTTGAAGTACAGTTAAAACACTCTCATTTCAGCGCATCGTGGAAGAGCGGTCTGTAGCTGTTAGATGCGTACACCTCACACCCACTTGAAGAAGGTTCAATATAACATACTACTCCATGTTTAGTTTAATTTCGGGGTTCCTTCCCCTAGCTAGTTTCGATCCGCCCCGAGAAATTTAATATCCTCGGTACCTCCTATATCGGGGAACGCCTCCCAACCCCCGCGGGTGTGTGTCTAAGATCTATGTATACTATTCCATAATAATATGGTAGGCTACATTACATATAATAGGCGTAATCAAAATGTTCGATTAAAATCTACATAATTTTGACCACAAATCAATGATATTAGTCTTTCCCGATATAACGCAGTATCCAAATTATAATATTGACCATATTTTTATTTCTTGAGGGAAAAACATGTGGAATATGTATACATTTTAATGGACAGTGCGGTTAGAAACAGGAAGAGATCATAGCTATTATTGGTTACTCCTGCAAAGGTTCGGAGCAATTTTATAATATCAAAATTATCAAATATTTTAATAAGTTTACTACAAACATGTTGATGATTCGTTTTAATTTCCAAAGGATATAACTGATCGAGTTATATAATTATATTTGCTATAATAGCTCAAACCTTGCTCATCAACAGAGTAGAAAACAATGCAATAATACCTACGATGTTTGTAACATTAAAAAAAATTGTAACTTAATTTGCAAACACGCCAAGAAATTAGCAACTTGTTGAGACGGAACCATTCAACTGCCTTCAATACAAAGGAAAGAATGTAATCTGGGCAATAACCGTAGGACAAGGTGTGACGGGCGTCATCGAATCAAATTGTTGTTGTTTAGTCGACTAATTCTAAAATTTGACTAACCTGTACCGTTTTACTGGCACATGAGGGGTTAGCTTTGAAATTTAAATGTTTGTAAAGGTTCAAAAAAAAAGGAAAACGAAAATCTTCTGAAATAAATAAGGTTCGAACTAAAATAAAACTTCTTGAAAATAATTACTGGATTTTAATTTGTAATGTATTCGTCACTCCAAAAAATGTACAAAGTTCTTACAGCTTGTCTTTTATTCAATTTTCCAAATTCAAAACTTCACACTCTAATCTGATCTGGCAATTCTTCACTTTAATTTATCTTAAAAATGCAATTATATTTGTTACTAATTTTCTTTACTTTACTTTAAATATTACTTCTTTTCAGTGTTAGAAATTTTTATTATAAAAATTCTTCAGTGTTAGAGAATTTAAAATATTGCTGAAAGCATCTGTAACAACCACAAAACTCTTTTAGTATTTTTACATAAAATGTTATATACATGTGCTCACTGCACCAACAAGTTTTATATTGCACAGATCAAAAGGACAAGTTCCTAAATTCCCATTAAATTTACTTTTTACAATATTTATTTCCCCAAAATTATTCAAAATAACTAAGAATGAATATTGAATGGACTCCAGTTAAAAGGTTCACTTACCCGCAGGTTCGATGACGATTAGCAAAAGATTAACTCTAAGCACTTTCAAAGTCTACTTGTTACTATAACTTCCGATCAACTGAGACGGGAGGTACGGCACGTCTACCTCACCCCACCTCTCAATTTCTTTATCAAACACTGCCATCTGCGATGCGCGCCTCGCTGATAGTAGCCTCTTTTGTACTGTCCAGTCCTTATCATTCTTCTGGGCCTACTCCTTCCACCGGTAATCCAGTTATCCCAAAATTACAATTTAATACAATCGGTACAGACCAACAGGAACCTATGGACTAAGTTTCAAGTCTCTAGGACCTATATATCAAGAGTTATCACATAGCAGATAGACGGACTGTCTTTTGATATTTTGACCTCAAAATCAATATGGTTCTTCCTTTGACAGGCCTATGTACCGAGCTTTAAGTATCTAGGACTTTTCTACTAAGTTTTTGGACAGACAGCCGGACAGCCTTTTCAGCTCTTGACCCCAAAATCAATAGCGGTCTTCCTTGGACCAAGAAGCACCCATATACCAAGTCTCTAAAGTATATTGTTGATACTTTTATATTTTAAACATTTTTATAAATATTATTTTATCAATTAAATGTCTTTTAATAAATTACTTTAGGATGGTAATGTAAAAACACAGTAAATCTAATGTATTAGAAGTTTTATGAACGTGCAGTTGGTATTCACGCTTTAGTTTTAAAGCCACTTTAAATTGTGCTTAAATGTACTGAATTTTATTTGAAACAGGAATGTTTTTTGTTTAAATGATATTTGCTCATGAAGTATTATTTTATTTTTGATTGTTTTCCCAGTAATGGACGGGAGGTACGGCACGTCTACCTCACCCCACCACTCAATTTTGTTATCAAACACTGCCATCTGCGATGGGCGCCCCGCTAATAGCAGTCTCTTTTGTACAGTCCAGTCCTTATCATTCTTCTGGGCCTACTCCTTCCACCGGTAATCCAGTTACCCCCAGAATTAGGGTTTTTTCTAGTATGTCCCCGCATTCTCTATTTTAATTTCTATAAGTTAGATTACATTACTAGAGCTACAAATGTAATTTCTAAAGGTAATTGAGGTTAGGTTAAGCTACGTTTTTGACAATAATTTGCAAAAACAATTGAAAAACGAGTTTATTAATTTGTACGAAAAAACACAAATTAGTAATGAAAGATGTTTAAAATAATATACTATTCTGGTGGCCAGAACGCTTTAATGTCCTCCAGGATTTGTTCGAACAAATCTGTGTTTTGGTGGCGATGTTTCCACAGAAACTCACACAAGTATGAGTCTAGCAAGTTGCGACTTGTACCGCATTCGTTCCTATTACGCCGTTTTGCCGACGCCCAGAGCGATTCGATTCTGTGTGTGTGTGCTCCTGTTGTAGGATCAACAAAATTTTCAGATTGGATTAGATCACGCGATGCTTGCCGCTGCGCAGCGCTTCGCGCTGCTTGCTCTTTTAGAAAAAAAATTAACTCGAGCTTGCAAAGTCCAAGCCCAGATCAAGCGGCGCGCGTTTATCACTGATATTTAATTACGATCTTTGTGAATGCGGGGACATATTAGAAAAGACCCCAGAATTACAATTTAATACAATCGGTACAAACCTAAAGACTACTTTATGTTCGAATATAATTCGACTGGTGTAGGTGTATGACTTCAGATATCAAAACGTGAACACGTGAAATATGAGCAAGTTGAGACTCCAGATTATTGTTATTCTTTATTTCGCGTTAGGAAATATTTAGATATGCATTTCTAATCTTCCAAATGGAATTTACTTTAGCTGTAGATTTAACTCTTAATTGATAACTTGTGTTATTAGATTATTTTGCTCTCGCCCTTATTAATGGTACATACATAGTATAGTATAGTAATGTATTAATGTACAAGATTGATACGACCAGGCTAATTTTTCATAATACAAATTGTATTCAAAAACTAAACGTGCGTAAACGTTTTATGAACAGAGCTAAAACATCTAAGACTACAGCAATGTGACATTAAAAATTAAACCAGTTACGACTAATAATATAAAACTACAAATATATATGAAAACACTCATGCCTTTCGGAATGTCACGTAAAGTTTAAATCAAGGAATGTCACGTAGCATTAGTTTCCACTAGTATTAGTTGACTACTTAGTCAATTATTTGTCTTGAATAACGACTAACAAGTCGCTAGTGCACATCACGGGTAGCAACAAATAATCAGATCACACAAAAACATTTTTATTTGTTTTAATTATTTAAATTTAAACTAAACTTTTGGTCGGGTTTTGTAGCGTGATAATACTTACATGAGCGCCGCATGAGTTCATTCTTGAGATAAATTAAATACATCCAATAGAAACGAATTTCTTATTGTTTGGATTTCATCGGAGGAAGAAAAATCAGTTGAAAGAAATTCGTCGGTGTTTCCTCAAATATGAAGCTTTTATTGTTTTGATGACGAAATATATTTTAAATGGTTTACATTATTAATATAAAGTTTAAATCAAGGATTGGGTGTAGCAGTGTTTATATAGTATCTAGAATACGTCTTGTAACGTTAATACTGATTCATTCGCATGTGGCTGTGAGTCTCCATAGTAACCCGCTACATAAATATAAATATAGTACCCACTGGTCCTGGAAACTAAATCTTATTCTATCCTATTAATAATTTAACTTTAACAGCAAGTCAAAATTTTTGAACGATTATTAAAATTTGTGAATTTTACTACAAAACCTCAAAATGCCTAATGTTCGCCAGGTGTGTAGTGACGTGTACAATTGTGTTATGCTTTGGGTAATATTCGCAATATTATGTTTCGGCATTTACACCTGCATCTACAACCCTCACTGGTTTGATGATTTTCACTTTTCAAGACGGCATTGAGCCTTCAAGAATAAACTATTTATCATATCATCACATTGAATTGGACTGAGGGACGGCTAGCCTACAACTAAATTTATGTTATTTAAAATTATTTGAGGTGTAATCATGTTAATAACTGTCAAGTACACAAGATAGAAGTGAGCCTTGAAGATGAACTATTTCTCACACCATCACATTGAATTGGACTGATGGCTAGCCTACAATTAAATTTGTGATTGTAAATTTATGTTATTTAAAATTATTTGAAATTCATTAATGTTACCTATGTTATTAAAAGTTAATATATAATCTAAAATTTGTATTTTTGTGTTATATCAATACACACTGTGTAGCAGTAGTAGTAGTAGGCAGTAGAAGAAAGTGGAATTTTAGTTGTTCTTAAAAAGCTTATAAAAATTAGGTACTAGGCACAATAAGTCTGTAGTTTCTCTACTTTTCTACTGACTATAGGCCTATAACATAGACATAGGTCTACTTAGTGAAAAAGCCTAGCTGTTTATTTTAATTCCACATAGCAAAGAACATTCCAATTCCAAGTGAATACAAGTGGGGATCTATCAATTCCAACCAATGTGTGATCTTTAAATTCTATTATAAAAGGTGTATAAAAAGTTTAGTTTTTTCACTCTTTTTTGTTACTTAACTTAAAAAATGTTTTGGCTTACACTAAGGTTTTTAGTTTACACCAGTAAGGTAAAACGAGGTTGGTTATTGGCCTATAAAAACTGAGTTTTTTTTAGTTTAATTTGTTTCACTAATTCCCTTACATGTAAATGTTTATCTTAATATAACAAAACCAAAAAGGAAATCTTCATAAAAATATTAGATTTATATTACAAGTTAAAAAAAAGCTGATCCATTAAATATTTATTCCATTTTTATAATCAAATTTGTTCTTTGAATAATCAAAAATCTATATTGAATGGATCTTAGTAGTTAATAAATACCTTGAATTGTAACTTAAAATGAAGGTTTGCTAAAATTGTTTTTAAATTCATATAAATTACAAAATATTGAGAAAATATTACGTAACTAAAAAACATACAAAACATGATTTTGAAGTTATCAAAATAGTAAAGTTTTATTCTAGTAGGTTATTTTATTGGTACATTGTATTCAGTTAATGTAAGCATAGAAGTAACTATTACTGTATTGACTATATAATAATATTTAAAAAAATGACTGCTCTATTATAATAATAAACAGTCTTATTGACATATTACGACTAGATCGCAGATGCCCTCCGTATAACACATTTATTTCAGTTGAACCAAACCAATGGTGAATAACCGGAAAGAAACCAGTTAGTTATCAACAAAATCACTGTTCACCAATAGTGATATTTCACTGCTTGCATCTCACCGTATGCAATTACACTGTTAACTGCGTGAAGAGTTCACACGTCTAGTAGTGAAAGAGAACCAGGACCTCATTTCACTACCCTCCACTGACATTCAGTGGCCCTCCCTGTTCTTACTTGTCCTCCAACCGCTGAACCAACACAGCCAATGATATAACTGTAAAGAGTGTTTTATTCCACATAATGGTTTCTCGTGTTATGTACACAACAGGCTAATGCAGAAATCTGTTACAGTAAGAACAGATATCAAAAACTGCAGAATTGGTATCAAAGCTTTATTTATTTACATTGTACAGAGAAAGAATAATTTTTTTAATTTAAAAAGTTTATTCTATGTATAAGTATATATGAGTCCTTTTATAGTTATGAATGATTTGAGTATGGTGTATTGTTTTCAAAATCACAACCCCATTCATTTGTCACAATGTTTTATATCATAAAAAATACGAAAGGAATGCTGCTCTGTTGGACAGATGGTTTTCAGATTGAATTTAGACTTCGGTGGTATGTTAGCAATATATTTTTAGTACATCGCATAACTATATTAAATTAAATGAGTTAATGTAACACATCCATATAATTGGAGTACACAAGTCCTGTTTGCTTAGAACTCTTCTATCCCTTCCATTGTCATTGATACTTGTTTTGCAAAATTATTTTAGATTTGCTGACCACATGGTAAGATTTAAGTCTGAATTTTCAAATAAATGTAGGCATACTGTCTCATGTTATGGCACACGTGAAAAGCAGGAGGACGACTTTCATTTATCCAAATCTTGCATGGATCTTGAAAATATAAAAAGTTGTAATAGTACCAGCAGGCTTGTGAAAAAATAAAAATATGTTTCCAATACTTCTAATCTTACAAGTTAAGTCAACATTTCAAAATCTTTACCATATACAACTACATGACACTTATTTTTAGCCTTCCATATAAAAATCTGTTAGTGCAGATTACATGAACGTTACAATTTGGTGTCTGATTTTGGTTAATTCAATTGGTGAATATATAGGCACAAATCTTTTTTAACTAGGCTATAACTTAATAAGTTAACCTGATAATGATCAAATATGATTACTGCAAAATTATGTGAGTTTATATAAAAGCTTATCATTTGCTGGTTTATGAAGACGCTGATAAGAGCTGCAGTTGTAAGAAACCTACTAAAAATAAAAATTACTGTAAAAGTCTTATAATGGGAAATAGGACTGGGGCAATAAGACAAAACTGGTAATATGAAGATTACAGTAGAAAAACTAATGATTAGTAATTTTTGTTAGTTACTCAATAAATTATGATTTGCTTTATGTACTCACCACAACCAATAGGCATTCTAACTACATACCGTTATTGTTCAAACTAACAATGGCCAGTATAGTCATCCAAAAGGAATGGTGCTGTGCTGCATTACATAAAAAACATACCTGGTATCTTCTGCATAATTTTGTACACACTACCTAAATATTATTAATAAATAATGGCCTTAATTTACCCTGTGGGTAATTGGCTATCTACTGTATGTAAAATTTAAATTTATTTTTATTGAATAAAAATAAAAATGTAATAAATTATATAAAATATTAGATTGCTCGATCTTTAAAAAAATGGTTAATATAACATAACTAAAACAATATTAATATTATTGGCATTCTGAATGAAAAGATAAACCAAATAAAGTTTGTATTAGAAATATAGAGTTATGTTTCACAGTTCTTTTTTGAAAAGTTAGTATTTGGAGTTGAAGCAATTCATTTAACTATAATACATTGGTGCCAAACTTGCCAACTACCTGCCTGATGAGCTGAAAATTCCAGGGCCAATCAAGAATATGAGACAGCGGCTTATCAACTGGCTCCTAGTTCGACCCCTTTACTCAATCGACGAGTACATTCGGTTGAGGGAAGACCCGACTTTTCAAGATCAAAACTAATTTCGTACATGTAGGTGGCTTGCAGTATCACCTATTTGTAATGCAAGCCTAGTTTGTATTCATCAAGTTCCAACTCTTGCAAACTTTTGACGACATTTCTGTACTCAAAGTTCATGAAATAAAGAGTTTTGTGTATTGTCTATTAAAAAAGAAATAAATCATGGTCTAAAATTTGACTATGGTGAGGAGTATAAAATTGCACATCACTAACTAATTTGCTTTAGCAGTTACAACTCAACTCAATTTAAACAAAATATAACAAACAAACTTTCATTGAAATTAGTACTGGATCTTTTTATATTTAGTTGGTGGTTACAATTCATATTGAAGCAAGTTATATCTCTTAGGAAAATCTAAGCCATTATTGTACATCTGCCACGTTCAGTTACGTTTAGCCTTTAGATGTTAGTCACAAATGTATAATTCTCTAAATGTTGACCTCATAATTTTTTTGAGCTCTCTGTTTACCAAGACAGTGGGATGCAGTGCACATTATTAATGTTACAGTTCTCACAAGCATTATTGAAATCATTCCCTTCCAATTGGTCTGGGCAGTCATGGTCCGAAGACTGTGCACATACTTACTTACTTACTGCCGGGGCGTAACAAATCTCAGTCGATTCTTTGCCTCGTCTATGAGCCTCTTCCACGCCACCCTGTCTTCCGCCAGATCCACAGACCCTCCACACCGGGTCACATCTTCGACCACTTGATCGCACCATCTTATCTTTGGCCTACCCAAAGGGCGCCTTCCTGTCGGTACCGCCTGGTAGACCTCTTTTAACCTTGTGCCCTCCTGTCTCCGATGTACATGTCCTAGCCAGCTAATTCTCTTTGCCTTCACCAAAGCCACAATATCAGGATCTTGGTATACATTGCGTAATTCTCTATTTTTTCTTATTCGCCACACCCCTTCATCACATATTGGTCCAAATATTTTTCGGAGAACTTTATTCTCAAAAACAATCAACCGCCCCTCATTTTTCTTCGTTAATGTCCATGTTTCACTTCCATACATTAGGACTGGTTGAATGATTGTTTTATAAATTCTTATTTTGGAGCATTGTGACAACAATCTTGACGTAAAGAGTCTTGTACACGCCCCAAGACACCTATTTGCATTAGCTAATTTGCTTTGTATCTCTATATCCTCCACGTTTTTGCTGTTTATTGTTACACCCAAATATTTAAAACTTTCTACACAGTCAATCGAGTAGTTGTCAATGCTTAAGTTTGTTCTCACATTTCCAGCATGTCTTCCAAAATGAATAATTTTAGTTTTATCTTCATTTAGCTCTAAGCCTACTGTTTGACATTCTTTAATAAAACTTTTTGTTAGTGTGGAGAGGTCATCCAAACTTTCTGACAAGATCACTACATCATCCGCAAATGCCATTATGTTCAGGTCCACTCCTAATTTAACCCCTCTTTGTAGTCTTTTAACTTTTTGTAATGCCTCTTCCACAGCCAGGTTGAAGAGAGTGGGAGAAATCCCATCTCCCTGTCTTACTCCAGTGTTGATAAGGAAGTTTTCCGACATTTCTCCATCTATTCTTATTTTGGCCTTTGAGTCACTTATACACATTTTTTGACAGTCTTATCAGTTTTTGCGGGATTCCATGTTTTTTCCATCTTCTTGAATAGAGCATTCCTATCTATGCTGTCATAAGCTTTCTTGAAGTCTATAAAAATTCCATAGAAGCCTTTGTTGAACTCATAATATTTTGAAATTGCCTGTTTAAGTAGGAAAATTTGATCTATTGTGGACCTGCCTTTCATAAATCCTGATTGCTGTTCATCAATTATTGCTTCAGTATAAGGACTTAATCTTGATAGTAATATTTTTGAAAATATCTTGTAGACGGTGTTCAAAAGAGATATTCCTCTATAATTAGAACATAATTGTTTATCCCCCTTTTTGTGCAGAGGAATTACCACTGCTTCTCTCCATACCTCCGGTATAATTTCCTCTTCCCATACTTTTGTAATAAGTTTATGTATTTCTTTTATCAGGAATTTTCCTCCACTTTTAATAATCTCACTTGTAATTCCGTCTTCACCAGGAGCCTTATTGCATTTAAGCTTCGCTACCGCGTCTTCTACTTCTTGCGTAGAGGGTGGCATCACCTCCGGTTGTACATGTTGGTAATTTAATTCATCGTCAACGCTTCTGTTTGTACAGTGGTCACAATTCAGGAGTTCTTCAAAGTAGTCTTTCCACACTTTAACCCCTGATTCTTTGTCCAGGGGTTAAGAATCCCAAGACTGTGCACATTCTTTCTTTTAAAGTTGAAAGCAATAATTTTAAATTTGTTTTGCTTATAGAATTTGCTTTATGTATGCATAAGTGCATTGATTTATACATTGTACAGTAGATGGAATTTTCCGTTGCTTATGGTTGTATATTGCAGTATTAACAATTCTGTTATAACAGTTAACAGTTTTAACAATTATATTAAAATGTTTTTTAATTGCCAGCAATGTAAGGTTAACAGGCCTCTAATTAATATAGATTTTATTAAAGTAAAGAAGATTTAGATTAGGTTTTGGAATAAATAAACCATACACATTAAATAAAGTAACAATTTAATTATAGTTACCTAATACTGTACAGATAAAAGTAATAAACCAGTATCTTAATATTTTACACTTTTAACAAAAGTTTTAGCTGGTTATATTCACATAGCATTTTATAGATAATCAATTAATTACAATAACTCGAACATTAGCTTTATTAAAATAATTTATTTGTTTTAATGTAGCATTATAATGTGCTAGCTTTTATTATTTCCATTGTCAATATAGCATGGCCTTTAAAACAAAAGAATTACAGTAACGTTCTTAAATATTAAAAGTGGATAACAGTAAATAAACTGTAGGCTGTTTAGTCACCATACTCACAATCTTATCAAATAATATTTTACTCAATTATGTATATAATTAATTATTGCTGTTATATTGTGAAGTGTTTCAAATTTTAAACCTTTCATAATACTGTTTCGTTCAATTACATTTTCTTTTATTACACAGGGTTGAAATATGAGATGCTTGATTGTTTGCTTAACTACTTATTACTACCAATTTATCAAAATTGAGAATTAAGTGTTGCACATTTAGCAAGTTGCTGGTCATGTGCTTAAGATCCAATATTAGAGTGAGCAGAGCTGCAGCTGCATATTTTTTTCCAGAGAAGGTAAGTCCTAAAATTGTCACCCTTTCCCAACAATCAACTCCAACAATTAAAAAAATACTTTTATGATGCTTCTAAATCACCTTGTAAATAATCTAGAAATAATGAATAATCATCATTATATTTTGTACCAATGATGGAACTGAATTTTATAACTTGTTTATTAGAACGATGAGGACAAACCAAACCGTAACTTTTTAAATCTGCAATTAAATTACGTACATTTTAAAATTTTCTAAATGTAAATGCCATAATTATGTATTAGGACTTTAATAGTATATACTACTTACTAGTTTTCAATTTGTCAAAGTAGCACAACCAACAGTACTAATATTTGACAGTCTTTCAAATTAAGACCATCTACTAGCTGTTTTTATAAACAAAACAAAGACAAATTTTTATAAAAATAACACACTAAACTGCTTGGAAAATTTATAATAAATTACCACATGATAAAAAAGAATGAATGTTATTTTTGAATTTATTACTATTTAAGTTTTTTGGATCCAGATATATTGATTATGACAAATGAAATTTGTATGCTCTCTGATAATCAATTGACATGGTACTTTAATTAATCAACTTTTCTTGATATTTGACTGCAAATATATAGATTACGTCAAATGAAATTTGTATGCTCTTTGATGTTTCATTGATACGGTACTTAAATTTGTTAAACTGTTTTATAGTGCTTTTTAAATATTTTCTAATCAAGGTTGGACAAACAGTGGAGGAACAAACCGTTGAAAGCAAGTGTCATGAGTCAATTTGTCGAAAGCATTTTGACAGTTTGATTTATCCCCAATTGTACTCATCCTGAATATCTTGTAATTTCGAAAGCAAGCGCATTGACCCTTTTTGGACTAAGTACAATGAAAGTTTTCTCAACTTATTGTCCTAAGAGAACAAATAAAAAACATGTTAATATTTTGTCGAATTTACAAGAAACGTAAAGAATCAAATCTAAACATTTTTAAAATTTTACTCTTTTTCTATAAATGTATCTAAAATATTTTAAATTTGTTGAAACATGTTGATATTTTACAATTAAAATTACTAGCAACAATTTTCCACTACAAATTTTAAGATGATAGTGAAACATTTGACAATGGTCTCATCTTGACAGTATAAAGAAACCAATGTTGAACTTTAAAAGATATTTTTTTCCTTACTTTTACTGCCCAAGGGGGCAATGCCTCAGTAGTCTAGCAGTTTGTGCATTTAAACAAGCAGGTATCAGGAGCAAAATTTTGTTCAGATAAATTTGTGTTAAAAATTATTCGTTTTAAATAACGGTTTATAAAATTACACGTCTAAGATAATGGCTTTTTGAGAACTCTATTTAACGTGATCAATGTCGACTTTTTAACCACCCAGTCAAGAATAAAGGTTAAGATTGTAATTTAATAACAACTTTTTTCATATACAGTAGTTAAAAAATTACATACTCAAAAACAGTACACTTTCTAGTTTTAATTCAAACCAAATTTAAACGTTGCACTTTGTCATATTTAAGGCTATGTTAACATTTATGTTTAGTTCTTCGGCTGTGTTTCCTTTACAAAGTAAGGGGGTGTCAATAGCGTACATGACCACAGATCTGTATTTTCTAATGTAGTTTGAGAGGTCATGAGTTACAAGAATGAAGAGCACTGAGCCCAATACCGCCTTGTGGAATTCCTCTTGCAATAGGAAGACACTTTGATCTGACAGACTGACTTACAAGGCTTGTTGTATGCTTTATCTCAACCAATTGTGAGAATCTTTCAAGATTTGCCAGCAGGATGCAGTTCCCTGTATTCCGAGATCCTTGTGTTTCTTTAGTATTATCTGATGGTCCAGACAGTCAAAGGCCTTACTAAAGTCGAGACGTTGAGTAGTATTGCTAAGGTGAACTTGTTGTCATCAATTTGGTCAATAATATACTGAATTAGGGCTGTGGTTGTTAATCTTTCTTTACATAGATTAAAACACAATAGATCTACAAAGCTTCTAGGCGTTTGCAATCATCGATACAAACAAGGTAAACAGTAACCAGACCATTTACAATCAAAATAGCCCTATGAAGTAGTCCGACAAATTACTTAAACAAGTCCTAAAGATGTATTTAAAAAAGAAGTAAAATTGAAGTATTCAAATTAATATTTATTATTTTCTATAAATAATTTACTTTGCTGACTGTAGCAATTTCAACTTTATTTAACAACATTTTCAATGTAATTTATAAATGATTGGTTTTATTTATTTTTGTTAGAGGTGTAGACTGTAACTTCTTATTTTTAATCGCCTTACTTACTTTTTAAAGCTTTCACTGAGCCCAAGCCATAAGACAATAAAAATATGATTGATTTGATTTTCCTCAGAACAATATTGTTTGATTATGCACTAATTTGAAAATTTATGATCGAGCTTAATTCTTCTCAGTACTTTACATATCCCAAAACGTGCATTCATTAATGTTTCGTTTACGTCCAAATATATAAAATGTGTTGTGACACAAACACTAGATATTTCTTCCCTTCAAGTGAAATTTATAATAAAGGTAATGATTTCTGTGCTATCTTCCGTATGATGATGTGTGTTCAGAGTGTTAACAATATACAGTGGAGTCCCGCTAATCCTAACTAATTGGGACCTAACCCAGTTCGGATTATGTGATTGTTGAGATTAATAATGACAGGGAAACATGGTTTTTAAGCATGAGAATGGGTGTATTTTGTTATAAAGTTATCAATATTGTTTCTTAAAACATTTTTTCTTATTGTTGTAATGTATTTCATGCGGCAAATGTGTTGGACTGTGAATACAAGCAGAGTTTGTAAGTTACAGTACACTGTAGTTCACTTTTGTAACATACACTGGACATGTCCACGCGCTACGAAGCAGTACTCTCCCTCCATCAGCATGCCAAAAATACACATAGACTCATAGAACAGCTGGACATTGCACTGTAGCCTGCACTGTTCGAAAGTGTGTTGCCTGTTGTCTCAGTGCAAACATCGATCCCAATGTAATTTTTTGTGTAATAAAGGTGTGAGATCTGATTGTTATGGTGAGTAAGCGAAAGCATACCACCATTACTCTTAAAGACAAGCTAGACGTTCTTCATGCAGTCACTCAAGAATCAATGGAATGTGAGGAGGAAGTAACAACGAGAACCTGTGTGATAAAGAAGAGTTGGTGCCACATGCAGACACCAGACAGTGCAGCAGCGCTTGACCTTGTACTATGATACCTAGAACAACAGACTACTGCTACACCTACTGATGTTATATTGGTGACACAATGGCGAAACTATGCGTCATCCAATAGACTATCTTCAATGCGATAAAAGATAATTACTGAATTCATGTCTTTTAACAAATACTATTGTACTCAACAATAATACCATTACTGCATGTCCAATTATTGTTTGATTTCAATTCTTACTTTAACACATAGTTAACCTATAAGTGTCAACTCCGTACTTTATTTAAACACCATTATTTATGTAATGTACTGTACCATACGCACAGGGCCGGTTTAAGGGGTAAGCAAAGTACACGATAGCGTAGGGCGCCAAGCAAAAGGGGGCACCTAGATGCTCTCCAATGTTCAGTATTAAACAAGGAGACGAGACTAGAGGTTGAAAGTTGATTCACATCGCCAAAATGTAGCAGTAAGGAGTTAGGGAAAATCGTATATTGTGAGGTGGGACCCTTACAGTATTTTGCTTTGCCTGCAAAGTCTTTAGAAATGTGCATTCATATCTAGCCGGAGACCAAGGATATTCTGACTGGCAAAACTTAACAATGATTTTGACCAGTCATGAGAAGTCTTCTACCCACATACATAATTGTCAATCCTGGGGTTAAATGTTCATGCGCTTACGTTTGGATAGAACGATCGACAAAGAGCATGACAGAACTATTCGAGCTGAAACAGAACATTGGAACCAAGTGTTGAAGCGTTTAATTTGTGTTTTCCAATTTTTAGGATCTCAGGGGGTGGCTTTTAGAGGAACAAAAGTCTCTTTTCGGAACAATGGTAACTTTTTGAAACTTGTAGAGTATATTTCCAAATTTGATGTTGTCATGGCTGAACATGTAAGAAGAGTTACTTCCATAGAGACACATGTTCACTATTTGAGCAAACTAATACAAAATTTATTTATCTCTTGTCCACAAAGATCCAAGACCGAATCATATTAAGTGACCTAAAACAAGCAACATATTATACTATAATACTGGACTGTACACCTGATTAGCCATACAGAACAAAAGACAATGGTGGTGACATTCGTTACATGTGTTAAAAATGAGGAAATGTCAATAAAAGAACATTTTTTAGGCTTTTTGCCTATCAAAGATACAGATACAACAGGTGAAGGTCTCACAGAAGTCTTACTCAGTGAGTTAGCATGGAATATCTCGTTCAAAAATATGAGAGGCCAGGGATATGATAATGGCTACAACATGAGAGCATACTGGAGTCCAGAAAAGAGTACTTGATTTGAATTCCAGGGCATTTTTCGTGCCATGTGGTAACCATTTCACGAACCTGGTGGTTAACGATGCTGCTCTCTCTTGCCCTATTGCAGTTGATTGTTTTAGTATGATTCAAGAAATATTCAACTTTTTCTCTAGTTCAACTCACAGGTGGAGTATTTTTATGAAACACATATCCACTCTAACAGTGAAACCCCTTAGCAATACTCGGTGGGAGAGTAGGATTGAAGCCTTAGTACTTCTTATATACCACATTAAGGACATTTGTGATGCTTTTTATGAAGGCTCTCAAGACCACAAGCTGGATGCTTTTAGCAGGAACACTGCAATAGGAATAATAAGAAAACTTCAAACTTACAAATTTTTGTGTTGCCTGGTTACGTGGCATAATATCCTTTTTTTAATAAACATGGTAAGACCTTGCAAAAAGCCTCATCTACTTTGCAAACTTCAATCGATCTTGTGAAAAGTATTCAAATATTTTTGGAAAATATGAGATCTGATGAAGATCTCAATAGCATTATCATAGAAATATTTTTTGTGGTGCTTGATACAGCAATCAACTCACTTAAAGAGAGGTTTGAACTCATGGAGAACCACAGCAAGAGTTTTAGTTTTCTGTATGATATTAAGAATCTTCAGACATGGGACAAGAAGATCTTGAAAGACGCCTGCATACAACTTCACAATGTTCTGAGTGATAGAAAAGAATGTGATATAAACGAAGTTGAACTGTTTGAAGAGCTAGACATTTTTATGTTGCCACCCGGAAGTTCTCCAAGTACAGCCTTGTCATATGTAACAAAAAATGATTATATGGACACATTCCCCAATGTTTCTCTAAGCTTCTGACACTGCCTATTTCAGTAGCAAGTGGTCAAAGTTCAAACTGATAAAAACTTATCTCAGATCCACCATTTGTCAGGAACGTTTTAGTGGACTGGCAACAATGGCCATTGAGAATAACTTGTTAAACCAAATTGACACTGACTACGTTCTCAACGAATATGCCGAAATGAAAGCAAGGAAAATCTCTTTTCAGTGTTAAGTGTAAACGTTTTAAGTTTGTCTTTATTTTACGACTAAATAAATTGTTTTATAATAATAAATTGTAAATCAATTTCTTTACAACTGACTTGTGTTGTATTTATTGATTTGTTCACACTTATTTAACTTTGAATTGTTATATATGTAATTGGTTTTTAAATTTTTAAAATGTTACATTCAATAAATAGGGGCAAGCATGTTTAACACATGCTGATAGTTATAGTAAAAATGCGCTTACACTAGAAAAATGTCTAGAACCGGTCTGCGTACACAATTCGTCCTAATAAAAACTGTACGCATATTTAATGAGTTTTTTTATTTATTGTATCATGCACACATTTTCATTTTGTAGGTAATTATTTGCTATAACTGTGCGTTATGGTTATAGACAATTATAAGAATTTCTTCCAGGACGTGTTTGGATTAACTGGATATTCGGATTAGTGGGACTCCACTGTATTTACTATTGTCCAAAGAATCTTCACCTGTTATTGATTCTGCAATTTCAACTATCATGGACATTGAAGAACACATGGTATATCCATTGATGGGTATATCCCACTAACCCAGGAGAACAATCAACAGGATAGATATGTGCATGCGCTAGACCAGGCTATAACCGGTGCACCAGCAGGATGAATCACCCTACTGGTGATTGCTCTCTAGACGAGACACAGTATATTAAGAGTTCTGTTTTCTTTATAACATTTAAATTTTGTTACAACAACCTTTTTATGTGGGTTCCTAGTTAACTCCACTGGTATTTTAATAAATGTTATTGTTTTGTTTTATACATGGATTTTATAAAATTCCATAAAATGACTTTGCACATTTTAACTTTTACTGCACTAATGCTAAGTTTAAGTATATCTTACTTGATAATCATTCCACTTTGTACTCTTTAAAACACATGTAATGTAATTTATTTTAAGACTTTAGCTAACTTAAAGTGCAGAAAACACATAAAATCTCATGTATACACAATGTTTATGCCATTTTAATTGTTTTCCAAATTAACTCTAAATTTTTAGTGCAATAGTCTCTTTATAAGCGGATAAATGAAGTAAAATATAATGAGAATAAGGCCCTGTAGATAAAATAATTAAACTGCTCACAATCCCTGACCCTGCAAGCGACTGTATGCTTAAAATTTTACTATTATACCTAAGATTGCATTCAAAGTAATAGATTAAAATAAGAATCATTATTTTATACTACCATTGAAAACTAAATCACTCAAATTAAAATCCATGATGTTTATCACCAAACAGGATTGGAGCTCATTGGCCATATAAAACCAGTCTAATTTCATATTGGTTTTCTGTTTTTGGGTTTATTTCTTTATTTATTATTTTCCAAGTTGATTTGTAAACATTATCAGAACTAATGATTTTGTTGTGTACAAATTTCTTTTTTGCATAAACTTGATTAGTTTTAATGTGATCATTTTCATTTCTTTAAGTATTTTCTTTTAGTTTTTTCACCTTGCCTTTAGTTAAATTCTATAATTTTTTCCTGTACACTCCTAATCTCACAATTTATTCAATTATATTTCATAGTAACTATGAAATTTAATAAAGGTAAGAATAGATTCTAAAAATAAAACAAATATTGTTTAATTTATTACATTCAGGAGCTTTGTAAAGATGTCCCTAAAGCTAACTTTGTAACCAGTAAATTATTATTTTCTGCGGTACATTTAGGTTTTAATTGTGAGACTGGCTGATTTTCTTTTTTATTAAGATAAGTTACATCTAGCAGCTGAGCATCATGACCATACAGCTCTGAAAATAACTCTGAAATTGTGACATCAACATCAGTAAAAATATTATAAATAGAGAGCTTTGAGAATCAATGGTAACTCTTTTTGTGAAACAAATAACAAACCGTAAATTCAATTGAATTAGAATATTTTGTAACCTATCAAGAGCTGCAAACACCTTTAAAACGTCTATGTTTATATCCCCTGCCAGGATTACATTGTCATATGTGTTACATAAAATATTTTAAAACATATCAAACTTATAAAAAATACATTATCTCTAGTCTAGAAGATGGGCTGATTCACTTCAGGTGATCCCCAATGAACTGGGAAAGTACCTCCCCAGGGGTGACATTGCCTCTAGTGTCACTCAAGATCAATTAAGGAACCGAGCACTTGGTTGGTTCGGATAAACGCATCTCATGGTTGGACAGTACATTCTGCATGATGTGGCCCTGATTAAATCCTAACATCTAGGCTATGATTACGTTGTACTAGCATAATGACTGATACAAGCAAGCATCAAGCCATTGGCCTGAAAGTGCACTCTGCAACTCGCACTGGTACCAGTTTGAGCATGGTTTGTCTTGATTGGTCTGTCTGGAATCGTACCACACATATATGATTGTATACACTGAGGCACTCAAATCTCATGGTGGCTCTTGTGGTGCCTCCTAAGCGTAAATAATTTTACTTGGTCATGCGTGGTTCTGATCAGGTAGATCTGTTTTTCCTCAATATTTGTGGAATTTATAAGTCTGAGAACAAACCAAAAGTTATCTACCAGATCTAGATCTGAAACAGCTACAGCGGGCAGTTGCATCTGGCAATCTGGCTTTGGATGTCTCTGTCTCCTCATCAACACGATGAAGACTCAGCAGTTAATGGTACTAACATAGAACGTGAGTCCATAGACACAGAATCTGAAATATGTGAACTTTCAGTAATACCTATAGGACACATGTCAGTATTTCTCATTATAAATTTTAACATTTTCTCCAGTACCAAAAGGGTTAAGGAGGTAGTGTCAGCAGAGGGTGTGTGTCTGCTGTTCAAGAGGTGCTTCCTTGAAAGAGGAGCTCTCGTTATCCTGTATGGCAATGACGAGACCAGGGATAGGTTGCTGAGTCTGGCTCCGGAACTGAGTGTCAGGGGCACTGAGGGTTTGGGTGTGGTCTTTGGAGACTATAGGGACCTCGTAACATCCACCAAGGTCTTCCTCTGGGTCAACGGTCCTGTGGTCGAGAGGGACACTGCGAGCATCCTTAAAATCATTGCCAAGCTAAATGGTGGAATTTCTGAGGCGGACTGGAAAATTGTTGGGTATGTCCACACAGGAAATTCTAGAAGGATGGTAATCTTGGTAGATGAGAAGTCTGCAGTGACTCTTATTGTGAGGAACTGGAGGGTGTTCCATCAGTGTAGAACACAGTTGACGAAGTGACAAATTTTATCCAGCTGCATAGTTTAGAAATACTGCATATAATAATCCTGAAAATTACTTACAAAAAGAAACAAAACCAAAAGTCACTATGTGAAACTTGAAGAATCAAGAATATTTATTAATCATTGACCACACAATACAATAGAATAGGTTTCGTGAAGTAACCTATTAACAATATAATGTTACAATCTGGTCTGGAATATATCTACTACATTTGTGTCAAGAAACTTGGTTATCTTATGAAATGGATTTTCAACTAACCAATTGCACAATTTACCACTAAAGCAACTGGTAGGTAAAAGTCCAGTAGATGGTGGTAGTTTGTTAAAACATTTAATTCAATTCATTTTGTGTGAGTTCTCTGCCTTGTATAACTTAAGTCCAGGAATATTTATATTCATTTGATTTCCAGTAATATAGTCATGAATATTATCTTCTCTTGCGGCAAATTCATTTATGTTAGTTTTCATGTAAGGCAAATCTAAATGTCCAGATTGATAATTGTTATAATTTGTAACTTTTTCAACAATGGGTGGCAGTGATCCCTGAAATCAGCTCTATAACCTTCTTTTCAATAATAAGAATGTCACTCACAAATCGTGAGTGGCTCCATGAAAAAAAACACAGGAAACCAGGGCTGAAAAAATCCAAAATAATTCACCTTCATATAATCATTCGAAACAATATTTCTCAATGTCCAAATAATAAAAAAAATTAAAAACCATTTTCAAAATATCATTGATGTTCACTTTCCAATTTAATTTAGAATCCACATATATTCCCAATAATTTAATTTAATTGTACTCTATATGTCGTGGAAGTCCCAACAATAATTGTTATATATTATCTCTATTAAAAAGAAGTAGATTTAACGAGAACCAATTTACAATACAATCAGAGGCTTCCTGTGAAAGTTTGTGTAGAGTTAACATGTTTTTAAGAGTTGAAAATATAATATTATCATCTGCATAGACTATAAAACAAACATTGATATTATGAGGCAAATCATTAATTGCGATAATGAACAAAAATATCCCCAAGACCGATCCCTGTGCAACACCTACTTAAGACCTGCTACATGCAGAATTAGAGCCTGAGACAAATTGTAGTCTGTTGTTCAAAAACGATTTACTATTTTCAAGGACTATCTGTTCAAAACATAGAATTAAAGCTTTCCAATTAAATTATTAAAAGGATGCAACAAAATGTCCTACTCATATTGCATAATACAATAAAAATAATATGTGCTCAAATGCTATAAAGATTTTATAACAATGTCAAGAACATCTGTAGTATTCCAGGTCTTTCAAAGCCCAACTATTAAGGACATAGCAATTCGTTACTTTCAAAATAAGAGCAGAGCCGACTATTCATTAGGGTTATAAAATCTTTTGGACAATTGGAACAATCGAAATTGGACGATTAATGTCTGGGTGATGTTTCTCACCCTTTTTATATATGGAACTAATTTTGTAATATTGAGTTACCCTGAAAAGTATCCCAAAACTAAACATTTATTAAATATGAAAACAAGGGTACAGAGATGTAATTGATAGTTTTCTTGATTACATAATACAAAAGCTAGTAGTAATCCATGCTTTTAGAGTTTAAAAATTTGGACATTATCTAATTAGGTTTGAACATTATTGACATTATCAATCCAGTTGAAAGTGTGGTCTATTGTTGGTTTGTAACCTAATAAATATGCCAATAGAAGTGTTTGGAGATGCAATTATTGTTCTTAAATTTGCTACACATACATAATAAAATAGTTCATAGTTTATCTGGTTTGAACTCTCTTTTTTATAATATCCCATGCTGCCTTACCTTTATTTTGAGGTTCCTTAATAATTCAACATGTTTTTCTTTTCTTGGTGCGAAGCAGCTCAGACCTGTAAAACTTTTTCAATTGAATGTATGCCTTATAAGCCACTTCAGTCTGCTCAGGACCCTTGCATATACATGTTATAGATATACAATGTTACTTTCTCCAATTTGTCTTAGTTCCGTAGTGTACCAATTTAATAGTTTTAACTTTTACTTTAAGATTTATTATTATGACATTGTATTAAGGGTGAACAATAATTCCATAAATCTAATATAAATACAGGGTTTGTGAAAAGTCCTGGGACGGCTTAATATTTTTTTAACTGTTACAGATGGAGCTGTACATGTTGGTACACTGTTATTGGGCATAAAACAATATTTTACTACAATTTCAATGAGCCGCTACTACTTCAGGGAGACGGCCCACAAGGAGTCGGAAGAAAATCTTAAATAGAAGCATAGGTTGATATGCACATCAAATTAAAGGAATCCTGTTTACAAATCTACTGTTGGTAAAACCATATAGCGTTGTGAAGAGACAGGTAATATTAAGGATTGACCAACATGTGGACGACCACAGACAACAACGAATGAGGAAAAGTCTATGGACATCTTACAAACATTTGCTGAAGATCCACATACCTCTATTACGTCAATCGCATCACAACATGAAATTAGCCACTTTTCAGTTACGAAAGTTTTGAAAAAATACCATTTTAAAGGTTATAAAATGCACTTAGTTCAAGAATTAAGTGAAGACGATTTTGATTGACAATTGGAGTTTTGTGAACTCATGATGGACAGCATCAAAAGAGATCCTAATCTTCCAAAAAAATTGTATTTACTGATGAAGCAACATTCACGTTACATGGAACTGTCAACAGACACAACTACCGGTATTGGAGTGACACAAACCCTCATTGGATGGCTGAAAAACACCCTGAGAAATTAAACGTTTGGGCGGGTATTTTTGGAAGTCAGGTGGTAGGACCATTTTGTATTGAAAGAAATTTGTACTCTGTTAAATATTTAGCTATGCTTCAAAATCAAATAATTCCTGCCTTAAAATATATTTCTGGTATAACTTTGGAACACTCTGGATTCAACAAGATGGAGCTCCGCCACACTTCGGTTTACCCATAAGACAGCATTTATGCAATAAACAATGCCTTGTCAGCGTTTTATCATCGGCTGGGTTATTGCCAAGAAACCGAGGGAAAACAATTTGAACACCTCCTATAACATTTAAGGTAGGTTATTGTTTACTAATTGTTACAAATTGGAAAGAAAAGTTATATGTGTTACATCAAATTACACACAGCTACTTATCAACATTCCAAATTCAAGCCATCTTTGAATAGCTGCCATTTCAGGCTTGGTTGTCCGTTTAAATTCAGATTTGCGGCATTGTATTCTATTAGTAAAGACCTTTAATTTGATGTGCATATCAACCTATGCTTCTATTTAAGATTTTCTTCCGACTCCTTGTGGGCCGTCTCCCTGAAGTGGTAGCGGCTCAAATATTGTAGTAAAATATTGTTTTATGCCCAATAACAGTGTACCAACTTGTATAGCTCCATCTGTTATGGTTAAAGAATACTAAGCCGTCCCGGGACTTTTCACCAACCCTGTATATATAAATATTTAAATCAGAAAAAATTTGTGGACATATATATTAATCTATTTTACAAACCAAAAACCATACCAATTAATACTTATCAAGTTCTCAATGAAAATATTTAGCAAAGCTTTGTTTTTTTTTTCTTTGAGAATCTTGCACCAGTGCTACTCAAGTTTATATTTTATAATATCACTCTTGCGAATAGACTTGCTTTGTACAAACCAAAAAAAATTAAATGTTCATGATTTACAAACTGCTCATTTAGAATAGTGATATCATAAGAATCTCTAGAGAAATTTCCACACTAACAGAAATTATGAGGAAATTTGTTAATGCTTTGATGAACCAGTCTTGAATTGGAGTTGGTATCCTGTTGTGAGGAAAGTTGGCCTCAAGTACATCCCTAGACACACCAACACGTACAATCTATTGAACTGCATGGCTGGATCTCGGCACTGAGTTGTGGGCAGTTGTGTGCACCACTACTGAAGTGACAGAAGCTAGTGACAGGTGATGCTTGTACCGGTGGCGGTGACTCACTTGGTGAATTGTTATCACACAACAGGTCGGCAGAAGAGTCATGAAATGGAACAGGAAGAAATGTCAATTGGTCTGGTGCTGATGTCTTTCTTGTTTGTATCAATATGTGACAAACTGCTAGAGAGTATGTTTTCTTGCAGCTGTGCAGATTCTGATGATTTTCTTGATGCTGACCAATGTGACTTTAATGTGCCACAAATGTTAGGAAATTAGATGCAATCTGTTTAACTAGCATTCATTTTCCTTTTTTGTTGAAATGCTGGTCATGCATAGTGTATATATATATATATATAGCCTTGTATCAATGCAAGTTAAGTCTATTGGATTGTTTACTTCTAATTGGCTAAAGATTTGCTGAAGTTTACTTGTTGGTGTTGTGTATTTAAAAATTATACTCAGGCTTGTCGTATCTTAAAGTTATACCAACTATATGCAGATTAGTTCTCAAGTAACGGTGTTCAATGAGTCAAGATTGAATTCATATATGACATTAGCATTAATTTCCTTGTTACAGTTATTACTAATAAGTAGTAGGATTGCATATTTATTTGTCAGCTACTCCAAATTCATGGTTAAATAACTAAATGTAGTGCCAGAGCTTGCAACAGCTGTGACAGAATACTGCCTCCCCACTCAAAACTTTAACTGTTTTTGTCTCTTGTTTTTCTCTCTCATTAATTTATGTTACAATACAGTTTCAGTCAGAGGCCCCTCCTGTTGTGTAGAAACCTTAATGGTAGAGTCATCATCTATCTCAAGTTGTAAAAACTTATTTTAACAAGCAAATGTATAAATAAGCTGTAACTCTGGTAGTTTTTTTAGCCGAATTCTTGTTAAATATAACAGTTGTAAATGCATTTTCTAAATTTTCATTCAATGCATCAATAGTCTTCTGTAATTGTATAACTAAAGATTCTTTCATACTTAATTGTTCTTCATATTATTCAAGCTTAGAAGAGAGATCATCCACAATAATAATGTTAGGATTTTCAGTGTTAGGAAGTGTTTCAGTAGAGAGAAGTAAATTTGGAGAAAGATGAATTAATTCTTCTGACGGATTATAATTTATGCTTGGTTGTAATATTTTTATTTCCTCATTCTTCTTGTAGCCTCATTTCCAGGCGTTTTATTTGATTTTTAAGATAGAATAATTGAGAAGAATGGGTTTTGTTCTGTCAGAAATCATAAATTTATTGCCCATTAAGTACAAAGATTAGAATAGCACCATCAAAATAATATTTTAGTTCAGATTTACCATACATATGTTTTTAGCTATATATTATACAAAAATATATACCAAATATACACTGAAAAATAAAACATTCAGAATATTCCACGGAAACAATGAATTAGAAATAAAAATACATTATAGTGTATCATTATTTTTATTTACAATTATTTAGCATATCATTAAATGTCATATACTCATCAATACTATAGAATTCTTTAGGCTAAGCCTCTTCAACATAGTCAATTTAAACTTTGTTATAGGTAAAGATATAACTGTGGGAGGCAGCTTATTAAGTAATATTTATCGAGTCTTATATTTGGATTATTTTTGACCTGGTATCATGCTCATAGAGTGTACAATGTGTTTTGGATTGAACTTATTTTCTTTTACATATATTAGGTTATAAAAAATATATATACAAGCCCAGGTTATCTTGTCTAGAAAAAAAAACTTTGTCTACAAGACTCTAGGTAGGATAGTCCAGCTACATTCTAATGACTTTTTTTCTGGCAAGAGAAAGCATTTTTACGGTACTGCAACACCCACACAGTGCACGCACATGCATGTGTGTGTGTGTGTTTAAACACTTTTTTTAGTTCAAATAATGATTTCCTGTTGCTAATTGAACAAAAATGCAATACTACATCACAAAGTCAGTTTTTACAGTTGACAATTCCCATGATCAGTCAGTGTCCGCAATACCACTAGTGTCCAATCAGTTCTCATGAAAGTTTCCAAGCTGATGGTACTGTTAGGATTAATTGAAGCTGTCCTATAACAAAACAAATCATATTTTTAGTAGTCATATATAATTTTTTTTAACTAGTGCAGTATGTCATTAAAATCAATGCAATCAGTTTTTCATAATATTTTTAAACTCATGAAAGTTTCTGAGCTGATGGTACTATAAAGATGAAAAAATGGCTGACTGACTACAGTCTCAGTGAAGGTTGTCTCATAAAACAATGAATTAGTGATGGTTTAGGTTTAAATAACAAATAACCTCTGATCACCACCTTACCTGGAGTATTGTAAATCCATTCACATTAAAAACTTAACAAACACTCTTTGAAAAAAACAAGATAAGCACTACTTAAAACGTGTAGGAGTTGCTAACCTAGATTTCACAGGCAGCTTTGTACAACACTTGAAGAACACTTACCATCAAGAAAGTTTTATTCTAACAAAGATGGATCCAACCACATTTCTTTATACTAACTGAAGGATAAATTATAATCCAGTCAACTTATCAAGTAACTGAATCTCACAAAATAAATTACAACACTGGGATAGCCAACTCATAAGTTAGTGACACAATAACTGTGATGTAATTAGCTCTATGCCACACAATCTAGTACACCTACTGTGAAGCAAACGTCACAGTTATAAGGGAGTGGTGACCCAGCAGTGCTGACAGTGCAGACTCAGCATGTGACACTCTGTACACAACAACTACTCTGCCCGTGCCTCTACACATTACATTGTTTCGCTGACAGTCATTTTATGTAATAATTCTTAACTTAAACATCAATTCTTTTCAGTTTTAACATTTTTAATATAGGAACAGTTAAAACAATATGTCTCAAATCAATAAACAGCAATCTAAACACTCCTGTGGTGTTTGTAGTATTGGAGTTAAATATTCCGCAATACGCTGTACAGGACCGTACACTATGTGGCATCATGAAGCATATGTATAAAATTTCTGATAAAGCCTTAAAAAATTAACTAAAAGAGAAATTGATACTTGGTCCTGCAGCAATTGCATTACCAAAAGCCCCATTAATAGTAATATGTCTGCTGAGTTAATTGACAAAAAATCAAAACAACTAAAACCGCATATTCAATAAACTCCTCTTACTTTGACAAGATTAATGTAAAAAGTAACTTAGAAAGAAGAATCACTTAAGAATTTCTTTACAAGAGGCAAAAAGTAAGCCAACTATGCCACCTTATTCTGGAAAAACAAGATTACTCAATAATCCTCCTCAGCAGAACATTAATATTACAAAACTGTCTCCCACTACTATAAACACAGATCAAATTCATTCACTTGTTACAAAAAACCAGAACAGGAAAAAATCTCTCCACCATATACTGCTCAGTTACGCAGAAAAGGGGAGACTTGTGAGGAGTTTTTCAGCAAAAATATTGACAGGCTTACTGAAAAGCCAGGTGTTTTAACCAGTGGACATAATTAGAATCTGATCACCATTTTAATGAGGGAGTCAGTCAAACCCTGTCCAAAAACTTAATGAAAACACCACTGAGAGAGCCAACCTAACCCGGTCAAAAAAGCTGAATGAAAACACAACTGAGGGAGTCAGCCAAACCCTGTCTAAAAAACTGATAACACTCTCCATGACTGAAGAATTAAATGACAATTTGGAAGAAAATTATTCATCTTTACAGTTTGATACAGCCATGAATTTTCCACTTCAAAATCCAGTTTAAACAGAAAAACAACATTTTTTAGAAATTAGCCATTCAAGGACAACTTGATCCAGAACTTTCCTCAATTCAAATCTGACCAAGACAAAATCTGTCACGAAAACATAGACAGGCTTGACAAAAAAGTTGAAGATAGTCAAACAGATTCTTTCACGTACCGCCCAGCAACTACAAAATCCCCAAGCGGCCTAACTGTTTTTCATCAAAATGTGGACAGAATTTGAAATAAGATACATAGACTTAATCATTTACTTTTAACATTAAATCCGCATTTCGTAATTCTCACAGAACATGGGCTATATGCAGATACCATTTTTACTGTGAAAGTAATTAATTATGGTCTTGTAGTTGCATTTGGAAGAAAAGAACATAACAAGAAAGGAGTGGCCATATTTAAATATACTTTTATTGACAAAACAACGAAAGAAATTTTAACAAATGAATACAGTGAAGAGCAGGTTTTTTTAAGTAGCAGCAGTTAAGGTTCAAATTCATAAGAACAATTGGCTGTATATAGTTGGTATGAACAGAACTCCAAGTGCTTGTTTAGACGAAGGGCTTCAAGCATTAAATGACTTACCAGAATTTCTACCAACTGACAACAGCTCAATTTGCATTGTAGGAGACATTAACATTGACTGCTTGAATAGGACACGGGAAAAAGAAAGAGAAAACAACAAACTCAATTATGTAATTTTATCTAATAACATTCAGAGGATGTCGCTTCCAACAAGAATTACAAAAAAATCAATCTCATCAATAGCCCTCTTTTGCTCTAACATGCCCTTAGACCATACTGAAGTTGAGATCATGAATACTGGAATTTCGGATAACACAGGCCAATACTGCAAAATAAAAATTTCCTCAAAAGGCCATACCAACATCAACTTACAAGATTTTCAACAACCAAAATTTAAAACAGCTTAACCCTTCGACTGATATGCAACGATATACCGTTGTGAGTGAATTTGCCAAAAAGTGATACACAATGATATGAAGGGCCTAACTGCAAAAGTCACATTCTCCACTTTTGCTGAAAAGTGAGTTATTAGCATATTATTATTCCTCTCACTGAAATGAACCAGTTTCTTAAGGTTGTAACTGTCAAAACTCACAATATCCTATTGAAATTTTATGTTAAATATCACGTTTTTAAACAAAAGTAACATTCTCCACTGAGCGTTTTCTGGCAAAATTCACATTCTACTCTCAGCCAATGGCGGAGCTCTGTTTAGCCATGTGATGCTTTCAAGTAATCAACTGTACTCAACTTTGATTAAAACTTGTAATTAAACTGTTTTAATGTGTTTAATAACTTGTACTGAATTAATAAAATCTTGTCTCAAAACATCATTTTGGTACCTATTTTTTATTCTTAAAAATAATAATTCTATGTCTGTAAATATTTTCTAGTCTGAAAACTGCTAGAACGCTTGGTGTCAAAATTAACATTCTCCAAATCAAACATGCATAACTCACATTCTCCCTATCTATAGGTTGTTTTTCTCAGTTGATTTATGTGTATGATTTGAATCAGCATTACAGACTATTCAGTATGACTATAAGGAATTTATATTAACAAAATAAAGTCTACAAATCTGTTCCAATTGAAAATACAGGTTTTTCACGCTTGCTATATAATTAGCCAAAGTGGAGATTGTGACTTTTGCATTTAGGCCCTTCATATATAGTTGTTGACGTTTCGGCCAAAAATTGATATGCAATGATACAGGGTGTATCAAAAAGAATCATACGATTAATAAAATCATAACTATTCTGTTTGTTGAGCTAAATGCACCAACAACGTACTGTTGAAAAGAGTATCTTTTAAAGTTTTACATGGTTCCCGCTAGGTAGCAGCAGCGCGCTTGAGTTAACGTCTACTTAATTTCTAGTGAAACTGGCGTCTGCACCACAAAAAAGCGTTTTGTGTCTACGTTTTTCGCAGTGTGAGTCTGTAATAACTGTTCAGCATGACTTTCTTAATTAGTGTTGATCCTCCTACATCACAGAGCATTAGACGTGGTATGCACAATTTCAAGAAACAGGTTGTCTGTGTAAAGGCAAGTCACCGGACCATCCCAGAGTGTCCGATGAAGACGTCATCATCCCTCAGAAATCTGTTTGCCATGCTGCTCGACAGCTCAACATGCCTCCTATGTCCGTCTGGCGTGTGTTGCGTCAACGATTACGCATGAAAGGATACAGACTTCAGATACTGCAAGCTCTTCGTGAGGGTGATAAAGAACGACGCGTGGAGTTTTGTAACTTCGTTCTTGATAAGATGATGGACGATGAACATTTTGTATCGCACATAGTGTTTAGCGACGAGGCAACATTTCATTTAAATGGAAATGTAAACCGCCATAGCGTTAGAATATGGGGCACAGAAAAACCACTTGAAATTGTGCAACATGAGAGAGACTCTCCAAAATTTAATGTGTTTTGCGCGGTTTCACGAGAAAAGGTATACAGTCCATTTTTCTTTGCTGAGAACACTGTTACAGGAATAACATATCTCAATATGCTTGAGAATTATCTTTTCCCCCAATTGAAAACTGATTCGAACTACTTAATTTACCACCAGGACGGGGCACCGCCACATTGGCATCTGGCAGTCCGGCAATTTTTAAAACAAAGAATTCGTGACCGGTGGATCGGCCGCACTGGACAAAATGACGCATCCTTACATTTCTGGCCTCCAAAGTCACCGGACCTTATTGTATGTGATTTTTTCTTGTGGGGTTTCATCAAAGACTCTGTATATGTGCCTCCGCTACCAACAACAATGGATGAGCTGAGGAATCGCATTAAACAGCAGTGGAATCAGTAACTCGGGACATGCTCGCAGACATATGCCGTGTATCTAAAGGAGGACATATTGAACACCTTTGAAAAGGTATGAAAAAAAAACTTTTTGAGTTTCCCTTTCAGCCAAAAAAATGAGCAATTGTATATGTTTACTACTGTTCGAAATATAGACATGCCAAATAGGATGATTCTTTTTTATACACCCTGTATATTGTTGTTGCATGAAAAATTTACTGCAGCGTTATTTTTTGCCAAATAAATCTTACTATATGTCAACTGATAGAGAAATATATCTGCATCAAAATAAAAATAACAGATCATTCTATTATATACTACATTTTGTCATTGAACTTTGAACTAAATCGCGATTTGGAAGGCTGTGCCTTCCGAGCTCGGTCGGTCTGCTCAACCCTGATTGCGTAATGTTTATTGTGTCACTATCAGGTCAATAATATATATATATACAATAACGACAGTCAGGGCTACGAAATTAGGCGGATAGGTGGAATTGCGCCGTTGCCAGATTGTGCAAACATCGTGAAATAGAATAATCCCTGAATTGTATCCATTTTAGAGCTTGATGTTGGTTGCTCCTGAGATTCTGATGACATCTTACAAGTTACAAAGATGAAAATCGTATTATTGGCTTCAGGAGAGACCGCTGATGATAACGGTACATAATTTTTGTATGTAAATACAAAAATGTAATTTTGAAATACTAAATACCTACAAACCAATTTTAATCCATTAACATGGTGTATCAAACATTTCAGTAAGCGAGGAAGTTTTTTATTTTTTGGTTAGGAACATTTTTCTTGTGGCAAAGTTTTAGACAAAGGTATAAACTTTATTTTTTGTTCCAAACAAAGTTTTCTCAGTTTACTAACTTCGCTGGGAAATGCGTGCAAACCTAAATTATTGAAATCAAACACGCAGAGCGATGCGTGTGCTGTGCGTATACACACAATTTCTACTCAACTTTTTTTAATAGCAATACTTTACTTTTTATTATTTTTATCATTACTCAACTATAGTACTATGTATTGTAACCATAGCGAAAATTAAATAAATATTTTACGTTTAATAAAATTAACAATGGTTAAAACAATCTGTTTTACCTTCCTTAGCAAAATTATTTTAAATATAAACATTTTAAACACGTGTAGTAATAGAAATAATAAAAAAACATTTTAAAGTAATTATCATTAAACAAGTGACATTGTTAGTACATACTATTACATAATCACAGTGAAATTATATGTCAGTCCGTGGTTGATTTGATCACTTGGTGGTTCCGAGTTACTTGGCAACATGGCTTCATATCAAGCAGATCTACAAATACAGCACTTGCAGATCTTGTAGAGTTTATTGTGAATAACTAAATATTGTAAATACTGTTTCAAGTGTATTTTTAGATCTTAGTAAGGCACTTGACTGTCTTGAACATGATTTAATTTTATCCCAATTAAAAGCCTTGGAGGTGCATGGTGTGGCAGCAAAATGGTTTTGCAGCTACTTGTCTAAACGAAGCAAACTCGTTGAACTAAAAGAAACAAAAAATGGAGAAACGAGAACCATTGAATCTGAGAGAGCACCTATGGAGAGAGGTGTCCCCCAAGGATCTGTCCTACACCAGTCCTGTTTGTGCTCTTCACTCTTGACCTTCCAAAATATGTTCAAGACTATAGTTACACTGTAATGTTTGCTGATGACACGGTTTTGCTAACTTGTGATAGAAATCAAAAGTCTTATATCTGTTAACTTGGCACAAGAATAATGTCATAAATCGTTGCAGAACCTTGAGTGTTTCTGCAAAACAGTGTATGTACTGAGAAACGCTTGTAAATAAAGGCATTTTGATTTAATTTGATTGATAAAAATCACTTGGTTTTCAATGAAACCAAGACCAAACAACTTATACTGGGAAGAAAGAAAAACGAGCTATCATCACTGCCAAACTTACAGCAAGTTTATACAACAAAACATTTTGGTTTAATTATAGATAAATGCTTGTCATGGATCACCCACGTAGAGTTCTTACGTAGCAAACTAGATTCAGCTTTGTATACTATTCGAAGAATGAACAATTTCCACTGTAGAGGCAATTAAAGTTGCATACTATGCACTTTTTGAAAGTCGTGTAAGGTATGGATTTGGTTTGGAGAGGCACATTAAAAGAGAATCTTCAGAGTTTTAGTCCTACAAATGTGTGCTGTAAGAATACTAGCTGGGCTGAAGCCAAGAGTCATGCAAGGATGCATTCAGGGAATGTGGAATAAATACTCACAGTACCCCCCATCTATATAACTGAAGTAATTATGTATGCTGTACAAGAGAGTCTACATAGATTTATCCACATCCATCAATATAATACAAGACATTCCAAATAGTTTACTCTACCTAAAAATCACCTTGCACTCTTCAAAGAAAGGCGTCCTATGCCAGAGCAATGTTTTTCAATGCCCTACCAACTAGTCTCAAGAATAATAGTCTACCAACAACTTTAAAGAAGAAGCTGAAAGACTGGTTCATA